>NC_133122.1:165350961-167750961 GCF_033568475.1 Henckelia pumila
TGAGCGGCTCTATAATCAGGTAGAACAAGGTATAGGTCTCAACGTGTATATGCCACATGACATATGAGTATAGAAAACTGGTAAATCATACATCATGCCATATCATAATGCCAAATAAATGCAAACATATAAACATGTATACTCGCTGGCAATCTCAGTCAAGTGTGTATGCCCATACCACTAGGCTATTCAAGTATAATAGGCATCCTAGGTTCCAAGCCTATATTCATAAAATTCACCGTATCACTCACATAAATTTCTATAAGCCTTAACTTAAAGCTAATAAGTACTCTCAAAAACTTAAATAGATTCCCGAACCATGTACCGTCATCCGTAGTTAGCCCTTTGGAGCTCGCTAGTCCCAGGATGACTATAACCACCCTTGGTTATTCCAGAACCTCTATTATAATCGATCGATAGGGCCCTCAAGTGTATATCCTCACACTATAATAACTGAAGAAGGAAACGGGGAATTCGTATTTCAAAACTGAAGCAAATGAGCCCTATTTTATAGCCAAAATCTCGGCAAACGATCGGAACCACCGATCTCGGGATCGGAGCCTTCCGATTCCAGGCTCATTCTGTGGCATGTCCGACACGTCGGGGATCGGAACCCACCGTTCCGGGATCGGAACTTCCGATCGAACCCCCGATCAACACTTGTCAAAACTCACAGTTGGAAGTCATCTTTAGCACCGTTGCTGACTGGCTGGTAGATCGGTACCTCCGTTCCTGATCGGAACGTCCTGATCTCCGTGCATCCGGATTCTGCTTCCGAAAACCGTGGTCAGGATCGGAGCTTCCGAACTGGGATCGGAGCTTCGATCTGGCCCAAAGTCAAAAGCCCAAATTCCTCTTCCGAATTCCAATAACACTCCGAAATAGATCAATTACTAACCCTTAATCATGTTTAACATATTATTATCTTAAAATGGGTTCCGGGTTACTACAGGGTATTTGGGTCTGTCTTACTGAGATGAAAAAAGTCAAGTTTCCATTTAAATTTTATCATAATTCTGTGAATGGATCGTTCCTGTTAAACACAATGACAGGGAAAACTACAGCCTTTGCGGAAGAACTCTTTGAAAAGAAGAGAAATCTTTTGTGAAACAACAAGCTGCCGGGGAGTAAAGAAACTCGCCGAAAATTTTGTAACATGGATCATATTGGACGATGGTCAGAGAATATCTGCCCAGAATGCCCAAATTAGAAGGATCCAAAATTTGAAAAAACCTTTAGACCCCGAACGGATCGAAAGGATTTTTTCGAGACAAGTAAAGGTGGACAAGGACCACTAAAGATGAGTTTTCACAGGGGCCTACTTCAAAAGCAAAAGATGCCCCGACAACAATAAAGCAGGCATGTGAGGAGAATAAAGTCAAACAAAAGTGGCAGACATGTTATTCCTCCACTAGTAAAAGATGCCATCAATAATGGCATAAAGAAATACAAGACAACTGTAAGATTCCCTGAAGTTTCTCGGTGAAACGAGTGGAACCTCAGCTATAAATACAAGCGGTCAAGGAAGATGAAGACATCGATCATTCCCTTCAATTTTCTTACAAATAATTTGTTGTAATATTTCTTTTTCTATTGTATTAAGTTTTCTTATGTATTTCAAGAACAAGGCTACTATGAGTAGCTAAACAAGTTGTCTTCTCCTCTTCAAAGGAGTTGATTTATGTAATAATATTATGTCTGAATAAATTTCCTAAATCTCTTGTTCTTTCATGTTCATATTTTATAATTAAATTTATATACCATACGCCTTAAGGTAGAAAACGAATTAAGGCTGTGCTGGGTGTCGTTGAAGGAGCTTGTGCAAAAACCATCTGTTGCGACTGCGTGGTTGGAGTCTGAGGAGCACTTCGTAAAACTCGGCAGGTATGACCCGATGACATTATGGTCAAAGAGGTATTTAAATTTAATTTATCTTACGGAAGCATGTTGGACCCTAATCTGGAGTATATCGGCTGGAAACCTTGCGTAACTAATAGTCTTGCATGGCCGGGACTGGTTCGATAGGTATAACAAAGCCACATACAAAGGATTAGTTTTAATTATATTTTAATTCAAATATGGGGACCACTAAGGAGTATTAATAAATAAAATGGTGGGTAGGGAGTTAAGTTAAAGAGAAGTTTGGCAGTGGGGAGTTTAAAATATTTTGCCCTTTTAATAATTCTACATGTATTAACCTCTTTATTTAGTGTCGTTAAAACATTTTGAGCCCTTGATGATTCTTAATGATATGATATTTAGACTTCTATGTTTGGGCTGCTTGAGTAGTGCTGAGGATCGAAAATATCAAGTGCTCAAAATGTAGTGATCTTCTCTGTAATCACATACTAATCAAACTTAAGTATGCAATATAAATATCTTAAAGCACAATAATCAATTAATAACCAGCAGAAACTCAAATGATTCTACAAACCAACCGCGCGGAATACAACCAGTACCGAAATCAACTGAAATAACTGATATACAACCCGATCGAAAGACAGTACTAAAAATCCACAAACAGAAACTTGGTACAGAAACAATCCAAACACTGACTGTAGCTCAACGACCGTTACCTCCCAGTCCGTCCAACCTAAACCTTGTCTCGTGGAATGGGGTTTTCAAAACCAAAAATCGAGGATGTGAGCTAACAACGCTCAGTAAAAAAATATGAGTATACACATGCTATGAATGCTAATGCGAAGGAACGGGTACCCAAAACCTATCACGGTAAAAACACTGCTCAATCAAGTGGCGTCAAGCTAAGGTATGTAGTACGCTGGGCCGTCGCATTAAGAGGTGGTTCACACACCAGAAGGAAAATGTGGATACAGATGACCTGACCACGTAATCCAACGTTTCCAACCATCCAATCAATAACTTGGGGCTGTGCGACCCCTTTAGCAGCATGACTCCTAATTAAGGTAATCTACTGCCTAAACATGATCAAGAGATCCTCATTTGGGTTTAAAGAGTTGAAATCTGATTCAGAACGATCAAATATAGTTCCAATAGTTTCAAGTGTTGGGACAGTTCGAAAGCTCCGAAGAATAGATTAGAAGCACCGAACTGGTTCAGAAGACAGTGTTGGTGATCGGAAGCACCGAACTGGAGATCGTAAGCTCTGATATTGTGTCAATAAAAAAAGGGTATGAGTTTTGATTGGGTGATTTGACTTAAGAGATTTCAGAAGTTTCGAACTAGAGTTCGTGAGATCCAAACTATGTTTGAAGCAATATGTTGTCCAATATATTTTTAAGACATATAAATAGAGGAGATTAGACGTGAGAAAGGGTGCCGGATCGCAGCAGAGAGAACACAACGCAGAGGCTGCTAGGCTACGACTTGGGAGATTTTCTTATTCTTTTCTTTTCTTTGATTTTATTTTTACTTTTCATGATTAAAAACCTTGTTTGATCATGAATTTATTTATTGAGTAGTTTTCTCTTTCGATCAAGGCCACGTGATTGGGCCAGACAATTTATGTATAAAACTCGTTTGTTTGTTTGGGCTTTTTAGACTTAATTTGAATTTATTGTTTATCAAATTTATATTTGTCTTACAAATTTCTTGGCCAGTTATTTGTTTGCTTGTTAATCGATTCCAAGTCGATAGAGGAGGTCTCGAATTCGATCACTTTGATATTCAACATAGTGTAAAATTGACTAGAAATAGAATTCGATTTCATTATGAGGTTTAGGTATTTATTGAATTCTCACAGTTATTCATGCATTCAAATTTGATTAGAATTACGAAAGATTAGTTCATCAATATTTGAATAGGTTTGATTGTTCTAGAAATAGTCCTTCGAACGAATTAGGAAAATTCTCGTGAATTAAGATTAAGTCTGATGTCTTAGATCGATTTCTTGTTACATGAGTTGTCTGGTACCTACGTGAGTCCTTGATCTAACTTTTCCCAAATTTGAAGTAATCCAATGTTTTCTGCTGCATTTTAATTAATTTAATTTTAATTGAAATTTTATTTATTATTTAAAAATCTGAATCATCTTTATTCATTAGTCTAGATTAAGTAGAAATAAATATATTTTGGTAATCATATATTTACAGTCCCTGTGGGTTCGACACTTGGACCTTTGTCCATTATATTATTACTTGACCTAGTACGCTTGCCAGTTGAATTTATTCATACCGATTAACGCGGTCAAGTTTTTGGCGCCGTTGCCGGGGACTGTTTTGATATCAGAATTTTTGTTTCTCTTGAGATTAGACTTTATTTTAATTTTTTTTTAATTAAATTCTGAATTCCTCTCTTTTCTTTGTAACTTTCAGGTGCTAGGATAGATGGCGGACAATCGTACTGTTTGGGATATTATTAGGCCGCCAGTTGAAGGTTATGGATCTAGCATCGTTCGTCCCGCTGTTGAGGCGAACAATTTTGAACTGAAGCCCTCTACAATTCAGCTGATCCAATTACAAGCTAGATTTGGGGGTACGTCTGTGGAAGACCCCTACGCTCATCTGGAGCGTTTTCTGTCGATCTGCGACACGTTCAAAGTTAATGGGGTAACATCTGATGCAGTGCAACTGCGGTTATTCCCATTCTCTCTTCAAGGCGAAGCTGTTGAGTGGTTAGATGATTTACCTGCGGGTTCCATCACTACATGGAACCAACTTGTTCAGACTTTTCTGAACAAGTATTTCCCTCCTACTAAGATGGCGAAGTTGTTCTCAGATATTATATCTTTCAAGCAAAAGGAGGGAGAATCTATACATGCGGCATGGACCAGGTTCAAAAAGATGTTGAGGACATGTCCTCAGCATAATCTTACTCAAAGCCAGCAGACCCAAACATTCTATAATGGAGCCGATCAGTCGGTTCGATCTATGCTGGATGCTGCGGCTAATGGATGCTTGTTCAGGAAGACGCCAGCTGAAGCCTGGGAGATCATTGGCAACATGGCAGAGAGTAACATTGGGTGGCCGGATGTGAAGAGAGAGAAGAAGGCTGGAGTTCTAGAGGTTGATGCTTTAATGGCCCTGAATGCGAAGATTGACGCGCTGACACACCAAGTGGCACTAATGAAAATAGCGCCGGTCAATCAAGCACAAGGGAATATGCAACAAGACGAGCAGTTATTTGAAGTAGAGGTTGTTAATTTTATGGGCAATTAAGGAAGGCAGCCATACAACTCCAACAACAGCTATAGTCAGAACTGGCAGCCCAAGCAAGAGGAGAAAAAGCCGAGTTTTGAGGAGATCATGATGAAGTATGTGGCGGGAACTGAGGCTCGCTTGCAGAATCAGGAGAGCATGCTGCAGAAGCTGGAAATTCAGATGGGCCAGATTGCAACCCAACTGTCCACACGTCCTGTTGGAGTTCTGTCGAGAAACACTGAACCAAATCCCATAGGCGTGAATGCAATTATGGTAGTGACGAGATCACAGTCTAAAGCACCTGAGCAGAAGACGGACAAAGAAAAGATGATAGAGGGGCCGAAAATTTCAGAAGTCAAGGAGGATGTGCGTGCTAAAAATTCCTCCAAGGCAGGTAAGAAAGGTAAGACTTCAAAATTTGAATTTAATGAAAATGCTGATTTATCTACTTTACCTTTCCCCCATAGAGCTAAACAACTGCTGTTTGATTCTCAATTAAAAAGGTTTCTTGAAATTTTCAAGAAACTGCATATTAACATTTCTTTTTCTGATGCATTAGCTCAGATACCGAGATATGCAAAGTTTTTGAAAGACTTGCTGAAAAATAAGAAGAAATTGAATGATCTGACGTAGGTTACACTGAATGAGGAGTGCTCGGCGGTGATGCAGAAGAAGCTTCCAATCAAATCTCAAGATCTAGGGAGTTTTTCTATACCCTGTCATATTGGAAGTCTGTCTTTTGATAATGTGCTGTGTGATCTAGGATCGAATATAAATTTAATGCCATATTCTATTGCTCGAAAACTAGGAATATAAAATATTGAACCTGCTGCTATATCTCTCAAATTTGCTGATGGTTCTATTAAATATCCGACAGGGATTGTAGAGAATGTCCTAGTCAAGATTGATAATTTAATTTATCCTGTAGACTTTGTTATCCTTGACATGGTAGAGGATTTCGAGGTTCCCCTGATTTTAGGACGTTCTTTTCTTGCTGCTAGTAGGGCGTTGATTGATGTTGAGAGAGGAGAGTTGGTACTGAGGCTGAATGATAAACAAGTAGTTTTTACCATGCTTAAGTCGGCTACTGAGAGCCTAATTTTAAAATCTTGTTCTGCTATTCGTTTGATTGATATGATTGGTGTTGAAATTGATGCATGTCAGCAGGTGCAGTTGTCTGCAGGAATTGGTCAAGTGCACAAATTCTTTAATGGTATAGCATGCAAGTGCAGGACTGATTTGAGTTTGTCACAGACGGTGGATAAACCACCTTGAATTTCGCCGCTCAGAGAGGAGTAAAGTCGGGCTATAGACTATAAATTTAGCGCTGACTGGGAGGCAACCCAGTGTTTTTGCTTTTGCTTTTTATTCTGTTTTTGTTTTGTTTTTATTTGATTTTTGTTTCTTTCCCATGCCAGTTGTCATGCCTGCCGATATATCTAGACTGCTGATACCGTCCCAGAGGTTACTGTCAAGAAGGAAGAGGATGCATCGAAAACCAGAGGAGTTTTATTTTTTTATCATTGTGTTTTTGTTCGTCTTTGCATTTGTGTGTTTGTTATGCATTATGTTCATTGTTCTGAAGCATTGAGGGCAATGCTATGGATAAGTATGGGGGGGTAGATTAGTTTTGTTTGTGTTGTTGTTTGCATTCTTTTGGTATAGTTTATTGCATATAGTTCGTATTCATGCATATCATTATGTTTTGTGTTTATGTTGTCTGACATGAGTAGGATGAGTCATGATAACCAATGATGATGAAGTTTATGTTGAAAAAAAAAAATTGTTTTTTTTGAAAAATTTTGCTCTTGACTGGACATGAGAAACTATAGGTTGAACCGTGAATATTTTTAAGCACTAATGTTAGACCAGTGAATTGTAGCGAAAGATTTGATGAATTTTCTGTCTGTTTGACCATTGCACGGCAATAGGTGGTTTATGGATCTTGATTGTGTTCTATGAATTTTGATGAGGCTCTAGTAAGACACTTATGATCTTGGGCGCACCTAGAAAATTTTTTTTTTATACAATTCCATCCGAGCCTTGATAGGATTAAAATCCTATAAAAATTAAATTTAAGGCTAAGTATGAGGATTAAATGGGATTGATGCTCCATCCGGGTTATAGACGAGGGGATTAGAAAGAAAAAAATAGAATGATTTTTCGTATCCTAGCCAGTTGTAGCTATGTCAGCGGGTAATTATTGGGGATAAAGCAATACCGGGTGCAAAATCCGGAGGTGTGTAATTCATTATCTCAAGGAAGGTGGGTATGTCTAGAGGTCGTTGGAAGGAATGTGCAATTGAAAAGTGAAACTTGCACTAATTTGTCATAGGTCGCTAAGCAGATTTGAGACGAATTCGATCTAAGTTGCATGAAACTGGAATGATATTTCAGACACGCACGTTCACGTTAAACCGAAAGTGTATTATGAAAAGTTGAGAGCATGTCTGTGTTTTTGGTTTTGTGATTGAACTTCTCGGAGGCTTTGCACATTTATGAATCGTCCTTACTTATGTTTTTATTTGCATTTTGTTTTTGCATGTCTTGCTCGAGGGCGAGCAAGAGTTAAGTATGCGGGTGTTGATAAGTGCATTTTGTATGCATTAGTTTGTGTTATTTTTATATTTATTTTATGTGCATTCATATTATTTTTATGTGTGTTTATGTGTTTTAATGCATGTGTGTGTATTTCACTCTCCTGGTTAATTTTGTAGGAAAATGTATTTTTGAAGAGTTAATTATGGAGCAGCCTTGATCTAAAATTCATATTTAATTTTAGAAATATCCAAATCCAATCTTCACCAATCAGAATGAAGTTCCAGATGTTTTGAAGCTGATGTCCAAATTTCAGCTCAATCCGACGGCTAGAACTCAAGATATGAATTTTTCAAAATCGTCGCTCGGAGCAGGTTGAATGTTGCGCTGATGGTGAGAGTTGTAGTGCGTTTGCACAACAAGAGGCGCAAACAAGCAAGGAATAAGCGCAAACGCGCAAGGGAGAAAGGGATCTGCGCAAGAAAGTCTGCATGTGCTAATTTTTTGGGCAGAAACTTGCTCGCTCGAGCGAGCGATACGCGAATTTTATTCCTCGGAACAGAGAGTCTCTCACTCGAGCGGGAGGTTGTGCTCGCTCGAGCGAGATGTCGGGAGCAGAAAAAAATCAGAAATTTCGGAATTTAAAAAGTCTTATTTTTCGAGCTTTATTCTATGGGCTTTTTAAGACATATAAATAGAGGAGATTAGACGTGAGAAAGGGTGCCGGATCGCAGCAGAGAGAACACAACGCAGAGGCTGCTAGGCTACGACTTGGGAGATTTTCTTATTCTTTTCTTTGATTTTATTTTTACTTTTCATGATTAAAAACCTTGTTTGATCATGAATTTATTTATTGAGTAGTTTTCTCTTTCGATCAAGGCCACGTGATTGAGCCAGATAATTTATGTATAAAACTCGTTTGTTTGTTTGGGCTTTTTAGACTTAATTTGAATTTATTGTTTATCAAATTTATATTTATCTTACAAATTTCTTGGCCAGTTATTTGTTTGCTTGTTAATCGATTCCAAGTCGACAGAGGAGGTCTCGAATTCGATCACTTTGAAATTCAACATAGTGTAAAACTGACTAGACGGTTTCATTATGCGGTTTAGGTATTTATTGAATTCTCACAGTTATTCATGCATTCAAATTTGATTAGAATTACGAAAGATTAGTTCATCAATATTTGAATAGGTTTGATTGTTCTAAAAATAGTCATTCGAACGAATTAGGAAAATTCCCGTGAATTAAGATTAAGTCTGATGTCTTAGATCGATTTCTTGTTACATGAGTTGTCTGGTACCTACGTGAGTCCTTGATCGAACTTTTCCCAAATTTGAAGTAATCCAAAGTTTTTTGCTGCATTTTAATTAATTTAATTTTAATTGAAATTTTATTTATTAGTTAAAAATCTGAATCATCTTTATTCATTAGTCTAGATTAAGTAGAAATAAATATATTTTGGTAATCATATATTTACAGTCCCTGTGGGTTCGACACTTGGACCTTTGTCCACTGTATTATTACTTGACCTGGTACGCTTGCCAATTGAATTTATTCATACCGATTAACGCAGTCAATGACCCAATTCAGCTGAAATTCTGAGTTAAGAACAACTGTCCCATTTATATTAGGTTATTTGCACTTTGGTCCCTGAAGTTTTTGATATTTGCAAATAAGTCCCTGATCAAATTTAATACTTATAATTCAATCCTTTAATTTAAGAATCTCGGAATTTAAATCTCAATCCCGTAGATTCTCAAATTAATTATTTTCAGGGATTTACAATTCTCCTCCTCTAAGACATGATTTCGTCCTCGAAATCGCATGCAATCTGAACACTTAAGATAATCAACTGAATGAAAAACAAAAATAAGAAATCACATCAATGAAATAACTCTGGAAATCTCTGTCTCATATCTTCTTCGGTCCCCCATGTGGCTTCTTCAACTCCATGTCGGCTCCATTGAACCTTGACTAATGTAATGGACTTGTTTCTGAGTTGCTTTTCTTTACGATCAAGAATCTGTATCTGTTGCTCGAAGTAACTCAAAGTCTCGTCAAGTTCTACCTCGTATGGTTGAAGAATATGAGATAGATCTGGTTCATATTTCCGCATCATGCATAGACACATGAAAGACATCATGAATGCCAGAAAGAGCTTGAGGGAGTGCAAGCTGAGAAGCAAGATCGCCTATCTTTTCAAGAATCTCATACGGCCCAATAAATCTCGGAGATAACTTGCCTCTCTTTCCAAACCTGACAATGCCTCTGAATGGAGATATATTCAGAAATACTCCGTCTCCCAGCTCAAAATACAAAGGTCGGCGTTTGACATTCGCATACTTGGCCTATAGGTCTTGAGCTATTTTCATTCTTATCTGAATGAGCTTAAATTTCTCTGTCATCTCTCTGATCATATTTGATCCAAAATCTGGTGTCTCCGAAATATCATCCCAATACAATGGAATTCTTCGAAAGGAGCCATCCCTATACTCGTGTGATAGCTATTGTTGTAAGATAATTCAACAAGAGGTAATGAATCTTTCCAACTAGTGCCAAAATCTAGCACTACTGGTCGTAGCATATCCTCTAAAGTCTGGATAGTCCGCTCTGACTATCCGTCAGTATGAGGATGATATGTTGTGCTCAGATGAATTTGAGTACCAAGAGCTCGTTGCAGACTGTGCCAAAAAAGAGATGTAAACCTAGGGTCTCGATCTGAAACGATAGAATTAGGAACACCATGCAATCTTACCACTATTGGAGAACGGTGATCAGATCAATCAGAATTGATACCCGGTGCAGCGAAAGTTTAAAATTTTTATATGGAACGTTTCCATGTCATGGGTATCAAAACTTTACGATTAAATTGTGTGTGTAAAAATTAAATAACAATTATAAATTTTTACCTCCAATCTCGAAACGAGATTATGGACACCAACAGATTACTCTGCTCTTGTTGTATATCCCAGGAACTGATGGACGAACAATTCTTCAATCAGGTCCACGAACAGAGATTTAATCCCTCTGATAGATTGCACTAGAAAATCTATCAGAAGTTTCTACGAAGAGAATTAACGAATTTGATCCGTTAAACCAGACTGCAAATTCAAAATTCACAGGCTGGAATTTTCAGAACAGAGAGGGAGGGGGCGGCGGCCACTGTTAGAAAAACCAGGGTTTTCAAAAATATTTTGTGACCACTGTTGTGTAATTTCTGTACTGCAATAACTTATTTATAATGTGGGCTGCTAACAGCTTAGGGCCCATTAGTCATAAGTTCAAGCCTGACAAGCAAAGCCCGCATGTTCAGAAATTAATATAAAATTCATCGTGACTCAGATTGATAAACCAATTTCACCAATGTGCACAGAAACCATTTCTGCATCTTTTAAAGTCAAGATAAATTTTCTGAATCCGAATTCAGTGATTTCCAAAAATGCCCATCCCTATGTCATTTTAGAAAATCTTACTCCTCTACTCTTAAATAAGAAGTTCCACTTCTTTGTTCATTAAATTTAACTCTTTAAATTTAACTATCTCAACGGGGATTAAAATCCATTACTTGTGTGACCCTCAATGGTTCAGGGATACAGCTAGCCGTGGGCTCACAACTCCTTGTGACTCGGAACAACAATTTCCGACTTGCCCATCGAATCATGGTAAGAGCGCCTAGCAACATCGTCCCATGATTCCCTAGGTATCACTGATAGTGCCTGCAAGAACCAATAGATTTTGGTTAGCGTATAGTACGGTCCCTTCATCCATATATCCCGATCGAATCAACAACCATTGGTAAATCGAGAGTTGTTCGAGATTCGATAACTATGCAATGCATCTTGAAGATCAAATAGTGACATCGCATGTGCTACTAAGAAACCATTTCTTAAAACACATCATGTACTCTGGCCAGAGATTCTTCACACTAATATCTCCTCAGATTGCATAGGATATCCACACTCGCAAGTATGTGGTGAATCCTTGACAACAAAGCATCGACTCCTATATGTGTCGTAACTGTACCCAATCCCGACACCTGATGACCCCAATAGAGTCGGTAAACGAGTCAAAGTACAGTACTAGCATATAGAGTCTCAATGATGTTTCAAGTAGTAAGGACTAATGGTGTACAACCAAAACCGCGGACTTTATCCACTCGATAAATGATAACCACTTGGAAAGTCCGGATAGGGTAGTTCGATCATTCATCGTATGAATATCCATTTGCATGCTTTGAACATCTCTATGTTCCATACCAATGAAACGTGGTACTCGGCATCGCAAATGCTAGTCTCAATCTCGAGCGATCCTTATCCTTATTAACGGACGGCTCAATCGACTAGGAACTGTTTAGAATATACAGTGACTATAAGATGTGTTTCATGATAGCCATCCCCATGTGCTACCACATCTTACATACACTATAGTATATTCAAGGTCTTCATCTAAACATCTTATAGTATGTCACAACATAATAATATGATAAAAGATAAAGCAAACGCCTTTATAAAAGTGTAAATTATATTAAACAAAAGATTGTTTATACAAAGAGTCATCAAAGCCCTTAGCCACAAGTTGGCTCACCGGGCACCCACTCTTTCAATCTCCCACTTGCCCTAAAGCCAACTAGTCATACTACGCAGTCCCATTGCTTCGCGATGTTTGTCAAATAATGGTCCTGGCAAGGGCTTAGTAAGTGGATCAGCGATATTGTCTGCAGAGGCCACTCTCTCGACAGTGATGTCTCCTCTTTCCACGATCTCCCGGATAATGTGGTATTTCCTCAGTACGTGTTTGGATCTTTGATGAGACCTTGGTTCCTTTGCCTGAGCAACGGCACCCGTGTTGTCACAGTACACCGGGACTGGACCAACAACTTCAGGAATGACGCCCAACTCTTGGACGAAATTCCTCATCCAAACGGCCTCTTTAGCAGCAGCTGATGCTGCAATGTATTCTGCCTCAGTGGTGGAATCCGCTGTGGTGTCCTGCTTGGAACTCTTCTAAGAGACAGCACCACCATTGAGCATGAACACAAATCCAGAGGTTGACTTCGAGTCATCCACGTCACTTTGGAAGCTAGAGTCGGTATAGCCTTCCAATTTCAGTTCTCTTCCTCCATATACCATGAACATATTCTTAGTCCTTCGCAAGTACTTAAGAATGTCCTTCACGGCTTTCCAATGCATTTGACCGGGATTAGCTTGATATCTGCTCGTGACACTCAGAGCAAATGCTACATCCGGTCTGGTAGATATCATCCCATACATGATACTACCTATGGCTGACGCATATGGTACATGTGTCATTTTCTCTATCTCTTCATCAGTCTTGGGACACATAGACTTAGATAGAGAAACTCCATGACACATAGGTAGATGTCCTCTCTTGGACCCATCCATTGAAAACCTTTTCAATATGGTTTCGATGTAGGTTGCTTGAGTGAGTCCTATCATTCTCTTAGACCTATCTGTATAGATCTATATCCCTAGAATATAGGATGCCTCACCCAAATCCTTCATCGAGAATCTACCTGATAACCATATCTTTGTTGACTGCAACATCCCTACGTCATTCCCAATGAGTAGGATGTCATCAACATAAAGTACTAAGAATGTCACAGCATCCTTAACTACTTTCTTGTACACGCACGGTTCCTCCGGGTTCTTGATGAAACCAAAATCCTTTATTGTTTCATCAAATTTCTGGTTCCAACTTCTTGATGCTTGTTTGAGACCATAGATCGATCTCTGAAGCTTGCATACCTTATGCTCGCTTCCCATGGATGTGTATCCCTCAGGCTGCGTCATATAGATCTCTTCCTTAATGTTTCCATTAAGAAATGCAGTCTTCACATCCATTTGTCATATCTCATAATCATACCAAGTAGCTATGGCAATAAGGATTCTTATGGACTTGAACATTGCAACTGGTGAAAAGGTTTCATCATAGTCAACTCCTTGTCTTTGAGTATAACCTTTCGCCACCAATCGTGCCTTGTAGGTCAATACCTTACCATTACGCCCAAGCTTTTTCTTGTAGATCCATTTACACCCTATTGAAACAATTCCATCGGGAGGATCTACTAAAGACCAAACTTGGTTTGTATGCATCGAATCTATTTCCGACTGCATAGCTTCAAGCCATAAATTTGAATCCGCATCAGAAATTGCTTCCTTGAAGTTTCTTGGATCACATCCAACGTCGGGTTCATCTTGATCCCCTTCAAGAAGAAGACCATATCGAATAGGAGGTCTAGAAGTCCTCTCGGATCTTCTAGGTATAGGCGTGTCCATCATTGGTTCCTGAGGTGTAGGATCATTATTTTGTATTTCGGGTTCTTCTCGAATTTCTTCGAGTTCCATCATCTCGCCTTTCTTATCCAATAAGAACTCCTTTTCCAAGAAGGTGGCATTCCTTGAAACAAACACCTTTGTTTCAGCAGGATGATAGAAATAATATCCGATTGAATTCTTCGGATACCCTACAAAATAACATAAGGTGGATCGACTATCCAACTTATCTCCCACTGTCTGCTTCACGTAAGCAGGACATCCCCAAATCCTCAAGTACGAATACTTAGGAGCTTTGCCATTCCATAACTCGTATGGTGTTTTGTCCACTGCTTTGGTTTGGACGTTGTTCAACAACAACACCGCCGTTTCAAGCGCGTAGCCCCAAAACGAAGGTGGAAGCTCAGTGAAGCTCATCATGGATCGAACCATGTCCAACAAGGTTCGATTACGACGCTCCGATACACCATTTAGCTGAGGTGTCATAGGAGGAGTCCACTGAGAGAGAATCCCATTCTCTTTCAGATAGTCCAAAAACTCGGTACTTAAGTATTCTCCACCTCGATCCGATCGAAGTGCTTTAATACTTTTACCTAGCTTGTTTTCTACTTCAGCCTTGAATTCTTTGAACTTTTCAAATGCTTCAGACTTATATTTCATTAAATATAAATACCCATACCTTGAATAATCATCAGTAAAGGTAATGAAGTAGGTGTGGCCAAATTGAGTACCAATTCTAAATGGACCACAAACATCTGTATGGATCAAATCCAACAGATTTTGACTACGCTCAGGTTTCCCCTTAAAAGGAGATTTAGTCATTTTTCCTTTCAGGCAGGACTCACAAGTAGGTAGAGAGTTAATATCAGACATTTCAAACATGCCCTCTCCCACTAGCTTGTTCATCCTCCTTGAGGAAATATGACCTAGCCTAGCATGCCAAAGGTTTGCCGGGTTTTGACTATCGATTTTTCTTTTGTTTGTTGTTACCGGTTTATCAACATAATTTATTGGAACGTCTTTTAATTTTAAGTTATATAGATCGTTTTCAAGTTGTCCATTTCCAATCAAACATTCATTCTTGTAAATATTGCAAATCCCATTCACAAAATTGCAAGAAAAACCATCTCTATCAAGCATAGAAACAGAAATAATATTTTTAATCAAATCTGGAACAAATAAAACATCTCTCAAAAGTAACTTAAAATCGTTCTGCAAAATTAAATAAACATCTCCCACAGCTTTAGCTTCAACTCTAGAACCATTTCCGAGCCTCAGCTGGGTCTCACCCATTCTAAGCTTGCGACTTCTTGTCATCACCTGCAAATCATTGCAAATGTGAGATCCACATCCGGTATCCAATACCCAAGAATTAGTATTAAGTGAAACATTTATTTCAATATAGAACATACCCTTCGCAGTTCGCAACTGCTCTAGATATTCCTTGCAGTTACGTTTCCAATGACCGGGTTTTCTGCAGTGATGGCAAACATCCTTGGACTTTTTCATGTTTGAAGCCTTTGTCTTGTTCTTCTTCTCGGGTCCGGTTTTCTTGGGTGGGGCAGAACGTTTCTTACCCTTTGTACTTGGCCCCTTCTTAGCTGAAGAAGAGGAGCCCACCAAGAGAACTGGTTTATCCTTCTTTAAAGTGGCTTCATATGTTACAAGCATATTGACCATCTCTTCAAGGGAGGCCTCTATCTTGTTCATATTGAAATTCACCACAAATCCGTCAAACGAAGAAGGAAGTGAGAGAAGTAATAAGTCCACGTTGAGTTCATGCTCCAACACCAAATCAAGCGTTACCAACTTCTGTATGAGCCAAATCACTCGTACCCCATGATCATGGACCGAAGTCCCTTCACGCATGCGACACGTCATTAGCTCTTTTACAGTAGCGAACCTTTCAGCTCTCGATTGAGCCCCAAAAAGTTCCTTGAGTTGTACGTGAATGTCAGCAGAATTCACGGTATCCTCAAATCGCCTCTGGAGTTCATCAGACATCGAAGCTTGCATATAGCATTTGGCCTTGATATCATGGTCCCACCATTTATCAAGTTTGGCCAACTCTTCTGGACTTATATCAGCTGGTGCTTCCTTCGGAGGAGATTTTTCTAACACGTAGAGCATCTTTTCCGAGGTCAAGACAATCTTCAACTTACGGAACCATTCCGTATAGTTTGCGCCAGTCAGTTTATTTTGTTCGATAATAGAGAATAGTGGATTGCGCGAATTCATCTTTATGAAATACTGAAAAGAAACAGACAATTATCAGTGATTGTTTAATTAATTTACTAAGACATAAAATAGGCAAAATTTATTTTATGAATCTCACTCCCACTATTTTAACGATTTCACTACCCTCTAGTGAAAACGGGAAACTGTTTTTCTTAGTGGGAACATAGAGTCCAATTGACAAACTATGGTCCCGAATAATATCAGCCAATTATAATTTTCAAAAACTAGAGCCCAATTGCTTCCAAAGCAACCTCCACGTTTTTACCTCATGTCCAATAAGGGCCCAATAATATGACGCCATTTATTGTGACATGTCAAGATGACCCATCAATATTAAGTTGTGATGGACGGTCGCCATGTGGATCCCCCAATAATATGAGCCGATCCCATGGGAGTTCCACCCAACTTACAATATTTTTCGATCCAATGTACAGCTTTCCGACGAACGGGCCCCCCCCAATAATATGAGCCGGACCGTATCCGCGGGTAGCATCTCATACATTGATCGTTGATGGAAGGTAGGAATATTTAAACAATTTTAAATTTCCTTTATTTATCTTGATATCAATTTTAAATCATATTTAAAATGAGGGATTTTAATTTTGAAAATTTGTCTCATCATTTAAAATTTGTATGCTTGCGGGATTCATACAATTTAGTCTAAAACATGCATACAACGATAATATCATATATTATATAGGATGATCGATTCCATTTCTAATCGACCCGTGGTTGCCAATCACGAGTCTAAGTCCAATCCTAGGTAATATGCAGGTATGAAATACAATCCTATTACATTGAGCTTCCAATTTACATTTCTTCTGTCTTTATTGTCTGCTGGACCCACCTCCATCTTCAAATCTTCATCTCCCACTAAGTCTAATGTATTTACAATAAATAACTATGACAAGTAGGGGATACATTTTAAGGGGTGGGAACGGGCCATAAACCAGGCCCACTTTTATTACATATGACAATTCATATTGGGCCATAAACTAGGCCCATTAATAAATCCAACAACAATAAAAACAAATGTAAATTCCTAACATACACCTACAAAATTGGTCATGGCAATCGATCATCCTTATCCAATAATATTTAATTCAAAATTAATTTATTGGATAACATGCAATGACAATTTAAATTAAAAGGATGAAATCATATTCCATATATAAAATCTTATTTTACATACAAAATCATATTTTATCTTTTTATCAAATAAAATCATATTTTACATATAAAATCCAATTTTATACATAAAATCATATTTTACTCAATATTTTCATAAGATCATATCTTATCTCAATCGTACCAAAAATAATTAATTTCATAAAATCTGATTTAACGGATAAAATCTATAAATTTTCCAAAAATTCAAATTTATCCAAAAATCAATTTTAAAATTTTCGGACTCGAACAATTCGATCCGACGCCTCGTGGACCAATCAAAACAATTTTCGATCGGACCAAAAATAAAATTTTAACATATTAAAATTTTAATTTAAAAATAAAAATTAATTTTCCCGGGCCGCCCGGGACGCTTCCGGGCTGCCCGCGCCCCAAAGGGGCTCGGGCCGGGCAGCCCGTCGCTGCCCCTAGGGCAGCGACGATCGCTGGGAAGCGATCACGTCGCCGCCCATGGGCAGCACCGTGCGCTGCCCAGCGCAGCGCCCCACTGTTGGAGAACGATGATCAGATCAATCAGAATTAATACAAGGTGCAGCGGAAGTTTAAAAATTTTATATGGAACGTTTCCATGTCATGGGTATCAAAACTTTACGATTAAATTGTGTGTGTAAAAATTAAATAACAATTATAAATTTTTACCTCCAATCTCAAAACGAGATTATGGACACCAACAGATTACTCTGCTCTTGTTGTATATCCCAGGAACTGATGGACGAACAATTCTTCAATCAGGTCCACGAACAGAGATTTAATCCCTCTGATAGATTGCACTAGAAAATCTATCAGAAGTTTCTACGAAGAGAATTAACGAATTTGATCCGTTAAACCAGACTGCAAATTCAAAATTCACAGGCTGGAATTTTCAGAACAGAGAGGGAGGGGGCGGCGGCCACTGTTAGAAAAACCAGGGTTTTCGAAAATATTTTGTGACCTCTGTTGTGTAATTTCTGTACTGCAATAACTTATTTATAATGTGGGCTGCTAACAGCTTAGGGCCCATTAGTCATAAGTTCAAGCCTGACAAGCAAAGCCCGCATGTTCAGAAATTAATATAAAATTTATCGTGACTCAGATTGATAAACCAATTTCACCAATGTGCACAGAAACCATTTCTGCATCTTTTAAAGTCAAGATAAATTTTCTGAATCCGAATTCAGTGATTTCCAAAAATGCCCATCCCTATGTCATTTTAGGAAATCTTGCTCCTCTACTCTTAAATAAGAAGTCCCACTTCTTTGTTCATTAAATTTAACTCTTTAAATTTAACTATCTCAACGGGGATTAAAAATCTATTACTTGTGTGACCCTCAATGATTCAGGGATACAGCTAGCCGTGGGCTCACAACTCCTTGTGACTCGGAACAACAATTTCCGACTTGCCCATCGAATCATGGTAAGAGCGCCTAGCAACATCGCCCCATGATTCCCTAGGTATCACTGATAGTGCCTGCAAGAACCAATAGATTTTGGTTAGCGTACAGTACGGTCCCTTCATCCATATATCCCGATCGAATCAACAACCATTGGTAAATCGAGAGTTGTTCGAGATTCGATAACTATGCAATGAATCTTGAAGATCAAATAGTGACATCGCATGTGCTACTAAGAAACCATTTCTTAAAACACATCATGTACTTTGGCCAGAGATTCGTCACACTAATATCTCCTCAGATTGCATAGGATATCCACACTCGCAAGTATGTGGTGAATCCTTGACAACAAAGCATCGACTCCTATATGTGTCGTAACTGTACCCAATCCCGACACCTGATGACTCCAATAGAGTCGGTAAATGAGTCAAAGTACAGTACTAGCATATAGAGTCTCAATGATGTTTCAAGTAGTAAGGACTAATGGTGTACAACCAAAACCGCGGACTTTATCCACTCGATAAGTGATAACCACTTGGAAAGTCCGGATAGGGTAGTTCGATCATTCATCGTATGAATATCCATTTGCATGCTTTGAACATCTCTATGTTCCATACCAATGAAACGTGGTACTCGGCATCGCAAATGCTAGTCTCAATCTCGAGCGATCCTTATCCTTATTATCGGACGGCTCAATCGACTAGGAACTGTTTAGAATATACAGTGACTATAAGATGTGTTTCATGATAGCCATCCCCATGTGCTACCACATCTTACATACACTATAGTATATTCAAGGTCTTCATCTAAACATCTTATAGTATGTCACAACATAATAATATGATAAAAGATAAAGTAAACGCCTTTATAAAAGTGTAAATTATATTAAACAAAAGATTGTTTATACAAAGAGTCATCAAAGCCCTTAGCCACAAGTTGGCTCACCGGGCACCCACTCTTTCAACCACATCCCTGACATAAATCTCAGTCATCTGATCATGTTTGTAGGTCATCAAATATGGAATAAAATAGGCAGAATTGGTCAATCTGTCAATCACTACCCAAATAGCATCGCAACCTCTTGATGATCTTGGTAGCTTTGTGACAAAATCTATAGTAATATGATCCCATTTTCATTCTGGAACAGGTAAACTGTGAAACAGACCACTTGGTCTCTTTCTCTCTACTTTCACCTGTTGACAGTTCAAACATCTGGATACAAATTTAGTTACATATGCTTTCATCTGTTTCCACCAAAAATGATTTTTCATATCATTATACACTTTTTTGCCACCTAGATGAATACTAAATCGACTGCAATGTGCTTCTTTCAAGATTTGCTGTCTCAATTCAGAAATATATGGCCCAACAATGCGGTTATTCACAAATAAAGTAACATCATCACTGACCTGATATTCTGACTGGTGTCCAGATCTAACTTTCTCTATTGAACTCTGAATATTCTGATCAGCTTTCTGTGCTTCTTTGATCTTTACCAGCAATTCTGGTTCAGCTTGAATAGCAGAAATTCAAATAGGCTGTAGACCTGTCTCAAACTAAAAACCAGAAGTACAAAAATCTTCAATTAAGTCAGACACACCTATCGTAGATAAAGATAGAGAAAATATCTTTCCACTCAAAGCATCAGCAGCTGCATTCGACCTTCTCGGATAGCACTTGATTTCACAATCAAAATCTTTCAACAAATCTAACCAACGTCTCTGTCTCATAATCAATTCAGACTGCGAAGACAAATACATCAAACTTTTATGATCAGAAAATATTTCAAACGTCTCACCATATAAGTAATGATGCCAGATCTTCAAATAAAATACTATAACTGCGAGTTCAAGATCATGAATAGGATATCTGGTCTCATGTGGCTTCAGCTGTCTTGATGCATAAGCTATTACGTGACCTCTCTGATAAGTATACATCTCAAACCTCGGTGAGAAGCATCATGACATGAGTCATTTTTACGTGTTTTATTGCATTGTTTTGCATGATTTTGCTTTATTAAGGCCATTCATGTTTAGTTATTGCATATTGTTTCATTCGGATCACTCCACATGATTTTTGGTTGGTTGTAGGCAAAATATGGAGAAAATAAAGAGTTTGAGCACGGAGAAGTGTCACAAGTAGGAATAACAAAGTATTAATGGTCCAAAATTTATTTTTGATTCTAGAATTATACAAATAAAATCTCCACCGTTCCAATTGTATTTTAGGATGTTTTAGAGCTGATTTCAAAATTTGAGTTCAATCCGACGGTTAGAACTCAAGTTGTGAATTTTACAAAATTGTTGCGAGCGCAGGGCCGCGCCCTAGCGAAAATATTTTACCGCCCAGGCGCACCTGCAATGGAAATTGACCCTAGGACAGTGTAGGGGTGCGCTTGGGCGGCCATTTTTCACCTCCCTAGCGTGCCCGCGAAAAGGAAAACATATTTTTTGATTGCGTTTCAGAAAGGAAGGAGTATTGGTCCATATAAATAGAATAAAAACAGACGAAACAAGGGTACCAAAACATCAGAGGACGAGATCACGCAGCGAGAAAGAGCCGCCATCAAAGAGAATAACTTGAAGAGGGAAGAGCGTGAAGAACTCGAGAAAGAACAACTATCGCAAACACTAGTTTTCTCTTTTCCTTTTCTTCTATTTGTTGGGATTTCAGGGATCCTACCCCCAAAACTATGTTTTGATTTATTTTTGAAGATTGAATTTGGTTTTTAAGCGTTCTTGATTATATTATTGTGTTTACTGCAATTTTGAAGATTGATCAACTTCATATTGATTTTATGTGTTATAACTGATATCGAGAGGAGATTTTATGACATGATAGAGTAATATAATCCATGGATCTACAACTTGCATAGAGATATGAGATTGGATACATGTTGATAGTCATAGTCCACCAGTCGAAAGCTAGAGGATTTCACAAATCGTTAATGTTGCAATTGTTAAATAACACAAGGAGACTTGGTTATTACAATTCGTTAATTAGATTAATATAGCTCGAGAGGGTATATTGATAGATTAGAGAATTCCGTCAAAAGTATGACTTGAGAATTAAAATCAAATCATTAGAGAAGAAAAGAAAAGAGGTAGGTGAACCGAGATCCTAACAATCATTTATTTATTTTCTAAACTTAATTTATTGTTTTTATTTTATTTCATCTTTTTATTTTACTTTATTAATTTATTCTATTTATCGTTTTAATTAACTAAAGAATTATACTTGAGGTAAATTTGTCAAACATCAATCTCTGTGGGATGATATTCGTACTCATGTGCACCATATTATTACTTGACTCGTGCACTTGCGATTTATTCGAGCTTAATTGATATATACATTTAAGTTGATTTTCGGTGTTAGTATTTGCTCGATCAAGTTTTTGGCGCCGTTGCCGGGGATTGAATAGAAATTTTTTACTTCTTGTTATCTTTAGATAATTTTTTATTTTATTTCTCTATTCTATTTTATTCCTGCGTGATCGACCATTTTTTATTTTATTTTTGCAGGAATTCATCCGTGTAATACTTTGAGATGTTTCATCGACAAGTATTCACGAGTTTTACCCAACAACATGGAGAGCCATTCTACGCAGCATGGGAGAGATTCAATAATTTGGCGAACACATTTCGGTATCATGATTTCTCTAATTATTCTCTTCTTAAATTTTTTCTTAATCATTTGGATGCATTGACAAGGAGATGGGTAATTAATGGAGCTTTGCAAACTGGTTGTCCACTATTTTGCCTAGATGATGATAGTGCGATACACATATTAGAGGATACGACAGAATTTGACTACCACCGATACTGGGATCCACCACAGATTTGGAGCCACCAATACCCACAAGATACACATTACATAGATTTTTCAGACCAACCATTCGAGCTTCAAGAAAAGGAGGTAAGTTGTTCCCAATTGATGTTACATTCACTAGAGGATATGGTGAGCAAGTACATGGCACTTACCGAGCGAGCTATAGAAGATATAATTAATTCTAGATGCCACCTTGAGGAGCATATAGAGAATCTCAAAATATCAATTCTCGATGAACACCGAGAACATGAAGTGAAGAAAGATAGTCAAACAGTGATTCCCCAAATTTGGTTTGATGATGATGACTTGGAGAACCATGATTTGTAGTGCGAATCAACTCATGATGAAGATCCTGAGGTGATTGAGTCTTCTATTCCCATTGAACCTCAACCGGAAGGAGTTCCGAGGAAGAAAATATATGCAGATACACTGCAAGCACCAATTTCACAAGAATTTGTTCTCCGAAAACCTACATCTCTTTGAAAACCTACAGAGATGTTCTCTTCCCATGTTTATCAGCTGCTATGGAGTGTTGTTGAGGTGACGAGCTTAAACTGCATACATCTGGACAAGATTGAGGGCACATGGAACAAAGACCCATTGGTGGTGTCATATGACACTTACTTTTGGCGTCAACCGCTCTTTGATGAGTGCTTTTGAGGGTCAAGCTGAAGACTGAAAATCAGGCGCTACTTGGGAGGCAGCCCAATATTTTCACTTCATTTTACTTTTCTTATTTAGTTTTAGTTTTTATCTAGTTGTTGTTTTATTTTGCGTTGATCATGTTTAATCCTTTAATTTTTTTTATTTGCAAGGTGAATACATGGAAAAATTGATGGCCTAAGAGATGTGACGCAGTAGCAGAAGATGGATATACACCACATTGATTGATTAGGGGAGTTTTCCGTTTCAATGTTTTCAATGTTTTATGCTTGCATTTTGTTTTCGTTATGCATGCGTGTTTTCTTTCTCTCATTTAGGAGTTAGTCGTTTTATATTTAGCATTGGGGACACAACTAGATTTTAGTTTGGGGAGGTTTCCTTTTATATTTGTTCATGTATAATGTTATGTGATTGCATATCGTTTTTCTTCTCATGTATTTTGCCGATGGATGAAACCATAAAATCCAATGATGATTAGAGAGAAATTTTTGGAAATTGAAGCCTTTGAAATAACAGACCTTTGGATTGATTGTGAATATTTCATTGCACTATAGTTCAACTGGTGAAATGCACTAAGAAAGACAAAGTTTCAATGGCTAGATCATTGCACGACACTAGGGGCTTAGTGAACTCGAATTGTTACTTTGTGATTTCATTTGTTAATTCTACTGATACACTAGTGAATTTGGAAAAGGTGAATGATTCATAGCGCACTTCTCAATTTTTTTTAATAATGATGCTCCATTCGGGCTATAGATGAGGGGATTGAAATTCGAATCCTATCAAAGTCATAGCTAAGTTTGCGGGTTAAATGGGGTAAGAAAAAACGATTTCTTGGAAAAATAAATTCAAATTTTTTAATAATGATGCTCCATCAGGGCTATAGACGAGGGGATTGAAATTCAAATTCTATCAAAGTTGTAGCTAAGTTTGCGGTTTAAATGGGGTATGAATTTTTTTTAACAATTCCATCTGGGCTAGATAGGCGGATTGAAATCCTAATCCAAATCAATCCTAGCTAAGTTTGCGGAGCAAATGAGGTTGAATTTACCGGGTGCAAAATCCGGTGGTGCGTAAAAGTCTATTTTATGAATCATTCATTGGCTACTGTTTTCTTAAGAGCCCAAATGAGGTGTAAAGGTAGAAATAACTGAAAGAATGGGTAAATAAGAGGGAGATTTGCCTTGATGTGTCATTTAGATCAATTAGCTTAAGTAGACGGAGTCTATTCGAGGTGTATAACAGTGGAGCCACTGCTCACACACTCACGTTCACATGAAAATCTAAAAGAAATATAATGATTTAACTCAAAGGCAGTGAAATTATCTGAGGCTTGAAAGGTATGAGTTCATCCATTTTTTTTTTCATTGTGTCATTTTATTTTGTCTTGTCTTTGCATTTTGGTTTTTCACTTATTTTGCTCAAGGGCGAGCAAAAGGTTAGTTTGGGGAGGTTGACATGAGTCATATTTACGTGTTTTATTGCATTGTTTTGCATGATTTTGCTTTTTTAAGGCTATTCATGTTTAGTTATTGCATATTTGTTTCATTCAGATCACTCCACATGCTTTTTGGTTGGTTGTAGGCAAAATATGGAGAAAGGGAAGAGATTGAGCACGGAGAAGTGTCGCAAGTAGCAATAACAAATTATTAATGGTCCAAAATTTATTTTTGATTCTAGAGTAATCCAAATCAATCTCCACCATTCCGATTGTATTTTAGGATGTTTTAGAGCTGCTATCAAAATTTCAGCTCAATCCGACGGTTAGAACTCAAGTTACGAATTTTACAAAATTGTTGCACATTAGGACAACACAGGGCCGCACCCTAGCGGCAATATTTTACCGCCTAGGTGCGCCTGCAATGGAAATTGACCCTAGGACAGTGTAGGGGTGCGCTCGGACGACCATTTTTCACCGCACTAGCGTGCCCGCAAAAAGGAAAAAATATTTTTGATCGAGTTTCAGAAAGGAAGGAGTCTTAGGCCATATAAATAGAATAAAAACAGACGAAACAAGGGTACTAGAACATCAGAGGACGAGATCACGTAGCGAGAAAGGGCCGCCATCAAAGAGAATAACTTGAAGAGGGAAGAGCGTAAAGAACTCGAGAAAGAACACTACCACAAACACTAGTTTTCTCTTTTCCTTTTCTTTTATTTGTTGGGATTTAAGGGATCCTACCCCCAAACTATGTTTTGATTTCTTTTAGAAGATTGAATTTGGTTTTTAAGCGTTCTTGATTATATTATTGTGTTTATTGCAATTTTGAATATTTATCAACTTCTTATTGATTTTATGTGTTAAAACTGATACCGAGAGGAGATTTTATGATATGATAGGATAATATAATCCATGGATCTACAACTTGCATAGAGATATGAGGTTGGATACATGTTGATAGTCATAGTCCACCAGGTCAAAAGCTAGAGGATTCCACAAATCGTTAATGCAATTCCAATTGTTAAATAACACAAAGAGACTTGGTTATTACAATTCGTTAATTAGACTAATATAGCTCGAGAGAGTATATTGATAGATTAGGGAATTTCGTCAAAAGCATGACTTGAGAATTAAAATCAAATCATTAGAGAAAAAAAGGGGTAGGTGAACCGATATCCTAACAATCATTTATTTATTTTTTGAACTTAATTTATTGTTTTTCTTTTATTTCATCTTTTTATTTTACTTTATTAATTTATTCTATTTATCGTTTTAATTAACTAAAGAATTATACTTGAGGTAAATATGTCAAACATCAATTTCTGTGGGACGATACTCGTACTCATGTACACTATATTGTTACTTGACTCGTGCACTTCCGATTTATTCGAGCTTAATTGATAGATATATTTAAGTAGATTTTCAATGTTAGTATTTGCTCGATCAAGAGCGTACCCCTACACTGTCCTAGGGTCAATTTCCATTGCAGGCGCGCCTGGGAGGTAAAATATTGCCGCTAGGGAGCGGCCCAGTGCTGTCCCAGCGCGCAAAATTTTTGTAAAATTCATAACTTGAGTTCTAACCGTCGGATTGAGTTGAAATTTTGACAGCAGCTCTAAAAATCCTAAATACAATCGGAACGGTGGAGATTTGATTTGGATCAATCTAGAATCAAAAATAAATTTTAGACCATTAATACTTAGTGATTCCTACTTGCGACACTTCTCCGTTCTCAAACTCTTCATTTTCTCCATATTTTGCCTACAACCAACAAAATCATGTGGAGTGATCCGAATGAAAAAATATTCAATAAATAAACATGAATGGCCTTAAAAAAGCAAAATCATGCAAAAAAATGCAATAAAACACATAAATATGACTCATGTCAACCTCCCCAAACTAACCTTTTGCTCGCTCTTGATCAAAATAAGTGACAAACCAAAATGCAAAGACAAGACAAAATAAAATGACACAATGAAAACAAAAATGGATGAACTCATACCTTTCAAGCCTCAGATAATTTCACTGCCTTTGAGATAAATCATTATATTCCTTTTAGATTTTCATGTGAACGTGAGTGTGTGAGCAGTGGCTCCAGTGTTATGCACCTCGAATAGACTCCGTCTACTTAAGCTAATTGATCTAAATGACACATCAAGGCAAATCTCCCTCTCATTTACCCATTCTTTCATTTATGTCTACCTTTACACCTCCTTTGGGCTCTTAAGAAAACAATAGCCAATGAATGATTCATAGAATAGAATTTTACGTCCACCGGATTTTGCACCCGATAAATTCAACCCCATTTGCACCGCAAACTTAGCTAGGACTCAGTTGGATTAGGATTTCAATCCCCGTGTCTAGCCCGGATGGAATTGTTAAAAAAAAATTTCATACCCCATTTAACCCGCAAACTTAGCTAAAACTTTGATAGGATTCGAATTTCAATCCCCTCGTATATAGCCCGGATGGAGCATCATTATTAAAAATTTTGAATTTCTTTTTCCAAGAAATCATTTTTTCTTACCCCATTTAACCCGCAAACTTAGCTATGACTTTGATAGGATTCGAATTTTAATCCCCTCGTCTATAGCCCGAATGGAGCATCATTATTAAAAAAAAATTTGAGAAGTACGCTATGAATCATTCACCTTTTCCAAAGTCACTAGTGTATCAGTAGAATTAACAAATGAAATCACAAAGTAACAATTCGAGTTCGCTAAGCCCCTAGTGTCGTGTAATGATCTAGCCATTGAAACTTTGTCTTTCTTAGTGCATTTCACCAGTTGAACTATAGTGCAATGAAATATTCACAATCAATCCAAAGGTCTCTATTATTTCAAAGGCTTCAATTTCAAAAAATTTCTCCCTAATCATCATTGGCTTTTATGGTTTCATCCATCGGCAACATGCATGAGAAGAAAAACGATTTGCAATCACATAACATTATGCATAACAAAAATAAAAGGCACATCACAATAGACAGTAAAATTACCAGTACCTGAAGGAATAGTCAACACTGGTGCACTGGTCAATATCTTTTTCAAATCAACAAAACTGGCTTCACAAGCTTCTGTCCAGACATATGGCACATTCTTCTGAGTTAACTGAGTAATCGGAATTGCAATGCTAGAAAATCATTTAATAAATCTGCGATAGTATCCATCTAATCCCATAAAACTGCGTATCTCTGGGACTGACGTAGGTCTAGGCCAGTTAATCACTACCTCAACCTTGCTGGGATCAACAAAAATTCCATCACCTGAGATAACATGCCCAATAAATACAACTCGATCTAAAAAAAATTCATACTTAGATAGTTTAACATACAACTGTTCTGCTCGCAAAGTCTGCAAAATTATTCTCAAGTGCTCTGCATGGTCAGTTTGATTCTTGGAATTGATAAGAATATCATCAATGAAGATTATAACAAAGTCATCTAAATATTTCTGAAATACTCGATTCATCAATCCCATAAACACTGTCGGATCATTTGTCAATCCAAACGGCATGACTATAAATTCATAATGACCATACCTTGTTCTGAATGCAGTTTTAGGAATATATTTTTCTCGAACTCTCAGTTGATTATATCCCGATCTCAGATCAATATTTGAATAAACAGATGAACACTGCAATTGGTCAAACAAATAATCTATTTGAGATAATGGATATTTATTATTCACCGTGGCTTTGTTCAGTTGACCGTAATCACAAAGTCTCATGGACCCATCTTTCTTTCGTACAAATAGAACCGGAGCACCCCAAGGTGAAACACTCGGTCTAATGTAACCCTTGGCAAGAAAATTCTCAAGCTATTGTTTCAAGTCTTTAAGTTCAACAACTGCCATTCTATAAGGAGCTTTGTATATGGGTTGCGTACCTAAAATCAATTCAATACTGAAATCTATTTCCCGAGCTAGAGGCAAACCAGGAATTTCATCGGGAAAGACATTTGCAAAATCTCTAACCACTGGTATTTCTATCAAATCTGGGCTAGATTTCAATACATCAACTGTTAGAGTAGGTGCCCGTCGAGCCAATGTGTTGGCCGATGGTCCTTGAGAGAACTCTTGTATGACAATCTTTATTTTAATAATATTTGACATTATTTAATTTGGCAAATCTTTATCTGTATACCCATGCAAGCTGCATAGATAAATCCCTTGAATATACAAATAGTAGAAAGAATATGAGATGGTCATGTGATGACTATCATGAAACTCATATTTGGAATACTGTATATTCTAAACTGTTCTTAGTCGATTCAGCCGCCATAAAGAAGGATAAAGGCCGCTCGAGCTTAAGACTAGTATTTGCGATGTGAGTACCATGTTCCATTGGTAGGAGACATGGAGATGTCCAAGCATGCAAATAGGTGCTCCTTGTAGAGTGCACTGAACAACCCTTCCTAAAAGATTTTGCAAGTGGTTCTCACTTATCGAGTGGAGAAGTCCTAGTTTATGGTTGTACACCATTAGTACTTATGACCCGGGACAACATGGAGAGTCTATATGCTAGTGCTTCACTTTGACTTGTTTACCGACTCAACTGGTGTCATCATGTGGCAATATTGGGTGTTGTGACAAAACATATAGGAGTCGATGCATTTTAGTCGGGGATTCACCACACACCTACGGGTATGGATATCCCATGTGATCTCATGCATACGTAGCTTGAAATATTTGATCAGAGTAGGAGGTAATTAAGAAAGGAGTTTCTTGAATTACAACTTCGATGCAACTACGGCATGACATATAGTTATCGATTCAATGACAACTCTCGATAAACAAATGGTTTTCGAATCGATCGGGTTATATGAGTTGAAGGGACCGTCCTGTACGCTAACCATAATTGATTGGTTCTTGCAGGCACTATCATTTGATACCTAGGGAGTCATGTAAGCGATGCTGCTAGACGTTTCACATGACTGGTTGGGTACTATCAGACTTGAGTTTTCTGACATTCTTATTATCAAGGAGTTGATCAATAAGAATGGAGCTATTTAGGGTATGCTCATATAAGGGACTTGTTGATCCCGAATCACATGGAGATGTGAACCATTGCTAGTTGTATCAATGAACCATTGAGGGTCACACAAGTACTAGCTTTCTAGATCCCGTTGAGATTAAAATTAGTTCAATGTGTTAAACAACTTATAAAGGAGTTTATAAGTAAAATAAATTAGAAGTTTGACTTCTAAATTGGAGAATGAATGGAAAAATAACTTTTAATTTTTGAATGTGTTTCAAGATTAAAAGTTGACTTAAAATAATTAGTTTGTGAAAATGTTGATTTTCTAAACTATTATTTTGAACTTAATTAATTAATTCAAGAGTTGAATTAATTTAACACTAGTAGACTTTGTAATGTACAAATAATTAAATTAATTCAAATGTTGAATTAATTAAACATTATTGAGTCTTGTAGAGCTCAAATTAATATAGTGTTGAATAATTATATACTAGTGGACTTGAATGAGTTCAAGTTAGATTTAATTAATTATTTAAACTTAATTTGGATTAAGTTTAATGTTTAATTAAATAAGTCCAAAAACATGTATATTTATTATATATATATTTTCGAAATATATATATATATATATATATATATATATATATATATATATTCATGTTATATATATGTGTGATGGAATTTGAAGGGTTGGAAGAAGGGTTGCAATTTTCCATGCAAGTCTTGCACTTTTTCATGCATGATTTAATTGTATCCATTTAATCCTTTACCTTTAATATATTATTATGAATAATATATACACACATATACAATTCCAATTCCAATTGTAAGAGGAAGTGGCCGAACACTTTTCATGAAATATTCTGCAAATTTTCTTTCATTTTGGAGGAAGAATAAAAGGAAAATCTCAATGCAAAATTCTTTAAATATTCTAGTGCATATTTAGAGCGGATCTAGATCGTCTATTCGTGGACCTAATTCGAAGGTTTGAAGTGTTGAATCCATTTTGAGCAAGGTGTGCTCTTGGAAGCTTGTAGATAGTGTCTACCACTTCAAGAGCCTAGTTGTTTATCAACTTGGTTGGAGCCATAAATCAATCTTTGAGATTGATAGATAAAACTTCTAAACACCCTATGATTTTTTGATTTTGAATGCTACACAAGTGCTCGGATCTCTTTTGTTAAAAATTTTAATATTTTCGTTGCGTTTCCGGGCACGAGTTAATCGATCACCTACAGTGGTATCAGAGCCTAGGTTACTCTTTTGTGTAGCATTTGTTTGATATTATGTTGAGGTCAATTTCTAACCGCATGAGAAAATCAAGATCTATCAATTTGGGGCTGTTTTTGGAAAAATCTTTTTATAAAATGTTGCTGCTCATTTCGGGCAGCAGGGGCAGCCCACTTTTAATAAAAAAAAAAAATTTTGGGTTGGCCGGAATCCGGCGACAGTGCTCCGGCAACGACTATGACGACTTTGGTTTCCAAAAGGTGTTTTGTGATATCCAAGTGTCATAAGCCCTAAGTTGTTGAGATTGTAAAAGTTGATATTTTTATGAAAAATTGAAATTTTAAAAATTGTGTATTTTCTCATAAAATAAATAATTAAAGTGTACTTTTATTATTTATTGTAACTGATGATTTACAAAAAATTCGATTATAAATAAATTAATTAGAAAGTAAGCAAAGGTGCTTGTTTATTTTGTTAATTTAATTTATAATTGTGGTGGTTAGTGATTGTACCAAGATATATAATATTTGATCAATTGATTATTGAGATAGTTAATTGATGATGTATGATATGTGATATTATGCATGAAGGATGATCAAAAGCCCAAGACCAATTTGCTAGGTGTATGCTAGGATATTTTGTGTTGAATGGATGTAATAATTATCAAATTATAAATTGGGCTTGGTTTATGGCCCGTTCCCACCCCATGAGATGTATCCCTATTTGCCATGGATATTTTAATGTAAAATATTTGATAGTGGAAGTTCAAGATTGGAAGATGGTGGGCCATGAAGATCCAAGACATGTAAATATTGGAAGATTATGTAATTGTTGCATTTGCATCCCATGCATTCCCTAGGAATTGGACCTAGGCCCGTGTTTGGCTCACATGGACCGAATAGTTTTGGGGCGATTGATCATCTTTTGTTAATTTACTGTTTATAATATATGCATGATATATTATAAATAATGAGTATGTGCGTCATTATTTTATAATAACAAAATTGCATGAATCCGGCAAACATACGATCAAATATGGCGAGTTTTTTAAAAATTAACGATGAGACCATTTCAAAATTAAAAACCCTCATTTTAAATTAGATTCAAAATTTATATCAAGCCCGAAAATAGGAATTATAAATTTGTTTATAATTTCCATGTCTTCCATCGACAATGGATGTATGATGAACACTACCCGTATTCAATGCTCGGCTCATATTATTGGGGGGGCTTGGATGCCGAAAAGCTGTGACATCCATTGACATGGTGATGTGAACTACGTGGAATTCCCATGACTTCGGCTCATATTTTGGGGAAACTCATGGAGACCATCCATTAAGGTTCGATATCGATGGGTAAGGCTTGACATGTAAAGATGAACGACGTCATATTATTGGTCCTAATCAAGCGTGAGACAAAAGTTTACGTAAGGGTTGAATGGAGATGCAATTGGAAACCACCTTTTAGGAATTGTGATTCGCTGATATTATTCGGGATCATAATTGGCTAATTGGACCTTATGTACCTACTGAGGAAAAGAGTTTTCCGTTTTCACTAGAGGATAGTGAAAATGTCAAAACAGTGGGAGTAAAAATTTATAAAGTTAAAGTCCATACTTTATATCTTATTAAATATTTTTTAAAAAAATAATCATTGACATTTATCTGTTATTATTTTTCAGTACAAAGTTTTTGACAATGTCATCAATTCGCAATCCGTTATTTGCAATACTCGACAAACATTTACTGACCGGTCCAAATTACCTCGATTGGCGAAGAAATTTGAAAATTGTCTTGAACTCGGAGAGGATTGCATATACACTTAATGAGTCGCCCCCTGATAAGGCTCCGACTGATTGTAGCCCTGAGGAGCTACAAACTTACAAGGATTGGTGTGACCATGACTTGAAAGCCAAGTGTTATATACAGGCTTCTATGAATGATGAGCTGCAACAGTGTTTTGAGAGTGCAAAGCATGCTGCTTACATTCATTTGCATCTCAAAGAATTTTTTGGTGAACAAACACGCCCACTTTGACATGCGACAGTCAAGGAACTGATCTCTTTGCGCATGCGATATGGGGCTTCGGTCCATGAGCATGGTGTGATAATGATTGGGCTTGTGAAAAAGCTCGTTGGCATGGATCTTGTGTTGCCAGCTGAGTTGACCACAGACGTATTGCTCTTGTCACTGCCTAGCTCATTTGATCATTTTGTGGTGAATTTCAACATGAACAAGTTAGATCCAACCCTTGAGAAGTTTATTAACATGCTTGTTACGTTTGAATCCACAATCAAGAAAGAGAAGCCGGTTCTTTATGTGGGAACTTCATCTGGTGCAAAGAATAGATCACGTGGGAAGGGAAAGAAGCGTTCCTTCCATGCTCCCAAAAAGAATGTGCCCTTGAAGAGGCAAGCTCTGAGTCCCGTTGTGGTAGCCACACCAGTTAAGGCTAACAAGACTAATGAATTTTGTCATCACTGTAAGAAGCCTGGACATTGGAAGCGTAATTGCAAGGAATATCTTGACCAGAATGGTTTTGGAAAAGGTATGTTCTACATTGAAGTGAACATTTCTCTTAATTCTTCTTCTTGGGTATTGGATACCGGTTGTGGCTCACATCTCTGTAATGATTTGAAGGTGATGGAAAGAAGTAGGAGACTTAGAGATGGTGAGACCTTCTTGAGGATGGGCAATGGGGCAAGAGTTGCTGCCAAAGCTATTGGAGATGTTTACTTATTGTTGAACAATGATTTTAAGTTAATTTTGAGAGATGTTTTATTTGTACCAGATTTGGTGAAAAACATTGTTTCCATTTCTATGCTAGATAAAGATGGATATTCTTGTTTATTTGGAAAAGGTGTTTTCAATATTTACAAGAATGAATGTTTAATTGGTACAGGACAATTGGAAAACGATCTCTATAATTTAAAATTGAAAGACATTCCTATGTATAATGTCCAAGAGATATCAACAACATCCAAAAGAAAACAAGATACTCTGAATCCAGCACACTTGTGGCATGCTCGATTAGGTCATATATCTTTTAGAAGGATGAACAAGCTAGTGGGAGAAGGCATGTTTGATATATCTGATATTAATTCTCTTACTACATGTGAACCCTGTATAAAAGGAAAGTTGACCAAAATTCCCTTTAAGGGCCATGTGGAGCAAGCCAAGGGACTGTTGGATTTGATCCATACAGATGTGTGTGGTCCACTTAGCATCACCACTAATCACGGACATTCTTACTTCATTACCTTTACCGATGACTTCTCTAGGTATGGGTATGTGTATTTGATGAAATACAAATCTAAAGCTTTTGAAAAATTCAAAGAATTCAGAAACAAAGTGGAGAAACAGTTGGGACAAAGCATCAAGGCACTTCGATCGGATCGAGGTGGTGAATACTTGAGTGCTGAATTCCAAGAGTATCTTAGGGAGAATGGGATTCTCTCCCATTGGACTCCTTCTGGTACACCTCAGTTGAATGGTGTTTCAGAACGTCGTAACCGAACTTTGATGGACATGGTTCGATCTATGATGGGGATCACGGAGTTGCCGCCATCCTTTTGGGGATATGCGCTTGAAACTGCGGCACTGTTGTTGAACAATGTCCATTCAAAGGCAGTTGATAAGACACCATATGAGATATGGATGGGAAAGGCTCCTAAGTATTCTTATCTTATAATATGGGGGTGTCCTGCTTATGTGAAGCAGAGAATGGGAGATATATTGGATGCTCGATCCATTTTATGCTACTTCGTGGGATATCCAAGGAATTCGGTTGGATATTATTTCTATCATCCCAAAGAAACAAATGTGTTTGTTTCTAGGAGTGCAACCTTCTTGGAGAAGGAATTTCTATTTGATAGAAAATGGGAGATAATAGAACTTGAAGAAGTTCGAGAAACACCCACGATTGTGGAACCCACACCCGAACAGCCAAGAGAGGAGATACAAGCTCCTAGAAGATCCGAGAGGATCTCGAGACCACCTATGAAGTATGGTCTGCTTCTTGAAGTGTGCCAAGATGAGCCTAACCATGGATGTGATCCAAGGACCTTCAAGGAAGCATTGTCTGATGCTGATTCATCCAAGTGGCTTGAAGCTATGGATTCTGAGATGAATTTCATGTATTCGAACCAGGTGTGGAATCTTGTGGATCCATCTGAAGGAATTGTTCCTATAGGGTGTAAATGGATTTACAAGAGGAAACTTGGGACGGATGGGAAGGTGGTGACTTTCAAGGCTCGATTGGTAGCAAAAGGTTATACTCAAAGACAACGAGTTGACTTTGAAGAAACTTTTTCTCCAGTCGCAATGTTAAAGTCTATAAGGATAATGATAGCCATTGCCGCATGGTATGACTATGAAATATGGCAGATGGATGTGAAGACAACTTTTTTTAATGGGGATATTAAGGAAGAAATTAACATGTCTCAACCTGAAGGGTTCACATATATCGGAAGTGAGCATAAAGTATGCAAACTTCAGAGATCTATTTATTGTCTCAAGCAGGCATCTAGGAGCTGGAACCTCAGATTTGATGGTACAATCAAAGAGTTTGGGTTTACTAAGAATCCTGAGGAACCCTGTGTGTATAAAAAGGTCAGTAGGAGTGCTGTGACATTCCTGGTACTTTATGTTGATGACATTCTACTCATTGAGAATGATGTAGGAATGTTGCAATCAACTAAAGTATGGTTATCGAGAAAGTTATCGATGAAGGACTTGGGTGAAGCATCTTTTGTATTGGGAATACAAATCTATCGGGATAGCTCGAAAAGATTGCTTGGTCTCACCCAGTCCACTTACATTGATACCATCGTGAAGAGGTTCTCGATGGATGAGTCTAAGAGAGGACATCTACCAATGTGTCATGGCGTGTCTCTATCCAAGTTCATGTCTCCCAAGAATGATGCAGAGATAGAGTTGATGACACACATTCCATATGCATCTGCAATTGGTAGTATCATTTATGCGATGATATCTACACATCCTGACGTGTCCTTTGCACTTAGTGTTACAAGTAGATATCAATCGAACCTTGGTCTTCCACACTGGAAAGCTGTGAAAGACATTCTCAAGTATTTGAGAAGGACTAAGAATATGTTCTTGGTTTATGGGAGTGGAGAACTAAAATTGGAAGGCTATACCGACTCTAGCTTCCAAAGCGATGTTGATGATTCGAAGTCAACTTTCGGTTCTGTATTCATGCTCAATGGTGCTGCTGTTTGTTGGAATATTTCCAAGCAAAACAGCACTGGGGATTCAACCACTGAGGCAGAATATATTGCTGCATCAGATGCTACAAAGGAAGCTATTTGGATTAAGAATTTCGTCCATGAGTTGGGCATTATTCCTAATGGAGTTGATCCAGTCCCGGTGTACTGCGACAACACTGGTGCCATTGCTCAGGCAAAAGAACCAAGGTCACATCAGAAATCCAAACATGTACTGAGAAAATACCACATCATCCGGGAGATTGTGGAAAATGGAGAGGTCTTGTTAGACAGAGTCGCCGCCGCAGATAATGTTGCTGATCCACTAACTAAGCCATTACCAGGACCATTGTTCGAAAAACATCGCGAATCAATGGGTTTGAAGAATATGGGTAGTTGGCTCTAGTGCAAGTGGGAGATTGTTAGAGTAGGTGCCCGTCGAGCCAATGTGTTGGCCAATGGTCCTTGAGAGAACTCTTGTATGACAATCTTTATTTTAATAATATTTGACATTATTTAATTTGGCAAATCTTTATCTGTATACCCATGCAAGCTGCATAGATAAAACCCTTGAATATACAAATAGTAGAAAGAATATGAGATGATCATGTGATTACTATCATGAAACTCATATTTGGAATACTGTATATTCTAAACTATTCCTATTCGATTCAGCCGCCATAAAGAAGGATAAAGGCCGCTCGAGCTTGAGAGTAGTATTTGCGATGTGAGTACCATGTTTCATTGGTAGGAGACATGGAGATGTCCAAGCATGCAAATAGGTGCTCCTTGTAGAGTGCACTGAACAACCCTTCCTACAATATTTTGCAAGTGGTTCTCACTTATCGAGTGGAGAAGTCCTAGTTTATGGTTGTACACCATTAGTACTTATGACCCGGGACAACATGGAGAGCCTATTTGCTAGTGCTTCACTTTGACTTGTTTACCGACTCAACTGGTGTCATCAGGTGGCAATATTGGGTGTTGTGACAAAACATATAGGAGTCGATGCATTTTAGTCGGGGATTCACCACACACCTACGGGTATGGATATCCCATGTCATCTCATGCATACGTAGCTTGAAATCTTTGATCAGAGTAGGAGGTAATTAAGAAATGAGTTTCTTGAATTACAACTTCGATGCAACTACGACATGACATATAGTTATCGATTCAATGACAACTCTCGATAAACCAATGGTTTTCGAATCGATCGGGTTATATGAGTTGAAGGGACCGTACTGTACGCTAACCATAATTGATTGGTTCTTGCAGGAACTATCATTTGATACCTAGGGAGTCATGTAAGCGATGCTGCTAGACGTTTCACATGACTGGTTGGGTACTATCAGACTTGAGTTTTCTGACATTCTTATTATCAAGGAGTTGATCAATAAAAATGGAGCTATTTAGGGTATGCTCATATAAGGGACTTGTTGATCCCGAATCACATGGAGATGTGAACCCATTGCTAGTTATATCAATGAACCATTGAGGGTCACACAAGTACTAGCTTTCTAGATCCCGTTGAGATTAAAATTAGTTCAATGTGTTAAACAACTTATAAAGGAGTTTATAAGTAAAATAAATTAGAAGTTTGACTTCTAAATTGGAGAATGAATGGAAAAATAACTTTTAATTTGTGAATGTGTTCCAAGATTAAAAGTTGACTTAAAATAATTAGTTTGTGAAAATGTTGATTTTCTAAACTATTATTTTGAACTTAATTAATTAATTCAAGAGTTGAATTAATTTAACACTAGTAGACTTTGTAATGTACAAATAATTAAATTAATTCAAGTGTTGAATTAATTAAACATTATTGAGTCTTGTAGAGCTCAAATTAATCTAGTGTTGAATAATTATATACTAGTGGACTTGAATGAGTTCAAGTTAGATTTAATTAATTATTTAAACTTAATTGGAATTAAGTTTAATGTTTAATTAAATAAGTTCAAAAACATGTATATATATTATATATATATTTTCAAAATATATATATATATATATATATATATATATATATATATATATATTCATGTTATATATATGTGTGATGGAATTTGAAGGGTTGGAAGAAGGGTTGCAATTTTCCATGCAAGTCTTGCACTTTTCCATGCATGGTTTAATTGTATCCATTTAATCCTTTACCTTTAATATATTATTATGAATAATATATACACACATATACAATTCCAATTCCAATTGTAAGAGGAAGTGGCCGAACACTTTTCATGAAATATTCTCCAAGTTTTCTTTCATTTTTGAAGAAGAATAAAAGGAAAATCTCAATGCAAAATTCTCTAAATATTCTAGTGCATATTTAGAGCGGATCTAGATCGTCTAGTCGTGGACCTAATTCAAAGGTTTGAAGTGTTGAATCCATTTTGAGAAATGTGTGCTCTTGGAAGCTTGTAGATAGTGTCTACCACTTCAAGAGCCTAGTTGTTTATCAACTTGGTTGGAGCCATAAATCAATCTTTGAGATTGATAGGTAAAACTTTTAAACACCCTATGGTTGTTTGATTTTGAATGCTACACAAGTGCTCGGATCTCTTTTGTTAAAAATTTTAATATTTCCATCGCGTTTCCGGGCACGAGTTAATCGATCACCTACATCAACTGCATAAACTAGGAAACCTTCTGCACCCTTATGCAATAAACGTGTCATGGACAAAACAGATATCAAAGGGATATTGGCTCTAGAACCCTTACCGTAAAATTTCCATTCATCTGCCATTTCTGGTCTGAATTTGACTACTTTCTGGAAACAATCTTCGGTTGCCCTGTACTTGGTTAATGTATCGATGCCAACGATACAATCAAAATCTGATAACCAAGCAATATACAATCGAATTCCATCACATTTCCCTCATACTGTAGTGCACAATTTCTAACCAATCTTACAGATACAATTCATTCACCCAAGGGTGAAGAATTAGCCACTATAGCAGGGACTGACTCAGATGACAATGAATGCAACATGGCAAATTTTTCAAAGATGAATGTATGAGTTGCACCAGTATCTATCAACACATAGACAGGATAACCAAAGATAAGACAGTTACCTGCTATGACATCTTCTGGTGCTGCTTGAGCTTGATCTTCTGTGAGTGCAAATACTCGTGCCTGTTGTGGTGGTTGGCTCACAGTATGACTTCCTCCTGGCTTAGTCTGTGGTTGTGGCTGAAAGGAGTGCACTGAAGAATCTTTCCTTTTAGACCGAGATACCGGTCTCGATTAATTGCATTTGGTGTTCTTTCTAAACCACGTTGAGGACAAACCTTGGCAAAATGACCAGCCTGGTGACAAACATTGCAGCTACCAAAAACTTCTCTGCATTGCTCACTAGGATGTCTCCCTCCACATTTGCTGCAATACACACCCGAATAACCAGAACTTTGACCAGAACTAAACTGTCTTGGCCCACTAGAACTGGATAAGATACTACCTAGTTTCTTGAATTGCTTACCCTTTGGCCGAAGATGAGAGTCTCTTCTACCACTGCTGCTACTACCTCCCTCAAATCTGGGTGGTGGTTGCTAAAACTGTGGCGGATTCTGTGGCTGTCTTGGTGGCTGAGGTACAAACGGTGCTCCCCTCTATTTTATCAAACCAACTTCTACCCCTTTTGCTTTATTTAGTGCATCAGCTAAGTTATTAGGTTTTCCACTATTCACCAGAGTAAAGACATCAGGATTCAAACCATTAATGAACTGATCATCTTTGGCCTCTTCATTCTCAGCTATATGCGGTGAAAATTTCAGCAAACTATAAAATTTGGCCACATACTCTTCGATATTCAGATTTCCTTGCTTCAAGCTAGCAAAATCAGCCCTTTTATCCTTTCTGTATGATACTGGAAAGAAACGTTGATACAATTAATTTTAAAGACACTCCAGGTAATAGTCGTACCTCTATTCTCTAGAGATTTCTTAGTTGTGATCCACAAACTCTTGGCAACATCGTGAAGTTGATCCACAACCAGTCCGATCCTGCGGTCATCTGAGTAATCAAGAGATTCAAACAACTGCTCAATATCTTCCAAACAGCTTTCACATTCAATTGAATTTTCTGTTCCCTTTAGTGTTGGCGGTTTGAAGGATTGAAATCTCTTCAATAAGGTTTCCATGGGTGTCGGAGTCACATCCATCGGATCATTGACTTTACTGCCCTGTTCTGTACGAGGAACTACCACTGTCTATGGTATATTCAGTACACGACGAGGAGGCATATATGATATTCAAAGATTAGTACACAATTTATCTCAAAATATCATATTCAGCAATTCCATCTCCATCATTTTCTGATCGGCATACTCATGTGTTCTCATGAGGATTCAAATTATGATGTGTGTCTCAAATAAAGCATGCTTTTATAATTTAAATTACATAATCATGTAGACATATAATTCTTGAAATAATAAAGCATGCTTGCATGGAATTCATATAATCAAATAAGGAAATCAATCTCATACGAAATAAATAAGTCAAACAGACTCAATCTACCCCGCTCACTAACTGCAATCTCATTCCAAGAAACTTATGTTCTGATACCACCTAATGTGGGGATCTCAGGTGATAATATTCTATATTAGACTAATAATTCTTTATGGTTTAATTAATTATGATAATTAAAAGAATTTTTTTTAAAAAGTGAACAGTATCTCCCTCGTGCCGCAAGAAGTTGCGCTCGAGCGAGCACATCTCTGTTCGAAAATCATAACACCACTCGCTCGAGCGGCAACAAGTTGCGCTCGAGCGAGAACAGTTCTGTCTCAAAGGAAATGATGTACATCTGAACCTGTTCTTGTAACATATAAACATCATAATGTGCTACACATAACATTCTTCAAATTTTAATACAAAATCATGCATTTTCTTGGCATATAAACTACCAAAAACTACATCATGATCCAAAGTTATAAGGATGTTAAATCTACATGGTTCTTAACAATACCATTTGCTCTACATATCTCAAAAGTCTGAAAAAGAGTATGATAATCTGCTAAACCCGAGTCTCCACTTTTAAATCTCAATCTCGAGCTATCCAAGTTGTCTTTGACTTGCTCCTGCCCCACCTGTTTCCAAGTACACATACAAAACAAGGCAATAACAGGTAACTCCGGTGAAAATAATATTTTCAGTACAAGCAACATATACATGTAACTAAAATAAGCATAAACGAAATGCATGTGTAGAAGGAAGGCTATCAATTCTGATATCAAAGAAATTTTGGTTCTTCTCTTGGGATTCTGGGGAAAAAGATCTCACAACATACCCACCGACTCTCCCACTCGAAGTGGTGTCGAGTATCTCAATCCCCTGACTTTGGCGCAACTATACTGAGTAATCTAGCTCTAGGAGTAAATCTATATCTCATGTCACTCAAGTATAGCTCCCCAAACTTCTTTTGCAATCTAGGCCGTTCCGCCTTCTATGCTTAATGGTTTAAGGGTCAAGATGAATGCATACATAATATGATGTATCAAGCTATAATCAATAAACATAAATCATGCTAATCAGAGATTAAACACTTAAACACATTTAAGCACATAAACCAAGAATCAACAAACATGCAAGTATGTGGTTTAGGGAACTCCCAAATCAGACTGAACATCACGGATCTCACCCATTTCTTCCAAGAATTTGGATTCTGAGATTTCTTTATCCTTCTCTGTCTATTTGTTATCATGCTTCAACAAATTCTCCTTTTCACCTTCCTGATCATCTACCTTATTCATTTATATGTTATCATCAGCTGATTGAGCAACAACCTCTTACTGATCCTCAAACCCAGTATTATCTACATGAATCTCAGCACTACTCGAAGCTAAAGAGCTGCCACTATGATGTTTTTCCTCGATCACCCTCACAGGATCCTTAAGATGTTCAAAGATGACTCGGTGACGCCTACCATTTTAAATGTAAAATCCACATCTTCCTGTCCTTCATGAATTACAATACCTTTTCCTTTTGGATCCCCTTTCGCTTCATTGATCACGCCCTGCTCCTCAGAAATATTACAACTTCTAATCAAAGCCAGTTGATTTATCTCCCTTCCCCGCAGTCACGTTTTCCTCAATACCTCCCAGTTCTTCATTAACATTATCATTAAGATGTTCAAACCGATTTGAGTTAGGGAGAGCACCTCCACTGGACCCAACCCCCTTAGAGGCTGAGTTTGCTCCCATTTTTCGAGACCCTAATTCCTTCCATTCCATTCTTTCATTGGTCCGTGGTTTCTCCTTAATAACATTAAACCCCATGTTTCTTTTTTTGAATCCTACCTTTTGGTGATAACAAAACAATACATCATTGTTATAGCACAGCCGCCAATTACATGTACAACAGGTAAACTGATTCTAGCACATCGGCTGACCACTGGAAGATATCGGTTGAAGATTCGAGATATCAGCTGACCAAAGCTTATCAACCGAAAATAGAAGATATAAACTGCTTATAGTCAACCAATCTCGGCATATCATCTAACCTCTGTACGACTGATCTCGACAATCAGAATAAAGGTCAACTAAAAGTTCAAAAGTCTCAAGGATGCCTACCGACTTCATTATGTCACGAATTCCTAGTAACGGATCTTTGACAAGAAATTTTAATGAGAAAGGATGAAGCATTTAAGGAGCCATCTGACAAAAGGTGAAATGGCATTAATAGCATTTAATGTGAAGATACATTGAATAGAATACTAAAGAGTCTCTAGTACAGATATTTCTGAAGCTAACAAAATGCACTTCACAAAACAAGGAATGATATTTAACGTATAGGACGCTTCCTACCGTTGACAAAAAGAAAAAGACGTTGAAGGTTTGATATAAATATAAGAGCATATCTAGTAGAAAGACACAGTCATCTTTTACGAAGAATTAATTACTCGAGCACTTGAAGTTGTTCTGAATAATCTATCGCTCAACCCTTTGCCTCAAAGCACATCTGATTTACAAAGAGATCTACTTAATGGTTACTCAAATCCAAGTTGTTATCTAAAGGACATCTACTGATACAAGGATTTGAGACTCTAATCTCTCAAACAACTTAGACATTAATCATCATCAACTGAAGAAAGTTTGATAAGAACTTAGAATCTTATCAGTGTAAATCTAGGAGTTCCATTTTAGGCGATTGATAAGTTCTAACTTGGATCGGGTGATTACAAGATGTTGTAATAGTAAAAGTCTTCTAGTGTATCCTTTCCGTGAGGAAGAAGGGGTGATGTAGGAGATTGATCTCCGAACATCCATAAACATCTTTGTGTTTATTTACATTACTGCACTACATTACACTTCTTTAATATCACCTAGCTTAGTGAGAGATGTTTCCGCACTACTGTAGTAGCTTTTACTCTTCTAGGAAGCTAAGGAAATTGGTTGAGCAGATTAACATTTTCTTAATCATATTTCATTAAATCATAAATTTTACTAAGTGTGTATTCACCCCCCTCTACACACATATTCGATCCCCAACAAATGGCATCAGAGAGGGTTTTCTCTTAGCTTTTGATACTTATTCATCATGACTTCTCTAAATAAAATTTCTATGTTCTCTAAGGAAGATTATGATGACTGGAAAATACGTATGCAGACACACCTTTCTGCTCAAGATGATGACATGTGGTACGTCATCACCAATGGACCAATGAAGATTCTCAAAGTTAATACTGCCATAGCCATCTCAAGAGGCGAACCATAGATGGTTGAGAAACCTAGAGCAGAATGGAACGCTGAGGACAAGAAGAAAGAAAATCTTGAAAACGTAGCCAAAGACATTCTGTACAAAACGCTGGACAAAAACATGTTTAGCAATATCAAGACTTGTTCAACTTCCAAAGAAATTTGGGAGAAACTCACTCAACTGTGCGAAGCAAATGATCAAACCAAAGAAAACAAACTCACCGTAGCCATTCAGATGTTTGACAATGCCAAAATGAAACCAGGAGAAACCATGGCTGAGTTTGACGAAATATTTAGCAATATTGTTTGTGAACTTATCTCTCTTGGTAAAATATACACTAATCGCGAAATTTCTTTGAAGGTTATGCGAGCACTGCCTAGAGAATAGGACGTCAAGACCATAGCCATGAGAGAATCAAAAGTTCTAAACAAACTAGAGCTTCATGACTTATTTGCAGATCTCAAAACCTACGAGTTTGAACTCGGAATCATAACAGAGGAAGAACCATCTGCTCCAAATCCCACCAAGGCATTGACCTCAACTATCTCACCTCAACCGACTGAGGAAGCATTAGCAAAGAAGACAGCTGAGCAGATGAGTAGCGAAGCAATGTCACTCTTCATCAAAAAATTTGGTAAGTTTATGCGTAAGAATAAAACAAAGTTTAACAAACCTTATTACAAACAGGACCATGCAGAAGATGGTCCTGCATGCTTTAACTGTGGCAATAAAGGCCGCTTCATTTCAGAATGCGCTAAACCCAAGAACGATGATAAAAAGCAGCTCTATGAGAAGAAGAAAGGAAAAGAAGGAAGAAGAACATTTAGAAAGAAGAAAGAACAAAGGGTGTTAGTTTCAAATGAAGAAAAATCAAATGGGAAGAAACTGAGTCAGAGTCATCCGATATAGATAGCTCATCGAAAGAAAGTGAAGAAGAGCAGTTTCAGTGTCTTATGGCTAACTCTCAGAATGAAGAAGACGACACGAGGTATTTGACTTCAAATCTTCTAAATTTACACGAGAAGAACTTGTTCAAGCACTTAATGATATGGTTGCTGAGTATCAGAAGCTTTCTATTTCATTCGAGGAAGTGAAAACAGAAAAGACAAGTCTTATTGATAAGTCAAGAGAATCTAGCTGTTTACAATTAAAGAAACTTGACGGTCTAAAGACTAAGCTAAATCTACTGGCAGCTGAGAATGATGATATGAAAAGAGTATTCCAAGACACTTTGAATGAAAATCAGAAGATGCTTAAAACAATCAACTCTTGGAATAATGATTATACCTCGTTGGGTAAGATGCATGAGAACCAAAAACAGGCAGGCGAAAAAACCGGCCTTGGATATGGATCAAATGAATGTATTCTATAGTAACCCAGAACCCATTTTAAGATAATAATATGTTAAACGTGATTAAAGGTAAGTAATTCACCAATTTTGGGGTTTAATTGGACTTCAAAATTAAGAATTGGGCTTCCAATATTTTGGCCAGTTCGAACGGTCCGAATAGGACTTCGGACGATCCGAACTCAGCAGTCCTGGGGCTCCGATTGTGCCTTGTTAACTTTGGAGTTAAGGGACGATAGGACGGTCCGAACTCCCTTATGCCAAAGAGGCAGGATTACTCAGCCATGGTTTTTGACAAGTGTCAAGCATAGGACACTTCGGACGATCCGAAGTGGAGATCGGACGGTCCAAACTCGACGTGTTTTGAATGCAGGCATTGAGCTGGATCGGATGATCCAAAGCTGAGTTCGGAGGATCCGAACTTGATCGGAAATTTTCCTATAAATAGGGGTCTTCATAATTCATTTTGAATTACGAATTCCCGAGTTTCCTTTTTCAGTTATATAGTGTGAGATATACAATTGAGGGATCTATCGGTTATTATAGAAGTTCTAGAATAACCAAGGTGTGGTTATAGTCATCCGAGACTAGCGACTCCAAAGGGCTTACTACGGACGAAGGTATGGTCCGTGAATCTATTTAAGTTTTTGGAGTACTTATTAGCTTAGTTAAGGCTTATAGAACTTGTGTAGTGATACGGTGAACTTTTGAATATAGGCTTGGAACCTGGGATCCTACTAGACTTGAACTAGCCTAGAGGTATGTACACATTGACTGAGATTGCCAGCGAGTATACATGTTTATATGTTGCATTTATTTGGAATTATTATATGGCATGATATATGATTTACCGTTTTCCATATTGATATGTCATGTGCATATACACGTTGAGCCTATACCTTGTTATACCTGATTATAGAGCCGCACAACTCTATACTTGTTAGTCTGTCACTGAGAGTACCGCGACGGCGGGGACATGTATGTCTGACTACTCTAGTGTACTAGACGAGTGTGGTTGTGTAGTGACCCTACCCGGATCCACTACCTAATCAGAGTTTTAAGAGAATAATTAAACATGCATTAAATAAATTGCTGCGGAAGACTTAAATAAAAACAGACCGGCAGAATACAACCGGTTAAATAAATTCGATTTATACAACCAAATCGAATAAATAGCCTAAAGGCAAAACCTACAGCTAATCCTGCTGTCTTAACTGGTCACTGGCTACTCCAAGATCCGGGTGCTCAATCCTGCACCTACACCTGCCCTGTCGAATGGGGTGTCCAGGTACACAGAAAAGACTGGACGTGAGCTCTAAGCTCAATACAAAAGCACTAGGTAAAACATACAGATATGATGCATGAAAATGATAGGGTATCCATATCTGGGATAACTGTATATAACTGCTCAGTAATGGCGCCTAGGATATGAGTGGTACAACCCGGGGAGCAAACCCTGCGTACACTGCTCATTCCTACAGGACGTGGACCGTGTCCCCCGATGCTAGCCACCCATGACCCGTCAGTCAATGGGCCCTAGACATCAACCGTCCAGACAGGGCTGAGCAGCCCTACATGGCTCATCTCACAAGATGGACAGGCACAATATGATATGCACATGCTGCATAATAAATGACACACAAATGCAACATATAAGCATGCAAAACCCGCTGGCAATCTCAGTCTGTACTTGCGTACCTTACTACAGGCAGTTCCTAGCAGTCCCACTCTAGGTTCCAAGTCTATATCAGCTCTACAATGCAAATACCCATGCATCAATAATTAAGCTCTAAAAGCCTTAACTAAGCTATTGCATACTCCTAAATAATTTAAGGAGACCATAGCTATACCTGCATCCGTCGTCAGTCCGCTGATGACAATTGCCTCAAAACTAGGCCACAGCTCCGCCTCGACGCCTGGATCGCTATGCCACTTCCGGATTCCCAATAGGATGCCTAGAACTCCCTAGATCTGAGTTTGAAGGCTTAGGAATCAGAGAGAAAAGAGGGAAAGGTACACTTGAAAATGAAATCTCGGCCCCCTATTTATAGACGAAGTTCGGAGCCTCCGAACCCGGTTCGGAACGTCCGAACATGATCGGATCCTCCGATCCCATCTTTGGAGCGTCCGATCGCCCAATATTACGTCAGCCATGATGTCACCTTGCTGACGTCAGAGATGACACGTGCCCTGGTCCCGATCGGAGCGTCCGATCTTACCGACGGAGCTTCCGATCCACTTCGGAGCCTCCGATCCTGAGTTCGGATCCTCCGATCCAGTTCGAAGCCTCCTGACTTGGTTCGGAGCTTCCGAACCCTCCGGACCTTCGGGACCTTCCCGGCTATTTTGAGTGTCCTGAATCCATTTTTGGACTTCGTTAACCCATTTGGAATTTCCTTAATCATGTTTTACTTAATTTAAACATGATTACACGATTAATATACTCATTAATCGCTAATTCTGGATACGGGTTACTACATTCTCCCCCCCTTAAAAGATTTCGTCCTCGAAATCTAAGGTAATACCTCGAGAACGTACAAGAAACCCTTGCTCGAGTGTCTGGTCGAAATATCCTCCGACACACTCAGACTCCCGTCGAATTCTCTGCAAGATCCATTAATGCTGAACCGCATTAACATTTTCCCAGCTGAAAATTACTGCGCTACTGGTCGACAATCGAATTTCCCTTGCGCTAGCGTATCGTAACACTGATACATCCTTCACTCGAACCACGATATTCCTGACCACGAAGGATACAATACCCGCTTGATCAATATTATCGTCTTAAAGGAAATCTTATACTGACGAAGACCAAGTCATAACCTGACTGGTTTTACTGCATTCGTAGAATCACTAATCAAAACTAACCACCTAAATGGTTCCAAAAGTTCTCGGTGCTCAACACCTCTAGTCAAGAAAACACTAATCCTAACATTGTGCTGATACATTCTAACATGATCCTCGCTTTAAGATAATTCAATGGATTCAAGTCTATACTCCAACGTAACTGCTCACAATGTTCCCTAGACTGGTTATCCTCCCCACTCTCCCTGAAGCATAACCGGCTTCCCATGGAATACTGGGAACTTAAACCATCATGTCTAGTACATTCTGCTGTCCACGTTTCTTAGTATAACCTCAACACCGTGCCCTGATGATAACTATCATCACTTGCAATTTATGATGCTACGTCATCTCCTAGCCATTGGCCTGCGAAATCACGCATATATTGCAATGGAAGTCATCACGCCTCTGATGATCTACATCATCTCGATCATAGGTTATTCACCTTATGAATTCAATCGATAAACATCCTCCTGATAGTTATACATACTCGCAATCACTGTACACGCATCAAGACTAAGGCAAGCTCCCACTAATATGCTCGACTGGGACATTCCACAGTGCATAGACATATGGAAACGCTTCCTATTCCGTCTCGAAACTCGACAGTCATTGCACCTGGTATAACTCAACTCGAAGTCTCTGATAATAACATCAGCTCATACCAATCTCCCAAGGTTGAACATACTGATCCTGGAACTAAATCCCAACGGTTTCTTAATAGTCAAATTGCTTCCTTGCCGAACGCATCAGTCTCAGCAGTGAACGATCTAATTCGTCAATTCCCTAGTCAATCCTGGGAAATACTTGTGCTCGAAGTAACTTGCCACACAATTCATCTCTGATTGTCGTTCATTGCTAACGCGCAATATCTTTGACAAATAGTCCGCACGGATGTGACTCATGGCTTGAAAGAAATAACTTGATCCATCACGATCTTGCGAAATCTTCTATCCCAAAGGCAAACCTCGTTGGCTACTAAGTCGATCCTTGACTATCTCTGTCATTTCAGAGACATCGTTATTCACGCTAGAAGACTAGTGACACGTCCTGCTAGATCTCGAGGATCAGATCCTAGCTAATGTCACACAAATCAGACAGCTGATGTTTCCTTGCTAATGTCCATTAGCATTTCCAACTATTCGTCGGATCCAACCACAATGGTACACGTAGATACCCTTACTTAACCGAAATGTCCAGTCAACAATCTTGACTATTGTTGTTCAATGGAAAACTCTCACATGAAACAACAACATGATCCTTTCCTGATCTATCGCTATCACTAAGCAATTAATTGAATCAATATCAGCTTCCTTCTTAAAAAGAATGCACTATACTGGAAACTACCAACTCCCCTTGTTTGTCTCCACTGTCAAGTTATCACCTAACTTGATCATACAATTCAATTGCAATCTTTCAATAAATTCGTCTCTGGCAAACCTAGAGATTCTAAATCACCCGAATTGTCAAATGCTCTGAGATGGTATCCAGTACTCATCCCATAAGCACTATTCGAAAAATACTGCTCCAAGTATTTCTTAATTGCTACATCCTGATCAACCCTGATTGGCTCAACCAATCAAATTCGTCGATCTACTTAAGCTCGCACTTATCAGATCAAACCACCACTGATCATCCAACCTACATGGCTCGGTCAATAACCATGACTCAGCTGCCACAAATAACTATTTCCAAACGGTGTCAGATCACGGTACATAAGTAGTTTACTTGGCACAAGTCCTGCGCCTTTTTAGCACTACTAACCGCTGCTTCGTATTCTGAACTTAATCATCCTAACTCTGACAGAGTTACCCAATAACCACTAGTAGTCACTAGCACAGATCCCGTGCCAACTTAACACTACCAATCGCTGGCTTGTTCACCCAAGGCAAACATCAAGATAAACTAAGCCTATTCCATCCCATGGAAAATCCTACGCTCAACCTCTGAAAATATCGGACAGTACTTAGCGCAACCACTGGACTCACTATCCTTACCTCGCTCATTCAGAATGAACATCGCGATTCGTCAAGTCCAAAGTTATACCTAAGGAATTCCAAAGATTCCCAACATTCCCGGACATGCTCCTGATTATATCCCACGCTAAGATTGTGCCATAGTTCAAGACTAAGGTAGCTTACCTCAATAACCCTCCTGGACAACCACCAAGGTTTCACGGTCATAGGCCATGCTTCCCTCATATCTCATATAGCTCTGTACAATCCTTAGCATACGGTATAAACCATCACAGATGAAGTCCATCATCAAGGAGTAGTCCTCGTATTCGAGTTTAAGTCTTAAAACAACATTCTATCCAATATCTTGGATAATTCCTATCACAGGAAAATTCTAACCACAACTCTGATGACAAACCCTAGTCGTCGCTGGTAGAAATCCGTCCACCTACTAGATCCACACATCTAGCAGTAACTTAAAGGTTAAGACCTAACTGCTCAAAATACACACTCGTCAAGGAAATCCCTCCAAGACTGGTTCCCACAGCAGAAAATTCAAATTATATCTCTGGCACACCAGATGATATCAAACCATCGATATCAAACCTGATATCTAACCCAAGGTCATACCTCGTCGTGACTGTCACCAAATCCCTAGACTGAGTAGCCTTCCCACCGCCAATCCTGAAGCACCAAGGCTCCCAGATAACCTCTGAAGTATAAAGACTCCCAGAGTAACACTGGCATAGGGTCGAGCCCCATCACGTCTGGTCATGGTCATAGTCCACAACTCTTATCACAAGTCTCAACCTAACAAAGGTCAGACAGCCTACTGTTCTCAAGGAAACAACCTAGAACAAAGCCCCAATGTTCTAAACCGAACAATACCCTTAATGCCTCTAGATGAGTCCACTCATTGCTGGCACTATCGTAGTCTTCTGACTAACTAGGTCAATCCTAGGAAAACGCCTAGACTAACCATAAGTCAAACAGTCACAGTTGGCTCACTCAAATCCCATGAGCTGCAATAGTTGAACACTAATCAACTAAAACAATGCCAATCCTAGCAAAATCACTCGTAATCATTCACGAATTGCTGGATAATTAAAACATGTATCATTGCTTCCATTTATGTACAATTTCTCAATTACAATCCCATGTAATACAAATATAATGAAATGTACAATCAAACTTGAAATGTTACAACCAAAGTATGATGATTCATTACAATTAAAATACTGTTTACAACTATATCAATACAGTATTTAAATCATCGTACTAGTCTTCGTTTCTTGAGCATGAAGCTTCTAATCGATACAAGCATACTCCCGACCAAGTCTCTCTATACGTCCTCCTACGAAGAGCTCCAGAGAAATGGCTCGTGATAGCTAACCAGCTATGCTCTGCGTCAGTGCATGTCAGTCGACCCCTTCTGCTCATGATCTACCATCAGCGTTCTTCTTGTAACCAAATCATGCTTCTGAACATGAAGTTTCCCGTGTGTCTACCGAAAGTATCGATATCAGCATACCGGAAAAACCATGTTCTGCATGAGATTAAAGACCTCACGCTCGAAACCTATCATGCTTTAGGCACTCGAAGCATTCTTTGGTAAAGGTCTATCTGACAATCTCTCCATCTAAGACTGGAGAATCTTCAGAGTAGTGTCATCATGGTATGGACGATACAGATGCAAGCATCAAGTGCATCCCATCCAATGCTCTGCCACTGCCTCTGACATCCGGTACTCGATCCAAAACTAGGATCCACCTGAGTAGAAATCTTGAAAACTCGGACACGATCCATCACTCCTGTCCGCACTTGCTAGAATCTCATAAGCCAAATCTTCAGAAATCCTGCCGATGATGGTAATATCTGGGCAAACTAATTGCCACATCATCACTTCTTCCAAGGTCTCATCAATCCTATAAGGATAACCCAAATTCTCAGTACTATATCCCAAGTCTCTCGCATGCATATGCTCTGATACCAATAAATGTAGTGACCCTACCCGGATCCACTACCTAATCAGAGTTTTAAGAGCATAATTAAACATGCATTAAATAAATCGCTGCGGAAGACTTAAATAAAAACAGACCGGCAGAATACAACCGGTTAAATAAATTCGATTTATACAACCAAATCGAATAAATAGCCTAAAGGCAAAACCTACAGCTAATCCTGCTGTCTTCACTGGTCACTGGCTACTCCAAGCTCCGGGTGCTCAATCCTGCACCTACACCTACCCCGTCGAATGGGGTGTCCAGGTACACAGAAAAGACTGGACGTGAGCTCTAAGCTCAATACGAAAGCACTGGGTAAAACATACAGATATGATGCATGCAAATGATAAGGTATCCATATCTGGGATAACTGTATATAACTGCTCAGTAATTGCGCCTAGGATATGAGTGGTACAACCCGGGGAGCAAACCCTGCGTACACTGCCCATTCCTTTAGGACGTGGACCGTGTCCCCCGATGCTAGCCACCCATGACCCGTCAGTCAATGGGCCCTAGACATCAACCTGTTGGTTAAAACTGGCGGTCAGATCAATCACGATTGATACCCGGTGCAGCGGAAGTTTAAAATTTTTATCATGGAACAATTCCATGGTGTGGGTATCAACCATTCAACGATTAAATTATTGTGTGTGTAAAATTTAAATAACAATTAAATAAATTTTACCTCAAATCTCGCAACGAGATTAATGGACACCAACAGAACAATTCTGCTCTTGTTGTCTCTCCCTGGAACCGATGAACGCCTTCAATCAGGTCCACGAACAGAGGTTTAATCCCTCTGATAGATTGCACTAGAAAATCTATCAGAAGTTTTCTGCGAAGAGAATACACGAATTTGATTCGTTATTCCTTACTGCGATTCAAAATCACAGACCGGAATTTCTCGGGCAGAGTATGGGGAGGGTTCGGCCGAAATTTCTTTTAGAGAGACTAGGGTTTTCGATTTTTGCTCTCAAAAATTATGACCTGTTGTGTGTAATTTCTGTACTGAAATAACTTATTTATAATGCAGGCCACTAACACCTTAGGGCCCATTAGTCATAAGCTGGGGCCCGACAAGCAAAGCCCACTCGTTCAGAAATTAATATAAAATTCATCGTGACTCCGATTGATGAAACGATTTCACCAATGTGCACAGAAACCATTTCTGCACATTTTAAAGTCAAAATAAATTTTCCTGAATCCGAATTCAGTGGTTTCCAAAAATGTCCATCCCTATGTCATTTTAGGAAATCCTACTCCCTTACTCTTATTTAAGAAGTCCAACTCCTTAGTTCATTAAATTTAACTCTTTAAATTTAACTATCTCAACGGGGATTAAAACTCCATTACACTGTGTGACCCTCAATGGTTCAGGGATACAGCTAGCCGTGGGCTCACAACTCCTTGTGACTCGGAACAACACTTTCCGACTTGCCCAACGAATCATGGTAAAGCGCCTAGCAACATCGCCCCATGATTCCCTAGGTATCACTGATAGTGCCTACAAGAACCAGTAGATTTTGGTTAGCGTACAGTACGGTCCCTTCATCCATATATCCCGATCGAATCAACAACCATTGGTATATCGAGAGTCGCTCAAGATTCGATAACTATGCAATGCATCTTGAAGATCAAATTAGTGACATCGCATGTGCTACTAAGAAACCATTTCTTAAATCACATCAAGTACTCTGGCCAGAGATTTGTCACACTAATATCTCCTCAGATCGCATAGGATATCCACACTCGCAAGTATGTGGTGAATCCTTGACAACAATGCATTGACTCCTATATGTGTCGTAACTGTACCCAATCTCGACACCTGATGACCCCCTCAGAGTCGGTAAACGAGTCAAAGCACAGTACTAGCATATAGAGTCTCCATGATGTTTCAAGTCGTAAGGACTAATGGTGTACAACCAAAACCGCGGACTTTATCCACTCGATAAGTGATAACCACTTGGAAAGTCCGGATAGGGTAGTTCGATTATTCATCCTATGAATATCCATTTGCATGCTTCGAACATCTCCATGTTCCCTACCAATGAAACGTGGTACTCCGCATCGCAAATGCTAGTCTCAAACTCGAGCGATCCTTATCCTTATTATCGGACGGCTCAATCGACTAGGAACGGTTTTAGAACATACAGTGACTATAAGATGTATTTCATGATAGACATCTCCATGTTCTACCACATCTTACATACACTATAGTATATTCAAGGTCTTTATCAAAACAACAATAGTATATCACAATATAACAATATGAAGTAATATAAAGTCATTGCCATAAAAGTGTAAATAATATTAAACAAAAGATTGTTTATACAAAGAGTCATCAAAGCCCATAGCCACACAGTTGGCTCACTGGGCACCCACTCTTACAATCTCCCACTTGCCCTATAGCCAACTAGTCATACTACGTAGACCCATTGCTTCGCGATGTTTGTCAAACAATGGTCCTGGCAAGGGCTTAGTAAGCGGATCAGCGATATTGTCTGCAGAGGCCACTCGTTCGACACTGATGTCTCCTCTTTCCACAATCTCCCGGATTATGTGGTATTTCCTCAGTACGTGTTTGGATCTTTGATGAGACCTTGGTTCCTTTGCTTGAGCAACGGCACCCGTGTTGTCGCAGTACACCGGGACTGGACCAACAAATTCAGGAATGACGCCCAACTCTTGGACGAAATTCCTCATCCAAACGGCCTCTTTAGCAGCAGCTGATGCTGCAATGTATTCAGCCTCAGTGGTGGAATCCGCTGTGGTGTCCTGCTTGGAACTCTTCCAAGAGACAGCACCGCCATTGAGCATGAACACAAATCCAGAGGTTGACTTCGAGTCATCCACATCACTTTGGAAGCTAGAGTCGGTATAGCCTTCCAGTTTGAGTTCTCGTCCTCCATAAACCATGAACATATTCTTAGTCCTTCGCAAGTACTTAAGAATGTCCTTCACGGCTTTCCAATGCATCTGACCAGGATTAGACTGATATCTGCTCGTGACACTCAGAGCAAATGCTACATCCGGTCTGGTAGATATCATCCCATACATGATACTACCTATAGCTGACGCATATGGTACATGTGTCATATTCTCTATCTCTGCATCAGTCTTGGGACACATAGACTTGGATAGAGAAACTCCATGACACATGGGTAGATGTCCTCTTTTGGACCCATCCATTGAAAACCGTTTCAATATGGTATCGATGTAGGTTGATTGAGTGAGTCCTATCATTCTCTTAGATCTATCTCTATAGATCTGAATCCCTAGAATGTAGGATGCCTCACCCAAATCCTTCATCGAAAATCTACCTGATAACCATATCTTCGTTGACTGCAACATCCCTACATCATTCCCAATGAGTAGGATGTCATCAACATAAAGTACTAAGAATGTCACCGCATCCTTAACTACTTTCTTGTACACGCAAGGTTCCTTCGGGTTCTTGATGAAACCAAAATCTTTAATTGTTTCATCAAATTTCTGGTTCCAACTTCTTGATGCTTGTTTTAGACCATAAATTGATCTCTGAAGCTTGCATACCTTATGCTCGCTTCCCATGGATGTGAACCCCTCAGGCTGCTTCATATAGATTTCTTCCTTAATGTCTCCATTAAGAAAAGCAGTCTTCACATCCATCTGCCATATCTCATAGTCATACCATGCAGCTATGGCAATTAGGATTCTTATGGACTTGAACATTGCGACTGGTGAAAAGGTTTCATCATAGTCAACTCCTTGCCTTTGAGTATAACCTTTCGCCACCAATCGCGCCTTGTAAGTCAATATCTTACCATCAGGCCCAAGCTTTCTTTTGTAGATCCATTTACACCCTATTGGAACAATTCCATCGGGAGGATCCACTAAAGACCAGACTTGGTTAGTATGCATCGAATCCAATTCAGACTGCATAGCTTCAAGCCATAAATTCGAATCCGCATCAGAAATTGCTTCCTTGAAGCTTCTTGGATCACATCCAATGTCGGGTTCATCTTGACCCTCTTCAAGAAGAAGACCATATCGAACTGGAGGTCTAGAAGTCCTCTCGGATCTTCTAGGTGCAGGCGTGTCCAGCAATGGTTCCTGAGGTGTGGGATCGTTATTTTGTATTTCGGGTTCTTCTCGAACTTCTTCGAGTTCCATCATCTCGCCTTTCTTATCCAATAAGAACTCCTTCTCCAAGAAGGTGGCATTCCGTGAAACAAACACCTTTGTTTCAGCAGGATAATAGAAATAATATCCGATTGAATTCTTCGGATACCCCACAAAATAACACAAGCTGGATCGACTATCCAACTTATCTCCCACTGTCCGCTTCACGTAAGCAGGACATCCCCAAATCCTCAAGTACGAATACTTAGGAGCTTTGCCATTCCATAACTCGTATGGTGTTTTGTCCACTGCTTTAGTGTGGACGTTATTCAACAACAATACCGCCGTTTCAAGCGCATAGCCCCAAAACGAAGGTGGAAGCTCAGTGAAGCTCATCATGGATCGAACCATGTCCAACAAAGTTCGATTACGACGCTCCGATACACCATTAAGCTGTGGTGTCATAGGAGGAGTCCACTGAGAGAGAATCCCATTCTCTTTTAGATAGTCCAAAAACTCGGTACTCAAGTATTCTCCACCTCGATCCGATCGAAGTGCTTTAATACTTTTACCTAGCTTGTTTTCTACTTCAGCCCTGAATTCTTTGAACTTTTCAAATGCTTCAGACTTATATTTCATTAAATATAAATACCCATACCTTGAATAATCATCAGTAAAGGTAATGAAGTAGGTGTGGCCATGTTGAGTCCCTACTCTAAATGGACCACAAACATCTGTATGGATCAAATCCAACAGATTCTGACTACGCTCAGGTTTCCCCTTAAAAGGAGATTTAGTCATTTTTCCTTTTAGGCAGGATTCACAAGTAGGTAGAGAGTTAATATCAGACATATCAAACATGCCCTCTCCCACTAGCTTGTTCATCCTCCTTGAGGAAATATGACCTAGTCTAGCGTGCCAAAGGTTTGCCGGGTTTTGACTATCGATTTTCCTTTTGTTTGTTGTCGCCGGTTTGTCAATACAATTCACTGGAACGTCTTTTAGTTTTAAATTGTATAGATCGTTTTCAAGTTGTCCATTTCCAATTAAACATTCATTCTTGTAAATATTGCAAATCCCATTCACAAAATTACAAGAATAACCATCTCTATCAAGCATAGAAATAGAAATAATGTTTTTAATTAAACTGGCACAAATAAAACATCTCTCAACAATAATTTAAAACCATTCTGCAAAATCAAACAAACATCTCCAATGGCCGTAGCTTCAACTCTGGAACCATTCCCGAGCCTCAGCTGGGTCTCACCCATTCTAAGCCTGCGACTTCTTGTCATCACCTGCAAATCATTGCAAATGTGAGATCCACATCCGGTATCCAATACCCAAGAAGTTGTATTAAGTGACATGTTTATTTCGATATAGAACATACCCTTTGCAGTTCCCAACTGCTCAAGATACTCCTTGCAGTTGCGCTTCCAATGACCCGGCTTCTTGCAGTAATGGCAAACATCCTTGGATTTTCCATTGTTTGAAGCCTTTGTCTTTTGCTTCTTCTCGGGTTCCACTTTCTTGGGTGGGGCAGAACGTTTCTTGCCCTTCATACTTGGCCCCTTCTTAGCAGAAGATGAGGAGCCCACCAAGAAAGCTGGCTTATCCTTCTTAAGTGTGGATTCATATGTAACGAGCATATTGACCATCTCTTCAAGGGTGGCCTCTATCTTGTTCATATTAAAATTTATCACGAATCCATCAAATGAAGAAGGAAGAGATAGAAGCAGCAAGTCCACATTGAGTTCATGCTCCAACACCAAATCAAGGGTCACTAACTTCTGTATGAGCCAAATCACTCGTACCCCATGATCACGGACCGAAGTCCCTTCACGCATGCGGCACGTCATCAACTCCTTAACAGTAGAGAACCTTTCAGCCCTCGACTGAGCCCCAAAAAGTTCCTTGAGTTGCGCGTGAATGTCATCAGCATTCACCGTGTCCTCAAATCGCCTCTGGAGTTCATCAGACATCGAGGCTTGCATATAGCATTTGGTCTTGATGTCATGGTCACACCATGCATCAAGTTTGGCCAATTCCTCCGGACTTATGTCAGCTGGTGCTTCCTTCGGAGGTGCTTTCTCTAACACGTAGAGCATTTTCTCCGAAGTTAAGACAATCTTCAACTTCCGGAACCATTTCGTATAGTTGGCGCCAGTCAGCTTGTTTTGTTCGAGGATCGAGAATAAAGGATTTCGCGAATTCATTGTATGAAATACTGAAAAGGAAAACAGACATATATCAATGATTGTTTAACAATTTACTAAGACATAAAATAGGCGAATTTAATTTTATGAATCTCACTCCCACTATTTTAACGATTTCACCACCCTCTAGTGAAAACGGGAAACTTTTTCCTTAGTGAGAACATGGAGTCCAATTGACAAACTTATGGTCCCGAATAATATCAGCCAACCATAATTCTCAAAAGGTAGAGCCCAATTGCTTCCAAAGCAACCCCCATGTATTTACCTCATGTCCAATAAGGGCCCAATAATATGACGCCGTTTAAAGTGACATGTCAAGATGACCCATCAATATTAAGTTGTGATGGACGGTCGCCATGTGGATCCCCCAATAATATGAGCCGATCCCATGGGAGTTCCACCCAACTTACAACATTTGTCGATCCAATGTACAGCTTTCCGACGGACGGGCCCCCCCAATAATATGAGCCGGACCGTATCCGCGGGTAGCATCACATACATTGACCGTTGATGGAAGGTAGGAACATTTAAACAATATTTAAATTTCCTTTATTTATCTTGATATAAATTTTAAATCATATTTAAAATGAGGGATTTTATTTATAAAAATATTTGTCTCATCATATTTAATTTATTGCATGCATTGCCGGATTCACGCAATTTATGTCTAAACATACATACAAACATAATATCACATATTATATAGGATGATCGATTCCATTTCTAATTGACCCGTGGTTGCCAATCACGGGTCTTAGTCCAATCCTAGGTAATATGCAGTATGCAAATGCAATCCTATTACATATGCTTCCAATTTACATTTCTTCAGTCTTCATTGTCTGCTGGGCCCACCATCTTCAAATCTTGATCTCCCACTAAATCTAATGTATTTACAATAAATAACAATGACAAGTAGGGGATACATTTTTAGGGGGTGGGAACGGGCTATAAACCAAGCCCACTTTTATTACATATGACATTCATATCGGGCCATAAACCAGGCCCATTAATAAAACCAACAACAATAAAGACAAAATGTAAATTCCTAACATACACCTACAAAATTGGTCATGGCAATCGATCATCCTTATCCAATAACATTTAATTCAAAATTAATTTATTGGATAACATGCTGTGGCAATTCAAATTTAAACAAGATAAAATCATATTTTATATATAAAATCACATTTCACATATAAAATCATATTTTATCTCCATATCAAATAAAATCATATTTTATCTATAAAATCCAATTTTACAAATAAAATCATATTTTACTCAATATATCATAAGATCATATCTTATCATCAATTGTACCAAAATAATTGATTTCAAAATTCAATTTACGGATAAAATATTAAAATTTTCCAAAAATTCAAATTTATCCAAAATCAATTTTAAAATTTACGGACTCGAACAATTCGATCCGAAATCTCGTGAACCAATCAAAAACAATTTTTGACCGGACCAAAAATAAAATTTTAACATATTAAAATTAATTTTTAAATAAAAATTTAATTTTTCCCGCGGGCCGCCCGGGACACTCCCGGGCCGGCCCGCACCCGGGGCGCGGGCCGGGGGCAGCCCGGCTGCCCCTTAGGGCAGCGCCTGGCGCCGCCCCTGGGCGACGCCGTGCGCTGCCCTGGGCGGCGCCGTGCGCCGCCCTGGGCGGCGACGGTCGCCGCCTTGGGCGGCGCCGTGCGCCCCCTTTGGGCGGCGCCGTGCGCCGCCCGGGGCAGCAACAATTGCTGCCCCACCGGGCAGCGATCCAATCGCTGCCCGGGTTTTGCCCCGGAAAAAAAATTTTTTATTTAAAAATATTTATTTTGTTTTCCAAAAACCGAGATTCAAAAATTTTGTACAATTGATTAATTTAATCGTTTGATCTGAGCAACCTGGCTCTGATACCACTGTTGGTTAAAACTGGCGGTCAGATCAATCACGATTGATACCCGGTGCAGCGGAAGTTTAAAATTTTTATCATGGAACAATTCCATGGTGTGGGTATCAACCATTCAACGATTAAATTATTGTGTGTGTAAAATTTAAATAACAATTAAATAAATTTTACCTCAAATCTCGCAACGAGATTAATGGACACCAACAGAACAATTCTGCTCTTGTTGTCTCTCCCTGGAACCGATGAACGCCTTCAATCAGGTCCACGAACAGAGGTTTAATCCCTCTGATAGATTGCACTAGAAAATCTATCAGAAGTTTTCTGCGAAGAGAATACACGAATTTGATTCGTTATTCCTTACTGCGATTCAAAATCACAGACCGGAATTTCTCGGGCAGAGTATGGGGAGGGTTCGGCCGAAATTTCTTTTAGAGAGACTAGGGTTTTCGATTTTTGCTCTCAAAAATTATGACCTGTTGTGTGTAATTTCTGTACTGAAATAACTTATTTATAATGCAGGCCACTAACACCTTAGGGCCCATTAGTCATAAGCTGGGGCCCGACAAGCAAAGCCCACTCGTTCAGAAATTAATATAAAATTCATCGTGACTCCGATTGATGAAACGATTTCACCAATGTGCACAGAAACCATTTCTGCACATTTTAAAGTCAAAATAAATTTTCCTGAATCCGAATTCAGTGGTTTCCAAAAATGTCCATCCCTATGTCATTTTAGGAAATCCTACTCCCTTACTCTTATTTAAGAAGTCCAACTCCTTAGTTCATTAAATTTAACTCTTTAAATTTAACTATCTCAACGGGGATTAAAACTCCATTACACTGTGTGACCCTCAATGGTTCAGGGATACAGCTAGCCGTGGGCTCACAACTCCTTGTGACTCGGAACAACACTTTCCGACTTGCCCAACGAATCATGGTAAAGCGCCTAGCAACATCGCCCCATGATTCCCTAGGTATCACTGATAGTGCCTACAAGAACCAGTAGATTTTGGTTAGCGTACAGTACGGTCCCTTCATCCATATATCCCGATCGAATCAACAACCATTGGTATATCGAGAGTCGCTCAAGATTCGATAACTATGCAATGCATCTTGAAGATCAAATTAGTGACATCGCATGTGCTACTAAGAAACCATTTCTTAAATCACATCAAGTACTCTGGCCAGAGATTTGTCACACTAATATCTCCTCAGATCGCATAGGATATCCACACTCGCAAGTATGTGGTGAATCCTTGACAACAATGCATTGACTCCTATATGTGTCGTAACTGTACCCAATCTCGACACCTGATGACCCCCTCAGAGTCGGTAAACGAGTCAAAGCACAGTACTAGCATATAGAGTCTCCATGATGTTTCAAGTCGTAAGGACTAATGGTGTACAACCAAAACCGCGGACTTTATCCACTCGATAAGTGATAACCACTTGGAAAGTCCGGATAGGGTAGTTCGATTATTCATCCTATGAATATCCATTTGCATGCTTCGAACATCTCCATGTTCCCTACCAATGAAACGTGGTACTCCGCATCGCAAATGCTAGTCTCAAACTCGAGCGATCCTTATCCTTATTATCGGACGGCTCAATCGACTAGGAACGGTTTTAGAACATACAGTGACTATAAGATGTATTTCATGATAGACATCTCCATGTTCTACCACATCTTACATACACTATAGTATATTCAAGGTCTTTATCAAAACAACAATAGTATATCACAATATAACAATATGAAGTAATATAAAGTCATTGCCATAAAAGTGTAAATAATATTAAACAAAAGATTGTTTATACAAAGAGTCATCAAAGCCCATAGCCACACAGTTGGCTCACTGGGCACCCACTCTTACACAACCATCCAGACAGGGCTGAGCGGCCCTACATGGCTCATCTCACAAGATGGACAGGCACAATATGATATGCACATGCTGCATAATAAATGACACACAAATGCAACATATAAGCATGCAAAACCCGCTGGCAATCTCAGTCTGTACTTGCGTACCTTACAACAGGCAGTTCGTAGCAGTCCCACTCTAGGTTCCAAGTCTATATCATATCTACAATGCAAATACCCATGCATCAATAATTATGCTCTAAAAGCTTTAACTAAGATATTGCATACTCCTAAATAATTTAAGGAGACCATAGCTATACCTGCGTCCGTTGTCAGCCCGCTGATGACAATTGCCTCAAAACTAGGCCACAGCTCCGCCTCGACTCCTGGATCGCTATGCCACTTCCGGATTCCCAATAGGATGCCTAAAACTCCCTAGATCTGAGTTAGAAGGCTTAGGAATCAGAGAGAAGAGAGGGAAAGGTACACTTGAAAATGAAATCTCGGCTCCCTATTTATAGACGAAGTTCGGAGCCTCCGAACCCGATTCGGAATGTCCGAACACGATCGGATCCTCCGATCCCATCTTCGGAGCGTCCGATCGCCCAATATTACGTCAGCCATGACGTCACCTTGCTGACATTAGCGATGACACGTGCCCTAGTCCCGATCGGAGCGTCCGATCTTACCGACGGAGCTTCCGATCCTGAGTTCGGATCCTCCGATCCAGTTCGGAGCCTCCTGACTTGGTTCGGAGCTTCCGAACCCTCCGGACCTTCGGGACCTTCTCGGTTATTTTGAGTGTCCTGAATCCATTTCTGGACTTCGTTAACCCATTTGGAATTTTCTTAATCATGTTTTACTTAATCTAAACATGATTACACGATTCATATACTCATTAATCGCTAATTCTAGATACGAGTTACTACAGGTTGTACCCAGAGGTTGATCCGTGAGATTACAGCACTCATTTGGCGCCTATACTGAGCATGACTTATCAGATGACCCTTTACCAGTCATCATGGTTGCATGTATCTTATACATATGTTTACCCATGTTTATGTACTGGGCGTTAGCGCTCACGTCCTAGTTGTTATCTTGGACACCCTATTCCACGGGGCAGGTCGCAGGATGGACGGAGCCGGTAGCTCAAGGCAGGACTAGGGAGCAAGAGCCTTGAGGAGTTATTTTATACAGCAGGATTTGTTTAGCTGTATAAATGTTTTAGGCAGTTTACTTTCGAGTTGTTCGATATGGTTGTATCACTACAGTATTAAGTCTTGAACTTTTGTACTAAGCTGATATGTAAATTATGGGTTATGTTTCCACACGTTTTACTCTGTTAAGAATTTTTGCTTTATTAAGTTTAATGCATGCTATTAGTTGCCAGTTAGTAGGTGATTCAATACAGAGTCACTACATTTTTGGTATGAGAGCATGCTTAGATTTTGGGATTAGTACTTGGGATTTAGTTTAGTCTTGAGCAATTATAGCGCATTTGGGATTTTAATGTGCAACGCTTTTCAGATAATGGCTGATGGAGGTAACGAGAGCCATGGTAGTGTTGGCCAGGGAGGTGGTCATCATCGTCACCATCGCCATCATCATGATGATCGACATCATCCTCACAAGGGTAGACGTCGATATACTATCAATAAGTTTATGCAGGTAGGACCGAAACCCTTGTTGGGAGGCGAGAATCCTGAGGAGGCGAGGAACTGGATGGCCAGGATGGAAAGTGCTTTTCGTGCTTTCGAATGTACTGAGGAGCAGAAGATGGAAGTTCTAGAGTTTGTTCTAGATGGACGTGCACGATTATGGTAGGATGCCAAGGTAGCTTAGGCACGTACTGAGAGAGGATGGGTCACTTGGGATGATTTTTGTCGGCAGTTTTAGAAATCATATTTTCCTCCAGTTGTCCGTCAGACACGATCTATGGAGTTACTTACATTGAGGCAGGGATCTATGACTGTTGATGAGTATCAGCAACGATTCATTGATCTGCTACCTTACAGTCCCCATATCAATGAGAGTGAAGCTTCCAAGTATGATTTCTTTTTGTAAGGCTTGAATCAGGATATCTATTCACATGTTATTGTCTGTGATGATCCGATATCTTACGAGACTTTGATTAATTGGTTCCATCAAGTGGAGAACAACAATATGCGAGCACTGTTGATGATGTCAGGACAGCCTATTGGATCTCTTGGGCCTAGGGCTCAATCTTTTGTGCAGTCTGGACCTATGTATTCTTTTATTACTACTTCTTCTGGATCTCGTGGTTCATGAGGTATGTTCCGGCTCGGGAATAATAAGAAGAAAGATGAATTTTGCAGTCAATTTGGTGGAAATCATTCTACAGCTTCTTGTCGGAAGGCTTTTGGTGCATGTTTTATCTGCTGTGAGCAGGGAGATCTGCGGAGAGATTGTCCTCAGCGTATAGGAGCTGCGAGTGGATCGGGATCACAGATGGGATCTCAGGCTTCTACTCATCCACGTCAGCAGCCAGCACCACCTACTTCTTCCAGTTTCCGTCCGCACACGCAAGGGCAGGTGTTTGATCTGTATCAAGAGAAGGCTGCTGAGGGAAGCGATTGCATGTTGGTAGGTACCTTTTTATTATGTGGTATTCCTACACTTGTTTTAATTGATACTGGAGCATCGCATTCCTTTATTTCTAGTCGCTTTGTTAAGAGACATAGATTACCTTTTGTATCATTAGACCTGAATTTAGTTGTATCTACTTTGCTGGAGCAGTAGATAGCAACTAAGCGTCTAGTGATGGGTTGCCTTCTAGAGTTTGAGGGTCATTTGTTATCGGCTAATTTGATGATCTTAGCGATGACAGATTTTTACTGTATTTTGGGAATAGATATGATGACTTTGTATCACTCTACTGTGTATTGTTATCAGCATCTGGTACAGTTTCATCCGGATTAGGGTGATAGCTGGTACTTCTATGGTGAGGGAGCACGACGTCCGATGCCACTTGTATCGGCTCTGAAGGCATGTCATGTATTAGAGTCAGGTGGGGAGGGATACCTCATCTATGCATTTGATATGTCCATGAGTAGTCAGGGTATTGATCAGTTACCGGTTGTCAGCTAGTTTCCTGATGTATTCCCTGATGAGATTCCTGGTTTTCCTCTGGGTAGAGAGGTTGAATTTGGTATTGACCTAGTACCAGGAACACCGCCTATATCCCGAGAACCTTATCGTATGGCACTGTCAGAGATGAGGGAATTGAAACAGCAGTTGCAGGATCTGCTTGATAAGGGATATATTAGTCCTAGTGTTTCTCCGTGGGGAGCACCTGTTTTGTTTGTCAAGCATAAGGATGGATCGATGCGATTATATATTGATTACAGGCTGAATCGTGTCACCATCAAGAATAAGTATCCTTTGCCACGAATTGATGATCTTTTCGATCAATTACATGGTACTTCTGTTTACTCCAAGATAGATATGAGATCTGGATACCATCAGATGCAGGTACGAGACTCAGATATTTCTACGACAGCTATTAGGACCAGATATGGGAATTATGAATTTCTGGTGATGCCATTCGGATTGAAGAATTGTGGGACCCCGGGCTCAACTACTAAAAATACCATATTAAAAGAATTACAGTATTTAAAAGAAGCAGCACAAGAAATAAAATTTTTTTTTTTTTAAAAGAGGGCCTCGCTCGATCGGTTAAACTTGACCGATCGAGCGGCCAAGAAAATCCCAGCTCTCGGGTTGAAGCAAAATTGGCCTCGCTCGATCGGTGCAATTCAACCTATCGAGCGGGCATGTCTGCTCGAAAATTATGCAGATTTTCTTGTGCTGTCCTTTGCTCTTTTCTTGCTATCTTATAACCTAGATTTCAAGGTAAACAATACCAAATATACAAATGCTATATACACTTACCCAAAACCATGGTCCAACAACACATAATCTAAACAACTCTAGACTATGCAAAGCTATACAATACAAAAGTTGGATACTATCCAAACTCAACATAGTTTAAAAATAAGTTTCCCACAACAAGCTACAACACAACCCGGAGCACCACTTCTAAACTCTTCCCAATGCTCATGGCCTCCTATAACTTGGCCCTGAAATACCTGTTGCAATGCACACACAAAAACAAAGCAACAACCGGAAAACCGATAAGTCTAAAGACTTAGTATGAAAGACGAAACATATAAATAATCACAAGTAGCCATAGCATGCATTTCAAATCATAAATAACACCTTATGAAATGCAGAATAAATTAAAAAGCTAAGAAGGAATAAGGCTCAAAGGCGACACCGGTTTAGATGCTAAAACACATCACTCACCATCAATGCTAGAACTCCTCATTGATGTTATAAACCCAGCTTAAGGTATCAATGCTTGAATCTCATCACAGATACACGATATCGATGTTTAAAACTCATCAACGATAACAAGGCAAAACTAGAAGAACGTTTAGGCTCAACGGGATGACACCAGAAACAATCACCTCCTACATAGCCTAATAAACATGCCATCACTCAAGAACTCAAGTAAGGCAATCAAAGCACATAACTCACATAAAGCATAGTAAAGCACATAAACACATAAAATAGAAACTATTGTGTGATTTAAGGGATTGAGAGATCAAACACATCTCGATGCTCATTCCCTGCTTTGGTCATCGTCGAATCATACCTTCCAATCATGATATCTAATTAGCTTCAATCCTCAAGCTACAATACACACCAAGCTTGTATCAACTCACTAGATAGAATGATAGAAATATCAAAGCTAGCAACTCAAACCTTGACCAATCTTCAATTGATTCGAATCGGTGCGAACTCAACTCAATATATTCTTGAACAATCTGAAATTCATATCAAGTCATTCAATATTGCATTCAACTCATTCCGAAGCTCAACAACTCAAGGCTTGCTAATTTGATCGAAATTCAAACCGGCGACGTAACGGTTCGAAACCGATAATTATAACAACTCAAACATCATCTAAACATTGATATATAACTCATATCAATATCATTTCATCACTTAATTTCAAAATCCAGCAGCATATATTTCCAGAATTTATCAAACATGAATTGACGGCGTAACGGTACAAATTCGATAGCCGAAACTTAAAACTATCAAAACTTTCAATCATAACAACTCATATCCACTTCATATCAGCTTATATATCAACTTATACCAGCATATCAGAAGGTTCAAGCATTCAAAACATATTCTGAAAATCATAACAATTGCATATGTTGTCCGTTCTTGGTTTCGGCTGCGATATCGGAAAGCTTATATCATCAAGAACACTAACACATACTCAAATTTTGATTTTTCCCAACATCATAACATCATAATTTCGAGACCTACTGAATCTTAGAGATACTTACATCAATGGATAGCTCTTCTTGCAAGGACTCCAAAACTATGCTCGGTTTTGAAATCGGACAACCGGATCTTGAACAATCGAATTTTGAAGATGAAAATCCAATGAAGAATTGAAGCTCTCGGTTGTTTTGGCTGAACAAATCTGAAATCTGATGATAAAACATGCATTTACACGTTCATATACAGCCAAATGACAAGTGTCCCACTCAAAATCTGATATTTGCACTTTGGCCCCTGAATTGTCCAATATTTGCAATTCGGTCCCTGCTCGAGATTCTTCTTCAAATTAAATCCTCTTTAATTCTCAAACTCGTAATTTCAATCTTTATCCCATAAATATTTAATTCAAATATTTCTAACTTTTAATTTAAGAATCCCGGAAATTAAATCTCAATATCCGTAAATTCTCAAATTAAATATTTTCAGCTCGGAAATTAAATCTCTAATTTCCATAATTTCCAAAGTTATCATTTCCGAAATTCAAAATTTAAATTTCTAATTCCATAATTAATAACTTGGTATTTTCGGGGCCTTACAATTCTCCCCCTCTAAGACATGATTTCGTCCTCGAAATCGCTTGCAATCGTCCTGTAACAGATATAGGATGAATAAATGACTGAAGTAACAACCTCTCTTCAGTGACCTAGCTCAGGATATCGCATCTCAATCTCAATGTCATGGGTTGAATAAATAATGAAACAGTTTCACCTTTTAAGACGAGTTCCGGATACATCTATCTCATATCCTGCTCTAATTCTCAGGTAGCTTTCTCAATACTGTATATATACTGCTGCACATAACTTAACTTAAAATCTCATCCAGTTATATCTCACTTGGATAGAATACATAGAAATTAGTTAACTCATACTTCCTCACAGCAACACGTATAATATCTCGTGTAGAACAGATAATGCTGAAGAGAAATTTAATATCTCTACTGGGTGCGTTCCGTAACTTGCTCTCGTCCGGAGGCTCACTCTATCTTGCTCTACTTCATTCTATACTGAATTAATCGAATTTCATTCGACATTTCTCATGATATTTCTGGTTCAATAATTCATGCTGCTTAAATCTCGTATCAGATAAGCAAACTATGCATCTCCTACTACTGAAGCAACATAACAAATCATTCTACCACCGGAAAGACCTTTACTTTCTACCTCAAAACGCTATAACAAAATCACTATCATGATTGCTTATGAGCTTTCCTGTAGGAATTATAAATGGTAAATAAGCTTACCAAACAAGAGTAATCTTGAACCTCAAATTCTCTCGCTGAGCTCATGTAGATGCTAAAACTCGGCATCCTGACATCAATGCTATAACTCATCATGGATGTCATATCTCGGAATCACGGTATCAATGCTATAACTCATCATCGATGCTATAACTCGTCATCAATTATGCGAGAATATACGTAGAGCCAGTCTATACATCCTCTCGAATCTAGATCAATTATCTTAATTGTCAATCAATCTGAGGATGTTACATTGTACTCTCAAGCAAACGAGTACCCAAAGTTTCTTTCAGACTGTTCCAAAAATACGAAATAAATCGAGGATCTCACTTAGAGATAGCAAACGTCGGCACAACATGCCCTTTCACAACAGCTCTGTCATACAAAGTGATCAGATGGTCATGTCGGAATAGCGTCTGATAAGGAATACTCTATCAGATTTATTCAATCTGTCATAAACTACCTTATTGCATCATATCCTCTCTAGGATTTCGGTATTTTCGTGACACATTTCATCATGTTTTTATCCCATTCTTATTCTGAACATGCTAAATTGTACAATAGACCACATGGTCACTTTCGTTTTGCTTTCATTACTGACAGTTTAGGCATCGGAACACAAATTCTATCATATCTGCTCTCATACTCTGATCTGGATAGATATAAAATTTATTGTAATGTGCCTCTTTCAGAATTTATTGTCTCACTTCTGAAATACTGTGCACAATAATACCTGTATTTGCAAACACCAAACTTCATCCATACTCAATTGATACTCAAACTCATGTCTAAGTCTGATTTTCTCTATCGAGTTTCACATAATCTGAGTGGATTTCCGTGCTTCTATAACCTTTGCATTCAATACTGGCTTAGCTTGGATTGCAAATACTCTAATCAGTTGCAAATCTAACACAAAAACCCATGCTAGAAGCACGATAATTCTTGATCAGTATAACCACATCAATAGCAGATAAGATCAAATCGCACATTTTTCTACTTAAGCTTCAGTGGTTACATTACATCTGTCTGGATAATACTCTTCCAGCAAATTTACTCAACTCGTCAGTTTCACATCTGTCAGGGTTCATTGGGTGATAATCTTGCACTACATGAGAACCCTCTAACAATCTATGCTAAGACCTTAGTTATTCAATGTCTCAACCTTGCTAGGATTCATCACAATCCTGTCGTTTGACATAATAAAGTCAAGAATTACAACTCTATCCAGTTAAAATTCACACCTGGGCAGTTTGGAATACACTTGCTCTGTTTACTTCGGCTCATTCATCAACTAACTCAAGATATCATCGCTAAATAATGCAATAAATTCACCAATAAATCTCCGACAGATTCTGTTCATTAAACTCATGAACATCGCTGAAGTATTCATCACACCAACAGCATAATCAGGTCTTAGGCACAACTACCTCACTGATTTTAACTTGATGATATCTAACTCAAACAATCTTTGAGTAGACAAAAGCACCATACCATTGATAAAAAAATCGTCTATGTACTGCAACAGATACTTCTACTTTACTGTAGTCCTGTTCAATAGGCTATAGTCGAAATATAATCTCATCGACCCATTTTCCTTCTTACTAACTAGCACCAGAAAAACTTCAAAGCAGAAAAACCCGGTCTAACATATTCTGTGACTAGCAATCTCTATCAGTTACGAGCTATCACTTCAGAGTATATGATTCTCTAATTCAACATCAGATAGTCTCGAAGATAATTTCTCAAATCATGATCATCAATATACAGAAAATTCTGGATACTAATCGTTGCAAAGTGGAAATAACTCACTTGCATTTCAATACTAGGATGGATGCTTCAATGCAAGCTCGAAAACTAAGGAATACAGCCAATAAATAATAAACATAACTGGTGACCAATTCATCAATAATGCAATATTATACAATACCCCAAATCAGGGTTGATAGCGTGGCTTTATGATGAGATATCTACACACGCGTATCAATTAGAACAGAGTTCTAAGCATTCTCAATTATTGCACAAAGACAAGTAGATCACCATGGAATCCAATAAAAATTCACCCAATTCATTATCAAGGTCCAGAACTAAAAATTCAAATATCAAGAATATAACTTCCCAAGTTCCTACTCAGAAAACAATCGAGATTAAATGGCAAGAATCATAAAATTCAATGTCATGTGAATCAATAATACATGACTACGATAAAACTCAAATATCAGCAAAATAATCGAAGGAAGGCTCAACTGTAACTGAATTCTGAATCCCAAAACACGAATGTCATTAGCATACTCTTCAACCCAAAAGATATCATAAACTCAATGTTCTTATAGGGTACATTTGGATCACTAAATCAGTTCTACTTGATCAATGAATCAAACTTAGCATTACTGCTATATCGATTCATCTACCAATAGAAGGTTATAAACAATTCTAGCTTTGTGATCTCAAAGTGTTTACCACACTAGCACAAAGCTTATAACCCATTCCTAAAATCGAATTCAAACCATATAATTCTAATCTCAAGAATTCTTATCGCCATATTTCAATCACTGATCTAATCTGATCAATTTCCTGGACTAATCTGAAATCTATCATATTGAGGATTTATCTCTGCTTTGCTTGAGGTTATCTGATAAAATCAATTCAATCATCTATAGACATCACAATATCAGATCTTACCTCACTCAATTCCGGCCACAGCAGGTCTTAGGGAATGATAACTTAATCCCCTCGAGAATAGATTTCATCTCTGTCCTTTCAACCTCATAACATCACTAGCCAAACACATACAGTTCTGACATGGCTTTTCCGTATCTATCTCATACAGAATCCTGCAATCAAAATCTCATGCAGATATACAATGGTCATGATAAACCACAATCAATTCTTTATATATACCGTAGCTATCACATAACCATGATTTAGTCTAGCTCTACTCTTTAAGCTGAAGAGCATACAATTTCTTGCGTAACAAGGAGACGTACATGTTATACTGAGATCATACAACCAACAACATCAATACATCATAATCATAATCTCAGTTCCAGCATTTCTTAACTCAATAAACTCCATGAGCATACCGTTTCTTGCTTGACAAGGAGAAATACCTCATACTCCTCAGTCTTCTGAGTATTTCTCGATTCCCTACACATAAAACACATGAGTATACAATTTAAATATAATTTGAATCATCTCCTTTTCCATACTGCACACAGCTCCTCATCAACTCATGATTGTACCCTTGTCTTCCTCACACATCATTTTCTATTTATATTTTTATCAATTATAGCAATATACTCAATAAACACATGAGCATGTAATTTGCAACACATAAGCATGTAATTTGATGCCAGCACATTCAACATCAAAAAGATAAACACATGCTAGCATATAGTCAGATAATTTCTCAAAAGGTAGAAACATGCTCGCATCGAATTCACATAATCAAACAATGCATTAAACTCATGCATAACAAACTCATGCGACTCAATCTACCCCTCTCAGCTTCTAATGTCGACTCAAGACAACTTAAAGCTCTGATACCAAACAATGTGGGACCCCGGGCTCAACTACTAAAAATACCATATTAAAAGAATTACAGTATTTAAAAGAAGCAGCACAAGAACTAAATTTTTTTTTTAAAAGAGGGCCTCGCTCGATCGGTTAAACTTGACCGATCGAGCGGCCAAGAAAATCTCATCTCTTGGGTTGAAGCAAAACTGGCCTCGCTCGATCGGTGCAATTCAACCGATCGAGCGGGCATGTTTGCTCGAAAATTCTGCAGATTTTGTTGTGCTGTCCTTTGCTCTTTTCTTGCTATCTTATAACCTAGACTTCAAGGTAAACAATACCAAACATACAAATGCTATATACACTTACCCAAAACCATGGTCCCACAACACATAATCTAAACAACTATAGACTATGCAAAGCTATACAATACAAAAGTTGGATACTATCCAAATTCAACATAGTTTAAAAATAACTTTCCCACAACAAGCTACAACACAACCCGGAGCACCACTTCTAAACTCTTCCCAATGCTCATGGCCTCCTATAACTTGGTCCTGAAACACCTGTTGCAATGCAAACACAAAAACAAAGCAACAGCCGGAAAACCGGTAAGTCTAAAGTAGCCATAGCATGCATTTCAAATCATAAATAACACCTTATGAAATGCAGAATAAATTAAATAGCTAAGAAGGAATAAGGCTCAAAGGCGACACCGGTTTAGATGCTAAAACACATCACTCACCATCAATGCTAGAACTCCTCATTGATGTTATAAACCCGACTTTAGGTATCAATGCTTGAATCTCATCACATATACACGATATCGATGTTTAAAAATCATCAACGATATCAAGGCAAAACTAGAAGAATGTTTAGGCTCAACGGGATGACACCATACACAATCACCTCCTACATAGCCTAATAAACATGCCATCACTCAAGAACTCAAGTAAGAAAATCAAAGCACATAACTCACATAAAGCATAGTAAAGCACATAAACACATAAAATAGAAACTATTGTGTGATTTAAGGGATCGAGAGATCAAACACATCTTGATGCTCATTCCCTGCTTTGGTCATCGTCGAATCATACCTTCCAATCGTGATAGCTAAGTAGCTCCAATCCTCAAGCTACAATACACACCAAGCTTGTATCAACTCACTAGATAGAATGATAGAAATATCAAAGCTAGCAACTCAAACCTTGACCAATCTTCAATTGATTCGAATCGGTGCGAACTAAACTCGATATATTCTTGAACAATCTGAAATTCATATCAAGTCATTCAATATTGCATTCAACTCATTCCGAAGCTCAACAACTCAAGGCTTGCTAATTTGATCGAAATTCAAACCGGCGACGTAACGGTTCGAAACCGATAATTATAACAACTCAAACATCATCTAAACATTGATATATAACTCATATAAATATCATTTCATCACTTAATTTCAAAATCCAGCAGCATATATTTCCAGAATTTATCAATCATAAATTGACGGCGTAACGGTACAAATTCGGTAACCGAAACTTAAAACTATCAGAACTTTCAATCATAACAACTCATATCCACTTCATATCAGCTTATATATCAACTTATACCAGCATATAAGAAGGTTCAAGCATTCGAAACATATTCTGAAAATCATAACAATTGCATATGTTGTCCGTTCTTGGTTCCGGCTTCAATATCGGAAAGCTTATATCATCAAGAACACTAACACATACTCAAATTTTGATTTTTCCCAACATCATAACATCATAAATTCGAGACCTACTGAATCTTAGAGATACTTACATCAATGGATAGCTCTTCTTGCAAGGATTCCAAAACTATGCTCGGTTTTGAAATCGGACAACCGGATCTTGAACAATCGAATTTTGAAGATAAAAATCCAATGAAGAGTTGAAGCTCTCGGTTGTTTTGGCTGAACAAATATGAAATCTGATGATAAAACATGCATTTACACGTTCATATACAGCCAAATGACAAGTGTCCCACTCAAAATCTGATATTTGCACTTTGGCCCCCGAATTGTCCAATATTTGCAATTCGATCCCTGCTCGAGATTCTTCTTCAAATTAAATCCTCTTTAATTCTCAAACTCGTAATTTCAATCTTTATCCCATAAATATTTAATTCAAATATTTCTAACTTTTAATTTAAGAATCCCGGACTTTAAATCTCAATATCCGTAAAATCTCAAATTAAATATTTTCCGCTCGAAAATGAAATCTCTAATTTCCATAATTTCCAAATTAATCATTTCCAAAATTTGAAATTTTAATTTCTAATTCCGTAATTAATAACTTAGTATTTTCGGGGCCTTACAAGAATGCACCGGCAGTCTTTATGAATTCGATGAATCAGGTATTTTGAGAATATCTGGATATATTCGTCATCGTCTTCATTGATGATATTCTTGTCTATTCTCATGACAAGGATGAGCATGCACATCATCTGAGGATTGTTTTGCAGATGTTATGAGATAAACAGCTATATGCGAAATTGAGCAAGTGTGAATTTTGGCTTGATTGGATAGTGTTTCTCGGTCATGTGATTTCAATTGAAGGAATATCTGTGGATCCAAGTAAGATAGATGCAGTGGTGAACTGGTCTCTTCCGACGACGGTTGCTGAGATTCGAAGTTTCTTGGGTCTAGCTGGTTATTACCATCAGTTCATCGAGAATTTTGCACAGTTGGACAGGCCTTTGATTGAGCTTACATGAAAAGATGTTGCCTTCATATGGTTCTCGCATTGTGAGGAATCATTTCACAAGCTGCGTAGACGTCTTACTACTGCACCTCTGTTAGCTCTACCTTCTGGATCGGGAGGTTATACTGTATATACTGATGCCTCTGGTCAGGGGCTAGGATGTGTTCTGACACAACATGGACATGTTATTGCCTATGCTTTCAATAGTTTAAGACGCATGAGAATAATTATCTAGTGCATGATCTCGAGTTAGCCGCCATTGTGTTTGCACTCAAGATATGGAGACAATATCTTTATACGAGAAATTTGAGATATTTACGGATCACAAGAGTCTGAAATATTTATTCACTCAGGCGGAGTTGAATATGCGACAGAGATGCTTGATGGATTTACTGAAAGACTATGATTGCGAGATTAAGTATTATCCAGGTTCTGCCAACCTTACTGCTGATGCCTTGAGTCGGCAAGTGAGACTTTTTGCACTTCATATTAGTGAATTATCTCAAATGATTCAGGAGTGCTGTTCACTGAGTTTTACAATCAAGCATAGGAAAGGAAGAAATGGAATTCATTTGTATACTATTTTGTCTGAGCCAACATTGTATTCTCGGATTAGGGATGCTCAGATATCTGATGTTAAAACTCAGCATTTGACACGTCTAGCCAGTGGATTTAATACATATGGATTCCATTTTCAGTCATATGGTTTATTATGTTTATCTAATCGAGTGGTTGTACCTGATGTTGCGGAGCTCAGGAATGATATTCTTTTCTCAAGCTCCAAGGAGTCGATTGTCAGTTCATCCTGAAAGCATGAAAATGTATAAGGACTTGCGAACTAGATTCTGGGAGAAGGGAATGAAGCGAAGTGTGTATCAGTTTGTTTCTTGATGTTTGGTTTGTCAAAAGGTCAAGGCTGAACACCGACAACAAGGTGGATTACTGGAGAATCTTGAGATTCCCGAATGGAAGTGGGAGCACGTGACTATGGATTTTGTCACCCACTTGCCTATGACTTCATGTCAGTGTGATTCTATCTGGTTCATTGTTGACCAACTGAAGAAATCATCACACTTTATTCCTCCGAAGGGATATTGGAAGTTATAACGAGTTCAGTAGTTTCGAACGTGGTCTATAAAGGGGAGCGAGAGCTCACTTTCATTTTCTTATTACAACTTCTCCCTCTCTCATTCTATCTAGCTTTTAGTGTCTTTTGGGCATTCTTTCGGACGCCCGTCGATAACGAGGTGCTACCGAGATCATAGCAGAGTTATGCCCAACGCAGGTATATCTCCATACTCTGATTAGTTTCAGTGAGTAGTTAATATTCTAGTTAAGGATTTTATTAGACGATTAGTGATACGATGATTACCTTTTTATAGGCTTGGACTAGAGAGCCAATATCACTAGGTTGCTTATTCTGAGGTACGAACGTACTATCCTAGATACCCTGATTGAGTATGCATATTCTATGTTTGCATGTTTTATGTGACATTACTGATATGGTCATTGATTATGTCACGGATATTATGTTGCGTGCATTATCATGTTGAGTCTTTTACCATTGTTATAACCTATAGATAGGTCGCTTAGCCCCATTATTGATAGATTTCATGGTTTTGGATCTGGTTATGTCCACGGTTTATGGTGTGGGAGTGTCTCCTTATGCGACGGCCCAGCGTACTACATACCATGGCGCCTTTGACTGAGAAGTATTCTATATGGATAGGTTTCCGGTACCCTTCACTTGCATATTAGCATTCATAGCATGTGTATACTCATACATCTCTACTGAGCGTTGTTAGGTCATGTCCTCGGTTTTTGTACTAGACACCCCATTCTATGGGGCAGGACTTAGGTTGGACGGACCAAGTGGTAGCGATCGTTGAGCTTCAGTAGGGAGGATTGTACTGTAGCAGGTTTCTATTATGGGATTTTAGTATGTTTCTTGATGGGGTTGTATAATACCATTGGTAATTGTAGTATTTGATTTGTACCGATTGTATTCCATCGGTAGGTTTTAGTTTGAATTACTTAAGTTTTAGATGGATTGTTTGATTATTGTATTTAAGTTATCTAGCATGCTTTATGCTTTGATTAATTATGATTCCTTGACAGGTCACTACACACTGCATGCAATTAATGAGTTACAATAGTTCAGACACCTAAGGTACAGCTGGTCTGAACTGGGATCAGACGTTTCGATTGTAGTAACCCGTCTCCAAAATAATTTAATCAAGTGCGCAAATAATGACTAACTCGCCTAAATACGATTAAGGGATTTCCTAACAAGTCTAATGAGTTCAAAAATGGATCCAGGACACTCAAAATGGCCGAGAAGGTTCCGAGGGTTCGGAGGATCCGAACCAGGTTAGGAGGCTCCAAACTGGTTCGAAGGCTCCAAACCTGAGATCGGAGGCTCCAAACTTGCACGGCCAGCTGTCCAAAATATTATGTCATTGATGATGTCACTGATGGGACTTTGGAGGATCCAAAGTCAGGATCGGAGGCTCTGAAGTTTAGAACGGAGGATCCGAACTGGATCGGAGGCTCAGAACTCCATCTATAAATAGAGGTGCCGAATTTCATTTTCAAGCGCACCGATTCCCTTTCTCCTCTCTTTTCCTTAGTCTTCTAGCTTAGATCTAGGGAGTGAAAGAGTGGGTGCCCGGTTAGCCAACTTGTGGCTAAGGGCTTTTATGACTCTATGTATAAACAATATTTGTTTAATATAATTGACATTCATTAAAGGCATTTTCTTTGTCTTTCTTCATATTGTTATATTGTGATATACTATTGTTGTTTTGATAAAGACCTTGAATATACTATAGTGTAAGTAAGATGAGATAGTGAATAAAGAGAGATCACTATTATGAAACACATCTTATAGTCACTGTATATTCTAAACAGTTCGTAGTCAATTGAGCCGTTCGCTAATAAGGATAAGGATCACTCGAGATTGAAACTAGCATTTGTGATGCCAAGTACCACGTTTCATTGGTAATGGACATGGAGATGTTCAAAGCATGCAAATGGATATTCATATGATGAATGATCGAACTACCCTATTCGGACTTTCCAAGTGGTTATCACTTATCGTGTGGATAAAGTTCGCGGTTTTGGTTGTACACCATTAGTCCTTACTACTTGAAACATCATTGAGACTCTATATGCTAGTACTGTACTTTGACTCATTTACCGACTCTATTGGGGTCATCAGGTGTCGGGATTGGGTACAGTTACGACACATATAGGAGTCGATGCTTTGTTGTCAAGGATTCACCACATACTTGCGAGTGTGGATATCCTATGCGATCTGAGGAGATATTAGTGTGACAAATCTCTGGCCAGAGTACATGATGTGCTTTAAGAAATGGTTTCCTAGTAGCACATGCGATGTCACTCTTTGATCTTCAAGATGCATTGCATAGTTGCCGAATCTCGAACGACTCTCGATGTACCAATGGTTGTTGATTCGATCGGGATATATGGATGAAGGGACCGTACTGTACGCTAACCAAAATCTACATGTTCTTGCAGGCACTATCAGTGATACCTAGGGAATCATGGGGCGATGTTGCTAGGCGCTCTTACCATGATTCGATGGGTAAGTTAGAAATTGTTGTTCTGAGTCACAAGGAGTTGTGAGCCCACGGCTAGCTGTATCCCTGAACCATTAAGGGTCACACAAGTAATGGATTCTTAAACCCCGTTGAGATAGTTAAATTTAAAGAGTTAAATTTAATGAAAGAGAAGTTGGACTTCTTAACTAAAGGGAGTGGAATTTTCTAAAATGACATAGGGATGGACATTTTTGTAAATTACTGAATTTGGATTCAGAAAAATTATCGTGACTTTAAAAGGTGCAGAAATGGTTTCTGTGCACATTGGTAAAATCAGTTTATCAATCGGAGTCACGATGAATTTTATATTAATTTCTATAATAACAGGCTTGGCTTGTTGGGTTTAAGTTATGGATTGTGGGCCCTAAGGAGTTAGAGTCCTAATATAATTATAACTTAATCTAGTCTAGAAATTATCTATAAATACATGTGTAGTGTTCGAAAATCATAAGCATTTCAGTCTTGCAATTTTCGAATTACACACATATATTTTCAAGAGGAATTTTCGAAAATTCTCTGCTCCTTTTTTAGATAATTCAGTCTGTAATTTTTGTGAAAAATTACATTCTGAATTGACAAATAAAATCTGTTTATTCTCTTCGATAAACATCTGATTGATTTCTAGTGCAATCAATCAGAAGGTTTTAGTTTTCCATTCGTGGACTTAATTCCGGAAATTGATCTTGATAGTCATCGGTTCCCGGGATTTACAAGAAGAGCAGATTAAATTCTGTTGGAGTCCATAATCAAGCATTTGCTTGAATAGGTAAAATATTTAACTGTGTTTATTATTTTACTTGCAACAATTTTAATCGTTAGGATTTGATACCCACGATATGGAATCGTTCCATATCGAAAAATAAAATTTTTAAAACTTCCGCTGCTCTGGGTATCACATCCGTGTGATCGGAGAACGCGAGTTCCAACAGTGGTATCAAAGCCAGGTCGTTCTTTGATCAAACGATTAAAATTAATCGATTGTAAAAAATTTTTAAGCCTCGATTTTTGGAAAACAAAACAAAATTTTAAACAAAAATTAAATTTGAACAGGGCATCGTCGCTGCCCAGGGGCTGCGAGATCGCTGCCCAAGGCAGCCAAGGGGCTGCCCTACACCCCACGTGGGGGCTGCCCTGCCCCACGTGGGGGCGGGGTTGCTGGGGAACGTCCCGGGCAGCCCGGAAAATTAAATTTTTATTTTTTCCAGAATTTTAAATTTTTAAATTTTTAGTTTTTGGTCCAATCGAAAATTGTTTTTGATTGGTCCGCGAAGCGTCGGATCATATTGTTTGAGTCCGATATTTTTAAAATTGATTTTTGGATAAATTTGAATTTTTGGAAAATTTATAAATTTTATCCGTTAAATTAGATTTTATAAAATTAATTATTTTGGTACAATTGATGATAAGATATGATCTTATGAAAGGATAAGATAAAATTTGATTTTATCTTTTTAATTATGATGTCATTGCATGTTATCCAATTATTTAATTATTGAATTAATTATTGGATAAAAGAATGATCGATTTCCATAACCAATATTATAGGTGTATGTTAGGTTGTTTACATTTGGTTTTATTGTTGTTGGGTTTTATTAATGGGCTTGGTTTATGGCCCAATTTGAATTGTTATTTGTAATAAAAAGTGGCCTGGTTTATGGCCCTTTCCCACCCTTAAATATGTATCCCCTACTTGTCATCGAAATTTATTGTAAATTTATTAGACGTAGTGGGAGATAAAGATTTGAAGACAATGGTGGGCCCAGCAGACAATAAAGACCGAAGAAATATAAATTGGAAGCTCAATGTAATAGGATTGCATTGAATACCTGCATATCACCTAGGATTGGACTTAGACTCGTGATTGGCAATCACGGGTTGATTAGTGATTGGGATCGATCATCCTTTAAATAATATATGATATTATTGTTGTATGCATGTTTAGACTAAATTGTATGAATCTCGCTAGCATACAAACTTTAAAAGATGAGACGAATTTTCAAAATTAAAAATCCCTCATTTTAAATATGATTTAAAATTGATATCAAGATTTATAAAAGAGAATTTAAATATTGTTTAAATATTCCTACCTTCCATCAACAATCAATGTATGAGATGCTACCCGCGGGCACGGTCCGGCTCATATTATTGGGGGGGCCCGTTCGTCGGAAAGATGTACATTGGATCGGCACATGTTGTAAGTTTGGTGGAACTCCCATGGGATTGGCTCATATTATTGGGGATCCACATGGCGACCGTCCATCACAACTTAATATTGATGGGTAATCTTGACATGTCACAATAAACGACGTCATATTATTGGGCCCTTATTGGACATGAGGTAAAAAAATGGGGGTTGCTTTGGAAGCAATTGGGCTCTACCATTTGAAAATTATGGTTGGCTGACATTATTCGGGACTATAGTTTGTCAATTGGACTCCATGTTCCCACTAAGGAAACTAGTTTCCCGTTTTCACTAGAGGGTAGTGAAACCGTTAAAATAGTGGGAGTGAAATTCATAAAATAAATTTCGCCATATTTTATGTCTTAGTAAATTAATTAAACAATCATCGGTTATTGTCTGTTTCATCTCAGTATATCATTATGATGAATCTTCGTAATCCACATGTTTCAATTCTCCAACAAAATAAACTTTCTGGCGCAAACTATACGGAAAGGTTCCATGAGTTAAGATTTCCCTGAATTCGGAAAAGATTTTCTAAGTGTTAGAAAAGGCTCCTCTGAAAAATAGCCCCGACTAATGTAACTTCGGAAAGGTTGGCCGAAATAGAGAAATGGTAGGACCATGATCTCAAGGCCAAATGTTACATGCAAAGATGGACAAGTCTAAATAAGTTTGCCATCACTGCAAGAAACCCGGTTACTGGAAGCGCAACTGCAAAGAATGTATATCGAGTAGTTACGAACTACAAAGGATATATTTTATAAATGTTTCACTTAATATTATTTCTTGGGCATTGGATACCAGATGTAGATCTCACATTTGCAATGAGTTGCAGATGATGACAAGAAGTCGTAAGCTTAGGATGGATAAGACCCAGTTAAGGCTCGGGAATGGTTCCAGAGTTGAATCCAAAAGCTATGGGAAACATTTGTTTAATTTTGCAAAAACAATTTTAAGATATATTTTGAGAGAGATGTTTTTATTTGTACCAAAATTTCATTAAAACATTATTTCTTTTTCTATTCTTGATAGAGAAGATATTTCTTGAAAATTTGCGAATGGGATTTGCAATATTTATAAGAATGAATGTTTGATTTGAAATGGACAATTTAAAAACGATCTATATAACTTAAAATTAAAAGACGTTCCAGTTGATTATGTTGATAAACCGGTAACAACAAACAAAAGGAAAATCGATAATCAAAACCCGGCAAACCTTTGGCATGCTAGGCTAGGTCATATTTCCTCAAGGAGGATGAACAAGCTAGTGGGAGAGGGAATGTTTGATATGTCTGATATTAACTCTCTACCTACTTGTGAGTCCTTCCTAAAAGGAAAAATGACTAAATCTCCTTTCAAAGGGAAACCTGAGCGTAGTCAAAATCTGTTGGATTTGATCCATACAGATGTTTGCGGACCATTTAGTATCGGTACTAAATTTGGTCGCACCTACTTCATTACCTTTACTGATGATTATTCTAGGTATGGGTATTTATATTTAATGAAATATAAGTCTGAATCATTTGAAAAGTTCAAAGAATTCAAGGCTGAAGTAGAAAACAAACAAGGTAGAAGTATTAAAGCACTTCGATCGGATCGAGGTAGAGAATACTTAAGTACCGAGTTTTTGAGCTATCTAAAAGAGAATGGGATTCTCTCTCAGTGGACTCCTCCTATGACACCTCAGCTGAATGGTGTTTCGGAGCGTCGCAATCGAACTTTGTTGGACATGGTTCGATCTATGATGAGCTTCACTGAGCTCCCTCCTTCGTTTTGGGGCTATGCACTTGAAACGGCGGTGTTGTTGTTGAACAATGTTCACACCAAAGAAGTGAATAAAACTCCATACAAGTTATGGAATGGCAAAGCTCCTAAGTATTCATACTTGAGGATTTGGGGATGTATTGCTTACGTGAAGCAGACAGTGGGAGATAAGTTGGATAGTCGATCTACCTTGTGTTATTTTGTAGGATATCCGAAGAATTCAATCGGATATTATTTCTATCATCCTACTGAAACAAAAGTGTTTGTTTCAAGGAATGCCACCTTCATGGAGAAGGAGTTCTTATTAGATAAGAAAGGCAAGATGATGGAACTCGAAGAAATTCGAGAAGAACCCGAGATACAAAATAACGATCCCACACCTCAAGAACCTTCAGTGGACACGCCTACACCTAGGAGATCCGAGAGGACTTCTAGACCTCCTATTCGATATGGTCTTCTTCTTGAAGGGATCAAAGTGAACCCGACATTGGATGTGATCCAAGAAACTTCAAGGAAGCAATTTCTGATGCGGATTCGAATTTATGGCTTGACGCTATGCAGTCGGAAATAGACTCGATGCATACAAACCAAGTTTAGTCTTTAGTAGATCCTCCCGATGGAATTGTTCCAATAGGGTGTAAATGGATCTACAAGAGAAAACTTGGGCCTGATGGCAAGGTACTAACCTACAAGGCACGATTGGTAGCAAAAGGTTATACTCAAAGACAAGGAGTTGACTATGATGAAACCTTTTCACCAGTCGCAATGTTCAAGTCCATAAGAATCCTTATTGTCATAGCAGCATGGTATGACTATGAGATATGGCAAATGGATGTGAAGACTGCATTTCTTAATGGAAACATTAAGGAAGAAATCTATATGATGCAGCCCGAGGGATTCACATCCATGGGAAGCGAGCATAAGGTATGCAAGCTTCAGAGATCAATTTATGGTCTCAAACAAGCATCAAGAAGTTGGAACCAGAAATTTGATGAAACAATAAAGGACTTTGGTTTCATCAAAAACCCGGAGGAACCGTGCGTGTACAAGAAAGTAGTTAAGGATGCGGTGACATTCTTAGTGCTTTATGTTGATGACATCCTACTCATTGGGAATGACGTAGGGATGTTGCAGTCAACAAAGATATGGTTATCAGGTAGATTTTCGATGAAGGATTTGGGTGAGGCCTCCTATATTCTAGGGATACAGATCTATAGAGATAGATCTAAAAGAATGATAGGACTCACTCAAGCAACCTAAATCGACACCATATCGAAAAGGTTTTCTATGGATGAGTCCAAGAGAGGACATCTACCTATGTGTCATGGAGTTTCTCTATCCAAGTCTATGTGTCCCAAGACTGATGAAGAGATAGAGAAAATGACACACATACCATATGCGCCAGCCATAGGTAGTATTATGTATGGGATGATATCTACCAGACCGGATGTAGCCTTTGATCTGAGTGTCACGAGCAGATATCAGGCCAACCCCGGTCAAATGCATTGGAAAGCCGTGAAGGATATTCTTAAGTATTTGAGAAGGAATAAGAATATATTCATGGTTTATGGAGGAAGAGAATTGAAATTGGAAGGCTATACCGACTCTAGCTTTCAAAGCAACGTGGATGACTCGAAGTCAACCTCTGGATTTGTATTCATGTTCAATGGCGGTGCTTTCTCTTGGAAGAGTTCCAAGCAAGACACCACAGCGGATTCCACCACTGAGGCAGAATACATTGCAGCATCAGCTGCTGCTAAAGAGGCCGTTTGGATGAGGAATTTCGTCCAAGAGTTGGGCGTAATTCCTGAAGCTGTTGGTCCAGTTTCGGTGTACTGCGACAACACTGGTGCCGTTGCTCAAGCAAAGGAACCAAGGTCTCATCAAAGATCCAAACACGTACTGAGGAAATACCACATCTACAGATAATATCGTTGATCCACTTACTAAGCCCTTGCCAGGACCATTGCTTGACAAACATCGCGAAGCAATGGGATTACGTAGTATGACTAGTTGGCTTTAGGGCAAGTGGGAGATTGAAATAGTGGGTGTCCGGTTAGCCAACTTGTGGCTAAGGGCTTTTATGACTCTATGTATAAACAATCTTTGTTTAATATAATTTACATTCATTAATGGCATTTTCTTTGTCTTTCTTCATATTGTTATACTGTGATATACTATTGTTGTTTTGATAAAGACCTTGAATATACTATAGTGTAAGTAATATGAGATAGTGAATCAAGAGAGATCACTATTATGAAACACATCTTATAGTCACTGTATATTCTAAACAGTTCCTAGTCAATTGAGCCGTTCGCTAATAAGGATAAGGATCGCTCGAGATTGAGACTAGAATTTGTGATGCCAAGTACCACATTTCATTGGTAATGGACATGGAGATGTTCAAAGCATGCAAATGGATATTCATATGATGAATGATCGAACTACCCTATTCGGACTTTGCAAGTGATTATCACTTATCGAGTGGATAAAGTCCGCGGTTTTGGTTGTACACCATTAGTCCTTACTACTTGAAACATCATTGAGACTCTATATGCTAGTACTATACTTTGACTCGTTTACCGACTCTATTGGGGTCATCAGGTGTCGGGATTGGGTACAGTTACGACACATATAGGAGTCGATGCTTTGTTGTCAAGGATTCACCACATACTTGCGAGTGTGGATATCCTATGCGATCTGAGGAGATATTAGTGTGACAAAACTCTGGCTAGAGTACATGATGTGCTTTAAGAAATGGTTTCCTAATAGCACATGCGATGTCATTATTTGATCTTCAAGATGCATTGCATAGTTGTCGAATCTCGAATGACTGTCGATGTACCAATGGTTGTTGATTCGATCGGGATATATGGATGAAGGGACCGTACTGTACGCTAACCAAAATCTACTGGTTCTTGCAGGCACTATCAGTGATACCTAGGGAATCATGGGGCGATGTTGCTAGGCGCTGTTACCATGATTCGATTGGTAAGTCAGAAATTGTTGTTCCGAGTCACAAGGAGTTGTGAGCCCACGGCTAGCTATATCCCTGAACCATTGAGGATCACACAAGTAATGGATTACTAAACCCCGTTGAGATAGTTAAATTTAAAGAGTTAAATTTAATGAAAGAGAAGTTGGACTTCTTAACTAAAGGGAGTGGAATTTCCTAAAATGACATAGAGATGGACATTTTTGGAAATCACTGAATTCGGATTCAGAAAAATTATCTTGACTTTAAAAGGTGCAGAAATGGTTTCTGTGCACATTGGTAAAATCATTTTATCAATCGGAGTCACGATGAATTTTATATTAATTTCTATAATAACAGGCTTGGCTTGTTGGGCTTAAGTTATGGATTGTGGGCCCTAAGGAGTTAGAGTCCTAATACAATTATAACTTAATCTAGTCTAGAAATTATCTATAAATACATGTGTACTGTTCGAAAATCATAAGCTTTTCAGTCTTGCAATTTTTGAATTACACACATATATTTTCAAGAGGAATTTTCGAAAATCCTCTGCTCCTTTTTGAGATAATTCAGTCTGTAATTTTTGTGAAAAATTACATTCTAAATTGACAGATCAAATCTGTTTATTCTCTTCGATAAACATCTGATTGATTTCTAGTGCAATCAATCAAAGGGTTTTAGTTTTCCATTCGTGGACTTAATTCCGGAGATTGATCGTGATAGTCATCGGTTCCCGGGATTTACAAGAAGAGCAGATTAAATTCTGTTGGAGTCCATAATCAAGCCTTTGCTTGAATAGGTAAAATATTTAACTGTGTTTATTATTTTACTTGCAACAATTTTAATCGTTAGGATTTGATACCCACGATATGGAATCGTTCCATATCGAAAAATAAAATTTTTAAAACTTCCGCTGCTCCGGGTATCACATCCGTGTGATCAGAGAACGCGTGTTCCAACAGGTAGTTCTAGGCGTCCTATTGGAAATTCGAAAGCGACAGTGCAATCTAGGCATCGTAGCGGAGCTGTGGTCTAGTTGTGAGGCTATCGACAACAAAGGGCTGACGACGGAAGCATGTATAGCTTTTGCTTCCTAAAAATATTTAGGAGTGTGCAATAGCTTAGTTAAGAATTTTAGGATGTTTTAAGTGATATAGTGATTATTGCTTATAGTCTTGGACTACTAGATTGCTAGAGTGCTCAGGGGTTGTCTTCCTAGAGGTATGGACGTATTATCCAAGATACCGTGGTAGAGTATACATGTTCTATGACTGCATTTATATGACTATGTGCCATTTATATATTGTTGCATGTATGCATGATCATATTGAGCCTTGTGCCTTGATGTGCATAGCCAGTAGTATGGGGTCGCTCAGCCCTAGTTATTATAGTGAATGGTGGATCCACAGTTTTTGGATCAGGTTCTCGTTTTACGTTTTATTGGTATGGGAGCCACCTCTTGATGCGATGGCGCGGCGTGCTACATACCATGGCGCCATTGACTGAGCAGTATTCTATCTTGGATAGGTTTCCTGATGCGAATCTTTGATGCCATGAAAAGTCAAACACGACTATATTAAAATCGTACCCTTAATCCAATAACAAAAAGATTCTTTAATTTTGCCCCGATCTTTTGAACAAGTAAGTTTCGGATATCCACCTCTAGTTGAACCCGTAACTAGCAATAGATAATCACGAGGATGAACAATTAATCACAACTGAACCTTCAGAGGAACCTGTTTCTGACAATACACGAAGATAATCAATTGACAAACGCCACAAAGTTGTTAAACTTTGATAAGTTTGATTTTGATAAAAACAAAGAAAAACTTTGGAAATATTCTAGAGAGAATTTTTAAGGATTGATAAAAATCAATAATTCAATAACTTCAATAATCTATCTCTCATGAATGAGAAGTTCACAATATATAGAAAAGACCCAACTAGAATCCTAATAGAATTATACTGTAAATCTCCTAGTTGGATTATAATTCCAAAATTCTAAAGATAATTAAAAAAATATATCTAAAGATATAATAATATCTCCTAAAAGTTTTCTAATAGGAATAAAAGACTCAAAATATCACAATATATCAAAAACACTCAAAATTCCATGCACACACACTACACGCCAAAGTGAGTGTGAGAGAACGTTGCGCGCGCGCGCGTGACCATTGCGTATGGGCGCGCGGGCGCGCGATGGCTTTGCATATGGGCGCGCAAGTCCGGGGCGCGGGCGCGCTGCTGCCTCGACTTTGGCCTTCATTTTCTTCATGTTCTTGACCTCCTTTGACCTCAATAATATTATAACAACCTCCAAATTGAATATCAAGTATTCCAACTTGATTCCCATGAATTCCAAACCCTTCAACTCTCGATTGAAAATCACGGAGCAACTCTTGGAACAATATGAATCTTCGAGCACCTCCTAGATTCATATCAGACTCTCCTTCTTTAAAAAGATTTGTCCTCAAATCTTGCCCCTTGTATACAAAAACCAAGAAAAACTTAGAAACATTAAAAATATTTCCCACAAGAAATAATATACTTTGCTCACTCAAAAATATATCAAGACTCACGAAATATCTCATACACAAAGTAAACACACATCAACATCGTTAGTATGCAAAAACATGATTAATATTCTATTAAGCAATACATACACTAAATTCCTCCCCTTCTTAGACCTAGTTAACCCCAATACAAAGTTCATAGTTATGTACAACCATTGGTTTCTTGGAATAAGAAACAATTCACATGCATTATGCCACTTACAACTCCACTCGACATATCTCTTCATATGCAACCACAACAAATATTCATGCAACTTATTCATTTCTCTATAATCGCCCAAACAACACATCAACTTTATACTACATGCTACACAACAAGTAACTTATTCAATGAAGAAGATGGAATGAAAATTCTATTCTTCTTAATCAAATGCATATAGCTCACATAGAATTCAGCATTAACATAGCACAAGTATTTTCCAAACACTTCCTAAAAATCAATAACACATTCATGCAATTCATTATCATTTTCAAACCATAAGCACCATGTAACCAAAAGAGATAAGAACTCATACCTTGGTGATAGTGTAGTAACTACCACATTTTTCTTACCTCGTTGGTACTTGATCAACTCTTCACCAACAATTCTAAATCTTTGAGAACTTACACCAAAATCAACAAGTTCTCTTGCACAAAATACCTTCAACTTCCTAACATGATCTTGACTCAAAAACTTCATATCCAACATGATTAACACAACTCGATAATGTTCAACATGCACATTAAAATTCTTGCTATATACTAAGATAAAATCAAAGTATATCACCCATAGATGCATGCAAAACACAACCCATCCATCCCATGAAAGTATTACGCACATAAGCTAGCCCAAAAGTCATCACTAGCCACTCAAGCAAATAAGACTTTCTACCTAGATAATTCATGCACACAACACGCACATCAACATAACTCTAGCCACTCAATTTCTCAACAAACCATGATTCAAACAAATTAAGATCAACATATGATTTCAACATTATCATATGATCCAAATTATTCAATTCCTTAACATACCTATATTCCAATAACTTAAGATCAAGATTTGAATTCAATCCATATTTCATAGATATCATATTCACAAATCTTTCAACTAAGAAATTTAATCCAAGCAATTTAGAATTTAGATCATACCTTTGAAAGTAGACATTTGATTGGTATTTAACATTTAAAGTTAAATCATACCTCTCGAATGGAACAACTCTCAAATCTCTAACCTCACTTTGTGTATGACCAACTTCACATAGATTCAACATGTTAAGTCCTTTAGTGTTGTATATCCTTTGCGTCTTCATCAACACATCTACAAAATCCTGCAAAGAAGAACAAACGATGCTCGGGATTAAACCGGCTAAATCATGACAATGAGATAAAACCTATTTGTACAAAAGTACCTTAGGGATTTTATTCATTTGCACAAAATTTTCAACCTCACAATTTTGGACCATAATATTTTCTTTTTTTATTGGTCTCTTTCCTCTGTTTTCTTTCCTCTCTTTTTTTCTCTCAAAAGTCGTCTCACTCTTTTGTACACTCTTTTTTTTGGCCTCAATTATATCTTTTCTTTTTTATTTTTCCATGGCTATCTCACTTTTTTATCACTCTTTTTTTCAGCCATATCACTTAAATTTTCAATGTCCAATTGATCCTCAAGAAATTCTTTTGGATTCAATTGAAAAGAACGATTACAAGACTCATCAATAGACTCACAAGTGATACCAACAACATTATCATCCACAATATTATCCATAACATGCACAATAGAAGAATCCTCATCAAGCAATGATTCACCCTCCACCGCATATATTTCAACACTCATATCATCAATAGTTGAATTATCATCAACCTCTATTTTCTCAACTTCTTCCACTTCACATTTAGATTCAAAAACCTCTACGACAACATTAGATTCAATCTCTACACGAGAATCCGCCACCTTCATCATATCCTCCTTAAAACATTGGCTCATATCATGCTTATATTTTCTATGGCACCATAAGCATTTAATATCACAAGTACTAGAATTTGAAAACTTAGATGTACCTTGATAATCATTCTTTGGAACTCCACGTTTCTTCTCATTAGGAGCAAAACGTGTCCACATAGCTCTCTTCATCTCATCCCATGTAGAAATAGGACTCATTCCATGTCTTATCCTATTCACCATCACTTTATCCCACCAATTGCAAACATAGTCGGTAAACTCTTGTAAGACAAGTTTAACCTTCCTAGCTTCAAAAAAATCACGACCTTCAAATATATTCTCTACCATTTTCTCCCACTTCAAGTACGATTCCGAATCCATATCTCCATGGAACGACGTAATTTTATTTTTATTCAACCTATCCAAATAATATTCATAATTTCTTTCCCCATCATCATATCTATACACATCAATTTTTCTTTCTCTTTTACTCCCATAATCAAATCTCCTTTCACTCTTCCTATACACATTGAATTTTCTTTCAAACATTGTACCTGCAAGAAAAAGGTTAGTAATAAAATATCCTCACCCAAATTCTCACTAGTCACTCCAAAGGAAATCACTCAATTACTCCTTTTTTTCACTCAAAAATATGGAATAACTTATGTTTTGTTATTTTAAATATCAAACCCACAAGTTCAAAACTTGTAAACACTTGTCAATCGACTCACGTAGATTGCACAAAAACAAGAAATTGACTTTATGAAGATTGAAATTACCCAAAGACTCAATAGACACAAGAACTTTGCCACAAGTTATTTTGCTTCTCCTTTTTTTTAACCTTTTTCGGTCCTTCAATATTTTTTTTTTCTTGACAGATTTCAAATCTCTTTTTTTTTTTTTTGAAATTTTGATTTTTCTTTTTTTTTTTGAATTTAAAACAAGTTTGAAAGAGCGAAGAACAACGAACGAAGAACGACAAACAACGAACGAAGAACGGATAAGAAGAACGAAGAATAGATAAGAAGAACAAATAGAAAGATACAACTTACTTGAATCAATGGAACCTTAAGCTCTGATACCAAATGATATGAATCTTTGATGCCATGAAAAGGCAAACACGACTATATTAAAATCGTACCCTCAATTCAATAACAAAAAGATTCTTTAATTTTGTCCCGGTCTTTTGAGCAAGTAAGTTTCGGATATCCACCTCTAGTTGAACCCGTAACTAGCAACAGATAATCACGAGGATAAACAATTAATCACAACTGAACCTTCAGAGGAACCTGTCTCCGACAATCCACGAATATAATCAATTGACAAACGCCACAAAGTTGTTAAACTTTGATAAGTTTGATTTTGATAAAAACAAAGCAAAGCTTTGGAAAAATTCTAGAGAGAATTTTTAAGGATTGATAAAAATCAATAATTCAATAACTTCAATAATCTCTCTCTCATGAATGAGAAGTTTTCAATATATAGAAAAGACCCAACTAGAATCCTAATAGAATTATATTGTAAATCTCCTAGTTGGATTATAATTCTAAAATTCTAAAGATAATGCAAAAATATATCTAAAGATATAATAATATCTCCTAAAAGTTTTCTAATAGGAATAAAAAACTCAAAATATCACAATATATAAAAAACAATCAAAATTCCACGCACGCACACTACACGCCGAAGTTCGTGTGAGAGAACGTTGCGCGGGCGCACGTGACCATCGCATATGGGCACGTGGGTGCACTAAGGAAGAGGCGCGGGCGCATGATGGCTTCGCATATGGGCGCGCGGGCGCGCTGCTGCCTCGACTTTGGCCTTTATTTTCTTCACGTTCTTGACCTCCTTTGACCTCAATAATATTATAACAACCTCCAACTTGAATATCAAGTATTCCAACTTGATTCCCATGAATTCCAAACCCTTCAACTCTCGATTGAAAATCACGGAGCAACTCTTGGAACAATATGAATCTTCGAGCACCTCCTAGATTCATATCATTTTTTGTACCCATTTCATATGCATTTGTATTTGCATCCATAGCATGTGTATACTCGTACTTTCATACTGAGCGTTAGGCTCACGTCCAAGTGTTTTTGTATTGGACACCCAATTTCATGGGGCAGAAATGAGGTTGGATGGATCCGGGGGCAGTGGTCGTTGAGCTGCAGTGGATGCGTGGCGAGTCTTTCTGGCAGGTGTTTTTAGGGAGAAATCTTTAGTATTAATGTTTCGATGGGGTCGTATAATATTTTATTTGGCCCGGTTGTTTTGCCAGTGTATGGTTGTATTTGAGTTTAACTATTTAAGTTGGATTCGTTTTATTCCGCTTCTAAGATTTAGTTGTATGCTTAACTGAGTATTTAGTGATTTCGGGTTGGGTCACTACATTTTTGGTATCATAGCATGCATTAATTGGGATTTAGAAATCATTTTGGGGTTAACCTCTGTTTCCTTCTGACAGATGGCTGACTTTGATGAGAGCCATGGTAGCGGGGTCAGACGCTGGGGCAACCCGGATGATCGTGGGCATCATCGGGACCGTCACCACCATCGTCGTAAGGACTACAGGCGTTTCAGCATGCAATGTTTTATGAAAATGGGTCCAAAGCCGTTAGTGGGAGGCGAAACCCCAGAGGAGGCAGAAATTTGGTTATGTCGGATGGAGGTATGTTTTCGAGAGTTCCAATTCACGGAAGAATAGAATATGGAGGCTCTGGATTTTCTCGTTGAGGGGCGCGCATTGAAGTGGTGGAGTTCCACATCCGCGCCGATGATTGCTGCTCGAGGTGTCGTCACTTGGGCGGATTTTCGCGCATCCTTCCAGAAGCTTTACTTCCCTCCTGCACTCGGACAGGTGAAAGCCAGCAAGCTGCTGAGTTTGCGTCAGGGCACCATGAACATTGACGAGTATCAGCAGAAGTTCTTTGATATTCTATCTTATTGTCCAGAAATTTCTTCCAGTACGGACATGAAGTACAACCTATTTCTCCAAGGTCTCAATCCGAAGATCCATGACCCGGTTGCAGTCGGTGATGACACGACCTACGAGGGCTTGGTGAGCCGATGTCATCAAATAGAGGATAGCCTAAAGCGCAATCGATCCTTTTTTTATACTTCCAGGCCAGCCAGTTCTTTGGGTCCAAATACTCAATCTTTCAAGAAGCAGGGTGTGTCTTCTTCCTTTTCTGGTTCCGGTTCTGGTGGCGTGCACCACTTTGGGAAGAAGAAGGGCCAAGGGCAATGTGCATCTTGTGGGGACAAGCATCCTACTGAGAAGTGCCGCAGGTCAGGATCTTGTTACCGTTGCGGAGAGCTGGATCACATGAAGAGGGATTGTCCTAAGATTACCGGAGGGTCACCATCTGGATCTGGTTCTCAACCTTCCATTCCGCAAAGATCTCAGGGATAGTCCGTTGGGAGTACCAACCAAAGACCTCATGTTTCTGGACAAGTGTTTGCGCTGAGTCGAGAGATTCAGCAAGAGAACAAGGATGTCATAGCAGATATTTTCCTTTTGTGCGGTATTCCTGTATTCGTTCTCATAGAAAATGGTGCATCACATTTGTTCATTTCGGCACATTTTGTTAAGTGTCATAGACTGCCGTATGTGTCTCTAGACATAAAAGTTTCGGTGTCTACCCCGACGGGTCATTCATCTTTGGCTAGGAGATTGGTTTTTGGTTGTCCTTTAGTATTTGAGGGTTCTGAGATTTTAGCAAACGTTATGGTCTTGGCGATGGAGGATTTCGATTGTATCTTGGGTATAGATATTTTGACTGCCTATAGGGCTATGGTGGATTGCTATCAGAAGATAGTACAGTTTTGCCCGGCTGAGGGTAATAGCTGGTTTTTCTATGGCGAGGGAGCACGACCCACCCCTTATGCCTCTGGTCTCAGCTTTGAGGGTCGGCCAGGCTTTAGAGGTGGGTGGGGAAGGCTACCTCATCCATGTGATTGATACTACCCTAGGTAGCAGACATATAGAGGAGTTACCCATAGTTTGTGAGTATCCGGATGTCTTTCCAGATGAGATTCCAGGATTTTCTCCTATCCGAGAGGTCGAGTTCGGGATTGAACTTGTACTAGGGACAACTCCAATTTCTCGAGCACCTTATCGACTGGAACCAGCAGATATGAAAGAGTTGCAACAACAGTTGCAAGATTTGTTGGATAAGGGATATATCCGACCGAGCGTGTCACCTTGGGGAGCACCAGTTCTTTTCGTCAAAAAGAAGGATGGTTCTATGCGTCTCTGTATCGACTACAGATAATTGAACCGTGTGACAGTCAAGAACAAATATCCTTTTCCACGAATTGATGATTTGTTCGACCAGCTTCAGGGTACTGCCGTGTACTCCAAGATTGATTTACGGTCAAGGTATCATCAGTTACGTGTTCGAGATGCGGATATTTCGAATACAGCATTTCATACCCAATATGGTCACTATGAGTTTTTAGTGATGCCTTTTGGGTTAACGAATGCGCCTACGGTGTTCATGGACTTAATGAACAGGGTTTTCCGCGATTTCTAAGACAAGTTTGTCGTTGTCTTCATCAACGACATTTAGGTCTATTCGCGTGGTGTTGATGAACATGCTCAGCACTTGAGAATTGTATTGCAGATTATCCGAGAGAAGCAGTTGTATGCCAATTTTAGAAAATGCGAGTTTTGGATTGACCAAGTAGTATTTCTTGGTCATGTAATATCTCGAGAAGGAGTATCAATCGATCCGAGTAAGACTGAAGCTATCTTGAATTGGTCGCGTCCGACTACAGCTTCAGATATTCGTAGCATTTTGGGATTGGCAGGTTATTACCGGCGGTTTATCAAGAATTTCTCACGAATTTCTAGGCCTCTGACATAGTTGACAAGAAAGTATATTTCTTTTATTTGGTCAAGCGAATGTGAGCAGAGCTTCAACGAGTTGAAGGGACGACTGACTACTGCGCCTGTTCTCGCATTGCCATCAGGATCAGGAGGATATGTGGTTTACACTGATGCATCTCTTCAATTTCTAGGTTGTGTGTTGACACAGAATGGGCATGTGATTTCCTATGCTTCCAGACAATTGAAGACTCACGAAGGGAACTACCTAGTGCATGATTTGGAGCTTGCAGCAATCGTGTTTGCACTGAAGATTTGGCGTCATTACTTGTATGGCGAGAAGTTCGAGATTTTTCAGACCACAAGCATTTGAAAAACTTGTTCACTCAGGCAGAGCTGAACATGAGACAATGTTGATGGTTAGACCTTCTCAAGGATTACGATTGCAAGATCAAGTACCATCTCGGTACTTCTAACCCAGTGGCGGAAGCACTTAGCCACAAGGTGAGTGTTAGTGCTCTCAGCATCTGTGCAAGGGCTAGCACCATTCGAGAATGTTGCTCTTCGGGATTTATGTTTTGGCATAAGAAGGTACAACAGGGAATCCGGGTTTTCTCAGTACCAGCCGAGCCATCTTTGTTTTCTCGAATTTGAGAAGCGCAGTTTTCTGATTCAAAGACGCAGAAATTGTCAATACTATCTCAGGGAGACAACACATCTGGTTTTCATTTCCAAGCGGATGGAATGTTGTGCTTGTCTGGCAGAGTTATGGTACCTGATGACTCAGCCTTGAGGGACAAAGTTTTGTCTCAAGCACATCGTAGTAGATTTGCCGTACACCCAGGCAGTGCCAAGATGTATAAATATCTACTCACCAGATTTTGGTGGAAAGGTATGAAACGTAGTGTGTACCAGTTTGTATCTCGTTGCCTTGTTTGCCAGCAGGTTAAGGCAGAGCATCGACGACCGGGTGGTCTGATGCATAGTTTGGAAATTCCAAAATGGATGTGGGAGCATGTGACGATGGATTTTGTCACCCACTTTCCAAATACGTCCAGCCAGTGTGATGCTATATGGGTGGTTGTGGATAGGTTGTCCAAATCTACTCATTTCATCCTGTACAATCGCGAGTACAGTTTTGATCTCATGGCAAGGTTGTACATTCGGAAGTAGTTTGATTGCATGGAGTGCCGTTGAGCATTGTTAGTGATAGAGATCCAAGGTTCACATCAAGATTTTGGGGTAGTTTTCAACGAACTTTGGGTACTACTTTGAGTCTCAGCACAGTGTATCATCCCGAGACTGACGGACAGTCCAAGAGGACCATTCGAACATTAGAGGATTTGTTGAGATTTTTCGTGATGGATTTTGGATTATCATGGCAAGATCACTTGCCGATGATATAGTTTGCGTATAACAATAACCACCACTGCAGTATTGGTATGGCACCGTCTAAGGCTCTTTACGGTCACCGTTGTCGTACACCCTTATTCTGGGACGAAGTAGGGGAGAGACAAGTAGAAGGACCAGAGTTGGTTCAGAAAATGGTGGACAAAGTTGAACTGATCAAGAGAAGGATCAAGACTGCACAAGATAGACAAGCCAGTTACGCCAACACCAAGCTCAGACCTTTGCATTTTGAGGCCGGGGAGCATGTTTTCTTGAGAGTTTTGACTTTTCGGAAGGTAATGAGGTTCGGTCTCAAGGAAAAGCTAGCAACAAGATTCATTGGCCCGTTCGAGATTTTGGAAAAGGTCGGGGACGTGGCTTATCATTTGGTGCTACCGTCGTATCTATCTAGCATGCATAATGTATTCCACGTATCGTTACTTCATCTGTACGTGGCAGATGAGTCGCATATTCTACATCCGATGGAGGTTCAGTTGGAACCTGATTTGTCCTATGTGGAAAAGCCACTCAGAATTCTTGAAAGAAAGGACAAAGTACTTCGGAATAAGCGCATCCCTTTGGTCATGGTTCAGTGGCAGCGACGAGGCACCGAGGAAACTACTTGGGAGCTCGAGAGTCGTATGTGTTCAGAACATCCAGAGTTGTTTTGATTGTAACTTATTTTTTCAGTTAAGTTGTAATTGTAACTGAAGTATTGAAATATTATTTCATATTGTTTTCGATAATCCTAGTCTCGATTTCGAGGACGAAATCTCTTAAATGGGGGAGAATGTAGTAACCCGTCTCCAAAATAAGTTAATCAAGTGCGCAAATAATGATTAGCTGGCCTAAATACGATTAAGGGATTTCCTAACAAGTCTAAGGAGTTCAAAAATGGATCCAGGACACTTAAAATGTCCGAGAAGGTTCCGAGGGTTTGGAGAATCCGAACCAGGTTAGGAGGCTCCGAACTGGTTCGGAGGCTCCGAACCTGAGATCGAAGGCTCCGAACTTGCACGGCCAGCTGTCCAGAATATTACGTCATTGATGACATCACTGATGGGATTTCGGAGGATCCGAAGTCAAGATCGGAGGCTCCAAACTGGACCGGAGGCTCCGAAGTTTAGAACGGAGGATCCGAACTAGATCTGAGGCACCGAAGTCGGATTCGGAGGCTCCAAACTTCGTCTATAAATAGAGGTGCCGAACATCATTTTCAAGCGCACTGAGTCCCTTTCTCCTCTCTTTTCCTTTGCTTTCTAGCTTAGATCTAGGGAGTTCTATGCGTCCGATTGGAAATCCGAAAGTGGCAGTGCGATCAAGGCATCTTAGCGGAGCTGTGGCCTAGTTGTGAGGCTATCGATAGCAAAGGGCTGAAGACGGACGCAGGTATAGCTTTTGCTTCCTAAAAATATTTATGAGTTTGCAATAGCTTAGTTAAGGCTTTTAGGATTTTTTAAGTGATATAGTCTTATAGGCTTGGACTGCTAGATTGCTAGAGTGCTCAGGGGTTGTCTTCCTAAAGGTATGGACGTATTATCCGAGATACCCTGGTAGAGTATACATGTTCTATGACTGCATTTATATGAATATGTGCCATTTATATATTGTTGCATGCATGATCATGTTGAGCCTTGTGCCTTGTTGTGCATAGCCAGTAGTATGGGGTCGCTCAACCCCAGTTATTTTAGTGAACGGTGGATCCTTAGTTTTTGGATCAGGTTCTCAATTCATGTTTTATTGGTATGGGAGCCACCTCCTGATGCGACGGCGTAGCATGCTATATACCATGGCTCCATTGACTGAGCAATATTCTATCTTGGATAGGTTTTCGATACCCATTTCATATGCATTTGTATTTGCATCCATAGCATGTGTATACTCATACTTTCATACTGAGCGTTAGGCTCACGTCCAAGTGTTTTTGTATTGTACACCCTATTCCAGGGGGCAGGACTGAGGTTTGATGGATTCAAGGGCAGTGGTCGTTGAGCTACAGTGGATGTGTGGCGAGTCTTCCTGGCAGGTGTTTTTAAGGAGAACTCTTTAGTACTACTGTTTCGATGGGGTTGTATATTATTTTATTTGCCCCGGTTGTTTTTCCGGTGTATGGTTGTATTTGAGTTTAACTGTTTAAGTTGGATTCATTTTATTCCGCTTCTAAGATTTAGTTGCATGTTTAACTCTGAGTATTTAATGATTCCGGGTTGGGTCACTACATCGATCATGGGTTCGAAGCTTCCGAACTGTCCGTTGCTTCCGCACCAACCCATGCATTACTTCGTTGATTCCGAAGTGGGGGAGTTTGGATCTACCGAACTGCCCTGCTTCCAAACTAGAAAAAAGTGCTTGATTCGGCGCTTCTGAACTATGGTTCGGATCTTCCGATCTCTCAAGTGGTTCTAGAGTCTGGAATTCATATTTTGATCCATTTTAATCCCTCGATTTGTTTAATTAGTAACCTTTAATCATGTTTATATTTTAATCAACTTAAAATAGGATACGAGTCACTACACTACTAGACTCTCTTACCATGATTTGATAGGTCCAATCAGAAATGAGTTCTGATGTTATACTATCAAATATCTGATGCATAAAATGAGGCTGATTTGGGTAAGTCCGCCTAAAGAAAAATTTCCTGAATCACTGGACGTTGTGAACCCACGACTGCCTGTATCACAGAACCAATGAAAATCATACAAGTATTGTTTTTCATGTTTCCGTTGAGATATTAAATTCAAGGAGTTGAAATTGACAAAAATAATTTGATAGGAACAAATGTAAACAAACTTATAAAGGAGTTTATAAACGATTTCTATTTTCGGATGTTCTACTAGTGGACATGGTCAAATTAGAAAGTTGTCTAATTTGGAATAAGTGATTTTGAAATTTCGAACTTGGTGTCATAATATATCCACTTTAAATCCCGAATAGTTAGTGTCAAGCGATTATCGCTAAAGATAAATAAGTTCTAAATACCCTATGAATAATTTGATCATTAAATTGATACAACATCCTAGAAATATTTTTATTGACAAATATTTATTAATTTTTTTAAATTCCACTGCATTTTTGTATGCAAGAATCACGAATCCTAACAAATAGAGACGATAAAATGAAATCTTGAGTAGTGATATAAAGAAGATTAACGAGGAAAACGATAAGGTTGCTTGCACATGAGATGATGATATGGGATTAGATATAACTCAGGATTAGACATAACTGATTTAGAGAAAAATGTTCATAAATATGTGTTCCTTAATCAACCTGGATAATCTCGAAAATGGCCGACCCGACTCAAACCAACCCAATTTGATTGTTTTTTTTAATTTTATTTTTTAACAAAATAATTAAATAAAATAATTTCAAAACACACAATAATAATAATAATAATAATAATAATAATAATAATAATAATAATAATAATAATAATAATAATAGTGATATTTTAATTTAAGCACATAATAACGAAGTTTTGGTCATATATAATTTAAATTTGAAAATATAAATTTTAAATATTTAAAGTATACTTACTAAAAAATAAAAATAAAAATTTTAAAAAATAAATATTAAATGAGGAATATACAATAAATTTGTCTTTCAATCATATAATATATAAAAATGCTTCCACTTTATCTTAATTCTATCATAATAAAAACTTAAAAAAATTATATAACATAAAAATAATAAATATAACAATAACAATAACAATAACAATAATAATAATAATAATAATAATAAATTTTAGGTCATATCGGGCTAACCCTAGTTGACATAAACCCAGTAAAAATTTTAGTATAAGTTTTCAGGTACAACTCGATATGACCCAAACCCGAAAACTCCAAACTCTAACCCCTTATTTTCCGGGTCCGCAGAAAATAGATTCTTCTTCAGTTACTTTCATTGGTTTGTGCTATTTTGTCATATTTTCTAATCCAAAAGTTATTTGATATTGTTTTTGACCCTGGAAATCCACATGAATACACTAAATAAAATATACAACAGCACACTCATATAATATGCAGGTGTAAAAAAATAAAAATGATGAATGATGCCTCATTTTCTGTTAGAGTTTCTTCACTTACCTCACTGGGCTTCAATTTATTTGTTTCATTGTTGGAGAATTTATGTTTTCTATTGTCATATACTTAACTCATTCCCAATAGTAATGAGATACGTTGAAAAAACTCAATTCATTGACTATGTTTCGTCCAGAGCAGATTCAGGGGAGGCTCAGCGGCTTATGTAGTCTGAATAGTAGTAGATTTCCTTATATTCGTACATCTTAGTATTCTTGTAATCTTGTTTTTTCTAGGTTTTGTGTTGGAGATCGAATATGTGTGTAGAGGGGGGTGAATACACACTTATAAAATTTTACTGTGAAATAGACAGTGATTGAGCAAATGTTATTCTACTCAACCGATTTTTCTTTTAGCTTCCTAGATAAATAAAAACTACTAGAATAGTGCGAAAATAGTTCTCACTAAGCTAGGTGATTTAGATGAAAAGTAGTGTAATGCAGTAACGTAAGTGAACACAGATATGTTTATGTATGTTCGAAGATCAATCTCCTACGTCACCCCTTATTCCTCACGGGAAGGATACACTAGAAGACATTGATTATTACAACGTCTTATAATACACCCGATCCAAGTTAGGACTTATCAATCGCCTAAGATGGAACTCCTATATTTACACTGATAAGATCTCAAGTTCTTATCAAACTTTTCTTTAGTTGATGATGATAAATGTCTAAGCTGCTTGAGAGCTTATAATCTCAAATCCTTGTACCGATGAATGTTTCTCAAACAACAGCTTGGATCTGAGTAACCCTTGAGTAGATATCTTGATAGATCATATGTGATTTTGAATGAGAAGGGTCAAGTGAGCAGTCGAGTATTCAGAATAGTGTCAAGTGCTCAAATATGCAAATCTTTGTGAAGACGTTGTTCTATATTTCTTCTTGGTGAGTTCTGATATTTATATCAGTTTATCCAACGTATTTTTCTTTTTGTCAACAGTAGGAAACGTCTTGAGTGTCAGATATCATTCCTTGATTTGTGAAATGGCTTTATCTTCTGAAGTATATGTACTCGTAGTGCCTTAAATTGTCTATTCAATGTGTCTCGGCATTAAATGCTATTTATGACTTTTCTCACTTTATCAGACGGCTCCTTAAATGCTTCGTCCTTTTCATTTGAGTTGTCTTGTCAACTATCCGATACTGGGGATTCATGAATTTTTGAATTCGGCAGTTATTTAGCAACTTATGAACTCAACCCATATCAGTTGAGCAATAGTCGGTTGATGTGCTTAGCTCAGTTGACAGATAACGGTTAACATGCTTAGATTAGCTGATACTGCATATTCCAGTTGATATTTTCCATTGTCAGCTGATATGTTGAAGGCGGTAGAATTTTCTTTGTCACCTGTTATACACATAAACGGCGGCCGAACTATAACAATGAAGTGTTGTTTTGTTATCACCAAAATTTAGGATTCAACAATTTTCCCCTTTTTGGTGATGACAAAACCTAGGTCCCAAAAATCATTACGAAGAGAACTTACGAGATGAATTCATTGCGAAAATGAATTTCATTGATACATAACATGTTACAAGAAATCATTGATAAAACGCAATAAAAACCTATTACACCTACTTTGCTGAAATGTGATAAAATTTACCTGATATATCTCTATTGTCTTTGCTTTGGGACATCGCGCTTTTGTCGTTCAATGTCAACTGATTTTCTGGATACTTCCCCCATTTTGACATCACCATGGTTGAGATGAGAGATAATCTCTTCAAGCTTTGCAAAAATGGTGGCTTGGAAGGAGTCAATACGTGAGTCAATATGAGCAGTCAAGTCAGCTTGAAGGATTGAGATCTTTGCGGTGGTGTGCTCATTTGTGCGACTAAAAGTTTGTGACACCTGTTCTGCAACAGTATCCATGCGCAAATATTTTGTTCCTTGTATTTTCTCAATTCAGTGGCGCATCTGCCGATCTCAGAAGATAAGCTATTAAGGCGAGACATGGTGGCAGATCTATAGTTCGCAATACCAGCATCTTGTCCTTGAATGCGATTGCTAAGGCTCTGCGTCGTAGAGCGAAGATCTTCTATAATGCGTTTCAGAGAATAAGTCAAAGATTCTTGTTCAACAATAGATGCTGAGGCAAGTTAGTCAATGTTAGCTTCTGAGGCATCAATTGTAAGTGCTTGAGCGTCTGCAGGAGTTGTAACAGGGGAGGAGATGATGTTTTCATCAGGTATGATGGTGCTTTCCAAGGAGGAGGGTGCAATTACCCTGATCTCCTGATCAACATGACTGACTGGACTAGTAGGGTGAGTATCTTCAATAGTCGTTTTTGGAGAAGAATCAGCAGAGTGCATTTCATAAGGTGAGGATGTAAGCTGAACTTCATCCCAATCGGATAAAGAGTTCAAAACTTCCGAGACGGAGGTAAGTGGAATCTCAGGGAGAGAATCATTTACAATAGTTGTGATCGGTGAGATCGGTCGTGTTTCGGAATCAGTAGGATGACATGATGTCGTTGGTTCCTCAGAGGTAGAGACAAATGATGAGTACGCCAAAGAGGATTCATCTTGAGCTGCAATGAATTCTTGTTCCTCTGAATTGAAGATGAAGTCAGGTGGTTCTGAGTTATCATGAGAGTCCAGAATTGGAATCATTGCTGTGACTTTTGAACAATACATTTGAAGGTATTCGGCAGTCGGTTGAGGAATGTAGTACTTCAGACGATATTCTCATAAGAATGTATCGGTAACATCAACTGATTGTTTGAGATGCAAAATGACTTCACTGTCGTCTTTGGCAGTTTTGCTCATTGGTTGAAAATTCTATTCTCTTTGGGAGAGAGTGTAGCGAGCAAGACTACCACGTAGTTGGACATCTACCAACTTATGTCTGCTAATGGCGGTCTTAAGATGTGAGGTAGCTGTGAGAATGAACATTTTATCCTCTAGTTTGGAGAGGTATTCTAGCTTGTCCTCGTTCAAAATCTGAGTGTATGAAACGTTGAGACGATAGTTGACCCACTCATCAAATTCTCTAAGTCTAAAGCGAACTTCTTTGAGCATGCCAGAGATGATGAGTAGTACTTCCATTTTGGATACAGATTGAGCTTTTGGAGGAGGTACAAAAATGTCTTTGCCTTTTCCTTGAATATCGGTCATGGTGTTGTTGCCGATAACTGAAACTGATGGCTCTATGAGAGTGATTCCTTTGGATAGAGGATCTTGGGATCTGATGATGGGGTCAGTGGAGGAGGGTGCTGCATCAATTGACGGAGAGGAGACTGCAACCGAGATTGGTGCGACTGCAATAGTGGTGCTTTTAGTTGGATTGGATATCAGCTGAGAAGTCGAGACTGTCTGAGCAACTAGATTCATAGAGGCTGAGACTCCTATGGTTGTCTCTGTGAATTGAGAGGTCGGTGTGTGAACCGTTGACATAAATTTTATCCTTTTGGGTTTCGATTGAGATGGCTTGATTGCTGTTTTCTACCTTGGAGAAGGATATGAACTTCCAAACACCTAAACCAATGGAGCATTGTCACTGACATCGTCAACTGCATCCGATTCAATGATCACAGTGCATCTGCAGGTTCAAGTACGCTTCTGTGGAAGAGCTGTAGTCCCCATAGTAGATTGCTGTTGTTCTGCGCCAATTTCTTTCTTGATAGTTCGCAACTGATCAGCTGTTACTTGATTCCTTTGTAAGAACAGGGGAATGGTAAACGCGTTGAGCCATTTTGAGACATGCAATGTCTCAAATTTAGAAGAGTCAACATCCAAGGCCGTAAGAATGTGGCATATCTAAAGTGCGAAGCCTTCAGATTGTCCCTTCCCTCAAATCATTTCACAAAGAGTGGAATAGAGAATAGAATACCAGTTGAAGTTCAACTGAGATGCAATGGAGGCCATATATTGAAACTTCTCGAGAGTGATCTTGTCATAAGATCCTGCTTTGACCAAAAGTGTTTTTGCAACGATGTTGGCTAAGAGTCGATAAGCTGGCTTCAAGCTTTGTTTGAGGCCGTTGACTTTTATAGGTGTTCCATCCAACGTGAATTCAGCTGTCCAGTGAGCTGCATTTCCATCTGGTAAGTGTGCGCATTTCATCAAACCACTGGTGGGCAATGCAAACGTTTCACCGAATAAGTGTTGATTGAATTCCACACGTCGTCCCTTGATCACACAAGTGATGATGTCATGATGGAGTTCTGCAGAGTCAAAGAATTCTTTGACTAGAACGTAATCAACAGTAGAGCATGAACTAAGAAATTTTCGGAGTCCTGATGCTTCAAGCATACGAAATATCGCAGAGATTTCAGTGTTGTTAACGGAGTACACTTCATCAAATTTGATGGTCAAGCATGTTTTATGGATAGAAATCGTGAAATCAAGATATACGATTAGGATTTTTGAAAGAGATAAGCAATGAAAAAGGATTGATGTTTGGGATTTTGCAAAAATATAAATATGTTGGCGTTAGGTGCGCATGTTGCCGCGATATGGTATACATATATTTGAAATTTAAAAAATTGAATTTTAAAATACAGAGTGGAAAGAGCGCGCAAAAGTACGGATGAGTAATAAAATAAAAAGTATATATCAAAATATAAATAAAGGCGGTTGGCACGATATCCAATGTCTGTATACAACTCATGTCAGACATCAGGAGTTGTCGTTTCGGATATGCCGTCAGGTCCTTTAATCATGATTTGCAACTTTTGAGTGTATCAGTAGATAAGGGACAGGTGAGGTGTATGTCTGCCGACCCTTCACATTCCTTGTTACTCCTATATATACGAGATTATCAAATCAGTAAGGCATCAATTGTTCACAAAGAAAGAACTCATACATCTAAAAAGGATAAGAGATCAGAGATCAAGATGCCAGGTCCTGGAGGAGATTTGGCTACTGAGTTTGATGCTGCGTTAACTCGAGCTCAAAGGCAAGAGTATGAATATGTATTGTTAGAGCGAGTCATAGCAAGTGGGAAGAAGTAGAAGAGTTGCATCTTCATTTGTCTGTTGTTCATCCACCGAGTTCTTTGGATGCATCTAGGGACTATGCTGTCCAGTTTTTGCGTTATGAGGAGATGCTGGGGTCCAATAGTCAGGATAAGATCTTCAGTTTTGAGGGGGTGTATCTGATCTTGCTCTATAAGGAGCTCGAATAGCTGGAGCTTATCCGGTCGGAGGATATCGGCTTTGTTCATTCTCCTACCAGAGAGCTTACGCTCTTCATGTTTTCATGGAAGTTTGCAGTGGAGCAGGAGATAGTGAAGGCAGCACTAGCCTTTGAGGCTCTAATGTAACTGTTAAATTCCTGCAAAACTTATGTTAGTTCCTTTTGTAATGAGCTTGAAATAACTATGAAATTGCTATATCTGCTGACCCAGTGCAATAATCTTAACTAAAGTAAAGATATAAGTAATATAAAATTTCATTGTCACACCTTTTCACATATCAGCGAGTTGAGAATTAAAGTGATGTGACTAAAAAGGCGTATATTCATGAATATAGGTTTCAGTAATATAATGAACAGAAATATACTGCGCAAAAGGTATCTGTTTCAAGATTTTATTAACTGCATGGTGCACCAATATCGATAAAGTAGGTCTATCAGAAGTCTGTACGAATATCTTTTGAAGATATAAATGATGATTTGGTGTAGTTGACTGTTGACCTACTAGACCCTTAGTCTTTTGCTTTTCTTGTCTACAAATATGTTACCATGCAATCAGTTCAATCACAATATCACAAATTCAAATATCAACATGGATGAGTTAGAGATTGAGATAAGGAAAACCCGATATAGAAGCAGATTGATAGCAAGGGGTATGCGTATATGGTTTCTCTTAGAGACCGGTCGTCGCAACCTTCCTTCAGGTTTAGCTCTCATGGAGCCACGTTATGCTGAGGGGATATTACTATGCAAACTATTTTTGCGAACTCAGAGCACTCGTTATGTGCTAAATCCTGCTGCAGTTCACCTCTTGATGCTCTTGGCTGAGAGGGATGAGATGCAGAACATCTGTTTCGAGGATGATGTCTGCAATGGTCAAGGCGCACTTACTCTGTGGATGATTGAGTGGAGCCATGAAATGAGAGTCAGGATATCTGCAGCTCGCTTGGCATATCAACATGCTCAGTAGATTTAGTAGGGAATTTTTTTGTAAAAGAAAAGCGTATGCTTATTTTAATGAAATTTTATGCAATGATATGCAATATTCCCCCTGAAATCATGCTTTTCTTAGCTTATCTATCAAACCAAGTATATTACGAAAGTAAGAAAACTTAGCGTCCGGTAGCGGTTTAGTGAATATATCTGCTGCTTGCTGATCTGTGGAGATGTAGATCATCTGAATCTCATTCTTTAGCACATGTTCTCTTATGAAATGATGTCGTACGTCAATGTTCTTTGTTCTCGAATGCATCACGGGATTCTGAGTAATTTCAATTGCACTAGTGTTGTCGCAAAAGATGGGAGCTTCGCTTGACTGTATTCCATAGTCTCGAAACTTTTGTTGTATCCATAGTATTTGTGCACATCAACTTCCAGCTGCCAAGTATTATGCTTTGGCAGTAGAGGTGGAAATTGATGTTTGCTTCTTGCTAAACCATGAAATAATTCTATCTCCCAGAAACTGACAAGACCCGTTGGTTCTTTTTCTATCAATCTTGCATCCTGCAAAATCTGCATCTGAATATCCAACAATATTAAATTCTGAGTCTTTGGAGTACCAAAGACCCATGTTTTTAGTACCCTTAAGATATTTAATAATCCGTTTAGCAGCAATATAATGAGATTGTTTGGGTGCTGCTTGAAATCTTGCACATAGACATAATGCAAACATAATATCAGGTCTGATAGCAGTTAAGTAAAGTAATGAACCGATAAATCCTTGATACATTGTTACCTTTATCAGTGCTCCTGCGTCGTCTTTATCAAGCTTTATGGAAGCACTCATAGGAGTAGATATGACAGAACAATTTTCCATGCCAAACTTTTTGATAAGTTCCTTGGTATACTTAGCCTGATTTATGAAAATGTCATTTTCAAGCTGTTTCACTTGCAGTCCAAGAAAGAAGTTTAATTCACCCATCATGCTCATTTCAAATTGTTCCTGCATCAACTTATAAAATTTTTTGCATAAACGAGGATTAGTTGATCCAAATATAATATCGTCTACATAAATTTGAACAAGTAAAATGTGATCTACCTTGATGAATTTGAAAAGGGTTTTATCGACTGTTCCTATAACAAAGTTATGATCTAATTAAAACTGTGATAGGGTGTCATACCACGCTCTTGGCGCTTGTTTTAAACCATAGAGAGCTTTATCATGTTTAAAAACGTAATCGGGAGTAGGGGGTTGATAAAACCTGGTGGTTGTTCAACATACACCTCTTCTTGAAGTAGACCATTTAGGAACGCTGATTTTATATCCATTTGATAGACTTTGAAGTTCTTGTAAGCAGCATATGCAAGGAATATTCTGATAGATTCAAGTCTTGCTACGAGAGCAAATGATTCATCTAAGTCAATGTCTTCCTCTTGTCTAAATCCTTGAGAAAAAAATTTGTCTTTGTTCCTTATCATTGTCCCATCCTCATTCAATTTATTGCGGAACACCCATCTGGTGCCTATGATATTTTGATTCTTTGGGCGAGAGACTAGATTCCTGAATTTGTTTCTAGTGAACTGATTTAGTTCCTCCTGCATTGCTTCAATCCAGCTAGCATCTTTTAATGTTTCATCAACTTGTTTGGGTTTTAGCTGTGATATAAATGTTGCATGCAATAGTTTGTTGATCATTTGATTTCTAGTACGTAGAGGGGCGATAGGATTACCTATGACCAGCCCAGGTGGATGATTTTGCTCCACCAGAGACTTGGTCCAAGAGGATTTGTGTCCTGGTTTCTTAGAGTGTTATTATTTGTTATGACTGTGTTGTCAGGTGTGACAATTTCCTCTTCAACCCTCGGCTCCTCGTGATCTTGACTGATATGTTCCTCATTTGGTTGAACAGTCTGAGGCTCTAGTTCAATTCTCCTGATGGGAGGTTCATCACTATAACTATCATCGTTTAGAACAGTTGATTCTAGTCTGTTTGCTAGATCTTTGATATCTGTTTGAGATTTATCTGCGCATACAGTATCTTTGTCAAAAATAACATGAATAGTTTCCTCTACTATCACTTTTTGTTAAATACTCTATAAGCTCGACTGACTGAGGAATATCCAATGAATATTCCTTCTTCTACATTTGCATCAAAGGTTGTTAAACAATGTTTACCATTGTCATGGATAAAACACTTGCATCCAAAAAATTTAAAGTATGAAACATCAGGTTTTGTGCCATTTCAGATCTCATATGGTGTCTAGTTGTGTCTCTTGTTAATCATAGATCTGTTTTGAGTATAACATGTTGTGTTAATTGCTTCTGCCCAAAGTATTTGAGAGACGTTAGAGTCAACAATCATAGTTCTAGCTGCTTCTTTAAGAGTACAATTTCTTCTCTCAGCAACACCATTTTGCTGTGGGGTCCAAGCAGCAGACCACTCATGCTTGATTCCCTTGTCATCAAGATAGGATTCAAGGGTTTTGTTTAAAAATTCGGTGCCTCTATCGCTCCTGATCCGATCTATCCCAGTACGTTTCTCATTTTGCAAACGTTTTAAAATTTTTATCAAGTGAGTAGTTGTTTGATCTTTGGAAGATAAAAAGATTACCCAGGTAAAACAAGAGTAATCATTCCCCCTAAGCTCCTGACCAGTATAGGACCAAACAGATCCATGTGCAACAGGTCTAAGCATTTAGAAAAAGATATACACCCTTTTGTTTTAAAAGTAGCTCTCACATATTTGCCCTGCTGACAAGCCAAAAAAACTCTATTCTTTTTAAAATCTCCTTTGGGTAGGCCAAGAACCAAATCATGTTTGCTCAGATGTTTAGTGGACATAAAATTCAAATGATTTAGCCATTTATGCCATAACTAATGCTTTTCACTTTGAGCAACAAAACAAGTAGGAACTGATGGTTGTTCACATTGCCAATTTAGCCTATATGTGTTTTGTTCTCTTAGTCAAGTTAACATGATTTCACCATTACTAGATTTGATTGTGCATGAGTGCTTGTGAAATTCAACAGTGTGACCATTATCACATAACTGACTGATGCTGATCAGGTTATAGCATAGATTATCAACAAGCAATACTTCATTAATAATGATATTACCATGGGTAATCTTACCCTTACCCACGATCTTACCCTTTGAATTATCTTCAAAAATTATTTTAGGTCATTTGTAATGGATGATTTCGGATAATAGCTCTTTGTTTCCAATCATGTGCCTGGAGCATCCACTACCAAGATACCAAGTCATCTTTTTTATTGGTTTGTTCTTCTCGACTGAAAGTACCTACAAAAAAAATATGACTATGTTATCCTTATCTATTTGGGTCCGAACTGGATTAGTTCTTTCGGGACCCACATCTAAATTACCGTTGCGGTTTTACTCATATGTGCATCTACAAAGTGAGTAGGTCAAGGTGCGTGATATGTGTTTGTGTGTGGTCTAGATTTTACTGTGTGCTGTTTGAACTTCTGATCTTTGTTGTTGTCCAGTCTGTATCGTTTTTTAACAGGCCTGCAATTGAAGTACCGGTTCTGTGTCACCTGATGATTCATGTACTTGGATTGACTAGGTTCAAAACTTGACTGCTTAAACTTAGATTGGTTTTCCTTTCTTTGTTCATTTAGTCTAGATTCGCCCCGTGTCTCTCCTTTCCTTGGATTCTGAGGTTCTTGTAAGAGTGGGTGCCCAGTGAGCCAACTGTGTGGCTATGGGCTTTGATGACTCTTTGTATAAACAATCTTTTGTTTAATATTATTTACACTTTTATTAATGGCAATGACTTTATATTACTTCATATTGTTATATTGTGGTATACTATTGTTGTTTTGATAAAGACCTTGAATATACTATAGTGTATGTAAGATGTGGTAGAACATGGGGATGTCTATCATGAAATACATCTTATAGTCACTGTATATTCTAAAACCGTTCCTAGTCGATTGAGCCGTCCGATAATAAGGATAAGGATCGCTCGAGTTTGAGACTAGCATTTGCGATGCAGAGTACCACGTTTCATTGGTAGGGAACATGGAGATGTTCGAAGCATGCAAATGGATATTCATAGGATGAATAATCGAACTACCCTATCCGGACTTTCCAAGTGGTTATCACTTATCGAGTGGATAAAGTCCGCGGTTTTGGTTGTACACCATTAGTCCTTACGACTTGAAACATCATGGAGACTCTATATGCTAGTGCTGTGCTTTGACTCGTTTACCGACTCTATGGGGGTCATCAGGTGTCGATATTGGGTACAGTTACGACACATATAGGAGTCAATGCATTGTTGTCAAGGATTCACCACATACTTGCGAGTGTGGATATCCTATGCGATCTGAGGAGATATTAGTGTGACAAATCTCTGGCCAGAGTACTTGATGTGATTTAAGAAATGGTTTCTTAGTAGCACATGCGATGTCACTAATTTGATCTTCAAGATGTATTGCATAGTTATCGAATCTTGAGCGACTCTCGATATACCAATGGTTGTTGATTCGATCGGGATATATGGATGAAGGGACCGTACTGTACGCTAACCAAAATCTACTGGTTCTTGTAGGCACTATCAGTGATACCTAGGGAATCATGGGGCGATGTTGCTAGGCGCTTTACCTTGATTCGTTGGGCAAGTCGGAAAGTGTTGTTCCGAGTCACAAGGAGTTGTGAGCCCACGGCTAGCTGTATCCCTGAACCATTGAGGGTCACACAGTGTAATGGAGTTTTAATCCCCGTTGAGATAGTTAAATTTAAAGAGTTAAATTTAATGAACTAAGGAGTTGGACTTCTTAAATAAGAGTAAGGGAGTAGGATTTCCTAAAATGACATAGGGATGGACATTTTTGGAAACCACTGAATTCGGATTCAAGAAAATTTATTTTGACTTTAAAATGTGCAGAAATGGTTTCTGTGCACATTGGTGAAATCGGTTCATCAATTGGAGTCACGATGAATTTTATATTAATTTCTGAACATGCGGGCTTTGCTTATCGGGCCCTAGCTTATGACTAATGGGCCCTAAGGTGTTAGTGGCCTGCATTATAAATAAGTTATTGCAGTACAGAAATTAAAAACAACAGCTCATAATTTTTGAGACAGAAAATCGAAACCCTCCTCTCTCTCAAAAGTTTTCGGCCGTCCCCTCCCTGTTCTCTGCCCGAGAAATTTCGGTCTGTGATTTTGAATCGCAGTCAGGAATAACGAATCAGATTCGTTTAATCTCTTTGCAGAAAAACTTCTGATAGATTTTCTAGTGCAATCTATCAGAGGGATTTAAACCCCATTCGTGGACCTGATTGAAGGAGTTCATCAGTTCCTGGGAGATACAAGAAGCGCAGAGAAATCTGTGTGGTGTCCATTAATCTCGCTTCGAGATTGAAGGTAAAATTTAATTAATTGTTATTTGAATTTTACACACACAATAATTTAATCGTTGAATGGTTGATACCCACACCATGGAATTGTTCCATGATAAAATTTTTAAACTTCCGCTGCACCGGGTATCAATCGTGATTGATCTGAACGCCAGTTATCCTACAGTGGTATCAGAGCCAGGTTGCTCAGATCAAACGATTAAATTAATCGATTGTACAAAATTTTTGAATCTCGGTTTTTGGAAAACAAAATAAATATTTTTAAATAAAAAATTTTTTTTCCGGGGCAAAACCCGGGCAGCGATTGGATCGCTGCCCGGTGGGGCAGCAATTGTTGCTGCCCCGGGCGGCGCACGGCGCCGCCCAAAGGGGGCGCATGGCGCCGCCCAGGACGGCGACCGTCGCCGCCCAAGGCGGCGCACGGCGCCGCCCAGGGCAGCGCTGCGCAGGGCAGCGCCGCGCAGGGGCAGCGCTCGGCGCCGCCCAGGGCGACGCACGGTGCCACCCAGCGGCGGCGCCAGGCGCCGCCAGGGCAGCAATTGTTGCTGCCCTAAGGGGGCAGCCGGGCTGCCCCCGGCCCGCGCCCCGGGTGCGGGCCGGCCCGGGAGTGTCCCGGGCGGCCCGCGGGAAAAATTATTATTTTTATTAAAAATTAGTTTTAATATGTTAAAATTTTATTTTTGGTCCGATCAAAAATTGTTTTTGATTGGTTCACGAGATTTCGGATCGAATTGTTCGAGTCCGTAAATTTTAAAATTGATTTTGGATAAATTTGAATTTTTGGAAAATTTTAATATTTTATCCGTAAATTGAATTTTGAAATCAATTATTTTGGTACAATTGATGATAAGATATGATCTTATGATATATTGAGTAAAATATGATTTTATTTGTAAAATTGGATTTTATAGATAAAATATGATTTTATTTGATATAGAGATAAAATATGATTTTATATGTGAAATGAGATTTTATATATAAAATATGATTTTATCTTGTTTAAATTTGAATTGCCACTGCATGTTATCCAATAAATTAATTTTGAATTAAATGTTATTGGATAAGGATGATCGATTGCCATGACCAATTTTGTAGGTGTATGTTAGGAATTTACATTTTGTTTTTATTGTTGTTGGTTTTATTAATGGGCCTGGTTTATGGCCCGATATGAATGTCATATGTAATAAAAGTGGGCTTGGTTTATAGCCCGTTCCCACCCCTAAAAATGTATCCCCTACTTGTCATTGTTATTTATTGTAAATGCATTAGATTTAGTGGGAGATCAAGATTTGAAGACGGTGGGCCCAGCAGACAATAAAGACTGAAGAAATGTAAATTGGAAGCACATGTAATAGGATTGCATTGCATACTGCATATTACCTAGGATTGGACTAAGACCCGTGATTGGCAACCACGGGTCAATTAGAAATGGAATCGATCATCCTATATAATATTTGATATTATGATTGTATGCATGTTTAGACATAAATTGCGTGAATCCGGCAAGCATGCAATAAAATGAATATGATGAGACAAATATTTTTATAATTAAAAATCCCTCATTTTAAATATGATTTAAAATTTATATCAAGATAAATAAAGAAAATTTAAATTTGTTTAAATGTTCCCACCTTCCATCAACGGTCAATGTATGTGATGCTACCCGCGGATACGGTCCGGCTCATATTATTGGGGGGGCCCGTCCGTCGGAAAGCTGTACATTGGATCGACAAATGTTGTAAGTTGGGTGGAACTCCCATGGGATCGGCTCATATTATTGGGGGATCCACATGGCGACCGTCCATCACAACTTAATATTGATGGGTCATCTTGACATGTCACTTTAAACGGCGTCATATTATTGGGCCCTTATTGGACATGAGGTAAAAACATGGGGGTTGCTTTGGAAGCAATTGGGCTCTACCTTTTGAGAATTATGGTTGGCTGATATTATTCGGGACCATAAGTTTGTCAATTGGACTCCATGTTCTCACTAAGGAAAAAGTTTCCCGTTTTCACTAGAGGGTGGTGAAATCGTTAAAATAGTGGGAGTGAGATTCATAAAATTAAATTCGCCTATTTTATGTCTTAGTAAATTGTTAAACAATCATTGATATATGTCTGTTTTTCTTTTCAGTATTTCATACAATGAATTCGCGAAATCCATTATTCTCGATCCTCGAACAAAACAAGTTGACTGGCGCCAACTATACGGAATGGTTCCGGAAGTTGAAGATTGTCTTAACTTCGGAGAAAATGCTCTACGTGTTAGAGAAAGCACCTCCGAAGGAAGCACCAGCTGACATAAGTCCGGAGGAATTGGCCAAACTTGATGCATGGTGTGACCATGACATCAAGACCAAATGCTATATGCAAGCCTCGATGTCTGATGAACTCCAGAGGCGATTTGAGGACACGGTGAATGCTGCTGACATTCATGCGCAACTCAAGGAACTTTTTGGGGCTCAGTCGAGGGCTGAAAGGTTCGCTACTGTTAAGGAGTTGATGACGTGCCGCATGCGTGAAGGGACTTCGGTCCGTGATCATGGGGTACGAGTGATTTGGCTCATACAGAAGTTGGCGACCCTAGATTTGGTGTTGGAGCATGAACTCAATGTGGATTTATTGCTTCTGTCTCTTCCTTCTTCATTTGATGGATTTGTGATAAATTTCAATATGAACAAGATAGAGGCCACCCTTGAAGAGATGGTCAATATGCTCGTTACATATGAATCCACACTTAAGAAGGATAAGCCAGCTTTCTTGGTGGGCTCCTCATCTTCTGCGAAGAAAGGGCCAAGTATGAAGGGCAAGAAACGTTCTACCCCACCCAAGAAAGTCGAGCCCGAGAAGAAGCAAAAGACAAAGGCTTCAAACAATGGAAAATCCAAGGATGTTTGCCATTACTGCAAGAAGCCGGGTCATTGGAAGCGCAACTGCAAGGAATATCTTGAGCAGTTGGGAACTGCAAAGGGTATGTTCTATATTGAAATAAACATGTCACTTAATACAACTTCTTGGGTATTGGATACCGGATGTGGATCTCACATTTGCAATGATTTGCAGGTGATGACAAGAAGTCGCAGGCTTAGAATGGGTGAGACCCAGCTGAGGCTCGGGAATGGTTCCAGAGTTGAAGCTACGGCCATTGGAGATGTTTGTTTGACTTTGCAGAACGGTTTTAAATTATTGTTAAGAGATGTTTTATTTGTGCCAGATTTAATTAAAAACATTATTTCTATTTCTATGCTTGATAGAGATGGTTATTCTTGCAATTTTGTGAATGGGATTTGCAATATTTACAAGAATGAATGTTTAATTGGAAATGGACAACTTGAAAACGATCTATACAACTTAAAACTAAAAGACGTTCCAGTGAATTATGTTGATAAACCGGCGACAACAAACAAAAGGAAAATCGATAGTCAAAACCCGGCAAACCTTTGGCATGCTAGGCTAGGTCATATTTCCTCAAGGAGGATGAACAAGCTAGTGGGAGAGGGCATGTTTGATATGTCTGATATTAATTCTCTACCTACTTGTGAATCCTGCCTAAAAGAAAAAATGACTAAATCTCCTTTTAAGGGGAAACCTGAGCGTAGTCAGAATCTGTTGGATTTGATCCATACAGATGTTTGTGGTCCATTTAGAGTAGGGACTCAACATGGCCACACCTACTTCATTACCTTTACTGATGATTATTCAAGGTATGGGTATTTATATTTAATGAAATATAAGTCTGAAGCATTTGAAAAGTTCAAAGAATTCAGGGCTGAAGTAGAAAACAAGCTAGGTAAAAGTATTAAAGCACTTCGATCGGATCGAGGTGGAGAATACTTGAGTACCGAGTTTTTGGACTATCTGAAAGAGAATGGGATTCTCTCTCAGTGGACTCCTCCTATGACACCACAGCTTAATGGTGTATCGGAGCGTCGTAATCGAACTTTGTTGGACATGGTTCGATCTATGATGAGCTTCACTGAGCTTCCACCTTCGTTTTGGGGCTATGCGCTTGAAACGGCGGTATTGTTGTTGAACAACGTCCACACTAAAGCAGTGGACAAAACACCATACGAGTTATGGAATGGCAAAGCTCCTAAGTATTCGTACTTGAGGATTTGGGGATGTCCTGCTTACGTGAAACGGACAGTGGGAGATAAGTTGGATAGTCGATCCAGCTTATGTTATTTTGTAGGGTATCCGAAGAATTCAATCGGATATTATTTCTATTATCCTGCTGAAACAAAGGTGTTTGTTTCTAGGAATGCCACCTTCTTAGAGAAGGAGTTCTTATTGGATAAGAAAGGCGAGATGATGGAACTCGAAGAAGTTCGAGAAGAACCCGAAATACAAAATAACGATCCTACACCTCAGGAACCATTGCTGGACACGCCTGCACCTAGAAGATCCGAAAGGACTTCTAGACCTCCAGTTCGATATGGTCTTCTTCTTGAAGGGGATCAATATGAACCCGACATTGGATGTGATCCAAGAAACTTCAAGGAAGCAATTTCTGATGCGGATTCGAATTTATGGCTTGAAGCTATGCAGTCAGAATTGGATTCGATGCATACAAACCAAGTTTGGTCTTTAGTAGATCCTCCCGATGGAATTGTTCCAATAGGGTGTAAATGGATCTACAAGATAAAGCTTGGGCCTGATGGTAAGGTATTGACCTACAAGGCGCGATTGGTGGCGAAAGGTTATACTCAAAGGCAAGGAGTTGACTATGATGAAACCTTTTCACCAGTTGCAATGTTCAAGTCCATAAGAATCCTGATTGCCATAGCTGCATGGTATGACTATGAGATATGGCAAATGGATGTGAAGACTGCTTTTCTTAATGGAGACATTAAGGAAGAAATCTATATGAAGCAGCCTGAGGGGTACACATCCATGGGAAGCGAGCATAAGGTATGCAAGCTTCAGAGATCAATTTATGGTCTAAAACAAGCATCAAGAAGTTGGAACCAGAAATTTGATGAAACAATAAAATATTTTGGTTTCATCAAGAACCCGGAGGAACCTTGCGTGTACAAGAAAGTAGTTAAGGATGCGGTGACATTCTTAGTACTTTATGTTGATGACATCCTACTCATTGGGAATGATGTAGGGATGTTGCAGTCAACAAAGATATGGTTATCAGGTAGATTTTCGATGAAGGATTTGGGAGAGGCATCCTACATTCTTGGGATACAGATCTATAGAGATAGGTCTAAGAGAATGATAGGACTCACTCAATCAACCTACATCGATACCATATTGAAACGGTTTTCAATGGATGGGTCCAAAAGAGGACATCTACCCATGTGTCATGGAGTTTCTCTATCCAAGTCTATGTGTCCCAAGACTGATGCAGAGATAGAGAATATGACACATGTACCATATGCGTCAGCTATAGGTAGTATCATGTATGGGATGATATCTACCAGACCGGATGTAGCATTTGCTCTGAGTGTCACGAGCAGATATCAGTCTAATCCTGGTCAAATGCATTGGAAAGCCGTGAAGGACATTCTTAAGTACTTACGAAGGACTAAGAATATGTTCATGGTGTATGGAGGACGAGATCTCAAATTGGAAGGCTATACCGACTCTAGCTTCCAAAGTGATGTGGATGACTCGAAGTCAACCTCTGGATTTGTGTTCATGCTCAATGGCGGTGCTGTCTCTTGGAAGAGTTCCAAGCAGGACACCACAGCGGATTCCACCACTGAGGCTGAATACATTGCAGCATCAGCTGCTGCTAAAGAGGCCGTTTGGATGAGGAAGTTCGTCCAAGAGTTGGGCGTTATTCCTGAATTTGTTGGTCCAGTCCCGGTGTACTGTGACAACACGGGTGCCGTTGCTCAAGCAAAGGAACCAAGGTCTCATCAAAGATCCAAACACGTACTGAGGAAATACCACATAATCCGGGAGATTGTGGAAAGAGGAGACATCATTGTCGAACGAGTGGCCTCTGCAGACAATATCGCTGATCCGCTTACTAAGCCTTTGCCAGGACCATTGTTTGACAAACATCGCGAAGCAATGGGTCTACGTAGTATGACTAGTTGGCTATAGGGCAAGTGGGAGATTGTAAGAGTGGGTGCCCAGTGAGCCAACTGTGTGGCTATGGGCTTTGATGACTCTTTGTATAAACAATCTTTTGTTTAATATTATTTACACTTTTATTAATGGCAATGACTTTATATTACTTCATATTGTTATATTGTGATATACTATTGTTGTTTTGATAAAGACCTTGAATATACTATAGTGTATGTAAGATGTGGTAGAACATGGGGATGTCTATCATGAAATACATCTTATAGTCACTGTATATTCTAAAACCGTTCCTAGTCGATTGAGCCGTCCGATAATAAGGATAAGGATCGCTCGAGTTTGAGACTAGCATTTGCGATGCAGAGTACCACGTTTCATTGGTAGGGAACATGGAGATGTTCGAAGCATGCAAATGGATATTCATAGGATGAATAATCGAACTACCCTATCCGGACTTTCCAAGTGGTTATCACTTATCGAGTGGATAAAGTCCGCGGTTTTGGTTGTACACCATTAGTCCTTACGACTTGAAACATCATGGAGACTCTATATGCTAGTGCTGTGCTTTGACTCGTTTACCGACTCTATGGGGGTCATCAGGTGTCGAGATTGGGTACAGTTACGACACATATAGGAGTCAATGCATTGTTGTCAAGGATTCACCACATACTTGCGAGTGTGGATATCCTATGCGATCTGAGGAGATATTAGTGTGACAAATCTCTGGCCAGAGTACTTGATGTGATTTAAGAAATGGTTTCTTAGTAGCACATGCGATGTCACTAATTTGATCTTCAAGATGTATTGCATAGTTATCGAATCTTGAGCGACTCTCGATATACCAATGGTTGTTGATTCGATCGGGATATATGGATGAAGGGACCGTACTGTACGCTAACCAAAATCTACTGGTTCTTGTAGGCACTATCAGTGATACCTAGGGAATCATGGGGCGATGTTGCTAGGCGCTTTACCTTGATTCGTTGGGCAAGTCGGAAAGTGTTGTTCCGAGTCACAAGGAGTTGTGAGCCCACGGCTAGCTGTATCCCTGAACCATTGAGGGTCACACAGTGTAATGGAGTTTTAATCCCCGTTGAGATAGTTAAATTTAAAGAGTTAAATTTAATGAACTAAGGAGTTGGACTTCTTAAATAAGAGTAAGGGAGTAGGATTTCCTAAAATGACATAGGGATGGACATTTTTGGAAACCACTGAATTCGGATTCAGGAAAATTTATTTTGACTTTAAAATGTGCAGAAATGGTTTCTGTGCACATTGGTGAAATCGGTTCATCAATTGGAGTCACGATGAATTTTATATTAATTTCTGAACATGCGGGCTTTGCTTATCGGGCCCTAGCTTATGACTAATGGGCCCTAAGGTGTTAGTGGCCTGCATTATAAATAAGTTATTGCAGTACAGAAATTAAAAACAACAGCTCATAATTTTTGAGACAGAAAATCGAAACCCTCCTCTCTCTCAAAAGTTTTCGGCCGTCCCCTCCCTGTTCTCTGCCCGAGAAATTTCGGTCTGTGATTTTGAATCGCAGTCAGGAATAACGAATCAGATTCGTTTAATCTCTTCGCAGAAAAACTTCTGATAGATTTTCTAGTGCAATCTATCAGAGGGATTTAAACCCCATTCGTGGACCTGATTGAAGGAGTTCATCAGTTCCTGGGAGATACAAGAAGCGCAGAGAAATCTGTGTGGTGTCCATTAATCTCGCTTCGAGATTGAAGGTAAAATTTAATTAATTGTTATTTGAATTTTACACACACAATAATTTAATCATTGAATGGTTGATACCCACACCATGGAATTGTTCCATGATAAAATTTTTAAACTTCCGCTGCACCGGGTATCAATCGTGATTGATCTGAACGCCAGTTATCCTACAGTTCTACATGTTGTAAAACTGTGATCAGATCAATCAGAATTGATACCCGGTGCAGCGGAAGTTTAAAATTTTTATATGGAACGATTCCATATCATGGGTATCAAAACTTTACGATTAAATTATGCGTGTAAAAATTAAATAACAATTTAAATTTTTACCTTGAATCTCGAAACGAGATTATGGACACCAACAGATTACTCTGCTCTTGTTGTATATCCCAGGAACTGATGGACGAACAATTCTTCAATCAGGTCCACGAACAGAAGTTTAATCCCTCTGATAGATTGCAATAGAAAATCTATCAGAAGTTTCTATGAAGAGAATTAACGAATTTGATCCGTTAAACCAGACTGCAAATTCAAAATTCACAGGCTGGAATTTTAGAACAGAGAGGGAGGGGGCGGTGGCCACTATGGGAAAAACTAGGGTTTTCGAAATTATTTTGTGACCTCTGTTGTGTAATTTCTGTACTGCAATAACTTATTTATAATGTGGGCTGCTAACAGCTTAGGGCCCATTAGTCATAAGTTCAAGCCTGACAAGCAAAGTCCGCATGTTTAGAAATTAATATAAAATTCATCGTGACTCAGATTGATAAACAAATTTCACCAATGTGCACAGAAACCATTTCTGCATCTTTTAAAGTCAAGATAAATTTTCTGAATCCGAATTCAGTGGTTTCCAAAAATGCCCATCCCTATGTCATTTTAGGAAATCTTACTCCTCTACTCTGATATAAGAAGTCCCACTTCTTTATTCACTAAATTTAACTCTTTAAATTTAATTATCTCAACGGGGATTAAAAATCCATTACTTGTGTGACCCTCAATGGTTCAGGGATACAGCTAGCCGTGGGCTCACAACTCCTTGTGACTCGGAACAACAATTTCCGACTTGCCCATCGAATCATGGTAAGAGCGCCTAGCAACATCGCCCCCTGATTCCCTAGGTATCACTGATAGTGCCTGCAAGAACCAATAGATTTTGGTTAGAGTACAGTACGGTCCCTTCAACCATATATCCCAATCGAATCAACAACCATTGGTAAATCGAGAGTCGTTCGAGATTCGATAACTATGCAATGCATCTTGAAGATCAAATAGTGACATCGCATGTGCTACTAAGAAACCATTTCTTAAAACACATCATGTACTCTGGCCAGAGATTCGTCACACTAATATCTTCTCAGATTGCATAGGATATCCACACTCGCAAGTATGTGGTGAATCCTTGACAACAAAGCATCGACTCCTATATGTGTCGTAACTGTACCCAATCCCGACACCTGATGACCCCAATAGAGTCGGTAAATGAGTCAAAGTACAGTACTAGCATATAGAGTCTCAATGATGTTTCAAGTAGTAAGGACTAATGGTGTACAACCAAAACCACGGACTTTATCCACTCGATAAGTGATAACCACTTGGAAAGTCCGGATAGGGTAGTTCGATCATTCATCGTATGAATATCCATTTGCATGCTTTGAACATCTCTATGTTCCATACCAATGAAACGTGGTACTCGGCATCGCAAATTCTAGTCTCAATCTCGAGCGATCTTTATCCTTATTAACGGACGGCTCAATCGACTAGGAACTGTTTAGAATATACAGTGACTATGTACTACCACATCTTACATACACTATAGTATATTCAAGGTCTTTATCAAAACAACAATAGTATATCACAATATAACAATATGAAGAAAGATAAATTCATTGCCATTATAAAAGTGTAAATTATATTAAACAAAAGATTGTTTATATATAGAGTCATAAAAGCCCTTAGCCACAAGTTGGATCACCGGGCACCCACTCTTTCACTACATATCCCAGTCCTTTATGCCTAGCCTTGTTCTCATAGCAAATCGACTATCCACCATTGATCTCATGTTCATTATGTTCATATATCATACTAGATCGAACAAATCTTATTGCATTAGGATCGTTCCTACTAGACTATGATTGAGTACCTTCCTTAGTAAGGATACATTCATTTGAGCCATATCCAAGGCCGGTTTTATCACGTGCCTGTTTCTGGTTCTCATGTATCTTACCCAATGAGGTAGAAGCATTATTCCAAGAGTTGATTGTTTTAAGAAACTTCTGATTTTCATTCAAAGTGGCTTGAAATACTCGTTTCATGTTATCATTCTCAACTGCCAGCAGATTTAGCTTAGTCTTTAGACCGTCAAGTTCTTTTTGTTGTAAACAGCTAGATTCTTTTGACATATCAATAAGACTTAGCATTTCTATTTTCACTTCCTCGAATGAAATAGAAAGCTTCTTATACTCAGCAACCATATCGTTAAGTGCTTGAACAAGTTATTCTTGTGTAAATTCAGAAGAATTAAAATCAAATACCTTAGTATCTTCTTCTTCATTCTGAGAGTCAGCCATAAGACATTGAACCTGCTCTTCTTCACTTTCCTCGGATGAGCTATCTGTGTCAGATGATTTTGATTTTGTTTCTGCCAATTTTTTTTCCTTCATCTGCAACTAGCACTCTTTGTTCCTTCTTCTTTCTGAACATTCTTCTTCCTTTTTTTCCTTTATTCTTCTCATAGTGCAGCTTTTTCTCATCATTCTTGGGTTTAGTGCATTCTCCAATGAAGTGGACTTTCTTGCCACAGTTAAAACACGCAGGACCATCCTCTGTATGGTATTGTTTGTAATAAGGTTTATTAAACTTTGTTTTATTCTTATGCATAAACTTACTGAACCTTTTTATAAAGAGAGACACTGCTTCATTACTCATCTTCTCAGATGTCTTCTTTGTTGATGCTTCCTCGGTTGGTTGAGGTGAGATAGTTGATGGCAATGCCTTGGTGGGATTTGAGACAGATGGTTCTTCCTCTGTTCTAATTTCAAGTTCAAACTCGTATGCCTTGAGATCTGCAAATAAGTCATGAAGCACTAATTTGTTTAGATCTTTTGATTCTCTCATGGCTACGGTCTTGATTTCCCATTCTCTAGGCAGTGCTGGCATAACCTTCAAAGCAATTTCACGATTAGTGTATATTTACCGAGAGAAATAAGTTCACAAACAATATTACTAAATCTTTCATCAAACTCAGCCATGGTTTCTCCTCCTTTCATTTTGGCATTGTCAAATTTCTGAATGGGTACAGTGAGTTTGTTTTCTTTGGTTTTATTGTTTCCTTCGCACAGTTGAGTAAGCTTCTCCCAGATTTTCTTGGCGGTAGAACACGTCTTGATCTTGCTAAATATGTTTTTGTCCAGCGTCTTGTACAGTATATCTTTAGCTACGTTATCAAGATTTTCTTTCTTCTTGTCCTCAGTTCTCCATTCTTCTCTGGGTTTCTCAACCATCTGTGGTTCGCCTCCTGATATGGCTATAGCAATATTGAATTTGAAAATCATCATAGGCCCATTGGTGATGACGTACCACATATCATCATCATGAGCAGAAAGATGTGTCTTCATATGTATTTTCCAGTCATCATAATCTTCCTTAGAAAACATGGGGATTTTATTTAGCGAAGTCATGATAAATATCAACAACTAAGAGAAAAACCCTCTTTGATACCACTTGTTGGGGATCTAATATGTGTGCAGAGGGGGGTGAATACACACTTATAAAATTTTACTGTGAAATAGACAGTGATTGAACAAATGTTAGTCTACTCAACCGATTTTTTTTTAGCTTCCTAGATAAGTAAGAACTACTAGAATAGTGCGGAAACAGTTCTTACTAAGTTGGGTGATGTAAATGAAAAGTAGTGTAATGCAGTAACATAAATGAACACAGATATGTTTATGGATGTTCGGAGATCAATCTCCTACATCACCCCTTCTTCCTCACGAGAAGGATACACTAGAAGACTTTGGTTATTATAACGTCTTGTAATACAACCGATCCAAGTTAGGACTTATCAATCGCCTAAGATGGAATTCCTAGATTTACACTAATAAGATCTCAAGTTCTTATCAAACTTTTCTTCGGTTGATGATGATAAATGTCTAAGCTGCTTGAGAGCTTAGAATCTCAAATCTTTGTAACGATGAATGTTCTTCAAACAACAGCTTGGATCTGAGTAACCCTTGAGTAGATCTCTTGATAGATCAAATGTGTTTTTGAACGAGAAGGTTTAAGTGAGCAGTCGAGTATTCAGAATAGTGTCAAGTGCTCAAGTATGCAAATATTTGTGAAGACGTTGTTCTATGTTTCTTCTTGGTGAGTTCTGATATTTATATCAGTTTCTCCAACGTATTTGTCTTTCTGTCAATGCTAGGAAACATCTTGAGTGTCAGATATCATTCCTTGATTTTTGAAATGGCTTTATCGTCTGAAGTATCTGTACTCGGAGTGCCTTAAATTGTCTGTACAATGTGTCTCAGCATTAAATGCTATTTATGGCTTTTCTCACTTTATCAGACGGCTCCTTAAATGATTCGTCCTTTGCATTTGATTTGTCTTGTCAACTATCTGATACTGGGGATTCGTGACTTTTTTAATTCGGTAGATATTTAGCAACTTATGAACTCCGCCCAGATCGGTTGAGCAATAGTTGGTTGATGTGCTTAGCTCAGTTGACAGATAACGGTTGACATGCTTAGATCAGTTGATACTCCATATTCCAGTCGATATCTTCCATTGTCAGCTGATATGTTGAAGTCGATAGAATTTTCTTTGTCACCTATTATACATGTAAACGTCGGCCGAACTGTAACAATGAAGTATTGTTTTGTTATCACCAAAAGTTAGGATTTAACATTTTGGTTTGGTACCCTCTATTGTATCTTATTTTGTTTTGGAATAAACAGGTAGAGTTCCGACCAACCGTCGCCACAACAGGCGGCTTTATTTTTTTTAAAAAAAAAAAAAGAAACACTTGTCTCGTACGTGACTCGTGAGGCACGTGAAAAATATGTTAGATAGAATAAAAAATAAATTTAAATTTACTCATATTTATAATAAAATTATAATAAATATTGATTAAAATGTCAATTAATTTATTTTTTTAATTTTTAAGATGTATTAAATTTCTAAAGAGTTGATAAGAGTCTTATACTCTTATATTTGAATCTTAAATTTATTTAAATAAATGTGGATTAGGTTTTGACATTTATTCTTCAATAATTATCTTCTTGACTTATTTCTATTTAATTTTTATTTTAATTCTAAATTATCCATAAATTTGATATTCTATCTTTCTTTAATTTTTCACACCCATTTTCCATCAAACGTTCATGCGATTATGTATTGACAAAAAAGTTATTTCTCTAATGAATTTTTCTTCCCCTTCTATTTTCACTTATATATATATATATATATATGATTCAGTTAAAAATATTTTTTCATTGTCCAACATATATTCATGTCATATATCATTTTTAAGATTTTCAAAGCATTGTGTAGAAAATATTCATTCAATTAATTAAAAAAATACAAAATCTAAAAGCAAAACAAAAAATTGAGGGATAATTAATGAATACATCCCTAAAGTTTTCTAACTTTTCCAAAAATATACTAACACTTTTTTCGTTCCCAATTACGTCTCTCATTTAATAAAAAATTTCTCTGATATGTCCTCCAAACTAAAAATTTTCTATACTACCCTTATACTGTTATTTTGTATTAAATTTTCCTTATTGGCTCAAAATTTGGTATCAGAGCCTAGGTAATTTTATTCACTTTATATTATTCATTAAATCATACTTTTCTTTGTTGAGGAAGAAATTTTCGACAAACCATGGATTCAAACGAGAGTTTGAACCAGAAGGATTTCATTTATATGAAATCTCATAAACAAGTGAATCTATTTAAAATAGATTCTTTACAACATAACTTAAAAAGACTTGGGTCTTTTATAATCTCTGAAGAGGTTAAGAAATATGATTTCTAATTCTCAATTTCTAAAGATTACACCAGATTCTTATCAACTCTCCGAAGAAATTCAAAAGACGGTACAATATTGCAGTAATCAGCTGTATGAAATACCTCGGCAGATTTAAGAAATTCTTAAGAAACAAGAAGAAATTCTTGGACATCTAAAGGTTCTTCAAACTAAAATCATAAATCTAGAACACACCTCTAGTTCTAGAAAAGGTAATAAAGGAGGAAGGTTACCACTCTCGTTTGGTACCGAACCTTTGTTACATCAGAAAGGTAAAACCAAAATGGAACAAAAACCTTTAACTGATGAAGAAATGATGATTAATCTCATAAAATTAGTATCAGAGAAAAACATTATCTGATGACTACTTTAGAGAGATTAAATCTCGAGGATCTACAAAATATTGCAGATTCATTTGCGAATCTTAAAGTAGTAGATCTGAAACTGAATTCCCCCGAGGGTGAACAACCTATAGAGAATCCTCTAAGATATGTGGTTAAAACAGAAGAACCACGTAGTGAGTTTCACATTGGAGAAAATTCACATCCAGCAGGAACTAGGTCAAGAAGGAGTAAGATACCGCTACATCAAACTCCTTATGGAAAAACTGTTTTAGATCTGATACATCCTTATGGGATTATGTTAAACCTTGATATTCTGGACTTCAAAAACAGAGAAGATCTCATAGATGGTTGGACGTCAGCTACGAGAATAGCAGCAGGTACTTTAGATCTCAATAAAGAAGGATTTATCAAGCTTCTAGAATGAGTCTAATGGGATCTGTTAAAATAGCTTGGGAAATGACTATGCCAGAGACTAAAGAATCAGTCTTAGCAGTAGAATCTCTAAGAGAAATTGGAGGAAGAATGGCCATCCTATTTAAGGCACAATTTATAGGAGTGGATTATTTCAATAATCAAGATACAGAGAAGAAAAGAAGATATACTCAATCTCTGTATAGTCTCGAGTTGCACGATATTTGTTTACTTAATGAATATATCATGTTATTCACTATTGTTTGCAAATATGTCAAGTCCCTGGAAAGAAATGCTGATAAAAGAATACGTTCCAGGTAATCTAGATACATAGGCAAAACGAGCCTCTTTTCTTAAAGGAAATTGGCAGAATGGTGTCATATGGTAGCATTACAAAAGAACTAGAAAAAGATAAGGGGTATTAATAAGCATATTCCTCTATGTTGTAGAGAAAATGATCTCCCAACGGTTATTGGGAGTAGATCAGAGGGATTTAAGAGAAAGAAATTCAGAAATAATCCCTACAATAAAAGAATGAGAAGTTCTTGTAAACCAAAAATATTTTGGTCCAAACAAAAGGCCAGATCCTATAGATCGGGAAAAAGAAGTGGGCCTAAAAGAACATCCCCAGCAACAAGCTCATCACAAAGCAGGGGAAGAACACCATCTAGAAGAATTTTCAGAAGAACTCATATAAGAGCAAGTGAAAGTTTCAAGGATTGCAACTGCTGGACATGTGAAGCTAGAGGACATATATCTACAAACTGTCCAGAAAAAGAGAAAAAAGGAGTTAAACTTTTTGAAGCAACACAAGATATGGATGATGCGGTCTTCTTTCAAGATCTAGTCCAATTATATCAATTTGAGAATATCCCCTCAGATGAAAGTATATACGAAGAAGAGATATTGTTTAGCCAAGAAGGATCTGAGGATGGATTAGAATCAGAATCAGAATAAAAAAGAAGTGTTTCGACACGAAACGCATGTGAGTTTGGCTGGATTATTTAGTCAAACCACGATATCTCATAATATGGTCCAAAGGATTATGAGAGAAAATCCAACATTACAGAAATACCAAGGATTTTTGGCAAGACAAGTAGAAAGAGTCTTAGGAAACCTAGGGCTTAGAAAAAGGAGACATCATTTGATTTACAAAGTATCCAGAAGGTAAATGGCAATTCCTATGGAGTTGACGAGTAATCAAATAGATATGCAATTAATTCCTTTTGAGGAAATAAGAGAGGAATTGCAAAAGCTGAAAAGTGAGGTAGCAAGGACGATGTCTTGGATTCATATTGGAGCAATCCAAATAATGATCAAGGCAACTTTCAAAGAAGGAATAGATTCACCCATAAATCTCGTAGTATGTGATAAAAAAAATGGGAAATATCCAAGATGTTGTTCTGGGTACTATCTCAAGAAATCTATGTGCAGAAAAAATTTTAGGAGTTATTTATCCAAGAATAGCCTAAAATTTAGCTGACAGGGACTTTAGTTGAGCTTTGACGTTGCATCAAAACTTCAAGGAAAAAAGATTAATGAAGAAAGGTAATAGACCAAATTCTATTACTTATCAAATTTCATATGTTCTTTTTAATTCTCACCATTCTGAATTATTTATTAGAAATGAGTTTATTGAAATTCCAGAGATCTTTGGAAAAGTTGCTCAAGCAATATACCCGGAAAGAATCGAGTTTTCTTTAATTCAGGAAACAGACATGCAAATACAAGATAAACTGGTTCTATACATAGATCTTAAAATAGAACTCCAAAGGTTATCATTCCAAGGTGACCGAATGACAAGTCGAAGGTGGGAAAAATCTCCTATTCAGGAAATTCCACCAGAAGAAAAGGAGTTTTCTATAATAGGAAAACTTAGATCTCCAGAAGGATGGAAAGAAGTCAAAATAGTATTTGAAATTACAAGTCATAGGAACCAATTTCCTTGTAATTTGATTTACTATTTAGAACATCAGGTAAAAGGAACTTACCAAGAATTAATAAATGTTGGTGAATTGGAAGTCCAAATTTCAGGAATCCTGGGAAAAGAAACAGATCAACTAATTCTTGGCTTAGAATTCCTGGAAGATCATAAGCCATGGAAACGCCTTGAAAGAGGAATAAAGTTTATGTCAAAAGAAAAAACTTGGAGAATTCAATAAGAATTCTACGAGATGGAAAACCAAGAGAAATGGATAAGGGATAACCCCTTAATTAGATTCAAAAACTCTGTTCAAAAACAGAGAAAGAAGCACCTCTTGAAGTTAGTAAATCATGAACATGATTTACTAAGACGCGTTGAAGAAGTATAAGAGTAACCATACTCTACCTACTGAGGCCTTAGAAACACTAAGGCAAAATAATCTTAAACGGATTACAGAATTACAAAGAAGTTTACTGAAAATGGCAGGACCATTCAATAATACCTTCAAGTAACATGACAACAAGACCTTTCTCCATATACATTCCAATTGGGATGTTGTACGAACAATATAAGGATGAATACTTTGCAGCTTATATTGATTCAGGAGCAGGAATTTGTACAGCAAAGAAAGGAGTTTTCCCTGAAGGATGTGAAGAAAACTTGCCAAAAATTGCTGGACGAGATTTCTCTCGAAGAACTTTAATTCTTTGCAAAGAAATAAAACAAGCAGAGATCCTTATAGGAGGCGCAGGTCAGACACCCTGGTATAAGGTAAAGACACCACCAATATATTTCCATGATACAGGAGCCGATATCCTGTTGGGAAATAACTTCTTACAAATGTTTAAGAAGTATACCCAAGATACTGAGTTAAGACGACTTATGTTCACTACAATTTGTGATCATAAAATTATCGTCCCAAGACTCAAGATTGCTTTTTATCGACAAATGCCGATAATGTTCCGCAGCCAGCGTGGTGATAAATGACAACTTTTTCACCCAAAAATGAAAGATCCAAGAAGGTTTGGAGAAACCATGTTGAAGATAATAACAGAACAAGTACTCCAAACAGAGGATATGGAGCTTCTCAAGGTAACTCTGAATCACAAAGATATAGAGTTAGAAAATAAAGTATCCTTTGAAAATGTCAAGAAGAAGCTCAAAGAAAGTTATAACGAGTATCATTTGGCATGGTGGGAAAGAAATCAACTCAAAGTCAGTCTTACTCTAAAGGAAGGAAAAGAGTATGAATTCGTTAGATATAAGTCTATCCCGATGAATATAACAAATCAAAGGGATATGAGGATGATTATCAAGGAACATTTGGATCTTGGTTTAATCAAAGAAGGAGTTTCACCATATAGCAGCCCAGGTTTTCTAGTCAGAAATCATGGTGAAATAAAAAGAGGGAAACCCAAGTTAGTTATTAACTACCAAGGTATTAATAAGATCCTGGAGTTTGATGGGTACTTCATACCCAGTAGAGAACATCTAATTAGTTGTGTACGAAATTCTAGAGTGTTCTCAAAATTTGATTGTAAGTCTGGATTTTACCAGATTCGGATGGAAGAAGGCAGTAAGAAATTCACATCCTTCTCTACACCACAAGGACATTATATCTGGGAAGTTATGCATATGAGATTGGCTAATGCACCCCAAATTTTTCAAAAAAAGATGGATAATATTTTTAAAGATTATTTTAACTTTATGTACAATTAGATGAACATGTTAAACATTTAGAGATTTTCTCCAAAATTTATAAACAAGAAGGACTGGTTTTATCTGAAAAGAAAGCAGTCATAGCGACAGGGAAAATTGAATTCCTTGGTATTGAGATTGATGAATCGGGAATAATTCTACAACCCCATATTGTGGAAAAGGTACAGAATTTTCCAGATAAACTCAAAGACGTAAAACAACTCTAAAGTTTTCTCGAAGTAGTCAATTTTGCAGAAATGTTCATAAAAAACCTAGCGATGTACAGGAAGGTGTTCAGTCCTTTATTAAAAAAGGATGCTAGGTTTATATGGATCGATGAACATACTAAAGGGGTAAACCAACTAAAGGAGATATGTAAGAAACTCCCGAAAATGGCTATACCCTTAGATGAAGATGATTTGGTGTTATTTACATATGCCAGAGATGATTGGTGGGCTGCAGTCCTTACTAAGCTCACTCTAGATGGGGAGGTACCATGCAGATACTGTAGCGGCCTTTTTACAGAATCTGAGGGTTTTAGATGGCATATCAACGAAAAGGAATTTTACGCAGTTAAAAAGGCTTTTGAGAAATGACCTTTATTTTTACTTGCTAAAAAATTTAATTTAAAATTTGATAATACCCAGGTAAAAGCTTTCTTAAAAAATAAAATTGAATCTAAAACAGAGAAAGCTAGATTATTAAGATGGCAAGATTTATGTCAAAATTATATTTTTGATATTGTTATTATTAAATCTCATGAAAATATTCTTTCAAATTTTTTAACAAGAGATGGAAGGCGGTGACGTGGATTCCATCATGAAAATTCATAGGAATCTCAGGGAACACCTTGGGTTGCTTCAAACCGAGTTCAACCAGTTATCCATTAATGCTAAAATGGCCGGCAGGTTACAACAAGCTAATCGAATCAAAGTATCTAATCGAATTATAGGATGTATGCAAGCTCAAACTCAACTATGAGCTGCTATTCAAGGGCCAATTGTGAGGGCTATAGAGAAACCATTGGTTTCACATAAAAAAGAAATGCTAAGACCATTGGTTTTACAAGAACAAGAAATACAGCCACCGGTTGTGAAACAAGATGTTGAGGATTCCAAAACTCAAGAAACAAGTGCTAATCTATCATCAGCTTTTGATGATCTAGATAAAGCAACAATTGATGAGGATAACTCATCAAGTCAACCCTCCTCCTCTGGGGTAAAAGAGGAAGAGATCAATCTTAGGCCCAACATAGACAAGGGCAAATTTAAGATTGATACTAACCCAGCTGTTATTTCTCCATTTCAGGTTTATCAACAAAGGTGGGAGAAATTAAGTACAAGAAGTGAAATTAACCCGAACACTTGCAGGGTTGATGTTGCAGGGATATATCCAAGGGTTTGGTTAAAAAATATTGTCAACCCTAAGGATGTAAAGCTATGGTATGAATTTGGGGCTCTATCCTCAGTTTATACAACTTCACCAGGATTCCAGGAGATATCACAGCTAACAAAATGGATTCAGGAAGCAGTCCAAGAAACATGGGCAAATAATGATAATTTGTCCAGAGGAGATGTGCTTGAGTTATACTTCTTTAGTGGAGCTCCAGAACCAACAGGGAAAGGATCACACGAGTCCTTTCATTTCATCAAGCTAAGGAGACCTGATATGAATAATCAAATATTAATCAAGGATCCTATATCTGAAGAAATACCATTGGTGTCCACTTTCGGAGAAAATGAAATCTCAACCAGGAGGGCAAGGGGTATCTGGGTCTGTCTAACTGAGATGGACAAGGTCAAGTTTTCGTTCAAATTTTATCGAAATTCGGTGAATGGATCATTCCTGTTAAATACAATGACAGGAAAAACTACGACTTTTGCGGAAGAACTCTTCGAAAAGAAGAGAAACCTTTTGTGGAACAACAAGCTACCAAGGAGAAACCCGCCGAAAATTTTGCAATATGGCTCATATCGGGAGATGGTCGAAAAATATCTGCCCAGAATGTTCTAACCAAAAGGAGCCAGAATTTGGAAAAACCTTCAAACCCCGAACGGATCGAAGGGATTTTTCTGAGACTAGCAAAAGTGGACAAGGACCACTGAAGACGCGCTTTCACGGGGGCCCACTTCAAAAGCAAAAGATGCACCGACAAAATTAAAGAAGACATGTGAGGATAATAAAGCCAAAAGAAAGTGGCAGACATGTGACTCCTCAACAAGTAAAAATGTCATCAATAATGACATAAATAATTCAAGACAGACATGTGACTCCTCAACAAGTAAAAATGTCATCAATAATGGCATAAATAATTCAAGACAGGTGTAGGATTCCCTAAAGTTTTTTGGTGAAACGAGTGGAACTTTAGCTATAAATATAGGCAGTTGAGGAAGCTGAAGACATCGATCATTCCCTTTAGTTTTTTTACAAATAAAATCATTGTAATATTTCTCTTTCTACGTTTGTATTAAGTTTCTGTAATTTCATGTATTTTAAGAATAAGGCTACTATGAGTAGCTAAACTAGTTATCTCCTCCTCTTCAAAGGAGGTTGATTTATGTAATAATATGTTGTCTGAATAAATTTCCGAAGTCTTCCCTATTATGTTATTTTCATTTAAAAATTAAGCTTTTACTATACACTTTAAGGTAGGAAATGAAATAAGGATGTGCTAGGTGTCAGGAACCATCGGTTGCGATCGTGTGGTTCGGTTGTGAGGAGAAACCTGTAAAACCTGGTGGACATAACCTGGCAACAGTGTGGTCAAAGAGGTAATTTGCTTTAATTTACTTACAGAAGCATGATGGGCTAAAGCTTATTATTAATAAATTGGGAAATAAAGGGCGGAATAGGTATTATTTAGTTTCAAGGACATGTTCGAGATACTTTTTAATTAATAAGGGATATTTTTAGTATAAGAAAAACAAAAGGGATATAATTGGCTCGATAACGAAACTATAAGGATATATTTAAGAATTATCCCGAAAATTGACAATGAAAAATTTTATCACTATGTTCACACTTTTATAAGTACTAGTAAAATACACGTGCGATGCACGTGAGAATACATTTATTATCGATAAACGTTGTTAAATAAATGAGTCAAGATGAGAAAAGATTGACATGTAGGTAATTAATGATTTTCATGGTAATATAATATGTATAACAAGTATTATAAAATGAGTGCGAACAATTTTTGTTCAAAGATTTTATATGTTGCAAATCTAATTGAATCTATAGTTGTTGGAAACCATGGTTGAAATAAATATTATAATTTTGTTTAAATGAGACATTGTAAAAAATATAGAATTTGATATCATCTCATTTTTAATAAAATAAAATTTAAGAAAAAATATAATAATACATAGTGATGAAAAATTATTTTACCACTTTTGATTATGAACAAAAAATAATATAGATAATGCATTCTAAGAGGGTGTTTGACTAAACTTATTAAAAATAATTTATAAGCTTTAGGAGCTTATAAGTTGTTTTGGGAGCTTATAAGCTGTCAGATCTTATTTTAAAAATAATTTGCTAAAGTGTTTAAATCAACTTATTTTAAACAACTTAAAGATATTGATGTGTTTGGTAGTATAAGATCTTTTTATTATTTAAATTACTAAAAAGGGTAACATACTATAAAATAATTTAAATAGTAACATACATTTAAAAATAGTTTTAAATTTATTGTAAATATTAAACATATATTAAAAAATAAAACTATTTTTAATTTTAATTTATAAAAAATTGATAAAATATGTATAAAAAATAGACAGAAGGCGTTGTGAGAATTTAATAAAATATATAATAATAATATGATGAAGTAAATTATCAAAATAAATTCCTTTTGAAAAAAGTATCTTCCCCCTTACTTTTTTTAAAACAGTTTATAAGCTGTCAAACAGCTTATTTTGACAGCTTTTAAGTTGTTTGACAAAAAATTTGTCAAACAAACTTAAAGAGCTTATAAGCTCTAAAACAACTTATAAGTTATTTTCAAGAGCTTATAAGCTCTCCCAAACACCCTCTAAACCTTAAATTAAATCACTGCGTTTTTTTCTTAATATAACCACTTTTCTTTCTTTCATGTACAATTTTTCATTTGTTATTCATTTTTTATTCTTTATAAAAAAAATAATTTTCTCACTATTTTCAATAATCATTCTTGTGATGTTGTCTTCGTCATTTATTTACATTTTTATAATCATTTTTATTTGTCTCCAATCTTCATTATTGTATTATTGTCTTCTATTACTTGTAAGTTAATGTCGTTAATGATCAATGATGTTATTGAACAATATTCTATTTTATTTTTAATTTTATGTTAAGTTGTTAGAAATATACTATTGCAATTAATTATTTTAATTGTTGCTAAAAAAATTTCTTGAATTTTGAATGATTTCGAGAAGAAATGTACATTCTTCTTTATTTGATGTCTCTAAAAGCTTGTAGTATATTAAAGTATTGTCGTCCTATGGATAAAGTATATTTTATTAATAATTGGTAATGATATATATTCTTTGAAAGAAAAACTATTTACATGTCTTAGTGATAAAATCAATATAATTTTCAACATTGCAACTAATAGAAACATTTGCAATATTTTCGAAAAATGTAACCCTTGCAGTTTCAATGTATTATTTTATATTTACATTAACAGTTTAAATAAGACATTATCAATTAATAACTCTAAGCTTATACATATAATATTTAATATAGTTTTACCTTAGCACAATATTAATATTGAAGTTTATGCAATTATTATAGCTCGAATTTTTCATCATTTTGTCGATTAACCTCGAGCAATTATGGCATGCTTCGTACCATAAATTTGTCTTATTTTATTTCTCATGTATGTATGCTTTGAATCGATATAATTTATATTGTATTTAATTTGTTAATAAGTGAGATACGTTAATCAAATTAAATTAAATATTCATTTTGTAATTTCATATCTTATGTGTTGATTGTTTATTTTATGAGTATTTATTTATGTAAAAAAAAAAAAAGTAATATAGATAATGGTTTATAAAACTTAATTTAAATTATTAATAATTTTTTTATATTTTGGAATTTTCTCTCATTATGATTTTTTTCATTTACCATCCGTTTTTCTTCTTTATGAAAGAATCAATACTATCATCATCTGTAATAGCAATTCTTGTGGTGGGTTTGACCAAACCCGAGACCTACCTCGGACAGACTTGTGGACCCGTTTGGGTGGGTTTAAACTCGGGGCAGGTTTAATACGGTTTCGAGTTTAGACCCGACCCATTTTCATCCCTATATTGAAGTGTTGCCGTTCTTAGATAAAATAAATTTTATTGATAATAGGTAATAATATATTCTTTGAAAGAAAAACTATTGCATGTCTTAGTGATTGAATCAATACAATATTTAAGATTGCTATTCATAAAAGCATTTTCAACATTTTCGAACAATGTAACCCTTGTAATTTCATTGTGTTTATCATTTATGGTCATTATTATTCTATATCTACATTAACATTTTAGAAAAAAGACATTATCAATAACTCATGTAATCTTATAAATATAGTGTTTAATGTAGTTTGCATTGACGCAATATTGATATTGAAGCTTATGCAATTATTATAGGTCGGGTTTTCTATTGTTTTGTTTATTAATCTTGAGCAATTATGTGAGACCTCGATTCTAATTATCTAATCAATAAAACATTTAGCGACGCACACCTTTCATTCGGCGACGCAAAATCACGTCGCGAAAAGTAGAGTTTTTTTTTTATACAGGGAGGGACGCGCGGGTGCGCCTAACACCCTGTCCGGGCCTCCGAGAGAGTGCAGAATGCACGGGTGCGCATGGCCTGCTGTTTCTGCTCCAAAGATGACTCCAAAAGTGTAATATCATAACCATAAGGACTCTAACATGATCCAGCTAATATTTTCCAACTACGAGGCATTCAATTACATAAAAAGTGTAGAACATGCATCAATTCTAAGTTTCACAATCCAAAATACCATACGATATAAGTTCAATACAAATTCAACTTCTACAACAACAAGGTCTCACTCTATCAACTCATTCACCTAGCCATGCGATCTCTGACTCGGTCCTGTTCCACCTGTTGCCAAGCACACATACAAAGAGAAGACAACAGCCAGATAATCCGGTGAGAATAATATTCCCAGTAAAAGAGACTAGAATGCAATATCAAATAAGCATTTCAAATCGAAATACATCAACTTCAAGATATTCAAATATCAACCATGAAATTTCAAGACAAATCAAAATGAAATGCATGTCTTTAAAACTCTTGGATTATCAAGTCAAAATAATTACAACATTGCTGCTTTTGCTTTTGGGATCCCGAGGATGAGATCACGTAAACAAATCACCGACTCTTCCGATCGAGGTGGTGCTACGTATCTCCATCCTCTAGACTTTGGTGCGACTATAAGGAGTATGCTAGCACTAGGTGAAACGGCTACACCCAGGCCACTCACAATATAGCCCCCAAAACGTCTAACATAAAAGGGTCGTCCTGCCCACTGAAATCAAGGATTCTTAGCTCAAGATGAATGCAATGCAAACATAACTCAATCAACTAAATTCGAGTAAAAGCAAATAACATGCAAGTATGTGATTCTTCGGAACACTCGAATCAAGTCGGATTCGAGTCACTCGTTTCATTTCAGTCTAAGTCATCTTATACCTTTTCTCAAACTTCGATGCTTCAAACCTGGAAATAACAACGATTCCTCAATCAAGATTCCATCAAACTTTCTCAATCGAATATAAGAAATCGATACTATATCGGCTACAATCTTCAAAGCGATTCAACTCCCGAAATCTCACAACTCAACGGCCTTCGAACGAATCTGTACGGAGGTAAGAGAAGATCAACAAAGACGATCAAACTCAAAAGCCAAAAATCATCGACTCAAAATGGTTCAAAATCCCAATTTCAAACCGGCGGCATAACGGCTATATTCTAATTAAACCGGAATAGCAGACAGCATCATAACAACGATATCAACTCAATACAATGCCCAAAAAACAACAAAAGCTCAAACCCAACAAATCTAAAAATCCTTATTTTCAAAAATGGCTTCCAAAAATCATAACAAATCCGAACGACGCTCTATTTCAAAACCGACAGAGAATAAACGATCAGAACTCTGCCAAGATCAACATACTCGAAACTCAATCGATTCTAACAACATCCGAAAAATAGAATGCATCTGATCGTAGAAAAACTTACGATAGAACGAAGCTCTCGCAGCCGTGATCGCTAATCTGCCTTCAGAAATAATTTCTAACGGACGGATCGAGCTAGGGATGAAATCTGGAAAGCTTGGAATTCACTTGGGCGTCTTCAATGGAGGAGGGAGACGTTGGAGGGTATGAAGAAGTGAAAGAATGGGTCAACTTATGCTTAAATATCTATTTAAGTCCAAAATTGCGTTTTAGTGCCTCAAATTTTTGAAATTTGCAAAAAGGACCCTGATAAAAAACAAGTCGGCTTTTGAACTCTGCAATCTTCGATTATCCCAAATAAGCTCAATTAAGATAAAATCGGGGCGTTACAAATTATGACATGCTTCGTACCATGAATTCGTTTTATTTTCTTTCTCATGTATGTATGACTTGAAACAATATGATTTATATTGTGTTTGTTTGTTTGTTTGTTTGTGTTTTTGAGAATATTGTGTTTTTAAGTGGGATAAGTTAATCAAATTAAATTAAATATTGATTTTGTAATTTTCTATATTATGTGTTAATTACTTATTTTGTGACTATTGATTTATGAAAAAAATGTAATATAGATGATGCAGTGTAGTGACCCTACATTGAATCACCTACTAACTGGCAACTAATAACATGCATTAAGCTTAATAAAATCAATAATACTAATCATAGAAAAACGTGCGAAAACAGAACCCATAATTTACATATCAGTTTAGAACAACAAATTCAGGCTTATTATAGTAGTGATACAACCATATCAAAAAGCTTAAAATACGACTGTTTAAAACATTATACAGCTTAACGAATCCTGCTGTATAAAATCCCCTAAAAAGCTCCGGCTCCCTAGTCCTGCCTCAAACCACCGTCTCCGTCCATCCTGCGACCTGCCCCGTGGAATGAGGTGTCCAAGATAACAACTAGGACGTGAGAGATAACTCCCAGTACATAAACATGAGTAAACATATGTATATGATGCATGCAACTGTGATGACTGGTAAAGGGTCATCTGATAAGTCATGCTCAGTACAGGAGCCACATGAGTGTTGTAACCTCGCGGATCAACCTCTGGGTACAACCACACTCGTCTAGTACACCATAGTAGTCAGACATACATGTTCCCACCGTCGCGGTACTCTCAGTGACAGACTAACAAGTATAGAGCTGAGCGGCTCTATAATCAAGTATAACAAGGTATAGGCTCAACGTGTATATGCATATGACATATGAATATGGAAAGCGGTAAATCATATATCATGCCATATAATAATGTAAAATAAATGCAACACATAAACATGTATACTCGCTGAAAATCTCAGTCAATGTGTACATACCTCTAGGCTAGTTCAAGTCTAGTAGGATCCTAGGTTCCAAGCCTATATTCAAAAGTTCACCGTATCACTACACAAGTTCTATAAGCCTTAACTAAGCTAATAAGTACTCCCAAAACTTAAATAGATTTCCGAACCATACCTTCGTCCGTAGTAAGCCCTTTGGAGTCGCTAGTCCTGGATGACTATAACCACACCTTGGTTATTCCAGAACTTCTATTATAACCGGTAAGGACCTCAAGTGTATATCTCACACTATATAACTGAAGAAGGAAACTCAGAATTCATAATTCAAAATGAATCCGAATGAGCCCTATTTATAGGCAAATTTTCGGTCAAGTTTGGACCCTCCGAACTCGGGTTCGGATCGTCCGATCTAGCTCAATGGCTGCATGCAGAACACGTCAAGTTTGGACCGTCCGATCGCCACTTCAGGCCGTTCTAAGTGTTCTAAATCCGACACTTGTCAAAATCCATGGCTGAGTAATACTTCTTGCTTGGCATGAGGAAGTTTGGGTCGTTCGATCCTGGTTCAGACCGTCCGAACGTGCCTTAACTCCGAAGTCAACAAGCCCTCTTCGGAGCCCCCGGGTTGCTGAGTTCGGATCGTCGGAAGTCCTCTTCAGACCATCCGAACTGGCCCATTATTGAAAGTCCAATTCTTGATTTTGAAGTACGATTAAGCCCCGAAATTGGTTAATTACTAACCCTTAATTATGTTTAACATATTATTATCTTAAAATGGAAATCCGGGATACTACATTCTCCCCACCTTTAGATATTTCATCCGCGAAATAAAATTTAAAGACAAATCAAGATAACAATATGAAACATCAAACCATTTTTTATTACAACAACTGTAATTACATCTTTACATGGTAATCAAAAGTACAAAGCTAACAACTCAAGAAATTTTGCTCGCATACGTCTCTCTGTTTCCCAAGTTGCTTCTTTGACGCCCGAGCGCTGCCACTGTACCATCACAAGTGGTATAATCTTGTTCCGAAGCGCTTTCTCCTTCCTGTCTAGGATACGGAGTGGTCATTTAAAATATGACAGATCTGACTCTAGCTGAACATCAGTAGGCTGGATAATATGAGATTCATTAGCTATGTATTGTCGAAGTAACGACACATGAAAAAAATCATGTATACTAAAAATATACGGCGGTAATTCCAAACGATATGCAACATCTCTGATCTTTTCCAGTATTTGGAAAGGCCTAATATATCGAGGTGATAACTTGTCTTTCAGACCGAACCTCATCACATTCCTAAAAGGTGACACTCGTAAGAACACATATTCACCAGGCTCGAATTGAAATGGCCTGCAATGAATATTAGCATAACTGTCTTGTCTATCTTGAGCAGCTTTAATCCTTCTCTTGATCAAATCTACCTTGTCTACAATCTGCTGCACCAACTTGGGACCCCCAACTTGCCGTTCTCCTATCTCATCCCAAAATAACAGAGTACGACATCTTCGACCATACAATGCCTCGAAAGGTGTCATATCAATACTGCGATGATGACTGTTATTGTAGGCAAATTCGATCAAAGGTAACTGATCCTGCCAAGATAAACCAAAATCCATAACAGAAGAACGTAACATATCCTCCAACGTAAGAATCATCCGCTCTGACTGCCCATCAGTCTTCGAATGATATGCAGTGCTCAAACTCAGAGTGGTACCCAACACCTGTTGAAAACTACCCAAAAACGTGAGGTAAACCGCGGGTCTCTATCACTGAATATGCTCACTGGAATCCCATGCAATCGCACTATCTACTGGATATATAAGTGTGTCATGCGATCATAAGAATACTCCCGGTTGTAAGGAATGAAATGTGCTGATTTTGTCAAATGGCAAACAACGATTCATATAGCATCACACTAACGTGAAGTCATATGCAAGTTGGTGACAAAATCCATAGTCACGTGCTCCCACTTTCATTCGAGAATCTCAAGATTCTGCAGTAATCCACCTGGTCATCAGTGTTCAGCCTTGACCTGTTGACAAACCAAATATCGAGAAACAAATTGATATACACTTCGCTTTATCCCCTTCCACCAGAATCTAGTTTGCAAGTCATTATATATTTTCATGCTTCCAGGATGAACTGACAATCGACTCCTGTGAACTTGAGAAAGAATATTGTTCCTGAGCTCCGCAACATCAGGTACAACCACTCGATTTGATAAGCACAATAAACCATTTGCCTGATAATGGAATCCAGATGTATTAACTCCTTTGGCTAGACGTGTCAATCGCTGAGTCTTAACATCAGCTATCTGAACGTCTCTAATCCGAGAATACAAAGCTGGCTCAGATAAAATAGTATACAAACGAATTCCATCTCTTCCTTTCTTGTGCTTGAGTGTGAAAATCAATGAACAACATTCCTGAATCATATGAGATAATTCACTATTCTGAAGTGCAGAAAGTCTCACCTGCCGACTCAAGGCATCAGCAGTAAGATTAGCAGAACCTGGATGATATTTATCTCGCAATCATAATCTTTCAGTAAGTCCATCAAGAGTCTCTGTCGCATATTCAACTCAGCCTGAGTGAATAAATACTTCAGACTCTTGTGATCCGTAAATATTTCAAATTTCTCACCATTAAGATAATGCCTCCAGATCTTGCTAAATACATCCGCTGGTGCATGTGTTGTCTAGATTCATCAGTTTCACTCATATGAATGCTACCTTAGATTTAAATCTAGATCGCTGGTATTTGAGTTTATTTATTGGTAAGGGTTAATCTAGAACGATGGTGTCTAATTAACTAAGATTAAGGTGGAACAGGAATTAGAATTTCAATGATGAATATTCAAAGTGAATTAATTATTTTTATGGAATCGATGATCGAATGAATAATTTCAAGGGTGTAGTCGACCGATACCAAGTCTTGTTAGTTTATTGATCTTCCTTATTTTAATTCTTGCATAGTAGTTTTTAAAATCTAAAATCCCCTTTTATTTATTTCCAATATTTTTAAGAACACAAATAAATTTCACTTTCCTCGTGGGAACGATCCCTACTCTCGCTACTACATGTTTATTTAGTTAATCTGAGTTGGGTTAATTTGAGCGCGACACGACTAAGCGCTAACAAATTTTGGCGCCGTTGCCGGGGCGTTAAATTTATTTGTGTTTTTTTTTAATTTTTTTCTTTCTTTCACCGTTTTTTTCTGTTTTTGCAAGAATTTTTGTGGTGTAATACTTTGAGATGTCAAATCGACAAGTATTCACTAGTTTTATCCAGCAACACAGAGAGCCTTTCTACGCAGCATGGGGGAGATTCAAGGATTTGGCAACCATTTTCCGGTATCGTGATTTTTCTAACTATTCTCTCCTTACATTTTTTCTTAATGGTTTGGATGCAGTGACAAGAATATGGGTAATTGATGGAGCTTTCACAACTAGTAGTTCACTATTTTGCCAAGATGATGATAGTATGATGCACCTGTTGGATGATATGGCAGAATTTGACTATTACCGATATTGGGATCTCACACCACAAGAATGGAGGCACTAATACCCACAAGATACTCAATACCCGGATTTTATAGACCAACCATTCGAGCTTCAAAAGGAGGAGGAAAGTTGTTCTCAATTGATCTTACACCCGCTAGAGGATATAATGAGCAAGCTTGTGGCATCGACTGAGGAAACTGTAGAAGATCTAAAAAATTCTAGATGTCAACTTTTGGAGCACATAGAGAATATCAAGAGATCAATCCTCCATGAACACCGAGAACAGGAAGTGGAGAAAGATACTCAAGCAGTGACCAACCCGATTTGGTTCGATGATGATGACTCAGAGAACCAGGATTGGGAGTGCGAACAAAATCATGCTGAAGATTTAGAGGCGTTTGAGTCTTCTCTTATTATTCAACCGCAGTCGGAAGATGTTATGGAAGAAATAAGGTATGATGGAAATATTTTGCCACTCGAGTTTGAGGATGACAGAGTTCAAGAGTCTATCGATTTGAGCTCATCGATAGTATTATCATACACACATCCCCAAAATCCTTCTTTTCCATCGGTACCAGTTTCAAAAGATGTTGGCTTCCTAGAGCCCACCGAGATGTTCTCTTCCCATTTTTACCAGTCGTTATGGAGTGTTGTTAAGGTGATGAGCTTAACTTATATACATCTATCCAAGCTTAAGGGCACATGGAACAAAGACCCATTTGTGGTGTCATATGACACTTATTTTGGGCATCAGCCGCTCTTTGAGGAGTGCTTCTGAGGGTCAAGCTGAAGACTGAAAATCAAGCGCTGCTTGGGAGGCAACCCAAGGGGAGTATTTTCTTTCATTCTTAGTTTTTATTTATTTTTGTTTTGCATTTTTACTTACATTGGGGACAATGTAAGATTTTAAGTATGGGGAGAGGACTTAGCCATTCATTGAGAGAATTTAGCCGTTTTTATGAGAAAAAAAAAATTTTAGAGCTCATAGTTTGTGATGAATTTGACTGTTGAATTTCACTAGCTCATGATGATATCTAATTGATGACGTGCATGCTTTTGAAAACAGATTATTTGCTAACTTTGGAACACTTTGATATCCAATGCAAATTAAACTTTGATGTGGTTCTTGAATATTCTTTAGCACGCATGAGTCATGGCTTGTGAATTGTATATGACATAGTGAAGGTCATGTGAGCCTTGTGATAGTCTTAGGAAGTCGCTAGCCTATCAACCTCCCTTTTGAGCTTATTCGAAAAAAAAAAGAAAAAAAAAAGAAAAAAAAGTAAAGAATGGAGTTAGTAAGGTGAGGGGAGGCATTGGAATGAGGATTGAAATTCTAGTCTTATAAATTTCAAGAGCTAAATATGGAGGAGAATGTACGGAGTTGAGGATAACCGGACGCAATTACTCGGACAAGTGAAAAGACTATAAAATTTCTCAATGGTTTAATTTGATTTGTTGGTGTGCAACTTGAGCTGTTGTGGGGTTTTACATTGAATGGATCTGTGAAGTGTGCATGACACTGGCTAATGACCATACACACACACACGTTCGAGGCTATATCTCGAGTTGAAATATCTGGATATTGAACTTGTTCCGTTGTTAGTATTTTAACGCCTTTCTTGATCATGCATTGAGTTAATTGCTGAGGCACAAATGTGAAGATCATGGTTATTTTTGTTATGGATTATGAGTTCGAACTTATTTTGGTTTTGTGTTGCTCGAGGGCGAGCAAGGATTAAGTAGGGAGAGTTTGATGTGATGGTATTTTCCTATGTTTGATTGAGTTAATTTGTGATGATTAGGTGTATTTTGATTGATTAAATTCATGTTATAGTTACTAATCATTGTATGTGATTTGATATAGAAAAAGTGAAGAAAATGAGCTAAAGATGGAAGGAAAGAGCGAGATAAGAGAAGAATTACGGAGCAGCAATGATCCAAAAATTATTTTTAATTTTAGAAAGCTCCAAATCCGATATTCACCGTTCAGAATGAAATTCAAGATGTTTAAAGTTGCTGTCCAAATTTCAGCTCAATCCGACGGCTAGATCTTCAGATATGAATTTTCCAAAATCGCTGCTCGTTGGAAAAAAAAGCTACTCGCTCGATCTGCAACATTTTACCGATCGAGCGGCCAAAAAAGTATGAAAACAGTAGCTGGATAATTTTAGCTCGCTCGATCGGTCAATCTTTACCGATCGAGCGAGCGGGTCTGTTCTGGAAGAATTTTTATTTTTAGGAAATCTTTTATTTTAGACTCTAGACTTTTATTAGGTCTCGATTCCGCATCAATCATCAGATTGGACGGCTTGGAACGCGAAAAACGCTCTGGCGACTAGGTTTTATCTTTCCAATTCTTAGATTTAGTTTCTTATTCAACTCTTTCTTAGTTTTTGTACTTGGTTAAGGAAGACGAAACCCTTGATTTTATTATATTTGTGAGATTCAGTTTTTTTAGTATTTAATTCAATTTGAGTATCAAGAGTTGTTCTGATTTATTTCATGCTTGTGTGTTTGATTATTAGATTGATCACCTGATAATTCTTTCGTACAATCTACAGCTAAATTAGAATTCAAATCCGTAATTGTTTGAATCATCTTATTTTTTAAGCAACTATGATTAATATTTTCTGCTGTTGAATTTGTTAAATCATAGGAACAACAATTGACTAGGCTAAATACATCCGTTGGTGCATGTGTTGTCTAGATTCATCAGTTTCACTCATATGAATGCTACCTTAGATTTAAATCTAGATCGCTGGTATTTGGGTTGATTTATTGGTAAGAGTTAATCTAGAACGTTGGTGTCTAATTAACTAAGATTAAGGTGGAACAGGAATTAGATTTTCAATGTTGAATATTCAAAGTGAATTAATTATTTTTAGGGAATCGGTGATCGAATGAATAATTTCAAGGGTGTAGTCGACCGATACCAAGTCTCGTTAGTTTATTGATCTTTCTTATTTTAATTCTTGCATAGTAGTTTTTAAAATCTAAAATCCCATTTTATTTATTTTCAATATTTTTAAGAACACAAATAAATTTCACTTTCCTCGTGGGAATGATCCCTACTCTCGCTACTACATGTTTATTTAATTAATCTGAGTTGGATTAATTTGGGCGCGACATGACTAAACGCTAACAGTAGAAATACTTTAAATATATATATATATATATATATTAATTTTCTTCTCATTATTGTTTTCTTGAGAATGAGTTTATGAATATGATGAAAACCATTAAAATGATGTATTGAATGGCCGAATGGGTAAAAAAAAAAAAGCACAATTTAAATGAATAAGAACACATTAATTTTCAAAAATTCTATCTCCCAAATTTGATCCTAAATTTTACACTATTTTTCCACTCAATGTCCATGCAATTAATACAAATCATTCTTTGTACGTTTTGGGCAATGTAGTAAATACATAATGTAAAAACTATTTCAATCATTCATATTTTTATAGTAAAAATTAATTCCACTCAATGTACATGCAATTAATACAAATCATTCATAGTTTTTGAACAATGTAGTAAATACATGATGTAAAAATTTGCTTAGGATTCATACTTTTATAATAGAAATAGATGAAAAAACATGTCTATGAATTTGGTATATATTTGTATATATAATTTTGATACCACACACTTTAGCATGCATGATTTTTCATGAGCGACCACTAAAATCCACCGATGAGTTTCAATGATCTGTAAACAAAATGAAACACTGAAACCCACTAACGAGTTTTAGTGATCGCTCACGCAAATCTTACGTACCAGAGTGCGTGATATCAAAACTATATATATATATATATATATATATATATATATATATATATATATATATATATATATATATATCACCCATAGTGAAGATATTTCGGTCGATACAAGAAAAAATACAAAAGCAATCAACCATATATTTGACACCAGATGTCACATATATAACCATACCATATTATTGGTCCTCATCAGCTTTTATCTACTTTAGCTTTAGCTCTAGCTCATATTAAAATTATTAATTAATCTAATGAAACTAACCAAACGATACATTTGTACATACAATATTTTGGTTAGTCTATGGTTAATATCTCTAGTACATATATAGGAGTGTCATCGATTGCGCATTCGAGCACCCCAAGACATGTTGTTTCCTGTCGAACCCTTGTTGATGTTTCTTCTCTTCAGCTCATCTAATTGACTCTGCCACCTCTTTTTCCACTCCCCTGCTTCCTCCATTCCCTGTTTATAAGAATATATAAAACTGTAAATTCATGGACTTGGCCGTAACTGGGATTGTATTTAGAATTTTGAAAGATTTCATATCCATGTGAAACATTTAACTAGCAAAATCTCAAGTTAGTCAAACACATACATAATAATGAGTTTGAACTCTAATATAAATTACGAACTAATTGAGTCTTAACTCATCTCGAAAAGTTAGCTAGCGAAGTCGAAGAACATAGTTCAAATCTGTATTTTTATATACATATCGAACATGATTACCTACCTGGTCATGCTGGTACGATTTTGCAGTCGAAAAACCACCAAATTTGAACCCCTTAGCCAAGTCTTGATCGTAAGAAGCTCTGGTGTTTGGATTCGAAAGGGTTTCGTAGGCTTGTTGCACCATGATAAACCTCCGCGTATGCTCATCCACTCTGTCCGCAGGGGAAACGTCCGGATGATATTTTCTCGCCATTGTTTTGTACGCTTTCTTGATTTCCGAAACCGTACCCTTCTCTGTGACCCCCAGCAATTCGTACAGCGTCTCCGAGCTGGTTTGAACGGGCGTGTAGAAGGCCCGGATTCCGATCTTGGGTCGGGCTCTGCCGGGCCCGGATGAGAATCTGATCGAAATGGGCGATTTTGAGTAGTGATAAAAGGAGGAAATGGGCTGTGTTACTGCTAACTGTCTGCTTGAAACAACGCTGATGTTCATAATTTGGCTGATGTGTTTCTTTCCTTCTTATCCAATATTGGGCATTTGTTTATTATATTTATATATATATATATATAGGGAAAAAGAGTGGATGCATGACATGGCAAAACCGCTAGAATGGATAAGTTCGAAAGATAGGGATCAGAATCCCCTACTGTACTGTAGAGGGTGTTGTGGAGGTTCACACGTCCTTTTCCTTCTTCTTTTTTCGTTTGTTTCCTTTTTTATTTTTTTTACAAGTTTTTGTATTTTTATTTTTCTTCTATTTTTTTTTAAACCAACAAAATTGGCTTTTTTATTTTCTAACTCATCCAATTTTTCTTTTCAAAAATTTTTTTATCCTTTTTTTAAAAAAAAACAATTTTCCCTCAATTTCTACATGTTCAATTCATCTATTTTTTTCCCTTTTCAATTGAAATTTTTAAAATTTAATTTTTTTTAATATTTTAATTGTGAAAGATTAGTTATAAGTAGCAAATAATATTTATTAAAAATTAAATAATAAATTTATTTATGAAATTGTATTTTTATCCGCCTATTAAAATGACCAAGATCCCGAACTCAACATATTTTGGGAGATGAATATTTGGGACCGTGAACATTCGGGATCCCTCGAGCAGGGAGAGAAAATTCCGATTTTTTTTTTCATTTTCAAGATTTCGTTCAAAAAACACAAAAAAAAAGTGATTATTTATTTTTTTAAAAAAATACTATTTATAAATATAAAATAAATATTCGACTTAAAACATATAATACTAAAATATTCATGATAATGCTTCAAGTTTTTTTTTTAAAAGAATAACATCATACGGTGTATCGTATAATTATTATGTGAATTAAGTTGACAATTAATTGTTATATGAGTTGAAACACAATAATATTTAGTTCAATCTATTAATAAAATTATTAATAAAATATATTATAATATTATTTGAGGACGGGTCGAGAATTCCGTCGGGATAAGGTTTTAATCCCGATCCTTCTCCCAATATTAATCAAAACGGAAAAATCGCAAAAACTCGATTCGAGAAAATGTTGTGTTGGGATTTTTTCGGGACAAGAATGAGATGCGATTCAGGAAGGATCGGAATTTCGAGAATGTTTGCCGCCCCTACAATTTTTGTAAAAAGAAATAAAATTGGATAAATTAGAAAATAATAAAAGCCAATTTTTTAAAAAAATAAAAAAAAGAAAAAAGAAGAAAAAAGAAACCTGTTGAGTAAGCATAAAAAAAAATAAAAAACTTGAAAGAAAGAAAAAACAAGCAAAACCAAAAGGAAAAAAAAAAAAAAGAAAAGGAAAGGACGTGTGCTGTGGAGGAACGATTTCCTCCACAACACCCCCTACCGTGGGATCCCCCACAGTAGGGGATCCTAATCCGAAAGAAAGATGTACTTCACCGTTTCTTTATCTTAATCTTTAAAAAAAACACTTTGCTTTATCTTATTAACTATTGATACAGGTGTACTTACTGTGGGCCGTACCATCCATACACCACACATCTTTTGTCACATGATATGATGATGATTTCGGAAAAATTCACCAAGCATCTTCTCACAATATGGTAAGAGTGAAGACTCAAATAACATAATGATATTGGATTCAAATCTTAATAATTAAGGTTAGGTGTTTGATTGATTGGATTAGATTGGGTTTGGATAAATCAGTTGTCGTACCTGATTGTATCACCAAAACAAACAATAAGAATAATTACGAAGCCCAAGATACACTCGAGGATGTGTGCTCGAGTTGGTAGAACACTTTCTTTGACGACGTTGTTTGTACAGAGTAAAGATAGACACAAATCATGTTTTATCAGGTTCGAGTAGTTTTAGGTCCCGTTTGGTACAGAGATGAGATAATTGAATGATTAATAACTTAATTGATTGGAGGTTGATAGGAAAAGATGTGTAATATTTGTGGTAAATAATATCACGTGTGGTATGATTTTTAAAAGTGGGATAAGTTAATTATTATAAATTTTTGACCAAAATACCCTTCAATCTAATCTAAATCCAACATATTGTCCTCCCCAACTTTCGTCGTTTCTCCTCTACTTTCTACACCGTCTGGTGAGTAATTTTTTCTTCTCCAACTTTCGTTTATTTTGTAACCCTTTTCGTCGATATTTTGTTTTTTTTTTCGATTTTGAGAATAAATCACAGGTTAAATCTGAACATGTCATACAGGATTCACCTAGAAATCCGAATGAAACACTGAGGATTGCTTTAAATTCCACTAGAAATTCACTTGTATGAAGTCCAGTTATTGTTTTGAATTGATCGCAACTCAGATTCACGATAATGAAGATCAAAGGAAGCAAATTCGGTGGAGGAACTCGGTCGAAATTAGGGTTTCCGTGTGTTGGGGATCGATAACGTGTGTAGAGGGGGGGTGAATACACAATAATGGTAGTCTTTAAAATCTAACGCAATATGGTTGAGTAAATGTTAGTTCACTCGACCGGTTTTCTTTTAGCCTGCTAGAGATATAAGAGCAACTAAGATTAGTGCGGAAATAGCTCTCAATATGCTAGATGATATCCATGGAATGATGCAATGCAATAACGTAAGTAGACACAGATATGTTTCTTGGATGTTCGGAGCTCAATCTCCTACGTCACTCCTTCTTCCACCTCGGAAGGATTCACTAGAAGACTTTGGTTATTACAACATCTTGCAATACACCCGATCCAAGTTAGGACTTATCCAATGCCTAATATGGAACTCCTAGATTCATAGTGATAAGATTTAAAGCTCTTATCAAACTTTTCTTCAGATGGTGATGATGATTGTCTTAGTCTCTCGAGGACTTAAGACTTCTCAAATCCTTGTATCAGGTAGCGTTCTTCAAACGATATCTGGATTTGAGCAACCCTGGAAAAGATCTCTTCGAAGGTCGGATAAGGCTGTTTAAGCTAAGGGTTTTCTCTTTGAGCGGTTGAGTATTCAAGATAGGTTCGAGAGCTCAGATAGACAGATTCTCAATAAGCATTATTGTGTCGTGTTTTCTATCTAGAAAGGCTTTGATATATATAGCCTTTGTTTTCAACGTCTTTCTTCTTTGTCCAACGGTAAGATTTTCCTACTGATAAAGTTTTCTGAATATTTCGTACTGGGGGCGCCTTTAATTGTCTATTCAATGTGTCTCTCACATTGAATGCTGATGGGCATGTTTGTATTGCATATTTTAGTATCATTTTATTGTCGTTTGTGCATGCATTCATTTGTTTAATTAAGTTTTGTGTATATTTCATACATCGTGTCTACATAACATGCTCCCGGTTTTATTGTGTAGCATGTAATGAATTTGCCAGAAAATATGCATATGAAGAATTGACAGATGCTAGAAGTGAAAAGAGAATAACAAGAGATCTGTTATGGTGCAAAAGAAGTGAAGAAGAGAAGCAAATAAAGAAGATGGAAAAGTATAGCGGTTCGTTAGAGCTGTTAATGAACAGCTCTACCGAACAGCTCTAACGAAGCGCCCTTGAAGGAGTGCTATCGCTCTAACGAAGGGCTCTAACTGTATACAAGAGAGAAGATTTGAAGCGCTATCGCGCTTGTGGGGAGAGCTACTGCGCTTTGATGAAGAAGAAGGATGATGCGCTGTTGAGAGTTGAGGCTGCGCGATAGCACATCAGGATTGCCCATCTGCGCTGCTGTGATGCGCAAAGGAAATTGGAGAAGAAAAGTGTCACGCTCGATCCGTCCAGTTCACCCGATCGAGCGCGCCTATGAAAAATCGGGACAGTAAGTTGGCATACTTTCTCGCGCTCGATCCGTCCAGTTCACCCGATCAAGCGCACTGATCGTGCAGAGAAAAAATTAGAATTTTGAAATTTTAAAACTATTATTTTGCGGGCTTTATTTCGTGGGCTTTCAAGACCATATAAATAAGATCTTTAAAAGTAAAAGGGGGGATCATCAGATTGAAGGGAACGCAGAGGACGGCTACAAGCACAGAAAAAACATCTGGCGGCTAGGTTTTATCTTTCTTGTTCTTAGATTTTAATTCTTCTAGTTTTTATTTTTGGTTGAGGAAGACGAACCCTTGAATTTATTTATCTTGTGAGATTCAGATTTTCATTGTTTGATTTTTATCGAGTATCAAGAGTTGTTCTGGTTTATTTCATGCTTGTGTGTTTGATTATTAGATTGATCACCTGATAATTCTTTCGAACAATCTACAGCTAAATTAGAATTCAAATCCTTAATTTTTGAATCATCTGATTTGTGAAGCAACTATGATTAATATTTTCTGTTGTTGAATTTGTTAAATCGTAGGAACAAAAATTGACTAGACTAAATACAACCGCTGGTGTTTGTGTTGTCTAGCTTCATTAGTTTTACTCATTTGAATGCTACCGTGAGTTTAAATCTAGATTGGTGTTATCGGGTTAATTTATTGGTAAGGGTTAACTTAGAACGCTGGTGTCTAGTTAACTAAATTAAGTTGAAACAGGAATTAAATTTCCAATGATGAATATTCGATGTGAATTAATTATTTTTAGGGAATCAATGATCGAGTGAATGATTTCAAGGGTGTAGTCGACCGATACCAAGTCTCGTTAATTTATTGATCTTCCTTATTTTAATTCTTGCATAGTAGATTTTTAAAGTTCAAAATCCCCTTTTATTTATTTTCAGTATTTTTAAGAACACAAATAAATTTCACTTTCCTCGTGGAAACGATCCCTACTCTCGCTACTACATGTTTATTTAGTTAATCTGAGTTGGGTTAATTTGGGCGTGATACGACTAAGCGCTACCAAATTTTGGCGCCGTTGTCGGTGAAGGCGTTTATTTTATTTGTGTTTTTGTTTTTATTTATTTATTTTTTCACCGTTTTTTTTTTTATTTTTGCAAGAATTTTTGTGGTGTAATACTTTGAGATGTCAAATTGACAAGTATTCACAAGTTTTATCCAGCAACACGGAGAGCCATTCTACGCAGGATGGAAGAGATTCAAAGATTTAGTAACCATCTTCCGGTATCATGATTTTTCTAACTATTCTCTTCTTACATATTTTATTGATGGTTTGGATGCAGTGACAAGAAGATGGGTAATTTATGGAGCTTTCACAATCGGTATTTCAATATTTTGCCAAGATGATGATACCATGAGACGCCTATTGGATGATATGGCCGAGTTTGACTATTACTGGTATTCGCAATCTCAATACCCAGATTTTACAGACCAACCATTCGAGCTTCAAAAGGAGGAGGGAAGTTGTTCGCAGTTGATCCTACATCCGCTGGAAGATATCATGAGCAAGCTTGTGGCATCGACTGTGAAAACTGTAGAAGATTTGAAAAAGTCTAGATGCGACCTTGTGGAGAAAATAGAGAATATCAAGAGATCAATCGTTCATGAACACCGAGAACAGGAAGTGAAGCAAGATACTCAAGCAGTGACCAACCCGATTTGGTTCGATGATGATGCCTCAAAGAACCAGGATTGGGAGTGCGAATCAAATCATGCTGAAGATTTAGAGGCGTTTGAGTCTTCTCTTCTTATTGAACCTCAGTCGGAAGATGTTCTAGAAGAAATACCGTATGATGGAAATATGTTATCACTTGAGTTTGAGGATGATGGAGTTCAAGAGTTTATCGATATGAGGTCATCGATAGTATTATCCTACACATATCCCCAAGACCTTTCTTGTTCATCAGTACCAGTTTCAAAAGCTTTTGGTTTTCGAGAGCCCGCAGAGATGTTCTCTTCCCATGTTTACCAGCCGCTATGGAGTGTTGATGCGGTGACGAGCTTTAACTGTTTATATCTAGCTAAGCTTGAGGGCTTATGGAACCAAGACCCATTTGTGGTGTCATATGACACTTATTTTGGGCGTCAGCCGCTCTTTGAGCAGTGCTTCTGAGAGTCAAGCCGATAACTGAAAATCAAGCGCTGGCTGGGAGGCAACCCAGTGTTTTTTTCCTTTATTTCATTTTTTTTTGTTTTGTTTTGTTTTGTTTTGTTTTTGTTTTATTTTCTTTGTTTTCAGGAGCCTAGCCGCCCCATCTGCCGTCCAATTTTCAATAAGAGTCTTCCATTATTCAGCCTGAGGCCAAAGAGGACGACAACGTCAACACTTGAACCAGGGGAGTTCTGTTTTAATTTTGCATCTCGTTATCATTTTGTTATTTGTGTTGTGAGTTGTGTGTTGTGTTTTTAGTGCTAGAGCATTGAGGGCAATGCTTTAGATAAGTGTGGGGGTGGTGCATTCAGTATTTGTTATTTTGTCTTGCATTTGTTTTTGTTTCGTATTTGCATATAGTTCGTAAATTGTTTCATGTGTGTTTTGTGTGCATAAGTAAAGGATGATTTCTAGCCTTTCTAGCCTATGAAGATGAATTTGAAAATATTTTGAAATTTTTTTTAAAAAAAATTGTACTCTTGATTGGACATGAGAAACCATAGGTTGATTGTTGAATATTCTTAAGCACGCATGTTTAACCAGTGAAGTGTAGTGATGTATTAGATTTTGTGGATGGTTGTTGGACCATTGCACGACAATAGGTGTTTGTGGAACTTTATAGTGCTTGAATCTTGATGATTTTTTTTTTTGATATGGCATACACTTTCTTGGGCGCACCTTAAAATTTTTTGTTTTATGAAAAAGAAAATCAGTTTTTTGGAAACACATTAACTCCATCCGGGTTGCGAGCAAGATGTTTGAAATACTATTCATCTTGTTTGTGGCTAAGTATGCGGATTACATGGGGTTTTTCTTTAAAAAAAAAATAACAATTCCATCCGGGCGTGAAATGTGAATGAAATTCTATTCACTATTTCATAGCTAAGTTTGCGGACCTAATGGGATTGTAGTTCCATCCGGGCTATAGACGAGGGGATTGAAATACGAATCCTATCTAGTTATAGCTAAGTCTGCGGGTAATTATTAGGACTTTTAAAAAATGTCGGGTGCAAAATCCGACGGTGCGTAATTATTCTCAAGGAAGTTATGTTGTGTTGAAGGATTATTGGGAGGAGAGTTCTTGATGGTGAGGCTTGCACTGAATTGTTATAGGTCAGCGAACAGTCTTGAAGCTTTGTTCTTTTGAAGTTGCATGTAACTGGGGTAACATGACACACACACGTTCGCATTCGACTGCAGGTGTATCATTGATGATTGAGGGTAACTATAAACTTGTTTTAGATGAAATTTGTTTTTTCTGAGGCTATGCTATGCGTGATTCGTCCTTGCTTATGTGTTTGTTCTGTTTCATTTTGTTTTTGCATAACTTGCTCGAGGGCCATCAAGGATTAAGTGTGGGGGTATTTGATGGGCATGTTTGTGTTGCATATTTTAGTATCATTTTATTGTCGTTTGTGCATGCATTCATTTGTTTAATTAAGTTTTTGTGTATATTTCATCATGTAATGAATTTTCCAGAAAATATGCATGTGAAGAATTGACAGATGCTAGAAGTGAAAAGAGAATAACAAGAACGAACAGTTCTACCAAACAGCTCTAACGAAACGCCCTTGAAGGAGTGCTATCGCTCTAACGAAGGGCTCTAACTGTACAAAAGAGAGAAGATTTGAAGCGCTATCGCACTTGTGGGGAGAGCTACTGCGCATTGATGAAGAAGAAGGATGATGCGCTGTTGAGAGTTGAGGCTGCGCGATAGCGCATCAGGATTGCCCATCTGCGCTGCTGTGATGCGCAAAGGAAATTGGAGAAGAAAAGTGTCGTGCTCGATCCGTCCAGTTCACCCAATCGAGCGCGCCTATGAAAAATTGGGACAGTAAGTTGGCATACTTTCTCGCGCTCGATCCGTCCAGTTCACCCGATCGAGCGCGCTGATCGTGCAGAGAAAAAATTAGAATTTCGAAGGCTTTCTCACTTTATCAGATGAATCCTTAAATGCTTCGTCCTTTTATTTTTCAGTTGTCTTGTCACTTTCTGAGATCTGGGAAACTGTAATTTCGAAATGTAGCGTGTAGCTTTTTGTATTTGAAGTTCGGTAGATATCTCAATCGGTAGGTATGTCTGTGTTCCGTTTGACATACAACTGTTTTGCATTATTCGTTGGTTGACAAGCTTTAGCTGACGTCGGTAGATATGTCTTTGTTTGGTTGACGTACAACTGCTTTGCATGCTTTGGCTGACGTCGGTAGATATGTCTTTGTTCGGTTGACGTACAACTGCTTTGCATGCTTTGGCTGACGTCGGTAGATATGTCTTTGTTCGGTTGACGTAGCTGCTTATACAAATAAATGGCGGCCGACTAAACAACAAAGTATTGTTTTGTTATCACCAAAAGTCAGGATTCAACAATTTCCCCCTTTTTGGTGATGACAAAACCTAGGCCCCAAAAATCATTTAAAGAAGATATTAGACGAAATGAATTCATTGCGAAGATGAATTGCATTAAACAATTAATGTTACAAGCAATCATTGATAAGTAGCAGTGAAAACCTATTACACCTACATTGCGTTAAGTAAATAAAATATACATAAAATGTACATTACTTCCTTTGCATTCTCTGTGGAGAGGTGTCAACTAATTTTCTGGATACTTTCCCCTTTTTGACATCACCACAGGTGAGATGAGAGATGATCTCTCCTAGTTGAGCACCGACAGTGGTTTGAAAAGTGTCAATACAGGATTCGATATGAGCGGTTAAGTCAGCCTGAAGAATTGAGATTTGCATTGAAGTATGCTCATTCGTGCGACGAACAATTTGAGAGACCTGTTCGGCAATAGTACCCATAGCTCGAAGATTGCGTTCTTTGTAGTTTTTCAGCTCAGTGACGCATCTTCCGAGTTCAAAAGACAAACTGTTAAGACGAGACATAATCGCTGATCTTGTGTTGTCAATGCTAGCATCTTGTCCTTGTATGCGATTGCTGAGTCGTTGTGTGGTCACGCGAAGATCTTCTACGATGCGTTCCAAAGCATAATTCGCTGGTTCGGAGTCAGGAACTAAATTTGAAGCAAGTGTGGCAGTTTGATCTTTTGGAGGTGAGACTTTGGTGGTCTCGATCGATGAACAGACATCGATTTCAATCACCTGATCTGTTTGGTGAATTGGACTGGAGGGCTGCAAGCCGTCAGTCGTCGGTTGAGGCGAGTCTTCAGAATGGATCTCTAGAAGAGGAGATGTTGGTTGTTCATCATCAAAAATTGATTGCATAACATCTGAGACTGATGTGAGTGGGATCTCAGGAAGATTTTCACCATCAACTGTTGTGATTGGGTCAATCAGTTGAGGGTCTGTGATGAGATCAGCACTTGATGTAGGTTCAGCGGCTGATGAGGAAGCAAACGTAAAGTATGCTAAGGGACATTCGTCTTGTGCCGCAATAAATTCCTGTTCCTCTGCTGAGAATACAAAGTCAGATGCTTCCGAGTTATCATGAGAATCTAGAAAAGGGATCATGGCCTGAACTTCGTTGTTATACGCCTGTATGTATTCATCGTCCGGTAGTGGGATGGAATATTTGAGACGATATTCTCTTAAAAAGGTGTCAGTGACATCAACTGACTGCTTAAGACGTAAGATGACTTCAGTGTTATCTTTGGCAGTTTTGTTCATCGGCTGATAGTGCTCTTCTCTTTTGGCAAGAATATATCGGGCGAGACTATCATGGAGCTGAACGTCCACCAACTTATATCTGCCGAGTGCTGTTTCAAGACTTGATGTGGCAGTGAGAATGAACATCTTGTCTTCTAATTTGGAAAGGTATTCCAGTTTATTCTCAAGAAAGATCTTAGAATATGAAGCATTCAGACGATAGTGCACCCATTCATCAAATTCCTGTAGTTTGAACCACACAGCCCGGAGAATGCTAAAAATAATGATAAGAACCTCCATTTTTCCTATGGATTGGGCTTTTTGAAATGGGATGAGAGGTGCTTTTCCTTTGCCCTGAGGGTCGGTTGAAGTTGTGGTCAGTACAGAGAACGAGGGTTCCTGGATAGTGATTCCTTTTGGTGGAGGAATCTGGGTCTTCACAACCAACTCTTGTGTTCTCAAGATTTGCTGACTGATGACGGCAGCAATATCAACTTATGAAGTCGGTGAGGGCAGAGAAATGGGTAATGTGGTAACAATGGTGCTGTAAATTGGTTCGGAAGTTATTTGGGGAATTTGGATTGGGTGAGTAGGTAGTGTTTCGGATGTTGAGACTTCAGTGGTTGCTGTGGTCAGTTGAGACGTAGGGGTGTGAACTATAGATAGCAACTTGATCCTCTTTGGTTTCGGGTGAGATGGCTTGGGAGCCATTTTTGCTTTTTGGGATGGAGAGGGGTGAGCGAATACTTGAACTAAGGGAGCATTGTCACTAACCTCATCCTCCAGATCAGAGTCCACTTGAACAGGTTGTCTGATCGGTCAAGTACGCTTGACTTGGGGAGCTGCAGTGATTTTGGCAGTTTGTTGATCTGCCCCAATTTCTCGTTTGATAGTCCTGAGCTGGTCAGAAGTCACCTGATTCTTGTTTAAGAACAGAGGGATTGTGACTGCATTTAACCATTTGGCTGCATGAAGGACTTCATAGTCTGAGGAGTCAACGTTTAGGGCTGCAAGTAGATAACATATCTGTAGTGCAAAACCTTCCGATTGTCATTTGCCTCTAATCATTTCACATAAAGTAGAGTAAAGAATTGAAGACCAGTTAAAGTTCAACTGGGAGGCAATGGAGGCCATGTACTGAAGCTTTTCAATAGTGATCTTGTCATAGGAACCAGCCTTGGCTAAAAGAGTTTTTGCGACTATGTTAGCCAATAGTCTGTATGCTGGCTTCAAGCTTTGTTTGAGGTCATTGACCTTAATGGGTGAGCCATCAAGTGTGAATTGAGCTGCCCAGTGGGTTGCATTACCGTCAGGTAAGTCTGCGCATTTCATCAAACCGGTTGTGGGCAAGTTAAAAGTATCGCCAAAGAAACGTTGATTGAACTCGATCTTCTGTCCTCTGATGATACATATGATGCTTCCATGATGTATTTGGACGGATTCAAAGAATTCCTTGACCAGATCATAGTTGACCGTTGATCCAAAGCTAAGAAATTTGCAAAGTCCTGAAGCTTCAATCATGTTGAACATGGCTGAAATTTTCGCATTTTGGATGGAATGGATTTCATCGAAATTAATAGCCAGACAAGTCTTTTGGATAGACATCCTTGAGTTTTTCTGCAAACAAGATATTTGATCAATAGTTTGTGAAGAATGCAGATGCAAAAAGTGAATATGAGTTCGATTTGCAAGACAAGTTTTTGTGTGAGATGTGTGAAATAATCGGTAAATATGGTGCCACGTCACCTAAACTTTTTAATTTTGAAAAAGAGAGAGAGTGAAAGATACGCGGTAAATTAAAGTAAGGACGATGAATATAATATAATAAAATAAAATATAAGGTGGTTGGATTCGAATTCCAATGACTGTAATCAGTCTTGATTGTCTGACATCAGGATATGTGATGTTTTGGACATGCCGTCGATTTGCAGAGTAATGATTTTATGCGTGATCCTTTCAGTAAACGATTGATATCACTCGATGTTTCACCTTCTCCTTTTTATGCCTATAAATATGAAGTGAATATATCAGTCGTGTAACAATAAGAAATCATTCAATAAATCAAAAAACAATATGCCGGGTCCGGGAGGTGATTTGGCAGTAGAATTCGCCGCTGCTCTAACGAGAGTAAGGTCTCGAGAGTACAAAGATGTTGTGTTCTTCCAGGTTGTTGAAGAAATGGAAACGATTGAAGAGCTGCGTCTGTTTCTCTCAACTGGCCATCCTCATGATTCTGAGAGAGACTATGCTGCCCTTGTGCAGCAATATGAAGACAAGCTGGGGTCGTCGGACCCGATGTTAGTCTTCAGTCCAGAGGGACTGTTGCTCCTCTTGCTCTACAAAGAGCTAGAAGGACTGGAGCGCATCCGGCCGGATGATCTTGGCTACGTTCGCTCTCCTACCAGGGAGCTTACGTTCTTCATGCTCTCTTGGAAAAGTGAGGTGGAGAAGGAGATCGGTAGAGCTCTTGAGGCCTTTAGGGTTCTCATGTAATATGTCCTTCTCTCTTTTTTTGAAATAAACAAATTTATTTTGCGCATTATCTGCTTTTATGAAACAGTAAGCAACGAGCAATAAAGTTACGTCACATCACACATTAAACGAGATATCATCGAGAAAGAAAACAGATATTAATAATGACAAATCACTGTTGCAAATAATAACTATTTTAAGCTTTTAAATAAATGCAAGAGTGCACAAATATCGATAATATAGGCTTATCAACAGTCTGAGCCAGTATCTCTTTCGGATTTTCTCGAAGATAAATCAGTGGGTAACTGTTGGCATTCATGACCTCTGGCCTTCGGTATTCTTCGCCTATAAATACTGTGATGTAAACAAGTAAATAGATCATAGCTTAGTTGAAACAATAACAAATAACAAACAAAAAATGGATGAATCCGATTTCAAAAGACGAAAGTCCATCTACAGAAGCAGAGTCGTGGAAAGAGGCATGAGCGTGTGGCATATGATGGAGGCCATTCGCCGTAAATATCGTTCAGGTGTTGTGCCTCTTAGTCCAGGCCTTGCTGCAGGGTTGCTATGGTGCAAGCGTTGCTTGCGAACCCAGAGCACTGGTGTGGTGCTAAGGCCATCTGCTATTCGACTCATGATGTTGTTGGCAGAAAGAGACGAGATGCAGAATATCTGTTTTGAGGATGACGTCTGCAATGGTCAAGGCTTGCTCTCTGTCTGGATGATAGAGTGGAGTCGTGAAATGAGAAGCAGAATTTCTGCAGCTCATGATGACTTCAGACTCACTAGGGGTTAGGGTTAAGCACTCCATGTAATGAAAGTATTTTGTGCTTGAAATGAAATAAATGATTATTCCCCCTAAACTCATGCTTGTCTTAGTTTAAATCAATTAGACCAAGAATATTGCGAAAATAAGAAAACTTAGCGTCCGGCAATGGCTTGGTGAAAATATCTGCTGCCTGCTGGTCAGTAGGTACGTAGATCATTTGAATCTCCTTTTTGAGTACGTGTTCATGAATGAAATGATGACACACATCAATGTGCTTGGTTCTGGAATGCATCACTGGATTTTGAGTGATTGCAATAGCACTCGTGTTGTCACAAAATATAGGAGCTTTATTTGACTTGATTCCATAGTCCCTAAGTTGTTGTTGTATCCACAGTATTTGAGCACAGCAACTACCAGCTGCAAGGTATTCTGCTTCAGCAGTAGAGGTGGCAATTGATGTTTGCTTCTTACTGAACCATGAAATAAGTCTATCTCCCAAAAATTGACACGATCCGCTAGTGCTTTTACTGTCAATATTGCAACCTGCATAATCTGCATCTGAATAACCAACAAGGTTAAATTTTGAGTCTTTGGAGTACCAAAGACCCACATTTGTAGTGCCTTTAAGATATTTAATAATCCTTTTGGCTGCAATGTAATGTGATTGCTTGGGTGCTGCTTGAAATCTTGCACACAAACATACAGCAAACATAATATCTGGTCTACTGGCCTTAAGATAAAGTAATGAACCGATTAGACCTTGATACGTAGTTACCTCAACTGGTGCTCCTGCTTCATCTTTGTCAAGTTTAATAGAAGCACTCATATGGGTAGAAATGGCAGAACAATTCTCCATACCAAACTTCTTGATAAGTTCTTTGGTGTACTTAGTTTGATTTATGAATTAAGATGCCATTATCCAGCTGCTTGACTTGTAGTCCGAGGAAGAAATTTAATTCTCCCATCATGCTCATTTCAAACTGTTCCTGCATCATCTTAGAAAATTTCTCGCATAGACAAGGATTAGTTGATCCAAATATAATATCATCTACATATATTTGAACGAGTAAGATGTGATCTCCTTTAACAAACTTAAAAAGAGTCTTATCGACCGTTCCTATAGTAAAGGCATGATCTAATAGGAATTGAGATAACGTATCATACCATGCACGCGGTGCTTGTTTTAAGCCATAAAGAGCTTTATCAAGCTTAAAAACAAAATTAGGAGTTAAAGAGTTGATAAAACCTGGTGGTTGTTCAACATATACTTCTTCTTGAAGTAGACCATTGAGAAATGCTGACTTGACATCCATTTGATATACTTTGAAGTTTTTGTAAGCAGCATAGGCAAGGAATATTCTGATAGCCTCAAGCCTTGCTACTGGAGCGAATGATTCGTCAAAGTCAATGCCTTCCTCTTGTCGGAATCCTTGAGCAACCAGTGGGGCTTTATTTCTTACCACTGTCCCATCCTCATTCAATTTGTTGCGAAACACCCATCGGGTGCCTATGATGTTTTGATTTGTCGGTCGAGGGACTAAATTCCACACTTTGTTTCTAGTGAACTGGTTTAGTTCTTTTGCATTGTTTCAATCCAGCTAGCATCTTGTAATGCTTTATCTATGTGTTTGGGCTCTAGCTGTGAAATGAAAGCTGCATGCAATAGCTCATCAATTAGTTGATTTCGTGTACGAATAGGTGCAGCAGGGTTACCGATGACCAGATCAGGTGGGTGATTTTTACTCCACCGAAGATTTGGTCTAAGAGGATTTGCGCCTGTTTGAGTGTCTTCCTCATCCCTGATTGCGTTGTTAGGTTCAATAGCACCCTCTCCGATTATCTGTTCGTCATTGATGTGATCTACTCCTCCTTTATTGGGTTGAATAATCTCTTCTGCTAGATCATCTCTTGTGTCAGGAGGGTCATCACTATCACTTTTATCCTGTAGAAAGGTTGATTTTAGCCTGCTGGCTAAATCTTGAATGTTAGTTTGAGACTTTCCTGCACATACAGTAGTTTCATCAAAAATGACATGAATGGATTCCTCTATAGTCAGTGATCTTTTGTTGAACACTCTGTAAGCTCGGCTAACTGAGGAAAATCCAACAAATATGCCTTCATCTGCTTTTGCATCAAAAGCTGTCAGGCGATGTTTTCCATTATCATGAATATAACAAACACAACCAAATACTTTAAAATACGAGACATCAGGTTTTGTGCCATTCCAGATCTCATATGGTGTTTTGTTGTGTCTCTTGTTAATCATAGATCTGTTTTGAGTGTAACATGTTGTGTTAATTGCTTCTACCCAGATTCTTTGAGATAAATTGGAATCAGCAATTGTAGCGACCCGACCCGGATCCACTACCTAATCAGAGTTAAGAGCATAATTAAGCATGCATTAAATAAAATCGCTGCGGAAGACTTAAATACAAGCAGACCGGCAGAATACAACCGGCTAACAAACTCGATTTATACAACCCAATCGAATTACTTAGATAAGAACCTACAACTAAGTACTGCTGTCTTCAAGGTCACTGGCTCCTCCAGGCTCCTCGTGATCAATCCTGCACCTACACCTGCCCCATCGAATAGGGTATCCAGATACACAGAAAATACTGGACGTGAGCTCTAAGCTCAATACAAAAGCACGGATAAACATACAAGTATGATGCATGCAAATGACAGGGTATCCATATCTGGGATAACTGTATACGAACTGCTCAGATTGGCGCCTGGAATATAAGCTCGTCACATCGGGGTAGCTAACCACTGTGCGCGACCACTCATTCCCGAAGCACGAACGTGGACCACGGAGTCCTCCAGGTATCAGTACCTAAGGGTACTAGATATCAAACGTCCTAACAGGGCTGAGTAACCCTAACTGGCTCATCTCGAAAGATATACAGATGTACAGGCACAAGATGATATGCACATGCCGCATAACAATAATAACATGCAAACACATAAATGCAACATATAAGCATGCATATCCGCTGGCAATCTCAGTCAGTACTTACGTACCTTTCTAAGGCAGTCCTAGTAGTCCCACTCTAGTTTCCAATCCTATCATCAAGTCTACAATTCAAATACCCATGCATTATTCAATAAGCTCTAAAAGCCTTGACTAAGCTATTGCATAATCCTAAATAATTTAAGGAGACCATAGCTATACCTGCATCCGTCGTCAGCCCACTGATGGCGACTATCCTGCAACTAGGGGCACACCCCTGCTGCAGCTCCACAGCCTCGAGCACTGCTCCGCTGCATGAGCACTGCTCTGCTACTGTGTCAGACACTGTCTGACTATACTAAAATATGTTCCCTACTCCAACTCTAAAATAAGAGTACCCAAAGCCCTAAATAGAACCTTGCAGGCGAAGGAGAGGAACTGGGAATTCGCACCAAATGAGGAGCTCGTACCTCATATTTATAGAGCACGTTCGGATCGTCCGATCCTGACTTCGGATTGTCCGAACTGCTTCGGGCCGTCCGATCATCCGATCTCCGCCACGCGTCCAACCAATCGCATGCAACCATACACCTGTCCAATACACTGTTCGGGTCGTCCGAACTGGATCTTCGGATCGTCCGAACATCTCCCGGATGACATCACCAATGACGTATTATTTTGGGACAGCTGGCCGCATGAGTTCGGATCATCCGAACCCACTTCGGACTGTCCGAAGTCTTCAGAGCTTCCGAAGCCTGGCTCCGTCCATGTTCGGATCGTCCGAACTCAAGTTCGGAGCGTCCGAACCTGCCGAACCATATCCACCATTTTTGAGTGTCTTGGATCCATTTCTGGACTCCTTTAATTCATCTGGAATTTCCTTAATCATGTTTTACTTAATCTCAACATGAATATATGATTAATTACTCATTAATCATTAGTTTTGGATACGGGCTACTACATTCCCACCACCTTAAAAGGATTTCGTCCTCGAAATCTAGAGTAAACCCCAGGAATATAGTATAAACCATTCGTCCAATTCATTAATAGTTTCGGTTCAAAACATTGGGTCGAATAACCTTTGACAACCCCAATCCTTGCTAAAATTGTGTCACACTACTGACTATCGTCAGTTATCCATCGATAACCGCAACAACACGGCACCTTCGGTCCAAATTGCCGACTGTATCAGCCACACTGCCTACAAATCTTAGCGATGACACTCCTACTAAGGTCGTAACTAGCCATCAGCAATTCTCTAGACATGCACGAACTCCATCGCTGCCCACGATAAAACCAGATACAACGCATTGTATTTCACTGGTCTAACGGTAACATCGCATCCCTTGACGTTATCGCAAAGTTCTAAACAAATTGATCTAGATTCGACTCTCGGTCAAATCCTAGATATCCATTTTTCAAGAACTCGTGTGGGTTACTTTTTATCATGAAGGATAAAATGTATCTTCCAAAACAGTACCTTATGCGAATAGAAATGGCAACTACCGGCCACCAGTTCGCAAAGCAATCGCATCACTGCCACCACTCTAACCATTTGAAATCCTCAGACTGATTGCGATAAACCTTGATCCGAATCCCGCTATCGTAGATAGCATCTAATTTATCCCCTTAGTCATCCTATAATGGATAACCACCAAATCTTGACAATTCCTGGCGTCATAGTACGTACCTTCAGAACTTACTTTTCCCAATGAATGTTTCCCAAAGAGTACCAACTAAGTAAACAGATGACAAAATCTCTGCTTATTAACCCCAATTGCTACAAAATCCTTGTACACAATTTCTTGTTTTAATGCACCCTTCGAGGTCGTCGCCTCGAAATTCACTATCATCCTGCTGAAACTCCCAGATGGACCAACACCATCCTCAGCAGTAGTCTATATCAGATGCTTACTTCTATCTCGGAACTAGAGATAGTATCGACGAAAACGATTCCGATTAATCCTGTTCCAGATAACCAAATCCTTGGCTCCCTAGCGGGGATAACCAAACGGATTCAACTATATCCCGCACAAAATCTATCAATAGTAGCGGCAATCCCGCTATCTCAACCTCTCAATGACACAGCATATCAGAACGCACTGGGATATCAGTGACAACAACCCTGCCAGACTCAGAAAAAACAAGTCTCAGCTGCTGTCTCATCCCATGAAATGACTAATGCTAACTTGCTAATGCTCATTGAAATCCATAAGCACTTGTCGAATGACCTCTCAAGAACAACTCTTGAGACATATATTGGAAGCACCCCAAGCAAAACACTCTGACCAATAGTCCCCAAAATTTGTCCACTGACAATCCTGGGACAATCACTGAATCCTATTTCCTCAAACTGGATCAATAATTGCTAACACCAAGCAATGCTCAGATCAAAATCCGTCACTGGTAGCCAAAGCAACGTTATCAACAACTACGATCACAAGAGCCAACTAATGACCACTTTCGTGATCCGCAGAATCCAAAAGTCTCGATTCCCGCATTCCTGGAGATCCCTTATCGACTAAAGAATTTTCTAATTGTAAGAGTGGGTGCCCAGTGAGCCAACTGTGTGGCTATGGGCTTTGATGACTCTTTGTATAAACAATCTTTTGTTTAATATTATTTACACTTTTATTTATGGCAATGACTTTATATTACTTCATATTGTTATATTGTGATATACTATTGTTGTCTTGATAAAGACCTTGAATATACTATAGTGTATGTAAGATGTGGTAGAACATGGAGATGTCTATCATGAAATACATCTTATAGTCACTGTATATTCTAAAAACCGTTCCTAGTCGATTGAGCCATCCGATAATAAGGATAAGGATCGCTCGAGTTTGAGACTAGCATTTGCGATGCGGAGTACCACGTTTCATTGGTAGGGAACATGGAGATGTTCGAAGCATGCAAATGGATATTCATAGGATGAATAATCGAACTACCCTATCCGGACTTTCCAAGTGGTTATCACTTATCGAGTGGATAAAGTCCGCGGTTTTGGTTGTACACCATTAGTCCTTACGACTTGAAACATCATGGAGACTCTATATACTAGTGCTGTGCTTTGACTCGTTTACCGACTCTATGGGGGTCATCAGGTGTCGAGATTGGGTACAGTTACGACACATATAGGAGTCAATGCATTGTTGTCAAGGATTCACCACATACTTGCGAGTGTGGATATCCTATGCGATCTGAGGAGATATTAGTGTGACAAATCTCTGGCCAGAGTACTTGATGTGATTTAAGAAATGGTTTCTTAGTAGCACATGCGATGTCACTAATTTGATCTTCAAGATGTATTGCATAGTTATCGAATCTTGAGCGACTCTCGATATACCAATGGTTGTTGATTCGATCGGGATATATGGTTGAAGGGACCGTACTGTACGCTAACCAAAATCTACTGGTTCTTGTAGGCACTATCAGTGATACCTAGGGAATCATGGGGCGATGTTGCTAGGCGCTTTACCTTGATTCGTTGGGCAAGTCGGAAAGTGTTGTTCCGAGTCACAAGGAGTTGTGAGCCCACGGCTAGCTGTATCCCTGAACCATTGAGGGTCACACAGTGTAATGGAGTTTTAATCCCCGTTGAGATAGTTAAATTTAAAGAGTTAAATTTAATGAACTAAGGAGTTGGACTTCTTAAATAAGAGTAAGGGAGTAGGATTTCCTAAAATGACATAGGGATGGACATTTTTGGAAACCACTGAATTCGGATTCAGGAAAATTTATTTTGACTTTAAAATGTGCAGAAATGGTTTCTGTGCACATTGGTGAAATTGGTTCATCGATCGGAGTCACGATGAATTTTATATTAATTTCTGAACGTGCGGGCTTTGCTTGTCGGGCCCTAGCTTATGACTAATGGGCCCTAAGGTGTTAGTGGCCTGCATTATAAATAAGTTATTGCAGTACAGAAATTACACACAACAGGTCATAATTTTTTAGAGCAAAAATCGAAAACCCTAGTTCCTCTCAAAGATATTTCGGCCGCCCCCCCTTCACTCTGTCAGAGAAAATTCCGGTCTGTGATTTTGAATTGCAGTCAGGAATAACGAATCAGATTCGTTTAATCTCTTCGCAGAAAAACTTCTGATAGATTTTCTAGTGCAATCTATCAGAGGGATTTAAACCCCATTCGTGGACCTGATTGAAGGAGTTCATCAGTTCCTGGGAGATACAAGAAGCGCAGAGAAATCTGTGTGGTGTCCATTAATCTCGCTTCGAGATTGAAGGTAAAATTTAATTAATTGTTATTTGAATTTTACACACACAATAATTTAATCGTTGTATGGTTGATACCCACACCATGGAATTGTTCCATGATAAAAAATTTTTAAACTTCCGCTGCACCGGGTATCAATCGTGATTGATCTGACCGCCAGTTTTTTCCAACACTAAATGCACTTGAATCGTTATATCAAAGCATACCATACTTAAAGTACCATTCCCAGTACTTCTTGATTCACTATATCCCATCTGTACTGATTGGAATAATCTGATCAATCAAATCGATTTACTATAGCTCTCGCCATGCCTGACGATACCAATTCTAATCAGACAATCATTGATCGATGAAACTCTCATGGCCGATCAATATCGATGATCTCATTGCCACACGCCCGCAGATCCCAACTACTTGGAATCAAAAGAATCACCGCTGATTCAATCACTCATCTTTGACAGAGTCAGACAACATTTACATGTAGTCACTAGTGCTAAACCTGCACCAGTCTATACATACTATCACTGTCTATCTTCATCCAAGATGATCATAAGGACTTGTTCAACCCAAGCCCCAATACAAGTCCGAAATATTTCAACTATCGTTGAACATGCTCCTGATAACTATATCTCTTGCTAAGACTGCAACAAATCGAGACTGAGGTTACTTGCCGCGGTGTCCCACCTGAAATCACTACCAAGTGTACACTGTCATAAATCACGCTATCCTCACGCCTCAAATAGTCATGTACAATCCTTAGCATCGGATATAATCTATCACTGAAGGAAACCATCAATGCTGAAAACTACTCATCCCCGAGTCAAATGTTTCAGGAATTTCACAAACTCATCTCCTGGATAGCCCCTATCACAAGAGCATCCAAACCCCGACTAGATCCACTAGTCTAGCAGTATCCAATAGACTAAAACTATCTGCTCAGAGTACGCACTCGTCAAGGAAAATCCCTCCAAAGACTGGTCCTTATGACAAAACTGCAAACCAATATCTCTGATGACAGTCAGACGATATCTAAACCGCCGATACCTAACCAGGCATCCAATCCAATGTCATACCCCGTCGTGACTGTTACCAAAACTCTAGACTAAGTAGTCTTCCCACCGCCAGATCCTGAAGCACGAAAGCTTTCAGGAATTCTGTAGCGACCCTACCCGGATCCACTACCTAATCAGAGTGATTAGCGCAAGCAACAATAATTAAAGCGTTAAATAACGGATGATTTCAAAGTACAACAAATCCAATCGGCAGAATACAACCGACGATAGAAACAGTGTATAATTCTTTATACAACCAAATCAAAATTAGGGTATCAGAATCCCTAACAAACTACTTCTGCACGGTAGCAACCTCAACCCTGCTGGGAACCATCGGGACCGTCCAGCCTCAGACCTGACTCGCCACAAGGTGTCCCAAAACACGAAACATAAAGGGCGTGAGCGACTACGCTCAATACGGAAGCAATGATATAAATAAAAATATGAGCATGCACATGACTTTAAAAATCAGGGTTAAATCACTTTACTCATGGCGCCTGGAATACACAGTACCGGGCAAGAGAGCGACTCCGCGTGGTACTCGTATATTCCCAAGACACGAATCCTCAGGAAGAATCGCCTCGACTGATGGAAACTGTCATGACTCACATTATACCCGATGCAGTCTCCGTAAAAACATATGCATGTGCTAAAAACAGTAAAACATAGCCAATACAGCACATACATCATGCATCACACACATATGTATAAATATCATGCCGGCTATCTCGGTCAGTACTTACGTACCTCTAACACTGCAGGTCAACTCCTAGCACACCCGTCTAGGTCCAAAGCCTACAAGTCTGCTCTACTGCGTCTACACATGCAAAAGTCCATGCATCACTATAAACGCTCTAAAAGCCTTAACTAAGCTATTTCATACTCCTAAATATTTTTAGGAAGCCAAATTATACCTTCGTCCATCGTCAGCCCGCTGGTGTAGAATCGCCTCAAAACTTAGGCACACCTCCGCTACGACGCCGGGATCGCTAGGCAACTTCCGGATTCCCAATAGGATGCCTAGAACTCCGTAGATCTAAGTAAGAAGGTTCGAAAACCAGAGGAAAGGGGGGAAATCGGTGAACAGAATGAGGGCTCGGACCCCTTATTTATAGACGGCGATCGGAACGTCCGATCTCTCATCGGAACGTCCGATCGCGAACGGAGCGTCCGATCGTGACATCGGAACGTCCGATGTCACCTCACGTGCGTAAGCAGTGACATCATCTTGCTGACGTCGGTGATGACGTCAGCCCTAGCCAGAACGGAACGTCCGATCCTCCAACGGAACGTCCGATCTGTGCTTCGGAGCTTCCGATCCACTTTGGATAATTTTAGGCAAAATTTAGTAATTAATTTCCTTAATTACCTTGATTAATTGCGGGTCACTACATTCTCCCCCACTTAAGAAATTTCGTCCTCGAAATTAAATTTTAAGGAAAACATAGTACGCAAAATCAATGCTCTTATTACAACTGAACAATATACATTCGATACAACAGAGTACAAAATCTTAAAACAACTCGGGGTGCTTGGCTAACATCCGACTCTCCAACTCCCAAGTAGCTTCCTCTGTACCTCTGCGTTGCCACTGTACCATCACCAACGGTATGCGCTTGTTACGAAGCACCTTGTCCTTCCTGTCGAGAATCCTGAGAGGTTTCTCCACATATGACAAATCTTGGTCTATTTGCACCTCAGTCGGACACAAGATGTGGGACTGATCCGCCACGTACTGTCTCAACAAAGACACATGAAACACATCATGAATCTTTGAAAGATTTAAATACAAGCAGACCGGCAGAATACAACCGGCTAACAAACTTGATTTATACAACCCAATCGAATTACTTAGATAAGAACCTACAGCTAAGTACTGTTGTCTTCAAGGTCACTGGCTCCTCCAGGATCCTCGTGCTCAATCCTGCACCTACACCTGCCCCGTCGAATAGGGTATCCAGATACACAGAAAATACTGGACGTGAGCTCTAAGCTCAATATGAAAGCACGGATAAACATACAAATATGATGCATGCAAATGACAGGGTATCCATATCTGGGATAACTGTATACGAACTGCTCAGACTGGCGCCTGAAATATAAGCTCGTCATATCGGGGTAGCTAACCACTGTGCGCGACCACTCATTCCCGAATCACGGACGCAGACCACGGAGTCCTTCAGGTATCAGTACCTAAGGGTACTCGATATCAAACGTCCTAACAGGGCTGAGCAACCCTAACTGGCTCATCTCAAAAGATATACAGATGTACAGGCACAAGATGATATGCACATGCCGCATAATAATAATAACATGCAAACACATAAATGCAACATATAAGCATGCATATCCATTGGCAATCTCAGTCAGTACTTACGTACCTTTCTAAGGCAGTCCTAGTAATCCCACTCTAGGTTCCAAGCCTATCATCAAGTCTACAATGCAAATACCCATGCATCATTCAATAAGCTCTAAAAGCCTTAACTAAGCTATTGCATACTCCTAAATAATTTAAGGAGACCATAGCTATACCTGCGTCCGTCGTCAGCCCACTGATGGCGACTATCCTGCAACTAGGGGCACACCCCCGCTGCAGCTCCACAGCCTCGAGCACTGCTCCGCTACATTAGCACTGCTCTGCTACTGTGTCAGACACTGTCTGAATATACTAAAATATGTTCCCTACTCCAACTCTAAAATAAGAGTACCCAAAGCTCTATATAGAACCTTGCAGGCGAAGGAGAGGAACTCGGAATTCGCACCAAATGAGGAGCTCGGACCTCATATTTATAGAGCACGTTCGGATCGTCCGATCCTGACTTCGAATCATCCGAACTGCTTCGGGCCATCCGATCTTCTCATCGGATCGTCCGATCTCCGCCACGCGTCCAACCAATCGCATGCAACCATACACCTGTCCAATACACTATTCGGGTCATCCGAACTGGCTCTTCGGATCGTCCGAACATCTCCTGGATGATGTCACCAATGACGTATTATTTTGGGACAGCTGGCCGCATGAGTTCGGATCGTCCAAACCCACTTCGGACCGTCCGAAGTCTTCAGAGCCTCCGAAGCCTGGCTCCATCCATGTTCGGATTGTCCGAACTTAAGTTCGGAGCGTCCGAACCTGCCGAACCATATCCACCATTTTTGAGTGTCTTGGATCCATTTTTTGACTCTGTTAATTCATCTGGAATCTCCTTAATCATGTTTTACTTAATCTCAACATGAATATACGATTAATTACTCATTAATCGTTAGTTTTGGATACGGGCTACTACAGCAATCATAGTTCTAGCTGCCTCCTTAAGAGTTCGATTTCTTCGTTCAGCAACCCCATTTTGTTGTGTAGTCCGAGCAGCAGATAACTCATGTTTGATGCCCTGGTCATCTAGATAGGATTCAAGGGTTTTGTTTAAAAACTCAGTGCCTCTATCACTCCTGATCCTGTCTATCTCAGTATGTTTCTCATTTTGCATACGTTTGAAAATTTTTATCAGGTGAGTAGCAGTTTGATCTTTGGATGATAAGAAAATTACCCAAGTAAACCGAGAGTAATCATCCACAATCACTATGGTATATCTCATTCCCCCTAAGCTCCTAATCGATATAGGACCAAACAGATCCATATGTAACAGATCCAAGCATTTGGAAGAAGATGAGCATCCTTTGTTTTTAAAAGTGGCTCTCACCTATTTGCCCTGCTGACAAGAGGAACAAACTCTATCCTTTTTAAAATCACCTTTGGGCAAGCCAAGAACCAACTCATGTTTACTCAGATTCTTAATGGACTTGAAATTTAAATGGTTGAGCCGTTTATGCCATAACCACTACTTATCATTCTGAGGAACAAAACAAGTGGGAACTATCGGTTGTTCACTTTGCCAATTCAGCCTATACGTGTTTTTTTCTCTTAGTCCGGTTAGCATAATATCGTCGTTGCTAGATTTGATCAAGCAAGAATGTTTAAGAAATTCAATAATATAACCATTGTCACATAGTTGACTGATGTTGATCAGATTATAACATAAGTTATGAACGAGCAATACGTCATTAATGATAAAGTTCCCATGAGTAATCTTACCCTTACCCATGGTCTTACCCTTCGAGTTATCGCCAAAAATAATCTTAGGCCCTTTGTAGTGTATGATATCGGATAGTAAATCTTTGTTTCCAGTCATGTGTCTGGAGCATCCGCTATCAAGATACCACGTTGACCTTTCTGTTGCACTATTCTTCTCGACTGATTTTACTGATAGTACCTGTAAGAAGAATGTACAACCATGGTACCCTTATCTATTTGGGTCCGAATTGGATTAGACCTTTTGGAACCCACACCTGAATTACTCTAATAGTTTTACCCGTGTGAGTGTTTTTAAGGTGAGTCGGTAGAGGTACACGATATGAATTTGTGTGTGAGCTAGGCTTTACAGTGTACTGTTTGAACTTCTGATCTGTGTTATTAAGTCTATATCGTTTTTGAATAGGCTTATAATTGAAGTGTTGGTTATGTGTCACCCGATGATTCCTGTACTTGAGTTGAATTGGTTCAAACCTTGGTTGTTTGAACTTAGTTTGGTTTCTCATTCTTTGTTCATTCAATCTTGGTTTATTCCATGTCTCTTCTTTCCTTGGGATCTTAGGTTTCACATATCCTAGTCCTTCACGCTTACCTTTTTCATAGCGACTTGGCTGTTTAACATGTATATCTGGTTCAACATGTTCATATATCGTACTAGATCGAACAAATCTCATCACATTGGGATTGTTCCCACTAGAGTACGATTGAGTATTTTCTTTTGATCTAGTACATTCATTTGATCCATATCCAAGACCGGTTTTATCACCTGCTTGTTTCTGGTTCTCATGTATCTTATCCAAAGAGACAGAAGCCTTATTCCACGCATTGATTGTTTTAAGAAACTTTTGATTTTCAAATAAAGTAGCTTGGAATACTCGTTTCATACTATCATTCTCAGTAGCTAACAGATTTAGCTTAGTCTTTAGACCATCAAGTTCTTTTTGCTGTAAACAGCTAGATTCCCTTGATTTATCAATGAGACATGCTTTTTCTGTTTTTGCTTCCTCGAATGATATAGAAAGCTTCTTATACTCAGTGACCATCTCATTCAGTGTCTGAATGAGTTCCTCTTGTGTAAAGTCAGATGAGTTGAAGTCAAATACCTCAATGTCGTCTTCTTCATGTATGGAGTTAGCCATGAGACATTGAACTTGCTCTTCCTCGCTTTCCTCAGATGAGCTATCTATATCGGTTGAATCAGATTATGTTTCAGCCCATTTGATTTTTCCTTCGTCTGCAACTAGTACCTTTTGATCCTTCTTGTTTCGATATGTTCTACTTCCTTCTTTGCCTTTCTTCTTCTCATAGTGCTGCTTTCTTTCTTCATTCTTAGGTTTAGTACAATCTGCAATAAAATGGCCTTGCTTGCCACAGTTAAAGCATGCGGGACCATCCTCTGTATGGTCTTGTTTGTAGTAAGGTTTAAACTTTTTATTATTACGCATAAATTTTCCAAACCTTTTGATAAAGAGAGACATAGCTTCTCCACTCATTTGTTCAGCTGTCTTCTTTGTTGTATCCTCGATCGGTTGAGATAGGATAGTTGTCGTTAGTGACTTGGTGGGGTTTGAAGCTGATGGTTCTTCCTCTGTTCGGATTCCAAGTTCAAACTCATATGCTTTGAGATATGTAAACAGATCATGAAGCTCTAGCTTGTTCAGATCTTTTGATTCCCTAATGGCTATGGTCTTGACATCCCATTCTCTGGGTAGTGCTCACATAACCTTCAAAGCAATTTCACGATTAGTGTATATTTTTCCAAGAGAAATTAATTCACAAATAATATTGTTGAATCTTTCGTCAAACTCAGTCATTGTTTCTCCTGGTTTCATCTTGACGTTGTCAAACATCTGTATTGCTATAGTGAGTTTGTTTTCTTTGGTTTGGTCGTTCCCTTCGCACAGTTGAGTGAGTTTCTCCCAAATTTCTTTGGCGGTAGAGAACGCCTTGATTTTGCTAAACATATTTTTGTCCAGCGTCTTGTACAGTATATCTTTGGCTACGTTATCAAGATTTACTTTCTTCTTATCCTCAGTAGTACACTCCATTCTGGGTTTCTCGACCATCTGTGGTTCTCCTCTTGTTATGGCTACAACATTGTTGACTTTGAGAATCTTCATGGGTCCGTCAGTGATAACGTACCACAGGTCATCATCTCGAGCAGAAAGATGTGCCTGCATACGAATTTTCCAGTCATCATAATCTTCTTTAGAGAACATAGGAATTTTATTTAAATAAGTCATGATGAATATCAGTAGCTAAATAGAAAAACCCTCTCTGATACCACTTGTTGGGGATTGATAACGTGGGTAGAGGGGGGGGGGGTGAATACACAATAATGGTAGTCTTTAAAATCTAACGCAATATGGTTGAGTAAATGTTAGTTCACTCGACCGGTTTTCTTTTAGCCTGCTAGAGATATAAGAGCAACTAAGATTAGTGCGGAAATAGCTCTCAATATGCTAGATGATATCCATGAAATGATGCAATGCAATAACGTAAGTAGACACAGATATGTTTCTTGGATGTTTGGAGCTCAATATCCTACGTCACCCCTTCTTCCATCTCGGAAGTATTTACTAGAAGACTTTGGTTATTACAACGTCTTGCAATACACCCGATCCAAGTTAGGACTTATCCAATGCCTAATATGGAACTCCTAGATTCATAGTGATAAGATTTAAAGCTCTTATCAAACTTTTCTTCAGATGGTGATGATGATTGTCTTAGTTTCTCGAGGACTTAAGACTTCTCAAATCCTTGTATCAGGTAGCGTTCTTCAAACGATATCTGGATTTGAGCAACCCTTGAAAAGATCTCTTCGAAGATCGGATAAGGCTGTTTAAGCTAAGGGTTTTCTCTTTGAGCGGTTGAGTATTCAAGATAGGTTCGAGAGCTCAGATAGACAGATTCTCAATAAGCGTTGTTGTGTTGTGTTTTCTGTCTAGAAAGGCTTTGATATATATAGCCTTTGTTTTCAACGTCTTTCTTCTTTGTCCAACGGTAAGATTTCCCTACTGATAAAGTTTTCTGAATATTTCGTATTGGGGGCGCCTTTAATTGTCTATTCAATGTGTCGCTCACATTGAATGCTATTTAAGGCTTTCTCACTTTATCAAATGAATCCTTAAATGCTTCGTCCTTTTGCTTTTCAGTTGTCTTGTCACTTTCTGAGATCTGGGAAACTGTAATTTCGAAATGTAGCGTGTAGCTTTCTGTATTTGAAGTTCGGTAGATATCTCAGTCGGTAGGTATGTCTTTGTTTCGTTTGACATACAACTGTTTTGCATTATTCGTTGGTTGACAAGCTTTAGCTGACGTCGGTAGATATGTCTTTGTTCGGTTGACGTACAACTGCTTTGCATGCTTTGGCTGACGTCGGTAGATATGTCTTTGTTCGGTTGACGTACAACTGCTTTGCATGTTTTGGCTGACGTCGGTAGATATGTCTTTGTTCGGTTGACGTAGATGCTTATACAAATAAATGACGGCCGACTAAACAACAAAGTATTGTTTTGTTATCACCAAAAGTCAGGATTCAACACCATGGATTTTCCTCTTCAGCCTCTCCTTCCTCGCGGGTTTTTCTGGTTCATATATTTTTTTCTCACCAAGCAAACATGGAGAAATAGTTTTTTAAAAAAAAGCATGGAGAAATAGCAGTTAGAATTCGAGGCTCTGCCACATGGAGAATCCGGTGAAGAAGATGGGTATAATAAAAATCTTTTTGTTTTTTTAATCATTTAAAATCAGGAACATTTTGGTAATTGAGTGACCATAGTCCATGATACTGTTCATTGACTAATGCAATCAACGGGAGATGAGCTTGACATTTTGTCCCATTTGCACAGTGTTTTTAATCAATCCCAAAAGATATCGGGCCGCTAAAATCAAAACAAACATAGGTTTCTTTAACAATCCAGGCTTAATCAAGCTTACCAAACTGGGCCTAAATCGAGTATCATACATTCCCAATAATATTGACACCCAATAAATCCATTTTTTTAAAAAAAAAAAAAATACAAAAATCATAAACATATATTTATTCAAAACATATAATACAGATTATTGCTTACATTAGTTTAAATAATTAGTTGTAAACTAATAAGCGTGATTATATCTAAATTTGGATCCCAAACTAGAAAGACATGAGAAATGAAGAAGTTGGTAGGGCTTGAGAAATAATTTATAACATAAACTTTCGAAAAATAAATAATATATATATATATATATATATATAGAGTTTTGATCTCACGCACTCTAGGGTGCGTGGGGTTCCACGTGCACTCGTACCCAAAACAACTTCGATTGCCTTGAAATTTTCACGGTAGGATCGTATCGAAAATACGAATCCAACTATATATCATATGATATGAATTTCAATCTCAGTGGTCGGAAATGGGAAGATGACCATAAATTAGGTAAATCCGTCATCTTCATATTTCCGAACACCGAGGTTGAAATTAATATCATATGATATATCGTTGGATTCAAATTTTCGAGACGATCCTATCGTAAAAATTTCAAGATAATCGAAGTTGTTTTGGGCACGAGTGCACGTGGAATCCCACGCACCCTAGGGTGCGTGAGATCAAAACTCAATATATATATATATATATATATTATACATATAGTTTTTTGATATGTTTGCACGAACATCTTACAAAGATTTAATACTGATGTAATATAATTGGACTCACTTCTAGTGTTTGAATTATAAAATTGGATTCACTTAGGTTGTGTTTGGATAGAAGTATTTCAAATTCATAGATTTCAAATAAATTTTTGTTGTTTAGATAAATAACATCATAAATATCAAATCCACTTCTTTTATGTTAAATGGTCATTCATGATAATTATGATGGTTTTTAACTTCATCCAATAAAGTGGTGATTTGAAATCCAGTTTAATCCATTTAACTAATGTGTAAATAATCAAATTATGAATTTAAGATTTCTCTATGTTTCATTGTTAACACTAAAATTGAGACGACTCTAACTTCCACTTAAATAAATTAATAAAAAATGCGGATTTTAAAAAAAAATTTGTCATGACTTGTTTGTTTCTACGTAAAGCCACATGTCTCAACTCAACAATCATATAAAAAAATCCATCTTTAGTGTATCCTTTTCGTGAGAAAGAAGGGGTGACATAGGAGTTTGATCTCCGAACATCCATAAACATATCTGTGTTAATTTACTTTACTGCATTACACTACTCTCCATCTTTATCACCTAGCTTAGTGAGAACTGTTTCCGCACTATTCAAAGTAGTTCTTATTTATCTAGGAAGCTAAAATAAAAATCGGTTGAGTAGACTAACATTTGCTCAATCACCGTGTCTTTTAAAGTAAATTAAGTTTTATAAGTGTGTATGCATCCCTCCTCCTCTACACACACTACCGATCCCCAACAAACCTATATTGATCTTGAATTGATATTGAATGTTGTTCTTATGAGGAATTGATCTGGTCTAGACGATTGAACTAGTCTGGTAACGATGATTGACCCGAAAAGGCCAGACTAGTTTCACCTTAGTCAAAATTTAGTCCGATTGAAATACTAATCTGATAAGAGATTTTTTATCATCTTAGTATTTGTTTAGATCAATTATTAAAACTATTTATGTAATTCATCGATTAAGTCATTGGTTTTGTTCAAAGTTCCCAAATGATTTTAGGGGTGACAAAAATTTCCGAAATCCCGATCCTTCTCGAATCCCATCACATTCTCGTCCCCAAAAAATCTCATCCCGACATTTTTCCGACTCGAATTTTTGGGATTTTTCATGTCCCGATTAATATCGGGAGAGGGATCCGAAATAAAACTTTATTCGACGGGATTCCCGACCCGTCTCGAAATAAAATTATAATATATTTTATTAATAATTTTATTAATAGATTGAGCTAAATATTATTGTGTTTCAACTCAAATAATAATTAATTTTGGACTTAATTCGTATACTTGTTTATTGTTAAAACGATCGAATATTAGAATCATAAAATGACATTTTATTTTTGTGTATTTTTTAAAAAATTAAATTAATAATTTAATTAATTTATATTTTTAATTATATAATTAGAACAAATATGTAGAATAAGAGATGCAATTTGACAATCTATTTAACAAAATTTATCGTGTAATATGTATCTAATCATTTTATTAATAATTATCCGATGCACAATATGATGTTCTTATCTTGACAAAACCTTGAAGCATTATCCGAAATATTTTAATATTAAATTTTTTAAGTTTAATATTTATTTTTTATTTAGAAATATAAATTTCTAAATAGTAATTTTTATAAAATAATCACTTTTTTTTTTGAACGAAATCTTGAAAATGAAAAAAAATTTGGGATTTCCTCTCTCTACCCGACGGGATCCCGAATATTCGGGTCCCGAAATGTGTCGGGTATGAGATCGGGAGAAAAAAAGTCTCCTGATTCTTTTCGGAAAAGAAATTGGGTAGGACGGTTACGGTACGGGTCCCGACCATATTCTACCCCTAATGATTTGCTTATGGAAAGTTTGATCTTGTTCGAGTAGTTTGCTTTTAGAATCGTCATCACCAAAATTTAGATTTTACTTTAACATCATCTATATTCAAAATCATATCATAATAATTTGCGTATTATTTTATTTTTGTTAAATGGAAAAATATATGAAAACATAACTGAAATTTGAATTATTACTCAAAATGACGAGGGGGTATATTTGAGTTTCATATGTTTAATATTTTAATTTTAATATTTAAAACTGTAATGGTTATTGTTGTTGTTGTTGTTATTATTATTATTATTATTTGATTAATATAATTTAATAGATATTACTATCACACGAATTAAATTACATAAAATGCAATTGAAATTTTTTTATTATATAAAATGCATCAAAATTTGATTGTAATTTAAACTCAGATTTGTCAAATACTGTTTTAAAAAAAACTTTCCATTTAATCTAAAAAATCATCACAACTTCTAAAAAATAATTTCGAAAGGATAAAGGAGTGTGTGCAAGTTTCAACCTCTAAAATTGGTTAAGAAAAAAATACATAATCAATTATTTTAAGAGATTAGCAAACATTACTTAAATTTAAAATGTTTCATGAAATGGACATATATAATTAAACTTGTTGATCTTGGCAAAAATAAAATCAATCGCGGTTTTACCTATATATATCCATAAGAATGATAGATCCGACCTATATTTATAATGAAACTTTTGACAGAAAAATTAATATTTTTTTAAGAATCAGTGGCAAATAAATCAATTTAACAAAATTGATATATTTTGAGAACATCTCTTCTATATCTATATTATCTATACTATTATATAAAGGTTGAAGGCCTTTGAATAATTGTTTTTTTTGTGTGTCATGAACACCAAAATTATCTTTCAATTTTATACTTTTAATTCACATTTTTCTCCACTTTTTCTCTCTACCTTTTTTAATATATTATATTCCCAATAACTAATTTTCAACTCCTAAATAATATATTATTTCATAAATAAAAAATCATAAAATATCATATATTATATCACACACGCAATTGCGTATGCTTCTATCACTAGTTATTATTATTATTATCTTATTAAAGTTAAGAGGTTGGTATGAACAAATCCCTTACTTTTATTTTTTGATAACCATGTAATTACAAAAATACTACTTTCACTTTTTTTTTTTTTTTTTCCCGATATCTATTTACAAAATTTCCAATTTTCCTTTCACTGTTTGTTTGTTTGTTCGTTTGTTTTTTTTTTTTTTTAATTTTCAATTAACAAAATTTTCATTTTTTCTTTGAAGGATGGGCTTGAGATGAATGACCAAGATTTCTGGGCTCATCATTAAAAACGAGAGGAAGCCCTAAACATGAGCTTCGTCTCCAGCTATCTCCCGCCATTGATGACCATCGTCTTCTCCATCCATCTATCCAACCCAACCCAACGTCATATCAATCGCTGTATGAGGACAGAACGGAGTTTTCTACTTTGCTTCAGCGGAGCTGGTTGCCAACTGAGATTCAATTGCTAGAGTTGGACGAATTGTGAGACTTAGGCCACCACATTTAGTCCTGTGAGTTTTTTTATGCCTAATTTCTGCTATTTGATTGACAATGGCTAGAGGGCGCTTGCTTTACCTTTGTTCCCCCAAGAACATAAATCTATTCGTGGTTATTTCCAATTGTATCCGCCATTTTCACCCTTACCCTTTCCCTGCGCCTCTAATTCCGAGGCAATCGCAATCTTGTTCGACCAACTTAGCTCAATTTAAAGCACATGGAAATTTCTTTAATTTCCACCAACGTTCGCTCTGCACGGTGTCCGAAACTCAAGAGACCAAACCCATTTTAGATTCAATTGCAAGTTTCCAAAGTCAGGCCGAGCCTAGTCAAGTTAGTTATGAAGAAACAATATCTGATCCTCACAGTGAAGGTTCAGAAACACGGGAAAAGGATTTGAGCTTTTGCCATATGGTTAACCGTGATCCAGCGGAAATATACAGAGAGCTTAAAGATGCACTGCATGGTGAAAAGCAATCCAGGAGTGATTGGGATACTTTGACGGAGATTTTTAAGTGTTTTTCCAAGTCTAGTTGGGCTTCCAACCAGGCTCTGGGTATATATATTGGTGCCTCAGTCTTCCCCACGGCAGCTCATAAGTTCTGTAATTTTTTCTTGAAGAGGTTGAAGACTGATTTAGTCAAGTACTTGGTGTCTCTTGGCCCTGGTAATGAGTCTGATAAGTTCTTATTCCCCCTATTTGTCGAGTTTTGTGCAGACGAATTTCAGGATGAAATTAAAATGTTCCGCAAAATGGTGGAGTCAGCTGATATGACAAAGCCAGAGTCATGGTTCCCATTTGCTAGGGCAATGAAGCGAAAGATTATTTACCATTGTGGTCCAACCAATAGTGGGAAAACATATAATGCATTGCAGAGGTTTATGGAAGCGAAGAAGGGAGTTTATTGTAGTCCTCTTAGGCTGTTAGCAATGGAGGTTTTCGATAAAGTGAACGCATTGGGTGTGTATTGTAGCCTTATCACTGGGCAGGAGAAGAAGGATTTTCCTTTCTCAAACCATGTTGCTTGCACTGTTGAGATGGTATCGACAGATGAGTTGTATGATGTGGCAGTGGTTGATGAGATTCAAATGATGGCAGATCCCTGCAGAGGGTATGCATGGACTAGAGCATTGCTCGGGCTAAAGGCTGATGAGATCCATATATGTGGTGACCCTAGTGTTCTGAATGTAGTCAGGACAATTTGTTTAGTGACTGGAGATGAATTGATTGAACATCATTACGGGAGGTTCAAACCTCTTGTGGTTGAGGCGAAGACTCTTGTAGGAGAACTTAAACATGTGAGATCTGGAGATTGTATTGTTGCATTCTCGAGGAGAGAAATTTTTGAAGTTAAATTGGCGATTGAAAAGCACACGAAACACCGCTGTTGTGTCATATATGGTGCCTTGCCTCCAGAGACTCGTCGACAACAGGCAGCTCTCTTCAACAACCAAGATAACGAGTTTGATGTCTTGGTCGCAAGTGATGCAGTGGGAATGGGTCTGAACTTAAATATAAGAAGGACTGTATTCTATAATCTTTCAAAATACAATGGTGATAAAATGGTTCTAGTTCCAGCATCTCAGGTGAAACAGATCGCTGGAAGAGCTGGTCGCAGAGGAAGTCGCTATCCTGAAGGACTGACCACCACCCTGCAGCTAGAAGATTTGGACTACTTGATTGAGTGCTTAAAGAAGCCTTTCGATGATGTTAAGAAAGTAGGACTTTTCCCTTTCTTCGAGCAAGTTGAGTTATTTGCTGCTCAACTTCCTGATATGAAGTTTTCCCGTCTCCTGGAAAAATTTGTGGAGAATTGCCGGCTAGATGGGTCGTATTTTATGTGCCAGCATCAGCATATAAAGAAAATAGCTAACATGTTGGAGAAGATTCAGGGATTATCTTTGGAAGACCGGTTTAACTTTTGCTTTGCTCCAGTTAATATTAGGGATCCAAAAGCCATGTACCATCTGTTGAGGTTTGCTTCTTCTTATGCCCAGAAGCTCCCAGTAAATGTGGCCATGGGCATACCCAAATGTTCTGCTCGCAATGATTCAGAGCTTTTGGATCTTGAGACTAGGCACCAAGTATTGTCAATGTATTTGTGGTTGTCTAATCACTTTGAGGAGGAAAGGTTTCCATATGTTAAAAAGGCTGAGACTATGGCCACAGATATTGCTAAGTTATTAGGTGAATCACTCATCAATGCATGCTGGAAGCCGGAATCAAGAAATGCAGGTAAATCAAAGCAGAAAAGTGAGGAAGATGATTACAAGAGGCCAACATCAATTATTAAACTACATCAAAAGTAAGCAATCTTAAATTATTTATGTATATGACGAGCATGGCATCATGAATTCGGAATCATAAACCTGTGTATGCTTACCGACAGGCTTATCGGTTGGCCACAATAATAATAAGCTATGCATCCTAGGAAATGGAATGGATAACATAGGTTTTTGCTTTTCTTTTGCTGATTTTATTGTGCTTTCTTAAAGAAGTTATTTGACATCAAAACAAAATGCGAATAAAGTTTTTTCTATATGCTTGTTTACTTTTCGCCATTTCAAATAATAGGCCCATGCGCAATGGAGAGGCTTGAAATTTAACTTTTTTTTTTAAATCCTTTTCCTTTTTTATTTTATATGATATGCGCATCTCATAAAATTTTGTTAACGAGAAGTAGAAGGTTTTGTGGCTGTTGTCCTCTTTACTTTCTATATCTGTTTTAAGAAATGAAATTAACATAAAATGATGGAAGATAAACCAGTTTATGTTAATTGCATAGGCTTTGTGATACACAAGTGTTGAGTCTGAGAATGTATTCCTTGGCTGATGGTTCGACTTGTGTGAAAATTAATGTAGTTGGTTTCGTACGTTGGAAAAAATTGTGGCAAACTTAGGACAGTTCTATGTTGCGAACTCAGGACACAATTTTAACGGAAACTATAGTTTCACTAATGGAAACAGAAAGATTACACAAGCAAATGACCAATCCGCACCTAGAGAATGATCCCTAGAGCAGAATATGCTCAACAGAATAAATTCTCCCTAGTCCCTCCCTAGCATGTGCTAGAACTAGAAGAAACCGTAAGCAAAATACACGCATCCAAATAACTACCCCATGCCCCCCTTTTATACTGACTCATAAAATAACTAACCCCATCCTATTTTAATTCTAACAAATGTATATTTTATGTTGTTCCTATTTGGATCCAGCCCATTATCACACATAAATCCAAACCCACTATTACACATAAAAGCCTGTAAATTCTACTTACTATAGAAAAGACATCAAAAGTTAGGTGCAAATGTGGGTTCTGGCCTAAATCAATAACTTGGATGCATTATAATGCTTAATATAGATGTCACGTGTTTCCGAAGCATTGCCTCTTCATGTTCAACCGTGCATCATTGTGCATGTTGCCAAACTACTAGTGATGGTTCAGGACTAAGAAATGTTTCATGATCATTTAATTTAAGGAGGTGGTCTAAATGGCGTGCTCATGTAATATGAAGTTTGGATAATTTGAAAGCATAATAATTGGGAAAATATTTACAACTACCTACATCCCTAAATCATGACTCATGAATGGAATGAGTGTGGTGCTCAAGATGGTATACAATCAAATTGTATAATATTTTTATTTGTTAATTTGTTGATTATTTACTAATTTTATATAAAAGATTATAAAATATCAATAAAAGATGAATAGTTGGATATTATTAAATTTGTGAGTTAGATTAACCAAAATCCTCATCATTGTATTTGAAAAGATTGTCAAATTGACTAAGGAATGTCGCTGACTGTAAGTGGAGTTTCTTTCCTGAATAATGCCGGGACTTTTAAGTTTGGATAAAATTCAATGTCACGTGTGTGAGAAAAATTCAAAATTTATGGGAATCTTTTGTAACCTTGGGTTCAATATGATGTGCTTGGTGGAGTACAAGAGTGGTGAATACTTTATAACTTAAAACTCTTAACGTTTAAATGTTAATCAAGAAGGTGCATTGAAAGTATTTGATGGGGGGGAGGGAGGGAGGGAGGGGTGGTGGACTGGTGGTGGTTTGCTTGATTCTCTGGTATGTTCTGTTATTTTTCATCTACTTTTATGTAAATATCTACTGTGTTTCAAGATTTATATTTTAGCTTAATTCATGCTTACAGTCTAAAGATGCTCAATCTTCTCTAACATCTATGAATACCAGAATCCTAACTTCAACTTATTCCACTAATCAGGAAAAGGGAAGAGAAATCGAGGACTGGACAGCATGCTAAGAATCTGACCGCATAAAATATCACTGGGTAAATTTGGTTATATTATTTGTTATTTCTCATTTTACTTTCATGCTGTGGCTCATTAATGATCATATGTGTTAGAACACCTTTCAGTGAAAAGTAGATCTAATCTGGGATATGTTTTTCTTAATTATTTTCACTTGAATGTATCTCTATGGAATCTCAGGTGTTGAAGGGTTTGAATTCTCAAAGAAGAAGGTTTTTATGTGATATTTTGGCCATGTTGTCCTCGATCATATTCCCATAAATCACTTATGGATCAGAATCATTTGGTTTCCCTCTGAATATACCCTGTTTTGGTGTACTTGTTTTTCGGGTTAGATGAATTATACTTGCTGGTGCATTATTTCTTGTTATTTACTGTCCGCCCAAAATTTTGGTTCATTCCTATGGCAAAATGTGGTCTTTAGATTCACTGGGAGGTGAGATTTGTAAACAAGAATGGATTTAACTGCAGTTGGATGCCAAATCGCTTGCTCAAGGAAAAATGTAAAATAAAGGTGTGATCTAGAGACCTTACAGGATGAAAAATTTTGATGTTAAATGTTAGTATGTATAGCTATATGCGGCTGCAACATCTTAATAGTCAATAGTGTGGGAAATTTGTAGTCATATGCCAATTCGTTTAGTTTAGGCTGCCAGTGTACTGCTTCTTTTTGTGTTTTTAATTGTGACTACTATTTCATGAAAGCTAAACGGCCATGCAATATCCTGTTAAAAGTAAACATGTATGTTCATGTTTATGCTACGAGCTCTGGTTTTTTGGGTCATGGGAAGAGGAGTGAAATATGGGAATAGTATGGAACTAGGGATGGATGAGGTTTGATTATTTATCATGGTTTTTGCTACATGAGACAAAGTAATCTTTACTTCGAATTGATGAATAAAGATAAAAGAAAAGCGAGTATTGGATTTGGCTACTTCATTTTATGTTGTTTCAAGGACATATGTTACCAGGGCCGGACCTGAGATGAGGTCTCTGCTTCAGGCCCAGCGTTTGGCAAGTGCCCCAAAATTTTGTTACATACTCATGGCAGGCTTTTTATTCTGCAGGACCCAACAATTTGAGGCTCAATCTAGTTTCTTTTCAATGGGGCTTTTGGTTTTTAAAATCCATCAAAAATCTTACCAAGATTGCCACATTTCGTTATTTTAGTTCATTCATTTCTCAAAATATTCTTTTTAGTTCTTCTGTTATTGCAAATCTGCAATTTTTTTCTCTTTCATGAATCTCGCTTGCAAGTTATTCCACCACTTTTCTCTGTTTTCCTTTACTATTTTGTGGTGGTTATCTGTTTCTTATTTTAATTAACAATCTTTTAATAATAAAAAATGTTTTTATTTAGTGAGATTGCCGATTGAGTTGTAAAGAATGAATGTGTTACAACATCTTGTTGCTTGATCCTTCTTGTTGCCTGCTTAACCATTAAAATGTATTTTTCTAAATATTCATGTTTTTCTACTCAACTATATTTATCACTTGATATATCTTTTTATATTTGAAGATATCCATTTTTTTATTTATTATAATAAAATAAGTTTAATATCTGAAATGCCAATGTCTTATTTATAAGATTTAATTTAGATGTTGATAGCACAATTCATGGCTTTTAATATAATGAAAAATACTTTTTGCTTCCAAAATAATTAGACATAATATTTACGTGATTATTTTAGACCATTTTTGCCAAGTTGTTTGATTGTTTTATGTATATTTTGAACATTATATATTATTTGATGTTTTATCTCATATTGTATATAATTTGTTTAAAAAAGTTGTCTTATACTCTAAAAAAACTCGTCTTATAAAAATAATAACCGTATTTAACTGTTGAGGCTCACAAATTTTAAATTCAACTCAGGCATGAACATTGTAGCATCAATCCTTGTGAATGCTTCTTCCTTTTCTTTCCTTTCATTTTTTGGGGGATCTTTCACATGATACTAAAAATTGCACGTGTTGCACGTAAAAATTCAATTTAAAACAAAATCATTGAATTTAGTAAATGAAAATGATAATTGCATAGTTTTATAAATCATGTTAATCACTCACATGCCGCTAATTTTGGAATAAACATTTATTACTAATATTAAGGGTGGATAATAGTGTCAAATCTTGGTTCATGGAATCATGGTCTGGTGTCTTGTTTTGTTTTGTTTTATTTTGTTTTGTTTTGTTTTGTTTTGTTTTTCTTTTCTTTTTTCTTTTTTAATTTCCTCACTTGAAATTGCAATTTAGTCCCTTTGTCTTTTTTACTTTGATTATTCCACTATTTAAAATTACAAAGTTTAGTCCTAATTAATTTTTACAATTACGGTATAACCTCATATAAATATAATCAACTCAAGTTGCAGTATGACCTTTCATTATTTTTTACAATTATGATATTACCCTCTGAATATAAATCGAATTAATTATAAAAATTGTACAAGCACGAAACGTGTGCGTCGATGCACTAGTGTTTTAAATTCTTCCTTCTAACTTTTAATTTTCGATATTTTTTTATGGTTTTAATTTGTTTTTTCCTTTTTCTTTGAATGAATGCAAATATTTTCTTCTCATATTCCATGTCAATTATTTTACCTTTTAGGGCATAAATGAGTTTGTTGATATTTTATCTTTTGGCACTATGATCTTGGTGGTTGTATAATATTCCTTTTTATTTGTTACATATTGTTTTTGATACATTGACAATTGATTTTCCAAAGCTTCAACGATAATATTTCATTATATATTTTAATAATTTATCTACTCTAGAAAGAACATTGTGATTTTCCTTGTTCAGCTCTAGAGCGTTATAGTATTGTGTCGAATCTCAATTTTGTTATTAAAAAGGTTAATTATAAGCGTGAATTTTGTAATGACTATACCTTGATCTTAACATATTCACACTGTCAAGCAAATCAGTATGTTCATTTATTGGATAGCCAATAGGAAAATAAATTTGATGATAAAATGATAATTTGATTATTTGTCAAAGTAATATAAATTTGATGATAAAATGATAATTTGATTATTTGTCAAAGTAATTAACCATGATTTAAGATTGCTTTAGGACTGTATAAATATTTACCTTCTTACAACCGACTCCGACTGTTGCGTTCGCAACCGACTCCATCTATTATTTTAGTGATTGATCTTAGGCAACTACTACATTTTTTACACCATGAGCTTCATTTATTTTTAATTTAACAACTTTAAGGCAGTAACATGTGTTTTGTATCTGTTCAAAATCGAAAAAAAAGATGTCGATTTTTGTTATATATAAACAATGACAAATGGTAATTTTACTTCTACTGATTTGTTATTAGAAGCAGTAATTTATTTAGATGTTTTCTTTGGACATGAATGCTGATCTTCAACAGACATTTTTTTCTAGTTCCTGTAAATCATATCGATCATGTCAATTTTTGTAGTTTGATTCATTTAGTCATTTTGATCCTTCAACTATCTTGGTTGTGCCTGATACACTGAAATTTTACTTGTTCGAAATTTTATTGTGCTTTCTTATAAAAGTTATTTGATATCAAATCAAAATGCGAATATAGTTTTTTCTATATGCTTCTTCTACTTTTCGCCATTCCAAATAGTGGGCCCATGCGGAATGCAGAGGTTTGAAATTTAACTTTTTTTATCATTTATTATCTCTGCATCTCATAAAATTTTGTTATTAAGGAGAAGTAGAAGGTTTTGTGCTGTGGTCCTCTTGACTTTTTATATCTGGTTTAAAAAATGATAATTAACATAAAATGATGAGAGATAAACCAGTTTAAGTTAATCGTATGGGCTTTGTGATACAAAAGTGTTGAGTCTGAAAATGTATTCCTCGGCTGGTGGTTTGACTCATGTGAACATTGAAGTAGTTATATGTGTCAAGCTTTGGGCAGTACTACTTACTATAAGATAGACATCAAAAGTTTGGTGCAAACGTGTGTTCCGGCCTAAATCAATAACTTGTGGATGCATTTATAAGGTTTCATATAGATGTCATGAGTTTCCAAAACAGTGCCTCTTCATGGTGGACAGTGCATCAGTGTGTACTGTCTATGTTACGAAACTACTAGTTATGGTTCAGGGTTAAGAAATGCTTGTAGTAATATTATAAGTTACAAAATATGATACTATTAGTTAAGGTGCTATAATCATTTAATCTAAGAATGTGGTCTAAGTAGTGTGCTAATGTTATTTGAAGTTTTGCTATTTTGAAAGTATTTTCGACAGCATTGATGAGTCGATTGATGAGTGCTGGGAAAATATCAAAATTCGAATATCTATTTGGTTTGGGTCTCATGTAGAGTTTGAGAATGTCTCAATCTTAGATTTATTAAGAGATTGGACTTTTGTCTATTGTTGATGTGAGTAGGGTCATGCTTAAACTTTTCTTGTTAGCGGATCACTTGTGCTTCTGTTGTAATTAACAGCTTTCTCGTAATTAATATAATATTGTTATAAAAAAAATAATGATTGGGAAAATATTTAAAACTACCTCCATTCCCATCATGAGTGGAAATGAGTGTTCTACTCACGATGATATACAATCAAACTGTATTATATTTTATTTGTTAATATGTTGATTATCTACTAATTTTATGAAATATTAATACAATAAGAATAGTTGATGTTATTAAATTTGTGAGTTAGATACTAAAATCTTCATCATTGCATTTGAAAAGATTGTAAAGTTGACCAAGGAATGGGGGCTGACTCTAAGTGGAGTTTCTTGGCTGAATGATAGGGGGCTTTTAAGTTTAGGCAGTCAAACCGTGTTTAAACAGTTAGTCTGTTCGATAAAATTTATGTCACGTCTGTGAGAAAGATTTTAAAAATATGCGAATCTCTTGTAACCTTGGGTTCGATATGATGTGCTTGGTGGAGTACAAGAGTGGTTAATGCTTCATAACTTTAAACTCTAAAGTCTAAATGTTAATCATGAAGGTGCATGCTCTGTGTTGGGGAATATGTCTGGTTTTCTTGAGAACGGTATTGGTCAGATTATTGGAAAGTACTTGATAGGGGGCTTGCCTGATTCTCTAGTATATTCTGTTTCTTTGTCATCTTCTTTATGCAACAGATAAATTGTGGCAATATCTACCGCGCTGCAAGATTTAGCTTACGTCATGCTTACAGTCTAAAAATACTTAATCTTCTCTAATATCTAGGCGTACAAGAATCCTAACTTCATCTTATTCTGCTAATCAGGAAAAAGGCAGGAGAAATCGAGGACTGGACAGCATGCTAAGAATGTGACCGCTTAAAATGTCATCCGGTAAATTTGGTTATTTATTTGTTATTTCTCTATTGTACTTTCATGCTGCCATGGGTGGCTCATTATTCATTAATGATAATATATGTTAGAACACCTTTCAGTGAAACGTTAATCTGGGATATGTTTTTCTTAATTACATGTATGTATCTCTAAGGAATCTCGAGTGTGAAACACGTAGAAAAAAACTTTCGTCTTTGAATCCCCAAATAAAAAAAGTTGTGTAACATTTTGGCCAAATTGTCCTCGATCATATTCCTATGAATCACTTATCGATCACAATCATTTGCTATCCCTCTGAACATACCTTGTTTTTGTGTACTTGTTTTTCAGGTTAGATGAACTATACTTGCTGGCACATTATGTCTCGTTACTTATTGTCCACCCAAAATCTTGGTTCGTTCCTACAGCAAAATGTGGTATTAGATTCACTGGGAGGTGAGTTTTGTAAACAAGAAAGGATTTAACTCCAGTTGGACACCAAATCATGTGCTCGGGGAAAAAAAGGAAAATAAAGGTGTGATCTAGAGACCTTGTAGGACAAAATATTTTGATCTTAGATGTCAGTACGCGTAGCTACATGCGGCTGCAACATCTTAATGGTCAATAGTTGGAAAATTTTGTAGTCATAATTGTCAAGTCGTTTATTTTAGGCTGCCACTGTACTACTTTGCGAGTTTGTAATCGTCACTACTATTTCATGACAGCTAAACTACCATGCGATATCACTTTAAATTAAGCACATACGTTCTCTGCTTACAGGCTCTTGTTTTAGGGTCATGGTGAGAAAAGTATGGAACCAGCTATGGACGAGGTTTTATTATTTATCATGGTATTTGCTACATGGGACAAAGTAATGTTTCACTGCGAATTAATCTATCTATATTTATATCTACGTGTATACTTTATTCTAGATCTATATACATATATAGAATAAAGAAGTACTATATAAAATTAGAGTAAAAATTATTTTGTTACGAACTATTGATTAAATGTCAAATTGGTACATGAACTAAAAAATAATTTAATCAATGGCCTATAGAGATCGAAGCAACAACACATCACGTGGATTTTGTTTATCATCTCGGTTTGCATGATTATGATTGTCAAATTTTTTTGTACATGGTTTGGACATTTCAAAAAAATACATGATTTTTTAATTTTATTTTTAATTAAATATTTAAATACAAAAAATATTTATTTTATAATATTTTTATAAATATAATAAATTATATTGTAATTGATTAATATAAATAATATTATAACATACATAAAGAGAAAAATATCATTTTATTATATATTTATAAATATTTTTTAATATATATATTTTTTAAAATATAATTTATCAATTGTTATAAACATATATATATATATATATATATATGTATTAAAAAATATTTATAATATTTTAGTACAATGAATAATCTCTTTAATATAAAATTTAAATTTAAATAAATATAAATTCATGAATCAATAAAATAATTTTGAAAAATCAAATGCGTATTTATTTGAATTTAATAAAAATATTGGATTTTAAAATAATCTAAGTAAAAGATAAAATTTATTTTATAACTTGATCATGTATTAATTAGACCATTTTCAACAGTTCATGTATCAATTTGATATTTTATTAATGGTTCGTATTACAAAATAAACTTTACCCTATGAATGTATGAATTTTATTTGTGAATGACCATTATTATCGGAAGAATCGGGGATATAGACCTGATCTTGTTTTTAATTCAATAAATAGACCTCTGAGCAAAAAGACTATTGTAGTGACCCACACCGTGATCATCTACTAATTAAGAGCTCAAACATGCAATTAACTTAAAAACATAATCAGAAAATAACCAGCGGAAACTAAATAGTTTAAACAATCCAAGAGAAAGAAATCCAAAATTATTATACAACCATATCGAATACTGTAGCAACAATTCAAACCAAATACTAAAGCCAACACCGGAACCTATGTCCACCACTGCTACTATCTCGCAACTACGGTCTCCCTGAGCCTCCTGCTCATTCAAGTCTGAGACCTGCCCCATGGAATATGGTGTCCAAACCAAAATACGGACGTGAGAATAAAACGCTCAGTGCATACTCAGTCTGAATATCTCGAACAGTACTTTCGTACCTTAATTCTACCGGGCAGGCTACACCAGCTATATAGTCCAAGCCTCTAATCATGAGATTATTATATCACTAAACAATATTTAAAATTATTAACTAAGCTAATAGATACTCCCAAACTATTATAGGATTTCGAGTATACCTCCGTACGTCATCAATCCTTTGTTGTCGATTGTGCCGAAACTTGGGCACAACTCCGCTTCGACTTCTGGACGTCTTGCTAAGGCCCGCCCCTTGCCAAAGATGACTGGAAGACTCCTAAAACTACTCAAGAAACGAGATTGGAAGTGTGAATTGTCAAGTCAAAATGGGCTCCCGAATTCCCTATTTATAGACAGAGTTTGGAAGCTCCGAAGTCCTCTTCGGAAGCTCCGAACTCACATGCAAGCCACGTTGCAGAAATGCAAAGATCGGAAGCTCCGATCACATCTTCAAAAGCTCCGAACTCCTACGTGTCCGAGCAATTTGACACGTCGATAATGCGAATGACCTAACTATGATCGGAAGCTCCGATCATACTTCGGACGTTTCGATCTCCCCAGAGCTTCCGAATGCCTTCGCCCCTTCCGATCTCTTCGGACCATCCGAGCTTTCCGAGTCAACTTTGGTCTACAAACCATTTCTGGACATTCTGGATCCCCATTTCTTGATCCGTTTAATCATATAAAAATATCTTAATCATGTTTTATTTAATTTTAAACATGTTTAGTCATATTAATCTTGTAAAATGAGACCGGGTTCATTGTCCATCATTTAAAATATGAGATAGAGTCTAGATATGTGATTTCTCTCTCCTCCCTCTTCTTCTTCTTCTTCTTCTTCTTCTTCTTCTTCTTACACGTCTCTGCGTTTTTTATTTCCTCTTTCTTCTTCCTCATATTTATGCATTTTTTCTTACCATTTTTATGCGTATTTTTCAGTTTTTTGTTGAATATTTTTAAGCGAAATCATGAATAGACCGATCATCATTGATTTTCAGTTCATATGGAATTATTTCTAATTCATATGAACTGATTTCGAATGTTTTTTGGTTCACATATATAAACTGATTTTCGTCTATTTTTGATCGATTTTTTCAATTTATGTAGATTAATCTCGATCGAGTATGTTGAGTTTGACTGATTTTGAAGAATTCTCGACTGATTTTCAGCTTATATCGATTGATTTTAACTGATTTTGGAGAAATCTCGGCTGGTGTCGACTGCTTTTCACTGTATGTGGACTGGTTTCGACTGACTTATAACTGTGTGTGTATATATGTATATATTATTGTTATTATTATTATTATTAAACAAAAGCATTAGTTGTGTAGTACTGGTCAAGTCTCTTGTCAGTTTTGGTGGGCATTGGTTCGGGGAGGAGAGATATTGAGATGATTACCATTTTTTTCTTACATGTCTCTGCGTTTTTTCTTTCCTCTTTCTTCTTCCTCATATTTATGCTTTTTTCTTACCATTGTTATGCGCATTTTCCAGTTTTTTGTTGAATATTTTTAAGAGAAATCATGAATAGACCGATCATCATTGATTTGCAGTTCATATGGAATCATTTCTAATTCATATGAACTGTTTTTCGAATGTGTTTTGGTTCACATAAACTAATTTTCAACAATTTTGATCGATTTTCAACCAATGCCTAGCAAAAAAAATTTGGGCAGTTAACTGCACACACCGGATGGTCCGGATCAAACCCCACCGTCATATCAAATCCACGCTCGGCTAACATACTCTTAGATAAGAGTTTTTTATAATTCTCAGCAGCCTTTGCATCCCAAAATCGGTGCTCATCATATGTAGGAGCGGATGATGAAGATGCCCCATATTTTTTGTTTTTTCTTTGGGGCCATTTATCAAACACTTCCCAAGCACTATTTCAAAAGAAAAATTTCTCAACACCACCTCCACACAAAATCCCCCCAAACTTTAAATTCAATCACAACAACGATAATCCACAAATGCCAAGTACAAGCCACAATCCACAATGTGCAATCAAAATAAAACTTCAACCATAACTCAACATTCAACCCCAACTATTACAACTTCCGTTCAATCAAAACTAACCAAGAATTGGAAACACGCCACAAAGAGAACTTACACGGGATATGAGATTGAACTACACAACCACTTCACTCTTGTAGTTAACCAAAAATTTGAGTGCCCATGTTAACTTGAGAAACCCGACCCTTGACGATTATGGGGTAAAAAGAAGAAAATATATGGTTGTAAGAGAGATATGGGATGAGAGAAGCGAAGATATGGAAGAAATATAGAAGAGGAAAGGATAATTAGAAGAAGAAGAAGAAGAAGGTGTGAAGATGGAAGAATTGAGGGGTTTAGGGATTTAGAGAATTAGGAGAAAAGGGTTAAGAAAAAGTGTGAAGTGTCGATCTGATTTGGACTCTTTAAACACGTCGCGCGGGTGCACTAAGTAGCAAGGGCGGGCGCGCAGCATGTTCGCATTCCCAATTTATTACGTTACAGACATCGTGCGGGCGCGCTGGATTGGTAGGGCGGGCGCGCTTTAGGTTCGCATATCAGATTAAACACACTCAGGAGTCGCGCAGGCGCACATCTAAGACTAGGAGGCCGCGCTGCAGTATCACACGTCATATTAATTTATGAGCAGACATAGCGCGGGCGCGCATAGGAGACAGGGCGGGCGCACAGCAGGTTCGAATTACCTGTTCCAAAGCCTGAAAAAGTTTATAAAATTAACAAAAATTATGCTTCAAAAATTGACCAAAATGCACTGAAAATAATTAACAAAAATTTAAATAAAATGAAAACAAAAAAAATAAAATAAAGGAAAAAGCTTGGGTTGCCTCGCGCTTGGTTTATAGTCGTCAGCCCGACTTTCACTGTTCTTATGCTGTCTTTTCCTTCTCTTTCACACGTCAAATATATTCCACGAACCGTCTTTTAAATTTTGAGTTTTTTTCCTAGTCTTCTTCTTTGGTGAACTTGGCGCTTTCTCCTTTTTTTACTCAACCGCAATATCAGCCTTTTTACCGCCTTTCAGCTTCACAACCGGCTCAATCAAGCACAATTCCTCGATGGATGGATTAGGTGTATTCGTAAATAAGTTGAAAGTTACTCCTTCGCCTTCCACACCCATTGACAATTCACCATTCTTCACTTCAATTTTTGCATCCGCAGTGGCCAAGAATGGTCTCCCAAAAAGCAGTGGAGCACCATGTTCTGCTTCTATGTCCAAGATCACAAAATCCGCCGAAAATATAAATTTGTCCACCTTGACTAGAACATCTTCAACAATACCAAGGGGATATGTAATGCTCCTATCCGCCAACTGCAAGGTGATCTTGGTTGATTTCATCTCACCTAACTCCAAGGCCCTGTAAATAGAAAATTGCATTAAATTAATACTGGCCCCTAGATCACGTAAAGCAGTAGTAATATGAGATCCACCAATTGAACAAGGAATAGTAAAACTCCCTGGATCCTTAAGCTTTTGTGGCATCTTCTTTTGTAGCACAGCACTGCATTCTTCAGTTAGGTTCACCACCTCGTTTTCTAGCAGCTTCTTTTTCTTGGACATCACCTCCTTGATGAATTTCGCATAGTTTGGCATTTTCTCCAAGGCATCAGCAAAATGGATGTTGATATGAATTTTATTGAAAATCTCCAAGAATTTGGAGAAATGCTCATCCAATGCCTTTTTCTCGAACCTTTGAGGATATGAAAGTGGAGGCTTGTACATCGATTTCTGCTCAGGTTCAGGCTCCTTCTCCTCGACTTTCTTCTCTTCAACTGCAAATTTTTTATACGTCTTGCTCTCAGGTTTGCCTTCTTCATTATCCACCTGCTTTCCACTCCTCAACGTGATATCCTTACACTGCTCCTTGGGATTTACTTCAGTGTTGCTAGGGAAATGACCTCTGTTATTATCTTTCAAGGCATTTGCCAGCTGCCCAATGCTAGTCTCCATGGATTGAAGTACAGCACCCATGTTGGCCACGTGCATCTCTAAGCTATCTAGGCGAGTCTCAGTTCTTGCCATCCTCTTGCTCGATTCCTGCACAAAATTACTAACAACATCCTCCAAAGATGGCTTACCCTCACCCTTATTTGCATTGTATCCCGGAGGAGGATTCAACACATTTTTATTGTTAGCGTAAGAAAAATTTTCATGATTTCTCAAACCTGGGTGATAAGTGTTGGGAGCAGGATTACCTCTATAGCCTCCATATCCAGGGTAGCCATTAGGATTGAGATAATTTACTTCCTCTGGGGGATGGGATCCTTCAATGGAAACTGAAACTCCAGCTGAATCTCCAACGTTCACCTTATTCAACGCGGCCACTTGTGTAGTCAGTATAGATAACTGGGCAGTAATAGATGTGAGAGGATCCATTGCATACACTCCAATAGGTTTCTTGACACCTATACGCTCAGATGGCCATTGAAAGCTATTGATCGTCATTTTCTCCAACATATCATAGGCATGTATAGGGTCCTTAGAAAAAATGGTGCCTCCGGCAGCAGAGTCCACCGACAATCGAGTAGGTGCATTCAGCCCATTATAGAACAATTCGATTTGCTCCCAATCTGCAAATCGGAAAATTTATGGTTAGGACAATGTCTAAGTAAAGCCTTATACCTTTCCCACGCCTAGTAGAGCTGTTCATGGTCATGCTGATGAAAGGTGTTGATCTCTATCTTCAGCTGGGTGGACTTGGCAGGTGGAAAATATTTTGCTAAAAATTTAACAGCCATATCCTCCCAAGTTGTGATGCTTCCTAGCGGCAACGATTGCAAACAGCTCCGTGCCTGATCCCTGAGAGAAAAAGAAAACAAGCGTAAACGTATAATATCCTCAGACACATCATTCATCTTTACCGTATCAGTTATCTCCAAGAAAGTGAGCAGGTGTAGATGAGGATCGACAGTTGCACTCCCATTAAACTGGTTCTATTGAACCATGTTGATCAAGGCCGGCTTCAGTTCAAAAATGTTGGCGTTAATGGTCCCTCGAGCGATTCCAGAATAGTGAGCCTGGATCGTCGACCGGAAGTAATCTCTTATTGGCACCAAGGGCTTGATTCACATTCTCTTCTGCCATTATATCAAATTCTTCTCTTCTCGCTTTTCTCAAAGCACGTGCAGTTCGCTCGATCTCCGGATCAAAAAGTAGTGAATTTGCACTTTGAGATCTTCGCATGAACTGCAATAAACAACAAAAATAAATCAAATAATAACTTAAAATAAAATAAAAAAAAATTCTAAATTAAAACTTAGACTAATTGGAAACAAGACTAAACAAAATAAAAAATTACTCCCCGGCAACGACGCCAAAAACTTGTTGTGAAAAATGCTCGCAAGCGTACGAGTGTCAAGTTTTAATAAAGTGATGAATCAAGTATCGTTCCACAAAGAGTAAAATTAAAATATTCAGTACTTGTAATTAAAATAGTTTTAATTTTATATAGAAAATCAATGATCAAGAGGTTTGCAGAAAATTTAAGTAAACAGAGGATTTTATAGCACGCACACAAAATTCAGAGATTTATCAATCAGAGGAAAATTGGTCTAGAGGTATAGATTTCACCTGGTTTCGACAACAATCATTCCTAAATAATTTATTTTCATGAATTCCCTTCAATTAATAACCAAGAACACTTAAGTGTATTATTTCCTCTCTCGAGTGCCGAATAAAATATATCAACCACAGTTCAATTCCAATATCCCTATTAAAAATCTACTTGTAGTGATCTATGTAAAACAATGTTCTTTTCTATGTTTCATTAAAATTATATACTCTCTCGAGCTATATAAATAATTAACAGTGTAATTTCTATTGGTCCTATTCAAACTCCCCTCTTTTCGAGTGCCAGATTTCAAATAAATATTACTATTCAATTATTGATCAGGTAATTGAAAAGACATTCAATTCTAGAAACACAATTAATCTAGAGAAATTCAATTCAATGAAATCACAAATTCATGAAAGTGTCTACACCAGGTTCCATCCGACCTCTAGACTCTAAAAGTTTAGTTCATAATCGAATTTAATTAAACACAAACATGTTTATAAATCCCAACATCAATTAAATAAATATATAATTCAAAGTAAGAAAACAAATCCGTAGTCCGTCTTCTGTGTCCAGTTGATCGACGTCCGTCTTTGTTGATTGATGTTCTTCGCTTCAAAATCACGTTCAACTCTCCAAATTATGTTCTGATCTGTGTATGGCGGCTAGATGGTCCCCTTCTAGGGTCAGAAATTTCCTTTTATATGGCCTCCAAATCGTCCAAAAAAAAAGTCCACAAAAATACCCAAGTTTCCTTGAATAATAAAATTCTCATGTCTGAATCACCCGTCGCGCGGGCGCGCTACTTAACCAGCGCGAGCGTGCTACACTTACGTACTCAAATCCTTCAATCCTTCCTCGAAGCGCGGCGCGCTACTCAACAGGTGCGGGCGCGCAGCCTTTTCGAATTTCAGCATTTTCTTTTACTTTCAAGTCTTGATTTGCACTTTTTCCTCCAATCTTTTGGCTTATTTTCATCAACTCCATTATTTCCTACAAACACCAAAAACAACAACAACTTGCGCAATATCTCCAAAATAATTCACAAAATTCAAGTAATATCATAACAAATTAAGTGCACAAAATGCACTTATCAATGGGTTCGGAGAGGAGAGATATTGAGATTATTTCCATTTCTTTTTTTTCTTTTTTCTTTTTCAAAAAAAGTATCCATCATGAAAAAACCAAACTACCCTTAAATTGAGACATTTTTACTTAATAAAATGTCAAAAGTCTCTTTTAATGAATTAAAAACAAAACCAGACCTATATAATTAATTGGGCCCATTATTATCCCTATTTTGCTTGGTTTCGTGGAAAGTCATGTAGGCAATGGATTCATTTTTCAGTTGTTTAGATATTATTATGAGGTTAATTATGTTCAGCTTCACTTCATTATGTATACGTTGGTTTTGCTAAAAATGTAATCTTTCTTGTTGGGGTTGTCAAAAATGATTTCCATACGGGTGATAGCTAGCTAAATAATTATGTAGTGATTCTACCTATATCACCTTCTAATTAAAATTCTTAGATATTCAATTAAATAAAACTTAATCAAAGCAGCAGAAACCAAAACTGAGTTTACAACACAAACTGACGGAGTTCAACCAAAACAAAAAACCAAAAGCAAATTAGTGTATGCAACCAAATGGAAAGCACTGTATCAGAACCCATCAAACAAAAATAACATAACCTCCAAGGTCACTAGCCCTGCACTTATCCCTATCTCGAACCGCCTACTTAGTCCAAGCTTAGACCTGCCCCGTCGAATGGGGTGTCTAAGAATAACAACAAGGACGTGAGCGACTAACGTCCAGTACGAAAAGAACGAGTATACAAATCGATATGATGCATGATGTGACTGTGTAGTAAGCAGGCCCGATTCTCATTTTGAGGAGAATAAAAGTTAAACAATATAAAGGGTTATTGATAAGTGCAATTTATGCACTTAATTTTTAGATGATTTTCCTTGGCTTTTATTATAAATTGAATGGTATTATGCGTATTTTGGAGTTTTTTCTATGGTATGCAGGAAGTGACAAAATACATGAATTGCATGAAAAGAGAAGTGTCGATGGTACAAGAGTGGTTGAGGAAGAAACTAGAATATGAATTTTGTGCGCAAAAGAAAATTCTAAGCACCAAGAAGAGGCGTCTAAGCGCCTGAATAGGAAGAAAATTCAAAGCAATGGCGCCTAGGCGTCATTATGATGTGCCTAAGCACCTAGATGAAGTAAAAATGTGTGAGACTAGTAGCGCCTAGGCTCCGATGCTTGGACAAGGGAAGCGCCTAGGAGCCAGAGAGACTGGTGCCTAGGCGCTTAACCTATGCACTTTGAAGACCAAGGGCAGCGCTGCAGCGCCGATTTCAGAGCCTAGGCACTGCCCCCCACGAAAAACATGGAAGAAAATAGTTTTTAATTCATGAAACTGGGATTTTTGGGCTTCATTCATCAGGCTTCGAGAACATATAAAAGAAAACATACTCTGACCTAAAAAGGAAGAGTGGATCACAGAGAGAGAATAGAAAATTGACAGAACTCACACGCTCGAGGCACAAAATTGGAAGCAAGGATCGATCATGAAGACGAAGAACGCTGAATATGGGGACAGAGACGCAACTTCGTCTTTGTTACTTCTTTTATTTTCTTTTAAATTTTGCAAATTGATGTCTAGACTCATGAACATATTTAGTTTTTGTTTTTTTGTTTTTGTTTTTGTTTTGTTTGTTTTTTTTTTTTTTTGCATAATGAATTAACCTTTTGATTCTAAAGGAATGATGTAGCTTAGTTGAAACGATTTCTATGATTTTTCGGTTTATGTGATTGAGTTCTAACAAGTTTGATTATTTTTCTGGATTTTAATGCTTTTAGTTTACTGGCCATGACTTGAATGATTTAATTATGATTCTATCACTCGAGAGAGAGAATTTGAGTTAAGATCACAAGAAACACATTGTTGAAAATTTATATAGTTCGGAAAGCGTATAATTTCAACAAAACTTAAGTAAGAACATACTTTGCATTCATCAATTAAGTCTAGATTTTTAATATGAATATTAGAATCAAACATAATGATGCATTATATTTGTTACTTGGGAAAGAGAAATATAAATACTTAAGTATTCTTAGCTATTAGAAAATGGAATTCATGAACATAAATTCGATCAAGAATAGTAATCGTGGAAAATAAGTGAAATCAAACATCTAGATATTTTCTCTTATTGATATATCTCAATTTTGTGTATTTTCTTGCCAAGTCATCCAGTTAATTTATTTAAGTTTGAAAGAATCTAGTTTACCAAATTTTCTAGATAAAGTCTTGACTATTTTAATTACAAGCATTTGTATAATTTTGAACACATACTCCTCGTGGAAATGATACTCTAATTTTTTTTTTTATTAAAACTTGATATTGTGTACTTGAGAGTAAGAAATATTGCAACAAGTTTTGGCACCGTTGTCGGGGAGTATTTTATTTGAATTTATATCAATATTATTATAAATTAATCTAGATTTTAATTTAGAGGTGTTTTAAGTTTTTAATAGTCAGTGAATCATTATTTTTCCTTGTTTTGCAGTTTATGCAAAGAACCCATAGCCTTGATTATCTGCTTTTTTATCCTGATATCGAAAGAACAGCAAGAGCCTTAAGGAATGAAGAAGAGAAGAACTTAAGGCAATGTATGAGAACAACGATGACAATGAACAAACGCCACCCTTGGTGCCAATCAGAAATCACTTCAGACCAGTGATCCATGCCCATTATTCCTGTAGTGACCCATATCCAGAATTAACGATTAAATGGTAATTAATTAAGTAATCATGATTAAGAGAGGTAAAACATGATTAAGAGATTTTCAAATGGATTTAAGAAATTGAGAAATGGATCCAAAACGATCGAAATTGGTCCGGTAAGAGCTTTGATCTTCGAATAAATCGGAAGCTCCAAACAGAATTCGAAAGGTCCGAAAAAGATTGGAGCCATAGTTCCAGTTCAGAAGCTCCGAACTGCGATCGGAAACTCCGATTGTCACCAAATGCCAGTTGTTCGAAATATTATGTAAATAGTGACATCGTCAAGATCGGAAGCTCCGATCAAACTGTCGGCAGAAGGAAGGACACGTGGTTGGCTGAGAGAGATCGGAAGCAGGGATCGAACATTCTGATCGGATAAGAAGCTCCGATCGTGCAATCAGAGGTTTCGATCGGTGTCTATATATAGGGGTGCCGAGGCTCATTTTCAAGTGCACCATTTTCCTTCCTCTCTCCATTATAGCTAGTATTTTAGGCTTTTATTGGTTTCTAGGCATCATACTCGAGGGCCGTGAAAGGCGGAGCGCTACGGAGATAGTACTGGAGTTGTGCCTAAGTTTTGAAGGCAGTCGCCATGAGCAGGCTAATGACAGATGCATGTATAACTTTGGATTCCTAAAAATATTTGGGAGCATGTAAAAGCTTAGTTAATTCTTTGAGAGTATAATAAATGATGCATGAGTATTTTGATTTTTTAGTGATGAATGGTTCTAGGACTGCCATAGTAAGGTACGTAAGTACCGACTGAGATTGCCAGCGGATATGCATGCTTATGTGTTGCATTTATGTCATGATTGCATGTTTCTGCTTTGAGATATTATGTTTCATGTGCATATCATATTGAGCATGTGTTTCTTTGAGATGAGCTAGTGTAGGGTCGCTCAGCCCTTGTTAGGACAATATGACACTGAGAGTCCTGCCGACCGATGGGTTACGCCGACTCTAGTGATCCATGGACATTCTAGATCCACGTCCAGTAGGATTGAGTGGTTGAACTCGATGGTTTGATTCCCCGAGGTTATAGCTCATATCCTAGGCACCAGTCTGATCAGTTTGGATTTGTATATCCCATACATGGATATCCGAACATTTTCATATTGCATGCATCATATTTGTGTGTTTACCCGTACTAGCGTATTGAGCTTTAGCACTCACGTCCAGTGTTTTCTGGACACCTCATTCGACGGGATAGTTACAGGTGTTGCACCAGGACTTGGGAATAAGTTGGTGACCAAGCAAGAGCTGCAAGAGTAGTAGATAGGTTATTGTAGTATTTCAATTGGTTTGTATTATTATTATTGGATTTTATTTTACCAATTATATTCTACCGGTCTAGTATTTATTTAAGTTTATGAAATTTATCTCTTATTATTTATTGCATGCTTATTTAAGCGTTAAACTCTAATTAGTAGTAGATCCGGGTTGGGTCGCTACATATTTTGGTATGAGAGCATGCAATATGGTTATTTGGGACATAGTATTGGATATTTGTGATATCCTTGTAAGGTAAGGATTGAAGACATCAGATGTGACGATGACGAGGCAATTGGGTTGCCCGAATACTATCATCATTGGAATAATTTTCAAAGGCTCGGCTTATGGGATTCGAGCAAGATCGGACATGAGAGAAAGATCGTGTTCGAGATATCAGGATTTCGACTCGTGTGGATCCTATCTTTGGATCGAGTACCAGACTTAAGAGGTTGTAGCAGAGGATTGGTTGGGGTACATGAGATTCTTGCATCTATACCGCTTCGATCAGGGTAGACTCCTCTAAAGATTCTCCACAAGTAGTTGGAGATATTTTCATAAAGATCATAACTCATATACCGAGGGATTTACCATATAACAATGACGTACCCAATACATGAATGAAATCTTTTGGAGATCGTGTGGAAGAGGTCTGTCTGGCATGCTTGTATTGATGCTTTCAGGTGGCAAACGGAAAACCTCACGTTAAAAATCAGTAAACAAAATGTAAGTTTTTCGCATGTATTTGGATTTTAAATACTGTATTAAGATGTATTATAAACAATATTTCAGTTGTAAGCAATTGAATAATTGTATTATTGATTCCAGACTGTTGGAATTTTTTTGTGGTTGTAACTAAGGATTTATAATAAGAATTGTATTAAACTTGGTTCGGTGTTTTAATGATTTCAGATATCTTGATGTACTAGATGTTGTTATATTGTACATATTTTCCGCGTATTGATATGGATTTTGTTGTTTATTCTATTACATGGGATTGTAATAGGGATTGTTCAGAACTTGGAATAGTAGTTCAAGCAATTGGATGGTTGGGATTTGTATTCCAGCGGTTAGTTGATCAGTATTCAACTATTGGGACTCATAGGCTTTTAAATAACGAGATTTTAGTTGCATGTCATGTGATTAGTTCTAGGCATTTTCCTAGAATGATTGGGTAAGTATGTGACTTTTTGGATTGATGTCAAGGATGATGTGTTTCATCAGAGGCCTTAGTCATAACAGTTTATCATATGATTTGATCTGGGTAGTTTCCTAGACTGATTGATTTAGATTCATACCTTGTGGAGTTATTTCCAAATGATGATAGATTTTCATCAGGGGACATGGCGATAGTTTATATCAGGGGCTGTGGACTGTGTTGGTTGATCGAGACGGGTGGGGGAAGCGCGACCCTATGCCGGTATTTCTGGAGGGTTTATTCCAGATAGGCTTTCAGGGAAGACTACATCAGTCTTGATGTATTACGCAGCGATAGCCTGGGGTATGACTATCAGGATTTTTTTTTCAACAATAGCTGGATTCATTAGATTTAGTTTTGATACTGGTTAGTGCCAAGAAAATTCAATTGATTATCAAGTTTGATTTTCCTGAGGTCAGGATAATTTTGAAATGGATGTTCCTCGTTAGGTGAGCATCCTAATCAGGGTGCTTTTGTTTATTGAGAATTTCTATATGGATAGATCTAGTAATTGGATTGATGATTTCCATTGATCAGTTAGGGTATCGTCTAGTTACGCCGGTAATTTGAATTGAGACAAGCGAGGAGGCTACCTCAGTCTCGATATATTATGCAGGCAGAGGAAGTGGAATAACTACCAGTGGAATTTTGGTTAAAACCAAGTTGTTGGCTTAGCTTTAGTACTAGGTTTGTACTAAAAGGGGAAATTTTCTCTTGATGGGATTATCATAGACATGGGTGATTCCTTGACATGTAGTAAACTATGAATGTCTATCATGGGTTAGACTGGGATAGTTCTGGTGAATAGATTCAGACGGACACAAGGGTTGTGAGAATAGATACTTGTAGGTATCATCTGACTTAGTCAGAAGAAGGAAATATGAATCTTTGATATTAGATCCTATGATTTTTTGGGGTCAGAATAGTCTGTGAAGGGATATTCCTAAACAACTGGTCGTTTTGGGAGGGTTTGAGTGATTTGGAATAACACTAGATTATTGAATCTAGTAAGTAGACTGATTTTTATCGGTGTTCATCTAGTAAGTAGACTGAATAGAGGTTTCATTATGACAATGCTTGTCTAAAAGTGGCAGATGATTCCTAGGATTGGGAATTTGTCTATGAATGGGTTCAGAACTTAGTATTCATTCATTACGTGACAAGGACAGTTCTAGTAAAAACCGATGATGAAACAGGATCGGCACCAATTACTACAATTGAATATTGTCTGACTCGGTCAGATGAGAGATGATGAACTCAGTTAAGGAATCCTGTGATTCTAAATGTTTTGAGGATCTCGCTAGTCGATGAAGCACTAAGATCAAAGGTTGTTGATCTTCAGTGTGAGATTCTAGTGATTGAAAATCAGTTAGTGGTTATTTAATTATATTGATTTTTTTGGAAAAATGGGAGCTTCAGTGGATCAATAGATAAACTTGTTAAACCTGATCTGTAACATTTTGGGATATAGTGAATCAGGAGGCACTTGAGACAATAATATAAGCTTGGATGTTTAGAAATTGGTCCTTGGTAATGTCTCAAAGCAACAAGGTGGTTCAGGTGCATTTAGGATTCTCTAAGCTGGATAAGAATCTTCAGGAATACAAATAGATGGAACTATTGAGTTTATGATGATTACGGGGAGTGGCTACAGTTGACTTTTGTGGTCATGGCTTAGTCTGATGGCAGTTCTACGTTGGGATCTAGAAACTTTTCCGAAAAATACTTCCTTGCTATGAAGAGACATTTGATCTTAGCATTTCTTGGTATTAGCAATGGATGACCCAGATTACGGAGATAAGAGTAAGTAGTTGTTCCAAGTAGTTAGTGGACGACAGTTTTTGAGGACTATTAACTGAGTACTTTGTTTAGGCATTTCCAGTGCTATTATCGGGAGTTGTAGTGGGGTCATGAGTCGGCAAGTATTTATGGATTTTGATGGACATTAGCATGTTAGCATCAGTTTCTCTAGTCGTGAGATGAGACAACAGCTGAGATATGTGGTTTTCAATGTCTAGCAGGATTGTTGTCGCTGATCTCCTAGTGTGTTTTGATGCGTTGTGCAATTAAGATCATATTCGATTGAGTCAATCCAGTAGTTAGTTGGATTGCCACCGGTATTAAGGACTCAGTATAGGATCGAGGCGAACCAGTTTGTTCATTCCAATTAGGGAGTCAAGTTTGACAAGGATTTGTTGTCATCCATGTTAGAATAACCAGCATCGTTGTTCTAAAGGTTATCCTGAGTGACGAGACGGATGCAACAAGTCGATCCGGATTGTTAGTGCCAGGTATGGTGTTAGTCATCAAAGTGTTTTGAGTAATGTTAGTATACTTTCGAGGTGAAGACCTGAAAATTTCGTAAGATAGAGGATTGTGGACAACGGAATTGTCGCAATATGTTTGGGGTTGGCAAAGAGTTGCCATCAGTTTCCATAGTTGGTCTTCTTTTTGGGGGATGTTATCCAGCTTTGGGCAGGATAAGTACTGAAGGTACTTACTCTGATACTAGGAATTGTTAGGATTTTGTTATTATCTGTGACAAGGTGACCAGTAGAATGGTATGTATATAATCTCCAGCAGTGAAATACAAGTATTAGGGTAAGGACTGATCGTAAAAAGTGTGAGTATTCCACGAATTTGTAATCATACCACTGGAGATGTAATATGAAGTTTTCAGATAGGAAAGAGTGGTGTGCAGCGATGTTGTCGCTATGCGATGTTAGTGTGCCTGCATCTTGTTTTCTCAATGATGCGGACGGATGATAGTGGAGGAGATTGTGCGTATCTGGAGATAGTTGATGACAAGATATGGTCTTATCAAAAAGTGTCATTGCTAAGATTCATGGTCAACGTTGTTCTTTCGATTAAAATTGATATCTAGTAGGTAGTCAGAAGCCTACAGGAACCTCATGATTTTTGGGTTAGATATCAGAGGGATCGTGTTAATATCCAGTCAGGCAATACCATTTTCCAATGGACCGTAAATTGCTAATGATAGTCAATAGTACTATGCAGTGCTAGTGGATTGTGGATAATAGATAGACCATGCAGGTTTTAGAGAGGTCTAGATTGTCAAAAGCTATTCGAACCGATACTTTCGAATCAGAGCTACCAGTGAATGTGATAAGTTGGTCTATGTTACGTTCTCGGGATAACCCTAGATTTCGAGGACAAAATCTTTTAGGGGGGGGGAGAATATATTGACCCATATCCAGAATTAATGATTAAATGGTAATTTATCAAGTAATCATGATTAAGAGATGTAAAACATGATTAAGATATATTGAAATGGGTTTAAGGAATTGAAAAATGGATCCAAAACAATCGAAATTGGTCTGATAAGAGCTTTGATCTTCGAGTAAATCGGAAGCTCCGAATAGCATTCGGAAGGTCCAAACAAGATGGGAGCCATAGTTCCAGTTCGGAAACTCTGGTGAGTTCGGAAGCTCCGAACTGCGATCGGAAGCTCTGATCGTCACCAAATGCCAGTAGTTCGAAATATTATGTAAGCAGTGATGTCATCGAGATCGGATTCTCCGAAGTGGATCGGAAGATCCGATCGGATAGTAGGCAGAATGAAGGACACGTGGTTGGCTAAGAAAGATCGGAAGCAGGGATCGAACATTCCGATCGGATCGGAAGCTCCGATTATGCGATCGGAGGTTCCGATCGCTGTCTATATATAAGGGTGACGAGGCTCATTTTCAAGTGCACCATTTTCCTTCATCTCTCCATTATAGCTAATTTTTAGGATTTTAGGGGTTTCTAGGCATCTTACTGGAGGACTGGGAGCGGCGGAGCGCTACGGAGATAGTCGTGGAGCTGTGTTTAAGTTTTGGAGGCAGTAGCCATCAGCGGGCTGACTACGGACGCATGTATAACCTTGGATCACTAAAAATATTTAGGAGTATGTAATAGCTTAGTTAAGGCTTTTAGATCATAATAGATGATGCATGGGTATTTTTCATTGTAGTGCTGAATGGTAGGCTTGGAACCTAGATGGATGCTCCTAGGACTTCCATAGTAAGGTACGTAAGTACCGACTGAGATTGCCAGTGGGTATGCATGATTATGTGTTGCATTTATGTGCCATGATTTCATGTTAATGCTTTGAAATATTATGTTTCATGTGCATATCATATTAAGCATGTGTCTCTTTGAGATGAGCCAGTGTAGGGTCGCTCTTTAGGATGATATGACACTGAGAGTCCTGCCGACCGACGTGTTGCGCCAAATCTAGTCATTCATGGAAATTCTAGATCCACGTCCAGCAGGAGTGAGTGGTTGAACCCAGTGGTTTGAATCCCCAAGGTTACAGCTCATATCATAGGCGCCAATGTGAGCAATTTGGATTTGATATCCCAGATATGGATACCTGGACATTTTCATATTGCACGCATCATATTTGTATGTTTACCCATACAAGTGTATTGAGCTTTAGCGCTCACATCCAGTATTTTTTGTGTTTTTTGGACACCTCATTTGATGGTGCAGTTACAGGTGTTGCACCAGGACTTGGGAATAAGTTGGTGACCTAGCAAGAGCTGCAAGAGTAATAGCTAGGTTATTGTAGTATTTCAATTGGGTTGTATTATTATTATTGGATTTTATTTTACCGATTGTATTCTGTCGGCCTAGTATTTATTGAAGTTTCTGCAATTTATCTCTAATTATTAATTGCATGCTTATTTAAGCATTAAACTCTAATTAGCAGTGGATCCGAGTTGGGTTGCTACAATTTCGGCATAGCTCATGGGACTATCAATGCCAATAATTTCGAGCTAAAGCTCGCACGGATCAACATGGTACAACAGAACCAGTTTAATGGAGGTGCCACTTCATATCCTCATCTGCATCTGAGGACATTCCTGGAGATAATAGATACGGTAAAAATTAATGTTGTTCCTGAAGATACTATAAGGCTGTATTTGTTTCTGTTTTCTCTTAGGGATCGGGCAAGGTGTTGGCTTCAATCACTACCACTACGGAGCACAACTACTTGGGAGGGCATGCCAGTGATGTTTTTAGCAAAATATTTTCCTCCTAATAAGTCCACTCAATTGAATATTGAGATCAAAACATTCAGGAAGCATGATTTCGAGAAACCGTATGAGCATGAGAACATTACAAGAACTTAATAAGAAGGTTCCCAAACCCCAACTACAAATACTGGGTGCAAATCGAATTGTTTTACAATAGACTGAATGCACCCACTAGAATTTCTGTGGATTCAGCTGCTGGAGGCACTATATTTTCAAAGGATCCTTCTTAAGCATATGAAATGCTGGAACAAATGACGATCAATAGCTTTCAAAGGCCTATGAACGAGCTAAATTCAAGAAATCATCCAGATTCTATGTTGTGGATTCTATCACATCTATATCTGCTCAAGTATATGTATTGACTACGCAAATAGTTGCTATGAACAAGGTGAGTACGTGAAATTTTGAAGGTGTGACCATCACCATTCAAGAGTCACACACTCCTAATGAGACACAATACATTAACTACAGAGGCTATGAAGGCTATTGTTGTGAAAAATGCTCGCAAGCGTACGAGTGTCAAGTTTTAATAAAGTGATGAATCAAGTATCGTTCCCACAGAGAGTAAAATGAAAATATTCAGTACTTGTAATTAAAAGAGTCATAATTTTATTTAGAAAATCAATGATCAAGAGGTTTGCAGAAAATTTAAGTAAACATAGGATTTTATAGCACGCACACAAAATTCATAGATTTATCAATCAGAGGAAAATTGGTCTAGAGGTATAGATTTCACCTGGTTTCGACAACAATCATTCCTAAATAATTTATTTTTATGAATTTCCTTCAATTAATAACCAAGAACAATTAAGTGTATTATTTCCTCTCTCGAGTGCCGAATAAAATATATCAATCACAGTTCAATTCCAATATCCCTATTAAGAATCTACTTGTAGTGATATATATAAAACAATGTTCTTTTCTAAGTTCCATTAAAATTATATACTCTCTCGAGCTATATAAATAATTAACAGTGTAATTTCTATTGGTCCTATTCAAACTCCCCTCTATCGAGTGCCAGATTTCAAATAAATATTACTATTCAATTATTGATCAGGTAATTGAAAAGACATTCAATTCTAGAAACACAATTAATCTAGAGAAACTCAATTCAATGAAATCACAAATTCATGAAAGTGTCTACACCAGGTTCCATCTGACCTCTAGACTCTAAAAGTTTAGTTTATAATCGAATTTAAATAAACACAAAACATGTTTATAAATCCCAACATCAATTCAATAAATATATAATTCAAAGTAAAAACACAAATCCGTAGTCGTTCTTCTGTGTCCAGTTGATCGACGTCCGTCTTTGTTGATTGATGTTCTTCGCTTCAAAATCACGTTCAACTCTCCAAATTATGTTTTGATCTGTGTATGGCGGCTAGATGATCACATTCTAGGGTCAGAAATTTCCTTTTATATGGCCTACAAATCGTCCAAAAAAAAGCCCACGAAAATACCCAAGTTTCCTTGAATAATAAAATTCTCACGTCTGAATCACCCATCGTGCGGGCGTGCTACTTAACCAACGCGGGCGCGCTACACTTACGCACTCAAATCCTTCAATCCTTCCTTGCAGCGTGGGTGCGCAGCCTGTTCGAATTTCAGCATTTTCTTCTACTTGTTCAAGTCTTGATTTCCAGTTTTTACTCCAATCTTTTGGCTTTTTTTCATCAACTCCATTATTTTCTACAAACACCAAAAACAACAACAACTTGCGCAATATCTCCCAAATAATTCACAAAAATCAAGTAATATCATAACAAATTAAGTGCACAAAATGCACTTATCAGCTATCGAGGTAACCATGTTCCAAATACTTATCATCTAGATTTTTGAAATCATAAAAATTTCTCTTATGCAAATAACGAGAACGTATTTAATCCTCCTCCGAGGTTTAATACAAATAATGGAGAAGGGAAGTCATCTTTTGAAGACTTAGTTGGGACTTTTGTTGCGGAATCTGGTCAAAGGATGGAAAAGACTGAATCTCTTCTTGAAAGCATGGAGACGCATATGAGCAATATGGGTGCCATGATGAAATATTTAGAGGCACAGATTGGGCAACTAGCAAATGGATTGAAGGATCAAAACAGAGGTCACTTGCCAAGTAATACCGAAGTGAATCCAAAGTCATATCATTAATAATTGGAAAAGATATTGGGGCTGATAAACCCAAAGCTGAGGTTGAGAAGGAAAAGTGTAGGACCCTTAGTTTTGGTGATTACAAACTGAACTGCCAAGCATTGTAAAACAGGTAAAAAATCTCGAGCTGCTCAATAGACACTTCGAACTACTCAAAATCTTAAAGAACTTCAACTTCTCAAGAAGACTCTTCGAACTACTTGAAGATTTCCAAAAAAAAATATTCCAAGACAAAATTCTTTATGACTATTAAATTCAAGAATACTCTAAAGAAATAAGCTCGAAGACCAATAAAAGAGAAAAGCCGTCAACTGAATTAAAGAGCCGCAAGAATTAATATTATTCATCTTGGGAAAAGATCTTGTCTCATATCAATTAAGACATTTATGAAGAATCTCAAAAAACTAACAGTTTGAAAGAACACTTATGAAGATGAACGTTACAAAAAGATGACTATATATATAGAGAGAGGAAGCTTTCAAAAGATAACAACAAGAAGAAGAAATCACAAGTGAAAAATCTCAAAAGCTATCAAGAAAACTCTTTGAGCATTTTGCATATACCTATTTCAACTGCTCATTTAGCCCACACATACAAGCTTCATATCAGATCATTCTACGGATCATCAAGGGCAAAGAATCAACTCTCAACTACTCATTCCAGATTTGTTTAAGAGAAGTTGATCATCAGTCTGAATCTAAGGATTCATTCAAAATACGATTATTTCACATGTTGCTGTTAAGACTTGTCATCTTAATTTGTGATGAAAATTAGGAGTTTCGATCTAGACAAATGATAATTCATACGATTGGAGTGGGTTGTATACAAGACATTATATAAACAAAAGTATTCTAGTAAATTTCTTCCTTCGTGGAAGAAGGGGAGACGTAAAAGCAGTTTGCTTCGAACTTCAATATATCCTTCCTTATTTATTTCAACTGCTCATTCATTTTATCATTTATACTTACTTAAATATATAGAGATATCACAAAGGAATTTGGACTATTTATCCGCACTACTTTAGTAATCCAAACTTCTTTTGAAAATAAATAAAATAATCTTATTAGTTAACACTAATAAGACTGCTCGCGTAGAGTTTGAAAATTATTTTAAAATATCACAAGTGTGTATTCACTCCCCCCCCCCCCCCTCTATACACATTATCCGATCCTAACAAAAAACAGTTGAAGTTGGAGATAGCAAGAATAGCGAGAGCAAACATATGGAGTCAAAGAATGCATCCGAACAAAAATCTGTGCGAAAGCCTAATCTCTCTTATCCGCTGAGATTCAAAAAGAAAGCTTTGAATGAGCAATTCGCCAAATTTCTAAAGATTTTCAAGAAGATCCACATCAACATCCTATTTGCTAATGCATTGGAGCAAATGCCGAATTATGCAAAATTTATAAAGGATGTGATGCCGAAAAGGAGGAAGCTACAGAAGTATGATGTAGTGAACTTGACTAAAGAGTGCATTGCCATCCTCCAAAAGATGCTTCCACAAAAATTAAAGGATCAAATGAGTTTTACTATTCCTTGCTATAGTGGTGGAGCTCATGTAAGTAGGGCTTTATGTGATTTAGGATAAAGTATTAACTTGATGTCATTTTCTGTTTACATGGACTAGGAGCTTGGAGAAGTTCAACCGAACACTATCATTTTGCATCTGGCAGATATAAGACTCACATATCCACGTGGGATTGTAGAAGATGTCTTGTAGAAGGTGGACAAGTTTATTTTCCCTGTTGATTTCAGGATTTTGTAATGGAATAAGATCACGATGCTCATTTGATATTTGAGAGACCGTTTCTAGCCACTTGTAGAGCATTGATAGATGTGCACAAAGGAGAGCTCACCCTAAAATTTGGGGGGGAGCAGTGATATTTAACATCTACCATGCCATGAGATGACCCAATGAGGTAAGTACATGTAAAAGCATTGAAGTTATTAATTCTTATGTATCTCTTGAACATACAAGAAGTAGAGACCTGTTGGAGAAGTGCATGGTTAGTTCAACTGAGGCTGCAGCAAAAGATGATTGGGAACTTTGTGAGCAAGAATTTTCTCTCAATAGTTTAACAATAGACAAGAAGGTGAGCTCAAAAGGAGAATATGTGTTAGAAAATGGCGATAATGAGGTACCATTAGATACTCATGATCTCAAAGAATTGCCTAACCATTTATGGTATGCATTCTTAGGTGAGAATTCAACTTACCCGATAATTATCTCTTCTTCCCTTACTTTGGATGAAAATGATAAATTATTGAGATTATTGAGGAAGTTTAAAACTTCTTAAGGTTTGTCGATTTCTGATATCAAGGGAATTAGTCCCACTATATGCTCGCAAAAGATTTTAATGGAGGAGCCATAAACTCCTTATGTTGATCCTCAAAGGCGGTTGAATCCTGCCATGAAAAAAGTAGTTAAAAATAAGGTATGAAATTTTTGAATACTGGAGTTATATATGCTATTCTGATAGTAGTTGGGTGTCTCCTGTGCATGTAGTGCCTAACAAGGGTGGAATGACTGTGATAAAAAAAAAATGAAAATAATGACTTGATTTCTACTCGTACTATAACTGGTTGGCGAGTGTGTAAGTTGAACAAGGCCACTCGTAAGGCTAGTGTGTATATTGGTGTTTCTCGTCCTTCAATTACTTTGGCTATGGCTTTGTAATAATCATCAAGACCATCAAGTATTTTCTCTATAATATCTTCATGGTCTATAGGTTTGCCAAGAGTAGCTAACTCATCAGCCCGACTTTTGATAAATTGCAAATAATCAGTAATTTTCCGAGAACCTTTGATGGAATTTTTAAGTTGGTCCTTGATCTAATTTATGTGATCACGTGAAGGGTGAGCATAATTGTTTGAGAGTATGGTCCATGCTTCACAAGAGGTCGTCGCATGTTGTATGAGCCAAGTTAGTGATAGTATATTAGCATATCTTGTGAAAGCCATGTAGAGTATTCTGGAGTTGGTCGAGTTGTTTTATCATGAGTAATCATGCGGGTGGGGCAGGTGTGAGAGCCATCAAAACTTTTTTACAAATCATAACCAACAAGGAGTACTTCAATTTGTTAGTTCCATGATAGATAGTTGGTGGGACTTAGTTTGACCGTGTTGGAACCGGAAATATTGATGACATTAAGTGGTTTTGTTGGATCGGTGGCATTTGAAATTTGAGATGGGTTATTTTCAGTCATGAGAGGACAACAAGATGAGTAGGAAGGTATGTGACCAAACCTTCTCTGATACCATGTAAATGCTACGTTTGGAAAAGTGTATTTTCACTTTATTGACTTGAGGAAACTCATTTAAATATAGGTACAAGGATATAGTTCTATCTATGAATCAAAATTTGAAGAAAGAATAAAATTATATCCGAAGGAATTTAAATTACAACTATTCTATCACATGAGTGCAGGAAATATCTTCAAAATTATAAATTTAAAATGAGAGGAGCTAATTATCCTTAACAAGCATAACCCTAACAAGACATGGAAAGCACTTGAGTTAATGATACGGAAAGAATCCCGATAAACTCGGGATAAGAGAAAATCTACTAAATTGGTTAAAAGTCCTAGTCGCCTTAGCGTCCGAGCCCTAACGATCTTCTACCTTGGCTAGAGTTCCACCCGAGCGAGGATTCTACTCAAGTGAGGTAACCTACCCCTCTTTCTCCTATAAATACCAGATATTTCTTATGATTTTACACATTCACCTTCACCTCAATTCACTTACTAATTTCGTCCTCTTTCACTCTTTGCATCTTTATATTTATTTTCCCTTGCCATTCATAACCCGAGCACTGACTTAAACATCGGAGGGATCACGCAGAAACATCTCCGGTGCCTCCTAGCCTATTTTTCGTCTGTGCGGACCCCTTTTGGATGACCCAACTCGAAAATTGAAAAAAAAAGATCAGCTCACCAGAACAAACCCGAGGTAAAATTTTTGTTACATCGATTGGCGCCTTCTGTGGGAATTTGAAAATACATGGTTAGGATGATGTGGAGTAGTTCGAATCTTAATTAATTTAAATCTACTGCCTAAACATGATTAAAGATCCTCATTTGGGTTTAAGGAGTTGAAAATCAGATTCAGAATGATCAAAAATGATTTTGAGGGCTTCAAGTGTTGGGACAGTTCGGAAGCTCCGAAGAGTAGTTCAAAAGCACCAAACTTGTTTGGAGGCTAGAGTTAGTGATCGGAAGTACCGAGTAGTTCGGAAGCGCCGAACTGGAGATCGGAAGCTCTGATCTTGTGTGAGTTAGACAGGGTATGTTGGCAGCAATGTGTTGTCCAATCAGAGACAAGAGTTCGGTAGAGAGATTTCGGAAGGACGATTGAGAGTTCCGAACTGCATTCAAAAGCTCCAAACTAGGGATCGGACGTTTCCGATAGTGGTCTATAAATAGGGGCCGAGATTTCACTCTTGCTCATTTCCTTTCTTTCTTTGTCATTTCCGGCTCGATTCTAGTTGGTTTTAGGTGTCGTTTCGGAGGCCACTCGATATGCGAGGCGCTATGTGGATTGTAGCGGATTTGTCCCTAGGTTTTGAGGTCATCGTCATCAAATGGCTGACTACGGATGCAGGTATATCGCTAGACTCTGATTAGTTTCAAAGAATATCTATTAGTCTAGTTAAAACTTTTAGACGTTTAGTGATACGACGACTGTCTCCTTATAGACTTGGAATAGAGAGCCAGTATCGTTAGGTTGCTTATTATGAGGTACGAACGTACTATCCGAGATACCCTGGTTGAGTATGCATGTTCTATGTTTGCATGATTTATATGGCATGACTTATGTGTATTTATTATGTCACGATTATTATGCTGCATGCATTATCACGTTGAGCCTATATTTTGATATTACCTATAGAGTTGTTGCTCAGTCCCGAGAATTTTGTGGATGGATGCCATGGATTTGGGTCTGGATATTCCACTTGCTTCTTATGGTATGGAAGTACCTCTGATGCGACGGTCCAGTGTGCTACATACCATGACGCCATTTGTTGAGCAAGAGTTTCTACCGTGATGGCTTTTTGATACCCGCTCATTTGCATTTAGCATTCATAGCATGTGTATACTCATAATTTCGTACTGAGTGTTGTTAGCTCACGTCCTCTGTTTTTGTTCTGGACACTCCATTCTACGAGACAGGACTTAGGTTGAACGGACCGGGAGGTAACGGTCGTTGAGCAGCAGGATGGTAGATTGTACTGTACCAGGTTTTCCTTTGTGGATTTTAGCATTAAAATTAGTTTATAGATAACTCTTTATTCCTCAAGAATTTAATTAATAAGGTTTTGTTGTTTAAATTTCTTTTTTTTTTTTAATTTTTTAAGGGATTAATGGTGTTGTTCTTATTATTATTAGAGAATTTATTTTTTTTGTCATGTATGTTTGTCACTTTTTGATTTCACCTCTATATTTTTAGATTTCAGTTTTAGTCCGATATCTTTGTTTTTTTGGAAATTTTAGTTCTTTTTCCGATGTGGCGTTGATGTGGAGCTGACGTGTATAATGTCACGTAAACATTTTCAAAGAAAAATGACTGAAATTACCAAAAATCAGAACATGCGGGACTAAAACTGAAATACGAAAAACATGAAGGACCAAAATCGTAAAGTGATAAACATACATGACCAAAATTGCAGTTTTCCATTATTATTATTGTGGGATTTCTTTGATTCTTAGATTTAATTTCTTAAATATATAGTCTAATTTCTAATATTTTTTATATTTAAATGAGATAAGGAGGGGAAATCATATCTAAAAAGTGATAATTTAACTCAAACCTTAAGTCGCAGGACCTTAATTACCCTTTGTCATTAGGTCAAGGGATGGTTTAATTTCTGCATGTATAAATTTTTCTTGCATTTTTTTAAAATATATCTTTGTTAAATATGAATTAAATATAGGGATAAAATATGAATGGTTTTGTTTTGTTTTGTTTTTTTTATGACTTTGTTAATTTATTAAATAAAATTTGTAAGAAATATGATCAAATTCTAAAAATATGAATGTTCGATGCATGAAATATTATTTGTGAGATACTAGCTCACATTCCAGAAATGTTTCAGTTGTGAACGGCGAAAGGTTCACAGCCAGCGGCATCAGCTTCCGCAACACGGCGGGCCCACAGAACCCTTCGCTCTGGAGCCGACCTCTCGGTCTTGTACCGATGCGCATTCGAAGGATGCCAAGACACACTATACGTCCACTCGCAACGCCAATTCTACAAAGAATGCTATATCTATGGTCGATTTCATCTTCGGAAATGCCGTTGAACTCCAGAACTGCATGATCTATGCCCGCCGCCCCATGGACCAGCAGAAAAATGTCGTAACAGCCCAAGGCAGAACGGATCCCAATCAGAACACCGGGATTTCCATACATAACTCCAGATTCATGGCTTCTTCTGAGTTAGTAGTACTACCAGTTCTAAGTTCCTTTAGATCAGCCAATGTGCGAAAACAACTGGGGTAGTTTGAACTATTGGATCGAGTTCAATTTGATGTGTACGTTAAGTGTTAAGTGAAATAATTTCTGAACGGTGGAGATCTTGATTCGTTTCTTGTAGAATCGAATTTTGATGGCCGAACAGAAGCTGCTCGATCTTCTCGTCCAATTTCTGTGCGTCTGATTGCACAAGTACTTTCAGAATATCTAACAGTTATTCAAAATTTATACCAAGTGTTAAAAATATCAGGACACAAATTTTTAACGGTGAAGATCATTGGAGGCTTGTAGACTCAGATATCTACGGCCGATAATGTTTTTATACTAAATTAAATTTAACAACAATGGTTTTTTTTATTTGTCTCAACCATGGTTTTATATAAAATGGGTTGGAGTGCATGCAGTTAACCAAGATGAGAAAGAAGTAGAAGTGTAAAACTATTAAAAAAAAAAAAATGCCAGTGTCTTTTGATGGAATTAGGGGTGTTCCTCGCCAGGAGGAGCATAGATACTTCCCTATAAGAGGAAAAAGGAAAGAAAATGTGGGGAGAAGGGAAAGAGATTTGGGGATTTGATGGTGTGTACGCTTTTTGATTTACTTTTAGCTTACGATTATTAACGGGCCTGCATTTATAATTCGCCGTGGAAACAAATATTATTTATTACCGACTTGTCTTTACAATGCGCATTGGAAACACATATTTACAACGTGTTTTTATTGCAAGCCGTTATTTATATCAAGTATAATACTATTAACAACGCATATAGATGGGGTGAGCCGTCAATAATAATAACATTAACAGCGAACTTTAATTTAATGTGCGTGGTTGATGCCGCGCCACGAAAACTACTCATTTTTGTTTTAGTGTATCATGGCGCAGTATTAAAAAGATTTTAAACATCCGCATTTTCTTACAGCTGGTTATCGAATTTCAAACAGTAGTCTCGTACGTAGGCTGGAGTATATTAATTTGCATGAAATTAACCCAAATGTACGTCCCAAGTATACTAAGTATGCTTTGAATTTGTATTTGTATCTATTATTGAATGAAAAAAACAGAGAGGATTAATCTCACGACATTAGAATCATGATCAGTCGACTACATGGAAAAGAGCAGTGAATATACGTAACACGAGTAGTAGTTGATATATCCTTGCCACATGCAATATTTCTAGCTAGAGGTCATAGACAAAAAAAAAGGAAAGAAAGAAAATGGTATATTTGAATTCCTATTGAGCAGTAGTGGAGTCTTGGACGTTTTCCAGGAAGAGAAAGTTTCCATCGCTCTTTCTAGCGAACAGTATGACGTAGTAGTAGTCATGAGAGCTGACCTTGGGGTCTATGTTCCTGCAGAAGAAAATCATATCTCCATGTTGTAGATTGTGAGCACGAATGAATTTTCTCCACTCCCCATTGATGCTATACAGTACAATCCCCTCGTAGTTGTAGCCTGTTAACACCATCTTATACAGTCTATTTTCATAATCATACACATTCAGCTCTACGCTTTTACGCATGTCGTGAGCTTCTTTGGGGATTTCAGGGCACCCTGGAATCCATATTGCCTTTAAATCTTCGATCTCCAGCTTTCCGTCCACGTGACTCGCGTCCGTTAAAGTCAGTTTTTTCCTGAAGCACAAGCACTCGCCGGGGGGAAAGTTCCTAGCAATGCATATGCATATATGTTACGTTTAATTTATATCAAATTAAATTAACAAACTCCTGAAGCTAGCACATGCACTCACTTTCAGAATATATATATATATATATATTTAAAGTAAGACATCATTTATCTATTATATATATGATGATTGGGTTAATTTGTATCTTGATTACTGATCAATCAAATTTTAATTCTTGTGAAATAATTAGCTAGGTGAAGAAATCGCCCTCACCAACAATATTCATAATTAATACGATTAATGATATCTGCACATGCATACATGCCGGGGATTTGGATAGTGAATATTAAGGATAAATTCAACATTCATTATATTAATACGCTTAAACTAAATTTAATCAAGAGAAATTACAGAAATAAAGCGGCAAATTAATAATTTCTAGAGGGGCCGGGGTGGGGGGATCAAGATTTGAGCTAGCTAGTTACAATATGCATGGATCGTTGAAACAATTAATTAATAACGTATCTGATCATCAAAATTCAAGAAAAGTAATTAATTAATAGAAAAAAATTGAAAGAAGAGTAGTACGTACGTACCTGGAAGCTGGTTCCCGCGGCGGCTGTTGTACTTGTGGATCAATATTATCCGATATCTTTAAAAAAGTCAAGCGGTTCTTGAGTTCAAAAATATATGCGAAACGTTGTTTGATGATATCGTGTGGATCAGAATCACAACTACTGGAGTTTTCAGCAGTAACCTCCTCCGCTCCAGGGATCACCGCCGCCGCAGTTTTATCATCAGTAGATTTCGACTCCGGATTCAAGCTTCCGCCGCCGCCGCCAATAATATCTTCATTGTCTGCCATTTTCAACTCCGGATTCAAGCTTCCGCCGCCGCCGCCGCCAATAATATCTTCATTGTCTGCCATTTTCTTGGATTTCACAACGGGAAACGAAAACGGAAAATGAGAGAGAGAGGATGCAGTTCAAACTAATCTTCAGATGGAGGGAGTTCGATCTGCGTAATTGAATTTTATTCTTTGTTATTTTTTTTTATTCAATATATATATATATATTATGGACTTTTTACGGTTATAGGAATAATTAATTATTGCTTATTTGTTTAGATTAAAATTCTTTTTGATACCTTAACTCTTGATAAATTAATAAATTGATCTATGAATTTCTGTAAATGACTTAGTTGGTATATGATCAAATTAAAATTTTAAGTTTATTCTTAATTAACCTATATTACTTTTTAAGTCCGACTACTATCATTGAAATCAATTAGGTGCACAATTTTATTTTCAATGTTATTTTATTAATTAAATTTAAAATTTTACTTTTATTTAAAAGTATAATTATTATCAACTCAAATCATATATACAAAATAAAATTAAATATATTGATGAAAATATGATAAAATAAATATATGTTACCGGAGCTCGATAATACTGTTTGTAGATACACTTGAAACAAATGTAATCACTATTTTAGAGTTTCAAATTAATTTTTTATTAATCTGTTGAAAAATCGAATAAAACATTAAAGTTGCAAATCATAAAAAAAATGTCCTAGAAATAAATCTCAATCATTGTTTTGATTTGCATAATTTTGAGAACGTAAAATTTCTGCACTTGGTTTAAACATTTCTAGTAAGTTTGTGTTTTTTATTCATGCTTGAATTTAAATATAAACAAAAAATACTTATGTTACTATAATTTTATCAGTATGTTAAAATATATTTAGTTGTGTATATGATTTATTTATTGTGTGTGATTTTATTAATATATAATTTTTATATCAATTTTGTTTCTAAAATGAGAATAATATTTTAATATGGATAGGAATATCATCATTTTATTAATATTTTGAAATTTAATATATTTTAGTAAATAATTTATTAATGATTAAAATATAAATATATTTGAAAAATAGTGAGATACTTATCTATTATTCTTTTTTAAAAAATATAACTTTTTTACACTTTTAGTCAATAAAATAAATTTGAAAAATAAAATGTGCATTTAATTGAATTTACTGAAAATAGTTGTACTTAAAAGCAACTTTATTAAGGCTAAAATTGACTTTTAAGTTAGATTATGTACCAATTAAGTCCATTACAATAATTCATGTATCAATTTACTATTTTGTCAATAATTCATATATCAAAATGAATTTTACTTATTTAATTTGATTATTCGTTGATGATTTTTGAAAGTAATATACATTGGTTCGCAAAATTAACGGAGGATTGGGATCGATGAGATTGATATATTCAAATCTTTCATTGAAAGACAGAATCCAGAGATGGGCTTACTATATTATACAGTGGATTCATTACATTCCGCCTGAAGGAGATACCCGACTTCTTTGGCTTTCGTTTAGCCAACTAGTGAATTGGTTCGCAAAATTAACTCACTAGCTAATATAAATCATAACTATTTCATTTCTTGTGAAAACAATAGGATTTGGCCTCTCAATAACTATACGTTTTATCTTATTCATTTTTGTCCTTTTGCACCAGTATACGTTGATTAATGTATATATGTTTTGATATATATTAATAATATTAATGTTCTTTCAAAAAAATAATATTAATGTACGTCGAAAATCCCTTACATGTTATTGAATATTAATTGCTGACATATTCGGCGGCACTTGCTTCATCAAATTAGCCAAGGACGACTAAATAGTTTTTGAACAAAAACCCCCCGGCCCCATATAGTAAGAAAACAAGAGATCTAGAAGGAAAATCCAAAGAATTGAATTGACAAATATCTTTTTTAAGTACTGTACGCACTATAATTGCTTTTGTGATACATGCTGCATCTTCTATGTACCGCATATCGACCAGTTAAAGGTTTTGTTTGATGTCGATAACAAAAGTGTGGCCTATTTTCGCTTTCATGAGGTGATCTTCTTGCATGGAAGATTGAGAAAAGTGTTGAAGCCTCCATCTTTTAATCTCCAAAACAGTATAATGTAGTAATAATCATCACCATTTATTCTCGAGTCTATGTTCTTGTAAAAGAAGATAGTATCGCCGCGTTCCAATTCGTGAGCACGCAGAAAATTTCTCCAGTCGTCAATGCTCAAAAGATACAGTATATTTCCCTGATCACATGACTTGTAGCAGTTCAACATCATATTCCACAGCACATCTCGATAATCGAACACCATCAGCTTCGCGATTTTACGTGTGCCTTTCGGGACCTCTGTCATATGAGGGCAGGATGGAATAGTTTCGGCCTCATCGCGTGTAAGATATAGCCTTCCTAAGTCATGATCTGCGTCGATTTCGCTCAACTCTCTGATAAAGCAGCATGCCTCAGGCGCCAACTTCCTAAGAGAGTATTCATGCATGCATACATATTAGCTAGTTGGAAACAAACCGACATAATTAATTAAAGAAGCCCGGAACTTCAATTTAATAAGCATGTATATGAATAGCTATATATAGTCTATGAAAAAAAAATAAAGTTAGTTAATGGATTAATCAATTAAGTGCAAAAGTGTATGCCAGGTTTCAAAGTTATTTCCTAGCTAGCTCATACACTCGCAATTAATTCAAGAAAACTAATAACAAAGTCTTGACATGCATGATCAGTAAAGAAATCTACCAGAAGCTAAGAATTATACAATTTTCAATTTAAGTTTAATGATTGAAATAAAACGGCAGAGAAAGTAAATTAAAAGAACTTGAAAGACGTTGAAACAGAAAAATTGAAATTGATGCATAAATAGAATTCATATGAAAAGTTGCACATGCATTAATGAAGATGAGTGAATACCTGGAAGCGGATCGGGGCACATATGTTTGGGTGCGATAATTGACATGAACAATTAAAGGCCCCCCATCTAGTGCAATATTATTTTGGGAAGGACGTTTCTTGATGGGTAAACTGGTTTCTTGATGGACTTGTGTATTAGAATTCAATTGGAACAGAGAAATAACCGCAGTCATATCAGCAGAATCCGCGACTTCAAGATTCAAGGCTGACAGAGAGATAGCTGCAGCAGCAGCAGCTAGATCAGTAGATTCTTCCGACCCTTCAGATTCAGATTCAGAATCAGAATTCTCATTAATGTGATCATTTGTATCCGCCATTTTCTTGATTTTGTGATTATTGTTTAATCTTTTCACACAAAAATAGAACCTGTACTGAAAGAGAAAAGATGATGGATGAGAGGGATCGGAGAGGAAATATATATCGATCGATGGTGCGAAGAGTCTGCAAGGAGGGAAAAACTACTGCCAACTGAAATTTATCTCTCTTTTTATTTTTTATAATATAATATTATTATAGCAACAATATAAAGTAATTAAACATTATTCTAATTTTGATGAGTTTAATTTGAGCCGATGTTTTCGGTTATTTTCTTCCCCAAACACGTTCATTATATATCCATTGTAAAATAATTGCATCATCAGGGAAACAAGATACATTGACAAAGATATACAAAAGTATTCATATAACTTTGATTGATTATTTTTGTAGGTGAGGTACCGTTGATGATATAAACTAAAAGTGCTAGACTCGATAACACTTTTTTTTTCTTTATGGCGACTTGATAACACGTTTTATTGTATCTTTTAGCTTCTTTTTTCATATAAATACATGCGTGATTTGACCAAGTTCTCCGATTGAGTACTGAGTATTGTGTGTGTTCGACGAGCTATTGTCGGACAAATTAAATGTAAAATTGGACTAAACCAATTCAAAACTATATTATATGTCTGTAAGTTCTGTGGGTTAGGTTTCTATATGGTTCATGGCCCAATATATTCATCCCATATTTGATAAAGTATCATAAGCGATCAGATCACAATATCACGCAAGATTATCATGTCCTTAGTTTCCTATGCTCTCTTGGAACATTACCAGCATTTAAATTTGGAGTGTTTATTATTAGATTGTTCCAGTAGTAATCAAATTCCAACGAGATCACGCAGATCAAATGAGGCTTGTGTTCAAAGATCCTAGAATTTCAAACAATATTGGTATATATCATAGCTATCATATTTGTAATGAGTATTATATACGAACAACTCGATCTCATTGATCACTTAAGGTGCCGAGCCTCCAAATTTGGTTTTTTGTGATGCCAAAACTCAAAGTTTATTTAAATTATGACTGAATTTGATGGAACACGGTTTAAAATGTATACAGCAATTATCAAACTTTTATCTCCCAAAACACTATTGAAAGATTTGTTGACGACACGTTGATTCCACAAGTGTTCAATTTCGTCTCACTGCAACACTGTTTTGATGTGAAATATGTGAAATCTTTAATAGTTTCATATTTCTCATCCAATTGCAAAGAATGGCTTCATATATTCAGGCGCGCTCTTGAGAGAGACGTACTAATCCATAGTACTGATAATTATAAAAACTAGTATTTCGCACTCAACATTTCGTTTTTTTAATGAACTAAATAAATAATAAATTATAAAATTAAAAATAATAAAAATATAACGTTTTTTTAAACAAATATTCACAAAAAATATATCTTATAAAGTGAGTGTCACTTTTGTAAATAAAATAATATCAAAGGGCATAAAGTGAGCTTTTAATGGCTAAAAAAAGAAAACCGTATAAAATGACTATTTCACCCAATAATTTTGGTTTTATTGAAAATGAAGTTAGGAGATAATGATAATTTTAAATCAAGTTTCACCAATTAGTTGAATGTTTGTTAATTAAAGGATCTCTACTTTAATAATGTAGTAAGATAGTAAGATAATTGTGAAAATATTTATTCATTCCGTATATTTCGAAGTGGCAATGATGGATATTTATTTTGGTAGGCTCTTCCACCAAACACGTTTCGTACACTAGAAAATTTACTTCAGCGATATTGTCTCTCGAGTGAACTTAATCATCTTTTTTTTAGCAATATATCTCAATCTATCCTAGAGTCGTATAACAAAGTCGATAAATCAATAGAAAAATAAAAATATGAAACAATAATGCGATTATTTCAAATAAATTATATTCTATTATTTATAAAATACAACCACAAACGTCTTTGCCAATTAAAAAAAAATCAAATTAGTTTGCTCAAACATAATTGGAAAAAACATGTCCTAATAAACAAAGTAACTATATATAAGTAAATTACACAAAATGCTAAGTCTGAGAAGGTAAAATTTGGCTGGGTATTGTGATCGTATATTCGTATTACCATCAAGTCAGTCATAATGTCTAATTTACCAATTATGATGACCATTTAGAATCTAACGCTTTGACCCACTGAGTCACAACCCTATGCACGTCACTGCAAAGAAACACGGAGCTTTGCCATGGTTCAATTTGCAACGCTTTTGCGACGGTTTATCCTAGCGTTGCAAAACTCACCGTAACAATTTAATTGCAACGGTTAAATCAAACCGTAGCAATATTTGCTACTCTTGATAACTACCGTGGCAATATATTGTTCGGATTTAAAATGACCGTCGCAAATATTTGTCACGGTTAAAAATTAACCATTACAAAAATTGCAACAATTTTAAGTATAGCGTAACAAACTTTTTGCCACGTTTTTATGAAACCGTCGCAAATTTTGCAACAGTTTAAAGACAACCATAGCACAATTTTCCACGGTTTTTAACAACCGTTGCAAATATAAATGACTGTAAAAAAAAAATAATTTATATATTTAATTATTAATACATTAATATTATTATTATTACTAACTAAAATATACTAATTAATCTAAACAAATTTATACATAAAATTTAATTACTCCAAAATATTAAACAAAAGCGCACACCAATTATCCAAATGTCTAATTCAAAAGCATAAACCACATTACACATAAAGGATCCAATATCTCAAAACAAACAGCAATCTAACGATACAAAAGCTGCGACCAATCTGACGGCTGCTGCGTCTCGTCGTCGTCACTCCCGTCGGCGTCGCCCCCACCTGTGTCATCATCCCCATCGTCATCGTCATCGTCATCGCCGCGACATGAAAATGAAATTAGAGAAATTTGGAAAAAACAGCGTGCTGACACATACCATCAAACCTTGCATCGTTGGAGGAAGTATGGCAGGTTGCCTCCTACGATAGATCAAGCGATATGGGCGACATATCTTGCACATTGGGAGAGAGAAAGTTGGCGGAAGATGGCGGCGGCGTACGGGAAGAACAGGCGTAGCGAGCCTGCTGGTCCAGGGACTGGTTTGACCAGGCACATCGCGGGCTCGAGACCCTCCGCTCTCGCAGCTGCTGCGTCAGCTACGGCGACCTGTATCGCCTCATTCTGTGCGGCCATCGACGACTTCATTTGGCTAGAGCCACGAGGACGAGGTGTCATCTCATCCTAGTATATGGTATATGCAGTGGAACCGATACCATATACCCGTCGATGATTAACATCACCGACGACACCGAAATATATCGCATTCACCTGCTCAGCGGTGGGAGAGTGTTGGGCATCTCCAGTATGCCTCAGTGGAAACTGCTCGTCGATACGACGATCCACCTCTTCCTGTTTTACCAAATTACAAATTTATATGTATGCATATGCCTCCAAATTTAACATTTCGTAAAAAATAAAGCATAATTGAATATATATACGTACGCTGATTTGCTGGGACTTGCCATCGGCAAAGGTCCCGTTCGCCCGCTTGTGCATCTTGAGATGTAGTTCATAACTGTTTGGGTCTCTGTTAAGCTCTTCACGCTGCATTGAACGTACACACATAGATAATTATAAGTGACAAATAATTAATATGATAATAATATTTATTATATAATACTTTCTTATATTATGTAATCAGATATTTCTTACCATACTCGCAGCATGTAACGCAACCAGTCCCTGGACCAGCAAACTCGCTACACCTGTTCTTCCCGTACGCCGCCGCCATCTTCTGCCAACTTTCTTTATCCCAATGTGCAAGATATGTCGCCCATATCGCTTGATCTATCGTAGGAGGCAACCTGTCATACTTCCTCCAACTGTGCAAGGTTTGACGATATGTGTCAGCACACTGTTTTTTTCAAATTTCTCTAATTTCGTTTTCATGTCGCGAATCCCACCTATACTTGGCCTGTTAATAAATATAAAAATAATTTAATTTAATCAAATTGCATTTTAGATCAATAATAATAAATATAAATATTGTAACCAATTTTGATTAATACAAAAATAACGTACAACAAATAAATCCCAATAGTAGTCACGTTGAGTCTTAGTCAAATATCTCCAAGAGTAGGCTCATGTAAAAATTTGTTCTTTAAACTTTATTTTAACAAACGAAGGTATGCCGTTCTTCGGTGGAAGAATCCTGCAAAATAAATCCAAAAACCCTGAACAGAAAGCACCATTGGGATCCATCTTACTTGACTAAATATTAAAAAAAAAATTATATATTAATACAAACAATTAAGTTAATTAAATAATTATAAGTTAGGCAACTAATTAATTAAAATGTATATAGTTATAAAAAAAAACATCAAATAATAAAACACATATTTTACAATTAAACGAACGCAGTACAAACTATATTTATTAATTGCAACACATTTATAAATTTTTAAAACAACCATCATCCCTAAACATAGAATTCTAAATCTATTCACAATAAATGTTTCTAAACTATGAACACCGAAGTTAAATGTTATACACTATATAACTATGAAAGTTAAGAAATTATCACAACTAACCTACTTTTAACATCCAATGATGATAGTAAAATAAAACTAATATACTATCAATTTATTCAAATTACGCAAACCATAAATTACTTGATTTCAAAAGACGGTTTGTTTACAGTCACATAAAAACAAGTAAAATAATCCTACACATAAATTATTTAGTCTGGTCATAAATCTTTAAAAATTATTAATATTTGTATAAGATAATTCATTAATCCTAAAATATTAACATTGTAATTAGATGTACTTCATAAATCAATGATCGACTTCAATTTTAACTTTTATAACTTAATTTAAACAAAATTATTAATCATATTATATTTCTAAACATTTATATTTTTATAAAAAATTTCATCAAATATCGCAACTAACATAACATAACAATATTTTAACTAATCCTTAAACATTATTTATAATATTATATTTCTAAAAAATAACAAAATTAAATATCCAATAAAATCGGAGCATACAAGCAATATTATTTATCATATTGTATGTCTAAACAACAACAAAATGAAAAAATCAATTATGATTCGAGCATACAACATAATTTATTTGAAGATATCCAATTACAAATTACATTACCGGTGGCGGACAGCGGCGGAGACGTGCGAAAGCGTCGGAGAGCTAGGACAGCGGCGGCAGGCGGTGGTTGTGTACGGCGACAGCCGGATCTCGTAAAATAACCAAAAAATCCATCATTTTTTTTTGAATCAAACATCAAATTAACGCAATCGGAGATATTTTCGAAGGATATAGTCTTATCAACGGCGTAGGGTGCGGCAGCGGCGGATAGGCGGGCCTTAAGAACGGCGGCGCAGCTGTGCTCGGAAAAATTGGAGGAAAACCACAAATATTGGTATGAAATTGTAGCTTACATCGCGTAGAATTCAAATCTAAGTTTAAGTTGGTGTATTTCACGGCCAAAAGCTCCGCGGAGGACTTAGGGGCGGCGGCGGGTAGGGTTAGAAAAGAAAGGGAAGAACGGGTGAAGAAGAAGAAATTAAGGAGGCGGGCGGTCAAATAATAATATTTGCCACGGTTGGCACAAAACCGTGACAAATTAACATAACTGTGCCAAAATCATAATATCATTTAATTTAATTATTCATAATTACGTATTAATCATAGATTCAAATTTTGTAAAAATCGCCATTAATGACCATATTTTGTAATGGACTATGAAAAAAATTCAAAACAATAAACCATGATATTTAATTATAAATTAAATTTGCCACGGTTAAGAATAAACCGTGACAAATTTTGTCACAGTTTAACTAAACCGTGGCAATTATGTTTTATTAATTTTTTTCTTATAATTTATTGATTATTCTTCAAACTTTATAAATAAAACACGATACAGTACATGTCAAAATGAATGATAATTGTTGGGATCAAATTAAATAATCAAGTGACAAAATTTGTCACGGTTTATGCTTAACCGTGGCAATTTTATTTTATTAATTTTTTTCTTATAATTTATTATTTACTCTTCAAACTTTATAATATAATACGATGCAGTACATGACAAAATGAATGATAATTGTTGGGATAAAATTAAATAATGTAAGTAAACATCGCAATAAAAAAACCTTACTATGTGATAAATTATTTCATTATTGATAAAAAAGCATATTTTACACCGGAGTACATGTTAAATGTTAGATCGATACTACTCACTATTTTCAGATTGGTTGTTTGTGTCTTCATCTGTGGATTCTTGAACATTGTATGTATCGCTATTTTGAGTTCCGGTGTCGATGTCGTTATCGTACATCACGGTGACGTCAACAAGACTTTGTGTGTTCAACAGTAGTTGTGTTTCCAATCCATGACTTTGACTCTCGTAGTTTTGAAATGCCTCGTTTGCAATATCGTCGGCATGGTCGATGTCACCTCTGATTTGAGAAACGTAATCGCGTTTTCTCATCCCACTGACGTAGTCCCAATCGGATACCGTTTTCTTTGTTAAAGGGTAAGTTAAGTACACAACTTGTGAAGCTTGTGTACAAAAAACAAATGTATCATAATAACGTAGTCTTCTCTTTCGGTAGATTTCGACTATTTTATACTTCGGATGAACTCTGGTACCCAATTTGGGATGCATATCAAACCATGTGCATCTGAAAAGTACAGTCTTATTTGGTGAATCACTATAGTACTTTACCTCTAGTATCTCATCTATGATGCCATAATAGTCTGTCGACGTCCCATCACCAGCAAAACCTCTAACATGGATCCCTGAATTATCTGTGGCTTTGTGAGTAGAATCTTCTTTCGTATGAAAGTTGAAACCATTAAGACAATAACCCCGAAGACACTTGACTTTGGATAGGGGACCGAGAGCAAGTTGTCTTACATCTAGTGAAATGTTACAATATTGATTTGCAATTGCCTGCATGTTAATTTCATTTTGTTGAAACAGTAAATGTCAATAAAATAAAAATGACGATATTTTATACATTAAGTAGACAAAATGAGTTTGACTAACATAGTTTTTGAACCACGGGAAATTTTTTTGCTGTAATTGTGAATCGACGTCTGCGTTACTAATGTCAGGGACACTTGATCTCAAGTGGTTCTCGTACATTATGCATCAAATGAAAGTAAAAACAAATAATAAATAAATATTCATGTGATATTATATGAGACACGCAATAATGTTATCTCGTTACGATACTTACTGAACAAAGGACCTCGTCTCATCACAATTTAACAGCATATATGTTGAAAGAGAATGATATTCATTGTCTTGAAGATTTCTAGACTTGGATGCACCAATAAATCTGCCCACAATTTTGAACACCGATATAGTATCTGTCAATCCCTCATTCACAGCTTGTAGTAGCCCGTAACCAAAATCAGTAATTAAGGAATTAATCATAATTACTTGGATAGAGTTCGGAAGCTCCGAAGGTGAGTTCGGAAGTTCCGAACAGGATCGGAAGCTCCGATGCAGGATCGGAAGCTCCGATGGTATTACGTCAGGCATGACGTGTGGCAAGATCGAAAGCTCCGATCACCCCTATCCGAAGTCAACAAGTGATATTTTGACACGTGGCAGATCAGGATCTTCGGAAGCTCCGATGGCAGGATCGGACGTTCCGATCGAGGTTCGGACATTCCGATCGAGGATCCGAAGCTCCGATCGTTGTCTATAAATAGAAGGCCGAGAATTCATTTTCAATTGCCAATTCCGAATTTCCTCTCTACTCTAGTCGTATTCGAGTTGTTCTAGCCTCCCTAGGCTTGACCCGGGAGTCGTCGAGGCGTTCGATAGTCGTAGCAGAGTTGTGCCCAGGTTCTGAAGGCATCAACATCAAAGGGCTAACGACGGACGAAGGTATAGCTTTTGCTTCCTATAAATATTTAGGAATATGCAATAGCTTAGTTAAAGCTTTTAGAGCACTTTAATGATAGTAGTATCATTTGGCAGTGTAGAGCAGACTATAGGCGTGGACCTAGAGTTGGTAGAGCTTGCACTGTTTTGAGGTACGAAAGTACTGTTCGAGATATCCTGACTGAGTATGCATGTATTATGTGACTGCATGATTTATATGTCATTAATTTATGCTGCATTCATTTGCATACTGAGCTATCTCCTTCGAGATGTCTGTTAGTAGGGTTTTTCCCTATCCTGTTAGTGGTTGAACTTCCATCGATTTGGGTCCGGCATATCCACTTGTATTATGGTATGGGAGCCACCTCCTGAAGCGACGGCACAGCGTGCTACATACCAGGGCCCGGTCTGTCTCTGTTATCTGATCCTTGACCTCGAGTTTATAGGGAGTTCACTTTGCATGCATGTATACTCATACTCTCGTACTGAGCGTTTTATGCTCATGTCTCGTACTCTGTGTTTCTGGACACCCTATTTTGTGGGGCAGGTTTGCGATTGGACGAGGCGGGTGGATCCAAGAGGGGCTAGTCAGTGGTTGGCCAGCTGGAGCTTCGTCTAGGTTTTATTTCTGTTGTTTTGAGGTTGATACAGCTATTCGATTTGGTTGTATAATATTAGATAAATTACAGATTCCTTTCCTTGGGTTTGTATTTGTTTATGGTTTCCGCAAGATTATTCTGATATCTGTTTAATTAAGTTAATTGCATGCCTAAGTTCTGTTAGTAGGTGATCCGGGTAAGGGTAACTACATTTATGGTATCAGAGCATCTAAAAGTATTCTTGGGATTTAGTCTTATCATGAGGTATTTTTGTAGATGGCAGATCGTGATGACCAGAGTTCTCATGGCAGTATTGGTGGGCGTTGGGGTGATGCCGACCGAGAGCATCGTCGAGAACGGCGTCATCGTCATCATGACGACGAGCGTTTCACTGTGCGTCGATTCTTAGCTATGGGTGGGTCCTAAGCCCTTAGGTGGAGGTGAGTCTCCGGAGGATGCGGAGAATTGGTTAGACCGCATGGAGACGACTTTTCAGACTTTCCACTCCACCGAGGAGAAGACGATGGAGACCCTTGGCTATCTTCTGGATGGGCGAGCCCGTAGGTGGTGGAGGTTTACTTCTGCACCCTTTATTGCGGCGAGAGGAGTGGCCACCTGGGCCGAGTTCCGCACAGCTTTCCAAAAGCGGTATTTTCCTCCTGCACTCCGTCAGTAAAAGGCAGGCGAGCTACTGAGTCTGCAACAGGGAGCCATGTCTATTGATGAGTATCAGCAGAAGTTCTTTGATCTGCTATCCTATTGCCCCGAGATTGCTGATAGCTCAGAGATAAAGTATAATCTGTTCTTTCAGGGCCTTAACCCTGAGATCCATGACCGTGTGGCGGTTGGCAACGACATGTCCTATGAGGGTTTGGTGAGCCGTTGTCACCAGGCAGAGGACAGCATTTAGCGGAACAGGTCTTTTCCTCAGTCGAGGCCTGCTAGTTCTTTGGGTCCCCGTGCCCAAACTTTTAAGAAGTCTGGATCTACTTCTTCTTCCTCTGGCTCTGCTGGTGTTGTCCGTTACGGTAAGAAGGACAAGTGTGATCATTGTGGGAAGAACCATCCATCCGACAAGTGCCGTAGAGCTTCTGGAGCTTGTTTCCATTGTGGAGAGACTGGTCATATCCGGAGGGATTGTCCACTGTCTGGGGGAGGCGGTTCTGGTTCTGGTTCAGGATCTGGTTCTTAGGCCACCGTTCAGCTGAGGTCACAGGGACAGCCTGCTTGGAGTTCTCATTTGAGACCACGAGCTTCTGGCCAGGTGTTTGCCTTGAGGCATGATCAGGCAGTGGAGGAGAATGAGAAAGTCATCGCAGGTACATTTCTGCTTTATGGTATACCTGCTCTTGTACTTATTGACACTGGTGCATCTCATTCCTTCATTTTTGCACGTTTTGTTAAGAGGCATAAGTTACCATGCATTGCACTAGACGTAGTGATGTCTGTTTCTACTCCGACGGGCCAATCTGCTTTGGCTAAGCGTCTAGTGATGGGTTGCCCTTTAGAGTTTGAAGGGAACATTCTGTTAGCGAATCTCATGGTCCTGGCGATGGACGACTTTGATTGCATTCTGGGAATAGATATGTTGACTACCTATCGAGCTTCAGTGGACTGCTATCAGAGATTAGTACGCTTTCATCCGGAGGGGAGTGAGAGCTGGTTTTTCTATGGAGAGGGAGCGCGACCCCCGATGCCTTTGATATCAGCTTTGAGAGCCTGTCGAGCTCTAGAGTCTAGTGGGGAAGGCTACCTTATCTATGCAGTTGATTTGTCCGCTGAGAGTATTGGGATAGAGAGCATTCCTGTTGTGGATGAATTTCCAGATGTATTTCCTGATGAGATTTTGGGTTTTCCTCCTGCTAGGGAAGTCGAGTTTGGCATAGAGTTGATGCCGGGTACTTCACCTATTTCTCGAGCACCGTATCGTCTGGCTCCGTCAGAGATGCGTGAATTGAAGAATCAGCTACAGGATCTTTTGGACAAGGGGTACATTCGTCCTAGTGTATCTCCTTGGGGAGCTCCTGTTCTCTTTGTAAAGAAGAAGGATGGGTCGATGCGGTTGTGCATTGACTATCGGCAGCTGAATCGAGTCACTGTGAAGAACAAGTATCCGTTGCCTCGTATTGATGACTTGTTTGATCAGCTGCAGGGCACGTCAGTTTACTCCAAGATTGACTTGAGATCTGGGTATCATCAGTTGAGAGTCCATGATCAGGATGTAGCCAAGACTGCATTTCGTACTCGCTATGGGCATTACGAGTTCCTAGTGATGCCATTTGGTTTGACTAATGCGCCGGCTATATTCATGGATTTGATGAACCGTGTTTTCAGGGAGTATTTGGACAAGTTTGTCGTGGTCTTTATTGACGACATCTTGGTGTATTCGCGTAACATGGAAGAGCATGTTTCTCACTTGCGGTTGGTACTGCAGACTCTTCGAGATAAGCAGTTGTACGCCAAGCTGAGCAAGTGTGAGTTCTGGATGGATAGAGTGGTCTTTCTTGGCCATATCATATCCAGGGAGGGGATTTCTGTTGATCCAAGCAAGATTGAAGCGATACTTAATTGGTCACGTCCGACGACAGTTGCTGAGATCCGTACTTTTCTGGGTCTAGCAGGGTATTATCGTCGCTTCATTCTGAACTTCTCTCAGTTAGCTCGACCATTGACGCGGCTTACTCGCAAGGGTGTGGACTTCGAGTGGTCCTCCGAGTGTGAGGAGAATTTCTGTGAGCTTCGACGGCGGTTGACTTCTGCGCCGGTGTTGGCATTACCGTCAGGATCTGGAGGGTATGTGGTATACACTGATGCTTCTCTTCAGGGGTTAGGTTGTGTTCTGACTCAGAATGGGCATGTGATCGCTTACGCTTCTAGACAGCTGAAGCTTCACGAGGACAACTATCCAGTCCATGATTTGGAATTGGCAGCCATTGTGTTCGCTTTGAAGATCTGGCGTCATTATCTGTATGGCGAGAAATTTGAGATCTTCACCGACCATAAGAGTCTCAAGTATTTGTTCACTCAGGCAGAGTTGAACATGAGGCAGAGACGTTGGATGGACTTGCTTAAGGACTATGATTGCAAAATTAAGTACCATCCGGGAGCTGCTAATCTCACCGCTGATGCTTTGAGTCGCAAGGTGCGACTATCCGCACTTCAGACTTGTTCGATGTCTAGTGCGATCAGTGACTGTTGTACTTCAGGTTATACCTTCAAGCATAAGAAAGGTATGCAGAGTATACAGATGTTTGCAATATTATCTGAGTCAGCTTTGTATTCGCGGATTCGAGATGCTCAGATGTCTGATTCGAAGACCCAGCGTTTAGCTCGTCTAGCTAACGAGGGTAGCTCATCTGGATTTCACTATCAATCAGATGGATTTCTGTGTTTGTTTGGTAGGCTTGTGATTCCGCAGGATGAAGAGTTGCGAGAGGAGATTTTGTCTCAAGCGCATCGCACTAAGTTGAGTATTCATCCTGGGAGCAACAAGATGTACAAGGATCTACGTACTCGTTTATGGTGAAAGGGAATGAAACGCAGTATTTATCAGTTTGTTTCGAGATGTTTGGTGTGTCAACAGGTCAAGGAAGAGCACCGATGACCTGGAGGACTGCTTCACAGTCTGCCTATTCCTGAATGGAAATGGGAGTTTATCAAAATGGACTTTGTGACCCATTTGCCGGTATCCCCGAGAAACTGTGATGCTATCTGGGTTGTGGTGGACCGACTCACCAAGTCAGCGCATTTCATTGCCTATAGCCGAGAGTACAATGTGGATCGTATGGCTCGATTGTACATTCAGGAGATCGTTCGACTTCATAGAGTGCCTGTGAGCATTGTCAGCGATCGGGACCCCAGGTTTACTTCTAGATTCTGAGGGAGTGTTCAGTGTGCGATGGGTACTACTCTCAGTTTGAGTACTGCCTATCATCCGAAGACTGATGGTCTGTCAGAGCGCACTATCCGTACTTTGGAGGATATGCTTAGAGCTTGCGTCATGGATTTTGGTTCAGCCTGGCAGGATCATTTGCCATTGATCGAGTTCGCGTACAACAACAGCTATCATACTAGTATTGGGATGGCACCTTTTGAGGCGTTGTATGGGCGACGTTGTCATACTCCACTCTTCTGGGAAGAAGTGGGGGAGAGACAGGCTGAGGGACCAAAGTTTATCCAGCAAGTGATAGACATTGTTGATCAGATCAAAAAATGGATTAAGACTGCACAGGATCGTCAGGCCAGCTATGCTAATACCAAGCGTAGGCCATTGCAGTTCGATGTCGGGGAGAAAGTGTTTCTGAGAGTGTCACCTTTCCGCAAGATTCTCAGATTTGGCCTTAAGGGCAAGTTGTCTCCCAGGTTTATTGGTCCGTTTGAGATCTTGGAGAGCATTGGCGATTTGGCTTATTGGCTAGCTTTGCCATCACATCTTTCCAGTATTCACGACGTGTTCCACGTATCTCTGTTGCGACGATATGTGGCGGATGAATCTCATATTCTGCAGCGGTCTGAGGTTCAGGTGAGCAAGGATTTGACTTATGTTGAGAAACTTATTCGTATCCTGGATTATAAGGATAAGGTTTTACGGAACAAAGTCATTCCTTTAGTTTTAGTTCAGTGGCAGCGCCGAGGCACTGAGGAAGCTACTTGGGAGCTTGAGGACAGGATGTGTGAAGACCATCCTGAGTTGTTTTGATTTCATTCTTAAGTTGTATTCAGTTGCAAACTCTGTAAACGTTTGATTTGAATAAAGAATATTTCTGATTTCTGTATTGCATTCAATACTTAAGATCTGATTTCGAGGACAAAATATCTTAAGTGGGGGAGAATGTAGTAGCCCGTAACCAAAATCAGTAATTAAGGAATTAATCATAATTACTTGGATAGAGTTCAGAAGCTCCGAAGGTGAGTTCGAAAGTTCCGAACAGGATCGAAAGCTCCGATGCAGGATCGGAAGCTCCGATGGTATTACGTCAGGCATGACGTGTGGCAAGATCGGAAGCTCCGATCAGGATCGGAAGCTCCGATCACCCCTATCCGAAGTCAACAAGTGATATTTTGACACGTGGCAGATCAGGATCTTCGGAAGCTCCGATGGCAGGATCGGACGTTCCGATCGAGGTTCGGACGTTCCGATCGAGGATCCAAAGCTCCGATCGTTGTCTATAAATAGAAGGCCGAGAATTCATTTTCAATTGCCAATTCCGGATTTCCTCTCTACTCTAGTCGTATTCGAGTTGTTCTAGCCTTCCTAGGCTTGACCCAGGAGTCGTCGAGGCGTTCGATAGTCGTAGCAGAGTTGTGCCCAGGTTCTGGAGGCATCGACATCAAAGGGCTAACGACGGACGAAGGTATAGCTTTTGCTTCCAATAAATATTTAGGAGTATGCAATAGCTTAGTTAAGGCTTTTAGAGCACTTTAATGATAGTAGTATCATTTGGCAGTGTAGAGCAGACTATAGGCGTGGACCTAAAGTTGGTAGAGCTTGCACTGTTTGGGGTACAAAAGTACTGTTCGAGATATCCTGACTGAGTATGCATGTATTATGTGACTGCATGATTTTTATGTCATTGATTTATGCTGCATTCATTTGCATACTGAGCTATCTCCTTCGAGATGTCTGTTAGTAGGGTTTTTCCCTATCTTGTTAGTGGTTGGACTTCCATCGATTTGGGTCCGGCATATCCACTTATATTATGGTATGGGAGCCACCTCCTGAAGCGACGGCACAGCGTGCTACATACCAGGGCCCGGTCTATCTCTGTTATCTGATCCTTGACCTCGAGTTTATAGGGAGTTCACTTTGCATGCATGTATACTCATACTCTCGTACTGAGCGTTTTATGCTCACGTCTCGTACTCTGACACCCTATTCCATGGGGCAGGTTTGCGATTGGACGAGGCGGGTGGATCCAAGAGGGGCTAGTCAGTGGTTGGCCAGCTGGAGCTTCGTCTAGGTTTTATTTCTGTTGTTTTGAGGTTGATACAGCTATTCGATTTGGTTGTATAATATTGGATAAATTACAGATTCCTTTCCTTGGGTTTTTATTTGTTTATGGTTTCCGCAAGATTATTCTGATATCTATTTAATTAAGTTAATTGCATGCCTAAGTTCTGTTAGTAGGTGATCCGGGTAAGGGTCACTACACAGCTGCTGTCGTGTTTTTCATCGTCCTCATCTCCCTAGTTTTGATTGACTCATTGAAATAATGCTGAAAAAATATGGACGCTTCTTTGACCAGATAAGCATTGCAAATCGATCCTTCTACGCGTGCTTTATTCCGAACAGTTTTCTTCAAAGTACGTAAATATCTCTCGAATGGATACATCCATCTATCTTGCACTGGCCCACAAACAAGGGCTTCGTACGGGAAATGTATGCATAGATGTTCCATCGAGTCGAAGAAGCTTGGTGGGAATATTTTTTCCAATTTGCACATAATCAGTGGTATTTGCTCGTTCAATCTTAGAACATCACTTACTTTGATATTACGTGCAGTTAAATCCGTGAAGAATAAACTAAGTTCTATCAAAACCTCTCACACATCTTTTGGTAATAGTTCCTTAAAGACGACGGGTATAAGTCGTTGCATGAACACATGACAATCATGATTTTTCAAACCAGACACGCGTAACTTGTTCATGTCGACGCACCTGGACAGTTTGGACACGTAACCATCTGAGAATCGAACATCTTTCAGCCATCTACAGAAGGCGCATCTTTCTTCTTTTTTGAGGTAATATATCGCCTTTGGTTATATGTCGCTGCCAATATCAAAATGCAACTCTGGTCTTATAGACATGTCAACAAGGTCTGCCCTAGATTTTGCGTTATCTTTTGTTTTTCCAGGTACATTCATTAAAGTATTGAAGATGTTATCAAACACATTTTTCTCGATGTTCATCACGTCCAAAGTATGTCTGACCATGTTCGAACTTCAGTAAGGCAACTCCCAAAAAATACTTCTCTTCCTCCACCCGCTTGCTGACATTTTGTATAACTCTTTGTTATGCTCTTCAGTGTCCACTTCGTACGATGGTAAAAAACCGTACGAGTCCAACTCGTCGAGTAATTCATGTCCGGATCTCATAGGTGTGGCATTGTGCAACACAGTGACCTCTTCTGAAAAGATTTTTACTCCGACGCAATGGATGATTGACGGGAAGAAACTTTCTATGATTGTCAAACCAACTTGTTTTCCTGCTATGTGTTAGTGTGAACGCCTCCAAGTCTGACATACAATGTGGACATGCTTGTTTACCAGCGGTACTCCAACCAGATAACATTGCGTAGACAGGAAAATCACTAATAGTCCACATCAGAGCTGCTCTCCAAGTGAAGTTTGTACGAGAATGAACGTCGTATGTAATAGCACCATCGTACCAGAGTGACTGAAGTTCTGCGACTAGTGGTTGTAGAAATACATCAAGTTTGTCTTTTGGGTTCTTTGGGCCAGGAGCAAGCACAGTCAGAAACATATACTCATTTTTCATGTACATCCAAGGAGGCAAATTATATGGAGTCAAAATCACATGCCAAGACGAATACTGCTGACCTGACTGACCAAAAGGTTGGAAACCATCAGCAGAAAGTGCTAGTCTCACATTCCTTATCTCGGAGGCAAAAGTAGGGTGTGTGTCTGTGAAGTTGCACCAAGCAGGTGAATACGAAGGGTGAGTCATCATTTCTCCGTCATACACATGCTCGTGGTACCATCGCATGGGTGACGCCGTTGCTTTTGAGGCATACAATCATTGGAGACGAGGCGTAAGGGGGAAGTAATACATACGCTTGTAGGCTATTTGCTTCATATTCTTCCTAGATCCACGAGATCGACTTTGTTTGTAGCGTGGATGCTCACAGAATCTGCATGCCGTCAACTCGATGTCTGTGCCCCAATATATCATGCAATTATTGTTGCAACAATCAATTTTATCGACCGACAGCCCCATATCCTTGACTAATCTCTTGGTTGCATTGAAGTTCTTTGAAAATTTATGATCGGCAGGACATAACTCTATCATTAATTGACACATGTCATTATAATTCCTTTCAGACATGCTATGCTCATATTTCATCTTCAACAACCTTGCAAGAACAGACAATAAGATATGTCCATGTGGATTTCCTTTCCAAATCTCCTTCTCCGTCGATTTGATCATATCATATAAAGCTCTAGCAATCATGTTAGGATCCTCCTCGGTGACATTGATGTGGGGATCTTCGATAACATTGGCATCAGGATCCTCGTTCACTACCACCTCATTAGTTACATTTGTGTAATCATAATAAGATTGTTCGCCTCCATATTGGTATTCATTGTCAGAATATGAGTTTGGATTCCGTATATTTGCAAAATTGGGTGGCATATCATCTGTGCTCGTACGCCGACTACTTCGAGACGAGGATGGTGCATCCATATTAACTCTTTCAAACGATGGACGGATGTAATTTTCCTCATGAAAGTACTGACCGGCTAAATCAGTGTGATATAAATCTACTGGCAAGCGTACCAGGTCAAGTAATAGTAAAGTGGACAAAAAGTCCAAGTATCGATCCCACAGGGACTGTTGTCAATTCTCAAGAATTAATTATTTTACTTAATCTAGACAAAATCATAAAGAGAAATTTGATTTAAATAAAATAAAAATTTAAAAATAAAAACTGCTTAAGAAATAAAAATTAAAATAGCTGAAGATAAAAATAATTAAAACAAAGACAACCAAGACACACGTAGGTACCGAACAAATCATATAACATGTAGTCGATTCAGGACTCAGATTTAATCTTAAATCACGGGAATTGTCCTATCTTGTTCAAAGGTCTATTTCTAGAACAATCAAACCTACTCAAATATTGACGAATTAATCTTTCGTAATTCTAATCAAATTTGAATGCATTAAATATTTGTGAAAATTCAGTTTACACCCAAACCGCACACTGAAACCAAATTCTATTTCTAGTCGGTTTTACAATATGTTGATTATCAAAGTGATCAAAATCGAAACCTCCTCTGTCGACTTGGAATCGATTAACATGCAAGCAAACAGTTGATCAGACTATTCACAAGACAAATATAAATCTGACAATCAATAAAATTAAATCAACTCTGAAAAATCCCAAACAAACATCCAAGTTTTCTACATGAATTTGTTCGGCCCAATCACGCCGTCTTGGTTGAAAACAAACTACTCAATAATTGAAATTAGAATTAAAAAATAAAATAAAGAAAGAAGAACAAAAGAAGAAAAAGTGTAGAAATCTTCTCCCAAGCTTTGAAGCCGCCTCCCTTGTGTTGTCTGCGTGTTCGGAACCCTTACTCTGATGAATAGATCGGTATTTAAGTGTCCAAGGATCTCTAAAAGATAGCATCCTTTTCGACCAAGAGTTTCCAAATATATGGAATCTGCACGCCACGCTCGCTCGAGCGAGCACAGGTCTCGCTCGAGCGAGCAACTCTTTGTCCCGGAAGATTTTTGGCAAGTCTGGCTCGCTCGAGCGAGCACCGACTCTCGCTCGAGCGAGTGGATTTTTCTGCTCTGTGCGATAATTTAAAAATTCATATCTTAAGTTCTAGCCGTCGGATCGAGCTGAAATTTGGACAGCAGCTTTCAAACATCTTTAACTTCATTTTGAACAGTGAAGATCGGATTTAGATTTTTCTAAAATTAAATATGATTTTTCTACCAAAGATGCTCCATAATTCACACTTCAAAAATCCACTTTCCTACAAAATCAACCCGAGGAGTGAAATACACACACATGCACTTAAAACACATAAAAATACATAAAATAAAATGAATGCACACAAAATAAACATAAAAATAACAAGAAATAATGCAAACAAAATGCACTTATCAACACCCCCATACTTAAACCTTGTTCGCCCTCGAGCAAGACATGCAAAAACAATATGCAAACAAAAACATAAGTGAGGACGAAACATGAATGTGCACAGCCTCGAGAAGTTCAATCATAAAACCAAAAACACAGACATGCTCTCAACTTTTCATAATACACTTTCGGTTTAACGTGAACGTGTGTGTGTGAAATGTCATTCCGGTTTCATGCAACTTAGACCAAATTCGTTTCAAAACTGCTTAGCGACCTATGACAAATCAGTGCAAGTTTTACTCTTCAAGTGCTCATTCCTTCCAATGACCACTAGAAAAAAACCCACCTCCCTTGAGATAATGAATTACACACCTCCGGATTTTGCACCCGGTATTGCTTTAGCCCCAATAATTACCTGCTGACTTAGCTATAACTGGCTAGGATACGAAAAATCATTCTATTTTTTCTTTCTAATCCCCTCGTCTATAGCCCGGATGGAGCATCAATCACATTTAATCCGCATACTTAGCCTTAAATTTAATCTTTTATAGGATTTTAATCCTTTCAAGGCCCGGATGGAATTGTATACAAATTTTTTTTTTCTAGGTGCGCCCAAGATCATAAGTGTAAACTAGAGCCTCATCAAAATTCATAGAACACAATTAAGATCCACAAACCACCTATTGCCGTGCAATGGTCAAACAGACAAAAACTTCATCAAATCTTTCGTTATAATTCACTGGTCTAACATTAGTGCTTAAAAATATTCACGGTTCAACCTACAGTTTCTCATGTCCAGTCAAGAGCAAATTTTTTTTTAAAAAAAATAATTTTTCAAATAAACTTCATCATCATTGGCTATTATGACTCATCTTACTCATGCAAGACTAAACAAACAACAACAACAACAAACTAGATGCAAACAAACACAAAACATGACAGATGCAACACAAACATAACAAACAATGCAATAAACTAGTCTACCCCTCATACTTATCCAAAGCATTGCCCTCAATGCTTTAGAACAATGAACAGAATGCATAACAAACACACAAATGCAAAGACGAACAAAAACACAATGATTACCTTGAGATAAGCAGTGAATTTCGAAAGGCAATAGAATCTTCTTCAAGATTAGATTCCTTCACTTCCTGTTGTACTTCAAAAAAATCATTGTAAATATCATTAGATACTTGAAAAGCAATAGACTTACCTTTAGTGTCATCTTTGGCTTCCATATCCATCTCATATGTGCGAACATAACTTATCAACTCATCCAAACCCATTATAGATGTATCTTTTGATTCATATATAGCACAAACTTTCGTGTTAAATCTTTTAAGGACATAACGAAGCACTTTGGACACAAGTCTTTTGTTTGAAATAGGATCACCAAGAACAGATTCTTTATTTGCAAGGCTCTTCAATCTTTCATTATATTCCATGATGGTCTCTGATTCCTCCATTCTCATTTTCTCAAATTTTGAATTTATGAGACGCATCCTTGTCTTTTTTACACTTGCCGAGCCTTCACAATGAGTTTGAAGTTTTTCCCAAGCATCCCTTGCACAAACACAAGTACCAATTAGATTAAACATGTTCATATCAACAGAAGTAAAAATAGCATTAAGAGCTTTTGCATTATAAATAGCCGCAGTATTTTCATCGGCTGTCCATTGTGCTCTTAGCTTTAGTTCGGGTATATCATCATCTCCCATAGGCGGTGACCAACCATCAAGAACACGTTGCCAGGCCCTGGACTCAATGGGAACAAAAATAACACTCCCCTGGTTTTTGATTCATCCTCTTCCTTCATGACAGTATCTGCTGGGACAGCAGCAGCAGACTGTGTATATCGGCAGGCTCGGCAAACTGGAATGGGAAACAAGTAAAAATTAAATAAAAAAAACAAAAACAAAAAATAAAATAAAAAAACAAGGGAAAGAACTCTGGGTTGCCTCCCAGTCAGCGCTAAATATATAGTCTACAGCCCGACTATGCAGAAGCAACCATCAAAGAGTGGTTGCCGCCCATAGTAAGAATCATAAGACTCTACGTATGGGTTTTGATTTCCATCGCCCTCAAGCTTGGCGTGATATATGCATGGGAAGCTCGTCGGTCCAACAACACTCTTCAAGAACTGATTATTTTGGAAAGAGACTCCGAATATAGGCTGAAGCTCATCGAGGATGTAATACTGTGGTGTTGACGTCAATGAAAATAATGGATCTTCAAGTGGTGTGCTTGTAAAGTCCATTGACGAGTTCAAGTCCTCCGCCTTGAATGTTTCTTCCTCCTCCACTGTCACTTTTAGCTCATCTTCACATGAATATTCCTCAAAAAATATTTTCTCTTGCTCTGGCTCAATTACTTCATTCTCTTGGCAGATCTCAAAAATTGGTTCTCTAAGAAGCGCAATCTGTTCATCCAAAAGACTCAAAGACTTGATGCGGCTTTCTAAGAACTGATTTGTCGCTGTCTGCCATCGCACCATGTTCTCCAATTGAGCCACATGATCCTCAAAATGCCCTATACACTCTTCTTGATTTGTGGAGTTGAATTGTGGAGGATATTGGTGACTCCAACCCTGCAGTGAAGGATCACAATGTCAATGGTAGTCAAAATCTGTCATATCATTTAACAAGTGCATAGCACTGTTATAATCTCTGTTGAACAAGTGACTGCCAGTTGCCCAAGCTCCATAATCTATCCAACTTCTTGTTGACTCATCCAACCCACCATAGAAAATTTGAACTAGAGTGTAGTTTGAAAAATCATGGCATCGAAATCTGTTCGCCAAATCATTGAATCTCCCCCAAGCATCATAGAAAGGCTCCGAGTATTGTTGGTCAAACCTTGTGAACACCTGTCGATGATCCATCTCCAAGTACCTCACAAGCAAAAGAAAAAAATAAAAATAAAAATTAAAAATAACGAAAAGAATGAAAAGATAGAAGGGAGAAAAATGTCTAGTCTCAAGCAAATAATCTATCCTAATATTAACTAAACAGTCCCCGGCAACGGCGCCAAAAACTTGACCGGCTAAATCGGTGTGATATAAATCTACTGGCAAGCGTACCAGGTCAAGTAATAGTAAAGTAGACAAAAAGTCCAAGTATCGATCTCACAGGGACTGTTGTCAATTCTCAAGAATTAATTATTTTACTTAATCTAGACAAAATAATAAAAAGAAATTTGATTTAAATAAAATAAGAATTTAAAAATAAAAACTGCTTAAGAAATAAAAATTAAAATAGCTGAAGATAAAAATAATTAAAACAAAGACAACCAAGACACACGTAGGTATCGAACAAATCATGTAACATGTAGTCGATTCAGGACTCAGATTTAATCTTAAATCACGGGAATTGTCCTATCTTGTTCAAAGGTCTATTTCTAGAACAATCAAACCTACTCAAATATTGACGGATTAATCTTTCGTAATTCTAATCAAATTTGAATGCATTAAATATTTGTGAAAATTCAGTTTACACCCAAACCGCACACTGAAATCGAATTTTATTTCTAGTCGGTTTTACAATATGTTGATTATCAAAGTGATCAAAATCGAAACCTCCTCTGTCGACTTGGAATCGATTAACATGCAAGCAAACAGTTGATCAAACTATTCACAAGACACATATAAATCTGACAATTAATAAAATTAAATCAACTCTGAAAAATCCCAAACAAACATCCAAGTTTTCTACATGAATTTGTTCGGCCCAATCACGCCGTCTTGGTTGAAAACAAACTACTCAATAATTGAAATTAGAATTAAAAAATAAAATAAAGAAAGAAGAACAAAAGAAGAAAAAGTGTAGAAATCTTCTCTCAAGCTTTGAAGCCGCCTCCCTTGTGTTGTCTGCGTGTTCGGAACCCTTAATCTGATGAATAGATCGGTATTTAAGTGTCCAAGGATCTCTAAAAGATAGCATCCTTTTCGACCAAGAGTTTCCAAATATATGGAATCTGCACGCCACGCTCGCTCGAGCAAGCACAGGTCTCGCTCGAGCGAGCAACTCTCTGTCCCGGAAGATTTTTGGCAAGTCTGGCTCGCTCGAGCGAGCATCGACTCTCGCTCGAGCGAGTGGATTTTTCTGATCTGTGCGATAATTTTGAAAAATTCATGTCTTAAGTTCTAGCCGTCGGATCGAGCTGAAATTTGGACATCAGCTTTCAAACATCTTTAACTTCATTCTAAACAGTGGAGATTGGATTTCGATCTCTCTAAAATTAAATATGATTTTTCTACAAAAGCTGCTCCATAATTCACACTTCAAAAATCCACTTTCCGACAAAATCAACCCGAGGAGTGAAATACACACACATGCACTTAAAACACATAAAAATACATAAAATAAAATGAATGCACATAAAATAAACATAAAAATAACAAGAAATAATGCACACAAAATGCACTTATCAAGTACCAATTGTAATAGTTAGGAACAAACTCATACCTGCACAAGTGTAACTTGACCGTATTCTCATCCCAATAAGATAGATTCTGACATTTCTTATGGTTACATGGACATCTTATAGTTCCGTCAGGTAAACATGTCAGATTACTATTCGCAAAAGCAACAAATACCTCGATCCCATTAATGTATTCTTCATTCAATGATCCATTAACAAATCGCCGATCCATCCAACTTCGATCATAAACCATGCGGTCCTACAGTAAATTAAATATAACAATTGCATATTTGTATTATAATAAGGTACCAGAGACTATTTTATATAATAACATTATATATTATAGATAATGTATATAGAAAAAAAATTACTAGATAGTATAATTATAATATAATCACGCCACGTTATTGTATATATGTGACAAAGTGAAACGACCCTATCTCTATAATTAATAAATAAATATGCAAAATTTTTTTTTTATATATATACTTACTAAATAAAATATGTACATATATGCCCATACATATATGCACAGAATAAAAAGATTTAAAATAAATAAATAAATAAACAAATAAATACTTAAATAAAAATGCATTCTTTAAAATAAAATAAACATCTGAGTCAAACATTTAATTAAGAATACTGCAAAATAAAAATGAGTAAATTCTGCATGCACTGAAAATATTTAATAAAATATTCTAAACTCACAACCACTGAAAAATAATAAAAATGTATCATGCTAAAATATTCAAAAACATGCAAGGTGACTCAGACATCTATCACGGTCACGGGGTCACTGCATGCCCGCTCATACATCCTCGCCTCCGGTGGGAACAACCTCATCCTCAACGAACTCACCTGCACCATACCAGTGTAGTGAGCCTAGAGGCCCAACATGCTAACATAACAAGGGTTTGAAAATAATTTAAAACAATTAAATACTAATACATACATATACATGAATGAGCATGCTTAAAAATTACATATCATAACTTAACTTAAATAAACTTAAATAATATAATACATAACAATGTTGAGCAAATTAATTTTCTAACATAGCATGGTTGTATCCATAGTGTAACCTTAAATCATACATTAAATACTGATCAGCGTGGAAACCAACGTACGTGGCCGGTGACGAATCACCTCTTAAATTGGCAGTAAACTGCCCTTCAATCATATGGGGACGAATCCCCCTTAAATTGTCACACTACTTCAACTTCCAACATAAAATATTTTCTTGCTCAACCTTAAACATTAAATCATGCATAAAATATTATTTCATGAATGCATGTACTTGAATAAAATGTGTGTCCTTCATATATATTTAATTTAATTTCTTACTAACATATAAATATTAAAATAACTTAATGCATAAAAATAATTAAATATATAATCAGGACACATGCAATTTTCTCATGGGTTGTCCTGAACTGCTGGCCCTAACACTCAAGCCCATTTTTCCTTAAATCTGGTCCATTAACACTGAGAATGGCCCAATAACATACTTAAGCCCAAGAATACAATTCTAAGCCCAAATAATTAATTTAAGCCCATTAACACTCTATTCTGGCCCAATGGGCCCAAAAGCCCAAAGACTGGCCCAATAATTTCCATGGGCCCCCAAGGCCCATAAAATTAATGGACTTACTTAATTAAATTAATTAAGCCCAAAATAAATAAATTTGACTCAAAATAATTAAATGGAGCCCAATTAAATTTTAGGATTTAATTAGGCCCATTAAATACTTAGTTAAACTTAAAACTTAAAAATAAAAATACCCGAGCCCGACTCACTTAACCCGGACCCGGACCCAACTAACATAACCCATGACCCACTGACCCGACCCGGAACCCACAGCCCGACCCGGACCAGCTAGAAACCCTAGAACCCGAACCCCTCTCTTATCCTTCTCCTCGGCCGCAAGCAGCAGCTTTCCGGGGCTGCTGCCGCCATGCTCCGGCCATCCCCTGGCCGGAGAACCACCACCTACCCCTAGCCCTCTTCAAGACGTTTCCAACAAGCTAAAAACCAGCCCAATCCGAGCCCTAACGAAGGAGAACGAACCAAAACAAACTAGCCCTTATTCTGCTCGCCTCCTGCGCGCGACAGCAGAGTTCCGACCATTTGGCCGCCCAGATCCGGCCACCACTGGCCGGAGCACAACTTGGATTACCTTCCCCTATGTCTTGTGGTTCTAACCCAACTGGAATCAGTCTAAAACATGCCTTATGGACCGAGAACGACCCAATCTCCCAACATCGCTCAACCTGCGCACCCTAGGACCTGTTCTGAACCAGCTCCTCTCCTGGCCATGCATGGCTCGAACCAGGCAAGCCATTCAATCCTAGGGACCCTAAGACATCACCCCAGACGTGGCCAGCAGCCCTGGATCGGCCCCTTCCTTAAAAACATGAGTATGCATCATGAACAAGCCAACACATGCAGAAAACGTGAATAGTTCATTCAAAATCCAAAGTTTCTTACAAAAATCGAACAAGACAGTACATAATATGATGCATACACACTCACACATATACCCACTGATATGGTCTTAAAAAGTGGAAGAAAACATGCCTTTCACCGATGCAAATAAAGAGCTAAGTGCGTAGGACGTTTTCGGGACGAAGATTGGACGAAAACTTGACAAAACGATCGAAAGTTGGCTATGGAAGCTTGAAGGTTTCTACTGAAAACGTGAGAATGGGGTGGAAGGAGAAGGTGTCGGCTGATGGAGTTAGAGTAGGATAGGTTTTTGTTTTAAATTTTGATAATTAGGAATAATCTAGGATAATAACTAACATAAAATAATTAGGTAGATAATATAACATAAATATAAGATTTTAAAATTTTAAAAAATACAAAATAATCTGATATAAAAGATAAATCCCGAAATATAAATTTAAGGGATTTTTAAACATTAATAAAAGTCATTAAAATGACTTATTTTGGCTAAAAATAAACTCCTAAATAAATATATAATTAAATACTAAAATTTTCTTGACAAAACACCTTAAAATATTATTTTGAGGGTCATAAAACTCATAAAATATTTTTGGCTAAAAATATTTTGGTATCTCGTCCGTCCACGTTCCCGTCTACGCGATCAAAAGAATTAATTAAAATACTAAAAATCATAAAAATCACTAATTATGGGCTAAATGCTTAAAAATAAATTAAATCATGCACAAATAATTCACATAATTATTTAACCCATAAATCTAAAATTTAAATAATTAAATATCTTAATTATGCATGCGTATTTACGTATTTAAAAATACCGGGTGTTACAATTCTCCCCCCCTTAAATTGAATTTCGTCCTCGAAATTTAAAGTACTTACCCGAACAACTCCGGGTAGCGAGTCCTCATGTCTGCCTCGGTCTCCCAAGTAGCTTCCTCCTCTGAGTGATTCAGCCACTGGACTCTGACCATCGGTATGACCCGCGTCCTAAGCCTCCGCTCCTCCCTTGCCAAGATCCGCACTGGCCTCTCCTCATACACTAGATCTGGTGGCAACTGTAAGGGCTCGAAATCCAACACATGCGACGGGTTGGAGACATATCTCCGAAGCATGGATACATGGAAAACGTTGTGCACTGCCGCTAGCCCCGGAGGTAGAGCTAAACGGTAGGCCAATGTGCCAACTCTCTCCAAGATCTCGAATGGCCCTATATACCTCGGATTAAGCTTGCCTCTCCGGCCAAAACGCACTACTCCCTTCATAGGTGACACCTTCAGGAACACGTGATCACCTACAGCGAACTCCAAATCTCGTCGTCTGGCATCTGCATAACTCTTCTGCCGACTCTGAGCAGTCCGCATCCTATCTCGAATCTGAGTCACAATGTCAGCTGTCTGCTGCACAATCTCAGGACCCAGTAAAATCCGCTCACCAACCTCATCCCAATGCACAGGAGATCTGCATCTCCTCCCATACAATGCTGCATAAGGAGCCATACCTATAGACGACTGAAAGCTGTTGTTATAGGTAAACTCCACTAATGGCAGTCTAGTCTCCCAAGAACCCCGAAAATCAATGACACAAGCTCTCAGAAGATCCTCGAGAACCTGGATCACCCTCTCAGACTGACCATCTGTCGGGGGATGAAATGCGGTACTGAACAAAAGCCTCGTCCCCAAAGCTGTGTGCAGACTCTTCCAAAACGCAGATGTGAATCTTGGATCTCTGTCTGACACAATAGACACTGGTATGCCATGCAGTCTAACAATCTCTCTGATGTAAAGCTCTGCATACTGTGTCAAAGTATAAGTAGTCCTCACCGGCAAGAAATGAGCTGACTTGGTGAGTCTATCCACAATCACCCAAATCGCTGTACAACCTCTGGCACTCCTCGGTAAGCCAACCACAAAGTCCATCGTAATATTCTCCCATTTCCATTCCGGAATAGGAAGAGGTCTAAGAAGTCCTGCTGGACGCTGATGCTCTGCCTTGACTTGCTGACAAGTCAAGCACTCTGACACCACTCTCTCGATGTCACTCTTCATCCCGGGCCACCAATACAATAGCTGCAAATCTTTGTACATCTTCATACTTCTGAGGTGAATGGAGTACGGAGATGTGTGAGCCTCTGCTAAAATCTCAGCTCTCAACTGATCGACGTTCGGTACCCACATCCTACCACGGTACTGAACGATACCATCCTCCACTGTATACAAGAGATTACCTCTAGCCTCATCTCTCTGTCTCCATCGCTGCAACTCCTCATCAGTAGACTGTCCCTCTCTAATCCGATCTCGCAGAACTGGCTGCACCGTCAACACTGACAAGCTCGGTGCACAACCACTCGGATAACACTCCAAGCCAAATCTCTGAATCTCGCTCTGTAGTGGTAACTGCACGGTCAAACGTGATACCACTGATGACTTCCGACTCAAAGCATCGGCCACTACATTAGCTTTACCCGGATGGTAGATAATGTCACAGTCATAGTCCTTCACCAACTCCAACCATCTGCGCTGTCTCATGTTCAACTCCTTCTGTGTGAAGAAGTACTTGAGACTCTTGTGGTCTGTGAAAATCTTGCACTTCTCGCCATACAGATAGTGCCTCCAGATTTTCAAAGCGAAAACCACTGCTGCTAACTCCAAGTCATGCGTCGGATAATTCTGCTCGTGAATCTTCAGCTGCCTCGACGCATACGCAATAACCTTACCACACTGCATAAGCACTGCGCCTAAACCCAGTTTAGACGCGTCGGTGTACACCACTAACTCCTCGTGTGGTACTGTCATTGCTAACACTGGTGCAGTAGTGAGTGCTTCCTTCAGCTGATCGAAGCTCCTCTGACAGTCTGAACTCCAGATAAACTTCGCATTCTTCTTGGTCAAGGAAGTCAAGGGTACTGCAATAGAGAAAAAACCCTTGATGAACTTCCTATAATATCCTGCCAAACCCAAGAAACTGCGAATCTCTGAAGCATTCTTCGGAATACCCCAATTCTGCACTGCTTCAACCTTAGACTGATCAACTGCAATCCCATCTCTCGAAATAATGTGGCCAAGAAATGCCACCTGCTCAAGCCAAAACTCGCACTTGCTGAACTTGGCATACAACCGATGCTCCCTCAAAGTCTGCAAGGCTGTCTGAAGATGCTGTCTATGCTCCTCGATGCTCCTAGAATAGATCAAGATATCATCAATAAAGACTATGATGAACTGATCTAAATACGGCTGAAAGACTCGGTTCATGAGATCCATGAAAACCGCTGGAGCATTGGTCATCCCGAATGGCATCACTAAGAACTCGTAATGCCCATATCGTGTCCTGAAAGCAGTCTTGGACACATCTGTATCTCTAACACGCAACTGATGATAACCAGATCGCAGATCGATCTTGGAGAACACTGAAGCTCCCTGCAACTGGTCAAATAAATCCTCTATCCTCGGCAGTGGATACTTGTTCTTCACTGTGACCATGTTAAGCTCTCGGTAATCGATGCACAGTCTCATACTGCCATCCTTCTTCTTCACAAATAACACCGGAGCTCCCCACGGAGAAAAGCTAGGTCGAACAAAGCCTTTCTGTAACAACTCCTGAATCTGCTCCTTCAACTCTTTCATCTCGGTAGGAGCAAGTCTGTACGGTGCCTTAGAAATAGGCACGGTGTCTGGCACTAAGTCAATACTGAACTCCACCTCTCTCACTGGTGGAATTCCTGCAACATCCTTCGGAAAGACGTCCGGAAAGTCACAAACCACCTCTATCTCTGATAATGATCTGCTAGATGGCTCTGAAGTCGTGACAATACTTGCTAGAAACCCCTGGCAACCCCGTCTCAACAACTTCCTCGCCTGAATAAGAGATATCACCTGAGGAATATCACTGCTCCGAGATGCATGAAAAGTGAACGGGTCGCCCACTGCAGGTCTCACTGATACTGATCTCCGACGAAAATCAATCGAAGCTCCATTGACTGTCAACCAGTCCATATCCAAAATAAGATCAAAACCACTCAAAGGCAAAACTACTACATCTGCTCGAATGGAGTGTCCCTGCAGCTCTAACTCCAGTCCTCGAATAACCTTCGAGGTAGAAATAATCTGCCCTGACGGCATAGTAACATCATACCCACTGTCACTACTCTCAGGTGTGATGCCTACCCGCCTGATAAACTCCAGGGAGATAAACGAATGCGTAGCCCCTGAATCTAGCAACGCAAACGTGGAGTTGCCTCCAACTAGAATTCTCCCTGCACGCAGAAAATTCCCAACAGTTTCATACCACTACTAAATTTTCCCCAACGAGTCACTACAAATTCTTAATTCTAATCACAGATAAAACATGCTTCCTATTCTAACATGCAGTTAAATAACCCAAATAACAATAAATTCCAAATTAAATACTAAATTTTTAACCAAAGGAAAATTATTAAAATGCTAGGGATAAGATATACCGGTGATCAAGGAGGTGTCTGGATCTACCTCCTCGGCCTGCATCACAAACACCCTACCAGCGGTGTTCTTCTTCCTCGGGCAGCTAGCTATCTGATGCCCTGGCTCCCTACAGTGGTAGCAAACTCCTGCCCCCAATAAACAAGGTCCCGAATGCATCTTCTGGCACTTCGGGCAAGTAGGATAAGCTATGGCATTAGGGGCCCCGCCCCTCTGCTGCTGCGGCCTCTGCTGCTGTGGCCTCTGCTGTGGATTCGGGCCCTTAGCCGGCCCTGTATACTGCTTTTTCGCAGGAGGCTGCGAAGATGGTCGCTGATACCCAGCCTGAAACTGCCTCTTCCCCTGTTGCTCCCTCTGGATCTCTCTCCGACCCTCCTCGGAATGCAAGGCTCTACTGACTGCAGACTCATAAGTAAGGACGTCTGCCATGCGGACATCATGCTTGATATCCGCCCTCAAGCCCTCCACAAACTGCCTCAACTTATCTGGTGGACTATCTGAAATCATAGGCACAAAACGACAGCCCCGCTCGAACTGGCTCACGTACTCCACAACAGACCTGTCCCCCTGCCGGAGACTCATAAACTCCCGGATCATGCGACTCCTCACATCCTCCGTGAAATAATTGGCGTAGAAGATACGCCTAAACTCTGTCCAGGTCAGTGTAGGGAGGTGAACTCCCCTGGCTGCACCCTCCCACCAGAGCGCTGCATCACCCCTCAACATGTACGTCGCACAGTTCACCCTGTCGGTGTCTGTGATCCCCATATAAGCAAAGATGGACTCCAGAGAGCGAATCCATCCCTCCGCCACCAAAGGATCGGTGGTCCCAACAAACTCCTTGGGTCCCTTCTTCTGGAACCTCTCAGCAACATCCTCCTCATGGGATAACCTGGGACGAGTAGCCTGCTGCTCTAACAGAGCAGTAATCCCCGCCATCATATTCGCATTGGCCTGCTCCAATGCTGCTAGAGGGTTCTGCGGAGGTGGAGGTGGAGGTGTAGGTGGAGATCCTCCACGCCTATTCATCGGTCTGGGAGGCATTCTGCACCACCACATATTTCTTTACGTAAATCGCCATGCATAACTAAGTTGTTTAAAATTAATGCTAACTTAAATTCTAAAAAATTAAATCATGCTATAAACATTTAAAACTTACAGACCGGTAGCGTGGATTTCTGAGCTCGCATAGCAGTAATGACCCCTCCGAGGACCGTGCTCTGATACCAACTGAAACGACCCTATCTCTATAATTAATAAATAAATATGCGGAAATTTTTTTTTTTATATATACTTACTAAATAAAATATGTACATATATGCCCATACATATATGCACAGAATAAAAAGATTTAAAATAAATAAATAAATAAATAAACAAATAAATACTTAAATAAAAATGCATTCTTTAAAATAAAATAAACATCTGAGTCAAACATTTAATTAAGAATACTGCAAAATAAAAATGAGTAAATTCTGCATGCACTGAAAATATTTAATAAAATATTCTAAACTCACAACCACTGAAAAATAATAAAAATGTATCATGCTAAAATATTCAAAAACATGCAAGGTGACTCAGACATCTATCACGGTCACGGGGTCACTGCATGCCCGCTCATACATCCTCGCCTCCGGTGGGAACAACCTCATCCTCAACAAACTCACCTGCACCATACCAGTGTAGTGAGCCTAGAGGCCCAACATGCTAACATAACAAGGGTTTGAAAATAATTTAAAACAATTAAATACTAATACATACATATACATGAATGAGCATGCTTAAAAATTACATATCATAACTTAACTTAAATAAACTTAAATAATATAATACATAACAATGTTGAGAAAATTAATTTTCTACCATAGCATGGTTGTATCCATAGTGTAACCTTAAATCATACATTAAATACTGATCAGCGTGGAAACCAACGTACGTGGCCGGTGACGAATCACCTCTTAAATTGGCAGTAAACTTACCTTCAATCATATGGGGACGAATCCCCCTTAAATTGTCACACTACTTCAACTTCCAATATAAAATATTTTCTTGCTCAACCTTAAACATTAAATCATGCATAAAATATTATTTCATGAATGCATGTACTTGAATAAAATGTGTGTCCTTCATATATATTTAATTTAATTTCTTACTAACATATAAATATTAAAATAACTTAATGCATAAAAATAATTAAATATATAATCAGGACACATGCAATTTTCTCATGGGTTGTCCTGAACTGCTGGCCCTAACACTCAAGCCCATTTTTCCTTAAATCTGGTCCATTAACACTGAGAATGGCCCAATAACATACTTAAGCCCAAGAATAAAATTCTAAGCCCAAATAATTAATTTAAGCCCATTAACACTCTATTCTGGCCCAATGGGCCCAAAAGCCCAAAGACTGGCCCAATAATTTCCATGGGCCCCCAAGGCCCATAAAATTAATGGACTTACTTAATTAAATTAATTAAGCCCAAAATAAATAAATTTGACTCAAAATAATTAAATGGAGCCCAATTAAATTTTGGGATTTAATTAGGCCCATTAAATACTTAGTTAAACTTAAAACTTAAAAATAAAAATACCCGAGCCCGACTCACTTAACCCAGACCCGGACCCAACTAACATAACCCATGACCCACTGACCCGACCCGGAACCCATAGCCCGACCCGGACCAGCTAGAAACCCTAGAACCCGAACCCCTCTCTTATCCTTCTCCTCGGCCGCGAGCAGCAGCTTTCCGGGGCTGCTGCCGCCATGCTCCGGCCGTCCCCTGGCCAGAGCACCACCACCTACCCCTAGCCCTCTTCAAGACATTTCCAACAAGCTAAAAACCAGCCCAATCCGAGCCCTAACGAAGGAGAACGAACCAAAACAAACTAGCCCTTATTCTGCTCGCCTCCTACGCGCGACAGCAGAGTTCCGACCGTTCGGCCGCCCAGATCCGGCCACCACTGGCCGGAGCACAACTTGGATTACCTTCCCCTATGTCTTGTGGTTCTAACCCAACTGGAATCAGTCTAAAACACGCCTTATGGACCGAGAACGACCCAATCTCCCAACATCGCTCAACCTGCGCACCCTAGGACCTGTTCTGAACCAGCTCCTCTCCTGGCCATGCATGGCTCGAACCAGGCAAGCCATTCAATCCTAGGGACCCTAAGACATCACCCCAGACGTGGCCAGCAGCCCTGGATCGGCCCCTTCCTTAAAAACATGAGTATGCATCATGAACAAGCCAACACATGCAGAAAACGTGAATAGTTCATTCAAAATCCAAAGTTTCTTACAAAAATCGAACAAGACAGTACATAATCTGATGCATACACACTCACACATATACCCACTGATATGGTCTTAAAAAGTGGAAGAAAACATGCCTTTCACCGATGCAAATAAAGAGCTAAGTGCGTAGGACGTTTCCGGGACGACGATTGGACGAAACCTTGACAAAACGATCGAAAGTTGGCTATGGAAGCTTGAAGGTTTCTGCTGAAATCGTGAGAATGGGGTGGAAGGAGAAGGTGTCGGCTGATGGAGTTAGAGTAGGATATGTTTTTGTTTTAAATTTTGATAATTAGGAATAATCTAGGATAATAACTAACATAAAATAATTAGGTAGATAATATAACATAAATATAAGATTTTAAACTTTTAAAAAATACAAAATAATCTGATATAAAAGATAAATCCCGAAATATAAATTTAAGGGATTTTTAAACATTAATAAAAGTCATTAAAATGACTTATTTTGGCTAAAAATAAACTCCTAAATAAATATATAATTAAATACTAAAATTTTCTTGACAAAACACCTTAAAATATTATTTTGAGGCTCATAAAACTCATAAAATATTTTTGGCTAAAAATATTTTGGTATCTCGTCCTTCCACGTTCCCGTCTACGCGATCAAAACAATTAATTAAAATACTAAAAATCATAAAAATTACTAATTATGGGTTAAATGCTTTAAAATAAATTAAATCATGCACAAATAATTCACATAATTATTTAACCCATAAATCTAAAATTTAAATAATTAAATATCCTAATTATGCATGCGGATTTACGTATTTAAAAATACCGGGTGTTACACAAAGACTTCTTTAATACAATAGCATTATATTAAATAATAGAATGTCTAGATAGTTAAATAATAGAAATCACACCACGTTATTATAATTAGATGTTATAGATTGATTTTATATAATAAAATGAAATTATATGTTAAATATATAGTTTAAAAATTGAGTAGATACTAAAATTATATAAATAAATGTTAGAGACTCCTTTAAAATAATAACATGATTATAAATAAACATTTACAAAAAAAATGTGTGAATAATAAGTTAACTATATATACAATAAATTAAAAAGTACGTAGTAAGACACAATATGTACACAATAACAATAATATAATCATATCACATTGTAATAATAATAGTGTCCAAATTCACGTTTCTATATTTTTGGATGCATTTACAAAAAATAAGGTATAATCATATCACATACCTTTTTTTTTAGGTCCAAATTCACGTTTCTATATTTTTGGGTGCATTTACAAAAAATAAGGTATAATCATATCACGTACCCTTTTTTTTAGCTACTGTATGCTGAAGCAGACAATTCCAAACAAACTATATTTATATTTATAGTTATTTCAAAAGCATATAATATATATAGTTGAATGTGTATCACAACAATGGTCTGGACGAATTGGGGGATTTATAGTTGAATATTTTGTCACGATTTTTCAAAAACCGTTGCAATATAAAGTTTACGCGTGGAACAATTAATGAAGACACGTACATTGCGTGTTGACGCGTCGATTGCGTGTGGAGATGCGTACAGTGCGTGTTGATGCGTCGATTGCGTGTGGACACGTAGAATATTAATTGCAACGGTTTTATAATAAATCGTTGCAAATTTTTGTCACGATTTATTTAAAGCGTCGCATTTATCAAATTGCAACGCTTCTCTTAAAACCCTGGAAAAATTTGCAACGGTTTTATACAACCGTGGATTTATTTTTTGCCACGGTTTTTATAACCGTGGCCATTGGTAACGCTTTTTTAAAACTTTACAAATTTTGCAACGGTTTATACAACAGTGGCTTCGTGTTTGACACGGTTGTATAAACCATTGCAAAATTGCCACGGTTAAGGAAACCGTGGCATTTTGCAACGCTTATATAAAACCGTGGCAAAATTCGTGGCAAACCTCCGTATTTTTTTTGTAGTGCATTTCTTCGTTTCTTCTTTCTCTTAGAGTTATGTGTACTAGCGACATTGTACACACATTATATTTATATATATAAGATATAAATATTATATGATAAATATATTTTTTATTTTTAAAAAAATTGTGTTAGTATAATTTTTATATATGTTTATACGATGGTTAAATATACAACAAAATTATTTACTAAATCTTTAGATTTATTTGATTTAAATGTGGAAAAATATTGTGAGGCGATGTGTTAAAAATACTAATAAGTGTATAAAATGAAATCTCTATTTGTATAGAATGTTGGAGATAATTAAACTTGAAAGATTTCAGGGTTACATATGAAATTCGATATTGGTGTTATCGTGTTGGACCAAAACAGTTTTATAGTGCTAAAACTTTATCATATAATAATAAAATAGTAAGATATATCCAACTACCTTTATTTTTTGTGTTCATAGTAATCTAGAGGAAAAAACATTTCATTTTAAGTCTTCAAGTAACTGGACGAGCACACAAGAGCGGAGGCACTGTCTATGGATTGGATTGAACCTTCGGATATTGGGAGATCAGGAAATATGTAGGTTGAGAAAATGGGAAAATTAATTCTTCATGGAAAATAACATCCCCAGAAGTGAAGATTTATTGGTTTTCAGGTTCATCACTTTATATCCTTTTTGAATATTTGAATATCCTAGGAAGACATGTGAACTTGTTCGAGGTGCAAATTTGTGTGCCTTAAGGAAGATTTGTGACATAACACAAACAATAAAATGTCCGAAGATGATGGTATCTAGGTGGGAGGTTTATAATGAAATAAAATCTTAAATGGAGTTTTATTATTAAGAATGGGACTAGGAGTACGACTGATGAAGTAGACCGAGGTTATTAAGTACACATTCGCCCCAAAATTTCAGTGGAAGAGACGATTGAAAACACAACGATCTAGCAATATCGAAAATGTGTCTATACTTCCTTTCAACCACCCCATATATTGGGGAGTATAGGCACAAGAACGTTGATGAATAACATCAAGAGAGGAGAAAAAAGTACTGCACTCAGCTTTTAAAAAATATGCTGCATTATCAGTTCTCACCACTTTAATTGCTTGTGGAAATTGGGTTAAAACCATTGCAAAAAAATTTCGGATAACTCCAAAAACATCCAGTTTAGAGTGTAAAAAGCAAACACATGTCCCTCTTGAAAAATCATCAAGAAAAGGTAAAAAATAACGTTCAGAATGTAAGCTTGGAGTATTAAATGGACCCAAAATATCCATGTGGACTAAATCAAATGAGTGTGCAGATTTGTAAAACTAGTAGTAGGAAATTGTAAACGAGTTTGCTTGGATTTGGGACAAATATCACAGTGAATCAATGAAGGTTTATTTTGACACAAAAAGAAGTTTACACATTCTAGATAAGGACATATGACCCAATTGTTGATGCCAAGTGTCATCACTAAGGCCCTGCTTGGATGGGTGGATTTGGGCTGATTTGGATTTCAAATCCACAGCTCAAATCCACTCCAACTAATTGAGTGACCCATAGATTTGAAATCTCAAATCAATTGATTTGGGCCATGGATATATTACCCTAGTTTTCAGCGGATTTAAATCCTTAGCCATAGCCGCTGATTTGAAATCTTCTCCACTTTGCTTTCTTCAAGCTTCAGATACTCCGAGCCTCATGGTGGTTGGAAATTCCCCTGCACCACACGGGTTTGCGAAGTCATCTCGTGGCTACTCATCTACTGTACTTCCTCCTACAAATCCCTCAAATCCACTATCGACAATGCGTCCAAGAAACTCGAGACCATGAAGACATTCGACGCCACTACGGTCTCCTCCAATATTGTAAAAAAGTTGTCCAGAACCAAGAAAATTGATCGGGTTGAGATGTTGTTGAAGGAATCGAGCCGCAATTAGTCCTTTTTCAAGTTCAAATCGGGCACGGTCGTGGCCCTTGTATTGTTCATGGTTTTCAGGTTGTTGAATAGTTTGTTCGAGGGCAAAACCGTGGCCAAAATCAATTTTGTATCGATTAATTTGGTGCAGAAGATGAGCCACAGGGGGTTATGGGGGATGACATGACCGATTGTTCGATGGCGTTTCTGTATCTCCTGTGTTCGATCAGCACAAGGACAAATCAATTTTAAAGTTTTATGTTCATCCACCAAGCAAGAGATTTAAGAAGAAAAAGATTCAAATCAATGAATTTGAAAATCCACTGATTTGAAATTCTCAGACAAATCCAAATACCTCAATCCAAGCACAACCTAAGAGAATTACAAGCAATTATATCATGCTGAAAATTCAAAGTATTGCAACAAATATGAAAATAATAATAAAGGGAAGGGACAGGGAAGATGCCAATTTATGAAAAGATTTGATGTCAATATGGTAAAGGCCCCCCCTTTTTTCTTTACCAATCCCCACCATCCTCCCTGTCATGAGGTCCTGAAACAAACAAAAACGAGGATGAAAGGTGGCAAAACAACCAAGTGATTGAGTGAACTTTGACACAGACAAGAAATAAAACCGAAACTCAGGGACACAATAAACGTTGGAAAGGATTATAGAATCAGATAGAGCAGCAGATCCTATGAAATTTATTTCAATCCTGCCACCATTAGGCAATCGAACTGACCCAGGAGTATCACCCATAGACTTAGTATTTTGCAACAACGAAGAGTTTCCTGTCATATGGACGTTCGCCCCTGTATCAATAATCCAATCTGAAATATCACAATCAGAAATCATACCTTCCATATTGACCACTGGTTCACTGGAAGGATGTAAGTTATTCGCCCCCGGCAATTTTAGAATCTTAGTATATTGAGCTTGACTAAAAACTTGCGTAGTTTGAGTCGCTGGAGCATCGGTTTGAGGAACATCAGGAATTTGCCCTTCATGAATTGCATGTGCCTGAGCAGCAACTCGTGGTTGCTTAGTAAATTATTTGTTTGGCTATTATTACCATATCTATTTGGTTGTTTATATAGTCTATGACCAGGTGGATATCCCATAAGCTTGTAACAGTTTGCCTTGGTAAGTCCCGTACACTGACAATATTTCATTCCTATATTAATCACCTTTAGTCTGTGTTGAATAAAAAACTGAAGCAGGTGGTATGGTAGATAATAATGAATGATAAGACTCCTCTTGCGATATTATGGATAAAATTAACCTTTCCCACAGTAGGCAAATGATCCATCATTAAACTTTGACCCCGTATTGGCAAATATCTCTCATTCAAACCCATGAGAAACTGCATGAGCTTAAGTCGTTGGTCATTCTTGATGTAAGTTTGAGCGATATCACAAGCACGCGAAAACAGAGTTACTAGAGACACAAAGTCATCCCAAAGCTGCTTCAATTTACAGTAGTATTCAGAAATGGAGTCTTGTCTTTGGTATAACCCACCGATGTCTCTGTCACAGAGACGGATCATAGCAAGGGTTGTCATGGGTTGTAGCCCAGCCCAAAAAAATATTTTTTTTAACTACCTATTTAAATTTTTTCTCCAAAGCCTACACCTTCTAGCCCAGCCCAATTCTCTTAAATTGTTTCAATTCCATTTAACTCTCCACCAATGTAAGCTAAATAGTTAATTTACGTAATTAAATATTAAACAATTCGGCATGATCTGCATGATATTTTAACGTGAGTTTTGAAGATAAAATTTTAGTTAACTTCTAATATTTATTTCCAATTGAGATTTAACTAAAGATGTAGATATAGTTTCTATTATAGATAATTTTATGTTTCAAATTTCTCTAGGCACAACTTCGTTGTACAACATAAAATGTGTTTGGTTTAAGAAGCCGATAGAGAAAAAAAATGTTTTTTTTTAAAAAAAATATTTTTATTGTTTCAAATGTGTTTGGATGAATTTGAAGTGCTTTTAAAATCACGTAATTAAGCCAAAATAAATGTTTTTTTAAAAAACTCAAAATTATAAATTTTCAAATGTTTTTTTATGACTCGACTTTAAAAAAGTTTTTTCAATCTAATTATCTAACACAAATTATTTCAGCTTTTATTTTTTTTTTTTAAAAAGTGTTTTAAAAAGACAATTTAAAAAAATCATATTTTTAAAAAATATATATTTTGAAAGAAAACGGATAATATAATGCTTTTTTTGTTATACATATATATAATTTATTATTTTTGTAATAATATATAATTTATTACATTATGTTCAAACCCCTCCTAATTCTAATTCCTGGATCTGTCCCGTTTGCTGTATTGATTATCGTATAGTCAATTCGTTTAATTGTCTTCGATTTAATTTATTCCTTTGCTATATATATATATATATATTTATATTTATTGTAAGTGAGGATAAAACTTAGCTGGGATTTTTCAAAGTTTCATCATTGTTTATTTTTTAATTATTTTTTCTTTTAAAAAAAAGGACATTTAATTTGAATCGAAAGAATTGATCAATATTATTGACAAACAAAAATATAGAACTGAAAATACATGAAAGTTAAAAACAAAGGAACTATATATATAAATAAATAAATAAAGACACAAATATTTAATTTGATTAACATAAAATGATGAATACGCGGAATGCATACGCTATCTAGACTCACTAGTTGGACCCAAATAGTACAGTGCGATATTAATTCTTACTGCACAGCTTGATAAAAGACCGTGTGATTGTTGTAAAATTTAAAATAAAATTTGTATAGGAATTTGAGATCATCATTTTTTTTTGAGAAAAGAGATCATCATATTCAGGAACGAACTAAACAATTTTTTTCGCATTATAGGAATTTATGTTTCGCAAAACTTAGCGACGACAGAGTACTAGCTAAATGTCATTAATGGAACACAATTTGTGACATGGCCGTAATTAACAATCTACATCTAATAACTAATTAATTTTTTTTGAAGGCCAAAATCTTGTAATTTATTAATCAATCTGTAAGTCTGAGTTACAAAATGAATCAACTACAAAAGAAAATTTTCAGTCTCCCACACAAACTGGGGAGAGGAAAAAATAACAAAAGTAGCAATAGAGTGAGCCACCTTGTTTGCTGAGCGCCTCACATGGCCAACAAGAATATTACTATGAAAAACCAACCGACTCCTGATATCATTAGCGATAGATATATTCTGCATAGCTGAGATTCTTTTCTATCTTAGTAACTGCTTGCATCGCAAGAAGAGAATCCGAAGTGATTTGATGAATTTGGAGGTTACATGATGTAGCGATCCTTAGTCCTACCTTGATGGCTAAAAGCTCATAACACTAGACAGAAGGTGGTTTATCAATTCTCCTGCCAAATGCAAGCACATGTTATCCCTCATGGTTCTGAACTTCCCCTCCAACAGCAAAGCTATTAGTGCCTTCATTATAAGCAGCATCAACGTCCAATCTGAAGGAATTTAATGGCGGGGCAGCCCATTCCCACGGAGAGTCATTCTGTATCTTCTCTGTCGTAGAGGTAATAGAAGCCCGAGCACAAGGACGGATTTACCTTAGGACAGTCTTAGGCTGTAGCCCACCCCAAATTTTTGTTATTAGTTATGTATGTTTTTTTACTTAGTCCACTAAAACTCACATTTTCCACACCCGATGCCTAGCCCATCATCTTAATTCTAGCGCACAACCCTATGTTATCAAATTTCACCGTTTTTTCCAATTTTTTTTTTTATTTTTGGCAATTCTAGTCTATTTTTATGGAAAGTGCTAGTGCGACACACTGACACTATACACATCAACATTGCATTGTTTTCATGTCAATATTGTAAAGTAAAAAAAGGACTAAAATTGCAAAAAACAAAGCTGACAAACTAAAATTGAAATATAACAACATAAATGACCAAAATTGTAAAGAGACAAAAACATATGGGCTCATGAAAAATAAATTTTTTTAATAGTATAATGTAATGATTTTTTGTTATATATATATATATATTACATTTTCTTGTAATAATATATAATTTATCACATTAAATTCAAGTTCACCCCAACTTTAATTCTTGGATTCGTCCTTGGTTTCTGTGTATCGTAAAGATGTGTGAGCCATTAACCTTATCACTCCTTTAGATCTGACCAAACAACATAAGCATCAGTGGCATATACGATCCCTCCAAAAATCACTTTCGACACCGTATTCATTATCCTAGACAAAACCAAAGCATTTACTCTCTCCCATTGAGCAGAAGTCGTACTCCCTGCCGTCGGTCGCTTATAGGTAACATCAATGAGAGAAATTTTGTTCTCTGCACGAAGTGCAATCAACATTGCTCTACTCCATCTCCATGCATCGTAATTTTCCACACCAACCAATTGATCATTGACTAAATGCATACCTGAAGTATCCGATGGATGTATGAACAAAGGATCATTGAAATTCAAATTGCCTGAAGTCGCCATGAACACTTCATACAAATGCGAAGAAAAAGAGACCGACAATGATCGAACAACGAATCTGCAGAATCAACAAAAATCACCAAAATAGAGCGATAAATCCTACGAAAAACAATGCGGAATCCCGGATTTTGTAGGCTCTGATATCATGTTAAAGTGAAGGAAACCTTAAACCAAAAAAAGTTATTTTCGTATATTTAGATAAAAATGATGTACAATCTGTATTTATACGTGTCACCTTAATCGCTAAATTGTAAAAGTCAAAATATAAATCATACCGTATTAACTAGCACTTTTACTAACACTATAACCAACAGTATATGTATTAAGGTTAACACATGCATCCACATTCATTTTCCCACAATTAGCGAGAGACAGTTTCCAAGAAGGAGATGAGATGTAATTCATATTTTAAAAAGATATGTTCTGTTTTTTATTGCAAATTTGTGAATAATTTCTTAGGTTTGTATTATATTTTAATTGAGGCAGTGTTTTTGAGGAAGTGTTCTTAATTAATTGTTTATGCGCTATCCACCTATGAGTGCATTTGGTTATAAAAACCAACTCAATTTTTTTATATATATAAAATAGTTTTTTTTCTTGAAAAATGAACTGTTTGGTTAAAAAATAAAATAGTTTTTTTTCTTGAAAAATGAACTGTTTGGTTAAAAAAAACACTTAAAATACTAGTGTTTTTTAAAAGTTAAAATTTTGGCTTTTTAGCTTATGCTTTTACGTCTATTTAAAAATTTAAATTAAATAAAATCATTTTTAAATATTTATCCAAATGTTAAAATTGCTTCTATTTTTTTTATTTAATAAAAATGTTTAAAAAAATTGAGCTTATTTAAGGGTTTTTTTAAGCTATAATTTTTGTATCCAAACTGGCTAATGTCTATCTAACTACTACTTCATTCATTATTTATTATATAATAATTAAGACAATATTTGTGATATTATTTTTAATATAAACATCGTCATTTTAACGAACATGTTTTATCATCATTTGTGTGACATAATTTATTTGTGTTTTTATTTTTTTAAGCTCATTTGTGTTTATAGTAAAAATATTATTATTATTATTATTTTTTTACGTGGGAATCCGCAGCCGCTACCTTTCGGTGCGCTCTGGGTAAACCCCGGACTAATGCAATAGCCTGCAAACTACGCTAGTCAGGTAAACCACACTGAGCAAACTATGTGTGACAGACTAGTCCAAGAAAATATTGGCAGGGGCAATCAAACTCCTCTTGGGTGTAAAAATATTATTTATTGTGAGATGTGATACAATAAATTTTACATCAAACAATTGTGATATTTGATTCAGTCTATCCAAACACGAAATTTTGGACATACAATATATATTTATAGTAAAAATTAATAATATATATAAATAATATTTTTTAACGAAGTCGGTCGAATCGAAAATCCCGTTAGAACAAAACAAAAAAAAAAATAAAAATTGATCCTTGGGTCAGAATTTGTATGATACAGGTACAGCCATCGTCTCAAATCTCCTCTCCTTACGACCATATAATAATAATATATATGATTTGACGGTGTTGAGAGAGCAAATGGCAATCACTTCGGCCATGTCGGATCGGGCCTTGGGCTATTCGTTTCGGGCCTCCGCTTTCACTTTCAAATTCATCGCCGCTTCAGTTGCAATCGCCGCTTCTCTTTTCATCGCACTCTCGTTTCTCCTCAGTTCCTCAAATGCCGCCGATCTCAGCTTGGTAGCTTCGATTTCTGCGTTTATTGCTATTCTGAATGTGAAGTTTATTTATGCTACATTTATTGTTACTATGTGATTCCTCTCATTCATTCGCTCGCTCTACAGCAGTCATTTGGCTTTGATTAAACCCATTTTTGCGTTTATTCGTCAAAATCCGCTTGTTCTCACTTCTATTTCTTCCACATTCATCACGTGTCTGAGTTTTGCGTTTTCTGTCTAATAATTTAGGGTTACGGATCCAACTTGCCGTCCCTCCGAAGATCAATTTTAGCATTAAAGTCAGACCCCTTGAAGCCACGGCTGGATCAGATCAGGAAACAAGCTGAGGATCACAGAGGTTTAGCTTTAGCTTATGCTTCCTATGCCAGGAAACTCAAGCTCGAGAATTCGAAGATCGTAAGGATTTTTGCAGATCTCTCCAGGAATTACTCTGATCTGATCTCCAAACCATCATATCGAACTCTTTTTGATTCGGATGCCAATTCAATTGATGAACCGGTTCTGAGGCATTATGAGAAGGAGGTGAAGGAAAGAATTAAGCTCACACGGCAGTTGATTGCTGAGGCTAAAGAATCTTTCGATAATCAATTGAAAATCCACAAGCTGAAAGATACCATCTTTGGGTTGAATGAACAGCTGACAAAAGCAAAAAAGCAAGGTGCTTTTTCAAGCTTGATTGCTGCCAAGTCCATCCCCAAGAGCTTGCACTGCTTAGCGTTAAGGTTGATGGAAGAACGAATTGCACATCCTGACAAGTATACGGATGAGGGAAACCCTCCCAAGCCAGAGATTGAGGATCCAAAGCTTTACCACTACGCAATTTTCTCCGATAACGTGATTGCTGCTTCTGTTGTGGTGAACTCAGCTGTGAAAAACACAAAAGAGCCATGGAAGCATGTGTTTCATGTCGTGACTGATAAAATGAATCTTGGGGCTATGCAAGTGATGTTCAAGATGAGAGATTACAGTGGTGCTCACATTGAAGTGAAGGCTGTGGAAGATTATAAATTCCTAAATTCCTCTTATGTGCCAGTTCTAAAACAGCTCGAGTCTTCCAAGTTACAACAGTTTTACTTTGAGAATAAGCTTGAGAATGCCACAAAAGATACAACAAATATGAAGTTTAGGAACCCGAAGTATCTATCAATCTTGAACCATCTTCGGTTCTATTTGCCAGAAATGTACCCAAAGTTGCACAAGATTTTATTCTTGGATGATGACATAGTTGTTCAAAGGGATTTGACCGGCCTTTGGAAAATTGATATGGATGGGAAGGTGAATGGTGCAGTGGAGACATGTTTTGGATCATTTCACCGTTATGCACAATATATGAATTTCTCTCACCCTCTTATCAAAGCCAGGTTTAGTCCTAAGGCATGCGCGTGGGCTTATGGGATGAATTTCTTTGATTTGGATGCATGGAGAAAGGAGAAGTGCACTGAAGAATACCACTATTGGCAGAATCTGGTTAGAATAAGTGCTCACATTATTATAACATAATGATTTTTTATTGGGTTATTCCAAATAATTATAGTTTTAACACCAGGGTTTTTTTTATTCAACCATAACATGCAATTTAGGGTATATATATCTAACCTGAAGTTTTTTTAATTCAAGGTTCATTAAACTTTTTGTGTTGCTTCTTTTTTAAATTTACAACCCGGGTGGAAGTAGAATTGGTTTATATGATCACAAGTTTTTTGAATGCCTAACTTCTTGCGAATATAACTTCATATCCTGAATCTTTTGCAGAATGAGAATCGAACATTATGGAAATTAGGGACATTGCCTCCAGGTCTTATTACTTACTACTCCACTACGAAGCCTCTAGACAAGTCTTGGCATGTGTTGGGGCTCGGATATAATCCAAGCATCAGCTGGGATGAGATCAACAATGCTGCAGTGGTACACTTCAATGGAAATATGAAGCCATGGCTTGACATTGCAATTTCTCAGTTCCGTCCCTTATGGACGAAGTATGTTGATTATGAAAATGAGTATGTGAAGACATGCAATTTTGGCCTATAAGTGCTCACTGTTGAAACTGTGCTCGCATAAGCCAAGTTAGTTCTGCAAGAACCTTTGAGGCTCTGAATTCTCCTTACACGTAAATTTTATATGCAGTAGTTATGAAGTTGAAACAACTTATTATTTAAGTTTAAAACATTCATCCGCTCTGTTATTGTTTATATGTGTTCATTAATCATTATTAACTTCGCAGTTGCTGAAAGCTGATTATATAAATTGTCATTTACACGAACAAATTGATTCTCTTGGAAAGTTAAGTATTATTTGGATAGGTATGACGCATAGATGTTACCTACAGGCCTTGCGTAAAGCTTCTGATGTTTGTAAGATAATTGTGTTCCATAGTTTCTGCAATTATTTATTCTGTTGTTTTTTTTTTTTTTTTTTTTTTTTTTACCATTTGTTCAGTTTATAGCATTGTTCCAAGAGACACTGGTATACATTTTCAACTAACTTCAAACTAGTTTGGATGAACATATAGATTGAATGGATGTATGACAAATTTATGATAAAAAAGAAACGTCCCCGATTTAGAACACTTTAAAGATTTGTAATGAATATGATCGAGTTAGCTTTAAATGGTGATCTCCAATTCAACATAGAAAAGGATGAATGGTGGATGGAAATAGAAAATAAGATTACGGTCCAACATTTTTAACAGGAGTTAGAAATAGTTGATTGGCAGAAAATAGATATTTGATACTAAAAATTACTCAAGTGAGAGTGTTTCAATCTCAGATTTATCAAGAGATTGGACTTTTGTTTAGTGTTGATATGATTAGAGATCTGGTCTTTTCTTTTGCTGTACGCGGATCACTTGTCTAATTTTTAGTTTTTACGTATTTAATATTTGATATATAATCGTTTCTTATCCAAAAAAAAAAAATTTACTTGAAGTATTCTTATTTATGTACTCAATATTTGGGGGATGTTTCAAATTCCTCAACTCTCCATCTCTCACTTCAGATATCTCCCATTTGTATCTCAAACCTTCTATCACTTCAGATTTTGTTGTTTTTTCTCGTGTTTTCTTGTCAGCTCGGGTTGGTTTCAAATTGTAGATTCTGCTAGAATCTGGGGTTAAATGATAAAATGTTGAAGGACAGTGTCTCATTTTGGCAACAATTTGATATAATTTGTTTCAATTTACTTCAATAATAAAAAGATTTAAAATATAATTTTTTGATTAAAAATAAATAAATCTGAAAATTTGTAACCCATAGTTTGAGAGCTATTGAAAATTGAAATATTTGTTGGCGTATTTAACACGAATTTCACCGTGCCTTTGAAATATTTGTTAAACAGGAGCAAACTCTATGTTACCCCAGGGAAGTTATACCCTATTGTCTTAAAATCATTGAATTACATGGGTTTCGTGTTTTTTTTTTTTTTTTTTGAATCCAGTTTCGTGTATTTTTATTAAGGCTCGTAATCTTTAAATCTAAAGGTTGAAATTTCAGCACACTACATGACGTGAATTTCACATACTTTAAAATGAACTTCACAACGCCTACTCATAGGATCTGTACGAATCTCAAAGTTAAAATGACAGCAAATATAGTTAGACGGGTTTAATGTGGTTGGAATGATTTCAAGCCTGGCTCGACAGCGAATACATATGACAGATTAAAGAACTGAATTTTTTTTAAAGAAAAATTTGCAACATAAAAAACCGTTTTTGTTCCTCTACTTTGCCAACCTTTTGCAACAACAGAAAAATTTAATCAACCACTTCCAACTTTTTACTCTTATGCTTCTGAAAAGTGTGCTTCTAACCGTTTTAAGGAGCCAGAAGATGGTCTCGTTCTTTTGTAAATGCAACAAACTACTGAAAGTGCAAAAAAAGTCCACAACACTTGGAGAAACAAAAAGTAGTAGAAGGTAATAATTAATATAACACAAGTCTTGTTTATGAAAGTTCAAATAACAAAATCCATCTACGTCTCATCTTCTTCTGTTTTAAGAAAGTGTCACTATAAGACTTTGATTAGTACACACTGGTACAAACACACTTCAATAAATCTTATCCTTGCCTACTGAAACTACTAGTATCACAACACATTAGAACAATGATACTTGCTGCGACGATCATAAAATCGGGTACCTGAGACAATATAACAACCCGATGAAAGAGAACCCAGATAATCTGATCAAGTGGGTGATAAAAGAATAGGAGCTTGCTTCCTTACTGTACGCTTGTACGCTCTGCACACAAGAAAGAAGAAAGCTTAGTTAGTGGAGCGCCAGAGGGGTCTTCGGTGTCACCATTCCGATGCTTAAGTCAGCTTAAGATGTATAAAGAGGGCTTATGAGCTTGAGAAATTGAGTGTGTGTAAGACGTGAGAATGTTTTGTGAAGATAAAAATGAACATACCTTGACCGGGCTCAGGGGGTCTGGTATTTATAGGAAATCCTGAGAGAGGTCCTAATGATTACCCAATATGGGTGACCTAACAACACTTAATACGAGGAGATAAAATTTAATGCGAAGTGACGGCTCTTATAATTTTCGGATGGCTCCCATACCAATGCATCATTATTTTATTCCAATCCCAGATGGTGCCCATGCTGTGGGGACCGCATTATGATCTGGCAAGAGAAGACATCTCTGGCCCGAGAAGGGCTCTCTGGAAAGGGAAGAGCTCCCTCGTAGGGGAAATGCTCTCTGGGAAGGGAAGAGCTCCCTGGCAGGGGAAGGGAGCTCTTGGCAAGGGAAGACATCTCTGGCCCGGGAAGAGCTCTCTTGGCAAGGAAAGACATCTCTGGCCCGGGAAGGGCTCTCTTCTTATTTTCTCCTGGGCACTATTTATTCCCGTGTACTGCTTCTCGAGACCAGGATCCCGGGCTAATTCTCCCTGACCTTCTCTCACCCACCAATCTGGAAACCACTCCGCACCCGGGCTTCTGACAACCACTCGGGTTTAGTGATAACCCGGGATATTTCACCGGGGTATCAATACTAATTTTGGAAAAGGCTCTTTTCATACATTACAGTCACTTCACAATATATAATATATTATACAATGAGTGAGCGTGAGTAACAATAGCACGAATGATCTTCTAGATCTAATCTCATAGACTTTGAGAGCATGCTGATTTTCTTGAAATCTTAGTATGCTTTTAAGAACTCGAGTCTTGTAAGTATGATTCACGTTAGTATTTAGAGAGAGCTTTTAATCCTCGAGCCTTTTTATAAGAAATTCAACATTTGAATAAAAGACTATTTCATCATGGCCATATAAATGAGAAAGATTTTTTGACACATAGTACACTCAATTAGATATAGGGTACTGAAAGTGTTTCTTTCAGAAGGTTAATAGTCTACTGAATTTTATTTTTCCTCTACAAGCAGTCAAGACTACAACTTCTGTTATAGATTTTCTTTTAGCCTAGTGTATTGCTAGTGTCAACTATTTTTTTTAATTGATTTTCTCTTAATCTTAAAAGGCAGTACATCACCAAAACTAAAAGTTCTATAGTGACCCAAGCACCATATTATGCAATTAAAATTTTAAACATGATTAAAGGGTTAGTAATTAAGAAAATCAAGTGATTAAACAGTTCAAAATCAAAGGATTTGAGTTCGAGCCCTTAGAAGAGTTCGGATCCATCGCTGTGAGTTTTGAAGTACCAAACGTGATATCGGATCTTCCGAACAAGACCGGAATGCCCGAAGAGAAGTTAGGCCATGCAGATTGTGAGATGTTAAAAGTGAAAGAACACGAGTGGGTTCGGATCATCCGAACACAGTTGTCCGCTTAGGTGCAAGACGTTGTTGACACATCACCACATGCAAAAATCAGATCGTCCAAACGAGGGTCAGATCATCCGATCGTTGCCTATAAATTAATAGGTCGGGATTTCTCATAGTTATTGCATGTTTTAGGTGTTTCATTGGTGAAGTGTATATTTTGGATGTTTTTAGCCATACTATTGAGGGTCGGACATTAGCGAGGGGCTATCAAACCTGTAGCGGAGTTGTGTCCTTCGACCGTAAAGGGATTTTGACAGACGCCTGTAATACCTAGATTTAGTGACCCGCACCGTGATCACCTACTAATCAAAAGTTTAAGCATGCAATAATGTTAATTAAAACATAATAAAAAATTATCAGCGAAAAATGAAAAAACGTGTATATCACGTTATTCTCTAATTGAGAATTTTAGAATTTTGCCTTTCTTTGACAAGTACTTATTTTGATCTCATGAGTTTAAATTAATCTTATCATATTTATCTTATCGTGTATATTTTAGTTGAACAACTTATCTCTTGTTTAAAGAGATGAGTTATATCTTATCAAGTCTGTTGATCAAATATTTTATCCTAACAACTTTTGTATTTGAATTTTTTGGTAGGATTTCTAAAAAAATATATTTAAGAAGACTATCCTACAGAACGAGAGAGAGAGCAACGAAACAAGATCAACACAGAGAGAATAGTTCAGAATATATTTGAGAGTTGATCGAGATTTTTCTGAAGAAACTTTATTGCCGATCGTTGCCGAATAACCGTGTTGCCATAAATTGTTGGAGACACTTGAAGAATCACGCGAGTGAAGTGTTGATTCGAAAGTGGTTCCTTGGTTTTTGTTTTTCGGCACATAAACATCATATTGGTTTTTCTATTCTAGTTTCTACTAGTTTTTATAATGTTCTTTATTTTCTCAATTTGTTGAGAAAAGTAGGTTTTCATATATGTTCACTAGTTGGTTTTTGTAAACTGGTTTGTTTTTCTAGTGATCATTTTGCCATGAGGCACCGCACAAGTATTAATTACTTGTGCATAAATATTTGTGTTATTTATTTTATGTTTAATTATTCCGCTGCATAAGTGTTTTTTGAAGTGTTGACAATACTGAAAATAACACTACCTCTGAAATTTTATATCTGGTATTTCTGTAATTGAGAATTCAAATCCTTTCAAGTGGCTTCAGAGACAAACACTTGACGATACTAAGTGAGATTCTGGTTTTTGTGTTTGACAGAGTTTATTATGGAAATAATATTCCGGCACTACTCAATGACCACCAACCTTGGATGGATCCAATTATGCTATTTGAAAAGTTAGGATGCGAGTCTATATCAAATCCATTGATGAAAAAGCTTGGCAACGAGTGCTACAAGGCTGGAGTCCACCCAGAAGAACTGATGGAGAAGAAGATTGTAGTGACCCGCACTGTGATCACCTACTAATCAGAAGCTTAAGTATGTATTTAACTTAATTAAACATAATCAAAGAAATAACAGCGGAAAAATCTTAAAGATATACAGCCCCAAGATAAATAAATCTTGGTACAACCAAATCGAATAAATACCAGTTAAAATCTTAATCTAAAACTCTTCTGAAGACTCCTGCTACCAAGCCCTGGTCACCGACCAACTACATCTCTTGCTCCTGATCCACCTGCAAACCTGCCCCATCGAATGGGGTGTCCGAGATAAAAGCAGGGACGTGAGCGCTAACGCCCAGTACGTAAAGTATTGAATATGCAGGTCTATATGAAGCATGCAACAAAAAACTATGAATGCTCTGGGTAACTGGGATCATATCTGAAAAATCATGCTCAGTAATTAGGCGCCTCCAGTATGTGCACGCTGCTCCGAAGATCCGGTGGGTGCCACACATACTGAACCCGATCTTGGACTATCACCATCCTGGGCAAAACCGCACACGCTGCCCCGTCGGTCCAGTGGTTGTCACACGGTACCCGATCGTATAATAACAACAACCCTAGGGTTGAGCGACCCTAGAACAACTGGCTATCTCAAAAAGGATAGCAGGCTCAATATGGTATGCAAATGCCGCATACAAATCATGAACAGTAAATCATGCATACCATGACAGATAACAATGCAACACATAATTATGCAACACATAAACATGTATATTCAGCTGGCTATCTCAGTCTGTACTTACGTACCTTAGTTCTACTAGGCAAGTTATACCAGCACTATGTCCAAGCCTACAGTCTGCACTACAATGCAAAGTACTCATGCATTATAATCTTATTCTAAAAGCCTTAACTACTTTATAGCATACTCCCTATTTCCTATAGGGAACCAAAGCCATATCTTCTTCCATCGTCAACCCGCTGATGACGCATGCCCCAGAGCCTGGGCATAGCCTAGCTACGACCCCTGAACGCCTCGCCAGAGCTCCGCCGCCTGGTTGCTACTACGGACATTGTCCGCTAAATAAAAACTACTACCTAATCCAACTCTTAAAATAAGAGTACCCAAAAGCTCATAAAAAATGGGCTAACATGGGCCAAGGAGAGGTGTGATTTTCCTTCAAAATGAGGCCCCTTCGTCACATATTTATAGAGCACAAACGGAAGCTCCGTTTGTGCCATCGGAAGCTTCGTTCTGTGCATGGAATCCACATTGCATACAGCTGCAATCGGAAGCTCTGTTGCTGCATCGAAAGCTCCGATGTGTTGCATGCAGCTACGTGTAATATTCTCATTGCCACGTCTTCAAACAGCACATCGGAAGCTCCGTTCTCGCATCGGAACTTCCGTTTGTACCGGCAGCTCCGATATGCACAACGGTGGCTCCGAAGTGAACACCCTTTCTTTATTGATTTTTGGACCCCCGGGACCTACCCTACCATTTTCGGACGTTCCGGATCTGATTTTCCACTTATTTTGACCAAATAAGGACTCCTTAAACATGTTTTGACACTTTTAAAATTATATGTCATTTTCTAACATGTTTAAAATCACTTAATCTTATAAAATGGAACCGGGATACTACAGAGATTTTCTCCTCAAACCAGAAACAGATTGGAATGCTGAAGAAACAGCAGCTTCAAACATGAATAACAAAGCCCTTAATGCTATATTTACTTCTCTTGATTCTAACATGTTTGCACTGGTGACTAACTGTGTTTGTGCTAAACAGGCTTGGAAAAAACTTCAAATGCAATGTGAAGGATCTGAAAGTGTGCGCCGAACCAAAAAAAGGATTCTCACTACTCAGTTTGAAAATTTGAGAATGGAGGAAAGTGAGACAATTGATGAATATGAACGCCGCTTGAGGAAGATTGAAATGAGGCAATCGATCTAGGAGATGTCATATCAAATGAACGCCTTGTAAGCAAAGTGCTGCGATCATTTCCCGAAAGATTTCAAATGAAGACATTTGCTATTGATGAATCTAAGGATACATCAATTCTGAGTTTGGATGAATTGATGAGTTCACTGGGAACGTATGAGTTAGATATGAATATGGGGAGAAAGGACAAAGGTAAGTCTATTGCTCTACAAGTTTCTAATGACTCATACAATTATGTTGTTGATCTGACGCAGGAAGTAAATGAGTCTGACTTAGGAGATGAATCCATTGACTTGCTTACCAAACAATTTGGTAACTACTTAAAGAGAATGAGAGACTCAAAGAAACCTGGACAGAAATCTAAAGCTCCAATCACTCCTGCTGTTGGAAGACCCTTAAGAATTGGTGGACCAGAACAGAACACCACCCCATCTAAGAGTCAATTTCGAACACACAGTGAAGGAAAAACGCTGGCTATATCAAAGAGGATTGATTCTGTGAAGTGTCATGAATGCACAGGTTTTGGTCACTATGAGAATGAGTGTCCAACCAGACTTCGAAGAGGAATGAATGCTTCTTTAAGCGATGATGAAGTTGAAGAGGGTATAGAACTAGGAGAAGAAGAAACTCACAATGCACTAACTGTTCTGATGCAAAAGAAAAGCAGTGTTGTTGCCAGTGTTGCAACACTTAGCCACAACACTCACAGAAAATAGAAGTGCTGGAATGCATCGGTAACTAAAGACTTGAATAATCAAGATGCTGATGAGGATGAGCTTTCTCTAGAAAATGTCCAGAATATGTATGAAAAATTGTTTGCTGATTGGGTGACAAGGAACAAGTCAAATTCTGCTCTATCAAAGGAGAACAGTGAACTAAAAGCAGCAGTGGCTAGACTTGAAGTTTTTCTGAGCAAGAAAGATTTGGAGTTGTACAGAATAAAAGAGGAACTTGGAAAAGCTACAGCTACACTTTCCAAGTTCAAATCAAGCAAAGTCAAATTGGAATCAATGTTAATGATGGGACAGAATGATAGAACTGGACTAGGATTTGAGAACAACAAGTTTGAAGTGGGAGAGTCATCGAAAACTGTGTTTGTCAAGGAGAACAATAGCTCTGCTAGTATTCCAAGTGAATCTTCTAAGCCAAAACCAATTCCATTGAAAGTACAAGTTCCTGCTCAGAGGACCAAGCATAGGAAGCGTCGGTACATCTGTCACTACTGTCAAAAACCAGGTCACATAAAACCTTACTATTTTAAGCTCAGGTATGATTATATGTACTCGAATACCAGGCAAGTGCTGTCACCAGTGTTGCCAACACTGCACCAAAACACTTTCAGGAAGAAAAATACTGAGAAAAATATTTGGGTTCCAAAGGCTAAATCTAATTGTAATGTTGTTTATGCTTCCTTGAAAACTAATGTTGCAGGTTATTGGTATTTTGACAGTGGGAGTTCTCGTCACATGATAGGATCGAAGAAGTATCTTGCTGATTATGTTGAACAAGATAAAGGAAAAGTGACATATGGAGGAGGAGCTAATGGAAAGATTGTTGGTAAAGACACATTGAACGTAGAAGGACTTTCCAAGCTTCACAATGTTCTACATGTTGAAGGATTGAATGCTAATCTTATTAGCATTAGTCAACTTTGTGATGATGATCTTTATGTTAAATTCAATAAAACTCTTTGTGAAGTTTTTGATAAGAATAATTTTTGTATTTTGACAGTCACTAGTTCATCGGACAATTGTTATCAACTTGGAGAGGATATTTCTTGCTAGCTCACCAAAGAGAAGGTTGACTATCGAAAGATGATTGGGTTAGTATGCATGAGTTATGTGTACTCACAGGTAAGTCACTCCTATTTTTATCTGTAATATTGTGCCAAATAAAACACCTATGGATCGAATGAAAAACTGTGTGAGGACAGTGTTGTAGGCTGTGTTGATAACACTGGATACTGTAAGATTACTGGTTGTATTTTGTGTTTGAATGTTAGTCATCTTGATGTTATGCTCAGTATGTGTTTATGTGCAAGTTTTTATTGTGATAATTCGAGAGAAATTGACATTTTCAAATATCCCATCTTGACACTCTCGCACAAAACACATTGACATTGGAAATCACTTGATTCAAGATTTAGTAGAGAAAGGTGTGATCCGAATGGATTTTGTTGGAACTAATAACCAACTGGCAGTTATATTCACAAATTTTTTTAGATTTAGAGAGATTCTCAAATCTTTGGAGTTCTATCAACATGTTTGCATTAAAATCATTTGTTGGTGTTGTCGCCGGTGTTACAACATCATAGACAACACTGTTGTTTTTTTTTCATGCATGTTTAGGATTTTAGGCATTCTGCATTCACCTTGTGATGTGTAGTGTTTTAATCTCTGTTATAGTGATTAGACTAATGCCAAGTTTTTCAGCAAAATTTTTATTGAAACACACTGGCCCTTGAAAATCAAACTCTGACTAAACCACGAAGTAGTTGAGGGATGTACGTGTATTCCATGTTCTTGTCCCATGTGAAAGGTGGTTTCGCAAATTTAGTGTTCAACTTTTTAATAAGTTTGATGACCAATGGCATATATACAAACTTTGTAAATCATCAGAAGAAAATGGAAAAAGCTACCTAATTGAGTCCAATGAAGACTGTTCTTTTAGTGTGCAGGCTACCACTTCTGAAAATTTTCTGAAATCGAGGGTAATCAAGTGTGTAAATCTCAAATACTTTTTGAAAAACTATGGTGTTGTTGATGATGTTGTCAACACGAGAGACAACACTACACTTGTGAACATATCATGTGCATGTGGTTGCATTTTATTTCCATGTGACATTCTATTTTTAGGCATAAAATAAAACATGCATATGCATTCAAAATTATGAATATTTTATGTTCAGTGTTTGAGGTTCTAAGCAAACAAAATTTGGTGAAATACTCTATTTACTGAAAATTGAATTTTTGTGATTGACAATGATTGAGTGGAGTTGAGCCGATGTAGAGTTATTCATGGGAATATTTGGCTGCTATTAATCTCGGATTATTGCCATAATTGGGTTGAATTTTATCTCTTTAATTCAAAAGTTTACCCATTGATTTTTCCTCATTGGAAAGTGTTTCTGCATAGGTCTTTTGGAAGGTGAAGGGTTGATTGTGGAATTTTTTGTATTGTTCAATGGATGATTTGTTCACCCCATATTTTGCACAAATTTGATTAATATCACATTCATTGTTTTGTGCTGTTCAATTTGCTCTCTAACTCCCTGCTTACTGGACGCATTGATGATGTTTCTCCTTGTGTTATAACATCGAAAGGTTCCTACCCTCATCTATGGGGATTCTGGAATCACATGGTTTTACTTGAGACATTATGAGTTTTTGTCTCTGGTTGGTGAAGAATTGAAGGTTGCTTATATTTTGAAAAAATGAAAGAAGAATATAGACCTAACTTGGTCTGCATTTGATGTTGAGTCGTGTGTTACCAACATGATATGTCAACACTGGTGAAGCACTGCGCTACACTGCTCCCGTCACTCATTGTGTAGCCTTACTGGCTGAGTATTGTTTGTTATTTGGACTGAAAGTTTTTGGACAAAAAAGGGGGAGTGGTGACGAAGACAAATACTGCAAGTACTTTTGGAGCATATGAAGTTGATAATCGGAAGCTGGATTTGTTTCTCTTATTGGTTTTCTTGTTTGCTCTGATTATTGATATAAGTGTTTTGCTTTGAAGTTTTATTTGCTTATATGATAAGTTTCATAAGTGCTTAGATATGCTTTTCTGCTACTTGCTGCTCTGATCTGTTGACTACTTGCTGCTCTGATCTGTTGAGTGTTGAGAGTAAGTGTTGCCAACACTAACTCACAACACTTAGTGCTGACGTGAAAAAATTCAGGGGGAGGAGTAGTTATCTAACTCCGGGGGAGTTATTGCACTTGTGTGTGTTTTGTCCAGAAAGGTAAAAAAAGGGAGTTTGAAAGAACGTGTATATCACGTTATTCTCTAATTGAGAATTTTAGAATTTTGCCTTTATTTGACAAGTGCTTATACTGATCTCATGAGTTTAAATTAATCTTATCATATTTATCTTATCGTGTATATTTTAGTTGAATAACTTATCTCTTGTTTAAAGAGATGAGTTATATCTTATCAAGTCTGTTGATCAAATATTTTATCCTAACAACTTTTGTGTTTGAATTTTTTGATAGGATTTCTAAAAAGATCTATTTAGGAAGACTATCCTACAGAACGAGAGGGAGAGCAACAAAACGAGATCAACACAGAGAGAATAGTTCAGAATATATTTGAGAGTTGATCGAGATTTTTCTAAAGAAACTTTATTTCCGATCGTTGCCGAATAACCGTGTTGCCGTAAATTGTTGGAGACACTTGAAGAATCACGCGAGTGAAGTGTTGATTCGAAAGTGGTTCCTTGGTTTTTGTTTTTCGGCACATAAACATCATATTGGTTTTTCTATTCTAGTTTCTACTAGTTTTTATGATGTTCTTTATTTTCTCAATTTGTTGAGAAAAGTAGGTTTTCATATATGGTCACTAGTTGATTTTTGTAAACTGGTTTATTTTTCTATTGATCATTTTGCCATGAGACACCGCACAAGTATTAATTACTTGTGCATAAATATTTGTGTTATTTATTTTATGTTTAATTATTCCGCTGCATAAGTGTTTTTCGAAGTGTTGACAACACTAAAAATAACACTACCTCTGAAATTTTATATCTGTTATTTATGTAATTGAGACGTCAAATCCTTTCAAAAAACACCAAAGTTAAAACAAACCCAAGAAAAATAAATCCGAATACTAAAATTATTACAACAAAATCGAACCAGATTCTCAGTAACAATTCAAAAAGTTCCGATAAAATTCTCTGAATACACAAAACTCCTAACAGCTGCCAAAACCATGCAACTAAGTCCGACCTGAGCCTCCTGCTCCATCCAACCTAAGACGTGCCTCGTCGAATGGGGTGTTAAAAAATACAAAAATATGGACGTGAGCGAACTACGCTCAACACGAGAGTATGATTATACAAATACTATAACAGCATGAATGCAAGTGTACGGGATACCAAGATTCAAGATCAAGAAACTCTGATCAAACAAACTCGGCGCCAAGGTATGTAGCACTCTGTGTCGTCGCACTAGGAGGTGGCTCACACACCCTACTGTGGATATCGGTGACCTGATCACAAGTACACGCCAGGGTATCCACCCTAATACAGGATATTTTAAGGATAAAAGCTCAATATGATAATTAATGAAGCATAATATCGTGACATAATATATTTGCAGATAAAATCATGTCATATAAATAATGCAACACATAATACATACATACTCAGTCTGTTTATGATAAGTGTGTTATTGTGCATTATTTTGTGTTATATTCGAGTTTAGTTTGCATGCATTCATTGTGTTTTTTGAGTGTTTTTATTCTTTTTATTCATGCATGCGATCTACATTTCACTTTTTCGGGTTTATCTGCAGGAAGAATCATGGATTTTTGGGGTATATCACATCACGCTCGAGCGGGTATTTTATACCGCTCGAGCGCGCCAGGGGAAAATCAACTTTCATGGCAGAAATATTGCGCTCAAGCGAGATATTTTTACCGCTCGAGCGTGCTCACGTAAAAAATTATTGTGAAGACAAAGAAGTGTGTGCTCAAGCGGGATCTTTCTATTTCTCAAGCGCGATCGCGGGATAAAAAAAATTCTATTTTTGGTGGACACTCGTTTTAAAAGAAAAAAATCTCTTGGAGTCGGGATATAAATATAAAACTCTTCATCAGATTAAAGGGTTCCAGAACGTGATTGAAGAACGGCGGCTAGGCTTGGAAGAATTGAAGAACGCTTTACTTATCCTTCTTTATTTTTCTTTTGATTTTTGGTTGATGATTAATGAGACGACCCTAACTAATAGCATATAATTAAATAAAGAAAAATACTGATTTTTAAAAAAAAAATTGACATAACCTATTTGTTTTAACAACAAACCACCTGTCACAAATCAGTAGTTTATTTAATACCTCTGACGGAAAGAAAACCACGAGGTAAAACGTATACATATTCAATGGAATCCCCAAACATAGTAAATGAAATAATAGTTTTACATTCCACAATAAAACGCAGGGAAAACACGTCCTGCTCAATACGGGAAAATCATAAATGACATAAGTTTATTATTTCAATAACGTAGTGCGAAAGAAATAAAAAAGCGGCGATGGTCGAGGGCATGCCACCGAATGCTACAAACTCTGATGATCCTGCCCCGCAGCCTCATCTGCGAACTCACCTACACCAAGAATAATATTGAGCCTAAAATCCCAAAAATATTTTGCCTTAAAAATAACAAGGGTTCAAAATATATGTGACATATTAAAATTAATACTAAGTATACAATGAAACTCACACGAATAAAATGTAATATCATGCCCGAAGTAGAACAATCATAAGATACAATAAAAATATGACATTCATGAGCAATTTCCCTTTTCAATTAACTTGTGAATTTAGATCCTCAATTGTGACTATGGTTTTTGATCGATCAATGGCTACAGTACTATGCCGAAAAAGATGCCGAGATCTCTCCCGTTAAAAACCACATTGTCACTCTGAATTGGTAGGGATGCCGAGATCATTTCTCCCTTTAAACACCGTACTACATGTCTGGTTGGTAGGGATTCCGAGATTTCTCCCGTTAAACACCGTACTACAAGTCTGGTTGGTAGGAAAGCCGAGATGTCTCCCGACCTCGTACTATACGTCTAATTTTGGCAAGTGAGTCAGGGCATCCCCCGACCAATCATTGCACGTTTAAGTCACAATCAACTCATCTCATTCATTTACTTTACATTTAATTTAATTTTTTCACATTTAAATTTTTATCTTTACATGCTTTCATCAATTTAAACTTCACGACTAGAATAGAAGTGAATTTGAAGTCAACACACGCGAAGGAATAGGTGTTGAATGAATAAAATGACATGAACCACAAAAGATAATATAAAATTTGGATTAATGGATGAATGTCGTGTAAGTGTCCACCATTAGACTTATGGACTTTTCATAAATCACTTAGACTTATCCCAAAAAGGATCAACTCGGATGTTCGGCCCATATGGCCCATAACATAGCCCATTATTATCCAAAAAGCCTTCCGTTCAAACAGACACCTCAAACATATCTCATATCGCTCATAGGATCAGTATTTATCCTTTAATGCAAACCCAAACACCCCGATCAATTTGGTTTCCCAGACAGCCCCTAACTTTCCGGAAAAATCTGCTCATGACACTTCAACTTAAACCATCCCTTTCCTACTCAATTTTTATCCGAAATAAGCCCAAATTGAACCGAAACAACCCCAACATCACACACAATCAGAGAAGACAGGGTAGCCCCTGTCCAGACCTCAGGAAGGTCATGACCAAATCCCATTTCCTAGAGGCGAGCTGCATGGACTAGAAAATTCTGTTTTAGGCCCTTCTATCATTATGCTTTCCAAACCTCTTCCTCATGGACAATTACACCAAGAACCTACCTAGGCACACTCTAAGACTCCCTAAATGACCAGCAAGAGCCCTTGAGCTAGTCACTTGCCCGGTGCTAGCTCAAGTCAAATGTTTAACTCTATACAATCACCAGACATCCTCAAACACTACAAACCAACACCCTATCCAAAATCCTCAAAGTCCAGCCACTATCACTCAGCTAACACACTTCAAAGATCACATTTTCATCCTAACAACTCATCTTGGGCAGCCCCTTAACCCCCTCATCCATTTCATCAAGATTTGATTTCAAACGCCCAAAATTCAAGTTAAATTTGCAACTTTTCAATACATATAAATTAAAGGACTAATATATCACAATATATAACTCATAACCACCATTCACACATGCATTGGATCGAATTGACCATGTATAATCTAATTTTTCATCCAAGTCATCCAAATTCCCATTTAAATGCAAGATTCCAATCCAATTAAATTCATAAAACATTCTGGCAATGAAAGATGCACAAAATCGACTTCAAGCCCCTAACCTACTCAAATTTCGAAACCAATACACCACATATGCACAAAAATAATTTGCAAAATTCTAAATTAAAGATAAGGAAACAATAAAACATATATTCCATGCTTGGGTTTCAAAAGAGGAGTAAAAATTCTTGCCTAAACTTCAACCCAAGGGAGCAACAAGGGACAGATATGAGGGGGAAATGCTTCGACCAGAAGCTGAATGGCCTTCCTCAGGTGGAACTCGGGGCGGCACGGCGGTGGCTGGTGGCTGGGATGGGAGGCCAAAGTGAATGGGAAGAGAAAGGGAAGGGGCCGAGAGCTTCTAGGTGAGAAATGGGGAAGAAGGTGGCTGATTCTTTAGAATTATTAGGGTTATTTGTGTTGTGTGTTATATTTTAAAGAGAAAATTACGTTTTTGGTCCTTTAACTTGCACTTTTCAAATTTTAGTCCTATTATGAGTCAATTTACGTTTTTGGTCCAGTAACTTGCAATATTTTCCAATTTCGATCCTTTTTCACCAAAATTGAAATCTTCCTTCGGAAAGTGCATGGCTGACAACCTGAATGCTGAGTTGTAAATTAAATTTGGATATTTTCATATTTTGTGACCTATGTAGCATTTTTTAACCTCCTACATAAGAAAATAATGTAATAAAAAAAATCTAATTCTATGTCACTTTTAAAAACAGATCCACTTACATACTCCAACAGACAAAAAAAAATTCCATTGGAAGAAAAAGCTACGGGATTTTCCCAAATATCAAACCCTAACCAGATACTTTCTCCAAATTTCGATGAATTTCCAAACCATTAACTAAATCCTCCCAAACCTTTGTATCTATTTTCTCGCAGAATTTGGAAGATCGTGCCGGGTTCGAAATAATTTGAAAGAAGAAGAAGTCTTCAGCCTCTATTTTGAGGGGTAATGGAACCAGAGTGGGAAAAGGTATGGAGGTGAAAAGGGCAGGAGGAATAACTTTCATTTTAGGCAATAGCAAAGACAATGGAGACGAGTTAGCAGCCGATGCCCATCTTCTTCCCGCAATCGGTGTCAATTACGAGAATGCACTCAAGATTCTCAACTACATTTCCACCACGAAATCGCCATCCGCTTGTATAGTACCAGCTACCACAATTTTGAATCTTCATATCAAAGCAATGACTTTCGATTTGACAAATTCGGCTCCGAAAACTCTATGTAGTTTATTCAAGCAAGAGAAATTCTGATTTTCATCAATTTCTTTGGGTTCGGAAATGCGTGATTTGCAGAAAAAAAATTTCTAGGGTTCATGGTCGTGGATTTTTTCTTTCAGAACATGTTTGTTTTCTTCCGATGGAATTTTGTCTTGGAGTTTGTAAGTGGATTTGTTTTTAAAAGTGACATTGAATTAGTTTTTTTATTTAATTACATTATTTTCTTATGTAGGAGGTTAAAAAATGCCACATAGATCACAAAAAATGAAAATCCCTAAATTTAATTTACAACTCAGCATTCAGGCTTCCAGCCGTGTACTTTCCGGAGGTATATTTCAATTTTGGTGAAAAAAAGATCGAAATTGGAAAATTTTGCAAGTTACTGGACCCAAAACGTAAATTGACTCATAACAGGACTAAAATTGGAAAATGTGTAAGTTACAGGACAAAAAACGTAATTTACTCTATTTTAAGTGTAGTGTATGTATAAGTATTAGTGTGTGTAATATATAGGTAGGTAGTGTGATTGTAGAATGAGTGAAAAAGTGTCAATACACTGATTAAAGTGCTACTTTCACTATTACAATTTTAGGCTTATAATTTTTGCGCTCATTTTAAATTTCTAAGTTTAAAATTTTTAATTTAAAAATTAAGAATAGAATTTCACTAGTTCGGGTCCAAAAATGCTAATTTTAAGAAATATCAGAAATTACGCGCAAGAATGCACTTACGCAATTTTTGTCCCCGAAAATTTTAAAATAAAGTTTTCTTTTTATTTTCTTTAACCTTCATGAATTTTAGGTCATCAAAATTTAGAATATGAGGTTTTTCTACCAAGTCCACCTTTACCGCGTGCCGGAGCCGAAATTCACTGAACTCAAGAATCTCAAGAGTAATTAACTTAATAATTAAACAAATAGACATCCGAATGAATTTAAACACTAATTTAAAAATTAAAATCAACATTTTAATTATTTTGATGTCACAGTGATAAGTAAAATATTTAAATAATAAACATAGCGATTAAAATAATTTAAATAAACTAAATGATTGTTTAAAAGTCATTTAAATAAATGCACAAGAAGAAAATAAAAACCTTTAAAACGACTTGGACAGTTAAAAGTATTTAAATAAATAAGCTAGACATTTAAAATGATTTAAAATAACTTACCTCTAAACTTAAGTTATTTAAAATAAATAAGTTGGACAATAAAAAATATTAAAATAAATAAACTAAACAGTTTAAATCATTAAAATGACTGTTGTAGTAACCCAGATTCTATTTTAAGATAATAATATGATAAACATGTTTAAGAGTTAGTATTTAACCAATTCTAGGGCTTAATTGAGTTTCATAAGCAAGAATTGAACTTTCAAGCATGGACATGATCGAAAGCTCCGAACTCAGATCGGAAGATCCGAACCCTGCAGATCGGAAGCACCGAAATGGAGCCAGATTACTTTGGAACTAAGGAAGAATCGGAAGCTCCGATCCAGGATCGGAAGTTCCGATCTCTAGCTGCCAACAATGCTCGATGACTCAGCCACGAGTTTTGACAAGTATCGGGTATGCACCAGAGATCGGAGCTTCCGATCCCGACGTGTCACACATGCATGCATCGAGCTGAATCGTAAGGTCCGATCCAGAAATCGGAAGTTCCGATAGTGGCCGGATCCTTGGCCTATAAATAGGGGTCTCCGTAGTTCATTTTTGATTACGAATTCCTGAGTTTCCTTCTTCAGTTATATATAGTGGTAGATATACACTTGAGGGCCCTATCGGTTAATAAAGAAGTTCTGGAATAACAAAGGTGCTGTTATAGTCCTCCAGAATGAGCTACTCCAAAGGGCTTACTACGGACGAAGGTATGGTCCGGGAGTCTTATTAAGTTTTGGGAGTATCTATTAGCTTAGTTAAGGTTTATAGAACTTGTGTAGTGATACGGTGAAATTTTGAATATAGGCTTGGAACCTAGGTCCTACTAGAATCGAACTAGCTTAGAGATATGTACACATTGACTGAGATTGCCAGCGAGTATACATGTTTATATGTTGCATTTCTGTGGCATTATTATGTGGCATGATGTATGGTTTACTGATTTCCATATTAATATGTCATGTGCGCATACACGTTGAGCCTATTCCTTTGATATACCTGCATTTAGTCTAGAGCCGGATGCACCGTTATATCGAGGGGTTCTAGGAGATATTATAGAACCGGATGTACCATTATATTGGGGGGTTCTAGGCGAGTGTGGTTGTACACAGAGGTTTGATCCGAACGGTCACAACACTCATTGGAGCCGATTATTAGCATGTCTTTCAGATGAATTATTATCCGTCATCACGATTGCATGCATCATATACATATGTTTACTCATGTTAATGTAATGAGAGTTAGTCGCTCATGTCCTAGTTATTATCTTGGACACCCCATTTCACGGGGCAGGTCGCAGGATGGACGGAGCTGAGAGTTCGAGGCAGGACTAGAAGGCAGGAGAATTCAGTAGCATTTTATACAACAGGATTCGATATAGCTGTATAATATTTCAGACGGTTTTATTTTAAGTTATTTCGATATAGTTGTATCACTACTGAGTTTAAGCTTTGAACTATTGTATTAAGTTTGATATGTAAATTATGGGTTATGTTTTCACATGTTTCACTCTGTTAAGTGATTTTTTTAATTAAGATTAATACATGTCATAATTGCCAGTTAATAGGTGATTCAATGCAGGGTCACTACAACTATCCCATAACTTAATTCATTTTAAATAAATAAGCGGGACAGTTAGGATCATTTAAATGAGTAAAATAAATAATTAAAATTATTTAATTAAGCAAGCTTAAAACTTTAAAATATTTAAAACAATTAAGTTGCACAATAAAAATCATTTTGATAAATAAAATTAAACAATTAAAATCATTAATTAAATAGTTGGTACAATAAAAATCATTTGAACAAATAATTAATATTTTATTAACAAATGATTCAGATAAAAAAATTTAAATCGATTAAACTTAAAAATAATAATCATAATATTTATTTAATTTAATGCTTACGATTTAGTAGATTGGATTTTTAAGTGCTACAATTAAACTTTGGTTTTGAATTATGTTTATAGTTATGGAGCAGACCTTTATTATCGATTGAGGCCGTGAGATTGGGCCGAGAAAAATTTATGTTGAACACGTGGATTGTTATTTAGGATTTGTGATTTATGTCAATTATTGATTATAGGATTAATCTTTTTGTTCTTGTGAATGATTTGACCAGTTGTTTAATTGAGTTGCTGATTGATTCTGAGTCGAAAGAGTAGGAATTAATATTGCTTCGCTCCAACAATTAACACAAAATTAAATCGACTAGAAATAGTAATCGATTTTATTGTGCGGTTTTAGGTAAAAACTAAATTTTCATAGATTCTAATGCGTTTGAGTTTGATTAGAATTGATTATAAACAATTAATACGTCCAATTTGAATAGGTTTGACAAATTCTAGAAATAGACTGTTGAACAGAATAGGATAATTCACCATGATTAAATTAAACTTTAATCCTAGATTTTGTCACGTGTTTGCATGATTTGCTCGGTACCTTCGTGTGTCTTAATCGATTTATTTTAAATTGAATTCATAATCCAAGTTCTAGTTGCGAGATTATTTCAATTTTTAATTTGGTTGTTAGTTTAAAATTTACTTGAATTCACCAAATCTCTTTTATTGTTTAGTCTAGATTAAGTAAAATAAATATATTTTGGTAATCAACAGTCAGTCTTTGTGGGAACAATATCTGGACTCTTCGTCCTTATACTACTACTTGACCTAGTATACTTGCTAGATTTATTTAATACCGAATTAGACGGTCAGGATATCTCGAAGAGTACTTTCGTACCTCAATAATATCAAATAAGCTACACTAGCTGTAATGTCCAAGCCTATAATCACAAGATTACGATATCACTAATCATCGTTTAGAAGCCTTAACTAAGCTAATAGATACTTCCAAACTATTTATAGAAACATGGATTATACTTTCGTCTGTCGTTAGTCCGTTGCTGTAGATTGCTCTAGAACTTGAGCACAACTCCGCTACAACTCCGGAGACGCCTCGCCAAGGCCCATCCCTCACCAAGAAAGGCTAGAAGCTCCTAATCTACTCAAGAAACGAAAGGGAAAAGTTGTGAATTGGCATTTGACATGGGCTCCTAATGCCCTATTTATAGGCGGAGATCGGATGTTCCGAACTCCCAATCAAACGTTCCGATCTCTGCATGCTGGCCACGTCCCGAACGGCCACGATCGGAAGATCCAATCTTAACTTTGGAAGTTCCAATCCCATGCATGAAGCTACGTGTTCAAACGTCAATGACACATCACAAGTGCGCATGGCCTAACTCGATTGGAAGTTTCGATCTTACCTTCGGACGTTCCTATCTAGATTCCGAACACCATCGCTTGATCCAATCACTTGGATCTTTCGATTTTGTTCGGAACTTCCGAACTTGTCCAAGTACACTTCAACCCTTTTACCATTTGTGACGTCCTGGAGCCGATTTTTTGGTCTGATTAATCCAATTAAATCACTTAATTAAGTTTAACCATTTAATCTTATAAAATGAGACTGAGTTACTACATAGTAGCTATTGGGAGAGTAGGCATTATCTTTGTTAAGGATTTTAGATCAATAATAGTGATATAATATTCACTTAACTGTAGGCTTTGTGGTAGCTCGATTCTTAATTAAGTTAATCAACTTCTTAAAATTGATTAAGGAGTTAAAAATCGGATTCACAATGATCGAAAATGGTTTCAAGGGCTTCAAGCTATTGGATAGTTCGGAAGCACCTAACTGGTTATGTAGTAACCCGATTCCAGAAATAAGCAATTAACTGTATAAGCATGTTGAAAATGGTCAAAAAGTGATTAAGGAATTCTCGGATTAGATTAATAAGTAAAAAATGAGATTCAGGACGTTTGAAAATGGTCCGGAGGGTTCCAAGTGTTCGAGCAGTTTGGAAGGTCCGAACTTGAACAAGGTGGAGATCGGAAGTTCCGATCCCTTCGGAAGCAAGAGTTGGAGTTCGGAAGCTCCGGGCAGTTCGGAAGTTTCGATCCTGAGTTCGAAGATCCGAACGTTCCCCGACAGGCAGATATGAGCTCTCTAAGTTGTGGTTGGTCAAGGTGGAGATCGGTGGTTCCGATCTCCTAGTTCGGAAGTTCCAAACATTGTCGACATTAAAATATTTGAAAAGTATTACCGATGGGAGTGGCTAATACACCCCAAATATTTCAATGAAAAATGGATAATTTTTCTAAAGATTATCTTGATTTTATGTTTGTCTATATTTATGATATTTTAATAACATCTAAAAATATGGATGAACATGTTAAAAATTTAGAGATTTTCTCAATTTTTGTAAATAAGGACTGGTTCGTCCGAAAAGAAGGCAGTCATTGCTACAAGAAAAAATGAATTTCTTAGAATAGAACTAGATGAGTCAGAAAATTCTGCAACAACATATGTTAAAGAGGTACATAATTTTACGAAAAATCTCAAAGACAATAAGCAACTCCAAAGCTTCTAAGGAGTTGTAAATTTTGCTGGAATGTTCTTTAAAAAAATATAGCAAAACATTGGAAAATTTTCAGTCCATTACTAAATAATGACGCTAGATTTGTATGGACAAAAGACCACTTTAAAGACCTTAGCCAATTCAAAGAGATTTGCAAGAATCTTTCAAAAATGGATATCTCTCAAGATGAAGATGATAAGGTACTATACACAGATGCCAGTGACCATATGTGGGCAACGGTTCTTACAAAGATCACACTAGATGGAGAACAACCATGTAGATACTGCAATGGTTTATTCTCATATGCATAGGTAGAAAGATGACATATCAATGAAAAGGAATTATTTGCACTGAAAAAAGCTTTTGAAAAATAGTCATTATTCTTACATGCCAAGAAATTTATATTAAAATTTGATAATACACAGGTTAAAGCCTTCTTAAGAAATAAAATTGAAAATAAACCAGAGAATACTCGATTATTGAGATGACAAGCTTTATATCAAAACTATATTTTTGATATTGCTATTATCAGATCTCATGAAAATATCCTTCCAGATCTCTTAATAAGAGATGGACAATGCTGAAGCCGATGTCATCACGAAAATGCAGAGGAATTTGAGGGAACACCATGAAATGCTTTAAAATGAGTTTAATAAGCTTTTCCTAAATACCGAAGTGACGGGTAGACTACAACAAGTTGATAAATGAACTGTCTGTGATCGAATAACATGATGCCTACAAGCTTATGCTCAGTTGCGGTATGTATTACAAAATCCGAACCTCGATGCTATTCAGAAACCACTAGTTTCCTAAAATGATACTTTTCAAGTACAAGGGATCTATACTTGGAGCATGGGATTTAAGTACCCCTAGCACAAGTGCTAAGTATGGATCATTTTTGGATGAGTCGACTCAAGAAAAAATTGAGGCACCAGATCCTTGTCTCGAGCCATCAAGTCAACCCTTCACCTCGGAGATTGAAGAGAGAGAGATCAGTCTTAGACCTCAAATTGAAAAAGGAAAAACTAAAGTTGACAGTAACAAAACTAAAATTTCTCCATTTCAAGTATATAAAAAAATTTGGATAAATTAAAAAACAGAGTAGGAATTAATCCGGCTACAAGTCGGGTTAATGTTGCAGGAAAATTCCCAAGGGTGTGGATGAAACCCAACGTTCATCCAAAATATGCTAAAATATGGTATGATTTTGGGGCTCTTGCCTCGGTTTATACCACCTTATTAGGTTTCTCGGAGATAGCGTTTCTACCAAAATAGATCCAGTAAGCGGTACATAAAACTTGGGGGGATAAAACCTTAAAATATCCTTATAGTTCCATTATTTTCCCATTTATGTCCCTCAAAACATTTCGGTGCCATTTATGTCCCTTATTCTAACTTTGATTTCCAATATACATCTCTGCCGCCAACTTTGCTGTTAAGATATAACGGATTAGTCACGTGCAAGGCACGTGAATTGGGAAACACCAATATACGCCCAAATCGAAGCCTTCGACTCATCATTATTTGAAATTAACGAACCCTAATCCCCAAAATCCACATTTCCCTTTGCTCCAAACCCCATCGAACCACCGGACATTGGTCGGCGACGGGAAGTGACGGGAACCCAAAAAATTTGATAGTATCAAATGGAAGTTTTTTTATGTTTCTTATTCTTTGTAACTCATTTTTTAAGCTACCGATCCCAATCTAGTGGTGAGATTTCACGGGATCTCGAGTTGTATATTTGGCAGCAAGTTTTATGATATGTGTACGAGTTGTATTTCTTACTCCAAGTGGTAGACATATATACTGATGCTTTTATGGGATTGTATCGTGTGTATATGTATAGGCTGAAGCTATTTTTTTTATATTATTGCAGCAGTGTCGTAGCTTGATTTCTGTACGATAATGGTTAGCGCTTTGATTCAATTTCAGCTTCCTATTCGAATTTTGACAATCTATATTATTTGAGTATAATTTATGTTTTGAAATGTTTGTTTATTGAAATGTAGGGAAAAACATATGTGGTTTTTGAAGGACATATCCCCGGTATTTATAATAGTTGGGAAGAATGTTGGAAGCAAGTTAATGGATATAATGGTGCATTGCACAAATCATTTCCCATTAAAGAGAATGCAGTGAGAGCTTATGATGCATACAAAAAAAAAACAACATGCTTTCTCTGCCCCTACTGCCCAAAACAGTTCTAGTAGTTCGAGCTCAACTTTGGAGCCAAATGCAGCTGCGTCTTCAAGTTCTGGTGAAACAATGAGTCAAATTGAAGAACTAGGGAATATGATAAAAATTCAACTGGATTTGGCTGATGCCTATTGTCGTAATGCAGCTAAGATCGCTGAGATTTATGAAGATGTTAAGAAGAAAATGGACTCTGCTCATAACAGTGATTAATTGATAGGGTTCCATGGTGTAGTGACTTTAGTTTTTTTTATTTGGATGAATGTATTTGTTACATGCAAAATTTGATGATGGAAGAATGTAACAGACTTGAAATTCTATGTTATGTGTTGAATGAATGAACACTACTATTTTGTTTAATCTCTAATGATTGGTTATATGTTTTTAAAGCAAACATAGTTATAAAATAACCAAAATTTATGATAGAGTTTTCCCTTAAATATAATGAAACCTCAAAATCACAACAACAGATATTAGCTAGCACAACAAATGTATCCATAAATTGACCGCAAATGTATCCATCAAATGTAACCAAAATGACACATCACCATCTCCTCCAAAATATACATATCAAAAAGCAAACATCACAATCTCCTCCAAAATAAATGTACATATCCAAAAGCAAACATCACCAAAAGCTTGGATACAATAAAGTCATATACTGTGTTGCAAAATATAGTGCTAGATTCCGAGATTCATATGTCATTTCTTTATCGAAGCATTTGAATTTGATCTTGTACTTCTTCTTGGTGCTGGAGTAGCCCTCATATCAACCTGGTCTGAAATGTTCCTTGAATCTTCACGGACTGGAACTGACTGGCTTTGCTTCTTTTGATTAGCAACAAGTTCTCTTAGTTTTGAAACACTGGTGAAGTTTTTCCCCCTTTCACGAACACAGGGTTCTGCATGACCTGCAAAAATAGATCATATATTCACTGGTTTAGGAGTAGACAAATTAAAAATATAGACATATACCTACGTAACAGAAATGAAATTCATATTGACCTGTGAGGATGGCCTCCGAACCTGTGTTGATAGATTTAACAGAAATGAAATTCATATTAATAATGTCAATGTGTTGATAGATAATGTTAATTACTTGTAGACATATAGCTACTTACCTGAAGTTTCCTTGCAATTGGCTTTGAAGATACTATCAATGTTGATTGACTTTGTTGTGTTGGATGTTCATCCACACGCTCCCTTATTTCTTTGCATGTCATTTTGTTATGCCCATCTCCTCCGCAATTTTTGCACTTGGTAATTCTTTTAGCTCCACGCAGATGTGTTCCACTAGGCACTTCATCTCCTTCTCTTCTTCTCAGTTTACATGGTCTGCCAACTTTCTTTGTATACACTGGTGGTAGCGGAGGTACTAATTCTGTAGCACCTAAAATCTAATCTACTATATCGCACACATTAATTTAAATAAATATTATGATTATTATTTATTTTTAGCTTAATTGATTTAAATTCTTTATTTTAATTATGTGTAATAAATATTAATTATTTATTCAAATGATTTTGTTGTACCAAATATTTAATTAATGCTTTTAATTATTTAATTAATTTATTTATTTAAATGATGTTATTGTGTAATTTAATTGTTTTAAATATTTTAAAAGTTTAAGCTTTTTAATTAAATGATTTTAATTATTTAGTTTATTCATTTAAATTATCTTAATTGTTCCGTTTACTTATTTAAAATTTCTTAAGTTTATTGGATAGTTATTTAAATGATTTTAACTGTTTAACTTATTTAATACTTTTGATTGTCCAACTTATTTATTTTAAAGAACTTAAGTTTAGCGGTTAGTTACTTTAAATCATTTTAAATTCCTAGCTTATTTATTTAAATGGTTTAAATTGCCCTAGTCATTTTAAAAGTTTTTATTCCGCTTGTGTATTTATTTAAATGACTTTTAATCAATCATTTAGTTTATTTAAATTATTTTAATCGCTCTTTTTATTATTAAAACATTTTACTTATTGTCGTGACATCAAAATATTTAAAGTATTGATTTTAATTTCTAAGATAGTGTTTAAATTCCTTCAAATGTTTATTTGTTTTTGTGACGTCTAAGTTCCATAATTTAAATTTCCTGCCTAATTTAGCCTCGATATTTAAATTCCTAAATTCATGATGATTTAAATGCTTTAAAATTTTCTTAAAATTTAATTGTTTGAATATTTAAATTTACTTACTTGAGATACTTGAAATTAGTGACATTCGGCTCCGGCACGCGGCAAAGGTGGAAACGGCGGGAAAATATCGTATTTTAAAATTTGATGGCCTAAAATTCTTGAGAGTTGAAGAAAATAAAAAGAAAATATTATTTTAAATTTTTCCAAATAAAAAAAATCGCGTAAGCGCATTTTCGCGCGTAATTTTTTAAATTTCCCAAATTCGCCTTTTTGGACCCGGACTAGTGAAATTTCATTCTTGACATTTAAATTAAAAGATTCTAGACTTAGGAATTTAAAAAGAGAACAATTTTACAAGCCAAAGTTGTAATACCTAAACTTGCACTATTATTAGTAAAAGGACACTTTTTGAGCATGTCTTACACTCACACACTCACACCTATACATACATACACTTAAAATATCCCACCACAAATTAAACCCTAGCATTTCTAAATCACTTCAGCCGCCACACTCCTCCTTTCCCCCCATCTCTCACGCCATTTCACTCCTCATCCTCCAAGTAGCTCTCGGCGCCCCTCTTTCCCTTCTCCCTTGCCGCCGGTCATCCTCCCCTGTCTCCAGCCGTCATGTTGCCGCCCCAAAGCCACCTTAGAAAGCTACAGCAGCTGCTGGTCGTGACCTCCAAGCAGTAGCCGCCTTTCTTTTTCTTGTTCTTGCAAGAGTTAGGCAAGACATCTTCTCCTCTCTTTAAAACCCAAGTATAGAGTATATGTTTTATTGTTCTTGGACTTACTATAAATTTCTCATGATTTGAAATGTGATTTTGTGTGTGTATGGGTTCAGTTTTCAGCAGGGCCAAGTGCTTGAGGTGTGGTCTTGTGCATTTAAATTTGTTAACTCGTTTATTGAGCTTATTTGAATGATTTACTAGCATCTAAATGAAATTTTGCATGTTGTGAATGGAAAATCAGAATATAACCTGAAAATTTCGATCCATTATTGTGTGTGAATTGTTGGTTTTAAGTCTCACTAGATGGTGGACAAGTTATTTAATGCATATGCTTTGAAATGATGTAAATCAAATCGAGTTTGTGGCGTTTGAATGGAAGTTTCTGTGTGAATGGATGAAAGGAGTGGAGGGGCTGATCATGGGGTGCTCATGGGATTAAACATATGTTTTTGAATGAGTTTTGGATGGATTATAGGGCTGGTTATTGGACATTTTGGTTGGATTGTCGGTTAGTGGAGTTTGAGGGCACCGGGCGAGCGTTTTGGAGAAAAAGATTGAACGAGCTAGCGCGGGGCAAGCGACTAGCTCAAGAACCCTTGCTGGTCATTTAGGGACCCTTAGAGGATGCTTGGGTGAGTTTTTGAGGTTTTAGGTTACAAGGAGTGAGTTCGGAAAGCCTTAGCGTTAAGGGCACCAAAGCTGAAATTTTTCACCTACGCGTTCAACCTCTAAAATTCAGTTCTGATGGGTACCTTAGCAAGACCTGGGCAGAGGATACCCATGATTTCCTAAGTGTGTGTGATGTTAGGGTAGTTTAGGTGCGAATTGGGCTTATTTCGGCTAATAATCGAGTAGGATATGTGCATTTTAAGTTAGACGTGCGTGAGCAGATTTTTCTAACAACTATGGGCTGTCCGGGAATTTAAATTGTTTGGGTTGTTCGGGCTTCCATTAAAGGTTGAATACTGTTCCTAGGTGTATTTTAAGATGCGTTTGAGGTGCCGGTTCAAACGAAAAGCCTTTTGAATTAAAATAGGATAAGTCATGGATCATACGGGTTAACCGCTTGAGATGGACCCTTTTTGGGCGTAACCTTAAGTGTAAGTAGAAAGCCCTTAAGCTGTGGGTGTTCACCTACAATCCAATCACCCATAAAAAATTATTTCATGCTATCTTTTGAGTTTCTTGTCTTCTAAAATTATTCAACCCCATTTATTCGCGTGCGTGACTTCAAATTTATTTAATAATTTAGTCCCGAAGTCTTAAATTAATGAATGCTTGTAAAGGTGATTGATAAATGTGAAAAGAGTTAATGAATGAAAAGTTAAAGAATGAAGTGAGTTGATTGTGACTTAGACGTGCAATGATGGGTCGGGGGATGCCCTGGTTCACTTGCCAAAATGAGACGTGTAGATCGGGGTCGGGAGACATCTCGGCTTCCCTACCAAATTAGACGTGTAGATCGGGGTTGGGAGAAATCTCGACTTCCCTACCAAATCAGAGGGGAAATGTGGGGCCGAGAAAAACTCGGTTTTCTTGCCGGCATAGTACTGTAGCCATTGATCGATCAAAACCATATTCGCAATCGAGGATCTAAAGTTAAAGGAAAGTTAAAGGTAAAGTTCAAGAAAGTTAAAGTTCAAGTGTGAGTAAAGTTCATGATTGTCATATTTAAATTACATATTGCAACGAGTCTACTTCGGGCATGTGTTGTGTTTCCTTCGCGAGAGTTCATCGTATACTTATTATTATTTTTAGTATGATGCATGTATTTTTAACCCTCGTTATTTCTAATACAATTTTGTTGGGCCTTTAGGCTCACTACTATGCTTAGTGCAGGTTAGACTTTCGTTGAGATCAACGGGCATGACTCTCGAGTGGACTGCGATGCGGGCACGACGCATCTCTCAGACTTATGCTAGTCTTCCGCAGAGTTTAATCGAATTAAAATGTTATGAAGTAGTTATTTTTTTTATTTGGCAAATATAAATGTAATGATTTTTAAGATTTGTTCTTGGTCTGTAAGGATTAAATTGTTAAATTATGGATTTTTGTGATGTCAAACTTTTTCCACTAGTTTCTCTTTCATTTTTTTTCCGTCTAGTTTATCTGTGATGTCGGTTGTATTTTTCTTGTATGTTTTCTGTGACATGTGGGTTTTGATATAAATAGATAGGTCATGCAAAATTTTTTAATTTTTAAATTCGTATTTTATTTAATTATTAATTATTAATTATAAGTAGAAGTCTAGGTCGTTTCAAATTCACATTCCGTCCATAGATCAGGACCAGTGATGGGGAGAATAACATGCTCATAACATCTCTTATATCTATCGACTTCATAATATGGATTGACATAATCCATTGGATCTTGATGCTTACACCAGATGGAACACACCGCATGTTGGCAAGGGATGCCTGTCAAGTCCCATTTTCTGCAGCTGCAAGAATTCATACCAAAGTCGACAGTGTGTTGACCAGATGGTCCATTGAATTGAAAGTGTGTATCATCTGCTTGTTGTGGGATAATTTGTGCCGCATCCATATATATCTTTGCCACCACATTTCGAATTTTAGGACAAATCTTGTTGTCCCTTTTGTGAGCTCTCTCTCTGTTAAGTTGAAATCGGACCATCAACAAATTTCGTATATTTTAAAACATTGGAATTATCGGCTTGTCTCTTGCTGCCAAAATGAAACTGTTGAAGCACTCAGACATGTTATTCAATAACACATCACACTTGGGGGTAGTGGCAAAATGTGACCTCGACCATTGTTCCTTTGGTTTCTTATCCAACCACTCATACGCCTTCTCATAAATATGTTTCATCTCCTCCATTCTATGTCAAAATTATGGTATTGTTGTTGATTTTGCAGCTGCCCAAAGTGCATTTTTAATTGACATACCTTTGAAACCATCCCTTTTCATGTTGGTGTGTAAATATCTCACACAAAAACGATTATCCGCAGCAGGAAACAAACTTTCAAATGTTGGAATTAGACCCTTTTGTTTGTCAGATATGAAGGTCCAACTAAATCCATCTCCAAAGCCTATGTCTGCGTCCAGGAACTGTAAAAACCACATCCACGAATCTTTGGTCTCTCTTTCAACCATCGCATAACTGATAGGGAAGATGTTGTTGTTGGGATCTAGCCCAACAGCTATTAACAACTGTCCACCAGTTTCAGTGTTCAGGAAGCATCCATCAACACCTACTAGAGGTCTACACGCTTGCTTAAAACCTTCTATGCACGCTGAAAAACAGATATACATGCGCTGAAATCTTGGCCCATCATCATCCTCAGTCAGTTTTAAGATAACCGACGCACTTGGATCGACACTTTTCAACTCAAGACAATAATCTCTGATCTTACTAAATTGTTGCGTGGTAGTTCCTTGTAGCAACTCAAGAGCTTTCCTCTTAGCCATATATGATTTCTTCCTTGAAATACTTAATTTCAAGCTATTAGAACCTGGTCTTGGAATTCTACGACGCCCAACTTTGAGTTCGACTTAAACTTTTTCACAAAAGTTTTTCCCAGCCAACTACAAGTAGCATTTTTATTCTTGCTATGCCAAAAACATCCCTTGTGTTCCGATTTGAAAGTCTTTATCTGCCAACAACTATCATGACCCTTTGGTGACACATGAATCACCCAATCACAACCTTCAACTGTACACCGACCCCTAAGCCTCTACTTATCAACATTAACAAACTTCACAGACTTTCCCCGTCTAACACAATGACTTTCAATTGCAAATTTAGCCTTATCTCTTGAGCTAAAAATCATTCCAACTTTCAAGTCAGGATTCTTTGCATCCTTGATTGGGTCGAAAATTGGAAATTTCTGGGATTTACCATCTCCATCATCAGAATCCAAATTACTATCTAAGTCATCATTGTCAACACAATTATCATCGCCTTCTTCATTCTGCATCCCAGCTAAAACATTATTAGGAATGTCTGGATTTACCATCACCACATCATTCAACATTCCCACATCATGATCGACATTACTGTCAAAAGCCTATCATCTTCCTCAAACTCATAATCACTATCATGAAACTCATCTTCTTTGACATTAACATCATCATATTCTGATCCACTTTCTTCATTTTCTGAACTTGTTGCACTATTGCTATCAATCTCATCATCACATTCATATGCTATATATATCTCGACTTGGTGGTTGGTTGGGATGTTATCTTTAATTGTCGATACCTCTGCATCATTCCCCAGATATCTGCCATTACTCGAACTAAGACCTGATTTATGCCAAAACACAGGAACCTTTGTGTCTTTGTAACCTAATTCCTCAGAAAATCCATACAAATGAAGCATTTTCATTTTATTTGCATCCACCCAGTCATAATATTCAACACTTCCCCCAATATATTCTTTCAATGTACTTGTGCCCTTCATTTTTCCATTATAATATAGTTTCAAATTAACGGATGTATCATCTCCAATGCTATCTGTAAATCAATACACAAATTCAAAGGTTTAGTCCAACAAATAGTTACATAAAAGAGTTTTATATAGTTAATCAATAATTAAACAGTACATATAAAATAACAAAATCAGTGCTAAATAGAATAAATACCATAGTCTGGGGTGAAACGCAAGATGCTTCTACTTCGTCTGGACATTAGAGATCAACAACAGTAGCTTTTAGTCACTTTAAACTACAAAAAATAACAAAATCGGTAGCTTAAGAAAAATCTATTTTGAATCAACAAAAAGAAAAACAAAATATACTTAATGGAATCTCGAGATCCCGTGAAATCTCACCACTAGATTGGGATCGGTAGCTTAAAAACTGAGTTACAAAGAATAAAAAACATAAAAAAACTTACATTTGCTACTCTCGAATTTGCTGGGTTCCTGACGCTTCCCGTCGCCGACCAATGGCCGGTGGTCCGATGGGGTTTGGAGCAAAGGGAAAGGTGGATTTTGGGGATTAGGGTTCGTTAATTTCAAAGAATGATGAGCTGAGGGCTTCGATTTGGGCGTATATTGGTGTTTCCCGATTCATGTGCCTTGCACGTGACTAATCTGTTATATCTTAACAGCAAAGTTGATGGCAGGGATGTATATTGGATATCAAAGTTAGAATAAGGAACATAAATGGCACCGAAATGTTTTGAGGGACATAAATGGGAAAACAATGGAACTATAAGGATATTTTAAGGTTTTATCCCAAACTTGGGAAAATAATGATTATTTATCCATAGCAGATTTTCTGGAGCTCTACTTCTTTAGTACGACACCAAAAATAGCTCAGAAAGTCTCACATGAAGTCTTTCATTTCATTAAACTCAGGAAGTCAGATATAAATGCTGAAAAATTTATTAAGGACCCTCCAGTAGAAGAAATTCTCCTGGTTGCCACCCTTAACGAAGGCGAAATCTCTACCAGAAGAGCATGAGGAATATGGGTCTGTCTCACAGAGATGAAAAAATTAAGGGTAATGTTACATGTACACAAAGTGTTACACGTTGAGTTACACATTGCACTTGAAATTACATGATTATCCTCCATGCATTTTTGAAAGATTATTTCCAAATAAAATGCAAGGATAATCATGTAATTTCAAGTGCAATGTGTAACTCAACGTGTAACACTCTGTGTACATGTAGCATTACCCAAAAATTAAAGTTTTCATTCAAATTTTATCAAAATTCAGTTAATGGATTTTTTCTCCTAAATATCATGACAGGAAAAACTACAGGATTTTCATAAGAAGCGTTTGGAAAAAAAAAAAAGAAGAAAGAAATATTCCGTGGTACAACAAGTTGATGGGGAGTAAAGAGATTCGTCGAAAATTTTGCAATATGACTCACAGTGGAAGATGGATAGAAAAAATCTTTCCAGATTGCCCGAATCAAAAGGAGCCATAGTTCGGGAAAGGTTTTCGACCAAGATCTGACCGAAAACATATCGCAGAGACAAGTATAAAAGGTGAAGGACCACACAAAAAGTGTTTTCTTTAGGGAACTCAAAAGTAAATAAATTCCCCGCAAAATTAAAAGAAACGTGTGACTCAAGCACCACTAAAAGGGGTGTACCACTCATGACCACCCATTAAAAGACGTTTCTAGCAATAAGTCATTAGCACAACTGAAAAGAAATAATGTAAGAAGGCATCTAAAAGTTTGAACTCTGGATTTCAAATCCGAAAGACACTCCTATAAATACCATGAAGAAGGAAGATGTATGTATAAATCATGCTCTTTATTTTTCTTCAAAATAAATTGTAATATTTTATTTTGAGTTTATGTGTGTTGTATTTTCCTCTACTATAAGTAGCTAAATCAGTAATATTATCCTCTACAGGAGGTAACTGATAAAATAATATTTAGTATGTATGAATAAAATTTCAGGTTCCGCCTCTTTCATGTTGATTTTATTTACAAATTAAGTCTATCACTATACAGGTACGGTTGAAGGAATCTATGACAGGAACCATCGGTTGCGACCGTGTGGTTAGGCTGTGAAGAACGGTCTGTAAAATCCGGTGGATACAACCCGACGATATTTTAAGGTATTATCTCTAAATTTTTACCATAAAAGTGCCTAAATATGTTGTTGGTTTGTACGAGGAAATACGAAAACTAAACACATGAAATTAATTAAGCATTAAAAATGCGGAAAATACACATTGAAAATATGAGCATGAATTTCTGGGTAAAAAAAATTGTAAACTTTGAACCTTGGAGCTTGATTGATAGTTGATAATTGAATTTGGTTGTGGTTATTTCTTTTATTGGTTTCTTCCATGAGCCCACTTCCTAACATTATATCTGTTTACCATCTCCTTCCTCTTTCTTGTACGATGGGACACGGCACTAGGCCTCGGCCTAATTCCAAAATTCCTGATTGAGCGAAATGATTTGGGCCAAACATATAACTATCGTGGCATAGCCCAAACAAAGACTTCGAATCACGCAAAAATTGAATGGAGAGATAATAAATAAATATAAATGCGCGACCAAATAAAAAATGGAAGATCGAAAACTTTATTACATAACATTTTATAAACGGGGTTTCAACTCAAAATTTGTGCTCTGGCTGGCATCGGAGCTTAAATACATATCGCCGCCGCGCACTTCCACCGTCCGATTACGAAATGGAAGCAATTGAGGACAAAACTGATCAGGATATCCCTTCTCCTTCAAGTGTCCCGTGGAAACACCGAATTTTCATCCCTACTTTACTATCAGGTATCTTCTTCAAATCCACCATTGATTTTGCTTAGTCCATGTTTCTTTGATACGTTTCTTCGTGGCTGTTCCACTCCTTGATTGACACGAATTTCAAAACTATATCTTTCACTCTACCTTTATGATTGAATGTGCTAAGATACTATCTTTTTGTTGCCCGTATAAATCAGGTGTTGCTGGAGGAGGAGTTGGGTTAATATCAAAGCATGCAAAAGTTATTGGCCTTTCTAAAACAGCTGCAGCTTATGCAGCTAATTTCGCAATTGTCACCGGCTGTTATTGCGGTAAATTTATTTTATGAGCCTTTTTATTCTTGGTGTTTGAATTGTTGTACTCTGAATTAGTGTTAGTCCACCTGCCTTTCAGTTACGTTTCTTGCAATGCAATCACCTACGCTCGTGCTTGGATTGATATTCTTGAGACCCTGAATTCAAATTCTTTAACTTGTTTCGTTTGACAAAATTGAAGTCTATTTCACTATATAAGCCAAGCAATTTCAATGGTAACTGTGATAGATTTCAGATACACCCATATAACTGTCATTTGAAATCCATCCCTAAATCAAATTCTTCCACCTCATATCAGATCCATCTATCCAATTGCAATCTAATAGTTTTAAGAAAAATGGTTTTGATATTAGGATATGCGTTGGATATGTTATCAAATCCATCAATCCAAGTGCAATCTAATAATTTGAAGAAAAATGGTTTTGATATTAGGATATGCCTTGGATTATTACCTTAATATGTGATTTGTGCATCATTTTGGCTTTCAGTTTTGTGTGTGCATGCGTTTATGAAGTATTTTTCTTGTTAAAACTCAAAAGTCCCATCATCTTCCGAAAAAGTGGATTCTCATTGTAGTTTTGAATCGGATAAAGAAGGGATTGATTCGGAGATATGTATTTATTTAATAAAGTTGTTCTTTGGAGCAAATCCGATTTATTTATATTTCTGAATATCCATAAGCTATCTCCTTTTTGGTCAGTCCAATAGTCCATATTATTAATAAATTTTGAATTATGATTATGTTTATGGTTGTTATGGGAATCACTATATGTATGAGTGTGTGTATTATATGTACATGTTGCTGTGTATATATTATCAAGGATTGCATTATTTTTGTAATACAAAGGTTAAGAGTCTCTCCATGTGTAATTGATTTCAGGCCCTAGAAACTCTTTTTGAGAAGACAGATAAGCTCCTTTGAGCTTGTTCTGGGATGGCTAACCAAGACCCCAAGTACATCAAGAGTCATAACCGTGGTCCAAAATTGTTGTCTATATCCATAAAACTGTGGACTTAGGGCCAAAAGGGTTGAGTCCCCAAAAAATTTTTATTTATCACTAAAATTGTTTCTGTAATGTCTCTATGAACTGATTAAGAGAAACAAGGAACACTTAATTTGTATGCCAAGCAAAAGAATGTTTCATTTGTTAGCTCATTCCACAAACTACTCATCTTAGTTCTTCAATTCACAGGTGCACGTGAATTTGTCAGGGTGAGTAGAACTGGAAAACCAGATGATTTGCTGAATTCAGTTGTTGGAGGCTTTGGCAGTGGAGCTATTCTTGGACGCCTTCAAGGTCAGAATCTGAAAATGAAACATTAAAATTTCCTGTTTGTATCAACTGATTTATGGCATTTTTGGATGTCCTTTGCAAATGAAAAAATCCAGGACCTCTCGTTCTGCTTTTGTTTTTCTTTTAGAACCACAAATCTCTACACCTTCCAAATAAAAAACCCTGCCTTTCCTGTACTTTTTTAAAATAGAAACACTGCTTAACAAAGCACTTTTTCAAGCCAAGTTCTTCTTTATCCAAAGTAGCTCTAATCTCCAGCCTTTTGAATTGCACGCTTGGTTGAATGCAAAACCTGCAACAAATTAATGTGGTACTTCTGGTATGTATTGGATTTGATGACACACTTTTCTAAAAAATTAAAGACATGCTTGGTTTCATTTGTTTGTGGTTTGCGTTTTTAATGAGCAAGGTCATGATGGGGATTAATTTACCGAAATTCCTAGGTTGGATTCAAAAGGAACTCTTATGTATAGTTCATAACAAAATATATGATATATGCCTTGTTGAGTAGAAAGAATTCGGCCTTAGTGTGTGTCATGTGTTGTTGCTTATATGTGATTACTATCAAAATTTGAGGTTTGGGATGTTGTACAGTTTAAAATATTTGAATTGTGCCAATATCATCAACTAAAAAGCAAGCCCTCGGTGCTTCACACATGTGAGGAGCTTTATTGACTCCAAATAGCTTCACAGCAATACGTTATGCATGATTGCATTAATATCAGCTTAGATTGGTTTTACTTTTAGTTCCAACTTCCTTTTGTATTTTTGGGGGTTGATTTTTCGCTTTACTATTCACCCCTTGCATAAATGCAAATTTTAGGGTCCCCTCGTTATTCATTCTAGCTTCTGCTCAAGATTTTGTTCATGGATATTCATATTTGATCTTGTTGTCTCATACATCAACTCTCTGATGAGAATACCTGAAAATTTAATCTCTCACCATGCACCAACTATTTGTCTTCTTTGTCTACTTTCCTATGAACCTGTGGTACAAAGAAGCTATATTACTCATGGAAAGAGACCGGTTTGTTAAAACTTGAGCGGGAGAGAGACGCATAAAGAGGGCAAATTGTACCATATTTTTCCTTTTAGTAGTATTTCCGACCTTCATGGCTTGGTGTACACTTGTATGTATAGCTCTTGAATGAGAGTTCATTTAACGGTTATCAGAATAATTACAAGCCTTTCTGGTGAACGTCTTAACCTTTTGGATTCATTCTAATTTTCTGTGTTCTGCATATTTGATTCTTGTTGATTGAATGATTAGTCACTTCTCTTGGTCATTTTCATTAGCCGGTCAAGCTGGTGCTGTTCGATATTCGGTTATTTTTGCTGCTGTTGGGACGGCTGTTGATTATGCTACAATAAAATTAAGACCTGTCGTAAGCGAATTCATGGATAAAAGCAGCGGTTGGTTCAAACTGCCGGAGTGGTCACCAATACAGGTACTCGATGATGAAGCAGTTGCTGCGAAACGTGCTCGGGAACAACAAATATATAGAACTGTCCATAATCTGAACAAAGAAGAATCATGATATATCTTTTAGTACCTCTTTGTTTGCCGTCTTATTTACTTCTGGTTTGGAATCCTGATCTTCTGACTGACAAGGGCTCGGCTCAATTCTTTACAACATTTATATCAGACATGTACCGAATCTTGTTTTACTTTTGTTTTAAAGTTGAGTTCACCAAAATACAAGGGTAATATTGATCAATGATCCAAAATTGATTTGGATATGTGAGGTTCACAAAAATATATGAGCTTCATATTGGCAAATTAAAATTGTACGGTTACACCACATACACCACATTTAAAATTAATTACACCACGTAAATTCTTTTATGCCCGTAATCCAATCCCTTGACGAACCATCCCATAAAACGAGAACTAAACAAATAAAATTAGCAGGTTCTTGTCCGACTGATAAGTAAATAAATAAAACTAGGCTGGATTATATAGTGATCGGCTGATAGCAGTAAATGATAAACGACATGCCAAAAACAGCTGATCACTAGGAAAGATGAATAGATATGTGGTGAACATGGGACATGGTTTACATTCAACGCCATGTATATGATCGACAAAAACCCAGATCAATACGACACTTGGAAATTCCATGAGTTAGTTATATCTTACACAGGCAAATTCACGAGACTAGTGAGACTAGAGAGACAAACTCGTGTGTGACGTGTCCCTTGGATCTTGTGTTGATAACAAAGTGCTCCGGATATTTCCTCACCAGAACGAGCAGTCCATACCATGGTTTTCCTTTTACTTCTGGACCGGAATAATCCTCAGATGTCAAGTATCTTCTCACACGACTGTGATGCCAGACATTACCGAATTGTTCCACCAACTGCACAGTAAAAATGCTGATTATTGAAGCCACATTATGTCGCCACTTGCCAACCATTAAACTTCATAGTATGTAAATTATTGAGCAAGAAAGATTTGCAGAATGACATCGAATCTCTGTTTGGGTCTTGGATTCCTCAGAGGAAAAGGCACTTCCTTGCTATAGCTTCGAGTAAAATTTGAAAGAAAAACTTCTGTATGCATGCTTCAATTTTTTGTGTGCACTATGTTATATTCAACTCCATTTAACATGTTAAACAGCTTGATATAGATACTGACTCTGATTGAAAGCCTTATCACTTGACTTCAAATCAAACCTAATAAACCTCATACTGCAAGTAAGCTCACAATCAACAAGCTACAGATACCATTTGAAAATATAATCCAGTAACGCAAAATAAATGGAAATTTGAATGGCGGTTAGAAATATAATGACAGGATATAACACATCTAATGTCCAAACAAGAAGACAATTGCCGATAAATTCAAACTCCCAGATCATTATTCACAGGTAAAACTGAGAAGAGTAGGGCTTAGAGTTAAAATTGAAGTTACTAGAGATAAAAAAACCTCATAATGAAGTTTATCCATAGGCATCCATTCTCCAGGACCACATAAATCAGACAATACTGTGGCCACTGACGATACAACATCTTTCTCTTCCAACTGAAGGAGCTGCTGGTTGTCAGCTTCCCTATCCACTCGCAATCTCCCTTCAGCCTTTTTATCTGCAAAAATCGAAATGTAAGAAATGGGATATCCAAGAGTCAACTACTATTAAACTTCAATTATTGTGGATTGATATAAGAGAGAGGAAAAATATCTTATCCCTCAATTGTAATATTTCTTCTTTTTTGAGTCATGGGTGGGGATTGTTGGGTTTCGAACCAATGAGCTCCTCCCACTTTTGGAAGGGAAGTAGGAAACAGTTAAATTTCGTTTTTTATTAATTACCTTGCGCTACCATCTTTTTTGACCCAATAAAATGTAGTTAAATGCCTAAAAGATCAATGAGATGGCTGAAGAACTTATGGCCTCCACGTTGTAACTAGAAAATTTAAACCAATCACAATCAGCCAGTTCTAATATATGATATCATCGGTTATAACATTATGGAATGGTAAATGCAAATTATGCACTAACTCTCATCATTGTGACAAAAGTTTACTGCTTGACAGTTGACTCAACCAAAGATATCTGAAGACATTAAAGCAGTCAAATTAACCATGTCAACTTGAGATCAAATAAAAAAATATATAGATATGGTTGATGGGATAAGTAAATTATCCCGCAGGATGGGAAATCAGGAATACAAAATTTCTACATAGGCTGTTTTAGGAAAGTTATGCATCGTCCAAAAACACGGAAACTTGTTTAGTTTTGGTAATTTAGGAAAAATCAACATTCACCAATGAATATCAGAAAGCATAGATCCCATTTCTAACTGGAACCCTTGAATATGGAATCCCTAAGCATGTCACTTCCCTGGGTGAGAAAGCTCAACAAAGTGGAATGTGCAGCGTCTGTTAAATGCAATTAACACATCAAACCACTACCCTAGATGTTTTGACCTAAAGAACTGAACAGAAGAGGTAACAAACAGGACAAGAAATGCTGCTTGTGGTGGCACAATTAGGAGCAACGAAGATGCAAAGTACTTCTTAATCATCTACTCAAATCCAAATACCCCAACAAATTATATATAAGATAATGGTTCAAGTTTAGCATACTCCAAATTTAGCAGGTCAAGATCTTGAACAGTCAACACAGACAAGGAGGGTAGCAAAAGGGAAAAGAAAAGAAAAGAAAAGAAAAAACAATCATTAATTAGAGCAGACTACTTAAAACCAGAAATCTAATTCCAGGAAAATTCTAAGATTATATCTGGAGACCTAAACATCCAGGTCAAGATGACAAAGGCAAAATTCAAATTCATGGTCCATCAACCGAAGCCAAAGAAAATAATTTGTTGGCCTCAGCTACTCATCATAGACGATAAACAGAACAAATCACTCGACATTCAAATGTCTGCCTGTGAGTCAAGAGTTCCACCATAAATCTTGATATGAAAATCAACTGCTTAATGCCTTCAGAAACAGTGTATTATGCCGGAGTCCAGCAAAATTTATCCATAGCTAGATTATTTAATTTGGGATCCCAAGGTAAAGATGGCAAATAAACAAAATATGATATGCAATATCAATATGCATTGCAAATTATACGCACATTTCAAATTGTAAAAGCTAGCGACGTGAAACTAAAATTCTAAAATCAAACAATGCAAATTTCTAAATTCATAGATTCACGTGGTAGTCCTTGTGAATTCACATATAATAAAAAGAAACAGCATAAATTTTAATGGAACAGACAAAATTGCAAGTAAAAAACTTACCTAATCGCCCTGAGCTCCCAGCCTTCCCACTAGAACCATATACATAACCACCACTATAGGAACCATCGACCCCATCACCTCTTTTCATTCTCTTGCCTCCGGAAGACCCATCATCGCCACCGCCAGCGCCTCCACCACCTTCCTCCTCGTTATACTCCTCATAATACTCACCCCTTCCCCTCCCCTTCTTGCCATACCCCATCCCTCCAACCCCGGAAGGAGGCGGCAACCCCAAATTATGCTGCTGACTCGGAGTAACATGATGATACTGATTCCCAGTTCCCCCCATTTGATAGTTACTCACATGGTGTCTAGGACCAATCGGCCCACCAAGAATGCTCCTGACCGGTAATAAAAAGTAAAATTCTTTGTCTCCGATTTGGAGCAGGTCCTGCGAGTCGAGCTTAACAGGGTTATGGCCAGGGAGATGCAGAACACCCTCAACGAAGCATCCGTTCTTGCCAAGGACCTCGAGGGCGAAACGACGTCTTTGAAAGTCATAGAAGATGCGAGCATGGTTGCGACTGATGTTCATTCCACCGCCGAGAGAGGAAAGGTCCACATCTACTGAAGACTTCTTGGAGTTGCGACCTAGGATTATGGAGTACGTCTGCATATAGTACTCAAAATCTTCACCTTGTAGCTTAGCGAACCCAGCCTCCACATCGCTGCCTCCGCTGCTCCCCATTGATTTGGATTCAGAATTGAGTTATGGTGTATTTTAGAAGGGGGAGGGGGGGAAATTAGGGTTTTGATTTTGGAATTAGAAATTTGGATTGAGATCGTGAAAGTAGGAATACTGAAAAAATGGCTAAAAAAAAAAAAAGGAATACATGAAAAAATATAAGGGTGAAGGGTGAATTGCCCTTAAATCCCTAAAACCAAAACACCACTTCTTGGTTAGTCTTTTGTTTATTTTGCCTCCTTGACTTTGATTTATTTTAGAGATAGCAATAATTCGGGTTTAAACCCGAGCCCGCATCAAATCCGTCCTGATAAGACAAATCTAGACTCGGATAAGTGGGTCCACACACGGATTCAAGACGATCACGGGTTTAGCCAAACCCGTCTCCAACCCGCCCTGTCCCGCAAAAGTATATATATATATATATATATATATATATATATATATATATATATATATATATAAATTTAAATATACATGCATATATAAATATAAAATATATATGTAATATTAATAATATATAATTATATTTTTATAGTAAATAATTAATATTATCTATAATTTGAGTGTATAATATTATTGAATTGAAATGAATTGATTTTATTATGATATGTTTAGTATTAAAATATATCATTATAATATTTTTTGGCTAATAATTATTAATTAATTACAAGTAGGGATGTAAACAAATCGAACGATTTGCGAGCTATTCGGAGCTCGGCTCGGTAGAAAGCTCGTTCGGTAAGCTTATCGAGCTGAGTTCGAGCTTGATTTTGAGCTCGACAATTTTCACGAGTCGAGCTTGAGCTTAAAGATGTTCGGCTCATGAAACATGTTTGTTAATAGACTGGGGAGCCTGAGCTCGGGCTTGGCTAGTTTAGGAGGCTCGCTAGTATGGGCTCGAGCTCGGCTCGTTTAGGAGGCTCGCGAGCTCCAGCTTGGGTTTGGCTCGTTTCGGAGGCTCATGAATATGTTCATTTAATTTATGTGGTTCTATCTAGTTTGAGTTTGAGTGGACAAATAAAAAAATATTAATATTAATGCAAATGACATTATTAGAACATAATACTTTTTCGAAATAAAGATGAATTTATAATATATAGGATGTAGTTTTTTATTTTAACTTTAAAATCACTGTATTAAAATTCACTTAACGAGCATGAGCTTTTTTAACGAGCCTACTAACGAGCCTTGCTTAACGAGCCCTAAAACGAGCTTACTAACGAGCCGAACTCGATCCAGACTCGTTTAATATGATAAACAAGCCGAGCCCGAGCCGAGATCGAGCCGAGCCCGAGCTTTTATGTATACTAAACGAGTCGAGCCCGAGCCTTATGATAAAAGCTCGGATCGAGCTTGAGCCGAGATCGAGCCCTTATTTTTGTCAAACGAGCCGAGCACGAGCCGATATTGTTCGGCTCGGCTCATTTACATCCCTAAATTTACAAGTTGATAAATTTTAAATTGTGAGAATATTTTTTTGTCTTAAATATTATCAATATATATTTGAAATTAAATTTAATGGTTTTGTTATTTTAAAATTTTTAATTTAATAAATTTAAAATTATTTAATTTTTTGCGAGTCCAACCTGGATTGGACCCGCCGAGTTCGCGGGATGGGTCCAAAGGGAGGCGGGGCGAGTCTCGGATTTAGCCAGACCCGCACCATTGTCATCCCTGATTTATTTGTTCTAGCTCCCTAATTGGATAAATAGACTAAATTGTCCTTTTTATTTACCACTTTCTTCACCATTTTCATAACCTTGTGTTTCCACTTTCAATTCTCCGATTCCATGTACGAAAGCCATATGTAAGTACTCGTTGACCATCGTTGCCTCCAAAAGTCGTTCTTTTTCTGCCTCCACCCGTTTAATCTTCATATTTCCCCATTCTTCGCTCTTACATATTCACCAAATATGTCTATAAGTGCTCGTTTTCTGTAAGTGTTCGTTGACAATCGCTCCTCCAAAAGCCATCTGTTAATTTTAAGATTTTTTTCTCGATTTGATCTTGCTTCATATGCTATTTCTAGATTTTTAAAATATTGCAGCTAGTCAGACTCATTTGAAGTGGAATTGAGGGACTTGAGTTTGATTAGGGTTTAAACCAGAAAATTTTATGCCATTAATTTCGATTTTGAATGAAAAGTCTTAATTTTTTTTTACTTTATTAGTTCATTACTTGAAATCTTGGATTTTTAGTTGATATAAAGAAACGTTTAATTACCACTGTGTTTGGAGATTTATCATGTTATGAAAACTTTGTGATTCAAAGTTTATGCTAATTAGTTGTAGACTGCAAAAAAAAAAATTTATTCAGTGATTGTTAAAATTGATTTTATGAGTTATTATCTAAATTAACAAAATTGATAAGTAGATTCATGATATTAGTTGCTATAGAGTTGGGTCAAGTTTTTATGTTTTCTAGTTTTGATGCGATATTATGTTATAGCTCATATTGCACTTTTTTTCTAGTTAAATTAAGTGAAATTTTTACTTTTTCAACATTGATGATACTAGTGTAAAAATATTGAAGTGCAACGAAAATCCGTTTTTTTTTTTAAATTCTAAACTCAATCTTTTTTACGCATATCCCCTACCAACAAATTTTCTTTATTTCAAAAAAGATGAAGTTGTTCTGCATTCCATTCACTAACTACTTCTGGCTTCTAATAATTTGTAATGTTGTCTTCATCTTTTTATTTGAGGAGCACGAATCCATGGTTCTCATGTATATGAGTTTCTTAAAGCTCTGAATCCAATATTGCACGAATAAGTTGAGGTTCAAAATAATGACATTTGGTTTAGATTAATATTTTTTCAAAATAATTTTGAGCTTATATTTATTATATTGTTTTTGGTTTGAAGTGGTTTTATGTGAAATTTTGTTTGAATTGTGTTGATGAAAGATGAAAGCTTGCGTATTGCAGTTTTAAATGTATCATAATTTTACAAATATCATATGCGAAATTTTTATTTACTGAAAACAACCTTAATTTTTGTAGAATGAAATCTAGAGTAGGGTTTTCTTCCAACCTTGCATTTTTGGGTTGCTGTAAATGTAATGAAAAACTGTTTGTGATTTCAATTATGAGCGGATGTAGTTTGGATGAACCATTTCAGAGTTTGTCGAGCAAATATGAATATATTAATCCTCAATCTATGTCACTACAATTCATAACTCTCCAGTACATGATGTACTTTACCTTGAAGAATAATGATGATGTATGTAATATGATACATCTTCACATGTGTACGAGGCTGACTATGATTGAATTGAGGGCCGAGAAAAAAGATCAGATTGTAGGAGGCTTAAATATAGAGAGGTAAAATTCATTTTCTCCCTATTTTTATTTGGCAACGCCATTACTCTGGACTTGATAATTTGTTTGTTATCTTTAGTGATAGATACAAAGTCTGAAACATGTGTTTTTGTTTTTATATTTATTGATAATTTGCTGGTGATTTTGAATTTTTGTGTGATTATATCCTGATTATGTATAATTAATATTGTTTCGTCATGAAATTAATACTCTATTTTTCATTATTAGTCTTGTGTAAGTATGACAGTGGTTTCTTAAAGTATTTCAACATTGTTGAAGGTACATATTATGTTTGTGTACATTAACTTAGTCGTTGTTTGTTGAATTCTGAGACATTTAATCCAGAAGTGATAATGAGTTTGAAGAGGCACATGTACAGAATTCTCTTGATTCTTAGTTTCATTTCTTTCGTGGGATGGGCCAAACTTTGGGGATTAAATATATGACAGGGTTATCCGATATTGTAATCATCGTTGATCAGTATGAAGAATATGATTCTTACGGCCCTGCGAGAGTGTATCACTTTGAGAATTCCAACAATTTGTTTAATCGATACAAATTATGACCCCGAAATTCAAATACAGAATTTAGAATCTATGTGAAAAAAATATTTTGTTTCCATAAGACACTCATTTTTTTATGAAAAAAATGATATAGATAAGATTATTTTTGTTTGTATTGAATAGTATTGCGAATGGAGAGTTTATGTATCTAGACATAAATCAGAAAATCTATTTGGGATCAAAAAATGCTATTTACAACACACTTGTGGAGAGGACAATTCATGTGGTAGAGGACATCCAAGATCTGATTCAGCTTGGGTCGCAAATTTGATGAAAGATAAATTAAGGGGAGAGTCATCTTACCGTCTCTGTGCAATGGTGAAAGATATACACAGAGATTATGGAGTAGATTTAGAGTATCGCAAGGCTTGGAAGGACAAGAAATTAGTTATGCATTATCTCCATGGCACGTATAAGGAGTGTTAGTATAGATTGAGATGATATTGTCTTGCAGTTATAGAAAAAAATCCTAGAAGTATGGCGGAGTGTGATATTAACGTAGTAACTAATAAATTCAAACAGTTATTCATTTGTTTTAATGTATGTGCATTTGGTTTTGCTACTGGTTATAAACCAATGGATTTTCTTGGTGGAACTCATATTCAAAACAAATATAAAAATAGTATCCTACTTGTCGTGGTAAAATATGCCAATGATGATATTTTACATTGACATATTCTGTATTGGATGTTGAGAATGATTCTAATTGAGAATAGTTTTGTTTTCATTTGAGAGGTGTCATTCTTTTGCAAGATATCACGGTGTTTGAAACTTTTACTTTTTTCTCTGATAGACACTCTGGTATTATCAAAGCTGTTGAGCTATTATTTCCAGTTAGTCACCATGCTTATTGTTTGAGGTACTTGGTGGATAATTTTTGTGAATAAGGTTAGTAAGTAATTTCTTTTATTATTTGAAATCTTCAAATAGTATTATTTCTTGATAGTCATATAAATATGTTAATTTTTTTTATCATTGAAGGTGTTGCAAAGTTATCCGCTACACAACAAAAAACATTGGTCATCTGTATTCAAGAAAGCTGCATATGCCCCTTCTCAAAAAGAGTTTACACGATACATTAATAATATTTTGGAATCCATGCCTCTTGCAAGTACATTTATCACAAGTTCTGATCCACAAAGTTGGGTGAATGCTTTGTTTCTTGGGAGACAATAGGGTGTTATAGATAATAACATTGCTGAATGTAGGAACAGTTGGGTTAAACCAGCTCGTCATCTCCTCATTGTGTTGGAAATCACATAGTCTTCGGAACAATTCCGGCTAAAATATGATTATAAATTCGATCAAATCTGAAATGACCTTGACTCAACTTTTAAATTAAACTAAATAAAATATGGATTTTCAAAAATTTTCGGCATGACCTCTCTGTTTATATTACAACCCACCTGTCACAGACAACGGTAAAAAAAATAAAACGACCAACAATACTAAATAATTCAGACCGAGAAATGAACGAAGACCTGAGAAGAAGATACGACAATTCAACCATCAAAATAATTAACACTTTGATATTTCCATGCCCAAAGACAATCAATGAATCTTTACATTTACATTAATCCAAGAAACAGAATAAAAGACTATGAAATTGAAAGAAACGGTGTACGTGGTTGGTTATGTAAAATAGACAGTGTTGTCATTTGTGTTGTAACACCACAGACAACACAGTGCAGCGGAAATTTAAAGCGTAAATAAAACACAAGTAAATAATTTTGCACGAGTATAAAACTCGTGGGGTGCCTTAGGGCTAAATATTACTAATAAACGTAAGATCAGTCTTACAAAGCAATCCTAGTAATTTTACGAAAAGTCATTAAATCCTAAATTTCTCAACAAGTTGAGAAATCAAAATTGCATCTTAAAATACAACAGAGTATAAAAGAAATTGGATGCAAATCCCGTAGCCTAAATTGAAGAGACAGAAAAGATCTTCAACAACACAGTTCTTACAGTGTTGTCTCTAATGTCTTCAACACGAACGGCAACACGGGGACATGCAACAACGATGGTTGCAAACCTTGCTTCAGAGTTCTTCAAATTCTTCAACAGAATTCTTCAGAGTATGCGCAGTGTATTATCGTCTGAAGTCCTCTACATCTTGTGCGTGAAATCCCCTTTTATAGATAAGCATTCAAATCTTGAAGATTTCCTTAGATAGAGTCCTACATAAATAAGCAACTATCTTTTAGTAGGAAATAAACTCTATCAAATCTTGCAAATCAAATCTTGATAATATCGAATTATATTATATCAAATAATCACCTTATCAAGACATGATTTAAACTTGAAAAATATATCTTTAACATAATCGATATATATATAGGATATTTACCATATATTTTATCTTGTCTAGAAAGCGAAATCTTATAATATTCAATTAATTAAGGGCCGAAAATATCAAGGAATAAAATTCCTTTCAATCTCTCATTTTTTGCTTTTTGGACAAAACATTGCACAAGTATGAAATAATCATAAACTCCCCCTGAATTTAAGAATCTCCCCCTAAAGTGTTGTCCCTCGTGTCGTAACACGGTGGATAACATTGACAATAACACATGGGATTCTTTAATTCATATATCAGAGAATCATATATCAGAGAATAAGTGGGGTAGAAGATGTTGGTCTAGTTAAAGCATGTAAGAGCACTTGAAGCACATAACTAGAATGAACAAAAACAATTATATTATAATCAAAATGAAACAAATAAGCAAAGATGAGAGAAGAAGCAAAATCTAAATTTGATCACTATCGGATCCCTCCTGATCAGTAGCTTCATCCTCATCATTTTTAGTCCCAGATGGACCAGCTTCAGCTTGTGCACTATTATCTCCCCCTGTTTGGTCAGAAATGCCAAGTTGTCTCCGACAATCAGCCAAGATCATGCTGTAGAATGCAATATCTTCCTGTGCTTGCGCAATTTTCTCTTCAGCACGAGTCATCAGCAGCTGAATAGTGGCAGTGGTGAATTCCAGGGTAGTAGGAGTGGGCACTGTTTCTTCAGTGTTATCACCCGTGTTGGCAACACCGGTTGCAACACCAGTAGCTTCAGCAGCAGGAGTAGGAGTAGCAGTGCAGGGCAAATCTAGAACTCGATTTCCCTTGAGAAGTCCAGCTGCTAACTTCAAAATCTCAGGTTGATCAGTGAGATCTTCTGTAATATTACGGATGAAAGCCTGAGATTCCAAAATATCGTAGATCAAGGATGAGAATGGCAGCTTTGTTGATTTGAGTCCTCCATCAGCAAACTGGAGCACTGTCTTGAATACCATCTTCCCAAAATTGAAGGGACTCCCAGTCCCAATGGCATACAAAATGACCGCCTGTGGTCTTGTGATAACTGTTGAGTTGGATGAAGGAGTCCAATTCCTCACAGCTATCTTATGCAGCACATAATAAAAAGAGGTGAGCTTAGCTGCATAAAAATGGTCAGAGAATTGTTTGACCATATCACCAGTAAGAACAGTAATCACTTCATTGATCTCTGGAGGATTGCCTTCATCAAAGTCTGGGGTGGAATAGAGAGAGTTGATCACGGCTGGAGTGAACTCAAACAGCCAACCCCGTAGATACACCAAGACATATTTTGCAGATTCTGGATCTTCAATGCTAGCAGTCATGTTGGCATAGAATTCCAGAATCACCCTCTTACAATAGGGTATCACGACAACAACAGTAGAATAGAGCTGTCGAAGCTTCAAAAAATCAATCAAATTGTACCTATCATAGGAGAGTACATCAATGTTCCTCTCATCCAGTAGACCTTTATGAGCGAGGAGAGGCCAAACAGCGGCAACATCACCAGAATAGAACATGAGGGAATGAGCAGCATCCATGTCATAGTCCTCATCAACAGTGTTGTCCGTGGTGTTGTCAGCACCAACAGCAACACGGGCATCAGCAGTAGACACAACCACCTGGTCCAGATGCCCTTCATCAGCATCCATGCTGGAAATATCTTCAGAGTCTTCTTCATCTCCAATATCAGCACTCTTATCGCAAGAGCCAGCATTAGAGTCGGCAGAAGAAGAAGAGGAAGAAGGATCATTAGCTTGATGGGCTTTGTTTGCAGCAAACTCCTCCATCATCTCAGCATCAGGCTCATCATCGGAGAGATGAGCAGAGGGAGGAACAGAAGAGGAAGCCTTTCTTTGCTTCAGGCTTTCCAAAATTTGTGCCAAGGTGGCATCTTCATCGAAACCAGCAGGTTCCTGAGGTGCAGCTTTTTCAGGAGCATCCTTAGGCGGAGCATCACCAGAGGTGTTTGAATCATCACTCTTAGACGCAGATTCAAAAATAGGAGCAGAGGCAGAGGCAGCAGCAGAACTAGAGGGTTTCTTCCTTGCCACAAATTCGTAGTTTGCATCATCAGAATTGTCACCGGAGCTGCGATCTTCTTCAGCCATGGAGATGCAAGGACCCTTGTAAAACCTCTTAGACTGGGTGAAATCAGGGTTGTAACCTGCCTGCCTTTTTGATCGGCGAGTCATCGGTGGAGGAGAATTAACCCTATTCAAAACGGAGAAATCAAGAGGATTCTCCAAATCAATAGCGTTCCCTGGTTCTCCCGGCATGAGAACAACAAGAGGAATGGGTTCCATGGGTACTGGAACGATCGGCAGAGAAGGGGTGGAAGTTGGGTTCTCCGGTGTTGCAACACTGGCGGCAACATCGGGTTCTTTATGGCCCATCTGGCTTCTAATATCCTGTGGATCAAAGCCTGCCATGACAAATAAAAATTTTAGAGAAAAAAAAATGTAGGGTTTGCAGAAGACTTGATCGGGAATAAAGCAAATTGAGAAGATGATAATGCCCGATAATCACAAAAACTTATATATAGAACCCTTATCACAAACGGTAATATTCTCCTAACAAACCCATAATTACCCTGATCCCTGATCTCCCTCAAGTTACAACAGTAACTTTCTAAACGGCCAAAATTTTAAAAGCCGATATTTAAGAGATAAAATCCCATAAATAAGGCAATAATCCGAGATAAATATTTCAGCCCAAATCTTCCAGAATTAACTTCACATCAACCTAACTCCACTGAAACAAAAATCAATCACAAAAATTCAATTTTTAGTAAATAGGGTAGATCATCAAAATTCGTCTATTTAGAACCTTGCCAAAAAACAGAGCCCTATTACCAAAAATGCATATGCATGACCTATTTTATGCCTAAACAGAGTGTAAAATCAAAAAAGAATGCAATCACAATCACAAGATATGTTTACAAGTGCAGTGTTGCCTCTCATGTTGCCAACATCATCAACAACACCATAGTTTTTCAAAAAGCATTTGAGACTTACACACTTGATTACCCTTGTTTTCAAAAAAATTCCAGAAGTGGTAGCCTGCACACTAAAAGAACAGTCTTCATTGGACTCAAATAGGTAGCTTTTTCCATTTTCTTTCGAATAATTATAAAGCTTGTACATATGACATTGGTCATCAAACTTTATTAAAAATCTGAACACTGAATTTGCAAAACCACCGTTCACATGGGACAAGAATATGGAATACACGTACATCCCTCAACTACTTAGTGATTTAGTCAGAGTTCGATTTGCAAGGGCCAGTGTGTTTCAATAAATATTTTGCAGAAAAACTTGGCATCGATTGAATCAATGAAACAGAGATTTAAACACTACACATAACAGAGTGAGTGCAGAATGCCTAAAATCCTAAAAATGCATGACAATAAAAACAACAGTGTTGTCGGTAGTGTTGTAACACCGCATACAACACATGCAAATGATTATAATGCACACATGCTGAGAGACCTCCGAAGAGTTGAGAATCTCTCATGATCTAATGATTTAGTAAAAATGTCTGCCAATTGGTTATTGGTTCCAACAAACTCCATTCGAATCATTCCTTTTTCTACCAAATCTCGAATAAAGTGATGACGAATGTCAATGTGTTTTGTGCGTGAGTGTTGAAATGGATTCTTTGATATATCAATAGCACTCGAATTATCACAATAAACAATGGGGGGTTCACTCTTAAAACCATAATATTCAATCATTTGGTTCATCCAAAGAAGTTGTGAACAAAAACTTCCGGCTGCCACATATTCAGATTCAACAGTCAAAAGTGACACACAATTTTGCTTACGACTATACCAGGAAACCAAATTATTGCCAAGGTAAAAACACCCACCCATAGTGCTCTTTCTATCATTCGCATCACCAGCCCAATCAGCATCACTAAAACCTATAGGTTAGTGTTGGTTTCTCTCGTATACCACAATCCCAAATCTAATGTACCCGAAATATATTTCAAAATTCTCATAACAACTTTTAAATGGGTTACCTTTGGATCAGATTGGTACCTAGTATATAAACACACACTCAACATGATATCTGGACGACTAGCAGTCAAGTACAAAAGACTTCCTATCATGCTGCGATACATGGTGTTGTCAACACCAGCCGCAACACTGTCTTTTCCTAATTTTTCACTCGAGCCCATAGGAGTTTTCATTCTGACGTAAGTTTTTCTACGATCCACTAACTTTGAATTTTGTTGGGTTGTTAGAATTTGATAATCTTGGAGTATGTTGTTCTCGAGCTAGCATAGATCGTGTATTTGAAGTCGGTTTGGAAAAAGAACAAAGTTTGTATTTTATATGATTTTTGGAGGTTAATTTCGAAAATGGGTCTTATGATCTTGGTTGGATTTGTTGTGTTTTGATGAATTGAAAGATGATATGAGTTGTTTGGAATAGTTTGATGATGTTGATGATTTTTTGGTTTGACCGTTTATAGCCGTTATGCCGTTGAAATCGAGTTTTGGATTATCGGTTGTATTGTTTTGGTTTGATTTCCGGGTTTGTTTGAATTAGTAGATTGATATCGAATCCGTATGTTCAACATTTTCAGATTTGGGTTGAAGGTTCGGGTTTGGAACAAACTTGGGAGCTTTGAACCGATTCAAGAGTTGAAGACGGTATAGTATTTGAATTTATTAAGATGGCTCGACTTGTGTTGATTCTATATTGATTTGAGTTCGATTGTTTTTTTCAGATTTGAAGTTCCGACGAACTTGGAAAAAGGTAAGAAGACGACAATTGAATGAATGGGACGATTAACTCGAATTTGAATTAATTCGAGTGCCCAAAAGAAATCACATACTGCATGTTATTTGTTGGTGTGAACTTGATTGATTTATTTTGATATTGCATCGCATTCATATTGAGCCAATTACCTTGGTTTTACGGGCATGAGAGGCCCAGAAGAATTAGACGTTCTGTGAACTATAGTTGAGTGACATTGGTTAGCAGATTTTTACCAATTGTCGAGAAACACTCTCTATAGGTGCCCAGAGTCTAGAGGAGTAAAATTATACACCGTCCACCTCGATCGAAAGAGTCGGTGTGTTGGTGATATTTTGTCCTCGGGATCCCAATTGAGAAAAGAGAACTTTTACTTTGTGATTATCCAGACTTGATAATCCTTGTTTTAAAGACATGCATTGCACTTTATGCAATTGATTTGGGTTATTGATATGCTATTGGAACTCTTGTTTGATTGTTTCATATATCGCGTTCGATATATTATTTGATATGCATGTTTTGTCTCTTTTACTGGGAATTATATTCTCACCGAATTATCCGGCTATCGTTTTGTTTGTATGTGTACTTGACGGCATGTGGGCAGGATTGAGTCAGAAGCCGCATGACTAGATCGAGTTGGAAGTGATAGAGTGAGACACCGTCTAGAAGTTTGTTCTTTTAACAATCTTGCATTATAGGGTTGATGAAATTTCATGTCTTGATTCATGTTTAGGAAACTCGAATTTATTCGATTTGTCGAATGATTATATCGTCAAATTTGTATGGTTAAATCGTTTTTGATGGTATTTCGAACCCCTTATTCCTTATATGAACTTTGGATTGGACTTTGGTTGCTGAGATTATTGATTTGAGTTTGTAAAGATGTTTTTCGTGCCCTGGATTTTTTGCAGCTCGAGAGGGCGGCGCGGGCGTGCGGTTCCTGGCACGGGCGCGCTGGCTTTGCGAGGTCCCGGCCCGGGCGCGCGACCCCACCTTAAAAAAAAAAAAACTTCCTTTGTTTTTAATAATGGTTCTTTTATGCTCAATTATTGTTTACCCCAAGATTAGATGATTAGAAAATGGGGTCTCACATTAAGTGGTATCAGAGAGATAAGATTCTTGGATTTGAACTAGAGTGAGCGGGGTAGATCGAGTCCGCATGGATTGAATTCTCGCATGTGATTGATTTATTTAAATGATTATTTAAATACGTGCGAGCATGCTTTATTGATTGAGAATTATTTGAATTAAATGGCTATGTGATTTAAATTTTAAAGCATGAATTACTTGAAATATGAACTGTATTTCTATTTCGGATCCGAGTTCCACCTTCTGTTTGAGCTAGCAGATCAGAGATTGTTTACGATGTGAATTAGAATCCGATTGAAAACCGAAATTCAGTAATTTGTAGTTTAACAAACTTATCGAACAGAGATGTGGAACACCGAATTTTGGAGATGTAGAATTAGTATCCTTGTCATACTGAATATTAGAATTGTCTCCTGAATAATTTTAGCAGACGACAACTAGCAGTAACTCCTTCGACTGATATAGATCGTATCACCACTGCTCTAATAGATGTCACTCTGACACCGATAGGAGTACTCCTGAGGAGGTTTTAGTCGCTTAGATTACCAATTATGAAGAGTACCGAGAATGTTGTTGGAAGCAGAAGTTGAATAAAAGAGATCGATCAGTTGGATGATTCTCTGAACTACACAGATGACCGGAGAATTTGGTTAGTATGGTACCAACTTAGAGGTTCGATAAAAGTTGGTAGAACTTGAAGAAGAGAGCATTAGAGAATCAAGGTTTGATCATTTTAGAATCCGCTTCCACCCGAATTTCTTCGACAGATTCCTTTTCACCATTTGAACAGAGTTAGAGGGACGTAAAAACCATCTTTAATCGAAGAGAAAACAGTTTATGGAATCAGTGAGCAGTGCCTTGAGATCAGAAGACGTTGTTAGGTCTGTCATCAGCCCGGACACTCTGCTAGAGTTCGTCATCATGATATTATCGAAGATCTCCGAAGGGAATTGCCTTGTGTCTTTAACTCCGACCAGATTCTAGCCGTACTCTTGTCAAGGATCAGACTCAGATTTTACCGATGATGACCGTAGAAAACAGTAGAATATGGTTTCTCTTCTTATTCTGATATGATCGGTTACGCACCTTATATTTCTTCTTATTGATACTTATTGATGCATCTCGGTTTGTTGAATTTTGATTATCAGTAGTCGCAATTCTTTGAATTGATGGGATGAGTTGGAACCGAACAGTATTGTACTTCAGATTCTGATTTGATTGAGGTTTTGATTTGATTGTAACTGAGCAGTATCGTACTTCAGTTATCAGATTTCGATTTGATTTTCTGTTAACTGCTTTTTCCAGTACAGGATTACTATGGATTGTTTCAGGAAGTTGATAGATTCAGATCCGAGTCAAGAGACGAATGGAAATCCTCCGGTAAGGATTCTCGATTCCAGGATTCTTTGTTAGTGGATCTGCCGTATGACCTTCTGATTTTAGTATTTTGCGGAGGAATTCTTTTATTCACAGATGATGTCCTAGAATCTAGCATGAATTGGTTGATAAACCAGTGGTTAGAGAGTTTCTGTTATTATCCAAATGAGATTTCTGGATTATCTCTGAGTCATGGAGTTAGATTCAACAATGACTTGAGACCAAACATCAGCAGCTGAGAGTTTGATAGAAAGAAGTATTGAAGAGTGGACTTGGATCGAGGTATGACTGCCTTGGAGTATAGTCGTACCGTTTGGAGTGAAACTCGTCTACAGTATTGTAAATATTTTGAACTAAATCTACCAGAGGTATTTAGATGAAATTAGAAATTCTTATCGATCTTTTCGGTTCTTTTCGAAGAATAGTACTGATCATATAGAGTATTGGAGAATGGTCTTGCAGAATTGAGTGCCGAGACGTTGCATGCTATACTGTTGAAGTCTAAATTTTGATTGTATCGAGATGTCCTTTCCTCGATCATATTGATTCTAGAGCTGTATTTTATGTGATCATTGCAAGACCGAAGCTGTTTTGATTGAAGCCAAACCGACATCTGTACCTGAGAACTGAGATTTTGAGTTCTATAGTAGATTTTAGAGAGATTCTTATCGTCGAGAAACCGATTTCTCATCTAACTCCAGAGAACGCAATTGTACCTGAACCGAATCTTATTAGATCAGTTGTTTGGTATGAAAAAGAGATCGACTCGAGCTCCAGTATTTCTTATTTCCTTTGTACTGATGATCTTCAGTGAATTGCATCTTCTTATCCAGATTCTGGAGGTGTTTTTTTTCAGTGGAAGTCTGTGATAGCTCAGTCATAGTAGCAGCTGAAGCAGTACAAGACTCAACATTCGATTCAAGATATTGAATTGACAGTGATCTTATTGCTTGTAAGATCGGACATCATTATCTCCAGTGAAATTTTCGAAGTCCTTTCTGAACCGAGAAGTCAAAGTATGAGTTTTACAACCGAACTGATTTTGAGATTGAGGAAAAGAATTGATATAATGAAGAATCTGATGGTGAATTTCAGTATGATCCGAAGTATTACGATGCAACAATTGAGGTTTGAACAGAATGATCTATTATTATTTTATCTACTACCGTTATTCTCTTTGAGCCGATGGATCTGTTCTTATTTTATCTACTATCCTTGACTTCGCCGACCGATGAGTGTTGCACTTCTGATTTAGAGTCTGAAACAGATAGAAAGTTTATCAGAATTCTTTTATCCGAACTGAGCCAGAATTGATTTAGAAGATGGAGATAACACAGAAAACAGGTTTGAATTGGAGAATTTATTGGAGAAGAGTCAGAACTGGGCACAGTCTGAGTTTCAGGACAGTGACGATACCTCAGTTGTGATTAATTGTTTTGTTGTGACAGAGATTTTGATTGAGACAGAGTATCATGAGATTGACACTTTGCAGTTATTATTATTTCGTTCAGAAGACCGAAAGATATTCAGAGGATTGAGGAATCGATCAGTCTGGAAATTAAAAGCCATCTGAGCTTTATTAGACCGATGGCAGAAATCTATTACTGCTTTTCGTACGGAATGAATTCCAGACTCGACCCGATGTTGAGAAGTTGGTCAGAAAGAATTTCAGATTGTTTTGCATTGTCGCAGTTTATCCGTGTAGAATAGAATTGGGAGTGTTCGGCATGTGGTCACAGAGGTATAGAACTGTCTGGATTGGAGATGATATCTAATTATAATCGAGATATTGCTGTAGTCTGCTTCTGTTTCCGTGCAGAATGTATTTCAGACACGACACTATGATTGGGATTGTTGTCAGAAGAATTTTCAGATAGTTGACCTGTCAAGTCTGTTCTTTCAGAATGAGATTTTGAGTTAACTCTCACCTTGAACTCAGTCTTTAAGAGACTTTTGTTATTGAATTATAATTGAGTTCAGTTTATTACCCTCAGAACGACGGACAGCCAAGAATAAACGATATAAACTTTAAGAGGATATGCGGAGCTGTAGTGCTTGATTTTGGCACTAGCTGGATAGATTTCTTATATTTTGTGAAGTTTCTGTACAACATCTATCAGACGAGTATCTTGATATCAATTTTTGTTAATGAGTTGTATGAGAAAAAACGAGAATCTCGATTGAATTGTGATGATTTTCTGAGTTCCCTGACTTGGGATCAGATTTGATTCGAGGTTTGATAGACGGATGGAGATTCCTGTCTATGATGAAGACGATTAGAGAAGAAGGATGAACGAATTTTTCGGTTTCCGACGCAGACCTTTGTACTTTTGTTCAGGGAGACCGAGTAATTCAGAAGATTCCTCCTTTTCGAGGCTGTGGCGGTTATGATAAGGGAGAGAAATGTCTCGATAAACTCACGGGTTCCTTTGAGATTCTAGAGGAGATAGGCGATCTCGCCTACCGACTTTTACTCCTTCAATTCTCCTTGTTTCCATCACTTTGTTTCTCCGTATTCTTTGGGTATTCTCGACGTTCTTCACGTCTTTTGTTACCAAATTCGCAAATTTCTTTGAGGTTGAGACGAGAATTGATGAGTCGCCAGCTTTGTTGAGACGACCGATTCAGAGTTGACCAAACATAGCAACAACTCTTTAGCGAGACCGATTCAGATGAGTTTGTGCAGTTGAGCCGATACGAATTTGAAGAAACGATACAAGTAGCGGGGTTTGATTAGAACCGAGATTTCAGAGTTAATTGAAAGAAGAATTATTATAGCAGTCTTCGAACTGTATCTTGTTTTCTGAGATGGAACTGCTTTGATTTCGAGGACGAAATCGATTCTTAGAGGGGGAGAATTGTAAGGACCTAAAATTAATTATTTTGGGAATTAGTGGAACCGAGATTGAATTGATTTAAATTGGAGTTTCAGGGACCGGTTTGCAATTTAGATGATTGGACTTAGTCAAAGACTTGACTTATTATTATCTACTCTATCCTACCCATACCTCTCTCTCCCTTACCCATCACTCTCTCCTCCCCATCCCTCACGTACAGAACCGAGAAGCCTTGACCGATTTCTTCAAGATTTTCTTCCGTCCGATTCACACGATCCGACCGTCAGATTTTGATTCCGAGTTGAGTTTCACGATCTCCGCAACGAGGGCTTCATTTTGACGTAAGTTTTGCTATGATCCACGAAATTTGAATTTTGTTGGGTTGTTAGAATTTGATAATCTTGGAGTATGTTGTTCTCGAGCTAGCATAGATCGTGTATTTGAAGTCGATTCGGAAAAAGAACGAAGTTTGGATTTTATATGATTTTTGGAGGTTAATTTCGAAAATGGGTCTTATGATCTTGGTTGGATTTGTTGTGTTTTGATGGATTGGAAGATGATATGAGTTGTTTGGAATGGTTTGATGATGTTGATGATTTTTTGGTTTGACCGTTTATAGCCGTTATGCCGTCGAAATCGAGTTTTGGATTATTGGTTGTATTGTTTCGGTTTGATTTCCGGGTTTGTTTGAATTAGTAGATTGATATCGAATCCGTATGTTCAACATTTTTAGATTTGGGTTGAAGGTTCGGGTTTGGAACGAACTTGGGAGCTTTGAACCGATTCAAGAGTTGAAGACGGTATAGTATTTGAATTTATTGAGATGGCTCGACTTGTGTTGATTCTATATTGATTTGAGTTCGATTGTATTTTTCAGATTTGAAGTCCCGACGAACTTGGAAAAAGGTAAGAAGACGACAATTGAATAAATGAGACGATTAACTCGAATTTGAATTAATTCGAGTGCCCAAAAGAAATCACATACTGCATGTTATTTGTTGGTGTGAACTTGATTGATTTATTTTGATATTGCATCGCATTCATATTGAGCCAATTACCTTGGTTTTACGGGCATGAGAGGCCCAGAAGAATTAGACGTTCTGTGGACTATAGTTGAGTGACATTGGTTAGCAGATTTTTACCAATTGTCGAGAAACACTCTCTATAGGTGCCCAGAGTCTAGAGGAGTAAAATTATACACCGTCCACCTCGATCGAGAGAGTCGGTGTGTTGGTGATATTTTGTCCTCAGGATCCCAATTGAGAAAAGAGAACTTTTACCTTGTGATTATCCAAACTTGATAATCCTTGTTTTAAAGACATGCATTGCACTTTATGCAATTGATTTGGGTTATTAATATGCTATTGGAACTCTTGTTTGATTGTTTCATATATCGCGTTCGATATATTATTTGATATGCATATTTTGTCTCTTTTACTGTGAATTATATTCTCACCGGATTATCCGGCTATCGTTTTGTTTGTATGTGTACTTGACGGCAGGTGGGCAGGATTGAGTCAGAAGCCGCATGACTAGATCGAGTTGGAAGTGATAGAGTGAGACACCGTCTAGAAGTTTATTCTTTTAGCAATCTTACATTATAGGGTTGATGAAATTTCATGTCTTGATTCATGTTTAGGGAACTCGAATTTATTCGATTTGTCGAATGATTATATCGTCAAATTTGTATGGTTAAATCGTTTTTGATGGTATTTCGAATCCCTTATTCCTTATATGAACTTTGGATTGGACTTTGGTTGCTGGGATTATTGATTTGAGTTTGTAAAGATGTTTTTCGTGCCCTGGATTTTCTGTAGCTCGAGAGGGCGGCGCGGGCACGCTGTTGTTCCGCGAGGAATGGGCGCGAGCGCGCTGGCTTTTGCGAGGTCCCGGCGCGGGCGCGCCTGTTTAGGCGCGGGCGCGCGACCCTACCTTTTTTTTTTTAAAAAAAAAACGTCCTTTGTTTTTAATAATGGTTCTTTTATGCTCAATTATTGTTTACCCCAAGATTAGATGATTAGAAAACGGGGTCTCACAAAAGACCTAAGTCTTTTTAAGTTCTGTTGTAAAGAATCTATTTTGAATATATTCACTTGTTTATGAGATTTCATATAAATGAAATCCTTCTGGTTCAAACTCTAGTTTGAATCCATGGTTTGTTGAAAATCTCTTTTTCAACAAATAAAAGTATAATTTAATGAATAATATAAAGTCTAAATAAAATTACCTAGGCTTTGATATCATTTTGTGAGTCATAAGGATAAATTAATACAAAATATTAATATAAGGATAGTATAAGAAATTTTTAGTTTGGGGGACATATCATAAAATTTTTTTGTTAAATGAGAGATATAATTAAGAACGAATAAAATGTTAGTATATTTTTAGAAAAGTTTGAAAGCTTTAGGAACGTATTCGGGTTTTATCCCTTATAAAAATAATGACTACACGTCACGTCCCCTCCCTCCCCTCTGGCAAATGCTATGCTCACGGCCCGGGCTATGCTGCACCGGATTTGTCTTTGATTGGATACCCGAGCCCAATGAATATGGCCCCATGCCCAATGAAATGGGCCCCAATTCACCCGGTGCACATAGCCCGGGCCCTCCCCTCTCGGCAGCATCGACGAACACAAACAAAACACTCTCAATCACACACTTTGGCATCTTTGGCATGCAATCTTGGCTAATCTCTTAAACCCCCTGCTAATCTCAGCATAAATTCCCCAAATGCTGCTGCAGGGTGGGGCATTTTCGGCATGCAATCTCGCCATAATCGAGAATCGCCGGCTCCCCGGCTGGATCTGCAACGCCGCTCCTTCGGGCCGGCTTGGGAGGGCCCACTCATCTCGGGTCATGTCTGTTGCCACTGGCGAGCAGATGAGCAAGCCGCATGCGCCGACCCACCAGCCCAGTCTCGCTAACAGGCTTCGCCTTGGCAGCTTGGCCGATGACGGCTTGTCTTACAAGGAGAAGTTCATAGTGAGGTGTTATGAAGTGGGAATCAACAAAACTGCTACTGTTGAAACCATTGCTAATCTCTTGCAGGTCTCTGTAGTTTGGATTCCATTTTCAACTTTCTCTGTTTTTTTCTCTTAGGTTTGGAGTTGTAAAGATCTCATTTTTTTTTGCTCTCAATTGGCTAAGTGTTGACGTTCTTGTTTCCCTTTTTCAGGAGATTGGTTGCAACCACGCTCAAAGCGTTGGATTTTCGACCGACGGATTTGCAACAACACTTTCGATGAGGCAATTGCATCTTATATGGGTGACTGCTCGGATGCACATCGAGATCTATAAATACCCTGCTTGGTAGAGTAAATTGATCTGCAATCCTAACGATCAACTTCTAAGTAGCTAATGGTCCCAAAAAAATAATAATAAATGCTAAGCAGCTTGCTGATTTATTTTCATTTTACATTGACTATTAATAAACAGGAGCGATGTTATCGAGATAGAGACTTGGTGTCAAAGTGAAGGACGTATTGGCACTAGGCGTGATTGGATTCTCAAGAATTATGCCAACGGTGAAGTCATTGGAAGAGCTACGAGGTGATATAGAATTCAACTTGTGATGTTGTATAAACCAAAATTAAAATTTGAAATGTAGGAAAAATGACGAGAGAAGGAAGATGAAATGAATATCTTGTTGATCTTGCTTTGTGTTTATGAAATGCTCAACTCCTGTATACAACGCAAAAGTTTAAGACGCATTGATCTCACATGGTCATCGAGAAACTGATTGCTGATTTTTCCCCTGTTTTAAGCCGACTAAGATAGTGTAATTTTTTTGTAAAATATTCTGTGTGCTCCTAGCCACGTATCAATGACCTTTCAAGGAGAGCTCTAATGGCAAGAGCTGTTGTATACGGAAAAACTGGTTAAATAGTAATAATCTAGGTTTGTCTAGTATAGAAAGTCCCAATTGCTATATAATGCCATTTACTATCTTCAATCTAACTATTTCCAGTCATGGTTTTGCCTCTTTTCATTCTCATTCTCGTTGACTAAATTACTAGAAATTTACTGTAATTTATGAGTCATTCATTTTATTGCAGCAAGTGGGTGATGATGAACCAGGACACGAGGAGGCTTCAAAAAGTCACTGATGATGTCCGTGATGAAGTTCTGTTTTATTGCCCAAAAGAACTTAGGTAAATTTCGTTTCATATTAAACGTCCTCCTTCAGTAACTGAATAATAATGTTTGTAAGTATTGAATATTAGAAATCTAAATGTGAAATTATGCCTCTTCAGTCTATCAAGGGAAGCTTTCGAAATTTTGGTATGGAAAAAATACATATTGATACCGTATAGATACCGAAAAAAAAAAAATCGATATACCGAAAAAATGCTTGTATATCGAAAACATTTCGGTACAGTATCGGTATAATTTGGTATTTTTGTACGGTATGTAAGCCCTAGGATTTAGTATCCTACAATATTTCACTTCATTGCATTCTAAACTCATAAATTACCCGATTTTTGTTTTTGCTTCTTCCTCAGCACGTATTTAGTTGCTTGCACTTAAACTGGCCTGATGAAATTTCATAAATCTTTAAGAGCCTTAACACCCGATGGAATTTGTTACATGTTTTATTTTCATGATGTATAATATTTCTAACTTGCACCTTTAGTTTGCCCGAGTTAAACTCTTTTGATGAGAGACAATTGTGCTATTTTGTCTACCATGACATCTCACTTCCCCAACTACTAATTCTAAGTCATTTGTCATAAAACATATGTAATATATCATATGTTTGAACTTCCTTGTTAAAATTGTTGGCCATATTTGGTATATTTACTAACCGCCTTATTAGCGGTGATTGTTTCATTGAATATCTGTGCAAACAATTTATATCGTGCCATGTTTGACTCAAACTAATGTGTTTTTTTAAAATATACCGCATCTGAACAATTGACACATTGGATTGCTGTCAGTCGCACGTGTTAATACACAACAAAGTCAACAGTTTACGTCATAACCTAGTCTTTACTCTTCCTCTACAATTGAGATGAAGGGTATTTTTGAAATTTTACATTTGGTATACCAAAAATAAATCTCTGAAACTCACCCACTTGATAATGTGATCATTCTTGTTTGTTTGTATTATTAGCTCTTTGTTTGTTTACAATTTCATCCCCTAATTGCCATTTTTTCCGTTCGACAACCTGATCATGATGAGTTCGTGTACCATTCATTGATTTGTTGTTTATGCCAGATTAGCATTTCCTGAAAAGAACAATGCTAGCCTGAAGAAAATAGCAAAACTAGATGAAGCAGCTGCATATTCCAGAGCCGGGCTCGTGGTATGATGACATAGTTTTAATTAATTGTATTTTTTCAGCTGGAGTAATAGCACACTTTGTTTTGGCAGCCTAGACGATCTGATCTGGACATGAACCAACATGTAAACAATGTCGCCTACATTGGTTGGGTCCTTGAGGTTGGTTGGCATTCAATTCTCTTTCCCCACTTGCCTCAAATATAAATAGGACTCTTTGATAAGGTTGTGTTTGGGATTGCTTCCTAAAAGTGCTTAGCAATCCCAAACACCACCTTAGTATTCTATCAAGTTGTAACTTGCAAAATTTGGCAACTTCTCATATTTTTAGGTATGCTTTTGATACGTTGTCTTCTTTTTATAAAACACAAAGTACTTTTTCACTTAAAAAACTTTTTGCTCCCGTTTTTTTCTTTTACAAATAAACAATTACAATATCCCTTTTTACTAATTTTTTTTGTTTTAAAAATAAGTACTCAGGCAGATTCAAACTTGTACCATTTTATTTCTTTTTAGTTTGGCTACAGGAATTTAACTTGTACATTTAGTCATTTATCAATCTGTTGCCTCTGATATAGCATTCATTCGTTTGTAGAGCATGCCTCAAGAGATTATTGACAGCCACGAGCTGCAAACCATAACGTTGGATTACAAGCGTGAATGTCAGCATGATGATATAGTGGATTCCCTCACGAGCCCTGAATCTGCCATGACTGAATCAGTTTCAGAGCTTCAGGGTTCAAATGGATCTCCAACTTCTGCAAACAGCGAAAATGACTGCCTCCAGTTTCTGCACTTATTGAGGTTATCAAGTGACGGTTCTGAAATAAACAGGTGTCGTACTGAGTGGAGGAAGAAACCTGCTAAAAGATGAGCTTCATTACTAGCTTAGCAAAGCCTTTAGCGTATCAGCAATCATGTAAGTCTTTGCCTCCAGTTTCCCTTCTTTTTCCTTTTCGTTGCTCATATGTTTCTAGTATTTCCTTTTGAGGGATTTTGCTTAAATTTCAGGACATCATTTAGAAGAAGATGATGGATTTGTTGTAACTTAACATGAGGATATTTATGTTTGTGAAAAAAAATAAAAGTTTGGATGATGAATTTATATTTTGCTCTGTCAAAGGACAAAGGTGTCATGCACATACATATAAATCTAACATATTCTGCTTATGATGTCCAATTAGCTCTGGGCCAACTAAGAAGCATCCATCTTGATATTATGGCCCTGTTTGGGATTTTTTTTAAAGGAGAAACTCCAAAAGTACTTCTTAGAAGCATTCTCAAACAATACCTTGTATATACTTGCCATTGATATCCATTTAAAACAATACCTTTACTTGCCATTGATATCCATTTGCACGTGCCGAAATTTTTGGTTTTAAAATTTTTTTATCTAGAGATTATATTAAAACAATACCTTTACTTGCCATTGATATCCATTTGCACGTGCCGAAATTTTTGGTTTTAAAATTTTTTTATCTAGAGATTATATTAAAATCAAAAACTTTAGAAAGGATTTTTATGTGATTTTTTTAAATATGATAATGTTTTATTATTTCTATAACAATTTCTTTTGTTAAGACTTAAGAGTGGCGATCATCTATGTATTTGAAAATATAGAGAAGGGGTATTTGTTATATGAGTTATAAATTTTTTGTTTCTTTATTGTTATATGAGTTATAATTTTTTTTAAAAATGTGTCTTTATTATATTTTTTTTATTAAATTAAAATGATGTGTATTTGTAATATGGAAAAGGTATTTTCGGTATATCAACCTTGATTCCAAAAATAGTTATTTTAAATTTATCATGCTTTCTACGTACAATACTATAGCATGGTCATAATATATTGTATCATTTGAAGAACTTTTGATAATAACTTTTTCTTTAATTACTTGTGAATTAATTAAGATATAAGATCGTTTTGAAGAGTATAAATAATTAACTAAAAAGTATTTGATTTTGTGATTGTGTATTGTAGATATTTCTTAATAAATGTATGTGTGTGTAAATATATATATATATTTTAAAAAAAAGTCTTACTATTGTTCTTTTTTTTTTTAGTGAAAAGATGATTTTCATTATCACAAAGGTCGATCAAAGATTACAGCTTTTTTCAAAAACAGAGTAGCATCCTGAAATGGGAGATTACTTACATTTAAGCAGTAAACTTATCATAGCTAATTGATGAGCAACTTGGTTGACCTTTCTCGAGCAATTAATTAATGATCCAAGCCTGAACAAGCAGTTGGTATTTGCTAGGCAACAGGAATGGATCATGCATCTTGAGCAAAGGTAGTGGAAAGTTGAATAAATTTTATCAGTTGTCAAGTGTCAACACATGAGATTCAACAATCCAATGAGACTCTTAAAGCCATACGCACAACTTTCTTGGTGGCAACCAGTAATCAAATAAAATGAAGGGGAGAAATTTCCAAAAAGATATTTAGCAGACTCAAATAAAACATTCACCTCATTATCACGTCCCACATGAATTCCAAACGCAAAATAATCAATCCAAAGATTCAGCGGCAGCTTTTCTTGATAAGAATCCACAGCAGCTAGCAAAAGTCACCTTCACCATCTCCTTGGCAAAATCCTCTCCCCATATCGGTTCAAAAATATGGTTGGCGGAGTTAATCAGTCGCAAATATTATAGGATCGGAAATTCCAAGGCAGCTGCTGGAAGAGTTATTCTGTAGCTAGCGTGGGAATTCAAAACAAACCCTAACAACATCTTGCATGTGTAATATACGTACATGATTGCAATCTTAAGGTAAGGTTCCGATAATTGAAAATGTGAGGTTCGGGATCATACAGGGGAAATTATAAAATTGCATTTTTAACCCTTCAAATTTTGATGTTGCAGTTTTTAGTAATTTACGTTGGTTTTATTATTATTATATATTTTTCCACCGGAATTTTGACATGACATTAGATGCTTCGATAATCTCCCGCATCACCGATATCACTTTTCGATATCACGTCAGCACTTTGATGAAAAATATTAAAATTAAATTATCAACTTATATCTTACTAAAACCGCAACTTGAAAATTTAAAAAATTAAAAATAAAAATGATCAAATTACAAGACCTAATTAAATTGAAATTTCTCTGAATAATATATATCATATATAGACATAACTTCGAGGAAATCTACCAGTTTCCTTTTCAAATTCAAGAGACTTTTACGCATGCAGCTAGCTGTAAATAAAAGATCGCTTTTTTTTTTTTTTCCAAAAAAAATAAAATAAAATCATTGACATTTTCTTAAGTAATGAAATTATTTATAATTATAGAATATGAATATTTACCTTACAATATTTTCCAAATTTAATAACTATACTGCTCACAAAACCCTCTCTATTTCGAGCTTAGGTTATACACTTTAATCGAATATTAAATTTATGCAAGAGAATAATATAAATAGACTCTGACCATTATTATTATATATACTACGTACATCAAAGATTTAATAATATCTTGAGTCACGTACATGGATTTCTCTGTTATTCGCCCAAGGCCACCTCCCAAACGACCAGAGCCACCAGCTCGAAAGCCTCCGGCGGCGGCGCCAGAAGATAAACAACCGCCGCCACCGCCGCCTGAAAGACCTCAACCCCCGCAGCCTCCGGCTCCGATGGCTATGCCGCACATGGGTCCATATATGGAAGAAATTGATAGGGTTTCACGAATGCAACGACTGAGAAACATCGAGTACACAAACGCAAGAACATGGAGAATGAACTTTGGTAATGGTCCCAACGACTATTATGATAATAGTGACACTAATTATGGGTATCATCAGAATTATCATCCAGGTGGGGGTTACACTACTCATCATATGTTTCCGCCGCCGCCGCCGCCGCCGGATCATCACAACCATTACAGACTCCCAGGTCCGCCGCAACGGCTTGCCCTTCCTCCGCCAGACCACAACTACGGTCCTCCAGGGCCGAGATGTTATCCGCCACCGCACTATGGTGGCTACTTGAGTGATGAGAATCCAAACGGTTGCATCATCATGTGATAAGTTTTGAAGTGGTTAATTTATTATTAATGCTTTAAGTAATTTCTGAATTTATTGTTCGATCATATCAATAATCTTCATTTTTTGTGCTACTATTCTATTTCTTTCCTTTATTTATGAGATTATTATTACTATTTTTTTATTGCTAGTGGACTCGTCCAATGAATATAGATATGTGATAGCGAGATCTATTTTTTTTTTTTATACATTGCTTAAACTTGAATATAAGTATATGGTATTTTGGTGTTTCATACCGTCTGTTGGATTACCTATGTACTGATCGGGTTATACAAAAAATATGGCTTTGGGGCTTTTTTTTTTCTTTCTAAATTATATGTTTTGAGGGGCTATATGATTTTAACTCAGACATATATTTTTATATATTTTTCCTGTTTATTTTTATAATATTATACTAATAAACTCTATGTTTTTCATTTTGACTTTTCTATGCTTATAGGAAATTTAAAAAGAGCTAGAAAATATGAAAAATTAAATCATTATGTGGTGAAGAGTACTAGAGGTGTGAAAATGAGCTAAACTCGTTGGGTTAGCCCGTCCCGTCGTACAAAATAGGTGGATTGAGTTTACAATTTTCCTAACCTACCTAAAAAGTGGGCCTGCCCACCCTGTCACCTAAAATAGGTGGGTTGAGTTGGTGTTTTCCCAACTCATCTTAAAGTTGGGCCGGCTCGCCCCGTTCGTCTAGTGGTGTGTTGTGATGGGGGTTGTGGGTCATCCCGCCAGCCTGTTTTGATTCCTCTAGTGGATAGTAAATATAGATTTGATATACTATTAAAATGGGGAAAAATCTATATAGGTCACATTCTAAATTCTAATTTAAGACTTTCATATAGAGATTTGTTTATCGGTATTTATTGATCAATCATTTATTATTATTAATTTGGACATTGATATTTACACTCCATCTATAAGTTTTATGACACAATTACACAAATTGACAACTATATCTTTTTCCTCATTATTCTATTTCAAGTATATATATGAATGATGAAATCAATGTTCTAAAAAGCGCTAGGCGGGCGGCGACCCACTGCCTAGCACCTAACCGTTTAGGCGGGGCCTAAACGGTTTTTTTTAAACCCTAAATAATAAATAACTTGGAATATTCATGAGTTTTACTATACAATATAATTTTTATGTCTTATGTTTTTCAGTTTTTGTACGAAAATCTTATAAAATTTTAATAATAATAATAATAACAACAACAACAACTACAACATAAATATTAGGGAAAATTACAAATTTAGTGTGGTATGTTTGTCATTTTGCGATTTTGGTCTTCTATGTTTTCACATTTCAGTTTTAGTCCTGCATATTTTGATTTTTGACAATTTCGATACTTTTTATTCGAAAATGCTTACGTGACACTGTACACGTCAGCTCCACATCAGCACTGAATTGGTGCCACGTCAGCGTCACATCGGAAAAAGGACTAAAATTGCCAAAAAAAATAAAGATAGCGGACTAAAACTGAAATCTGAAAATATAAAGGACTGAAATCGCAAAGTGACAATCATACAGGACCAAAAAAGCAATTTTCCCTAAATATTAATAGATATCAAGTCCATATGTAATATGAGATTTAATTTTTTTTCTTGACTTTCTTTTCTGCGCTTTTTCTTTATTTCTGTGTTTGTTTCTCGGTTCGCGTCTCTCTTTTAGTTTTTTATTTTTTAATTTTTTTAATAAAAAATAGTAACCGCTTAGGCGGATTTCTGCCAGCCTAGGCGGATTGGACGCCGCCTAGGCGGGAGGCGTCGCCTTTTAGAACACTGGATGAAATCGATTAATTTCTAAATTAAAATCTAAGTGCAATATATGTTTCACGTGTAAGAATTAAAAAATTTCAATTATTTACCATAATTTTCTATCATGTATTACAAATATAAATAGAAAAAAATTTAATTTTAATATTGCATAAATTTTTTTTATATTTTCCCCCAAATCTTTAGCAGGTTTTACAAATTATTAATAATTATTTTCATAAATACTTTAAACTATTGGGATGTAAACAAATTTTGACGACATTACATAAATTTAAAATTATTTTTTATTTTATATTATTTTAATTTATTTTTAAAAAATGTCTAATAGTAAATTGTATAATTTTAATAAAATATATTGTGAACATTATTCATTTAACGTAGCCACTTTTTATAATGTGAGCAATATCTGCAAAGTGCAAACAAATATATTAAATATTTTTTTAAAAAAAATTATTTTACTTTTAAAATATAAATGTCTTTTAATGGAATATTTTAATTTTTTAAATTTATAATAAAAATTTCATCATGAAATAAGATATTAAAATATGAGAATGAAATATCACTTGGTTGAAAAAATTTTAAATAAGAAAAATAATAAAAGTAAAAAAGTAAAATCGATAAAAAGAAACGGAAAAACAAAAATAACGATAATTTAATGAATTATATTGTAATTTTTTTTTCTATATTTTTACGTATTGTTATACATTTAATGTTTAAGTAATTTATTTTAGGAATTAAGATCATCATTAATAAATTTACTCAAAATATAAAAATCAATAAAGGATATCATTGTCATGTATACTATAAAAATTAAAGATGAAATATATTTTAACAAAAATAAAAAGTTTAAATATCACTTCCCTATTAATTAATATAGAGTGATCACATTAACATAAATTGAAATTTTAAAAATTCTAACATATACTATGAAAACAATATAAATAAGTTAATCCTTAAAATTTTCATAGATTTATTTTTGAAACATACTTTAGTTATTAAAATATGATCGAACGCATTATCTATGATATGATTTTAATAATATAAAGTTATTTTTTGTTTATCATTATTGGCATACTGGAATTCCAATTATTTTTTTTCGACGGAGGAATTGCAATTTTGTAAAAAATATATAAATAACAAGATATTAATATAAAAATATCTCAACTCGTGTAATTTTGTGAATAAATTATTTTTATGAAAAGGATAAAATATCGGGTCCGCCCCTACTCATCAATCTACATTGTTACACAAAATATTTTATAAAATCTCCGTACAACGCATATATTTTCATTTAAAAGATAATTAAAATAAAATATAAAATAAACGTACAGGTTATTACTTATTACATGGGACTGAATTTTTTAATAGGCTTAATTGAACAGAACGGTATATGCATTTAAAATCATTGCAGATTAAATCGGCACCATAGTTCAGGTATACACGTCAGTTTTCTTGGAATATGTATTCAATCCATCGATAGCCGAAGCTCTTAGTTAGGAGCAGAGTAAGTGACCGCTTAGCGGTCTTTTCTGTTTTGGTTTTGTTAGTTGTTTTGAGTTGATAAAGTTTTATTCGATATGATTGTATAATTATATTTTAGGTTTCAGTTATCAGTTTTATTATGTCGGTTTAGGTTGTTTATGGATTTAAGTTAATTGCATGTCTAAATTTCTAGTTAGTATGTGATTTGAGTCGGATCACTATAGAAAGAAAAACGAAAAAATATCTAAGAAAGACCCTTAAGGGTAAGGCTATGAGAGAGCTAAAATTTTTTTATATATATAAATAAAGTCGCCTGTTATGGCGGGGGTTAGGCAGACCCCTACCATTTATTCCATGAAAAAAAAAAATACAAAAGATGAGATTAGGTCAAGACCTCTCGAAATCTAATACAATCCAAGTAATTTTTGAACTGGTTCTAATGTAAGGTAGACTAGTTCTATCAAGCCTGCAAATGCCCAAAAGTCAACCATGAATTTGATCTCGTATAATGATCGCCGACTCATGGAGGATATATACCCATATTGGCTAAATCATCAGCTGCTGCATTCGCCTCCCTGAAGACATGAGATTTGGAGACTGGATGGTTGAACAAAGTATCATGTATATGAATGAGAGTGTGACTAAGATCCCAACAAGTGTTATCTGCATCAATAATGCTTAATGCAATTTTGGAGTCCACTTCAAGCCAAATTGAAAAGTAGTTCAACTCCTTGCAAATAGTGAATCATTTCAGAATAGCAACCAATTCACCCCGTATACTGGAATCAATTCCGATGTCTTCATGAAATGCCATAAGTTGCTTCCCCATATGATCTCTAATGATACCCCAAATGGCCGAAGAACCATCCCCTTTCAAACAACCATCAGTATTGAGTTTGTACACGCCAACCAGAGGTGGTAACCACCTCACCATAGTAATAAAGGTGGTGCGAGTACAAGATGCATCAACTCTAAACAAACCATCCACATCCTCATTCCCATTCCAATCCCCGGCCTTAATGACCCCAACTTTCGATCTGGTCATGATATAATCATTCAAATTCCTAATCATCGTAGCTGCTGATCCCGAGCTTCCTCGGTGCATTTAATCATTTATGGCTTTTCAATGGAACCAAACAATAAGGAATGGAACAAGTTCTCTAATGTGTCCCTTCTTGCGCCAATCAGATTTAACTCTCGAGTTCCCAAAAGTATTAGGATCCTGAAATCCAAAAAGATGAGAATAATATGCCCAAACAGAAGAAGCCATAGATTTAGAAAAGAACAAGTGCTCAAAAGATTCTTGGCTTCTACAGCAACGATAGATCAATGCAAGCGCCATACCCCTCGACTGAAGGGTATCATCCACCGGAAGTCTACGGTAAAACCATCTCCAACTGAATATAGAAATCGCAGAGGCATCGAACGATCTTAGGGACCAAGAATATAAGACCCATTTCTAGTTGATCCAAGTAAAATATTTAATACCCCTCAGGGGGGAGAAATATTCGGTCTTCGATTTCTTAGGGACCAAGAATCCTTTAAGGTGTTTTAAGTATTTTTAAGAGTTCCTATGCAAAAAATTTCAAGTCATAATTTCAAGAAACGACTCACGTGGATCGATTGAGCTATGTAATATATTTATATGCTATATTTCCTCATGAAAGCAATGTTACTATGAAAGACATGAAATCTTATGAAAAGTTAGACGTGTGTTTGAGTTTACACCATTATTTTTAGCATGCATGATTCATGAACACGAAAGTTTAAAGATCATGATTTGATGAGGCTATGATAAGTATGACGAATTTTACGATGATGATGATGTTTGATGATGTATGAAAAATATTTTGATATTGTATGTATTCTTGTGGTGGCAATATGGGATTGGTGACTTGGGATGAGCTTCGAAGAGGGAATTTCCAATTGATATACTCACGAGATGGAAATTCAGGACTGACGCCCTAGGATGATGTAGTGACCCGCACCGTGATCACCTACTAATCAGAAACTTAGGCATGCAATTAAATAATAAGTAATCATAATCAAAGTAAATGCGAAAACTTAAATAACTTAATACCAGAAAGGTAAAACCTAGTCGGTAACCCTGCAATCATGCCTTGATCACCACCTAATCTCCAAATTGTAGAGACCCTGCATGGAATCACCTACTAACTGGCAACTAATAGCATGCATTAAACTTAATACAACAAAATACTTAACAGAGTAAAACGTGCGGAAACATAATCCATAAATTACATATCAGCTTAGTAAAATATATCCAGGCTTAATACTGTAGTGATACAACCATATCGAAAAACTTAAAAGTAAACATTATACAGCTATATCGAATCCTGCTGTATAATAAACTCCTCAAGGCTCCTGCTCCCTACTCCTGCCTTGAACTACCAGCTCCGTCCATCCTGCGACCTACCCCATGGAATAGGGTGTCCAAGATAACAACTAAGACGTGAGCGCTAACGCCCAGTACATAAACATGAGTAAACATATGTATATAATGCATGCAACATAATGACTAGTAAAAGGTCATCTGAAAAGTCATGCTCAGTACCCGCGCCACATGAGTGCTGCCACCGCACGGATCAACCTCTGGGTGCAACCACACTCGTCTAGTACACCAAAGTAGTCAGACATACATGTCCCCGCCGTCGCGGTACTCTCAGTGACAGACTATTGAGTATAGAGCTGAGCGGCTCTATAATCAGGAATAACAAGGTATAGGGTCAACGTGTATATCCACATGACATATGAATATGGAAAACGTTAAATCATATATCATGCCATATAATAATGTCAAATAAATGCAACATATAAACATGTATACTCGCTGGCAATCTCAGTCAATGTGTACGTACCTCTAGGCTAGTTCAAGTATAGTAGATCCTAGGTTCCAAGCCTATATTCAAAAGTTCACCGTATCACTACATAAGTTCTATAAGCCTTAACTAAGCTAATAATTACTCCCAAAACTTAAATAGATTCCCGAACCATACCTTCGTCCGTAGATATCCCTTTGGAGTCGCTGGTCCCAGATGACTATAACCACACCTTGGTTATTCCAGAACCTCGATTATAACCGATAGGGCCCTCAAGTGTATAAATCACACTATATAACTGGAGAAGGAAACTCAAAAATTTGTAATTCAAATTAAAATCGAACGAGTCCTATTTATAGGAAAATTTCTGGTTGAGTTCGGGCCCTCCGAACTGGGGTTCGGATCATCTGATCCAACTCACTGCCTGCATGCGAGACACGTTGAGTTCGGACCATCCGATCACCACTTCGGGTCATCCGAAGTGTCCTAAATTCGACACTTGTCAAAAACCATGGCTGAGTAATCCTGCCTACTTGGCAAAGGTGAAGTTCGGGCCGTCCGATCCTACTTCAGATCGTTCGAACTTGCCTTAACTCCGAAGTCAACAAGCTCACCTTCGGAGCCCCCGATGTGCTGAGTTCGGGCCGTCCGAAGTCCTCTTCAGACCGTCCAAACTGGCTCAGAAAATGAAAATCCAATTCTTGATTTTGAAGTCCGATTAAGCCCCGGAATTGGTTAATTACCAACCCTAAATCATGTTTAACATATTATTATCTTAAAATGGAATTTGGGTTACTACATTCTCCCCACCTTTAGATATTTCGTCCGCGAAATAAAATCTAAAGACAAATCAAGATAACAATATGAAACATCAAACCATGTTTTATTACAACAACTGTAATTACATCTTTACATGGTAATCAAAAGTACAAAGCAAACAACTCAGGATATTCAGCCCGCATATAGCTCTCGGTTTCCCAAGTTGCTTCTTCAATGCCTCGGCGCTGCCACTGTACCATCACAAGTGGTATAGTCTTGTTCCGAAGAATTTTTTCCTTCCTGTCTAGGATACGGAGTGGTCGTTCAACAAAAGACAGATTTGGTTCTAGCTGAATATCAGTATGCTGGATAATATGAGATTCATCAGCTATGTACTGTCGAAGTAACGACACATGAAAAACATTATTTATACTGGAAAGAGATGGCGGTAACGCCAAATGATATGCAACATCTCCAATCTTCTCCAGTATCTGGAAAGGCCCAATGAAATGAGGTGATAAATTGTCTTTCACACCGAACCACATCACCTTCCTAAAAGGTGACACTCGTAGGAACACATATTCACCAGGCTCAAACTGAAGTGGCCTGCGGTGAATATTAGCGTAACTGGCTTGTCGATCTTGAGAAGCTTTGATCCTCCGCTTGATCAAATCTACCTTGTCTACAATATGCTGATTTCGTCAAACGGTCAGCAACGACCCAGATAGCATCACACTGACGTGAAGTCATAGGCAAGTGGGTGACAAAATCCATAGTCACATGCTCCCACTTCCATTTGGGAATCTCAAGATTCTGCAGTAATCCACCTGGTCGTTGTTGTTCAGTCTTGACCTGTTGACAAACCAAACATCTTGAAACAAACTGATATACACTCCGCTTCATCCCTTTCCACCAGAATCTGGTTCGCAAGTCCTTATACATTTTCATGCTTCCAGGATGAACAGACAATCGACTCCTGTGAGCTTGAGATATAATATCATTCCTGAGCTCCGTAACATCAGGTACAACCACTCGATTTGATAATCACAATAAACCATCTGCCTGAAAATGGAATCCAGATGTATTACCCCCATTGGCTAGACGTGCCAAACGCTGAGTCTTAACATCAGATATCTGAGCATCTCTGATCCGAGAATACAATGCTGACTCAGATAATATAGTATACAAACGAATTCCATTTCTTCCTTTCTTGTGCTTGAGTGTAAAACTCAATGAACAACAATCTTGAACCAAATGAGATATTTCACTAGTCTGAAGTGCAGAAAGTCTCACCTGCCGACTCAAGGCATCAACAGTAAGATTAGCAGAACCTGGATGATATTTGATTTCACAATCATAATCCTTCAAAAGATCCATCCAGCGTCTCTGTCGCATATTCAACTCCACCTGAGTGAATAAATAATTCAAACTCTTGTGATCCGTGAATATCTCTAATTTCTCGCCATAAAGATAATGCCTCCAAATCTTGAGTGCAAATACAATGGCGGCTAACTCGAGATCATGTACTGGATAATTATTCTCATGCGTCTTCAACTGTCGAGAAGCATAGGCAATAACATGTCCATGTTGTATAAGAACACATCCTAACCCCTGACCAGAGGCATCAGTATAGACAACATAACCTCCTGATCCAGAAGGTAGAGCTAACACAGGTGCAGTAGTAAGACGTCTACGCAGCTCGTGAAATGACTCCTCACAATCCGAGGACCATATGAAGGCAACATCTTTCCGTTTAAGCTGTGTAAAAGGCCTGGCCAACTGTGCAAAATTCTTGATGAACCAACGGTAATAACCCGCTAGACCCAAGAAACTTCGAATCTCAGCAACCGTCGTCGGACGAGACCAGTTCAGCACTGCCTCTATCTTACTTGGATCAACATATATTCCTTCACTAGAAATCACATGACCGAGAAACACTACCTGATCAAGCCAGAATTCACACTTGCTCAATTTCGCATAAAGCTGCTTATCTCGTAACGTCTGCAAAACAATTCTCAGATGTTGTGCATGCTCATTCTTGTCATGAGAATAGACAAGAATATCATCAATGAAGACAATGACAAATCTATCCAGATATTCTCGAAATATCTGATTCATCAGATTCATAAAGACTGCCGGTGCATTCGTCAAACCTAATGGCATCACCAGAAATTCATAATGGTCGTATCTGGTCCTAAAAGCAGTCGTAGAAATATCTGAGTCTCGTACCCGCATCTGGTGGTATCCAGATCTCAGATCTATCTTCGATTAAACAGAAGTACCCTGTAATTGATCGAACAGATCTTCAATCCGCGGCAAAGGATACTTATTCTTGATGTTGACACGATTCAACTGTCTGTAGTCAATACATAATCGCATCGATCCATCCTTCTTCTTGACAAATAAAATAGGCGCTCCCCACGAAGAAACACTCAGACGAATATATCACTTATCAAGCAGATCCTGCAACTGCTGTTTTAATTCCCTCATCTCTGACGGTGCTAGATGATAAGGTGCTCGGGATATAGGCATCGTTCCTGGTACTAGATCAATACCAAATTCAACCTCTCGAACCGGAGGAAAATCAGGAATCTCATCAGGGAATACGTCAGGAAACTCGCTGACAATCGGTAGCTGATCAATACTCGAACTACTCGTGGACATATCAACTGCATAAATGAGGTAGCCCTCCCCACCTGACTCCAAGACATGACATGCCTTCAGAGCCGATACAAGTGGCATTGGAGGTCGCGCACCCTCACTATAAAAGTACCAGATATCACCCTCATCCGGATGAAACTGTACCAAAAGTTGATAACAATCCACAGTAGCGTGATACAAAGTCAGCATATCTATTCCCAAAATACAATCAAAATCTTCCATCGCTAATATCATCAAATTAGCCGATAACACATTACCCTCAAACTCTAGAAGGCAACCCATCACTAGACGCTTAGTTACTACCTCCTGCTCCAGCGGAGTAGATACAACTAAAGCCATATCTAATGATACATAAGGTAATCTATGTCTCTTAACAAAGCGACTAGAAATAAAGGAATGCGATGCTCCAGTATCAATTAAAACAAGTGCAGGAATACCACGTAACAAAAAGGTACCTGCCAACATGCGATCGCTTCCCTCAGTAGCCTGCTCCTGAGACAGAGCAAATACCTACCCTTGAGTCTGTGTATGGTAACCAGAAGAACTATGTGGTGCTGTCTGCTGACGTGGAAAAGTAGAAGCCTGAGATCCAACCTGTGATCCCGATCCACCAGCAGAACCCATGCGCTGAGGACAATCTCTCCGCAGATATCCCTGCTCACCACAAATATAACAAGCACCAGTAGCTTTCCGACATGAAGCTGCAGGATGCTTCCCACCACAGTGACTGCAAAATTCCTCCTTCTTCTTCTTCTTCCCAAAGCGGAATGTACCTCGTGAGCCACGAGAACCAGACGAAGTAGTAGGAGTAGAAGAAGACATATGTCCAGATTGCACAACATATTGAGCCCTAGGCCCAAGAGATCCACTAGGCTGTCCTGGCATCATCAACAGTGCCCGCCTATTGCTGTTCTTCACTTGACGGCAACGGTTCACCAAAGTCTCATAAGATGTCGGATTATCACATACGACAACTTGTGAGTAGATATCTTGATTCAGGCCTTGCAGAAAGATATCATACTTGGACGCATCACTGTCATTGATATGAGGACTAAAAGGTAGCAGATCAAGAAATAGTTGCTGATATTGATCAATAGTCATTGATACTTGCCTCAGAGTCAGCAACTCCATAGATCGTGCCTGTCGAACTGCTGGAGGAAAATACAGTTTCTGAAACTGCTGACAGAAATCCCCCCAAGTCACCTGTCCTCTCTCAGTACGTGCTTGAGTAGCTTTGGCATCCCACCATAAGCGTGCTCGATCCTCTAGAAAGAATTCTAGAACTTCTAGTTTCTGCTCCTCAGTGCAATCGAAAGCTCGAAAAGCACTCTCGAGTTTAGACATCCAGCCTCTTGCTTGTTCATGATTTTCGCCTCCCACCAAGGGTTTCGGTCCTACTTGCATGAACTTATTGATAGAGTAATGACGTCTACCTTCATGAGGACGATATCGATCATCATGATAGCGATGATGATGATGATGACCACCTCCCTGGCCAACACTACCGTGACTTTCGTCAGCCATATCCTGAAAAGAATTGCACATTAAAATCCCAAATGCACAAGAATTACTCAAGACTAAACTAAATCCCAAGTACTAATTCCCAAAATCTAAGCATTCTCTGATACTAAAAATGTAGTGACCCTGCATGGAATCACCTACTAACTGGTAACTAATAACATGCATTAAACTTAATACAGCAAAATACTTAATAGAGTAAAACGTGCGGAAACATAATCCATAAATTACATATCAGCTTAGTAAAATATATCCAGGATTAATGCTGTAGTGATACAACCATATCGAAAAACTTAAAAGTAAACATTATACAGCTATATCGAATCCTGTTGTATAATAAATTCCTCAAGGCTCCTGCTTCTTAGTCCTGCCTTGAACTACCAGCTCCGTCCATCCTGCGACCTACCCCGTTGAATAGGATGTCCAAGATAACAACTAGGACGTGAGCGCTAACGCCCAGTACATAAACATGAGTAAACATATGTATATAATGCATGCAAAATGATGACTAGTAAAAGGTTATCTGAAAAGTCATGCTCAGTACCGGCGCCACGTGAGTGCTGCCACCGCACGGATCAACCTTTGGGTGCAACCACACTCTTTTAGTACACCAGATTAGTCAGACATACATGTCCCCGCCGTCGCGGTACTCTCAGTGACAGACTATCGAGTATAGAGCTGAGCGGCTCTATAATCAGGTATAACAAGGTATAGGCTCAACGTGTATATGCACATGATATATGAATATGGAAAACGATAAATCATATATCATGCCATATAATAATGTCAAATAAATGCAACATATAAACATGTATACTCGCTGGCAATCTCAGTCAATGTGTACATACCTCTAGGCTAGTTCAAGTATAGTAGATCCTAGGTTCCAAGCCTATATTCAAAAGTTCACCGTATCACTACATAAGTTCTATAAGCCTTAACTAAGCTAATAATTACCCCCAAAACTTAAATAGATTCCCGGACCATACCTTTGTCCGTAGATAGCCCTTTGGAGTTGCTGGTCCCAGATGACTATAACCACACCTTGGTTATTCCAGAACCTCGATTATAACCGATAGGGCCCTCAAGTGTATAACTCAAACTATATAACTGGAGAAGGAAACTCGGAAATTTGTAATTCAAATTGAAATCGAACGAGTCCTATTTATAAGAAAATTTTTGGTTGAGTTCGGGCCCTCAGAACTGGGTTCGGATCGTCCGATCCAACTCACTGCCTGCATGCGAGACACGTCGAGTTCGGACCATCCGATCACCACTTCGGGTCATCCAAAGTGTCCTAAATTCGACACTTGTCAAAAACCATGGCTGAGTAATCCTGCCTACTTGGCACAGGTGAAGTTCGGGCCGTCCGATCCTACTTCGGATCGTCCGAACTTGCCTTAACTCTGAAGTCAACAAGCTCACCTTCGGAGCCCCCGGTGTGCTGAGTTCGGGCCGTCCGAAGTCCTCTTCGGACCGTCCGAACTGGCTCAGAAAATGAAAATCCAATTCTTGATTTTGAAGTCCGATTAAGCCCCGAAATTGGTTAATTACCAACCCTAAATCATGTTTAACATATTATTATCTTAAAATGGAATCTGGGTTACTACACAAATTCTCAGGAGAACTACCTGCAACTGCCCCATCGAATGGGGTGTCCAGACAACAGAAAATAACTGGACGTGAGCATAAACGCTCAGTACGAGAGTATGCGTATACAGTATTATATGTGCATGTATGAAAGTGTACGGGTACCATGACTCAAGGTCAAAAATATCTGGACAAGAACAGACTAGGGCCCTGGGTATATAGCACGTTGTGATGTCGCTTCAGGAGATGACCTACGTACCCAACTGATGGTGACCTGACACAAGTGTATGTGTCCAACCAATATTGGTGACCTGACACAAGCCATGTGTCCAACCATCCACTGACAAGATAGGGTAAACACCCTGCTATAGGATATCACAAGGGTACAAGCTCAAGATGATTATACATGAAGCAAAATAATAACATGTCATAATATATGCAGATAAAATCATGTCATATAACAATGCAACAAATAATACATGCATACTCAATCAGGGTTTCTCGAATAGTACTTTCGTACCTTAGATACTAAGCAAACAACATCAGCTCTATGTCCAAGCCTATATTCAAAAGATTACTATATCACTAAACAATATCTAAAAGAATTAACTTAGCTAATAGATACTCCCAATCTATTTATATGGTCTTGAGTATACCTCTGTTCGTCGTTAGCCCTTTGTTGTCGAATGCCCCAGAACTTGGGCACAACACCGCTACGACTTCTGGACGCTTCTCCAAGACCTGCCCCTCGACTACTATGGCTATAAAGCCCCTAAACTACTCAAGAGAAGATATTGGAAGGTTAGAAATGAGCAAGAAATTTTTGATATCGGACCCTATATTTATAGAGCACAATCGGAAGCTCCAAACTCCAGATTGGAAGCTCCGATCTGCGCATGCATGCCACGTTTCGGATGGCTACGATCGGAAGCTCCGATCTGCACTTCGGAAGCTACGAACCTAAATTTACATGTTCAACCCACAAAGACACCTGGTTCTAGTTGAGTTCGGAAGAACCGAACTGGATCAGAAGCTCCAAAATGGTTCGGAAGCTCCGATCTGATCGCTCCTTCCGAACTATTTTTGGGTGCTTTCAAACTGGTTTGGGACCCCCGGGACTCTCCCTACCATTTTCGGATGTTTCGAATCTGATTTTCCACTTATTTTCACCAAATAATGACTCCTTAAACATGTTTTGACACTTTTAAAATTATATGTCTTTTGCTAACATCTTTAAAATCACTTAATCTTGCAAAATGAAACTGGACTACTACATTCTCCCTCACTTAAGAGATTTCATCCTCGGAATCAGGTCTTAAGTAAAATAATAAATTTTAATTAAGAATTCACAGATTCTTATTATCTCAAAACATTTTACAAGATACTTTACTGAATTCAAGGATCAAATCATCTCAGGATGCTCTGAACTCATCTAACTTTCTAGTTCCCAAGTGGCTTTCTCAGTGTCTTAACACTGCCACTAAATCACAAACAAAAGGAATAATCTTATTCCACAATACTTTTCTCAAAATACAGGTATTACGCTCTGACTGGTCATCAGTCTCCGAATGATAGGCTGTAATCACATTGAAATAGTCCCCAAGACATGTTGGAAACTCCCCCAGAATCTGAAAACAAATCTGGGATATCTATCACCGACAATGCTTACCGGAATCCATGAAAACACACAATCTCCTGAATGTACAAATGAACCATTCAGTAAAACTAAAATCTAGGTTATATGGAAAGAAATGCGCTAACTTGGTGAGTCAATACATCACAACCCTGATAGCACCATAATTCCTCGAGAATGGCGGAAAATGGATCATAAAGTCCATCGTGATAACTCCCATTTCCACTCAGAAATCAGTAAACTATGATACAAACCTCCAGGTTTTCGATGTTCTGTCTTAATCTGTTGACACACCCAATACTCAGAATCATATTGATACTAAATGCGCTTCATACCTTTCCACCATAACTGAGTAAACAAATCCTTGTACATCTTTCAGTAGTAACTTTATCCTTGAACACACTTACCTTATTAGTTCTAAAGTACCCCGACTAATATTGTCATTAGATAATACCATTAGCACAAAGTTCTTGTAATCCTTCTAATTACTTAACTGAAAGAGTAACTACTGACTGCAAATCTGAGTTATGACATTTCTGCGAAAATCGTAATTAGTCTTAAGCTAACTCTGGATACGCATAATTACTCTCATTATCCTCTGTCAGTATCAAATGAAAAGATAAGATTCATCTATTTTGTATCTCTTATCTGATCTGACACTGATCCTGACCTTCTAGTGTTAAGACATGATTGATAACCGTCAATCACAAATTCGAATTACCAAATTCCCATCCCTTAGGAATTCTTTCTTGAAATATCAGATTGAAATATTCTTATCACTGTAGACTAGATCCTTATACATCGAAAGGATACTACTATTCATAGCAAAGAATAACTTATACTATGTCCATTCTATTGTACATGCGACAATATATTTGTCCAAAATTCTAGATTGTCTGAACCCTCCAGGTTCTCATCTTGAAAATACCTATGCTTATTCTGTTGAATCAAAAGTCGATTAGTACAATCCCTAGTACTAATATTCTGAGTCGAATAGTGACATATATCTCGTAACTTGAGATAATGCTCAAAACAATAATACCGATTATCCTGTCACGGATAATAATAATTTCTTACTGAATTCTGACTTGCGCTACTAGATGAACAAAATTGTTTCATCCCAAACCTTGCGAAGTCCTCAGATCAATATAATCTAGCTAACTCTTGATTCGATTCTATCAAATCAAATACATCAATAGCCTAACGCATCCAAAAAACACCCCAGAAAATCAGTAACAACAATCCCGCTAGACCTGGTAACAATAGATCTCAGCTGCTGTCCTTTTTTCACGTCTAAACACTTGATGTCATCATGTTAGTACCCTATTGAACTACAAACATTAGCTACATCCATTTCCGATAATGAAACTCTAGAAACGCTATAGAAAACATCCCAAAATACTAACACCTGTTCAGTTCAGTCTTTAAAAATTTAGTTAACAGTTTTTAATTACCAAGTAATGTACAATTCAAATCGCCCTTTCTACAAAAGAAGCATTCACCTCCCCCGTTACTAGGTTACAACATCTGTATCAGTCACATAAAATTTCAAAAATATGTCTTAACTGGTTCCCAACGATCAAGAATGTTATTATATAACAATCTTTCTTAAACAGAAGAAACCCAAAAGCTGAACTAGCACATTTTTGAAATTTCTCAAACACTGAGAAATTCTGAATATATCTTATAGACCATGTTCTTAAGCATACGAGCTTACAGAACTATCTCCAGTAATTTCTAGTCTATAATATCGCAAATCAATACTGATTAGATTTTAACAATCTCACTTGATCCACTGTAGCTCACACTTAGCCCAAAAGGATCAATTAGTTAAGTCTTTCACCAATTCTCGATTCACCAGAACCTTACACTGTTGTTCAGTAACTATGATCTTTGTGATTCTGTTCAAAAAAAACTATCTGAACCAAAAACACTTCAAATAACAAAATTCCCACGAGTTTCACTAATCTTATCTCTGACGATGTCAGACAATAACCATGAGTAGTTACTGGCACAAATCCTATACTAATCTGGATCTATTATTTAAATTGTCCCCTATCCAATTACTAATTCTGGACCAAGTTCCAATCAACTGACCATATACTATCCTAAACAATCTCTGTTACCAGGAAATCTCATTTCATATTTTTGATAAAGTTAGACGACCATCCAATGATCATTGATACATAATAAATCCATCTTATCAATCTATCTGCTGAGAATGTTAACTAGACAAGGAATATCCCTTCCAAGACTATCCTGATAGAAGAAAATCTTGCTCTGTATCTTTATAATAGAATCCGCATGTCGAGTATCCATACCCCTAATGTGATTATTGCAAACAACCAGACTAAGGTATCCTTCCCTGAAAACCCTCTCTCTGAAGCACAAAAGACTCCCAGAATAATACAGGCATAGGGTCGCGTCTCCTTTCCGTCCAGTCATATATTCACACAGTCCACATCACTTGGTATAATTCAACAATGTGCCCTTGATGAAAACATAATATCCCTGGAAAAATCAACGACTTACTAGAATATTCTAGGGAATACATCTAGAACTATTCAACTAGAAACATGAATAATTCAATCCCAATTATACACAGGTCAATCAGTGCAATGCATTCGAATAACTGATCAACTAAACGATGAAAATATATTCAAGATAATCCCAAAGATTACAAAATACGAGCCCCTGGTTACATCCAACCAGATGGTTAAAAATTCTGGAATAACTTATCAAATACAAACAACAACAAAATCCTCTATATTGTCTTGGTGTACTTGAATTTGGACAATCCTTTTTCAAGTGACATAATCTTCCACAAATAAAGCAAGCCCATAAGGCTTTGCGACATTTTTCAGTTGGATGTCTTTTGTGTTAGAGTAGGTGCCCATAAGGCCAACTTTTGGCAGGACATTATTGACTCTAGGTACAAACAATCTTTATTTAATACAATTTATCTTATGTATATGACAATATTTATCTTTATACCCATGCAAGCTGCATTGATAAAGACCTTGAATATATTATAGTGCATGAAAGATGAGATATCATTGGATGATAGTCATGAAACACATCTTTATTCCACTGTATATTCTAAACATAGTTCATAGTCGATTAAGCCGCCCAAAAGAAGGATAAGGGTCGCTTGAGATTGAGACTATCATCTGTGATGTGGAGTACCATGTTTAATTGGTAACGGACATAGGATGTTCGAAGCATACAGGTGGTGACACATAGGATGTGTTCATTGAACTACCCTCGTAGGACTTTCCAAGTGGTTATCAGTTTTCGAGTGGATGAAGTCCTGATTATTGTTGTACACTATTAGTCCTTATGACCCGAGACAACACTAGGCTCTGTGTACTAATACTGCACTTTGATCAGTTTACTGGCTCCAGGAGAGCACCACATTGGCATGGTTGGGTGTAGCTATGACATACATGGGAGTCAGTGGTTGTAGTCAAAAATTCACTGAACATTTATGAAATGTGGATATCCTATATGATCTGAGAAAATGATAGTGTATTCAGTCTCTGGCCAGAGTATGATATATGTTTTAGGGAAATGGTTTCTCTAGTTGCATAAACGAGATCACTATGCATTATTCAAGAAGATATAATATAGTTATCAAATCAATGGCAACTCTCGATATACCAATGGTTGCTGATTCGATTAGGATATATGAGATGAAGGGTGATAAGTGCATTTTATGCGCTTATATTGCTTAGTATTTAGCTTGAATCTTGTGTTTGATTGGTAGGTATTATGTGATATTATGTTGTTTTTGTTGGATGAAGGCAAGAAGAGCCTTGGATTTGATTTGATGGATTTAAGCTAGAAATAATGGAAGAAAAATCAAAGATCAAGACTTGAAAGATGAAGATAAGAAGAAAATACGAAGCGAAGGCGTGTCCGCGCAACAATATCGCGCGCCCGCGCCGCTCTAAATATTGTGAGAAGCGTACATCAGGTGCGCCCACGCCATAATAGTGAGCGTCCGCGCGATGGTCTATAGCAAACAAGGAATTTATGCGTGGGAGTGGAGCGCCCGCGCAGGAATTTGGCGCGCCCGCGCCACTCTGAAGAATGCAAGATGCAAAGAAGCTGCGCGCGCGCACCATTCCATTGAGCGCCCACGCTGTCGTGCGCAGACTTATTTTTTGAAGAGTTTTATGTTTTTGAAACTCTTGTTTTAATTCCGAGGCCTATCTTTGGATGATTTGTTGCCAAGATATAAGTATTTTATTAAGTTTTAAGAAAAAAAAACGCAGACTTGGAGTTAGAGTTGAAGATTTATCTCTTGCAAAGACTAGGTTTTTTCTGAGAATTCTAGAATTTCGCTTTTTATTTTTATTTTTATTTTGTTCTTCATGAATTGTGTTGGCTAGTTCTTAATACTTGGTTAAGGAAGATGAAGCCCTTGATTAATTTATTCGTGAGATTTATGTTTTACAGAGCTTGATTATTGTTGAGTATCAATAATTATTCTGATTTATTTCATGATTGTATATTTGATTATTAGTTTGATCACCTGATAATTCTTATATAAAATCTATTGCTAAATTGGAGTTTGAATCCGTAATTGTTTGAATTATCTGATTTGCGAAGCAACTGCAATTAATAATCGTCCGCTTGTGAGATTAGGAATTGTAGGGATAATAATTGACTAGTCTAAATTCATCTGCTTGTGTATGGGTTGTCTAGATTTATCAGTTTCACTAGTTTGCATGCTATCGTGGGTTTAAATCTAATCGCTTGTATTAGGTTAATTCATTGGTAAGGGTTATCTTATACGCTTGTGTCTAGTTAACTACAATTAAGGTGAAATAAGAATTTAATTTCCAATGATGAATATTCAACAGGATTAAATATTTTTAGATAATCGATGATCGAACGAATGATATCAAGGGTGTAGTCGACCAAAACCAAGGCTTGTCTCTTATTGAATTTTCCGTTGTGATTTAATTGTGTTTGGTAATTGATAGAATTGCATTCATAATTGTTTTTAAATTTTAGTGGATAAATTTCAAACCAAAAACCTCCTTTTTACTATTTTCGTATTTTTAAAGAACACGAAATTTTACCTTTCCTCGTGGGAACGATCCCTACTCACACTACTGCATGTTTTTATTTACCTGAGTGAGTTGGATAATTTGGGCGTATATGATAAGCGCTACCAAATTTTGGCGCCGTTGCCGGGGATCGGTGTTAAATTTTTTTTGTGTTCTTTTTAGTTTTTTTTGTTATCTCACTCTCTGTCTTTTCTTTATCTCTAGTACCTCTCCCATCGTTCATGCTTTCAGGTGATTCTTCGTCTGAAGAAGAAGTCCCCTACGACCCGGAAATTGAAAGGACTTTGTACAGGACAGGCGTAGGTGAGAAGCTCGTAGAAGACAAGAAGAAAAAGAGATGGCTGCTAATGCGAACCTGAGCCTCAGACAATTGGGCACTCCAGATTTGAATCAGCAACCCTTATGCATTACTTTTCCCCCCTTAGAAAATAATGCTACATTCGAATTGAAATCTGGATTAATTAACTTGTTGCCTTTTTTTCATGGTCTTGCAGGTGAAGATCCTCATAAGAATCTAATGGAGTTCCATGTAGTGTGCATTAGCATGAAGCCACATGGAGTAACAGAGGAGCAGATCCAACTTCGAGCCTTTCCTTTCTCTTTGAAGAGTGCTGCTAAGGATTGGCTATACTACTTGCCCTTTGGATCGATCATAGCCTGGACTGACATGAAAAGAATTTTTCTCAAAAAATATTTTCTAGCGTCGAGATCAGCAAACATCAGGAAAGAGATTTATGGAATCAAGCAGATGACGGGGGAATCACTTCACGAGTATTGGGAGCGGTTCAAAAAGCTATGCGCTAGTTGCCCGCAAAATCAGATAAGTGAAAACCTCTTAATTCAATATTGCTATGAAGGTTTGCTACCTCATGACAGGAGTATGCTGGATGCGGCTAGTGTAGGAGTTTTTGTGGACAAAACTCCGGTGCAAGCAAGGAACTTAATAGAAAATATGGCTGCCAATTCTCAGCAATTTGGCACCAACAGAATTGATCATGCACCCAGGAGAAACAACGAGGTAAATGTCTCTTTCCTTGAGCAGCAATTAATTGAATTAACGACTCTTGTGCGTCAGATGGCTGTAGGGAATGGACAGACTATGAAGGCATGTGGCATCTGCACTGCAATAGGACACACCACTGATATGTGTCCTACACTTCAAGAGGACTCAGTTGAACAGGTAAACGCTACTGGCGGATTTCCTGGACCACCACAACGGAAGTATGATCCATATTCTAACACGTACAATCCTGGTTGGAAGGATCATCCCAATCTTAGATACGGGAATCAACAAGCAAATCAACCTGGATCTCAGGCTCCACCCCAAAATCAAGCTTTTAGGCCACCCTTTCAACCACAACAGCAGCGCCCTCAAATTCCTACACCAGGTGAGTTTCTTTAAAATATAGTTAAGGATCTTGAAACTAACACTTTGGCTTTCCAATAGGACACCCGGGCAAGTATACAAAACTTAACTACTTAAATGGGACAGCTCGCTACAGCAATCAACAAGCTGGAAGCACAAAATTCCAGAAGTCTGCCATCTCAAACTGTGGTGAAACCAAGAGAGAACGCAAGTGCAATAACTCTAAGAACTGGGAAGGAATTGAAGGTGAAGGTGAAGGAGAAAGAAGTTGAGGTTGAGCCCAAAGAGAAGCAAAAAGAAGAAGAAGAGCAAAAGGTAAGTGAAGAAAAAGCATCCAAGGATGAAGCGCCAAGAGGTAAGTTCCCTCCTTTATCTGAATATAAGCTTGTTGCCCCTTTTCCCTTAGCACTTAAGGACTCTAGGAAAGGTGAGGGGATTAAGGAGCTCTATGAAACTTTTCGTAGATTTGAGGTTAATATTCCATTGTTAGATGCTATTAAACAGGTACCTCGATACGCAAAGTTTTTGAAGGAGTTGTGCACAGCAAAGAGGAAACAGACATTGAAGGGTTTTCAGAAAGTGGAATTAGGTGAGAATGTATCTGCAGTGATCCAAAGAAAATTACCCGCCAAATGCAAGGATCCAGGTATGTTCTCCATCCCATGTACTATAGGAAATATTAGACTTGAAAAAACCATGTTAGATCTAGGAGCATCAATTAATGTCATGTCATACTCTATTTATGCATCCTTGAAACTTGGCCCATTGAATAAGACTGGAATTTCCATACAATTAGCTGATAGGTCTAATGCATATCCTAGGGGAGTAGTCGAAGATGTGTTAGTGCAAGTGAATGAGTTGGTTTTTCCTGCCGATTTTTATGTGCTAGACATGGAAAACGGTGATCATAATAGTCATATTTTGTTAGGCAGGCCATTTTTGAAAACTTCCATGACAAAAATTGATGTTCACAGTGGCACACTCACTATGGAATTTGATGGCGAGGTTGTGAAATTTAATATTTATGATGCCATGAAATTTCCTGATAGTGATGATTGTGTGTTTTCTGTTGACATTGTGGATTTCTTGGCACAAGATTTTTGTGAGCATACAGGAAAAGATGAATTAGAGGTGGCTATTACAGCACCCATTATGCAGACGGAAGATGGGATTCGTTGCAGCCAAGAAGTGGAAGAGATTGAAAAAATTCTGAATAGTTCACCTGAGCTACCTCAGTCAGGTAATGTCTCTTACATATCTTTACCAATTTCTAATACTAGGCGTCTTCCATCTGTTTTGCAGGCGCCAGTGATCGAGCTAAAGACGCTTCCAAACCACTTTAAGTATGTTTTCCTTGGAGAAGGAGAAACATTACCTGTCATCATCTCCAACAGCTTGGAAGCCGATCAAGAAGAACAACTGGTCAAGGTTCTGAAGGAGAATAAAACTGCTATTGGGTGGACCATAGCAGATATCAAGGGAATTAGCCCGTCTACATGCATGCACCGAATTCTGATGGAGGATGGGGCGAATCCCTCACGTCAACCGCAGAGGAAATTGAATCCACCAATGATGGAGGTGGTCAAAGCAGAAATTCTGAAGTTACTTGAAGTTGGGGTCATCTACCCAATTTCTGACAGTCAGTGGGTCAGTCCGGTTCAAGTGGTACCCAAGAAAACCGGAATTACTGTGGTGAAAAATAAGGATGAAGAGTTGGTTCCCACCCGTATTCAAATGATTGAAAGGTTAGCATGTCATCCTTACTATTGTTTTCTTGATGGTTATTCTGGTTATTTTCAGATTGCGATTGCACCGGAAGATCAGGAGAAGATGACATTCACATGCCCATTTGGAACTTTTGCATACCGACGCATGCCCTTTGGTCTATGCAATGCACCGGCTATTTTCCAATGGTGTATGGTTAGTATATTTTCTGATTTTGTAGAGCACATATTAGAAGTCTTCATGGATGATTTTACTATCTATGGTGACTCTTTCGAAGACTGTCTATCTAATCTTGCTCTAGTTCTTAAGAGGTGTGTCGAAACCAACCTGGTTCTTAATTCTGAAAAATGTCATTTTATGGTTGGGCAAGGTATAGTGTTGGGTCATGTCATCTTATCTAAGGGAATGGAGGTAGATAAAGCTAAAATTGATATTATTCAGTCTCTACGAAATGGGTGGAAGCCAAGGCCACCCGTACTGATGATTCTAAAGTAGTTGCAGATTTCATTCAGCATAATATTTTCTCTAGGTTTGGAATTCCAAGAGCCCTCATTAGTGATAGAGGAACGCACTTCTGCAACCGGACTGTGGCTAGTTTATTGAAGAAATATCATGTGACGCACAAACTCTCCACTGCGTATCACCCGCAATCGAATGGCCAAGCCGAGGTTTCAAATCGAGAAATCAAATCCATTTTGGAGAAGACAGTGAATCCTACTAGGAAAGACTGGAGTTTGCGCTTGGATGATGCACTGTGGGCATACAGAACCGCGTTCAAGACACCGATTGGGATGTCCCCATATCGATTGATTTTTGGGAAACCATGTCATCTGCCCGTCGAATTGGAGCATCGAGCCTACTGGGCTATTAAAAATTTCAATATGCAGACGGATGAGAGTGGAGCGCATAGAAAGCTGCAGTTGCAAGAACTAGAAGAGATACGCAATGATGCATATGCGAGCTCAAAGATTTACAAGGAAAAGACAAAGACGTTCCACGACAAGATGATCTCTAGTAGGGTGTTTGAAGTCGGTCAAAAAGTTTTGCTCTATCACTCACGACTTCGATTATTCCCAGGTAAGTTGCGTTCTAGATGGATTGACCCGTTTGTTATCATTAATGTCTTTCCTCATGGCGCATTGGAAATAAAAAGCTTGGAAACTGCGAAAACATTCAAGGTGAATGGCCAATGATTGAAGCATTATTTTTAAGGGGTCCAAGCGAATGCGGAAGAGGATGCGCATGATCTCACACTCGATGATCCGCCACAGATTGATTAAATTCACAGCATCCAGTCGGGCTGACGACTATAAACCAAGCGCTGTTTGGGAGACAACCCAAATTTTTATTTATTTTTTTCGTCTTTGCACCTCTGTTTCTTTCGTTTCTTTTGTCATTTTTTTTTTAGTTTTTACTGTACTAATTTTGCGTGACTTGAGAATTGATTTGGTTTTACTTTTCCACAGGTTTTGTCACACAAAATTGGGCATATTCGAAGCCCAGGCGCGCGCGCCCCATTCCACTGGGCGCCCACTCAGCTTCAAAGTCAGGAAACGTACTTTTTGCAAAGGCCAGGAGCGGGCGCCCAACCAAACCGCACGCCCGCGTGATTTCTCATTTCCGGAAATTATAAAAAGACGTCAAGCAGGCGCGCGCGCTCCATTACACCGAGCGCCCGCGCGAGTCCTGGGCACCAATTCGTAGAAACTCGATGCGCAAGCGCGCATGCCCTACTACACTGAGCGCCCGCGCGATCCCACCTCTCGAAATAAAAAATTTATGCGATGCGCAGGCGCGCGCGCCCCACTACACTAAGCGCCCGCGCGACGGGTTTTTAAAGAATCCGAGGATCGATACAATCTTCACTTTCTCATCTATCCTACATTCTAAAGCCCTAAATCCCTAAAACCCTCCCACTCTCACTCAATATTCCTCTCCAAATCGTTTCATTCTTTGAGAAATTGTCTACTACATCCCACATCCCTATCTCCAAATTCTTTCCCCAATTTCTCTCAACCCATCGAAGACGCGTGAATTTGGGTCGAGTTGCTCATCTCGTTCGTGGGAATTGTTTGGAGCTTTTCAAAGTCGGACATCGAGTTCTATCTTCTATTGGGTAAGTGTTGGCTTTCATCTCCGGGTTTGAAGCTCTTCTTCAATCCGAAATTAATATTGTGAAGTTGTGAAGTATGGATTTTGTTGAAGTTTGGGGGAAATATTATTTGTGAATTCTTTGGTTGGTGATTGTGGTGAAGTTATATTGTTGTGTATTGTTGAAGTTTAGAGGGAAGAATAGAGTGGTATATTGGCATATTTGAATACGTTTACAAGAGTGCACCTCAAGTGTTTGATAGATGGCGCCCAAGAAGAAAACTAAGTTTGGCGCTTCTTCTTCTCCTGCTCCCGCTCCTACCGAAGCTAATAGGCGTTTTTGGAACGCCCAGGCTGCTGCATATTATCAAGAATGGCTTGGGAAGAACATCCTAGCCGAGCGAGGATTCGATGCATCTGTTGGTTTTGAGCCAAGTGCTTTTACGACGAGTATTGGTCCCGACAATGGCAGGAGTTTGCGAAGCAACCTCAAGACGCAGTTGTTCCTTTGGTTAGAGAGTTCTACGACAACCTAAAAGTGAAACATGTTCAGATGAAGGGACTTGTGCATGGGAAGATGGTCCCATTTGACTCTCACTCCATCAATACTCTTTTTAAGATTCCCCCGGTGTATCACGATGAATATCTGGAATTCAAAAACAGTGTCATTGATTACGAAGCTGTTATTCGTCGCATCTGTCAAACGGGGGCTGAGTGGCACTATGGGCGTGATGGTATGCCATCCAAGTTGAAGAAGACTGAACTGCAATATGAGGTCAATCTGTGGTATAACTTTATTTGCGCTCACCTGAAGCCGACCAACCATGAGTACGAGGTTACACGGGATCGAGCTTTATTGCTCTATTGCATTGTGGAGGGGAAGTCCATTGATTTGGGAATAGTTTGTCAGGAGACTATTCTGCACGTGGTGCAAGGAAAGACGAGTGGTGGTCTTGCCTTGCCTGTTATTATTTCTGACCTTTGTGAGGAGGCCGGGGTGGATTGGAGCCACACGGAGGAGATTTTGAAGCCCATCGCCGCCATTGCATTTGACTGCAACACCCGCTTGGTAACTCCAGCGCAGCAGCAGCAGAGAGAAGAGAGAGCTGCAACACGTAGAGCACAGGCACCCCAGTATCAGTCGGCTCCTTCTGTGACTGATCGATTGACTAGAATAGAGGAGGAGGTACGACTGTCACGACAGGAGCAGCAGCAGCAGAGAGAGGAGATTCGAGCTATGCAGCAGACGTCTGGCGTGTTTATGAACTATATGATGGACCTCTCTGCAACTGTTCTCCCGCACTACTTTCCTGATGGTGCCAGCTTCCTACCTCCGTGACCACAGTGGCCTCCGATATTTGGCCCGACTGACCCTCCTACTGATCCACATCCTAATGGTGATGGTGGTGACCACTGACGGTCATCACCTGAGGTACATGTCCTGTTTCTGTTCTTTTATACTGTCATATCATTGAGTACAATGTATGTACCTAAGTTTGGGGGGAGTTCAGTAGGTTGTTGGATTTTATGGTGTTTTGTCTTGTTTATTTGAGTGTCAGTGTGGTTGTTTTTATGTGTCGAGTTAGTTTGTTTGTTTGTTTGCTTGAGTTGTAAGAGTTGCATAACTTTTGAGAAAAAAATTAAGAAGTGGAAATATAGCCGATGATGATTTTTAGTTGTGTTAATTGAAAAAAAAAATTTGACTCCTTGAATATCTGCCTCCCTACGAAATGTTTTTGAAAGTTTGACCAAGTGGACTTCAAACTCCTATATACTCTGTGAATTTTGTTTGATCATGAGTTTGAAACAGACAGATATAGATAGGATTAAGGCGTTGTTTGGATCATTTGGGCCTTTACTGATCAATTCATGCAATATCCTTAGTTGCCCTTTGAGCTTTTACATATACATGAGCACATGAGGTGCATTTGCTGAGTATTTGTTGTGCAAAATCACCGTTTACTGTTGGTGATTCTTCTTTTTCTGCACTGGTTGAATTCATGTGAGTTAATTGTGGAGAGAGATTAATCTAGAACTAGCTTGAACATCCCTTGAGGTGCAATACGGGTATACTGTGACTTAGGAATGAGATAGACAATTTTTCTGAATTAGATTGAGCCTTTCAAGCCACCCTTAATACATTGTGTCCCTAGTATCTCTTTTGAACCTAATTGAAAACAAATGGCAAGCGTGAAAACGTGTGATAAACCCCCATTCGACATTATTTCAAGGTCCTACAACTACTACCTGCAGCTTAAACACTATTTCCTATCTTTAAGGAGTAATTGCATGTTTGATTTTTATACTCTTGATTTGAATGCTAATAAATGGATAGTGTGTTGAGAAGTGCAACGAAAAAATCGAAAGAAGTGTAGTAGTGGAGGGGATGAGAATTAAAAAAAAGAAATAGATTGGGTAGAAGGAAGAAATCTGAAAAAAAAAAAAAAAAAAAAAGAGAAAACTGTGAATAAAAGGCGAGTTGAAAATGAAAAAAAGAAAAAAATGGAGTTGAAAGAATGAAAAAAATTTTGCCATGTGAATGAAAAGGAGTGGATTTAAGGAATAATATCATATTTTACTCCCTCTTTGAATTCTTTCCTTCGTTTGTAGCCATAAGGCCAGCCTTACATTATAAGCCGAATAAGACCTATGGACCGAGTCACAGTTGCCTAATATACTAGTGGAGAGGGGTTGTGAGAGTTTAGCTTATGGATTGTCGATTGACATTTTTGATGAATATGAATTTTGATCAAAACACGCAAACACTATATTCTTTCTTGAGCTAATTTCATTGTGAGCGTTTTTTATTGAATATCCTTCATGTTGATCCCGAGTTACCTTGAAAGTCCTCATGATCTATAGATGTTTGAATTGAGTTTGGGGGAGAATGTTGTGAACGTGAGTTGCGGAGTCTAAAAGTGTATGAGGTTGAGCTATGTTTCTTGCTTAAACAATTTTCCAATGTTAGGAGGATGTGATGTGATTGGATTTGAAAAATTGTGATTTCATTGCTGAGGCTATTGATACACGATAATTATTGATGATTCTCTAATATTGTGTATACTTATTTTTATTAGGTGTTTTTTTTTGTTCGGGACGAACAAGAGTTCAAGTTTGGGAGAATTTGATAAGTGCATTTTATGCGCTTATATTGCTTAGTATTTAGCTTGAATCTTGTGTTTGATTGGTAGGTATTATGTGATGTTATGTTGTTTTTGTTGGATAAAGGCAAGACGAGCCTTGGATTTGATTTGATGGATTTAAGCTAGAAAGAATGGAAGAAAAATCAAAGATCAAGACTTGAAAGATGAAGATAAGAAGAAAATACGAAGCGAAGGCGCGCCCGCGCAACAATATCGCGCGCCCGCGCCGCTCTGAATATTGTGAGAAGCGTACATCAGGTGCGCCCGCGCCATAATACTGAGCTTCCGCGCGATGGTCTGTAGCAAACAAGGAATTTATGCGTGGGAGTGGAGCACCCGCGCAGGAATTTGGTGCGCCCGCGCCACTCTGGAGAATGCAAGATGCGAAGAAGCTGCGCACGCACGCCAGTCCATTGAGCGTCCGCGTCGTCGTGCGCAGACTTATTTTTGGAAGAGTTTTATGTTTTGAAAACTCTTGTTTTAATTTCGAGGCCTATCTTTGGACGATTTGTTGCCAAGATATAAGTCTTTTATTAAGTTTTAAGAAAAAAAAATGCAGACTTGGAGTTGGAGTTGAAGATTTATCTCTTGCAAAGACTAGGTTTTTTCTGAGAATTCTAGAATTCCGCTTTTTATTATTATTTTTATTTTGTTCTTCATGAATTGTGTTGGCTAGTTCTTAATACTTGGTTAAGGAAGACGAAGCCCTTGATTAATTTATTCGTGAGATTTATGTTTTACAGAGCTTGATTATTGTTGAGTGTCAATAATTATTCTGATTTATTTCATGATTGTATATTTGATTATTAGCTTGATCACCTGATAATTCTTATATAAAATATATTGCTAAATTGGAGTTTGAATCCATAATTGTTTCAATTATCTGATTTGCGAAGCAACTGCAATTAATAATCGTCTGCTTGTGAGATTAGGAATTATAGGGATAATAATTGACTAGGCTAAATTCATCTGCTTGTGTATGGGTTGTCTAGATTTATCAGTTTCACTAGTTTGCATGCTATCGTAGGTTTAAATCTAATCGCTTGTATTAGGTTAATTCATTGGTAAGGATTATCTTAGAACAGTTGTGTCTAGTTAACTATAATTAAGGTGAAACAGGAATTTAATTTCCAATGATGAATATTCAACAGGATTAAATATTTTTAGATAATCGATGATCGAACGAATGATATCAAGGGTGTAGTTGACCAAAACCAAGGCTTGTCTCTTATTGAATTTTCCGTTGTGATTTAATTGTGTTTGGTAATTGATAGAATTGCATTCATAATTGTTTTTAAATTTTAGTGGATAAATTTCAAACCAAAAACCCCCTTTTTACTATTTTCGTATTTTTAAAGAACACGGAATTTTATCTTTCCTCGTGGGAACGATCCCTACTCACACTACTGCATGTTTTTATTTACCTGAGTGAGTCGGGTAATTTGGGCGTATACGATAAGCGCTACCAAAGGGACTGTACTGTACGTTCACCATAATCGACTAGTTCTTGCAGGAACTATCAGTGATACCTAGGGAATCATGGGGCGGTGCTACTTAACGCTCTTACCATGATTCGATGGGTTAAATCAGAAATGAGTTCTGACATTTTATGATCAAGGGGTTGATACATAAAATGGGGCTACAAGGGTAAGCCCATATAAAGGAATATTTCCTGAATCACAAAGAGTTGTGAACCCACAACTAGCTGTATCCCTGAATCATTGAGGGTTACACAAGTACTGGTATTCTTGTTCCCGTTGGGATAATAAATTCAAATAGTTGAATTTATGATAAACAGATTTGACTGGATCGATTAATAAGCTTATAAATGGTTTATAAGAGCTTATAGGAATTTTGAGAGCAAAATTAATTAAAAGTGTTTAATTAATTTTTTCCAAGTTGGACTTAGATTTAAAGGACCAATAATATATATATATATATATATATATATATATATATATATATATATATATATGCATTAGAATTGTTCAGAGGCTTGCTCAAAATTATTCCTACTCTTCGTAGCTTTCTTTCGTCCTGCTCTCAAAGCCAATTCGGTCATTAAGAAGAATTGATAGGATCAATTTCTTCATTCAATCTTAACAAAAATTTCTTCTATTTCTTAAGTGCGTTTTAGAATAGGAACAGGAAATCTGGTCGTGGACCTGATTTGAAGAAAGAAGGAAAAATCCAGTTGATTGTTCGTAGGGATATACAACAAGAGCTATTTTCGATTTTTCGAAATAGTTGGAGTCCAGTGAATTTGTTCACCGAAGGTATAACTTCATAAACTCCCTACTAATGATTATTTAAACCATACGAGTGTCCAAACTTATTTTGAACGTCAAAATAAAATTTTAAACTTCCGCTGCGTCTTGGGTACGAGAGATCTGGTATCCCAACATTTTGTTGCAATGTCCACATCGAAACTCCTTATCACTATGAGGAAATTCTCCTGACCCGTTAGAGGAAGACATCGTAGTTGATCTTTTAAATGATTGACCCTTCGGTCCCAATGAACTAGAGTCTTTAATACACTTGATTAACTCTCTTTGCTTCCTACTTGATGGACCGTATAAATTTAAGAGAGCCTCTCTAAAATGTTCTCATCTAAGCTGACCAAAATGTTGTTGCAAAACCACATAAGTGGATTGCCACAATTCTCGAGTTCTTTCCTGTAAATTTAGGTCAACTATTAAAATTTTCTCTTATGCCCAAAACTAAGTGTGGCAAAGCACTGTTTCATCTGATCCACCCAAAGCATAACTTGATCAGCAGTTTCTCCTCCTTTGAGGGGCTGAGGACCTATCTTGACATATTCAAGAATATTGACTCTTACTTGATTCTGTTGTCCTTATTCGGAATTAGAATCATGCTTTTTATCTTGTCGGACACAACCATCATCATCATGTCTACTCTAGATACCACGATTATTGCCTGCCATCTGGAATCAAAACACAATTCTAAATCCCAAAACTGATACTATGTCCCACAGAATCCTATTGCATGCTATGATACCATAAATGTAGTGACCCGCACTGTGATCACCTACTAATCAAAAACTTAGGCATGCAATTAAATAATAAGTAATCATAATCAGAGTAAATGCAGAAACTTAAATAACTTAATATCAGAAAGGTAAAACCTAGTGGCTAACCCTGCAATCTTGTCTTGGTCACCACCTAATCTCCAAATCATCAGAAGTACTACCTTCAACTTCCCCATCGAATGGGGTGTCCAAACAACAGAAAATAACTGGACGTGATCATAAAACGCTCAGTACGAGAGTATGAGTATACATTATTATATCTGCATGTATGCAAGTGTACGGATACCATGACTCAAGGTCAAGATTATCTGGTCAAGAACAGACTAGGGCCCTGGGTATATAGCACGGTGTGCCGTCTCTTCAGGAGGTGACCTACATACCCAACTGATGGTGACCTGACACAAGTCTACGTGTCCAACCAATATTGGTGACCTGACATGAGCCATGTGTCCAACCATCCACTGACAAGATAGGGTAAACACCCTACTACAGGATATCACAAGGGTACAAGCTCAAGATGATTATGCATGAAGCATAATAACATGTCATAATATATGCAGATAAAATCATTCCATATAACAATGCAACACATAATACATGCATACTCAATCAGGGTATCTCGAATAGTACTTTCGTACATTAAAAACTAGGCAAGCTACATCAACTCTATGTCCAAGACTATATTTACAAGATCACTATATCACTAAACAATATCTAAAAACCTTAATTTAGCTAATAGATACTCCCAAACTATTTATAGGATCTTGAGTATACCTCCGTCCGTCGTTAGCCCTTTGTTTTCGAATGTCCCAGAACTTGGGCACAACACCGCTACGACTTCTGAACGCGTCGCCAAGACTTGCCCCTCGACTACTATGGCTATAAAGCCCATAAACTACTCAAGAGACGAGATTGGAAGGTTGGAAATGAGCAAGAAATTGTGATCTCGGACCCTATATTTATAGAACACGATCGGAAGCTCCGAACGCCAGATCGGAAGCTTCTATCTGCGCATGCATGCCACGTTTTGGACGGCTACGATCGGAAGCTCCGATCTGCACTTTGGAAGCTCTGATCTGCACTTCGGAAGCTCCGATATCTATGCATGCAGCTACGTGTTCAACCCACAAAGACACTTGGTTCTATTCGAGTTTGGAAGCTCCGAACTGGTTCGGAAGCTCCGATCTAATCACTCCTTCCGAACTGTTTTTGGGTGTTTCCAAACTGGTTTGGGACCCCCGAGACCCTCCCTAACATTTTCGGACGTTTCGGATCTTATTTTCCACTTATTTTCACCAAATAATGGCTCTTTAAACATGTTTTGACACTTTTAAAATTTTATGTCTTTTGCTAACATGTTTAAAATCACTTAATCTTTTAAAATAGAACCGGGCTACTAAAGATGAGCTCCGGGAAGGACCTTTCCAAAAAATTAAAGTTAAAATGACCAAGGTCATATGCTTGTTGTACAACGAACTCCTGATCCCGGGAAACAAATTATGTTCTCGTAATTATGATGTTGCCACAATTGCATATATCTCATCACCCAAATGACAAGTTTTACGATAAGTTTATGTTATGTCTTTGCATTATGTCCTATATTTCATACACGATATATATGTGTGCATTTTTTTGTTGAGTCTTTAGACTCAATATACTTGAATGATGCAGGTAATGATGTTTTAGATGATTTTATTGACGATTGTGGAATTGGACCTGAAGCGGAGCAAACGATCGGGTGGGCAGGATATGCATGAGTGTGTTGTCAGAAGAATTTTATGTCGTGCACACTTTAGTTTATTGATCGAGAAAATACTACCACTGAAAATGAACTCAAATAAATCTATCAATTAAGCTCGAATAAATCGCAAGTGCACGAGTCAAGTTATAGTATAGTGTACAGAGTACGAGTATCGTCCCACGGAGATTGATTTGTGAAAAAATTACTCAAGTATTATTCTTTAGCTAATTAAGATGACATGAGAATAAATTAATAAACTAACATAAAAGAATGAAACAAAAATAAATTATATTCAAAAAATAAATAAACAATTGTTAGGATCTCGGTTCACCAACCCTTTTTCTTCTCTAATGATTAAATTTCAATTCTCAAGTCATGCTTCTGACGGAATTCCCTAATCTATCAATATACTATGTCGAGCTATATTAATCTAACTAACAAAATGCAATAACCAGGTGTCCTTGCGTTATTTAGCAATTGCAATTGCATTAATGAATGGTGAAATCCAATAGCTTTCGATCTATTGGACTATAACTATCAACATGTATCCAACCTCATATGTCTATGCAAGTTTTAGATCCATGGATTATATTACACTATCATGTTATAAAATCTTCTTTCAGTATCAGTTATAACACATAAAATCAATTTGAAGTTGATCAATCTCCAAATAAACAATAAACACAATAATATAATCAAGAACGCTTAAAAATCAAATTCAATCTTCAAAAAAAAAATCAAAATAAAGTTTTTGGAGTAGGATCCCCTAAATCCCAAAAAAAAAAAAAAAAAGAGAAAAGAGAAAACTAGTAGTTGCGGTTCTTGAGTTCTTCTTGTCTTCTCTCTCGCTCACGCCCTTCATTTCTTGGCTTGATAGCGGCTTCTCTCCTTCTCAATCTGATGCCCCTTTCTCGCGTCTGATATGTCTCTTTTATATGTGGTAGAAAGCCCATCAAATAAAGCCCCAAAAAAAATCGCAACTTTTAATTTTCGAAAATTAAGATTTTTCCAATCCGCGTCGCGCCTAGGCGGTAAAAAAATCCCGCCTAGGCTCCCAATGTTCTGTCCCAAAAATTTGTTTCTCGCATATGCTCTTCTATAGCGCGCAACAATTTTCAAAAAATCATATCTCACAATCTAACCGTCAGATCAAGCTGAAATTTTGAGAGAAGCTTTAAAACATCGTGATCTACAATCTGGAAGGTGGAGATTGGATTTGGATCCTTAATCATTAAAAATTAATTTTTGACAATTGCTGCTCCGTAATTCATTCTTGTGGCTCTACTCTTGTTCCAAATTCTTGATTTCTTCACAAATTCCTACAAAAACCGACCCGGAGAGTGAAATACACAAACATGAAATAAATCACAATAAAAACACATAAAAACACAATGAGACAATACAAATGCATGCAAAATAGACATAAAAATTACATAAAATAATGCACACAAAATGAACTTATCATTTATTCGGAAGGAAAACAATTTTTGTTTCTTTTACTGTTGGTTTAGGCTGGCAAACGATGTGAGGATTATTTCATTCAGATTGTTGGTGCACATATACCTCTTTTAATTAAACCTTTTTATTTCCGCAAATTTTCCCAATTTTTTTTAAAAGAATGTATGTTTAGTAGGTCCTTGAGTTTTGGGACGTTACATTATCTGGTCTTGAATGATGAGTCTTCCCATCGCCTTCTCTATTTTTCTATTGTAATTGTATCCAACTTAGTTTGAACTAGTAATTTGCGCATGCGAAAATTCGTGTGCATGTATAATTTAAGTTATATCTAAAACTAATAAACATTTTTTTATATTTTTAAACTGGCAAAATAAAGTTGAAAGATGGCAATTATAATTAGTAAGACATATTTTTGTCCATCCATTAATTTGATCAAAGTTTTATTTTAAGGAGTTCATGCATTATTATATAGTATAGAAGTATGGATATAGTTTTATGTTTCATTCTAAAAAATAAATCGGCACCACTATAAAAATTCAGAAAAGTGAAAAACCCACTGTGTATACTAATTGTTTTTTAGGTCTTGTAATTTTAGATATCGAGCACAAAACCGGTTATAAATGAGATAGTTTGGTCTTTTTTTTTTTAATAAATAAATGAGTTAAATGTGCTTGGATTTTATTTTTTTAAAAAAAGAAATAGATGATATCAACCTTTAATTTATAGATATAGACAAACAAGTGAGGAAAAGATAAATCATAAGCGCGGTACTTGAACAATGGAAGGGAAAATTTGAAAAAAAAAAAATTAAGCTAGAGAGTTTGGTATATAAGTCATTTCAATACTATTTTTAAAATAATTAATTAATAAAACTAAAATACCCTTATGAGAAAGTTCGCAAAATATAGAATCTGATAGAATGTAACGGTCTATTGTTTGTTTGGATCAGGCAAAAATATTAAAGGAAAATGCCAAGAATCAAAATCAACATGTGATCAACTTCTTGATTTGAATTAAATTTTAAAGAAGGAAAAGAAAATTTTGAGATTAAGAAACACATAAAAACACATAAAACTTGTTTTTTTAAGTAAAAAAATGAATTTAAAGAAAGGTTGAAAAAATGAATTTAAAGAAAGGTTGCAGATACTCAGTTGAAATTATTTCGTTCAACTGCTGCATGAAGAAAAGAAACAGTACAACAATCCAACCTCATTGTAAATTTAACGAAGGTTAAGGATTCTCGACTTAAAACATTCATTCTTGGATGATGATACCTACAGATAATTCAATACAACATGCAAGGCAAATGAACGTTTGTACTTTTCCAAAATCACCTTACACTACAAAAAAAATTAGAACCTTCCCAAAATCAGTGTTTTGCCACTTCAACGTGATCTGAAGATTTTTGAATTTAAAGAGAATTCAAGAACTGTTTGTGGAAGGAAGATAAACCCTAAATATGTTTTTCAAAGTGATTTTCCCCCTACACGTCGGGCATTTGTTCTGAGCAGCTATGGCGTTTCTGATGCACACCTTGCAGAAAATGTGACCACACTTTGTCGACATCTCCTCCACCAACGGGCCCATGCAAATTGGGCAGTTGAATGTAGGTTCCTTTGGTGGTGGCGGAGGCAATGTCCTACTCCATCCTTGTTTTGGCTGAAAGTTGTAAACAATGTAACTAGTCAATCTGATACTGACTTCAACAACAAAACAGCCTGACGTGGGGATATAGACATAGAACAACACATGCATGTTGATAAACCCAAAAGAGACCAGCTCAGAAAACAAGTAAAAAGCCAAACAGTATGTTCAATATATCAAAAAAAGAGCAAGTCAAAAAGATAAGATCTATAAAGCAAAACCTATTATGGTAAATGATGCAGAAACGAAAGGACCCAAGTAGGAAGTTGCTGAACAATACAAAGCTACGAAGACCCAAAAAAAAAAACTACAAATACAAATAATATTCAGTCCTCGATCAAGATTTTAGATGGAAAAAACAGGTACACTCGAAACTTTTAAAACAAGTACATCCCAAAATCACGCAGTGCGTTGTGTCGCTATTTATTTCAGTTCATTCCAAAAATAAGTTTAAAATAAGTCGAGCTTGAGCTTAAAATTGATTACTCGGTCAAGTTCGAGTTCGAGTTCGAGTTCGAGCCCGAGCGGATTAATTAATCGAGCTCAAATTGCACGGTACTCGACTCGGCTCGGCTCAACTTTTATGCACCCTAGATCAAACCATGCAATTTTGATATGTGTGCCAAAAAAAAAAGAAAAAAAAACTGAAGATATCAATCACAACCAAAGTAAATTGGAACATATATGCGCATGTATTCACCAGAAATACAAGAGCAAAGCATATTCTAGTTTTCACTAGAATTATACAAAGATTGCACGTGACCAGCATTCAGCAGAGACAATTTGTTACCATGAAATTGCTACTGTCTTCCAGATTTACGTAATTGCCGGAATTTGCGTTTGTTTGGTTTGAAAGGCAACTTGTCTGGTTGCTTTGAGGTGACCTTTCTTCTGTAAAAGTTATATCATAAACAATTTCATAGAAAGTAAAACTGGTAGGGAAACAAAAAAAGCAAAAAAAAAAAACTAAACAATTCACTTCAACTAGCATTGATAAATTAAAAAAATGTAATAAATAAGCTCAATCAAATTTACAGATTCAGCACAATAGCCAGGGACTTCCTAGAAGCTAGTGGACAATACGATGTTTGAATTGAAATATTCGGCGAAATAACATAAATAGTTTCTATCTGACCCCTGGATAGGAGTTATTTGGATCATCAAGTAGCTATAATGAATACCTGAAGTAAATGTTATTCCACAGTAACTTTCCAAGAAAATTTAAAATTCTACAAAGCACAGAGAAAACCAAGTAAATTTTTTTTTAAGATATCCGTCATTCTGCACATATATTTTTTCTTGAATAATGTCATGTATTTATAGTATTATGATATGATTATGATTTTAAAGTCAAATCTCTAACTTCTCCTCATAGCACACTCTCATCAGTAAAATAAGCACCACGCCACAGCTGAAAGCAAAGTTTACAGAATACACGTGCATTACCAGCTTCAACATCGACAACAACAGGAAGCCCACGATTCTTTCTAGAATTAATTTTTGCCTGAGAAACAATTTAGAGATGAATGTTGTTATACTGATGGAGTTCACAACAATTAAAGAGCAGAAGTAGAGTCAGAATAAGAGTTCTTGTACTTCAGCAAATGTTCTTGGGGAAGATATAATGACATCATCATCATCATCATATGCTTCAAGATCAATTGGTGCATCCAGCATAATTGTTGCTTCTTGCCTGTCCTGTGACGTAGTGTGAGTTGAAGTCCCTTCCCAACCCTGGTTTTCAGATGGAGGCACCACATTAAGATCAACATCTAACCCTGGCATCCTCAATCGACTCTCTGTGTGCCTCAAATCCCCATCACTGCTCATTTTAAAGGTTTTGCGAGTGCTTGAATCCCCTGAAAATCATCAGCGCCACACCAAAAATTAGGCAAATTGATGTCATATTCGTAAGAGGACTCAAATCTTAAAAAGATATAATTCAATAGTTAAAAAAATCAGTAAACAAAAAGATGCCATGAAATCATTTATTATGATGAATAAATCTTTTATTAGAAGTCCCTACAATTTGAAACACAAATCTAAAGGTATTTAGGGCATAAAGAAACTCGATCTTTCGTGCCAAGAGTTTTATCTAAAAGTCTATCATGGATTTTGACAAATTATAGAAAATTTCTTTTGGTAAATAAAGCCGGGAAAAAAAAAAAGACAGCCAGATATTACTCATTAATAAACAAGAAATTTACATCCTCCACCGTTCAATGAAGTTTCTTCCTTGAAACTAAGCAAAGGTTAAAACCTTTGAACAAAAGATGGGCTTTCCTGCTTTCGCACAATCACCTTGTTAAGTATCGCTGAAATTTATACCTATAATTCAGCCATTGGAGCTCTCTGCTATTTCTAGAGTAAACTCTAAGACCCTTGCATCTGACCTTTATCTAAGATCTGCCAGTTGGGGCACACTGATGCCCGTCCTTTAGTGTTTTAGACATTACCTAATTTGTTCAAAGTTTCCAGAATCCACAAAGTCCCATCTTTCATCAGCATTCGCCTTCAGGGCAGCCATTCCTTCAGATAACCATTGTCTGATAGAGGCAGTGTTCCTTCTTATTTAGCCACTTGGATCCCAGGTATAGGAACTTCCTTGGTTCTCTTCTTCCTTCTATTAATATTGCTAAACCCAGACAGAGAATCTCAACAATTTATCAAAGCTGCATGCTTCCAAGACAAGGGCTGATTAAATTATGTTTCTCAACCCTCAGACAGCCCTAGCACTTTCATTTTCATTTTCATCAAAGTCCTGTATAAATGTGTCCTTAATGTAAAGGTATGTGTGTTGTCAGAGTCCATACGACCATGAATGTTGAGTTTTGGTTATCATATTTTAGTTGTCCAATAGAATCTTTGCAAATTTGCATTGTACAATCATGGCACACGTTCCTTACTGAAACATCTCTTTATGAATCAAATCGTAGACCCTGCACTAAGACTATGAAAAGAGAAACAGGACCTCTAAACTTCCAAACTCACGACTGACAAACCGGCGAAAAGTCTATGTTCACTAACATGGCTCCCCTCATTTCTGTAGTGACCATCTCCAGCTTAAACCACAGACACTCTCATTCATGTGTCACTAAGTCAACTGTCAAGATACTCCTTCATGTCTAATGCGCGTATCCGATTCATAACTTATATAAAACCGTGAATATTATCTGATTTTGAAAGATTCCAAAGCAATTTAAACATGTCCCCTCTGATATTCCCATCACTTCATCAGAAGTAGAGGCCTAAAAATCAAGACTTAACACACACACACACACACATTTTGTCTTTCCTACTGTTCTTAATTGTCCATTTTATTTTAAAAAAGATCATCTCTCAAAGAAAACAACCATAACTCGTAATGTATTACCTGAGAGAATGAACAGGAATCACAACTTCGAATTTCTTTAAATCTTTAAAATGTAAAATTACAACGAAAAGCCACCAGAGTATTAATTAACTCTCCTAACATAAAATATCAAAAGAAAGAAGATGAAACTTTAAAACCCCGATTTAGTACCCCTAACATCAGATGGGAAAAATTAAAAATAAATAAATAATTACTTGATAGACCTCAATTCTATTGAAATACACATTGCAGACGATCAACAAGAATCGGTTCTGAAACAAAAGAGTAAAGCCCGAACCAGAGAAATTAACGATAATCGAAACCCGCAACAAATAAACAATAACAAAACAAGAATTATTCATGGAAAAGAAGAAACTAACCCGGTTTGCTCCAAGAAAGAAGTGAAAGGACAGCATTTATATATTAGTAATCCATCATCACTGCGATGCGAAGGAAGGTTGAACAATTCGCGTGTGCGTTCATTGGGAAAGAAATAAAGAAACAAGGAAAGACAACAGGCGGTAAACCAAAAGACTTATTGCTGCAATAGCAAAGGAATGTTTTTTTTAAAAAAAAATTCTTAATTTATTTTCAAGTATATATATATATATATATATATATATATATAAATTCTTAATTTATTTTCAAGTATATATATATATATATATATATATATATATAAAACTCTAAATTTTATTTTTCACAAAAACTTTTATCGATTGTCGAAATTATTTAACTAAATAACCAACCATCATTTTGAAATATAACCTTCTCAAATTTTTTTTTTGTTTAGACTTTATGTTTCTTTTGTAATTGAATGTCATTTTGCAAAAAAAATTTCAAGAAAGATTATAAATAAAAAAATTTATTTGATCTAGATCATTTTTCAAACTATCTACCAATCAATTTGTGATATTCCACCCATCTCATAAAAAAAAATTTAAGTTTTATGTGAAAAATATTATTGTTTCATTGTATACATGAGTTGACGAATGTTGTCGAGCAAGAGCATTGTAAAAAAAAAAATTTAAAATTAGTTAATATAAAAAATTATATAGAATTTATAACAACAAATAAAATTTTAAGATAATACAATTTTTTTAATAATAATTGTTAAATCAAATCAAGATAAATTCGATATGGAACAATAACACTTAAATGATCTCAGATCTAATAAACATATGATACATAGTTGTTGACCTTTTAACCAAATCAAATCAGTACAAGAGCAACTAAACAATGCTTATGTGTTTCACAGCAAGCAATTAAAAAAAGCGAAAAATAGAATATATCAAAACACAGTGATCATGCACTGCCAAAATGCACCATATGAATTAATTAAGTATGTATGTATCAATTCAAAACAGCTTTCGAAAGAAGTTTTTGCATCCATGCATCAACAAGTTCATCATGAGTTGTCTTAATTACCACCAAGGAAAGCAGCATTTCTGCGTCGAAAACAAAGCCGAATAAGAAGAAAGAAGATGAATCAAGATCAGACAGGATATAGTGTTGTAATAATTCATGAATGATTAACACCTTTGGTTCGTTGGATGGACGTTGAATCTGCGGGCTGTAAGACGGCCGTTTTGGTGCATTTGACACATGACCAGGTGTAGGATTCCTTTCCTGGCGTACTTTATCGAATACAAGGGTCAGATTTTCGGCCGAACGAGGATCATGTTCGTTCCAATCACCAAATCTTGGAACAGCTGCACCTTTTTCTGGCTGTCATTCGAAATACAATCAATAACAACAACAACAACGGTCCATTCCGCGTAGGCTATACAAACAAAACCACAGCTTTTTTTTTTTTTTTTTTTTTTTTAACATGGAGTGGAAGTATGATGCAAGAAAGAAAATATATTGTATCTTTTATTTGTAGCAACTGGCTAGGCTAGGCTTTTTTGGTGGGATGGATATATATTTCTTCAATTTACAAGTCATTCTACGTTTTCTTATAGAGCGATGTGAAATCAAAACTATAACATGTTATGAAGATTAATGATTCTGAATTATTATTGAAATCTATGAAACATGACTTACACTATTGTCCTCTTGAGCAATCGGCCCTAGCCGGGATCTTGCGCGGATACCATGATTATTCTCATAGTTTGTTCCTTCCCATGGCGCAGAACCAACGCCTCTCCCGGCGTTTCTTGCCTGTGGATGATGAGGTGAACTCTCAATGCTATACTCAGATCCTGCACTAGACCTTGTAGATTGATTTGCTCTGTTCACACGACCACCATAACTCGACTCACTAGGAGGCCTTTGCCTCACATTTTCGTTTCGAACTGTAGAATTACTCAACTGCCTAAAGTCAGCATCATCCCTGCTTACTCTATGATCATGAATTTGCTTGACTGATCCCCTTACAATAGGTTCCTCTGGTTTGGTCCTAGTTTTTAGTGGGGCAGGGGCAGCAGGAGCGAGAGGCGAAGGCTCGATTTTACGGAACATGTCTGGATTCTCTAGGGGATCATTAGGATTTATTATTTTCTCACCTCTAGTTTTTCTTGCCTTGTCAAAGTAAACCGTGTAAGGAACACTGTCTTCACTTTCCCAGTTACCAAACTTTGGTACATTCGAACGCTGCTTCGCAAAAAGGCAAAAAAAAAAAAAAAATTCGCCATCCTTGTCAATTTTAAATACAGATAACTCGTTCATATATGAGAAGAATAGTACGTCTTCATATCTTTCAAATTTTACGTAGCTCTAAAATGGAAAAATCAAATGGTTCAGTGGCACTTAAATGTTACCGAGTTGAAGACTTAAACAGAAAATATTCAAGATCAAGTTTGTGATACCCTGTAAGTAGTATGTCAATTAGCATCACAAGGTGGTGTTAAGGTTGGAACCAATAAACTACAATTGGTTCTCTACCTCCCATTGTTTGTATCAACACTTTTGTGGAACTATATGAACAAATACAGTTAGGTTATGTTTGGATTGATAGATTTTGAAATCAGGGATTTCGATTATGTTTCAATTATTTACAATGAAAGATTAAATCTACGTCATACTTATTTATGCATTAGTAATACAATGTAAAATTGATTACAAAGATAAAACTTGAAATTCATCCTAATTAACATGAAATATTATATAAACATGTAAGATATGAATTTGAAGTTCATAGTATTTATTCTATAAACAACAAAATACATTTGAATCCATCAATTCAAATGCAACATTATGTTGCATTTGGAGTGGAGAATTTGGTTTTGATTGGTATTTGAATGAATGATTTGAAATTATTTTAATTGGGCTGAATTTGAAATATGTCGCAACCACTCAAAAAAATATGGATTGGAAGGAAACCTCATACGAACGTAAGATTTTAAATCGATGTATAATTCCTTTAAAAAAAAATTGATGTATAATTTTGTCACACCATCTCTTAACGAAAGAAAACGGAAAAACTATGCTATTAATTTATTGCCTACCCAAAAAAGTCAATGAAAAAGCAAGCTGTCAAGTGGAACCTCTCAAGTCCAAAGAATCAAGAAACTAATAAAAGAAAAAAGAAAAAGAAAAAAAGGAAAGAAAAGAAAAGAGAAGAGAAGAGAAGAGAAAAAAACTTCTTCAATTTGTAGATGGTCATTTTTTCTCAACCAAAGCAAATTACAAGTTAACATGTATCCAAACAGATGATCCTAGTTATAGTCTTCGTGCACACAAAGTTTATACGTCCAAAGAAAAAACAGAGGAATAACATAAATATAACATGAACAATATTTGTTTTCTGTTCGTCAATTCTAAACTCTTGACTTAATTTTTTAAAATAACAGATTGATGGTTCGCGGTGCTACCACGACAAAGTTTCAGGTTAAAACGGATGTGCTATAATGTCAATGGAACTAACAGCGCCCATGACCCATGATAACTACGGATGGAAAACCAAGAATTCCAAAAATAAACTAGAAATCAGCAATTGTTAAACAGAACAAATTAAAATTAATTGTAAACTTACAGCCATATGTATATATTTCTTGAGCAGAATTGAAGCAAACACCGTTACCCAATAGGGATCAGATAGATATTGGAAACAGCCCAAGAAAGAAACAAAAAGTTTGCAGAAACTAATGACGTGAGAGGATTAATATAGGAACGAGTTTACGATGCATTGACCGCATACCAGTCTTCACTCGCCTTCTGCTTTGAATTGTTCTTGCAGGTAATGATACCAATTAAATATAATATTTTGATTTTATTTTATTTTATCATTTTTCAAATTTTCTACCTAAAAATTATTTCCGTATTTTTTCACTATAAAATAAAAGTATTTTACTGGGAAGATTATACGATTTTAAAGATTCCAGGCAACTTGCCCACAAGCCCCCCCAAGTTCAAAAGGATTTGTACATTTTGCAACTTGTAGCTATTGAAGTTTGAAATATTCAAATTTTTCTTTTTATATTATGAGTTGTCATGTTATTGACAATTATTTCTTTACTTTTTCTAAAATAGAAAAATATTATTTTAAGAGATAAACACTTTTAATCATCATAGCCTACAACTAATTTTTTTTTCCCCTGAACATCTTATAATCTTGCAACTTGTAGCTATTGAAATTTGGCATATGCAAATTTTTCTTTCTATATAATTATGAGTTGTCATGTTATATTTTATTTTAAGGGATACACACTTTTAATCATCATAACCTACAACTAAATTTTTTTTTTTTTGTTTCTGAACATTTCGATCTAATGTTTTTGGTCCTTAAAACTTTTTTAAAAAATTTGGATAATTGGTCATAGCAGTTAATTTTAAATTTAACGGTAAGAACAATTTTTGTGATACTTACAAATGTTTAAGGACAAAAAAGGTTTAGAAAATATCAAGAACAAAACATATAATGACAAAGATAAATACAATAAATTATCCGGTATTTACTATATAAATGTATTTATTTTGTTTATATATGCGTAGGGGTGCAAATGAACCGAATTGAGCCGAATAATGATAAAATTTTAAGGTTTGAATTCGGCTCGATAAGAGTATATTCGAGTTCGAGCTCGATTCGAAATTCGATAATTTCAAATATTTTGGCTCGAGCTCGGCTCGAAATGAAGTTCGAGTTCGGCTCGAAACATTCGAACCTATTCGTGAACTATTGCTCGAAAATTATGGTTCGAAAAACTCGAAATGTTCGAAAAGGTTGAAAATGTATATATATTTATTATATAATTATATTATATTAATTAAATATTAAGGGTCGTGAACTATTCGTGAACTATCGAACATAATAATTTTGACTCGAGCTCGACTCGAAAAAAAGTTCGAACATGTTCGAATTTGGCACGAGTTCGATAAGCTCAAATACGAATCAAATATTTATCGAGTGGGCTCGTAAAACTCACGAAAAAATAATCTCTTAGCTTTCTTCCGACATGAAAAAATAATCTCTTAGCTTTCTTCCGACATGAGACTAGCAGGGCTCCAGATCCTCTAATATCACATTATGCTGAAATCGATCACTGATCCAATTTGAGTACACTCTATGCATCACATTATGCTACACATCATGACCCACACCATGTAACAACTAACAAAGACTTTGTACGCCCACAGGGGCATAGACGATTTGGTAAGGCCTGAGGTGACGTGAGAAGAAATTCTCCAGCGTTGCAGGTTCGATCCTCGTGTGGAGCATATTCCTCATTGAAATATTTGGGGATATGCGGGGATTGGACCATGTTGTTCCTTCCCTCAGATCCCTGCCTACTCGTGCACATCCCTCAATTTAACCCCCGCATGAACCAATAAATCTCTGACTCATGTGGGATAAGATTCCCTTCGGATCAACCCTTTTTTTTTTAACTTTGTACGCATATCAATCAGTTCGATCAATTATTATTTTATTTTTTATTTGTTTTCCTAATCAAGTGTTCCCGAGCAAACCGAAACCATTCATTACAAAGAAACAAATTTCCGAACAAAATTAAATCAGCTTTATCATGGTTCTACTTCCGTTTCGATATGTACTTATAAAACATTTTTATAAAAATATTTTTTTAAACTTTTTATAAAATATTCTATAAATTATTTTAAGAATAAATATGTGTTTGAATAACTATTCCATAAAAACATTTTAACATCACAAAAATAATATTGTTCATCTTTGACTTCCATAGTTCCATTCTAAAAATATCTAAAAACATTTCTCAAATATTTTTTAAAAAACTATACTCCGAAAACACTTTTTAGAAAATATTTTTCAAAAAAATTTTACAAAAAATTTATTCAAACACATACTTTAAATTTTTTTACTTATAAAACACTAAAAATGTTTTTAAAGTACGTGTCCAAACGAAATCCAAATTTTCCCAGCTAACCTGAAATTTTTTGTTCACCTTTTAGAGGTTACTTAGCATGAGGTAAACTAGAGAATTTTTGAAATCTTTCTTTCATCCACCATCCTTAAACCTTCGCATATTTCACAGCTTCAGACATGATTCATAGATAGTTTTCATGCGATCAAAATTTTCATACAAAGAAAGAGCCAACATATTTAGAACTTACATCAACAATTAGCTGTCCGACGACGTACACTGAACTTCTTCATGATGACTGATGAAAATGTAAAAGGAACCTGAACTCACAGCATCCAGGAGCTTACATCCTTCAAACCTCTGTATGAATATCATTTTTGTTCAATAAGAAACTAATTTAATTTGGATTTCCATGCTTTATATCTATTGCTTTCTTGTTTGTATCTTTTCCATTCTCTGAGGACCGCAAGAATCACATGCAGTGAAACTGGTAAGAAGAAGGGCTGCCAAAAAAGAGGAACAGGTTAATTATTAGACGCCAGGTTTTCACTTTTGAGATCATCTTCTACAGTGCATATCCATAAAAACAAAATCATAATGAACATGTTTTTGTTTTTGGTGCCTTTATATGTTATAACCCAAAACAGTAAAAGTTTAAACAAGAGAGCAAATATGCTTGGTGTTCCGGAGCGGATTAAGTTTCGCATCCCTTTGCCATCTCCGGAAGGCGAAAATAAAATCAAAATTATTCACTCATTTTCCTTCCATTTCCCCTAAAAAACAGTTATCCTTGTTTTCAAATCTTCCAATTTGATTGTTAACATTTACCATCCATTGAACCATTCGTCACTCCCCAAATATAATATATTATTATATTGTTTTACAAAACAAAACACTATTTTAAAGTTCAAGATAGATTTATTTTCAACTTTAAACACATACAGATATAAATGACAACAAAGTATTTTCACACGAGGCTTCTATTTCTAATGCTCCCTAACTTGATACCAGATAGAGGACCACACTGGGAGAATGATAGTTTGGTATAAATGACAAGAAGCAGTCTAACGGAATCTTTGCAAATATAATCACACATGTCAATGTTGTTTGTGGTTGCTACTATTTTCACTGTTTTGCTTCTTCATTTACAAATTCTTGTACAGGGTTATTTCTCAAAGCAATGCCTCCAATTTTCAAGCATTAAGAGTGCTCTAAAAGCAAAAGACGCATTTTTATATATCACTCGGTAACACTTATTTTCTCAATTTTAAAGTTTTGCTATGGTAAATCTCAAATGCTTAAATAAAGCATGCATTATCATCAAACAAGATATGAACACTAGAGAATTTAAAAAATCAGTTAGTGTCACGGAACGAACCGAATAGACAGCAAAGCAGTGCTCAAATGAATAGTAGCTCACAGACATCATAGACGGGTGATAGAATGCATCTTCTGCAAAAGATTTTGCTTCTCTCGAGGATACTGACAGACAAAAGAAAGGATGTACATAATAGTATATTTGAAATGTAACAAAACGGAAAAAGATGTTTCTTCATTACATCACCGACTATAAATTCATACCAGCTGAAGCATCATAAGCTCCACGGGACACATTGCTTAAGGTCAACTTTGCAGTTTCAAGAGAAAACTTCACCTGCTCATGTAAAATGAATGAACTCCAATGATTATACAACCACAACTCGAATATAAACTGGAATAGTACTAGATTACTCAACCAGCCTCAGAAGGGAACCAAAAATCAGTTTTTTAACTAATGAATCTTGAGATGAATTAATATGAGCCCTATTCTCGGAAACATGCTAAGGTACATTCACCTGTTTTCCTATTTCATCCTTAATGATCATTCTCGGGAGTGACTGTACCTGCACATTTAACCTGGTTATATCATAATGCTTAAATTAAAATTTGATAGTTAAAAGCAGATGACACACCAATCGAGAAAGTGAGCCAAGAGTTGTGCCGCATTGAAGAAGATTAAAACAAGTGTGTTGCCGAGACAGCACATCCAATTCCCTGAATCACAAACATACACAAGCCATCAGTGTCCAAACAGGCACGATAACAATCAAGCATCCAACAGACATTGATGTAAAAAACATCTGCAACAAAAAGGATATATAGTTAAATGCCTGTTAGGCATTTGGTCGAGCTCATTCATGCCACAAAGGAACTTAAATGTAGAATCCCTTGGTTTAGCAAAGACCTTCTAATACAAAACATGAAAATCAACAAATCATGTCTCTCCGATGGTTGAAAGCTACAGTTAAAATCATTGAATAGTTTGACCAACAAAATTATTGTGGCACCTATGCCATGATAATGAAATTTCACCGGTCCTTCCTATCCCCAGTACCCCCTGTTTTTGTTCCACCAGCGAATCAGTGTAAGTTGGCAAGCTGGCTAGAGAGTAGAGATGAATGAAAGACAAGGGATAGTGAAAGGAAATAAGAAGAAATGCAATGTTGCTTTGGTAGAGAAGAAAATTTTAAAAAAAAAAACATACACACACACACACACACAAGCGAAATTATCTTAAGAGATCAGCATAAGGAAAACAAAAAAGAGATTGAGGTGATATTCTAAAATGAAGAAACGCGAACATTAGAACGTACATGTGAGTGTGTATCAGAAGCTCCTTCAGGAGTAACTGCAATCCTAAAATTCTTTTTCGAGTAAAAAAATTGCAATAGCTGTTGTTCAAAATTACAATAATTTGAACAGCATGTTTTTGCTAACGCACGCTTGATGTGATTTTAATATTTTCTAATATGTTCCAGCAGTCTATGAGTTCTAATAAGTATTTGATAAAACCTTTGAGCACACAAGTTCTGGTTTATAAGCTTAATTGAAGAAGCTCTAAGTTAATTTTGTTCACTGCCTCCAGATAACTTGATTAAGCTTTAATTTTTTCCCAATACCTTCTAACAGCGTACAGATCATACAAGTATTCGATTCTATCTTTGAGCACACAAGTTCTTTTCATAAGCTTAATTGAAAAAGTTTTAAGTTTCACCTCTAGATAGACAAATAAATCCAAATTAATTAACAATTTAAGAGCTATACATGAAAGTCAAAATTTTTTTATTAAAAATTGGAATTTGGTTACCCATTAAACAAAACAATGAAAAAAAATTCCAAGTGTAAATTTTTATTGTGTCAAGTATAACTTTAATTTACGATAAGGCATCTCAATCGCAATTCGCAAAAAAACAATCCATTTTTCATTGGCTGTTTTTTGACTGACACCATAAAGCTGAAGAAAATGCCTCCCTGGTATCTGAATAAAGAATATTGATTCTTCATTTCTTATGTGTGATTTAAGCACCAAGAGACAAAGAAAGCATATCAAGCATAAAATCAAACAACTTCTACTGCCATTTATCCATCAACAGACTTGTTTTCTCACCATTCCGTAAAACCCCTTTCACTGGCCAAAATTTGTAACGCCCCTGATGTATCACCAAAGAAACCATTGGATTTTAAACCAAAGAGTTGCCGCAACTGCCCAATTAACACTTCAAAAATTTTCTTCAAATCCTGCTTCCGAACATACACAAGTTATATTTCAGACCTTGTACTTGATCTAGGCATTTGAATCAAAAATTGAAGTAACTATGATATGAAAACACAGCTATCTAGTCAGCATGCATTACAAGGATTAGCTTATCCATAGTTATTTATTGTTCAATAACATGAAGAGGAAAATCAAACAATGATAAACAACTCCATTTAATTCATGAGTCCTCACAAATAAAGGCTACTGACCTCAGGTGATATTTTATATCTGCCGTGTGGTGCTATATTTGTATCATTCAAACAACCTGGAGGGTTCCAAACTAAAACACTTCCCCACATCTACAAGTTGACATTTTAAGAGCTGAGATTCTGCGATAGACAAAACATAAAAGATAAACAGTGAAGTAAAAGTGCAACTCACTGGAGATATAAAGCCATTTGTCATGGAAATTTCTCCATTTGGTAGCTGCAACAGAAGTGGACACTCTGATGCAGATGGTACATATCTAGTGTAAGAACCAAAAGCAAATAGCAATTATTCAATAGACTCTAAAGAAGATCACACAATAATAATTCACAATGTAAACCCACCAGATTGAGTTAGGATACAAGAATAAACGTCAAGCAGGGGCTTTTTTATGTACTTATCTTAGAATCAGTTTAGTGTTTGCGCACGACATTGAAAATTGTTTTATTTCTTAACGAGAATAATCTGAAGTTCTAAAAGGCACATTTTCTTGCTGCTGATTTTTTTCTTAATTTTTTTACAAAATAACTAGGGGATTGAACATTTGAGTTACTTCAACATTGAAATGCAGAGTATAATAAAAGACAGGAGAACAGTTTCTACAGAAAACAGAACACAAGATATCAGGAAAGATAATGAGTAAAGATTATACACCACAAACTGCAAGATTTTTGAACGCCCGCCAGCTGCAACTGATGTATCCAAATGCCACTCGTTTGAGTTTACCTACATATCGACACTATCAAGAATGACTCACAACACAGAAATGACGGCACAGAAACCAACAGACTTGAAGCAAATCCAATTTACCTACTAGTTAAAGTTCATTTATTAATCATTTACGATGTTTATTCACAGGAAGCTTTTCACATAAGAAAGTTTTGAGTGAACATACAAAGAACGGAAGATCTTTCGCACTGAAAATATAGCTGCCCAACTGTTCATCCCAATACGAAAAGGAAGACTTCGGAGTGTGGTATAAGACCTGCATGATTGACAAGAATGGCAGATTGAGAGAAAGAGTTGTGTTCAACAATATCAATAGAAACAAATGTAAGCTATACAGATTCCATTAGCTTCATTTGAAAGATTATTGAAATGACGCAATGTCGAAAGAAAAAGAAAAAAAACATGAGTACGACCTGACTTTCCACTTTAACATCTGCCAGAGGCTTCAAAGCCTCAATTATAGGAGACAAGAGATTCACGTCAGCATCTTGGAAATCCCTATTAAACAAGATAAATTTAAAGAAGAATGCAACTAAAACTAGACTAATAGACCGTTCCCATGACACCATCGCAGATCTGTTTGTTAAGTTCCCCTCAAATAAGTCATCATCACATAGCAAATGTCTTTGGGAAGAAAGGTTGTATATATAGCAGAGGGATGAATTTATAAAATCAATTGGACACATTATCGGAGTAGCGCGAAAACATGATTTTCATTAACAATATCCATGAATTGGTTGATCATAAAAAGGGAGAAACCGTAGTAAGACAATTGAAAATTTTTACCAGCATCTGAAAGATAATTAGGAAAGATGACACTAAGAAGACTCTTTTACCAGTCATAAATCCAACTGCTTGGATCAGCGTTCAGCAAATTGAAAGAAAGCACAGTCCTCCCATCTGCCCCGACGGGCATAAACTCCCCGCTAATCGACCCTTCCTCTTTTCCACCATTTGCAAATACTTTCAGAAAGATCTCGGCTACCTTCTTCACAGCTTCCTCCTCCAAAATACTCCCTGCAATCCAAGCATGCCTGTACTTCCCAACTGCCATCCTGGCCTCCGAACTTTCCTCCATCCTGACAACAACAACGGTGTAAACTTTTCCAGTAGCATTATTACTCCCACCACTATCACCCATCAGCACCTGCAAATCCTCATCCAACAACAGTTCATCGTATTTCCCCGAATGCTCATTAAGCGACCCACACTTCCAATGCACATTGCTGCTGGAGTGATCACACACAGAACCGTAGTCTAGGGTTACAAGAATAGAGGAATTCAGCTCACAAGCACCGCAGGATACGAAAGCATTGCTGCCACTAAGTTTACGCACGTGAGACTGAATTGAAAGCGATAATTCGTTAGCTGTCAATGACCCACGTCCGAAACCGACAAAAACAGCTTCAAATTGGCAAGGGAACCGCAGGGGATTGGAGTCGATCGCGGCAGACAGATCATCGATTTCACGGAACGGCAGCGGCGACCTATATATTTCAATGGACTTGAGCAAAAAAGGGAGACCTGCACTTGGAAAAAGAAGAGCATTAAAAATCTGAAAATACAGAGAAAAATGTGAGCTTCAATATTACCTGATATGAAAGAGAAAAGAACCGTGAGAGTGAGAGTGAAGCGTTTGAGTCCAGGTCTGGTTTGTCGCATGGTTTCCGGGTCGGGACTAGCTTCGGAGATTTCCTCCATTGCCACAGACCTACCTACAAAGGTTTGAATGAATGAAGCACAGAATTCAGATTTTGTGTTGCACAAATATACTCATTATATTTTATTACAAGTTAAGAGATATTACTTAAAAGGTCATTTTTAAAACGAAACACACACATTATAAATTGATTGAATATATTATTAGACTTTAGAAATTAGGTAACTCAAAGAGAATATATAATTTGCTCATTTCTACTACTAAATTAAATATATTAAACTTTAAAAGTAATATATAAATTATTTAAAATCATCTCATCATAAATATTGATGCATTTAATAATTATATATATTCTTGGACAATCAATTTTGTGACACTGTTTCTTGGCTAGCTCTCTCTGTTTTTATTTCTTTTTTTTTTTAATTCATAATATTTCGTGTTTATATATATTCTAAATTTTTTTAATAGTAATAGGCGTAAAAATTTTTTAAACCTATATATTTTTTACGCCTATTACTATTAAAAAATTTTAGAATATATATAAACGCGAAATATTATGAATTACAAAAAAAAAAGAAAAGGAAATAAAAACAGAGAGAGCTAGCCAACAAACACTGTCACAAAATTGATTGTCCAAGAATTTTTTTTTATTTTTTTAACATTATATTGTCACTGTTAATACATGTGTGGCGTCTAAATATTTATTTAGAGTCTAAAGATATTTTTGGTATTGTACATATATTGATGTAGTTCTAATGCTAGTTATATATGTTAGTGAGAAGTTTTAAGCTGTCCAACAAATTTTTGTTCACTTCGTCTTCAACCACTAAAATTCGATGTCGGGTTTTAGTTGTTTTTGTTTTTTATTTTTCGCACCACTAAAACACGGCACTGAGTTTTAGTGGTCGAGCACGAAGTGAGTATCATTTGTTGGGCAGCTGAAAATTTCTAATATGTTAGTAATTGTAATTGTATGAAAATTAGGGATGATAACGGGTCGGGTCTAAACTCGACCCCACATTAAACCCGCCTCGGCGGGACGGGTTTAGACCCGACTAAGTGGGTCCACAAGCGGGGCGGGACGGGACGGGGTCCTGAGTTTGACCAAACCCGTCCTGCCAAAGTGTATATATATATATATATATATATAAAATTTAAAATAAACATGTATATATATAAATATAAAATATATATGTAATATTAATAATATGTAATTATATTTTTATACTAAATAATTAATATTTTGTCCATAATTTGAGTGTATAATATTATTTTATTGAAATAAATTTATTTTATTATGATATGTTTAGTATAAAAATGTATCATTATAATGTTTCTTGGTTAATAATTATTAATTAATTACAAGTTGAAAAATTTTTAATTGTGAGAATATATTTTTTGTCTTAAATATTATCAATATATATTTGAAATTAAATCTACTGATTTTTGTTAATTTTTAATTTTTTAATTTAATAAAATTAAAATTATTTAATTTTTGGCGGGTCCAACGGGTCTAATCCGGATTGGACCCGTCGGGTTCGCAGAACGGAGCGGGTCTAAAGAGAAGCGACCCGGGTCCCAGGTTTAGCCAAACCCGCCCCAAACCCACCCCGTTGCCTTCCCTAATAAAAAATTGTGTTAGGTTCGAGAACGTGTGTAGAGGGAGGTTGAATACACACTTGTGGATTTTTCTTCTTCAAAATTTAGTTTAGTTGAGGAGTCAATTGAACCACTATTCTTTCTTGACTGTCGATGTCAGATGACCAACAAAAAGTTGTGCGGAATTAGGTCGATTGAAAGTAAATGAACAAGACGTGTTTATGGATATTCAAAAACTTAAATATTTCTATGTCACCCCTTCTTCCACTTACAGAAAGGTTTACAATAGAAGACTTTGAGAGTTACAACTACTTGTAAGACCCCGATTTAGTTTAGGACTTATTACAATGCCTTAACTGAAACTCCTAACAACGACTGTCTATTATAGTACACAAATGGTGTAAAATTTACAAAGAAATTACGACTCAAAACTTTGCACAGTATGATCCTTGAAACTTGATCGGATGTAGACTTGAAGTGTGTGGTTGAGATCTTTGATCTTGAGTGTTTGAGAATTCAGTCCACTTGAAAACTTGTGATTGCTTGATAATTCTTAGAAAATCATAGAGAGAGCCTCTCCGAACCTCTATTTATACTAGCGATCGAGGCACACGCGATGCGTGTGCGACGTTGCTTTTACAATTATATACTGGATTTTCAAGAGCGAGTGTGACATTGAAATGAACTAAAATTGTGATTAGATTTTTGATTCAATTGTGATGTGTGTGCTACGTTGTACATGAATAATATTGAGCATAGAATATGTAATACTAAGTGTTCTGCGAACTTAAATTGTGTTGAGATGGAAGAAAGTTTAAAAAACTTAGTGTGTCTAAAAAAGAGGAAAAAAAAAAAGGAAAAAAAAAGGACTTTACCATTGACAACATGAAAGTTTATAGAAAATTGACACAATTCTCCCGCAAAATTGGAATTGATAAAAAAACACATTTCTAAAATAAAGACAATTTATTTTTCATAAATAATGATATTTCCAAAAATCTATTAAAAAAACCATGAGGAACCACACTCATGACTTAAGTTCCTACAACACAAACCAACACAAAAATTTGCTTAGACTCTTAATCTAGCACAAATGAACAAAAAAAAATCGGTATCAGTACACCACCTCTATTAAAGTAGCATCCATTATAGATGAACATATATGCAGCAACAGAGGTGTGAAAAGGATTGTCAACAATGGATGTCTCCTCAAACATTGATGCGATCATGGATAGCTCGCATGTTGATCAAGTGGTTAAGGATCCGTTGGAGTTTCCTAGAGGACCAATTACGAGAGGTCGAGCTAAGAGGTTCAAAGATGCGGTTCAATCTTTGATGGTGGAATGTCAAGGAAGCATTGGAATGCTTGAAGATTATTTTGAAGGATGTTACAATGTTATTGAAGTTCAAAGAAGTCAAGAGAGCGGAGAAAATGTCGAAGAGAATTCAAAAATATGCAACAGAGACGCATGTGCGCCCGCGCCTCAGTCGAGTGATTTCAAGAGTTCTGGACAGACCTCTATGCGCGCCCGCGCCAACTTCATGCGCGCCCATGCGTAGGTCCAGAGAGCCATGCGCGCCCGCGCGAATCGACGTGCGCCCGCGCCTCGGAGTTTTACACACAGTTCGGCGTGTTTGTGTGTGTGCGAGACTTTTTGATGTTTTAGCATTATTTTATATATTTTGAGTCTTTTAATTATACTAGAAAATTTTCTAGATGATATCTTTGATATCTTTAGGCTATTTTTTTGCGTTATCTTTTATTTTTGATTGTAAACTATAAATACTTTTGTTTATTTCATTAATAAGAATTCAGACTCAGTTTATACGAAAATTATTGAAATTCTCTCAAGAATTTTATTCAAAGCTTTGCTTTGTTCTTCAAATTAAACTTTCTCAGGTAATTACTTGGAAAACGTTTGTCGATTGTTTCTCACTGAAGATTGTCAGATACAAGTTTATCTAAAGGTTTTCTTTGGTTTCAATTTTTGTGGTTTTTGTTGTTAATCGTACCGTCGATTAAAGGTGAAAATCCAAAACCCTATCAATTTTAATTGTTTCAAAGATTGGGCAAAACTTTGGATCTTTTGTTTATTGGTTAGAGGGTGCGATTCAAATTGTAATCGTGCTTGCTAATCTTAAACATCCAGATTCATATCATTTGGTATCAAAGCTTAGGTATTGAATCAAGTAAGTACCTATCTTCATCTATCTCTGTTTTTCGTGTTCTTCGTTCTTCATCTAAGTCTATTCTTTATCAAATTTTTGTGTCGTTTCTTTCAAACTTGTTATCCAAGTCTCGTGTCTTGTGCTACAAGTTATAAATTAAAAAAAAAGTGAAGAAAAGTAACTTGTGGCCAATTTCTTTGTCTTTATTCATCCTTGAAGCGAATCAGAGTCAAGTTATCCATAAAATTTCCTACTTGTGTTTGTGCAATCTTTGTGGGTCAATTTTCAAGCGTCTAAAAGTTTTAAACATGAAGGTTTGAATCTTATTCTACAAAGCAAAGTCTCTCCATAAATTTGAGTGAAAAAAAAAATAAATCAAAAAAAATAAGAGTGCTTGAGTGATTTGTTTGGAGTGAGCTGTGAGAATTTGTGTGAGGAAGTTTATTACTAACGATTTTCTTGCAGGTACCATGAACCCCAAAAAGGATGTTAGTGAGAGTGTGAACCAAGAAATTTCCAAGGTTCAAATGGATGAGTTGATGGGGCAGTTGACTAGGGCGATGAGATCGGAGTTAGAACCTCTTCATGAGAGGATGAGTAAGTTGGAGGAGAGTAGTGGTAGTGGAAAGAAAAATAAAAATAGGAAGGGGAATGATTTTGAAGACGATGAGGAAAGTTTTGATGAGAATTGGGAGGAGGAGAGAAGAGTATATAGGGGTAGACATAGGCGAGAAGCGGTGAGAGGAAAATATACGGAGGGTAGTAAGGAGGATGGGAATATCAGTAGTATTAAGATGAAAATTCCAGCGTTTCAGGAAAAATCTGATCCCGAGGCGTATCTGGAATGGGAAAAGCATGTAGAGTTTGTATTTGATTGCCATCACTATTCTGATCTTAAGAAAGTGAGGTTGGCAGTGGTTGAGTTTGTAGATTATGTCTTAATCTGGTGGGATCAATTAGTGACCACTAGAAGGAGATGTGGAGAGCCGCCTATTGAGACATGGGAAGAGATGAAACGTGTCATGAAGAAGCGGTTTGTTCCTAACCATTATTATCGTGATATGTACAGGCGTTTACAAACTTTGAAGCAGGGTCCAAGGAGCGTGGAGGATTATTACAAGGAGTTGGAGACCACGATGATTCGGACCAACATTGAGGAGGATACCGAAGCTACAATGGCCCGATTTTTGTGCGATTTGAATAGAGAAATCCAAGACCAAGTGGAGCTTCGCCATTGTTTATATTTGGATGAGATGGTGCAGACGACCATGAAGGTGGAACAACAGCTCAAGAGAAGAGGAGCTGGTCGATTTCCTTCAGGTGGAGGATCGTCGACTTCTTGGCGTCCAAGCGTTGCAAAACGGGGGGACAACAAGCAGGGGTTTAAACCAAAACTCGACACCAGATCGGAGACAACAAAGCAAGTGGTTAAATGTACATCTGAAACTTCTAATACTCGATCTAGAGATATTAAATGTTTTTGGTGTCAAGTTATTGGCCATATCTCTAGCCAATGCCCAAATAAGAAATTGATGATTATTAATGCTTGTGGTGATGTGGAGTCGGAGAGTGAGGAGGAAAGTTATTATAAAATGCCTGCGTTGGTAGATCCAGATGATGAGGATGGGTTTGGGGCTGTTGTTAGTGAGTTGTTGGTGAGTAGGAGGGCGTTACATGCACAACCTAGAGGAGAGGAAGAGAGTCAGAGGGAAAATCTTTTCCATACTCGTTGTTTTGTAAAGGGAAAGGTATGCAGTCTTATCATTGATGAGGGTAGTTGCACCAATGTAGCGAGTTGCGAACTTGTGGAAAAATTGGGGTTGTCTCTTTTGAAGCATCCTCAACCATATAGGTTGCAATGGTTCAATGACTGTGCGGAAGTGAGAGTTAATAGGCGAGTTGTAGTGCCATTTTCTATTGGCAAATATGTTGATGAGGTCTTGTGTGATGTGGTCCCTATGCAAGCGTGCCATATTTTATTGGGTAGACTATGACAGTTTGATAGGAGAGTGGTTCATGATGGATTTAAAAATAAATATTCGTTTGTAATGAAAAAAAAGTCCATTGTATTGTTGCCTATGACTCCAAAGCAAGTGTTGGAGGACCAAATGAAAAAGAAAAAGAGAGATGAGGCCGAAAGAGAGAGTGATCAAAAAAGTGAGGTGGCCTTAGAAAAAAAAAAGAATGATTCAAAAAAAGATGGAAAAAAAATTGAGCGAAAAAAGGCTGAAAAAAAATATATATATAGCCCAAAAGAGTGAGTTGAGAGATGTTATGAATTCTCAAATTTCACTTGTGATGATGATTTATAAGGAGGTACTCCTTAACACAAGTGATATAGCCGGAGATCTTCCGAGCGTTGTTGTTTCTCTATTGCAGGAATTCGATGATTTATTTTCGGAGGAGCTACCTCAAGGATTACCACCTTTGAGAGGAATTGAGCACCAAATTGATTTGGTACCCGGGAGTGCATTGCCGAATCGTCCAGCTTATAGGAGCAATCCTGAGGAAACTAAGGAGTTGCAACGACAGGTAAGTGAGCTTTTAGACAAAGGTTTTGTACGTGAGTCGATGTCACCGTGTGCTGTGCCTGTATTGTTAGTACCTAAAAAAGATAGATCTTGGCGCATGTGTGTTGATTGTAGAGCTATAAATAACATTACCATTAAGTATAGGCATCCTATTCCTAGGCTTGATGATATGTTAGATGAATTGCATGGTGCTTGTGTGTTTAGCAAGATTGATCTTAAAAGTGGCTATCATCAAATTAGGATGAGAGAGGGAGATGAATGGAAAACTGCATTCAAAACAAAGTATGGGTTGTATGAATGGATGGTTATGCCTTTTGGTTTGACTAATGCACCTAGTACTTTCATGCGTTTAATGAATCATGTTTTGCGTGCATATCTTGGGAAGTTTGTGGTTGTCTATTTTGATGATATATTGATATATAGCAAAAACTTAGATGATCATGCGGAACATTTGAGAGTTGTTTTAATCACATTGCGTGCTGAACATTTATATGCTAACCTTAAGAAATGTGTGTTTTGTACAAAAGAACTCGTGTTTCTTGGGTTTGTTGTGAGTTCACAAGGTGTGACAGTTGATGAAGAAAAGGTAAGTGCTATTTGAGATTGGCCAACACCCACTTCTGTTGGTCAAGTTCGAAGTTTCCATGGCCTTGCGAGTTTTTACAGGAGGTTCATGAAGGATTTTAGCACATTGGCGGCGCCTATGACTGCTGTCATCAAGAAAAACATTCCATTCCATTGGGGCGAGGAGCAAGAGAAGTCTTTCAATATTATTAAGCAAAAGCTAATTAATGCTCCTTTACTTGTTTTACCTGATTTTACTAATATGTTTGAAATTGAATGTGATGCATCAGGTGTAGGGATTGGAGGCATTTTGATGCAAGGGGGAAAGCCAGCGGCGTATTTCAGCGAGAAGTTAAGTGGATCGTTTTTGAATTATCCTACCTACGATAAGGAGTTTTATGCGTTGATAAGGGTACTCGAGACATGGCAACATTACTTGAGGCCAAAAGAGTTCGTGATTCATACGGATCATGAGTCCTTGAAGCATCTCAAGGGACAGCAAAAGTTGAATAAAAGACATGCCAAATGGGTGGCGTTCGTAAAAACTTTTCCCTATGTAATTAAGTACAAGCAAGGTAAGGAGAATGTAGTGGCGGATGCATTGTCGCGAAGGTATGTGCTCTTGACTACTTTAGATTCTAAATTTTTGGGGTTTGAGCATGTGAAAGAGTTGTATGTGAGTGATGTTGATTTTAGTAAGATTTATGAGTCATGTATGCGTGGTCCAAAGGATCAATTCTATTTGCATGATGGTTATTTATTTAAAGAGGATAAATTGTGCATCCCTAAGTCTTCAATCAGGGAGTTACTTGTTAGAGAATCACATAGTGGTGGTTTAATGGGGCATTTTGGTGTGGCCAAGACATATCAAATTTTGCATGAGCATTTTTATTGGTCGCATATAAAGCATGATGTTGAGAAAATGTGTGAGCGGTGTGTGACTTGTAAGAGAGCAAAGTCTAGATCACAACCACATGGGTTATATACTCCACTTCCAGTACCAAATGAACCTTGGGTGGATATTTCCATGGATTTTGTTCTTGGATTACCTAGGTCTAAGAAGGGTAGGGATTCTATTTATGTTGTGGTTGATAGGTTTTCAAAAATGGCACATTTTATTGCATGTCATAAATCAGATGATGCTTCGCATGTTGCAGATTTGTTCTTTAATGAGATTGTGAAATTACATGGCATGCCTAGAAGTATTGTTTCTGATCGGGACACTCGATTTTTGAGTTACTTTTGGAAAACATTGTAGTGTAAACTTGGAACTAAGTTGTTGTTTTCTACCAGTTGTCATCCACAAACTGATGGACATACTGAGGTAGTTAATAGAACTTTAGGGACATTGTTGCGCTCTATCCTTAAAAAGAACTTGAAACATTGGGAGGATTGTTTGCCATTTATTGAATTTGCATATAATCGTAGTGTACATTCTACTACGAATTACTCACCTTTTGAAATTATTTATGGATTTAACCCATTGACTCCGTTGGATTTGATGTCGTTACCTATGAGTGAAAGGGTTAATATGGATGACAAGAAGAAGGCTGAGTTTGTGAAGATTTTTCATGAGAAAGTACGTGCAAATATAGAGAAAAAGAATTTGCAGTATACTAAACAAGCGAATAAGGGAAGGAAGAAAGTTGTTTTTGAACCCGGTGATTGGGTGTGGTTGCATCTGAGAAAAGAGCGTTTTCCGGAAAAAAGACGTTCAAAGCTTCTACCTAGGGGTGATGGACCTTTCCAAGTTTTGGAGCGGATCAATGACAACGCCTACAAATTGGATTTGCCAGGTGAGTACAACATGAGTACTACTTTTAATGTTTCTGATTTGTCATTGTTTGATGTAGGTGATGATCGAGATTTGAGAACAAATCCTTTTCAAGAAGGGGAGGATGATGCGATCATGGATAGCTCGCATGTTGATCAAGTGGTTAAGGATCCGTTGGAGTTGCCTAGAGGACCAATTACGAGAGGTCGAGCTAAGAGATTCAAAGATGCGCTTCAATCTTTGATGGTGGAATGTCAAGGAAGCATTGGAATGCTTGAAGATTATTTTGAAGGATGTTACAATGTTATTGAAGTTCAAAGAAGTCAAGAGAGCGGAGAAAATGTCGAAGAGAATTCAAAAATATGCAACAGAGATGCATGCGCGCCCGCGCCTCAGTCGAGTGATTTCAAGAGTTCTGGACAGACCTCTATGCGCGCCCGCGCGTAGGTCCAGAGAGCCATGTGCGCCCGCGCAAATCGACGTGCGCTCGCGCCTTGGATTTTTACGCACAGTTCGGCATGTTTGTGTGTGTGCGAGACTTTTTGATGTTTTAGCATTATTTTATATATTTTGAGTCTTTTAATTATACTAGGAAACTTTCTAGATGATATTTTTGATATCTTTAGGCTATTTTTTTGCGTTATCTTTTATTTTTGATTGTAAACTATAAATAATTTTGTTTATTTCATTAATAAGAATTCAGACTCAGTTTATACATAAATTATTGAAATTCTCTCAAGAATTTTATTCAAAGCTTTGCTTTGTTCTTCAAATCAAACTTTATCAGTTAATTACTTGGAAAACGTTTGTCGGTTGTTTCTCACTGAAGATTGTCAGATACAAGTTTATCTGAAGGTTTTCTTTGGTTTCAATTGTTGTCGTTTCTGTTGTTAATCGTACAGTCGATTAAAGGTGGAAATCCAAAACCCTATCAATTTTACTTGTTTCAAAGATTGGGCAAAACTTTGGATCTTTTGTTTATTGATTAGAGGGTGCGATTCAAATTGTAATCGTGTTTGCTAATCTTACACATCCAGATTCATATCAAACATGATACAAAATCATTTTTGCTGATCTTTCCATCACTATTCGGCCGTATTTGTTTGTTTATCTGAATTCTCCGATCACAGATTGAGTCGATTAATGAAGGGTTAATAAGTCGAGACAGATTTTGCGCAATCAATTAAGCTACGGAGCATAGGCACATGTTCAACACATCTCAAAATTTTGAGACTGATAACAATATCGGGTAGAATCACACTTAATTTGCAACCTTACATGCATAATGCAAGGGCTTGAGCTTTTGAAAATGTCTCTCTTTCTCATCCTGCGAATAATATGCCAATCCAAGATGAGCACATTACTTCTTACTGGACACCTGCTCTTAGGTCAAGAAAATACTATTCATCCAATTACACTGGTGATTTGCCACGTTATCAATTATCTTCTTATCAAACAATCTATGTAATTAGTACTTTTACAACCAATCATAACATCTATATGCCATTAAAACTGTAAAAAGATAATCACAGAAATCAATTAATGAATTCAGTACCCCAAATTAACAAAATAATAATAAAAAACATTTTGAAATGTCATATTATTAGGCTCACTTTATCATTTTTGAATTCAATGTTCGTTGCAAAATTTGGTTATGCAACCCATTCTTGAAATTATATGCAAATCGATCAACCAAAACCACCCGAACGATTACAAATGCAGAAATAATACATCTAGTCACATAACAAATGAGATGCGCGGAGAAAAATAAAAATGTAAAAATCAGCTGTTTATAGAAAGTTATATAGCCTTTCAAATAAGAGAAAATTATTCAATTAACAATATAATGAGGCTAATCATTTTAGCCTCGTATTTTCATGCACAGGTGGAAAACATGTGAAAATAAATAAATGCATCTGCATCCCGATATCGAACACAAAGAGCGCTTATAAATAATCTTTCATGGTTTTAAAAAAACACGTGATCCGAAACCATGTCAATAAACACATCATGTATCAAGACTTCAATTTTCATTCCCATTGCCAAGTCACACAAACTGAAATAATCTGAAGCTGTATCTGGTTTGTCGAATTCTATTTCCAAAATGCGAGAAGAATTAGTTAAAAGAAAAGGTAATTCTTTTTTCATCAAATCGATGCAATATATATTATTTATTTGCATGTAATCCAACATAATATGACACTCGAACATAATCAGACATTGAGAAATTTATAATCTAATATATTCACTAAACCATCTAAAGAGACTTAAAACATGGGAAGGAAAAATGTGATGTTCCTACCGGGTCTTTCCATGAACTTTTAAGTAGACCACAAACACGAAAAATCAAATTGGATTGCCCAATAACTTCATGAACTTGCATGAGATTTGAACATGATATATAAGTTTAGTACACTTTTTTTCTATTGCTACTACATGAGAGTTTACATTGTAAACATATAGTTGAAGTAAAAAAAAAACAGCCGCAAAGCAAAATAAATTTGTGATATTTGAATAAAATGGTTTGTGCTTAAATCAGAGATAACAAACTAGTACCACCAAAAAGTTTTATTACATGAGAATAAAATTGGAAATAAAGCCTCCAACTTACCTGTTCGGGGATATCTCCAAGCCTCCAATAGTTTGATTACGTATCATGATAACAAACTATTACCTCCAACAGTTTGACTGCATGAGAATTAAAATATAAATGAAGCCTCCAACTTTCTTGTATGGAGATACCTACAATCCTCCAATAGTTTGATTTACAACAGTTTGATTACAAACTAATACCTCCAATAGTTGGATTATTTATTGAGTAAATGGAGAAACCTATTGTCAACGATTTTGGAGGTCAATAGAACAGAAGGTCTATTTAGTATCTCAACCCTGCATACACTAAAAGAAGTATTTAGTATCACATACAACTGATTAAGGTAGCAAGTGAAATCATAAGAAGAGTGGGATTGCATAATGTAAATATTTGCCGAAGGGAGAAAAAAGTGCAATCAAGTTTTCCACAACAACCGAAGCAAATTAAGACAGAAAAATATCAAAAACCACATCCATGCTTGATTTAGGTGTGTTCTGTTTCAGAGAATCTGTCTTTTTCGTGAATTATATTCAAATAGATCCGTTTTGTCCCTGTAGGCCAGGATACAACGGTTGTTTTTTTGGGTTATAAACAGAACCTGTTTTTTTCGAGCATTATGTAAGACAAAATGATGCTTTGGAATTGAGAGAGAGGGGAAAAAAACGTGGGTTGAACTGAGAAACAATGGTAGAGGGCAATTCTAAGGGCTTAGCGCTAGCATGTCCTCTATCCTTTGAATATGGTTTAAATTAGAGAAATAAAATATCAATATTTTAGTGCAAATTTTTTACTACCATTCACCATTTTAGAAGTTCAAACAGCAAGCTCGCCTTGAAAGTAGGCCAAAAAAATGTAAAGCAAACTGACATTTCCCTTAAACAATCTATTTAATTAATATTTGAGAAACTATTACAACCACTAAAACCGAGACACAATTTTAAAAAGATAACACAAAAAAACAATTAAACATCCTGTAACCCCAATTAACAAAATAATAATATCACAAATTTTGAAATGACAGAATATTATACTTATAATCTGGAATTCAAAGTTAGTCGCGAAAAATGTTGATGCAACTCATACTTGGAAACATTATGAAAATCAATTAAACATCCAATACTAATAGATCGATTACAAATGCATGAATAAAATATAAAAATAAGAAACGACAACAACTAAAATTAAATATAAAAATTATGAAAAACTAAAAGTTGACAATAAAAGATTACCTCTACAGCTGATTATCCCAGGAAAAGAACAATCCAACGGCGAAGTGGGATAGTAAGATAATGAAATTAATCAGCAAAACAGAGATCCTGAAACTGAACAGTAAACAAATACTAACGCATATATTCAAATGGATAAATAGGAAATTTGAATTGAAAATCGAATGGATGATTTGATACTGTAGAATAAAATAAAATAAATTAAAAAGTAAAACTTCACACTAAATCGAGTAAGTTTGTCGGTAAATCATGAAAAATAAACAGATGGTGGATTTCAAAACCGTCAATGAAACAATTGATTCAAACATATAAGCAACAGAAGAAAATTAATAAGAAAACGTGGATTTGCTAAAAATGTTCTTACACGACGATCGGTTGGAGTTGATTTTTTTACGGAAGCGCACTGCATCATGTGGGGATGCCTTTGGTATTTTCAGCTGAAGAAACATAAAGAGGCAGAGGGGTTGATAAATTTTGGAAACGGAAGAAGAAACAACCACCACCATGCTTGATTTGTGATTGTTCAGTTGGAGAGAATCTCATGTTTGGATTTTTTTGGTTTATAAACGGAGATCTGCATTTTACACACACAATTAGTGATTGGAAAGGAAATGAGTGAATTGAGAATTGAGAAATGGGAAAAAATCAGCGTGAATTGAAACGAAAATAAGAACGTGGTTAGTGGAGGGGCATTTTTGGAATATAAAACCAGACCAAGACACCATCAGTTTCTATGAGGTGCTTAGGATTAATAAATAGTAAAAGATAAGGATATTTGCAATGGTCACATTTTTCAAAAAAGATTTGCTTCCAAAAATAATAGTTGTTCCTTTGTACTTTTGTCCACGTCAGCATTACTGTTTACAGCACCTGGTAGTGCGCCTGCATCCCTTCAATAAATCCATTGGATTTGTACGAAAAACTTCATCCAAATTTGGCTAGGAACAACTGATCGTTCTTTTAAAATATGACGGGTAAATTTGAATATTCTCTGGGTTCAATAGTTGAGTCCTTTTTAGTTAAACTCTGGTAAGTTGAGTGTCCTTGACTAGTTGAGGTGTCCATCTAGTTACGGTTCAACCAAAGTTTTGAGTTCAATCTGATTTTTAAATACCATTTACTCAATTGCTTTCAGTTACGGGTCTGAGTTCATTTCAAATTTTTAGTCCAGTTTAGAAATATCAGTTGATATTATAGACTAGTTCGGTTTATATCAATTAACCTTAGTCTAGTTTTGCCTTTAAATCAGTTAACATCAAAACTTAATTTCTCAAAAAAAAAATTTCCCTTTTTGGTGTCAACAAAATTAAGCATTCATTTTTCTTTGATAAAAAAACTTAACAAGATTTGAATGAAGAATTTGATCTTTAATAATGATAACTGAAAATTCTGATATAATAGAAAATATTGAAACAACTGTTAATATCTTAAACAACTGATATAGAGAGTAGATAAGACATATTGTAGATAAAAAATAAACTCTGAAGATCTTTTATCTTCTCTGACTCCTGCCATGACACTGATAGCCCTGATGTCTTCTTTTTGACTTACTTGTACCTCTTCTCTCAGACTGAATTTGGCTCTGACAAGTTCTTGAGCTCTCTTCCCCTTTTTTGGCAATACCAATCGGGACTACTGACTGAATTTCAAGAGAATTTTCAAGAGATTTCATCTGCTCAGAAAGAGAGTCCATCTTAGAAGAAAGGCTGGTTTGAACTCTATCAACTTTGTCCTCGAATGTTTCGATCATTTTAGCAAAAGTTTTGTGGTCGGTTGACACTTGGGAGGTTGAGATTTTATCAAGGTTTCCAGAGAGAAACAATAAGTGAACGTCCTTAGGTAAGCTTGAGATGTCACTGATCAGTTTGTCTCTCAAATTGTTGAAATTTTCTTCATTAAGTGAATGGACAATCTTCAATTGCATGAACCTATGGAGATAGCCAAAAAAACAATATCAATATGCTCAATAAGATGATCCTCTATCTCGGAAGGTGTAGGGGAACCATGATGATCCTCAGCATTAGATGAAGTAAGTAAGTTTCTACTTGGACCAGCTTTGTCAGGATCAGTCTTGTGAATCTCATTCTCTGGGATCTTGACTGCTTGTTCATCATGGCTACTATGCTCAATTGATTTTCTTTTTTTTTTTAGAATATCCTCTTCCATTTCAATCTCAACTGGGAACTTCTCAACTGATATGTCCTCAGTTTCAGGCTCAAAAGTCTGTTCATGCACTGGCTCTTCAGTTTTGTCATCGCCTACTTTCTCCTCATCAGTCGTCTTGTCCTTACTTCTCAAATCATCAGTTTCTGGAATCTCTGGTACATCCTCTGTAGGGGATCGATTCCCTCGTGTCCGGAAACGCAACAGAAGTTTAAAATTTTATGTTAAAACTGAGCACTTGTGTAGCATTCAAAAACATTAAACATCCATAGGGTGTTTAAGAAATTTTTACCTATCAATCTTTAAAAGATTGATTATGGCTCCAACCAAATTGTGAACAACTTAGCTCTTAAAAAGGTAGACAGTTTCTACAAGCTTCTAAGAGCACACATTGCTCAAATATGGAACAAGCTTCTAAGAGCACAACTTGCTTGAAAATGGACTCCTTCAAATTAGGTCCACGGCTAGTCAAACTAGATCCACCCTAAATATGCTCTAGAATATTTAGAGCATTTTTCATTGAAAAATTTATTTGTCTTTTCTCCCAAGATGAAAAACAAAAATTGGAGAGAATGGGGATGATAGTTGTTAGAACCTAATTTGGGGGGGGGGGGGGAGCGGAGGGGGGCGATTAGGTTCTATTTGCAACTTTAGAAATTTAAAATGATTTTGCAAAACGCAAGCAGAAGACTTAGGGCAGTCAAAAATAAATGCAATAAGTAAATGATGAAAAGTAAATAAAGCAGTAAATAAGAGAGGATATGTTTATGGAAGTTCGACGATAAATCGTCTACGTCTCCTCTTCTTGGTTCAGGTCGATTAACCAAGGTATCACTAGCACTTCGTCTTGTCCTTGATTTCTACAAGTAATCCGATACAACAATAACATGATCACTGCGTTTTTTGGCCTTGAGGGCTCCAAGGATCCTCCGAACAGGTACTTCGTGGTCTCCGATCTTCACTCTGAAGAATATAAAAATGCTGGAAATACTTCGGACCATCCGAACTCCTTGACTTCGCAGCTTCTGAACCATCCTTCGAAGAATAAAAAATCTGGGAAATACTTCGGACCGTCCGATCCTCTATCGGATCGTCTGAACTCTGGTCTTCGCAGCATTCGAACTAGCATTCGAACTTTTATTTAATTCCCGAAAAATCATCGAATGGTCCAAACCTTCTTCGGACCCTCCAAAGTCTGCAATTCCGAACACTTAAAATTTTTCTTCAATTTTAGGCTATCGGTACTTGCTTTCAATATTTTTCTTTGACAAGAATTTTTAATATCTGCAAATTTCTCACATTAAAATATTAGTAAAAATTAACCTAGTTTTTAATCATCAAAACATAATATTTGAGACTTTTTAATGCATTAAAAACATTAATATCACAACACGAGATTTGTATGCGTTTAAGGCGTAACAATCTTCCCCTTTTTGATGATCACAAAACTTGGTTAAATAGAAAAAATAAAATATGAATTAAAATAAATAGAATAAACATTTGAATAACTTATAAACAATTAAATAACACTTAAACAATTAATCATTTAAGTAACTCCTAAATATTTAAATAACTCCTAAATATATAAATAACACTTAAATAAATATTTAGATAACTCCCCCTCAAATAAGCAACATATTTTAATTAATTTTTATTATTATTTAACCAATTTTATTCTCCCCATTTTCTGCGATAATAAAAAAGACTAGTAATTTAACAGAGATAAATAAAACATAAAATAATTTCATTATACAACTTATAAATTACATTTAAAATTTTAAAAAAAATACAACTTAAATGCAAAAATAAAATCTAAGTGTCGTCTTCATTCCGCGGCGGAGGATGAGCCATGAAGTGGTCAAATTGTGACTCCAACATAGCAACTCGAGTAGTCAGAGCATCGATAGAAGATGTAGAAGTTGCATAGTGACTGGTCAAGCTACCCTCAATGCGACTAACATTCGTCTCTAGACGATGTAGAGTCTCAAAAAGATGATCAGAAGAAAATTTATTTAGAGGAGTTGGGGGAACCTCAGGAGAAAGAAAAGGAAGATCACCAATATTAGGTGCACCAAAAGAAGAAGAAACTTCTTTTGAAGGAGGTCCAGAAGAAAATCCCATCAACTGAATAAAAGGTTGAAGTCTCGAATCAGAAATAAAAAATCTTTAATAGGATGAAATTTTGAAAAAACACAAGTTGGGTCATCAACCTACCGAGAGAAAACATGATTCCAAGATCATTGAAAACTTAATTCATATTTCACCTTAATCTTAGTTAACTAGACACAAGCGTTCTAAATTAACCCTTACCAATGAATAAACACAATACAAGCGATTAGATTTAAATCCAAGATAGCATGCAAACTAGTGAAATTGATAAATCTAGACAATACATACACAAGCGGATGTATTTAATCTAGTCAATCATTGTTCCTAAAATTTAATAAACTCACAAGCATACGATTATTAATTGCAGTTGCTTCACAAATTATATGATTCAAACAATTACGGATTTAAATTCTAATTTAGCAGTAGATTGTAAAGCGAAACCTTAGGGTGATCAATCCGAAAATCTCACATACAAGCATGAAATAATCCAAAACAACTTTTGATGCTCAAGAATAATCAAACACTGAAAATTTGAATCTCACAAACAAATAAACTCAAGGGCTTGTCTTCCTCAACCAAGCTCTAAAGCCTAGCCACAACGATTCATGAATTCTCTAGAAGATTTCATGAAAGAAAAAGTAAGTCTAAGAAAAATTAAGAAAACTGAGAAAAACCTAGCTGTCAAAGATGTTCTCCACGTTCTTAGCCTCCAAATCTGATGATAATCCCTTAAAATAAGAATAAAACGTATTAAATATAGCCTAGAGTACTCAAAAGACAAGTTTCCTAATTTAAAATATTTTCCCGAACTGCGCAGCTCGCTCTATCGGTTGAGTTTAGCAGATCAAGCGCGGAAAACTCTGACCCTTTTCTGTTATTTCAATTCTTCATCCGCTCGATCGGTTGAGTATGGCAGATCGAGCGGAAAAATCTCTGCCTCGAAATCTTTTCTTCTTTATGGTGCCCGCTCGATCGGTTAAAGTATGCAGATCGAGCGGCCAAAACTCTGAATCCATTTTCCAACCAAAATGCTATGTCCTACACAATAAACCCGAGATCATGTAATGTAGACACGATATATAAAATATGAACAAAATTCTTAATTAAAACACACAAATGCATGCAAAAAAACAACATAATGATATTAAAATATGCAACACAAACACGACTATCAGTGAGTGTCGTAGATCTAGCAGGTGTGCAGGTTGCCATCAAGGAATCTCATCCTCCTAAACAAGCTCAGTACATCAATCAAAGAGGTTATGGAGGCTATCGAGGTAACCCTGTCCCTAATAATATGGCGAGGGCTGAGTCTCTCCTTGATAGCTTGGAGACACATGTGGTCAATTTGGGCACTGTGCTAAAATCTATGGTGAATAATATTGTGCAGCTGGCGAATGCAGTGAAAGATCAAAACAAAGGTTAGTTCAAGAAGTAGGATTTCAAGAACTTGCAGCTGAAGTAGAGAAGGAGAAGGTGGTTGATGAGAACATTGTTGAGTTGAAGGATGAATCTGAATAGAAACCCATGTTTAAGCCAAAACTCCCGTACCCGCAGAGATTCAAGAAGAAAGTGTTGGATGAACAATTTGCAAAATTTCTTGAGATCTTCAAGAAACTTCACATCAATATTCCGTTTGCCGATGCTTTGCTGCAAATGCCAAATTATGCTAAATTCTTGAAGGAAGTGATGTCAAAAAAGCGGAAGCTAGAAGAGTTTGAGATGGTGAATTTGACTGAGGAGTGCAGTGCGATATTGCAAAATAAGCTACCACAAAAATTAAAAGATCCAGGGAGTTTTACGATTCCTTGAACTATTAGTTCTTCTAATTTCAATGATGCAATTTGTGATTTAGGATCTAGCATTAACTTAATGCCTTTGTCTGTTTTCAGGATTTTAGGACTTGGAGAGGTGAAGCCCACGACAATCGCATTGCAGCTAGCTAATAGATCTATCAAATATTCGCGTGGAATCATTGAAGATGTTATGGTAAAAATAGATAAATTTATTTTTCCTGCGGATTTTGTGGTGTTGGACATGGAGGAGGACGCAAATATGCCGTTGATTTTGGGGAGACCATTATTGGCTACTGCTGAAGCCAAGATAGACGTCAAGAAAGGAGAGCTTTCTATGGGAGTTGAATGTGAGAAGGTAATTTTTAATGTATTTAAGGACGCGAGAAATCCATCCATGGAGAGGGTGTGTATGATTGAGCAAGAAAAAAGAATGGAAAGCTATCGCAAGTTGAGAGTAATGTAGAAGTACGAAGGGAGAATGATCCGCCAGTGCCAAAGAAAAAGAAGAAAAAGAAAGAAAAATTTAAGAAGATTGTTCAGTATGTTTGAAGAGTAAAAGAGAAGGGGAAATCCTTCAAAAAAGCGGAACCGGGCTAGAACCTGTGACAGTCGGGCTATGGACTATAAATTAAGCGCTTCTTGGGAGGCAACCCATGTTATTTTTTTGCTTTAGTTGTTTTTGTTTTATTATTTTTTGTGCATGTTGAGACTAGACATCAATAATAATTTTGAGTTGTGTAGGTGAAAAATTGTGGAGCTGCAAGATTTTAAGAGATACCCCTGAAGAAGAGATTTGAGTGATTAAGATGGTGCCAAGTACTGAAGCTCGGCACCTAAGGTATGTGTCCTTGATTTTATTTTAATTTTGTACATTGAGGACAATGCACATTTTAAGTTTGGGGGGTGTTTAAAAATTTTGAAAAATTTGAAACATTTTCATGAGTTAGTTTGAGTTAAAATGCATGATGTGTAATTGTGTTGACTTATGATGAAAATATTTTTTTGTGCTAAAAGATCAATGTTAGCTATATTTAATCTTGAGTTCTCACTCATATGCACGAATGCCTTGATTGTCTAGACTCTTGTGATTAGAGAAACTTTGTGACTTTGTGAGTGAATTGGATGATTTGATTCTTAACTTTGGTGATTTATACTTGAAACCGAGGTAGACTTCTACGAGCTTGGAAATGATTTAGTCATTAAAATATTAAAAATTAATAACAACTTCATCCGGGTTATTGACGAGGAATTGAAATCCTAATTCCCTTGTATTTGACTAAGTATGCGGAAAAAAATGGGGTTGCAAATTTATGAAAAGTAAAAATATTAAATTTTTGAAAAAATTATACAACTCCATCCGGGCCTGAAAAGAGATTGGAATCCTAATCACCAATCCATGGCTAAGTTTTTGGAAAAAATGGGGTTGATGCTCCATCTGGGCTATAGACGAGGAGATTGAAATCCGAATCCTATCTTTAGTTGTAGCTAAGTCTGCGGGTAATTATTGGGGCTAAATAAAATAAAAACGGGTGCAAAATCCGGTGATTTTATGAAAACTGTGATGAACATGAAAGTACTTTTGATCTTAGTGAGTAGAAGTTGAACTTGATGGAGAGTGTTTTGAAACTAGAGAGCGGAATTAATGAATCTATGAAACAAACTTGTTGCATTAGTGTATCAAAAGCGAGGAGGATAGACAATATTGGCAAATCACAAACACACAAGAACTCTTAAGAAAATTAGCGGACATGTGTATTGAATCTTGAAATATAAAATTCGGAGGCTAACTATATTACATATTATTGTTTTGCTCGGGACTAGCAAAAGTCTAAGTTTGGGGGGATTTGATATGTGCAATTTATGCACTTAATTTATATATGATTTGACTTGGATTTTGTGATGTATCGAGTGGATATTATGTGTATTTGTTGTTGTTTTTATGAGATGCAAGGATTGGAGTTAAAGTACCGAGAAGAAACGGAAAGCTGAATACGGGACATCAAACTTCAAAAAATTAATGGGAATGTTTGAAACAACCAAATCCAATCTCCACTGTTCATAACGAAGATTGTGATGTTTTGAAGCAAATGTAAAAATTTCAGCTCGATCCGACGGTTATATTATAAATATTAATTTTTTAAAATTGTCACTCAGATGGAAAAATGCAGTAGCGTGGCTGCTCAAGAATGAATCGCATCTGCGCTTAAAGTCAGTTTTTGGATGAGAATTGAAGCGCCTCTGCGCAAGAATTAAGAGCAGCTGTGCTAATTGAAGAAAGTATGCGTTAATGAGAATAATGTCTGCGTGCACCTGCGCTTAAGAACATGAGCAGCTGCGCTTGTGGAGAATCATTGAAGAGCAGTTGCGCCATGATCAAAGAAAGTCTGCGCTAACGCATAATTAGGAAAAAACAGCAGAGCTTAGCAAATTTTGGAGACGTGTTCTTTGGGCATGATCTTGGGTTTTCATATACACATATAAAAGGGAATTTTTAGAAGAACAAAATGGGGGAGCAGCCGCAAAAACACACTGGATAAATTTCAGAGCACAATCGTGAGATTGAGGGAGGAAATCTGGAAAAAAACGTGAAGAGCATCAAACGACAAAGACGAAGATCGAGATTCTGGACACGACATCAAATATTCGGCTTTGTTTTATCTCTTTTATATTTATTATTTTTTGATTTAATGTTTAGTTTCATAAACATGATTTTTTTTTTAACAATATTTTGATTATGAACTAAATTTTATTAGTCTAGAGGGACGATGGAACCTGGTGTAGACGACTTTTACAACTTTTATTTTTATTGGATTGAATTCTCCTAGATTAATTTTTTTTCTAGTATTGATTGTCGTTTCAATTACTTGATCACTAATTGATTAGTTAAATTTATTCGAAATCATTTCTTGGGAGAGGGGATTTTGAATAGGATCAAAAGAAATTACACTGTTAATTGTTTATATAGCTCGGGAGACTATATAACGTTAATGGAGCCTTAAGAAGAACATTTTTTTACACATATCACTGCAATTAGATTCTTAATAGGGATAATGGAATTGAAACGTAGTTGATACATATTATTTGGCACTCGGAAGAGGGAAATAATAAACTTAAGTATTCTTGGCTATTAATTGAATGTAATTGATGAAAATAATTTAATTAGGAGTAGTTGTTGTTGAAACCATGTGAAATAAAAACCTCTAGACCATTTTCTCTCATTGATATTTCTGAAATTGTGTGCGCGTTTTGCTAAAATTTTCTGAATTTATTTATGTTGAAAACCAAAAATATTTATTTAATTTTCTAGATAAATTTTAGACTATTTTAATTACAAGCACTGAATAATTTTCACATTACTCCTCGTGGGATCGACACTCGATTCATCACTTTATTAAAACTTGACAATCGTGTGCTTGCGAGCGTAATTTTTGCAACATCTGTACGACCTTAACCTTAGACAGATCAACTGCTATCCCATATCTAGAAATGATATGGCCTAGAAATGCCACGTGATCAAGCCAAAACTGACACTTTCTGAACTTGGTATACAACTGTTGTTCTCTCAGAATCTGCGAAGCAGTCTACAAGTGCTGTCTATGCTCCTCTACGCTCCTCGAGTAGATCAAATTGTCGTCAATAAAGATAATAATAAACTGATCAAGATACGACTAAAATACACAGTTCATGAGATCCATGAAAACTGCTGGTGCGTTTATCAATCCAAACGACATCATCATAAACTCATAGTGGCCATAACGTGTCCGAAATGCAGTCTTGGGTACGTCCTCCTATCTGACCCGCAACTAATGGTATCCAGATCGCATATCGATCTTGGAAAATACCGAAGCTCTATGCAATTGATCAGATAAATCCTCTATCCTTGGCAGTGGATACTTATTTTTCACTGTAACACGGTTAAGCTCTCGGTAATCAATGCATAGTCTCATATTGCCATCCTTCTTCTTCACGAATAAAACTGCTGCACCCCAAGGTGAGAAACTAGGGAAAATAAATCCCTTCACTAGCAACTCCTGAATTTGCTCCTTCAGCTCTTTCATCTCGGTAGGATCAAGATGACACGGTGCCTTAGAGATAGGCACAGTACCAGGCAGTAACTAAATGCTGAACTCAACCTCTCGAACTAGTGGAGTTCCAGCTACATCCTCCGGGAAGATATCTGAAAAGTAGCGTACAACGTCTACATCCTCAACAGAACTAGTAGACGGATCTGCCACTACAACCACACTAGCAAGAAACCCCTGGCAACCCCTACGTAATAACTTACTCGCACGTACACAAGAGGTGACGTGCGGAACACTGTTGCTTTGGGCTGTAAAGAAGATAATTGGATCTCCACTCGTAGGGTTCAATGCTACCGTCGTATTCCAAAAGTCAATCAAAGCTCCATTGACTGTCAACCAGTACATACCAAGAATAAGATCAAATCCTGACATTGGCAATACAACTAGATCATCCCTAACTGCATTCCCCTGTAGCTCCAACTCTAACCCACTGAGCACGCAAGTGGTGAATAGAACCTCACCAGATGGTACGGTAATATCATAAACCGAACTAGATACCTTGGGTATAATGCCTACCCGCTCAATAAACGACTGAGAGATAAAATAATGCGTAGCTCTAGAATCTAGCAACGCAAACGTAGAAATATCTCTAATGCTAATTTTTCCTGCACGCAGAAGATTTTCCAACATATATAGACCATACTTCTAGAGAAACCAATTCGAACCAATTAGCATCTAATGTCCGAACCTAAGCATGCTAAATTCACAAATTAAAAAAATTCTACCTAGTCCTACTCATGCATTTCGAAAACAACAAGTAAAAGTAATCAAGTAATTACTCATGCAGATCTTAAATAACCATTCCATTAACTAAAATTTAAGAACGTAAATTAAGATTACCCGTGATGAGAGAAGTATCAGGGCCTGCCTCCTCTGCCTGCATCACAAATAAACGCCCCATGGTCTTCTTCTTCCTGGGATAGTTCCTTGAAATATGGCCCGGCTCCTTGCAATGATAATACTTGTCCAAACCATCCATACACTGTTCAGAATGAGGTCTCTAACACTCCCTGCAGAAAGGTACCCCTCGAGTGTTAGGGGCGACTGCCCCCTGCTGCTGCTGTCTCGGCTGGCCCTGTGGCCTCTACTGCTGTCTCGGAGGAATTGGGCCCTTAGAAGGCCCAACAAAAGACTTCTTTGTTGGATGCTGCGAAGACTGTCCTCTAGATTGCTGCTGAAACTGCCTCTTCTTCTCGTAGTCAGCCTGCATCTCCTTTCTCCCCTTCTCAGACCGACAAGCTCGGTTCACTGCTGCCTTATAAGTAATCACGTATGCCATGTACATATCATGCTTGATGTCAGAACTCAAGCCATTAGTAAAATGCCACGGCCTCTCTTTCTCATCTGAAGCAATCATGGGCACAAAGTGACACCCACGCTCGAACTCTCTCACATACTCTGCCACAGTCCTGTCTCCCTGTCAGAGACTCATGAAGTCAGGAATCAACTGGCCACGTACATCATCTGTGAAGTAATTCTCAAAGAAAGCCGTCTAGAAATCTTTCCATGACATCGTAGCCAGATTTAGACCAATCACTGCACCCTATCCCCAAAGAGCTGCATCATCCTTTAGCATGAAGATGACACATCTAACCTGATTGGCATCCTGAATCCCCATGTACGCAAATATAGTATCTAACGAACTTTCAAATCCTCATAAACGAGTGGATCAGTGGTTCCCCCAAACTCCTTTGGTCCATGCTTGCTGAACCTCTCAGCAATGTCCTCTTCTTGAGACTTACTTCTGCCTAGCTTGATGCTCGAGTATCCTAGTAAAACCATCTAACATGTCCACGTTGTCTCTCTCAAATGCTGTGAGTGGTAGGGCTGGAGGTGGAGGTGGATCCCGATTATCTCCATCGCGAACATCATGTCTCGGAGGCATACTGCAATTTCCATTTATCCCTCACGTAACCGCTATGCATAACTAAGTATTTTAATTTAAAGTCCTTATAACATAAATCAGTGAAACATAATTCATGTGTCCCATACGTAAAACATATAATTAAAAATCATTTTAAACTCACAGACTGACAGTGCGACTTCTAAACTCTATGTAGCAGGCTAGGTAACCCTCCAAGGAACATACTCTGATACCAACTGAGACGACCCTTACTTGCAAAGAATTTTTTTTATATTTTACTTTGAAATATTGATACTACATATACGCCCATACATATATGTATCTATACTTAAAATAGTTTTTCATAAACTATTATACAATATATAGTCGTTTGCATGTAATTAATTAAAATACTCAAACATAACTAAAAATATCATGCATAAGGGTTCCAAAACATAAATCATAGTCCAACGAAAAATCCATGCAAACGTCTAAAATCGCATAACCATGCAAAACAGTGAAAAGTATTAATCATGTGAGAAAATAAATAATGCATAAAAATCCCATAATAAAATACCATCATAAACTGGAAATGGTCACGGGTGCTAGCTGCCACGGATGCTCAGACTTCCTCACCGCCAGTAGGGACCACATCCTCAAAAATAGCATCAAACTTACCTGCACACCATTTAAATCTAATGAGCCTAGAGGCTCAGCATGCTCTACCTAGAAATAACAAATACCATATAATAAAATCGCATGCAAGCACATATCATTTAAAAATATCATGTGGCATCTTATGCATGCATGCTCGTAAAAACATTTGCATAATGCTGAGTCGTGAACATAAACATTATCATAATCATAATCTAATCTTAATACTTAACATAAATACGATATGTCATAATCGTAAAATCATCAGTGCGAGTCATATCAGTGATGTGTGACCATTAACATAAGCAATTGATCAATCTATAAAACCAACGTACGCAGCGGCAAGGTTCACCAAAACTTAAAACGTGGATCCCCTACGCCTCTATCCTACCACTTCACCAAACCTTAAAACATGGATCCGTAAGCTCATAAACATAAGTGGCGAGGTCATCGGACCTGGTATCCCGACTTCAAAACTCGTGAGTTGCCACAATCACATCAACTTCCCAAAAATAATTTTTTATATGACCTTAATCTTTCATAAAATAAATGCATGAATCGTGAGCTTAAAATATCATTTTTCTTAAAATTTGCCCGTAAATATATATTTAACTTATTTTTCATAAGAATTATACTTATATATAAATACACATACATATATATATATATTAAATATATATTTACGAAATATTTTACTTTTCACGGACTCGTTTGAGTAGCTGCCCCCCTCCCCAACTTAAGCTCATTAAACTAGACTGACCCATTTAACCACTTAACCCAACATAAAAATAGGCCCGATAGCTCTCATGGTTTTTAAGTCCCATGACAAGCAAATGGGCTCACTAAAATTACTAACTTAAGCCTAACAAAACAATTTAATCAGTCAAGACCATTAACATTATAATTCAAACACTTGAGCTTCTAATTAAATTACCCGGGCCCGAAATAAAATAACCAAGACCCATACCCATATGACATGACCCAATTAAAAATCTGACCCGACCCGGACGCCCCTGCCCGAGCCCTGCCTGTGCTGCTCGAACCATCTAAACCCTAACCCATTACCTTACAAACCCGCGCAACCCATACTTCCAGCCCTTCGGCCACCCTGCTCCGGCCACCACTGGCCGGAGCCCTGCCGGCTGGACCACTCCAAGGTCCTGTCGGAACTTCCCAGACTAGCCCTGGCTCGAACCATGCAGTACATTTCTCGGCCATGGGCAGTTTTCCAAGACCTGCGCACAACCCTTGCCCAACCACACCAGGGTTGGACCCCTCAAGAAACCCGACCCTAAGGGACCTCACTTGACCACCGAGCCATTAGGCAGCCCCCTCGAACCAACCATAAACATAAAATGGACAAAATTGAGCCACCATGTGCAAAACATGAACAATGATGCATGAACCATAAAATCTTAATTTCTAATCCACATTGAAATGCAACAACATATTTTATCATACTAAAACAGAGTATATATGATTTAAATTGGTGATAAAAGATGAATAAAACATGCCTTAGCTTCAAGAAAATCTAATATGGGTGCATAGCTCGCGGAGTGGGATGAACGGAATGCCCAAACTCTTGAATTTTCTCCAAAAAAAAATTTGTGTGGTGTGTCTTGTGTGTGGGACTGTTGCCACCCCCTTTAGCTTGAGTTCCAAGTTTTCGAAAATGAGGGTGATGGAGGAAATGAAATTAGGTCTAGGTATTTGTTTGTGTAACTAATGGGTTGGGCTTCCAAATAAATTAGTTAATAAGGCTTAAAATCACTAGCCCAATACAACACTAAATTTTGACATTAAATTCTCCCCAATTTTTGTAATAAATAGAGGCCTATTTTTAAAAGTACCCTAAAAGCTCTTAAAATGGCCTAGTAAGGTGAAAATGGGCTTTTAATTATATATATATATATATCCAAACTCTCCAATAAATTAAGTCTCAAAATAGTTATTTTGGACTCTAGAAAACCTTAGACATAAATTTTGATAAAAACTTTTACCTCGTTCGTCCACGGTCCCGTCTACGCTATCGTAATTCGATTTTTTTCTTAAAAATTCATAACTCTCAAAATAATTGGTTAAATGTCATTATTAAATTTAAAACACATAAACATGCCAAATAATTCACATAAAAAATATCATTTAACCCCTTTAATTTATTTTTAAAATAACTAATTCCCTAATTATGCATACGATTTTACGTAAACAAATTTCTAGGCGTTACATCATAGTTGAAGTGGAAGTTAGCATTATGATATGTGTTCTTGCATGATCAATGTTATTATTTATGACAAATAAATCACACAACAATTCATTATGAAGAAATAATACATCGTGGATAAGCATCCACACTGATCTTTACTTGAACGATACAAAATAATTGAGAAACTAATCGAGATTAGTTTTAGATGTCCCTCCAACCGAAGTCGCCACAAGTGTTGTTTGTCGAGGCGTTCTTGACCGAGTTCTTGCCCTTCTTGCCATCTTCTTCCTCTCAGCACTTTCCAAATCCATGAAACTCTTTACGAGCCTAGTAATATTTCTCTGCTTACAGTAGATCTCAAGATCACACCTCTCTTGGAATCCAAACCGATCTTTCAATCTTCAACTATGTGCTTATGGATCGTGGTCTGATCCATTATTATCGGAAAATCAATGATTGGAACACCAACAAAAATACACTCCATACTAGAATTCCAACCACAATTCGTCCAGAATCCCCCAACGGAAGGGTGACATAAAACCTTCATCTGTTCACACAAAGGCACTACTCTCCCTAAATGGCCACATTTTCCTTTAGCCTCTCGGATTCGCCACGAGCCACCCACAAGAACTTAACACCACTTCTGTGCGAATAGAAATAAATCTTCCCAAAGTACATATAACAATTAAATTAAAGGTTGAGAGTATAGCCAACCGAAGCAGTCATCGTGCTCGTTTTGGTTCGTCGAGAAAGACATGGCTTTCTAAAGATTGGAGTAAGATATGTCTGGGCCAAACATGTATATTGTTGTAGTAGATGTCCTTGTTGGCTAGAGATTTTATTGACCTGTGTTTAAATAAAAATCTTTATTTTTAATATAATTTACATTTTATATTTATTATGACATTTCTTTATCTGTATACCCATGCCAGTTGCATAGATAAAGACATTGAATATATTATAGTATTATAAATATGAGGTTGTACATCTGATGACAATCATAAAACACATATTTGAGTTAATGTATTCTAAACAAGTTCTTAGTCGATTAAGCCGCCTAAAGAAAGATAAAGGTCATTTGAGCTTGAGACTAGCATCCATGATGTTGTGTGCCACGTTTAACTGGAAAGGACATAGAGATGTTCAAACATACAAGATAGGTGCTCATTTGATGAGTTCACTGATCAACCCTCCCTAGGACTTTCCAAGTGGTTATTATTCATCGAGTAGATAAGTCCATGATTATGGTAGTACATCATTAGCCCTTATGACCTAGGACAACACTGAGGCTCTATACGCTAGGGCTGCACTTTGACTTGTTTATCGAATCTGTGAGAGTCATCAGGTGGTGAGATTTAGTGTAGTTACGACACGTGTAGGAGCCAGTTCATTACAGTCGGGGATTCATCGCTCGTCTACGGGTGTGGATATCCTATGTGATCTGAAGAGATAATAATGCATGGAGTCTCTGGTCGGAGCAAGATATGTGCTTTAAGGAAATGAGTTTCTCTAATTAACATGCGATGTCACTGTGTGTAAGGTCCAAAAAATCCAAAAACTTACTAACGATAATTTATTTAAATAGTATTGAGAATTTTGTGTTTAAATGTTAGAATATGAAATCTTATGCTAAAAGTTAGTTTTAATGTTTTCAAATATGAGTTAATTCCGGTGACCAAGGCAGTCGAGACTAGCCTACGAACTAGGTTTAAGTAATTTTAAGTTGAAATGTGTTGATTGTACAGATTTTATGTTAAAAATTGTGTAAGGCTCAGAAAATATTAAGTTATTAATTATAGAATTTGAGATTTAAATTCTGTAATTTATGGATTTGAGAATTTATGGAAATTATAGATTTAATTTCCGAGCCGAAAATATTTAATTTGAGAATTTACGGATTTTGAGATTTAAATTCCGGGAATTCTTAAACTAAAAGATTAAATATTCGATTTGAATATTTATGGGCTTTAAGAATTAATTTCCGAGTTTCGAGAATGAAAGAAGATTTAATTCGACGGTGAAATCCAAGCAGGGATTAATTTGCAAATATAGAGAAGTTCAAGGACTAAACTGCAAAAATGTCCGAAATCATTTAATTTTAATCCGAGAATATATAATTTGGGAATATTTAGAGTTTTGATTTAAAGTCTAATATTCTTAAATTATTTATGATTGAAATTGAATTAAAAAGAGGGCTGAGGACTGAATTGTAATTTGCGAAGTTTCAGGGACTAAATTGCAATTTATGCAATACATATCCGATTTTTAAATGGCTTAGTCAGCTTCAACGTGTGTAATTGAGATTTTATTCAGAATATTGAGCAGAGGAAGCCGAACCCTTCTTATTTTATTTGATTTCCGATTTTCAAAACCCCGTTAACTTTTGATCCGATCCCCCGATTTCGATTCCGATTCCAAAAATAGTTCTGGAATCCTTGCGGAGAGGACTTCAATTTGATGTAAGTATTTATTTACTTCGGCGTGTTTTGAAGATTGAAATATGACCGAGATCAGAAATTGTTGTTATGCGCATGTTTTTGAAATGATATGTGGATCGTACCGAAACCGAACCGAGAAATGAACAACATATGAGTTTTATATGAATTCCAGTTGATATTCGATGATTATAGCTGTTGTTATGAGGATTAGGATGATGTCTTACTGATTTGGATATACGTATGAATTGTATTGAATTTGAAAATGATTTCGATATTTCGTCGGTTACCGATTTTAAATCTCTACACCGTCGATTAATGTTTTGAGATTGTTTTGATAGCCGATGATTGAGCTAAGACGTTATTTGAGATGTTATTGATGTTGTAAAAATTTTATTCTTCCATGTCAGATTAGTTTTGGAGGCTAACAAATAAAGAACTTTGAATTCGAACCGAAGAAGAAGAAGTTGAGGTTTGAAGTGAATTTGGTTGAAGATGAATGATGATTTTGAATCGATTTTGAAATGATAGGCTTGAACAAAGTTTGATATGAATGTTTTTATGTTATGTTTCAGATTTGAAGTGTTCAAAACCTAGAAAATTCGAAGGTATAAGACGACATCGCAAGTCAGGGATTTGAAACTCGAGAATGAAGATTCTTGAGTTGTCCCGCCAAAATCACATAATTGTTTATTGCTTTGATTTTATTTGATGTTTTCGATCCATCTCAGGTAGTGGATCTTTCAATTCGATATGTTGTTGATATGATATGTATGGAATTGATTCTATCGCCAAGGTCTGAGGCGACCTTATTTTTGAGTCACGAATGGCTACGATAGATGGATATCCATGTCAAGATCGTTTACGATCTTGATGGCAACGACGTTATATGAATCAATTCTTATTCAAAGCGTTGAGTGCTCTATTATTGAGTCGATATGTTTAGAGTCATTTGATATGATTAACGCTTTATATGTCGATTATAATGGGAATGATTTCTCACCGAAGTTTATCTGGTTGTTGCTTTTTTTTGTATGTGTGCATTGCAACAGATGGGGCAGGAGCTAGTCTGATAGGACATTGACAGCTCGGGAGCGAGACTTAGCAAGTGTGGACTCGGGTTTAAGCTGAAGAATGGTATTTAGACAGCATCGAACTTGACATGAAACTTTGTTTTAGAAGCTCACTTTTGAGACTTGGTGTAGCTTGTAGTTTTGTGTTTTTTATGCTATTCGTTTGATGTAATAAACGCATGATTTGATGCTTGAAACCTCTTACATGTATATATGCATGTTTTAGAATTGATAAATCAGGATTTGAGTTGGTATTTGACTGATTTGGATTGAAGACCAAGCTTTGACAGCAAAATGCAATCTGCAGAATTCTGAAGCAGAGGTGCACGCTCGATCCTGTGAACTCGTAGGATCGAGCGCGACCCGTGAAATTTCAAAACAGAGAATTGAGCAATTGGAGCTCTCTTGATCGTGTGAGTACATGGGATCGAGTGCGGCCTGGAAATTCTGAAATCCGAGAGCTGAGGAATTGGGCTCGCTCGATCGGACGAGTTCATCCGATCGAGCGAGGTTCTTGATTTTTTTTTTTTAAAAAAAATTTGTTTTAAGCTCTTGGTTTTAATATTCTTTTCATGTTTGATTACTTGTTCATTAATCATTAATTATCCTAAGATTAGATTAGCAACCTGAGGTCCCCACAAATTGTGTGTAGCATTTTATTTTAAAAGTTAGAGGAAAAAAATTTAAAAATAAAGTAATTTTAATTCAACGGGCCAGTTTTCGGCCCAGCAACTCACTGCCAAAACTTGGCTTCAAGAACCGAAATCCCTTTTAAATGATGTTTTGAAGTTTTAAATTCATTTTAAGGTCTTTTAAGATTTTTCATGGAAAATTTTCAAGTTTTGAAACCAAGAACAGAAATAACGACTCATATGGATCGATTTAGCTATATAGTGCATCTATATGTAGTTTTCTTCACGAATATTATGTTCATTAAAAAAGATGAAGTTTTATGAATGTAAAGATGATGTGCTCATTTTATTTAATTAACATGCATGATTTCAAACACGAACGATTTTAAGTCCATGGCATGTAATAGCTTGAAAGGCTATGTTTTATAGGGATATGCCGATGTTTATGAAAGAAAATGATTAAGCATGAGGAAGTTTATGAGAAGTTGATGATGATGTTATGACGATGATTTTTACGATGTGAAAAAATATTTTGATGTCTTGTGTATACTTGTGGTGGCAGTACGGGATTGGTGCCACGGGATGAGCTTCGGGGAGGGCCTTTTCAAAAGAATGAAAGTTTATGCTATCGGTGACGGTGGGTATGTGGCGGTACACATAGTAGCATAAGTATAGTATGTGTTGTACCAAATTATATGATTGTTGTACAACGACCGTGATCATGAGACCCAATAGCTCTAATGGTTGCCACGTTTACGCATATTTCATCACCTCAAAATAAAGTAGTTGACCTTATTTTCTATGCATGATTATGTTGTTAGACACGTCCAATGCATGTTTAAGATTTTGATTATGTATACTTTATTACATATGTATGCTTGTTGAGTCTTTAGATTTACTATACTTGAATGGTGTGGGTGAGAAAAATACAGTTAATGAGTATGACGTTGGAAAAGATGCGGAGTGATTGAGGAAGCAAGGAGTTGCATGCCAAGAATGTTATGAACCATGTCAAGAAAAGATTTATGTTTCCCAAACAATTTTCTTATTATTAGTGTTTTGAAACAATTTTTATACATTGCAAGTTTTTTTTAGTTATCACTTTGATAGTTTGGAACACACGATGTTTTTGATTTGCAAGTTAGCACATATTTTTTTACCAATTTATGAAAAGTATTTTCTACAAAATTTTATTTTTTCTCATTTTTATGAGCGTGTCAGAAGGTGACGTCGTGAAAGACGTCACACTATGTATCTTTTGATATATTTCACATGGTTATCGAATCTCGATCAGCCTTCGATATACCGATGCTTAAAGATTCGATCGGGATATGAGATAAAGGGGCTGTACTATTGTGAGACCCCGATTCTAATCATCTAATCAAGAGTTAATCCTATCGATAATCATTCAAAGGCCAAGAGATAAGACACCAAATAAAAAAAAATTATTTCAAGTGAATAGTGCCGTGCTCGATCCTAGAAAATTCCAGGATCGAGCGCACCATATTCCTGAACTCTTTGCCGAGAAAAATAATAAGTGTCGCGCTCGATCCTATAAAATTTCAGGATCGAGCGCACCATCTGATCTAAGTTATTGCCTCAAAATAAACAGGGGCCGCGCTCGATCTCAGAAAATCGTAGGATCGAGCGCACCCTGGGATCCAGATTTTTCCAGAAAATTGAACATGCTTCAAATCTCAAATCAACAATTCAACTCAATCTAATATCAATCTAACATGCTCAATTCCGAATCCAACAACATGTAATCAACATAAAAACTTCAATATTAATCATTCATAATCAATTCTAATATTCAACAATGCTCGAGTTCTAAACATGCTTTCAAAACATAAACTAAATTGGCATGCATTTCCAATTCTAACTCGAAGTCCCACTTCTATTCTTCATTCTCGTTCTATCCCTGTAGTCTTTGACTCGATCCTGCCCACCTGTTGCCAAGTACACGTAGAAACAAAGACAACAGCTAGATAATCCGGTGAGAATAATATTCCCAGTAAAAGAGACTGACATGCAATCAAATAAACATATCAAGTCATGATATGAATTCATTCCTCATATAATCAATTAATCCATTTAAGTACTGAATTAAAATGATATGCATGTCTTTAAAACTTCTGGATTATCAGACTCAGATAATCAAATGGAATTCTTCTTTCTTTCTTTCTTTCTTCGGTTTGGGATCCCGAGGTTAAAATATCCAACAATCACACCAAACTCTCTTTTTGAGGTGGACGAGGTATATTTTAATACTCTAGACTCCAGAGCATTATAGAGAGTTAATCGACACTTGTAGTAATTCGCCTACCAAGGCCACTCAACTATAATCTCCAGATCGTCTAATTCAAAATGAATAATCATTCGGCTCAACATGAATGCATATGTCATCTCATGCATTCAATCACATTTTCAATCATCAATTCAAATAAACATTCAATCATGATTTCAAATAAGCATTCAATCATGATGTCAAATAAGCATTCAATCATGCAAGTATCTGAATTTCTTCGGAACACTCGAATAAATTCGGATTCGAGTTAATCGTTCCATTCAAGTCTAAGTCATCTTTTACCTTATTCACTTCGAAGGTACTTCAATCTGAAAAATCAATAATAAGGATAATAATCAATATCCAATCAAATTCATTCAAAACTCAATCAAACTTCTTCGATCGATAAATAAGAAAATCGATACTGTACCGACTTCAATCTTCCAAACTGTCCAATGCTGCTATCTCGCAACTCTGCTGACTTCAATTCAATCTATTAGAAGGAGTCATAAGGATCAATATCGACATCAAAAGCTCACTCAAACTCGATACGATCAAAACATAAAAATGATATCCAAAACTCAAACTGACGGCATAACGGCTATAAACTGATCAAACCGGAAACGCAGACAACAATTCAATAATCCAATAAACTCATTTCAATCAATACATATCATTTCCAATCCAATCCCAACACATCTCAAATTCAAAGATTTTGAAAATCACTAAGAAAATCATAACAATTCTGATCGTTGTTAGATCTTTGAACCGTCTTAGATATACTATCACAGCTATCTCATAATCATCCTCTCCGAATATCAATCAATTCTAAAGACATCCGAAAATTCAAACCTCTTAGAAATAAGAGAAACTTACTTTCAAATGGAGCACTCGACGCTATGATCGCAGATATCAAGTCAGAATTCAATTCTATCGGACGGATTGAGCTAGAATGGAAATCCCAAAGCTTGGAATTGAAATGGGGCGATTTCCATGGTGGGAGGCAAGGAGGATGATGATGATGGAGTGAAAAGGAAGAGTCAAAGCCTCTTAAATATCTAACAATTCTCGTATTTGCATTTTAGTCCTTGAAAATTTTGAAAATTGCATTCTAGTCCCTGATCCAAATCGAATCGGCCCTCGACTTCCTAAATCTCTGATTATCTCAAATAACATTAATTAATATAAGAACAGGGCGTTACAATTCCCCCCCTCTAAGAAAAGATTTCGTCCTCGAAATCAATTACAGTTCTAACACAAGGTCGAGGATAGAATCACAGGACTGCAATAAGAATTTACATATCGGAACTAAGTCCAAAATATGCTTCCAATCTAACTCTGAATCATTCGTCTCAATCAGTTCGACATCTCAACAACAGGAGAAAGTCAGAAACTCTAGTCGATTAATTCATCAACATTCCGTCCGTCTATCAAAAGTCGTTTCATCCTCGTCAAAACATCCTTACAATTCAGTCACATTTCGAATCATTTACTGTTCTAACTCATGTGACATAGAAAGTTCATCTCGAAAATGAAAGAGATCTTCATCTCTCCTCGTACAACTTCTAGAGAGGTGTTTTCCATATATCATTTGATCGGTGCCGTTGTACAAAGTCTCCACAAAATCAAAAATTCTGCCAACTAGTGCTAAGTAGAGCACTACAACTCATGGCTATTCCTCTAAAGTTCAACTCATCTGATCTGGCTGTACGTCGTTCTGAGGGTATCGAATCGAAAATAGTTGAAATCAACAACAAAATTCTCTTCAAAGTATATGCCGAAAGAACAATAACATCAAGGATCTCTGTCTAGACTGACAGACTTCGGCAATTCATGACATCTGACAACCTCTGACAAGATATCAATTCTCTGTTCTTCATCAAAATCATTCTGTATAGAAAACTGTAGCGGATTCCATCAATCAAATAATCAAAAACAGACAGTAGATAAAATAAGAATAATTCCAAAATTTCAATAAGAAGAAATCCCAGCACTGAAAGATCATCAGCACTGAAAATCAGAATACATGAAAGCGGATAATCAGAAATTCCATGATCAGATAATAAGGATCGAAGAAATTCATTAGGTCCAAACCGAAATTCAAACATCGAGTTTAACATACAGCTATTCGGCGTACAATTCTGAAAAGATTCTTGAAATATCTATACGATCAGTACAATTCTCATAACCAGAAAACAAGAAATTCATCAATAAGAATTCCTAATTTCAACTAATACTTCAGAAAGATTCGGTCAACAGAAAATTCTTCAACAATGCAGGAGTATTCGTCAAATCAAACGGCCTGTCCAAAGTTCAAAACGGCCAAACTTAAACCCGGAAACGATTCTGAGAAAGTTCTCTCTTTACGAACCTCCTGTAGATAAAATTCGGATCCCCATTCAGTGTCGAACTCGTTCTGACAATCGGGACCAATCTAGAAGTTCATTCCGAACAACTTCAGTCGTTCAATAACCAATGGCACATCAACTAGTTCAGGTTACAATCCAATACATCAACTGTAAAGCTTCGAGAGTTCATTCATACTATTCTGTAACAACAATCATTCAATAGAATAAATCAAGAATTCTTAGAATCGAGAATTCTTAACGGGGGATTCCATCACTCGTTCAACGATACTCAAATGACATCTCATCTCGGACTCACAAAGTAGCCTTGCCACGAAAATCATCAGAATGTGATCCCAATTCCCTTCTGAATCAGAATAGACTGTACAACGGAAATTCGGATTGCTCTCTTTCTGACTGCTGACAGTTCAAAACATCAGAAGTGTAGTAGCCCGTACCCTAATTGAGTAATTAAAGGATTAATGCTAATTAAATAAATTGGGTATCGGACGGATCGGAAGCTCCAAAAGCATGATCGGAAGCTCCGATCAGGATCGGAAGCTCCGATCAGGATCGGAAGCTCCGATGAGCGATCGGAGTCACCGATGATATTACGTCATCCATGACGTGTGGTTGGATCGGAAGCTCCGATCAGGATCGGAAGCTCCAATCACCCCTATCCGGAATCAACAAGTGATATTTTGAAACGTGGCAGATCAGGATCTTCAGAAGCTCCGATGGCAGGATCGGACGTTCCGATCGAGGTTCGGACGTTCCGATCAAGGATCGGAAGTTCCGATCGTTGTCTATAAATAGAGGGCCGATGCTTCATTTCCAATTGCCAATTCCGAGTATTTCCCTCTCCTTTCTAGTCTATTCGAGTTGTTCTAGCCTTCCTAGGCTTGACCCGGCGGTCGGCGAGATGACGTGTTCCACGTATCTCTATTGCGACGGTATGTGGCGGATGAATCTCATATTCTGCAATGGTCTGAGGTTCAGGTAGACAAGGATTTGACTTATGTTGAGAAACCTCTTCGTATCCTGGATTATAAGGATAAGGTTTTACGGAACAAAGTCATTCCTCTGGTTTTAGTTCAGTGGCAGCGCCGAGGCACTGAGGAAGCTACTTGGGAGCTTGAGGACAGGATGCGTGAAGACCATCCTGAGTTGTTTTGATTTCATTCTTAAGTTGCATTCAGTTGCAAACTCTGTAAACGTTTGATTTGAGTAAAGAATGTTTCTGATTTCTGTATTGCATTCGGTACTTAAGATCTGATTTCGAGGACGAAATATCTTAAGTGGGGGAGAATGTAGTAGCCCGTACCCTAATTGAGTAATTAAAGGATTAATGCTAATTAAATAAATTGGGTATTGGATGGATCGGAAGCTCCGAAGGCACGATCGGAAGCTCCGATCAGTGATCGGAGTCACCGATGATATTACGTCATCCATGACGTGTGGTTGGATCGGAAGCTCCGATCAGGATCGGAAGCTCCGATCACCCCTATCCGGAATCAACAAGTGATATTTTGACACGTGGCAGATCAGGATCTTTGGAAGCTCCGATGGCAGGATCGGACGTTTCGATCGAGGTTCGGACATTCCGATCAAGGATCGGAAGTTCCGATCGTTGTCTATAAATAGAGGGCCGAGGCTTCATTTCCAATTCCCAATTCTGAGTATTTCCCTCTCCTTTCTAGTCTATTCGAGTTGTTCTAGCCTTCTTAGGCTTGACCCGGCGGTCGACGAGGCGTTCGGTAGTCATAGCAGAGTTGTGCCCAAGTTCTGGAGGCATCGACATCAAAGGGCTAACGACGGATGAAGGTATAGCTTTTGCTTCCTATAAATATTTAGGAGTATGCAATAGCTTAGTTAAGGCTTTAGAGCGCTTTAATGATAGTAGTATCATTTGGCAGTGTAGAGCAGACTATAGGCGTGGACCCAGAGTTGGTCGAACTTGCACTGTTTTGAGGTACGAAAGTACTATTTGAGATATCCTGATTGAGTATGCATGTATTATGTGACTGCATGATTTATATGCCATGATATTATGCTGCATTCATTTGCATCTTGCTGTATCTCTTTCGAGATGTCTGTTAGTAGGGTTGTACCCTATCCTGTTAGTGGATGGACTTCCATCGATTTGGGTCCGGTGTATCCATGGTTATCTCGGTATGGGAGCCACCTCCTGAAGCGATGGCACAGCGTGCTACATACCAGGGCCCGGTCTGTCTCTGTTATCTGATCCTTGACCTCGAGTTTATAGGGAGTTCACTTTGCATGCATGTATACTCATACTCTCGTACTGGGCATTTTATGCTCACGTCTCGTACTCTATGTTTCTGGACACCCTATTCCATGGGGCAGGTTTGCGATTGGACGAGGAAGGTGGATCCAGGAGGGGCTAGTCAGTGGTTGGCCAGCTGGAGCTCCGTCTAGGTTTTATTACTGTTGTTTGGGTTTATACAGCTATTCGATTTGGTTGTATATTATTTGGATAAATTACAGATTCCTTTACTTGGGATTATATAACGTTTATGGTTTCCGCAGTTGTATTCTGATATCTGTTTAATTAATTTAATTGCATGCCTAAGTTCTGTTTAGTAGGTGATCCGGGTAAGGGTCACTACAAGAAGCCATACTTCGAACTTCATGCTTCCTCATCCTCTATTCGATCTGATTCCTCAATTCATCAAATATCTTTCGATCATCTGGAAGAACTCTGAATAAACTTCAAAGTGTCAATCTCCTGATACTCTGTCTCAAACCGAAACATCTGGCACAACAAAAGTTATTCGCTAATAAGGCATCAATATAAACCTGAAACTCAGATTATACTCAGATCTGATCAATCTTCATCAGATTCTGAAAGGTCGAATCAGATTACAAAGCGTTATCAATCTTCTCAATCAACTCTGGTTTGAAGTCGAATGAAGGAGTCAAGACAAACGTTCCATCTGTTCCAGACTCTGTCAGAAGTGCAACAATCTTCTGTCAAAGAGGACAACTGAAGTAGATAAAATAAGATCAGATCATTCAGCATAAAATCTTAGCTGTTACAATCAGTTCTCTGGATAACAATAGAAATTCACAGTCAAATAATTCGTCCTCTAAAACTCTCTCTTTCAACTCATAATCAGTTCGGACTGCGACAATCAAAACTTCTATCTTCCAAGATCAGAACAGATTACTGAAATCTTCCAAGCAAAGAAAATGATGCTAGATCTTCCAAGAAATAAGATCTCTGTGAGACTCAAAATGGAAACTAACATTGCATCTCGAGCGTCTTCAACTTCTTCGATGCTCAAGATAACAAGGAGTTCTTCTGAACAAGAATAAGTCTCAACTCTCAATAAGAAGGAGTGCAAAGCACCGAAAGGTCATCAATACCAAAGAATCAATAATATTGAGGTACTGATCAATCTCTCCTTCAATTCAATAAGAACTGGTCTCAAAGATACAATCTAAATAGAAGAACATAATCTGTTGAGTAAACGTCTTCCCAACAATAAGAATTCTCAAAGGATTCGCGATAGAATTTGCTAAATCCAAGAATCTTCAAATTTCAGATAAGGACGTCAATCCAGATCAATTCACAACAGCTCCAGTCTTGAGGTGTTCAATATAATTCCATCTTCTTAGAGAAAAGATCGAGGAAAAGACAACTCGGTCTCAACAAGATTCAGACGTCAGAAGAATAGCATAATTGATCAGCATGCAAATCTGCGAACAATTCTTAAAGAATCTGAAAGATCAATACGTCTCTTTGAAGGATAAGAGATTCATCGATAAGAATACTCAAGAAATCATCTACAAATATCTGAAAGATTCGGTTCAAAGGACTCATAAACATTGCAGATGCAATTCCAATTCAATCTGAACGATAAAAATTCAAATCGGTCGTACCTCATTCCGAATTCGATCTCTGAAACCTCTTCCCTTCAGATTATCAGTCGATGATGTCTGATCTAAAATTAATACTGAACTCATCCTCTCTCTCGGAGGCAAATCTAGAATCTCAGAACAACATCAGCAAACTCAACAACTCTATTGAATCAATCAACACGGCTGATTGAAGACATCATCTGCATACATCAAACATTCCTTTGCACCTTTCTGTAACAAACGGTAATCAACAAACAATAAGAAAGGAATTCTTAATTCAGGAATTCTTACCGATGGAAATCCATTCGTCTATCGTCTCGGATCTGAATCTAGAAACTATCTGAAATCAACTTCGGTTGCCCTGCTTCGTCATTGTCATGAGCAGTTAGAGTCTGTGAATCCTCGATAAGAGCAATTACTAAAGCCTATCGCAGAAAATCGGATTTAAACAACTCTACGAAACGACCAAACCTTGTTTCTCTAAGGCTTTCTTCTTCGATATCCACCAACTTTTTGCAATACCTTGCAGTTGGTAACCAACTAACTGAATCCGTTGTTCGTCGGTGTAGTCTAAAGAATCAAACAACTGATCGATCTCTTCTAATCAACTTTCACACCCAAACTCATTCTCAGAACTCCTCAGAGTTGAAGGGTTAACAGACTGAAATCTCATCAGTAATGCTCCCATCAGTTCGGAGTGACATCCATCAGTTCAGTCACAGAACAATTTTGTACAATCGGGTTCGCTACTAGTTGAATCCTGTTAAAAAACTTGCCAAGTAGAAAATATTATTCAAGAGGATTAGGACAAAACATCTCAAATACCTCTATCCGGTGTCCAACAACCTCAGCTCGACATACTCATTCGATCTCAAGAGTATCCAATGTAACCAGTAACCCGAAACAGTTCGTATCTCAATTAATTCATGCTTTAAAATTTAAATCACATATCCAAGTAATTCAAATAATTCTCAATCATAAAGCATGCTCGCATATTCTTCAATCATAGAATTAATCAATCACATGCGAGAAATTAAATTCAAGCGGACTCGATCTACCCCGCTCATTTCTAGAAATAAAATCCAGAAACTTATTGCTCTGATACCACTTAATGTGAGACCCCGATTCTAATCATCTAATCAAGAGTTAATCCTATCGATAATCATTCAAAGGCCAAGAGATAAGACACCAAATAAAAAAAAAATTTATTTCTAGTGAATAGTGCCGCGCTCGATCTTAGAAAATTCCAGGATCGAGCGCACCATATTCCTGAACTCTCTGCCGAGAAAAATAATAAGTGCCGCGCTCGATCCTATAAAATTTCTGGATCGAGCGCACCATCTGATCAAAGTTACTACCTCAAAATAAACAGGGGCCACGCTCGATCTCAGAAAATCATAGGATCAAGCGCACCCTGGGATCAGAATTTTTCCAGAAAACTGAACATGCTTCAAATCTCAAATCAACAATTCAACTCAATCTAATATCAATCTAACATGCTCAATTCCGAATCCAACAACATGTAATCAACATTAAAACTTCAATATTCATCATTCATAATCAATTCTAGTATTCAACAACGCTCGAGTTCTAAACATGCTTTCAAAACATAAACTAGATTGACATGCATTTCCAATTCTAACTCGAAGTCCCACTTCTATTCTTCATTCTCGTTCTATCCCTGTAGTCTCTGACTCGATCCTGCCCACCTGTTGCCAAGTACACATACAAACAAAGACAATAGCCGGATAATCCGGTGAGAATAATATTCCTAGTAAAAGAGACTGACATGCAATCAAATAAACATATCAAGTCATGATATGAATTCATTCCTCATATAATCAATTAATCCATTCAAGTACTGAATTAAAATGATATACATGTCTTTAAAACTTCTGGATTATCAGACTCAGATAATCAAATGGAATTCTTCTTTCTTTATTTCTTTCTTCGGTTTGGGATCCCGAGGTTAAAATATCCAACAAACACACAGAACTCCCCTTTCGAGGTGGACGAGATATATTTTAATTCTCTAGACTCTAGAGCATTATAGAGAGTTAATCGAGACTTGTAGTAATTCGCCTACCAAGGCCACTCAACTATAATCTCCAAATCGTCTAATTCAAAACGAATAATCATTCGGCTCAAAATGAATGCATATGTCATCTCATGCATTCAATCACATTTTCAATCATCAATTCAAGTAAACATTCAATCATGATTTCAAATAAGCATTCAATCATGATGTCAAATAAGCATTCAATCATGCAAGTATTTGAATTTCTTCGGAACACTCGAATAAATTCGGATTCGAGTTAATCGTTCCATTCAAGTCTAAGTCATCTTTTACCTTATTCTCTTCGAAGGTACTTCAATCTGAAAAATCAATAATAAGGATAATAATCAATATCCAATCAAATTCATTCAAAACTCAATCAAACTTCTTCGATCAATAAATAAGAAAATCGATACTGTACCGACTTCAATCTTCCAAACTGTCCAATGCTGCTATCTCGCAACTCTGCTGGCTTCAATTCAATCTATTAGAAGGAGTCATAAGGATCAATATCGACATCAAATGCTCACTCAAACTCGATACGATCAAAACATAAAAACGATATCCAAAACTCAAACTGACGGCATAACGGCTATAAACTGATCAAACCGGAAATACAGACAGTAATTCAACAATCCAATAAACTCATTTCAATCAATACATATCATTTCCAATCCAATCCCAACACATCTCAAATTCAAAGATTTCAAAAATCACTAAGAAAATCATAACAATTCCGATCGTCGTTAGATCTTCGAACTGTCTTAGATATACTATCACAGTTATCTCATAATCATCCTCTCCGAATATCAATCAATTCTAAAGACATCCAAAAATTCAAACCTCGTAGAAATAAGAGAAACTTACTTCCAAACGGAGCACTCGATGCTGTGATCACAGATATCAAGTCAGAATTCAATTCTATCGGGCGTATTGAGCTAGAATGGAAATCCCAAAGCTTGGAATTGAAATGGGGCGATTTCCATGGTGGGAGGCGAGGAGGATGATGATGATGGAGTGAAAAGAAAGAGTCAAAGCCTCTTAAATATCTAACAATTCCCATATTTGCGTTTTAGTCCCTGAAAATTCTAAAAATTGCATTCTAGTCCCTGATGAAAGAGTGGGTGCCCGGTGAGCCAACTTGTGGCTAAGGGCTTTGATGACTCTTTGTATAAACAATCTTTTGTTTAATATAATTTACACTTTTATAATGGCATTTACTTTATCTTTTATCATATTATTATGTTGTGACATACTATAAGATGTTTAGATGAAGACCTTGAATATACTATAGTGTGTGTAAGATGTGGTAGCACATGGGGATGGCTATCAAGAAACACATCTTATAGTCACTGTATATTCTAAACAGTTCCTAGTCGATTGAGCCGTCCGTTAATAAGGATAAGGATCGCTCGAGATTGAAACTAGCATTTGCGATGCCGAGTACCACGTTTCATTGGTATGGAACATAGAGATGTTCAAAGCATGCAAATGGATATTCATACGATGAATGATCGAACTACCCTATCCGGACTTTCCAAGTGGTTATCATTTATCAAGTGGATAAAGTCCGTGGTTTTGGTTGTACACCATTAGTCCTTACTACTTGAAACATCATTGAGACTCTATATGCTAGTACTGTACTTTGACTCGTTTACCGACTCTATTAGGGTCATCAGGTGTCGGGATTGGGTATAGTTACGACACATATAGGAGTCGATGTTTTGTTGTCAAGGATTCACCACATACTTGCTAGTGTGGATATCCTATGCAAACCGAGGAGATATTAGTGTGACGAATCTCTGGCCAGAGTACATGATGTGTTTTAAGAAATGGTTTCTTAGTAGCACGTGCGATATCACTATTTGATCTTCAAGATGCATTGCATAGTTATCGAATCTCGAACGACTCTCGATTTACCAATGGTTGTTGATTCGATCGGGATATATGGATGAAGGGACCGTACTGTACGCTAACCAAAATCTGTTGGTTCTTGCAGGCACTATCAGTGATACCTAGGAAATCATGGGGCGATGTTGCTAGGCGCTCTTACCATGATTCGATGGGCAAGTCGGAAATTGTTGTTCCGAGTCACAAGGAGTTGTGAGCCCACGGCTAGCTGTATCCCTGAACCATTGAGGGTCACACAAGTAATGGATTTTTAATTCCCGTTGAGATAGTTAAATTTAAAGAGTTAAATTTAATGAACAAAGAAGTAGGACTTCTTATTTAAGAGTAAAGGAGTAAGATTTCCTAAAATGACATAGGGATGAGAATTTTTGGAAACCACTGAATTCGGATTCAGAAAATTTATCTTGACTCTAAAAGATGCAAAAATGGTTTCTGTGAACATTGGTGAAATTGGTTTATCAATCTGAGTCACGATGAATTTTATATTAATTTCTGAACATGCGGACTTTGCTTGTCAGGCTTGAACTTATGACTAATGGGCCCTAAGCTGTTAGCAGCCCATATTATAAATAAGTTATTGCAGTACAGAAATTATACAACAGAGGTCACAAAATATTTTCGAAAACCCTAGCTGTGTTTTCTCTAAGTGGCCGCCCCCTCCCTCTCTGCTCGGGAAAATCCAGCCTGTGAATTTTGAATTTGCAGTCTGGTTTAACGGATCAAATTCGTTAATTCTCTTCGTAGAAACTTCTGATAGATTTTCTAGTACAATCTATCAGAGAAATTAAATTTCTGTTCGTGGACCTGATTGAAGAATTGTTCGTCCATCAGTTCCTAGGATATACAACAAGAGCAGAGTAATCTGTTGGTGTCCATAATCTCGATTCGAGATTGGAGGTAAAAATTTAATTGTTATTTAATTTTTACACGCACAATTTAATCGTAAAGTTTTGATACCTATTATGGAATCGTTCCAAATAAAATTTTTAAACTTCCGCTGCACCGGGTATCAATTCTGATTGATCTGATCACCGTTCTCTAACAGTGGTATCAGAGACAGGTTGCTCAGATCAGGCGATTAAATTAATCGATTGTACAAAATTTTTTTAAGCCTCGGTTTTTGAAACAAAATAAATTTTTTTTTTTCGGGCAAAACACGGGCAGCGATTGTCGCTGCCCAGGGCAGCGCCATAGGGGCAGCGACGGGCTGCCCGGCCCGAGCCCTTTTGGGGCGCGGGCAGCCCGGGAGCGTCCTGGGCGGCCCGGGAAAAATTAATTTTTTTTATTTTAAATTAAAATTTTAATATGTTAAAATTCTATTTCTGGTCCGATCGAAAATTGTTTTGATTGGTCCACGAGGCGTCGGATCGAATTGTTCGAGTCCAAAAATTTTAAAATTGATTTTTGGATAAATTTGAATTTTTTGGAAAATTTATAGATTTTATCCGTTAAATCAGATTTTATGAAATTAATTATTTTTGTTACAATTGATGATAAGATATGATCTTATGGAAATATTGAGTAAAATATGATTTTATGTATAAAATTGGATTTTATATGTAAAATATGATTTTATTTGATAAAAAGATAAAATATGATTTTGTATGTAAAATAAGATTTTATATATGGAATATGATTTTATCCTTTTAAATTTAATTGCCATTGCATGTTATCCAATAAATTAATTTTGAATTAAATATTATTGGATAAGGATGATCGATTGCCATGACCAATTTTGTAGGTGTATGTTAGGAATTTACATTTGTTTTTATTGTTGTTGGATTTATTAATGGGCCTGGTTTATGGCCCAATATGAATTGTCATATGTAATAAAAGTGGGACTGGTTTATGGCCCGTTCCCAACCCTTAAAATGTATCCCCTACTTGTCATGGTTATTTATTGTAAATACATTAGACTTAGTGGAAGATGAAGATTTGAAGACGGAGGTGGGCCCAGCAGACAATAAAGACTGAAGAAATATAAATTGGAAGCTCAATGTAATAGGATTGCATTGCATACCTGCATATTACTTAGGATTGGACTTAGACTCGTGATTGGCAACCACGGGTCGATTAGAAATGGAATCGATCATCTTATATAATATATGATATTATCGTTGTATGCATGTTTTAGACTAAATTGTATGAATCCCGCAAGCATACAAATTTTAAATGATGAGACAAATTTTCAAAATTAAAATCCCTCATTTTAAATATGATTTAAAATTGATATCAAGATAAATAAAGGAAATTTAAAATTGTTTAAATGTTCCTACCTTCCATCAACGATCAATGTATGAGATGCTACCCGCGGATACATGTTGTAAGTTGGGTGGAACTCCCATGGGATCAGCTCATATTATTGGGGGACCCACATGGCGACCGTCCATTACAACTTAATATTGATGGGTCATCTTGACATGTCACAATAAACGGCGTCATATTATTGGGCCCTTATTGGACATGAGGTAAAAACGTGGAGGTTGCTTTGGAAGCAATTGGGCTCTACCTTTTGAAAATTATGGTTGGCTGATATTATTCGGGACCATAGTTTGTCAATTGGACTCCATGTTCCCACTAAGGAAAACAGTTTCCCGTTTTCACTAGAGGGTAGTGAAATCGTTAAAATAGTGGGAGTGAGATTCATAAAATAAATTTCGCCTATTTTATGTCTTAGTAAATTAATTAAACAATCAGTGATTATTGTTTGTATCTTTTCAGTATTTCATTAAGATGAATTCGCGCAATCCACTATTCTCTATCCTCGAACAAAATAAACTGACTGGCGCAAACTATACGGAATGGTTCCGTAAGTTGAAGATTGTCTTGACCTCGGAGAAGATGCTCTACGTGTTAGAAAAATCTCCTCCGAAGGAAGCACCAGCTGATATAAGTCCGGAAGAGTTGGCCAAACTTGATACATGGTGGGACCATGATATCAAGGCCAAATGCTATATGCAAGCCTCGATGTCTGATGAACTCCAGAGGCGATTTGAGTATACCGTGAATGCTGCTGACATTCACGTACAACTCAAGGAACTTTTTGGGGCTCAATCGAGAGCTGAAAGGTTTGCTACTGTAAAAGAGCTATTGACATGTCGCATGCGTGAAGGGACTTCGGTCCGTGATCATGGGGTACGAGTGATTTGGCTCATACAGAAGTTGGTAACGCTTGATTTGGTGTTGGAGCATGAACTCAACGTGGATTTATTACTTCTCTCTCTTCCTTCTTCGTTTGACGGATTTGTGGTGAATTTCAATATGAACAAGATAGAGGCTTCCCTTGAAGAGATGGTCAATATGCTTGTAACATATGAAGCCACTTTAAAGAAGGATAAACCGGTTCTCTTGGTGGGCTTCTCTTCCTCTGCTAAGAAGGGGCCAAGTACAAAGGGTAAGAAACGTTCTGCCCCACCCAAGAAAACCGGACCCGAGAAAAAGAACAAGACAAAGGCTTCAAACATGGAAAAGTCCAAGGATGTTTGCCATTACTGCAAGAAACCCGGTCATTGGAAACGTAACTGTAAGGAATATCTAGAGCAGTTGCGAACTGCGAAGGGTATGTTCTATATTGAAATAAATGTTTCACTTAATACTACTTCTTGGGTATTGGATACCGGATGTGGATCTCACATTTGCAATGATTTGCAGGTGATGACAAGAAGTCGCAAGCTTAGAATGGGTGAGACCCAGCTGAGGCTCGGAAATGGTTCTAGAGTTGAAGCCAAAGCTGTGAGAGACATTTATTTAATTTTGCAGAACAATTTTAAGTTACTTTTGAGAGATGTTTTATTTGTTCCAGATTTGATTAAAAACATTATTTCTGTTTCTATGCTTGATAGAGATGGTTATTCTTGCAATTTTGTGAATGAGATTTGCAATATTTACAAGAATGAATGTTTGATTGGAAATGAAAAACTTGAAAACGATCTATATAACTTAAAATTAAAAGACGTTCCAATAAATTATGTTGATAAACCGGTAACAACGAACAAAAGGAAAATCGATAGTCAAAACCCGGCAAACCTTTGGCATGCTAGGCTAGGTCATATTTCCTCAAGGAGGATGAACAAGCTAGTGGGAGAGGGCATGTTTGATATGTCTGATATTAACTCTCTATCTACTTGTGAGTCCTGCCTAAAAGGAAAAATGACTAAATCTCCTTTTAAGGGAAAACCTGAGCGTAGTCAAAATCTGTTGGATTTGATCCATACAGATGTTTGTGGTCCATTTAGAATTGGTACTCAATTTGGCCACACCTACTTCATTACCTTTACTGATGATTATTCAAGGTATGGGTATTTATATTTAATGAAATATAAGTCTGAAACATTTGAAAAGTTCAAAGAATTCAAGGCTGAAGTAGAAAACAAGCTAGGTAAAAGTATTAAAGCACTTCGATCGGATCGAGGTGGAGAATACTTAAGTACCGAGTTTTTGGACTATCTGAAAGAGAATGGGATTTTCTCTCAGTGGACTCCTCCTATGACACCTCAGCTAAATGGTGTATCGGAGCGTCGTAATCGAACTTTGTTGGACATGGTTCGATCCATGATGAGCTTCACTGAGCTTCCACCTTCGTTTTGGGGCTACGCGCTTGAAACAGCGGTATTGTTGTTGAACAACATCCACACCAAAGCAGTGGATAAAACACCATACGAGTTATGGAATGGTAAAGCTCCTAAGTATTCGTACTTGAGGATTTGGGGATGTCCTGCTTACGTGAAGCAGACAGTGGGAGATAAGTTGGATAGTCGATCCACCTTATGTTATTTTGTAGGGTATCCGAAGAATTCAATCGGATATTATTTCTATCATCCTACTGAAAGAAAAGTGTTTGTTTCAAGGAATGCCACCTTCTTGGAGAAGGAGTTCTTATTGGATAAGAAAGGCGAGATGATGGAACTCGAAGAAATTTGAGAAGAACCCAAAATACAAAATAATGATCCTACACCTCAGGAACCAATTATGGACACGCCTATACCTAGAAGATCCGAGAGGACTTCTAGACCTCCTATTCGATATGGTCTTCTTCTTGAAGGGGATCAAGATGAACCCGACGTTGGATGTGATCCAAGAAACTTCAAGAAAGCAATTTCTGATGCGGATTCAAATTTATGGCTTGAAGCTATGCAGTCGGAAATAGATTCGATGCATACAAACCAAGTTTGGTCTTTAGTAGATCCTCCCGATGGAATTGTTCCAATAGGGTGTAAATGGATCTACAAGAGAAAGCTTGGGCCTGATGGTAAGGTATTGACCTACAAGGCACGATTGGTGGCAAAAGGTTATACTCAAAGACAAGGAGTTGACTATGATGAAACCTTTTCACCAGTTGCAATATTCAAGTCCATAAGAATCCTTATTGTCATAGCTGCTTGGTATGACTATGAGATATGGCAAATGGATGTGAAGACTGCATTTCTTAATGGAAACATTAAGGAAGAGATCTATATGACGCATCCTGAGGGATACACATCCATGGGAAGCGAGCATAAGGTATGCAAGCTTCAGAGATCGATCTATGGTCTCAAACAAGCATCAAGAAGTTGGAACCAGAAATTTGATGAAATAATAAAGGATTTTGGTTTCATCAAGAACCCGGAGGAACCATGCGTGTACAAGAAAGTAGTTAAGGATGCTGTGACATTCTTAGTACTTTATGTTGATGACATCCTACTCATTGGGAATGATGTAGGGATGTTGCAGTCAACAAAGATATGGTTATCAGGTAGATTCTCGATGAAGGATTTGGGTGAGGCATCCTATATTCTAGGGATACAGATCTATAGAGATAGATCTAAGAGAATGATAGGACTCACTCAAGCAACCTACATCGACACCATATTGAAAAGGTTTTCAATGGATGGGTCCAAGAGAGGACATCTACCTATGTGTCATGGAGTTTCTCTATCCAAGTCTATGTGTCCCAAGGCTGATGAAGAGATAGAAAAAATGACACATGTACCATATGCGTCAGCCATAGGTAGTATCATGTATGGGATGATATCTACCAGACCGGATGTAGCATTTGCTCTGAGTGTCACGAGCAGATATCAAGCTAATCCCGGTCAAATGCATTGGAAAGCCGTGAAGGACATTCTTAAGTAATTGCGAAGGACTAAGAATATGTTTATGGTATATGGAGGAAGAGAACTGAAATTGGAAGGCTATACTGACTCTAGCTTCCAAAGTGACGTGGATGACTCGAAGTCAACCTCTGGATTTGTGTTCATGCTCAATGGCGGTGCTGTCTCTTGGAAGAGTTCCAAGCAGGACACCACAGCGGATTCCACCACTGAGGCAGAATACATTGCGGCATCAGCTGCTGCTAAAGAGGCCGTTTGGATGAGGAATTTCGTCCAAGAGTTGGGCGTTATTCCTGAAGTTGTTGGTCCAGTCCCGGTGTACTGTGACAACACGGGTGCCGTTGCTCAGGCAAAGGAACCAAGGTCTCATCAAAGATCCAAACACGTACTGAGGAAATACCACATCATCCGGGAGATCGTGGAAAGAGGAGACATCACTGTCGAGAGAGTGACCTCTGCAGACAATATCGCTGATCCGCTTACTAAGCCCTTGCCAGGACCATTATTTGACAAACATCGCGAAGCAATGGGACTGCGTAGTATGACTAGTTGGCTTTAGGGCAAGTGGGAGATTGAAAGAGTGGGTGCCCGGTGAGCCAACTTGTGGCTAAGGGCTTTGATGACTCTTTGTATAAACAATCTTTTGTTTAATATAATTTACACCTTTATAATGGCATTTACTTTATCTTTTATCATATTATTATGTTGTGACATACTATAAGATGTTTAGATGAAGACCTTGAATATACTATAGTGTGTGTAAGATGTGGTAGCACATGGGGATGGCTATCATAAAACACATCTTATAGTCATTGTATATTCTAAATAGTTCCTAGTCGATTGAGCCGTCCGTTAATAAGGATAAGGATCGCTCGAGATTGAGACTAGCATTTGCGATGCCGAGTACCACGTTTCATTGGTATGGAACATAGAGATGTTCAAAGCATGCAAATGGATATTCATACGATGAATGATCGAACTACCCTATCCGGACTTTCCAAGTGGTTATCATTTATCGAGTGGATAAAGTCCGTGGTTTTGGTTGTACACCATTAGTTCTTACTACTTGAAACATCATTGAGACTCTATATGCTAGTACTGTACTTTGAATCGTTTACCGACTCTATTAGGGTCATCAAGTGTCGGGATTGGGTATAGTTACGACACATATAGGAGTCGATGCTTTGTTGTCAAGGATTCACCACATACTTGCTAGTGTGGATATCCTATGCAATCTGAGGAGATATTAGTGTGACGAATCTCTGGCCAGAGTACATGATGTGTTTTAAGAAATGGTTTCTTAGTAGCACGTGCAATGTCACTATTTGATCTTCAAGATGCATTGCATAGTTATCGAATCTCGAACGACTCTCGATTTACCAATGGTTGTTGATTCGATCGGGATATATGGATGAAGGGACCGTACTGTACGCTAACCAAAATCTATTGGTTCTTGCAGGCACTATCAGTGATACCTAGGGAATCATGGGGCGATGTTGCTAGGCGCTCTTACCATGATTCGATGGGCAAGTCGGAAATTGTTGTTCCGAGTCACAAGGAGTTGTGAGCCCACGGCTAGCTGTATCCCTGAACCATTGAAGATCACACAAGTAATGAATTTTTAATTCCCGTTGAGATAGTTAAATTTAAAGAGTTAAATTTAATGAACAAAGAAGTGGGACTTCTTATTTAAGAGTAGAGGAGTAAGATTTCCTAAAATGACATAGGGATGGGCATTTTTGGAAACCACTGAATTCGGATTCAGAAAATTTATCTTGACTCTAAAAGATGCAGAAATGGTTTCTGTGAACATTGGTGAAATTGGTTTATCAATCTGAGTCACGATGAATTTTATATTAATTTTTGAACATGCGGGCTTTGCTTGTCAGGCTTGAACTTATGACTAATGGGCCCTAAGCTGTTAGCAGCCCACATTATAAATAAGTTATTGCAGTACAGAAATTATACAACAGAGGTCACAAAATATTTTCGAAAACCCTAGCTGTGTTTTCTCTAAGTGGCCGCCCCCCTCCCTCTCTGCTCGGGAAAATCCAGCCTGTGAATTTTGAATTTGCAGTCTGGTTTAATGGATCAAATTTGTTAATTCTCTTCGTAGAAACTTCTGATAGATTTTCTAGTGCAATCTATCAGAGGAATTAAATTTCTGTTCGTGGACCTGATTGAAGAATTGTTCGTCCATCAGTTCCTGGGATATACAACAAGAGTAGAGTAATCTGTTGGTGTCCATAATTTCGATTCGAGATTGGAGGTAAAAATTTAATTGTTATTTAATTTTTACACGCATAATTTAATCGTAAAGTTTTGATACCTATTATGGAATCGTTCCATATAAAATTTTTAAACTTCCGCTGCACCGGGTATCAATTCTGATTGATCTGATCACCGTTCTCCAACACCTGATCCAAATCGAATCGGCCCTCGACTTCTAAAATCTCTGATTATCTCAAATAACATTAATTAAGATAATAACGGGGCGTTACAACTATACTATAACCATAGTGGATTGATTCTTGCAGAAACTATTAGTGATACCTAGGTAATCATGGGGCGATGTTACTAGACATTCTTACCATGATTCGATGAGTCCAATAAAAAACGAGTTCTGACATTCTATAATCAAATAGTTGATGCATAGAATGAGGCTAATTACGGTAAGCCGCACAAAGGACAATGCCCTGATTCATGAAGAGTTGTGAACCCACGACTAGCTGTATCCCTGAACCATTAAGGGTCACACAATATTGTTTTTATTGTTTCTGTAGAGATTTTCAATTCAAGGAGTTGAATTTGGCGAAAAAAATTTGATAGGATCAAATGAAATAAACTTATAAAGAGGTTTATATGTGATTTCCATTTTTGAAAGTTTTACTAGTGAACATGGTCAAATTAGGAAGTTGCATAATTTGGAATTAGTGGTTTCAAAATTTTGGACTCGATGTCATAATAACGAGTAAATTAAACTCTTGACATCGGTAATAGTGGATCGTCGATTGAGATTATGTTGATATTTTATTTATGGATTAAAATTATATGGGCTTAGAGAGTCAAAGCTCATTAGAATATAATTAATTCTAGTTGGACTAGAATAAATTGTAGGAAGCCATTAAGGTTTAAAAGATTCCTACTAGGACTAAAATAATCTTCATGACATCAAATCTTGAGCTCTAGTCGAACACTAAGTCTTAAACACATATATAAGTATGTGAGGCCCGCATGCTTTGAAAAAAAATCACTTCATTAGCAACCAAAGTTTTGGCCACCACCAAATTCCAAATGGATGGAATTTCGTGATACGTTTTTTGATCTCTACGAAAGATATTCTTTTAGTTTCTAGTGCGATAAAGAGGAGGAATAAGATAATCAATCGTGGACCTGATTGATTAAAATTTTGGCGTATCTAGTTGATCGTTCGTAGAGATTTATAAGAAGAGCTCTATCCACTTTAAATCTGAAATATTTGGTGCCAAGCGGTTCTAAACACCCCGTGAATAATTTGATCACTAGGTCTATACGACATCCAAAAAATATTTGTATGACAAATATGTATTAAAATTTTAAATTCCGCTGCGTTCTTGGATAGTTCTCTATATCGTATGTATATTAATTGTTTGCATGAATTCATGTTGAGTACTCTATTTCTAAATGCATAATAAAATTTTAAAATTGTAGCACCAAATATATTTTTCCAAAACCAAAAAAAAAAAGACAGTTTGGGGCTGCCCAAACTTTATGTGGCACCGGCTCCCCAGAACAATAGTAATAATAATAAAAGAATTTCCGTCGTTGCCGAAATAGTTTTTGGCAACTGGTGGCGCGCAGCGCTGCCCAACACAGGAAGAAATTTGCTTGCAGAATTATTTTGAGCAGGGATATTCGTACATCCTTGCCCGGAGGAATAAAGGGCTGCCTAAATGTGTCGGGCAGCCCATGCCCCATGGTTCATGAGCTTGGGTTGCCCCAAATAATCTCGGCAACCTCGAGTCCATAGGTTCGATATGTGATATTGTAAGGCCCGAGATTATTTAATTTTAATCCAAGAATATTTAATTTGGGAATATTTAGAGTTTAGAATTAAATTCTAATATTTTTAAATTGAAAAGGATTGAAATTAAATTAAATCCTTCTCCGGGGACTAAATTGCAAATAGCCAAAAGTTCAGGGACTAAAGTGCAAATATGCTATATATATCTAATTCTCCACTTGAAGTATTCTGAATTACACATGAAGCATCAGAAGAAAAAGGGAAGAATGGCTGAAACCCTCCAAACTCCATTTTTTATCCGAAAAAGCTTCGATAACTCGCGCTCCGGTTGTCAGAAATTCCAGATAAATATATATCTGCGATCACTGCTCCGAGACCTTCGTTTTGGTACAAGTTTCATTCATCTTTCTCATACTTTATTTTATGTTGAAGATGGGTTGATATTCTTTTTGGTTATATATGTGATTGAGCTGTTATCGGTTACGTATTCGCATACGGTTTGGAAAAAGACTATCGTTCGGATTTTATATGATTTTATGAATCAAAATTCGAACCCTACCCTATCTGATTATGATGATTTTCGAGTTATGTGTGATGATATGTTAGAGATAATGTGTGAGACCCCGTTTCTAATCTTCTATATTCGAATAATTAATCATAATCGAACACAATAAGCCGCAGAAAACAAATCAAAAAGTTTTTTTTTAAAAAAAAAGCCTCGCGCCCGCACGAGGTCATCACCTCGCGCGCGCGTAGGCTATGCGAATAGAAACTCGCGGAGATACTCGCGCCTGCGCGAGAAGGGAGCTCGCGCGTGCGCGGGCAAAATCTCCCGAGCCTCTCAATCTCCTTGCGCGCGCGCGAGGTGTTGCCTCGCCCACGCGCAGGCAAAATGTGCAGAGGGGTCGAGGAGCCTGCGAACAACCAACAAGGCAATTCTAAACATTCCAAGTTCAAACATAATACAAATAAATATTTAGAACATACCAAATCTAGGTTCTGCCCAAAATACAATAACCAGTCGAGTTTCATAAATGAGTTCCACCGACTCAACAAAACTAATACAATTCCAAATAGACTCGACCCTATGACCCGGAGTCTCACTTCTATCAATCTCACCCCCAAGCTAACCAGGACGACTCGGTCCAACTCCTGATCCTCCTGTTGCTATACAAAACAAAGACAACAGCCGGAATAATTCGGTTAGAAATATAATTTCTAAGTAAAAGAGACATGCACCCAATATCAAATAAACACCTCAATCGAAATGTGTCAACATAAATCATAACATCGAAATGATATTGAATGAATGCATGAATTTAAAAGTCAAGATTATCAAGTTAGATAATCATGAAATCGATCGGTACTCGGTTGGGATCCCAGGGTCAAGTCTTCACGACAACTCACCGACGCACCCTTTCGGGGTGGAAGTCGATCAACTCGATCCCCTAGACTTCAGAGAAACTATAAGAAGTATTCTGGCAATTGGAAAAACTCAAAATCCAAAGCCGCTTCAATATAGCTCTCTAAAACGTCTCATTTCAAAACGAATCGAAAGTTGGCTCAATATGAATGCAAGTGCATTAATAACTAAATCAAGTTCACGCAAGCAAATAAACAAGCGGTATGTGATTTTCGGGAACTCGAGAATAAGTCGATCTCGAGTATTCTTTCCCATTCATTTCAATGTCGACTTTTACCTTTTTCTCGAAGCTTCAATCAATCCTGTCAAACAAGAGACAACTCGATTCAAACTCTAAACAATTCGAAACTCAAAGTCGATAAATCAAACAATCTATACCGTCTTCCAACTCTTCGATTGGTAACCGATCTCCAAGTCCTCCAATTCCAATCTCTAATCAACTGTCAAAACATCGAGACACGGATTCGATATCAACTTGGAGTTCAAACTCAATCAAATTCGATATACAAATCAAACCGAACCAAAACCGATAACTCAAACTCAATTTCGACGACATAACGGATATAAACTAACTATCCGGAAAATACAAACCATCCAACAACATCACAATAAGTCAATCATCATCACAATCCATCAAAACAACTCAAATCCAACCTCAATCAAAATCACTATTTTCGAAAATATGCCTCTAAAATCATATAAAATCCAAACTTTGTTCTTTTTCCAAACCGACTTCGAATACACGATCTATACTAGCTCAAGAACGACATAATCCAATATTATCAAATTCTGACAACTCAACAAAATCGAAGTTCAAGAGATCGAAGCAAAACTTACGTCTAAACGAAGCCCTCATTGTGGTGATCGTGAATCTTAACTCAGAAATAAAATCTAACGGTCGGATCGAGCGAATCGAACGGAAAGAAAGGCTTGGAAATCGCCTCTCATGGCTTCCAGGGAGCGAGAAATCGAGAGAGGGAGTAGGGGAGGAAGGAGATGACCAATGATTGGTCAACTTGCTCCTTAATATATATAAAAATCCAACTTTTGCATTTCAGTCCTTTATTTCTCCAATCTTGCAAAGTAACCCCTTTCTAAATAACAAAATAATCCTCAATCACTGAAAACCCTGATTATCTCGATTAAACTCAATTATAATAAAATCGAGACATTACAATTCTCCCCCTCTAAGATTCGATTTTGTCCTCGAAATCTGACAGATCACAGACTCAACAAGAATGAAACAAACTGAAGACGAACTCACCTCAATCGAACAACTTTGGAAATCGCTGCCATATATCGGATTCGGTCTCCCAAGTCGCTTCTTCAACTCCGTGACGACTCCGCTGAATCTTCACCAATGGAATCGACTTGTTTCTGAGCTGCTTCTCTTTTCTGTCAAGAATCTGAATCGGTCGCTCGAAGTAGCTCAGAGTCTCATCAAGTTCGGCCTAGTCCGGCTGAAGAACGTGAGACGGATCCGGATGGTACTTACGAAGCATCGAAACGTGAAACACATCGTGGATGCCTGAAAGAGATGGAGGAAGAGAAATCCTATAGGCAAGATCGCCTATCTTCTCCAGAATTTCATACGGAACAATGAACCTCGGAGATAATTTTCCTCTCTTCCCAAATCTGACAGTGCCTCGGAAAGGAGAAATCTTCAGAAACACACAGTCTCCCTGCTCGAAACACAGTGGTCTGCGTCTGACATTCGCATACTTGGCCTGTCGATCTTGGGCTGTCTTCATTCTGACTCGGATCAACTTCACCTGCTCTGCCATATCACGAATCATATCTGGACCCAACTCAGGTGATTCTGAAATCTCATCCTAAAATAACGGAGATCTGCACTTCTTCCCATACAAAGCTTCAAAAGGTGCCATTCCAATGCTCGCCTGGAAGCTATTATTGTACGAAAACTCCACTAGAGGCAAGGACTCCTGCCAACCTGATCCAAAATCCAGCACTACAGCTCGAAGCATATCCTCCAAAGTCTGGATCGTACGCTCGGACTGACCATCGGTCTGAGGGTGATATGCTGTGCTCAAGTACAAACGAGTACCCAAAGCCTCCTGAAGACTGTGCCAAAAGTGAGAAGTGAATCTCGGATCTCTGTCTGATACTATCGACTTCGGCACGCCGTGTAATCTCACAACCTCTCTGACATACAACTCGGCCATCTGATCGTGACGGTATGTCATACGGTAAGGAATGAAGCAAGCAGATTTCGCAACCGGTCAATCACAACCCAAATCGCATCATAACCTCTGACTGAACGTGGTAGCTTCGTGACAAAATCCATTGAGATATGATCCCATTTTCATTCCGGGACAGGCAAACTGTGCAATAATCCTCCGGGCTTCTTCCTCTCAGCTTTCACCTGTTGACAATTCAGGCAACGGGATACAAACCTCGTGACGTCTCCTTTCAACTGTTTCCACCAGAACTGAGTCTTCAAGTCATTATACATCTTTCGGCCTCCTGGATGAACACTGAACCGACTGCAATGCGCCTCTCGAAGAATGCGCTGTCTCAACTCAGAAACATCGGGCACAACAATACGGCTATTCACAAACAAAATATCATCCTTGACCTGAAACTCTGACTGGTGACCTGATCGGACTCTCTCTATCGAACTCTGAATACTCGGATCTGATCTCTGAGCCTCTCTAATCGACTGAAACAACTCTGGCTCGGCTTGAATCGCAAAAACTCTGATGGATCTCCTATCGGTCTCAAACTCCAAACCAGAAGTACAACAATCTTCAATCAATCGAGAGACACCAATCTTAGAAAGAGACAAAGAACAAAGCTTCCGACTAAGAGCGTCTGCAGCTGCATTCGACTTTCCAGGATAATACTTGATTTCGCAGTCGAAGTCCTTAAGCAAATCCATCCATCTCCTCTGTCTCATATTCAGCTCGGACTGGGAAAACAAGTATTTCAGGCTCTTATGGTCAGAAAATATCTCAAACGACTCGCCATACAGGTAATGGCGCCAAGTCTTCAAAGCAACCACGATTGCAGCTAGCTCGAGATCATGGATGGAATAACGAGTCTCGTGAGGCTTCAGCTGCCTCGAAGCATAAGCTATGACGTGCTTCCTCTGCATGAGAATGCATCCAAGACCATGGTGAGAAGAATCGCAGTACACAGAGAAACCTCCAGTACCTGATGGAATAGACAAGATCGGAGCCCTGGTCAATCTCTTCTTCAGCTCAATGAAACTAGCCTCACAATGTTCGGACCAAACAAACGGTGCATTCTTCTGGGTCAATTGAGTAATCGGCTTTGCAATGGAAGAGAATCCCTTGATAAATCGGCGATAATACCCCGCTAAACCGATGAAGCTTCGGATTTCTGGCACTGATGTCGGTCTCTGCCAATTCATAACTGCTTCGATCTTACTGGGATCCACAGATATTCCATCTCCTGATACAATGTGACCTAGGAAAACCACTCGGTCCAACCAAAACTCGCACTTCGATAGCTTAGCAAACAACTGTTTGGCTCGCAAAGTCTGCAACACAATCCTCAAATGCTCGGCATGATCAGAACGGTTCTTAGAATAGATCAGAATGTCGTTGATGAAGATGATGACGAACTCATCTAGATAATGCTGAAAGATGCGATTCATCAGGTCCATAAAAACTGCTGGAGCATTGGTCAAACCAAAAGGCATGACTATGAATTCGAAATGCCCATATCTGGTTCTGAAAGTTGTCTTCGGCACATCCTCGTCGCGAACTCTTAGCTGATGATACCCTGATCGCAGATCTATCTTCGAATACACTGAAGAACCTTGCAGTTGATCAAAAAGATTGTCGATTCTTGGTAGAGGATACTTGTTCTTGCCGTCGCTTGATTCAACTGGCGGTAGTCGATGCAAAGTCGCATAGAACCATCTTTCTTCCTCACAAAAAGCACTGGTGCACCCCAAGGCGATACGCTTGGTCGGATGTATCCTTTGGCAATCAAATCTTCTAACTGTTCCTTCAATTCCTTCAATTCTAATGGAGCCATACGGTAAGGTGCTTTCGAAATAGGCTGAGTACCTGGCGCAAGTTCAATGCTAAATTCGATGTCTCGAATAGGCGGTAAACCAGGAATCTCGTCTGGAAAAACATCAGGAAACTCGCTAACCATCGGTATCTCGGACAAATCAGGGCTAAACTTCTGAATATCCAAAGCATAAATCAAGAATCCCTCTGCTCCTTTTTGAATTAAACGAGACATGGTTAACACCGAAATCAAAGGAATTTTGGAACGAGAACCCTTACCGAAAAACTTCCAATCATCTGCCATCTCAGGCCTGAAACGAACAACTTTCTGAAAGCAATCTACTGTCGCCCTATACTTGGTCAAAGCATCAATCCCGACGATACAGTCAAAATCAGATAATCCAAGAACGATGCAGTCAATCTCAATCGAATTCCCTTCGGATTCTAACACACAGTTACGGACCAATCTCACCGAAACAGTCTCTCCACCCAAAGTTGAAGTAATAGAAACAACATCAGATAAAGGCTCAACAATTAAATCATGCATCACAACAAATCTTTCAGAGATGAAACAGTGGGAAGCACCCGTATCAATCAAAACAAGCGCAGGATAACCAAAGATCGAACAGTTACCTGCTATCACGTCATTCGGAGCTGCATTGTCTTGATCCTCTGTCAAGGCAAACACCCTCGACTGCTGTCGTGGAGGTTGGTTCTGGTTCTGATTACCTCCCTGACGATTCTATTGCTGAGGCGGAAAAGAATGGACTGCAGAAGTTGATCTCTCGGGATGAGCTGGCGGTCGTGAAGAACTGCCGCTCTGAGCTCTATCGGATCCTCGCTGAGGATAGACTCTAGCAAAATGACCCGGCTGCTGGCAGATGTTGCAACTACCAAACACGCCTCGACACTGATCACTCGGGTGACGTCCTCCACACTTGCTGCATGAAGCTCCAGAAAACCCAGAATTCTGTCCAGAACTGAACTGTCTAGAGCCACTGGAACTCGATGAACTGTTACCAGACTTCTTAAAATTCTTCCCCTTCGGCCGATACTGATCTCGCCTGTTTCTGCCACTGTTTCCTCCCTCAAACCTCTGAGGCTGATTCGACTGTTGTGACGGTTGGTACTGATACTGAGCCTGTTGAGGCTGAAACTGAACAGGCTGGTCCTGAAAAGATCTCTGCTGCTGCTGAGGAGCTACCTGATTACCTCGTTGCATCAAGAATCCGGCTTCGGCTCCCTTTGCTTGATCCATAGCATCAGCGAAGTTGTTGGGTCTTCCGGTATTGACCAAGGTAAATATCTCAGGGTTCAATCCATTGATGAAATGGTCGGCCTTAGCTTCCTCGTTATCTGCAACGTGAGGTGCAAACCTCAAGAGACTGTCAAATTTGCTCACATAGTCCTCAATGCTCAAGTTCCCTTGTTTCAGGTTCGCAAATTCGGCACCCTTTTCCTTTCGATAAAAGACAGGAAAGAAACGCTTGAAGAACTCAGTCTTGAACAAGCTCCAAGTGATGGCGGTGCCTCGGTTCTCATTCGCTCTCTTGGTTGTGGTCCACCAATTCTTAGCAACACCCTGCAACTGATGACTGACTAACCTGATCCTACGGTCATCGGTATAGTCGAGGGAATCGAAGAGCTCATCCATTTCATCTAGCCAACTTTCACAAGAAACGGAGTTCTCGGTACCCGTTAAAGTAGGCGGTCGAAAAGATCGGAATCTCTTCAGAAGAGTCTCCATCGGGGTCGCGGTTGCATCAAACTGATCCACTCCTGTACTATCCTGATCATTCGGAGGAGTAATAACTGGCGGCGGATTCTCAGTAGAAGGAGGAGTCAAAGGTGGTTGATTCCTTCTCAAAGATCGTCGCGGTGCCATCTGATATCAAGGGTTAGGACACAATATCTCAGACTTATTCTCAATCTCATAACCTCGGTGTCCAAAACTCTGCTCTGAGTACTCATTAATCTCAACGATATACAACGACAGATATATATCACATAATTCATGCTTTATAAATTAAATCACAACTCATGTAATTCAATTAACTCAAGAATCAATAAAGCATGCTCGCACGTATTTAAAAATAATCATTTAAATAAATCAATCACATGCGAGAGTTCAATTCATGCGGACTCGATCTACCCCGCTCACTCTAGTTCAAATCCAAGAATCTTATCTCTTTGATACCACTTAATGTGAGACCCCGTTTTTAATCTTCTAAACTCGAATAATTAATCATAATCGAGCACAATAAGCCGCGGAAAACGAATCAAAAAGTTTTTTTTTTTTAAAGAAGCCTCGCGCCCACGCGAGGTCATCACCTCGCGCGCGCGCAGGCTACGCGAACAGAGACTCACGCCGGCGCGAGAAGGGAGCTCGTGCGCGCGCGGGAAAAATCTCCCGAGCCTCTCAAACTCATTGCGCGCGCGAGGTATTGCCTCACCCGCGTGCAGGAAAAATGGGCAGAGGGGTCGAGGAGCCTGCGAACAACCAACAAGGCAATTCTAAACATTCCAAGTTCAAACATAATACAAATCAATATTTAAAACATACCAAATCTAGGTTCTGCCCAAAATACAATAACCAGACGAGTTTCATAAATGAGTTCCACCGACTCAACAAAACTAATACAATTCCAAATAGACTCGACCCTATGACCCGGAGTCTCACTTCTATCAATCTCACCCTCAAGCTAACCAGGATGACTCGGTCCAGCTCCTGATCCTCCTGTTGCCAAGTTACACATACAAAACAAAGACAACAGCCGGAATAATTCGGTTAGAAATATAATTTCTAAGTAAAAGAGATATGCACCCAATATCAAATAAACACCTCAATCGAAATGTGTCAACATAAATCATAACATCGAAATGATATTGAATGAATGCATGAATTTAAAAGTCAAGATTATCAAGTCAGATAATCATGAAATCGATCGGTACTCGATTGGGATCCCAGGGTCAAGTCTTCACGAAAACTCGCCGACGCACCCTTTCGGGGTGGAAGTCGATCAACTCGATCCCCTAGACTTCAGAGCAACTATAAGAAGTATTCTGGCAATTGGAAAAACTCGAAATCCAAAGTCGCTTAAATATAGCTCTCTAAAACGTCTCATTTCAAAACGAATCGAAAGTCGGCTCAATATGAATGCAAGTGCATTAATAACTAAATCAAGTTCACGCAAGAAAATAAACAAGCGGTATGTGATTTTCGGAAACTCGAGAATAAGTCGATCTCGAGTATTCTTTCCCATTCATTTCAATGTCGACTTTTACCTTTTTCTCGAAGCTTTAATCAATCCTGTCAAGCAAGAGACAACTCGATTCAAACTCTAAACAATTCAAAACTCAAAGTCGATAAATCAAACAATCTATACCGTCTTCCAACTCTTCGATTGGTAACCGATCTCCAAGTCCTCCAATTCCAATCTCTAATCAACTGTCAAAACATCAAGACACGGATTCGATATCAACTCGGAGTTCAAACTCAATCAAATTCGATATACAAATCAAACCGAACCAAAACCGATAACTCAAACTCAATTTCGACAGCATAACGGCTATAAACTAACTATTCGGAAAATACAAACCATCCAACAACATCACAATAAGTCAATCATCATCACAATCCATCAAAACAACTCAAATCCAACCTCAATCAAAATCACTATTTTTGAAAATATGCCTCTAAAATCATATAAAATCCAAACTTCGTTCTTTTTCCAAACCGACTTCAAATACACGATCTATACTAGCTCAATAACGACATACTCCAATATTATCAAATTTTGACAACTCAACAAAATCGAAGTTCAAGAGATCGAAGCAAAACTTACGTCTAAACGAAGCCCTCATTGTGGAGATCGTGAATCTCAACTCGGAAATAAAATCTAACGATCGGATCGAGCGAATCGAACGGAAAGAAAGGCTTGGAAATCGCCTCTCATGCTTCCAGGGAGCGAGAAATCGAGAGAGGGAGTAGGGGAGGAAGGAGATGACCAATGATTGGTCAACTTGCTCCTTAATATATATAAAAATCCAACTTTTGCATTTCAGTCCTTTATTTCTCCAATCTTGCAAAGTAACCCCTTTCTAAATAACAAAACAATCCTCAATCACTGAAAACCCTGATTATCTTGATTAAACTCAATTATAATAAAATCGGGGCATTACATAATGAGTTATATGGATTATTGGATCGATTGTGATATTGTTTGGATTGTCGGTTTGTAGTCGTTACGCCGTCGATTCACAAAATGTCAAGACTTAGATATTATTGATTAAAGGAAACATGGTTTGAGTTGCATCTGATCTTGTTACTTATTCGATATATTATTTCTCAGCTTTCAGTTGAAGATTGACAACTCAAGAAGTAGTCTTCGAACCGTGACAAAGTTGAAGCAAGGTTTGATAGCATTGCAATTGAGATTGAGTTGAGAAATTAAACAACCTTTTGATATGATTTATCATTGATGTCATTGCAGATTTAACGTACTTTCAGACTCGACATTGAAAGGTATAAATGACAGCGAATCCAGATGGGATAGAATACTCGAAATAGCTATCGTTTTGAGTATTCCCTTGTTAATCACATACTTGGTTGATTCTGTATTTTATGTGATTAGATGCTTTGATTGCTTTACATGCTTATGTGATTAGTTGTTCAAGATGTTTTATAGCATTTAATGCATACAGAACATGTTGTAATACTTATATCACATTAAGGCAATTTCGAAAAATAAAAAAATGGTATCTAAGAGGGATATTTTTTATGTATAAGGAGAGATATGTTTTTACATTTAAATCTATTTATATTACTTTTATATAATATAAACAAAACCTTTTTTTAAAAGAAATCTCTATCAGTTTCGGGGTAAATGGCTTTACATTTGAAATTTATTTTTTAAAAAAATATATGATGATAAATTTTGTATTAAATTAAAATTAATTAATTAAAAATAAAATATTTTCTCCAACTTTGGGGTTACTTCTATTATATCCTGATGATCATTAACACATTATGATTCAGTTTGAGCATGTACTTATAAAATATTATTTTTTAAATTATAAAATGTATTAAATATTTGTTTAGACAACTATCATGTATAAACATTTTAATATTTAAAAATTAATGTTTTGATTTTCATAACTGTCTTGAATTCTAAAAAATATAAAATAATAGCTCTGTTTATTTCAAGACATGGTGTATGAAAATAATTACTTCTACTCATTGTTCTAAAAAGCTTGATTAAGTCTCGCTATCGCTTAATCTCGCTTAAGCTTGAAGTTTCGCCAAAACGCTTTGTTTTGTCCAAAAGCTGTTAGACATAAGTTGATCATGTTAAGTCACGTTAAATATGCATATATGTGACTTTTCTAAAACCAAAATTGATTAATAAGATAAAAATAGATCATAAATTAGCGATTTTATTAGTGAGTGATTGTTAGCAATGTTAAAAATGTACAATATTGTATAGTTAAGTGTAGCGTTTATGTGAATGCATTACATATTGATGGATTTTACAGCTAATGTTTTAAATTAGACCAATTAATTTAGTTTATGTTTGATGACAAAAGATATGAAATGAATGATTAAATAAATTGAATTAGAATCTAACAAAGAATTAATGCATTACACTTGAACTTATTATATTCATTTATTATTTACTCCATTAATTTGTTTGAGATAACTATAACTATAGTTTAAATTAAAAACGGTTTTTTCCGCTTAAGCGTACGTTTAAGATCGTAGTAATCACGCTTAAGCTTAAAAAGCTTAAAGCTTGGCTCGCACGCTTCAAAATTTTTCATGCTTTTTAGAACCTTGATTCTACTTCTACGTATTTTTTGAAGTTATATATATATATACATATATATATATATATATGTATAAATTAATTAAAATATTATAGCAAAACTGATGGTTTAACAGCGAAAGTAGAAATTATATGACCCACATGTAGTTCTCATGTTCACAAATAAAAGAGTTTGGAAGATAATAGAAAAAACTTGATTGAAATCATTATTAAATAATAATGGTGCAATGAAGTAATCTATATAACATTGGCTCATTGCACTGCACCAACTCAAAGAAATAAATATTCAATTCTTGGGGTCATTTTCTTTTGTAATTGAGATTAATTAATCTTTCAATGATTCAAGTCATTCGTGCAAGAGGACAACAGCAAGAAGCCCAAATGCAATATAATTTTAGTGCAGATCGAAATACTATATAGAAATAAAAAATGTCCTTCCAAAAAAACAGAGCAAAGATTGTGGCTAGAAATAAAGCTAATTTGCTATAATAATTTATCTTCCCCTCTCCAAACCAATCTCAATACTGTGGCTAGAAATATGCATAGACACACCTAACTCAAAATAGTATAAAAATTAAACCATCATAAAATACAAATCATTATCAAAACCAGAACAGAGATACATGCCTTTTGAACATAAAATTATTCGCTCCAATTCAAAATGGATAAGACCTAAATTGCTCACAAATAGTTGAGAACTACCTCACAAGACTATTTTTATCAATATCAGCAGTAATAAATTGAGCTACTGCATATCTTGGCCAAACATGTACCCACTTTGTCATCCTCCTATGCCACTTTACAATCCTCTTGTGAATCCGGCACATAACTAACCATCCCAGATAACAAAATATCAATAAACCCATAAGAAAAAATGCAATGGCAAAGAGCTTAGTTAAAACACTATAAAGGGTTATGTCTCTGTACCAAATAGTACAGTCACAATGCAAAAGAACAAAGGATCAACACACGATTTGTCTTCACCTCTCTAAATCTATCCTTGTTGACAAAGTAAATACCAAACCAAGAGCCAAATACACGATCAAATGCAGAAACCAACTAGAATGAAAATCAAAAGATACAGTAATAAGCCATAAAAAAAAAATTAGAGCACTATCTCACATCTGCCAAAAATTGTATTGAAAGTTTCAATATTATGAAAAAAAAACCCCAAAGATCAAACAAGATTTTCATCATCAGTTTTATTCTCCACCTCTGGAAGAACATCAACCATTGAGCCATCTACATCATCTCTAATTAACTCAACATCTGTACTATTTACATCACCTAATATCAACTGCATATTAGAAACACTATTATGAATAAAATGCATTGTATCCATGTAATCTTCATCACCCATATTGTATGTATCTCTTGGTGTGTGACGAATGACACAGTACCAATCCTCGTCCTTTGGATCACGAACATAATAAACCATTTGAGCTTGCGAAGACAAAACAAAAGGTTCATGTTCCTCACGTTCTCCTGTATGTATCAAGCGTGAAAAATTCACCAATGAAAATCCAAATTGATCAACTTTCAAACCTACAGTGGTGTTAACCCAATCACATCGAAAAAGAACAATTCGTCCACGACCACCAAAATCAAGCGAGATGACATCAATTAATCGACCATAATAGATTGACTCACGATCATCATTATCATGCATTGCCTGCACCATGACCCCACTATTTTATACTTTTTTGCTTTGTTCAGATTCAATCGTGCGAAAAGCAAAACCATTTATGTTGAACCCACGGTAACTAAATGCTATTGGATTTGGACCACGTGAAAGTACCCTCAGATCTAAGTCTTCAATTTGTTCATTTTCACGATCAACCTACAAGGTATAAATAATACATTCACCCTGAGAAATAAAAATTTCAACAGGTAATCAATCTATCAATACACTTGAAATATAAATGAATGACATATGTTACTTACTCGTCTTGCAAACCATTCTGGAAATTGCAGTCTAACCATGTCATCTAATTGAGAATTACTTGGACGCTGACCATATCTATGTATTCTCTTCAATTCATTTTTCAGTTCACTATACAATAATGTCAATAATAAAAGTTAGAAAATTATATTGTTTACAAAAAACTAAAAAAACTGTGTATTCAACAAATGATACTTACTCACGATATGGTTGCAATGCTGTACAATTAGAGAGAATATATCTATGAGCTTGGTTTCGAGTTTTGTCATCCAAAGTAACTATTTGACACCCTTTTGTCGGTCGACCTACTTGTGGAAACATTGGGAGCGCAGGAAACTGAATATCAGGTGTCTCTATGTGTCGTGTTCATTGTTAAATGAATTGTTCCCATCCAAATAACGAGAACAAAACACAACACATTCATCTGCCAAATATGCTTCTGCAATATTGGCCTCTGGACGTGCTTTATTTTTGACAAAATTTTTAAGTTTTCCCAAATACCTTCAATTGGATACATCCACCGATAATTTACTGGCCCAGCAACTCTTGCTTCATAAGCTAAATGTACCACCAAATGAACCATTACTGTGAAAAAGGACGGAGGAAAAATTCTCTCTAATTGACATAAAGCCAAAACAACTCCCTCTTCAGCCTTCTATAATTCTTGTTCTTGTAAGGACTTTGCACAGACTGCCCTAAAATACTCACACAAAACAATAAGTGGTGCAGTCACTTTTTTTGACAACACGCGACGAAGAGCTATTGGAAGGAACTGCTCTATCATGATATGACAATCATGACTTTTTAGACCCATGATCCTACAACGTCCAATATCCACACACTTTGAAATGTCAGAAGACAAACCATCATGAACACGGATATCTTTCAATACAGAACAAAATATTTTTTTTTCAGCTTTGGTCAAACAAAAACATGCAGGTGGCAAATACTCTGCACCATCTGGTTGTGTCCGTGGCCATAATTGTTTCATAATATCCAAAATTTTTAAATCTTTACGTGCGGCATAATTATCTTTACTCTTTGTGGAATCATCTAAAAGTGTTCCGACAATGTTATCACAAACATTTTTTTCAATGTGCATCGGATCCAGATTGTGTCAAATCAAATTAAATTCCCAATATGGTAAGCTGAAAAATATACTTTTTTTTCTCCACATTTGTTCCATTGACCCGGTTTTTATTTTTGCAGCTGGTTTTGAAGCACTACTCTTACCAAAAACCACATTCTTGTTCAAAGTCATTCTAAGAACATCAGATCCAGATAGTGGCACCAAGTCTAACTCACGATGCTCTGGCTTGCCATAACTGGACATTGTTCGAATTTCTGCATCAGGTGGTAGAAAACGACGATGCCCTCTAAATGACCATTTTTTACCATGCTTCAAGTACAATGCATCAGTCTTATCAGCACAAGTTGGACATGCGTTCTTTGCATATGTATTCCATCCAGATAAGCATCCCAAACCAGGAAAGTCACTGATTGTCCAAAGTAATGCGGCCCGCATTTGAAACATTTCCTTGTCACAAGCGTCATATGTAGCAATCCCATTTTCCCACAAATCTTTCAATTCAGTCAACAAAGGGCGTAAATACACATCAATATCATTTCCAGGTGCTTTTGGACCTGGAATAAGTGTGGATAATATGATAGAATGAGGCTTCATGCATTCCCAAGGTGGCAAATTGTAAGGCAATAGGACAACAGGCCAAGTACTATGCGCAGTACTTTGATTTTTAAATGGATTAAATCCATTGGTGGCGAGTCCCAAACGTACGTTTCTAGGATCAGATGCAAATTCACAATGTCGTTCATCAAACGCCTTCCATGCTTGAGAATCAGCTGGGTGCCTCAGAGTTCCATCAGACACACGCTTCTTGAAATGCCACTGCATACTCTCAGATGTCTTGGATGACATGAATAATCGTTGCAGTCTTGGTTTCAATGGAAAATACCAAAAGACCTTGGATGGAATTTTAACCAAAATACGTTTTTTCCTACCTTTACATGACTGCTTCGACGGTTTCTGCAAATTTTTCCATCTTGAAAGGTGACACACTTTGCAAGCTTGCTCATTCTCAGTCTCCCCCCAATAAATCATGCAATCATTTGGACAAGCATGTATCTTTTCATAATGAAGTCCTAATTTAGAAATTAATTTCTTTGCTTCATAAAAAGACGCAGGCACATGAGCATCAGATGGAAGTACTCGACGAAGAAAGTCCAACAATGTCGTAAATGAATTATCACTCCATTTTCCACTCACTTTCAATTGAAATAACTCAACAAGGAACGTTAGTTTAGAAAACTCTGTGCAACCGACATATAACTGTTGTTTCCCTTCCTCTATTAATTGATAAAAATCTTTCACATTAGACTCCATTGATGTATGACTCGTCGATGCGCCAATATTGTTTTCATTACTTGTAGAACCTTCGTGCATTCCAAATGCATCACATAACATCTCTTGTACCACGGGCTCATGGCTAATAAATTCAGAAACTTGTTGAACCGAATCCTAAAATTCATTGTTGAAACTATCATGATCTCGTACTGTTAGTTTTTCCCCATGAAAATTCCAGATCCGATAATCTTGTAAGATACCATTTATCATCAGATGCTCATATACGGTCTCTCGGTTATGATTCAATGAATTTATGCATTTGAAACAAGGACATGGTTTAGTGACTTCTTGAGTCGCTTCACCAAATGCAAAACGTAAAAAATATAAGATTCCCACCCGATACTCAAGGCTGCCATATGGAGAAGTCATCCATTCCTTCATCTTTCGATCCAATTCAATTATTTCTACAAGTTTACAAACAAAAAAATAAATATTCATAAAAACTTAAATAATCTGGAAAAATAACTTAATTGCGCATATAGTACATCCAATTTTTGTTAACTATTGTCAATTATTAACACAACTTAATTATGATAAAAAATATTGTTTTCTTTATTAAATAGTAAAAACATCTCTAATGGTGGAATTTTAATGAATTCTAATGTTCACCAGTGTGCAATATTAAAACTATTTTATTTTTCTGTTGTAATGGTCAAATATTAAAAAATTGGACAAGATTATGTAATTAGTAATCTTTGAACTTAATTAGTTGAATTAAACTTAGTCAAATATTAGAAGGAAAAGTTGATGATAGCATAAGAAGGAAATATAAATCTAATATTCAAATAATTCAAACTCTGTTAAAAAATACTTTTATGAGCAAAATTTAATCCAAGTGTGCAAGGAAATATAAATATTCCAAACAACTTTTATAACCAAAAGTTGATTACAAGAGTTGTGTTTCTGTTCATTACTTTTTGTAGTAAAAATCCCAGTTTCTAAGACATTTGCATCCGCAGAATATGTAAAATTAAGTAATTTTTCAGATATAAAACTCATTAACAATGGTCATCCCATATTTATCAATCTCGAACATCAAATTTACTATAATTGAAAACAAATTAAGAATGAAAATTTTCCTAATCCTTCAAAGATATAAACATGAATAAGGCAGTAATCGAGAGAATATACTGATCTACAATCAAAACCCCAACTAAAATGAATTAAAATCCTTCAACCAGCAACTACATGTGAAGAGGAGAAACCATAAAAAAACACAGAGAAAGAAAAATAATTACCCACAAAACCAAAAGTAAAGAAATTTCTGTTGAAGATGAGGACAAATAAATCTTTGACTTCGTCGAACAAAGAAAGAGAGGAAGCTAATGCCAAATAGATTTGGGATGTGTAAAACCTATCTTTTAATTACGTGTGAAACCTTTAGCATCGAAAATTCGAAGCGGTCCGTGAAACCACTTATACAGAACAACACTACCCGCGGTTGTTACGATTTTCTGAAGCGGTTATATAAACGCTTCTAATACTCAATGATACCAGCGGTTTTTAACCGCTTCGGAAGGTATATCTGTAACAGCGGTTTAAAACCGCTTTAATTAAACGTGTATAGAAGCGTGTTGTAACGACTGCTGCAAATATTGATTAACTGGAGCGGAAAATGAACCGCGCGTAATACCTATCACTTGAAGCATTTTTAGCATCGGTTATAAAATACCGTTGGGATTAAGGAATACAATTAAATCGGTTTCTTAACCGCTGCTAAAGTACCGGTTCTATTTCACAGTTTTTTTTGTAGTGTTTGGAGGGTTGTAGTTGAGTGGCATGGATTGTAGACTTAGTTCCAGAGCCAAAAGACTCACTATAGTTACACCAAAGTCAGAGGAAATAAAGTATTTAACTTCACCTCGATTGGTGAGTTGGTGTTCGTTAAAGATTTTATTTCCTCGGGATCCCAAAGAACTTATATTCGATTGATATCAGCTTGATAGCCTCTTTTGCCATATGCATTGCATTCACGTTTATTATCTCGTGCTTTATGTTGTTTATACTGGGATTTTATTCTCACCAGAGGTATCCGGCTATTGCTTTGTTTTGTATGTGTGCATGGCAATAGGTGGGGCAGGAGCAAGTCAGAAGAGACAGTGATGGCTCGAGATAGAGTTATAGCATGTGAGGGTACGGGTTGTAGCAGCAAAACATGTACTTTGAGTGGATAAACATGTTAGAAAAGAATACAAGAATGTTGTATAAGTTGTTAACTACATATGTAACTTGTGTAGGAAAGCTTATCAGATGTTAGTAGATTGCATGTTTATTATTTTGAACCTTGTATCAGAGTATGTGTTTGTATGTTTCAAGTTTGGACAGCAAAAATCTGCCCTGCATTTTTTGGAAAATGTGGCCCGCTCGATCGGTATAAAGTCACCGATCGAGCGAGGTCCTTATTTTGCAAGGAAGAGAAACCAATTTTGTGCTCGCTCGATCGGTAGAAAGTCACCGATCGAGGCCAAAAATCCCTGGACCCGAGAGTTTTAGTTTGGAGCTCGCTCGATCGGGAAACTTTTGTCGATCGAGCGAGACTGTGTAATTTTAAAAAAAAAAAAATTTAGCTCTTGGTTCTTTAATTCTTTTAAGTACTTGATTAATTGTTAATGATAATACATTGCCCTAAGATAAGATTAGCAACCCGGGTCCCCACAACAGGTGGTATCAGAGCATAAGTTTCTGGATTTAGTTAGAAGTTGATGAGCGGGGTAGATTGAGTCTGTCTGATTGTTTGATATCACATGAAAGTACATGTTGTATCTGATTATGTGCATTATATGCTAGCATGCTTTATAAAACAAATAATTATGTGACTGCATGATTATGTGCTTTTATTGCTACTGCATGCTATATATGCAATTGTATTCCAGATTATCCTCAGTCAGAACCTGAATTCTCATGAGAATGCATGAGAATGCTTATCAGAGAAGGATGGAATAAATTGCTGCATATGATATTGTTTATGCACTAATCTGTTTGACAATCAGATATGCCTCCCCGTAAAGCACCGGCCATTAGACAGCCATTAGTGGTTCCTTTAGCTGAACCATCACCAGTACCATCGCTAGCTGTTGAACCTCAGAATGCACATGGTAGTACATCTGCTGACCCTATTGATCCTACTGCTACTCCAATGGAGACTTTGTTGAAACGATTTCAGTCATTCAAACCGCCAAAATTGAAAGGAACAGAAAACTCAGTGGATTGTGAGAATTGGCTTGAAGATATAGAACAGCTGTTTGAATAACTCGACTATACCGATGATCGTCGTATCTGATTGGTAATACATCAACTCCATGAAGTTGCCAAAAGTTGGTGGATTACAACAAAACGGGCATTAGAACAACGAGGTACGATTATCACCTTAACTGTCTTTAAAACTGAGTTCTATCAACGTTTCTTTCCAGTCTCTTACAGGAAGGATAAGGGTGCTGAATTTGCCAATCTAAGGCAAGGCAACTTGAATATTGAGGAATATGTGGCCAAATTTTCAAGTCTTTTGAAGTTTGCACCACATATAGCAGCTACTGATGAAGCAATGGCAGATCAGTTTATCAATGGCCTTAATCCCGATGTGTTTACCTTGGTGAACAGTGGACGACCTAATACTTTTGCGGATGCTTTGAACAAAGCTAAAGGGGTAGAAGCGGGGTTATTGCGACAACGAGGAACATCGTTTATTCCTCAGCCATTTCCACAGCCTGTATCAGCATCACTTCCACAGAATCCGCCACAGTTTCAGCAACCATCTCTCAGATTTGAGGGAGGAAGCAGTGGCAGACTCGTTTCAAGCCTAAAGGGAAACAATTTAAGCGGGCAGGTAGTAGTTTGTCCAGTTCTAGTGGACAGATACAGTTTGGTACAGGTCAGAGAACTGGTGAATCAGGAGTGTTTGTGGTAAGTGTGGTGGACGACATGCTATCGATCAGTGCAAAGGTGTGTCAAGTAATTGCAATATTTTTCGCCAACCAGGTCACTATGCCAAAGTATGTCCCCAACGAGCTATGGGTGAAAGTTCTTCTCGATTAGCACCTCAGGAAGAAAGGCAATCAGTGCATTCATTCCAGCCTCAACAACAGACCAAAGCATGAGGAAGTCAGACTGTGACTCAACCTCCTAGACAACAGGATCGAGTCTTTGCACTTACTGAGGAACAGGCTCAGGCAGCACTTGACGATATCATAGCAGGTAACTGCTCTATTTATGGTTATCCTGCCTATGTTTTGATAGATACAGGTGCATCACATACATTCATATCTGAAAAATTTGTTATGATGCATTCTTTATCGTCTGAGCCATTGCCTACTGTTGTTTCTATTTCTTCACCTTTGGGTGAAGGTATTATCTCTGTTCGAATGATTTGAAATTGTGCATTGCAATATGACGAGAATGTGATTGATATAGATTGTATAGTACTTGGATTATCAGATTTCGATTGTATTGTTGGTATAGACATGTTAACCAAGTACAGGGCAACTGTAGATTGTTTCCAAAAAGTGGTTCGATTTAGACCAGAAATGGCATCTGAATGGAAATTCTACGGTAAGGGTTCTCGAGCCAAGATCCCTTTGATATCTGTGTTATCTATGACCCGTTTATTACAAAGAGGGGCGGAAGGATTTCTTATTTATGCAGTCGATGTATTGAAATCCAGTCCAGCAGTAACAGATATTCCAGTTGTGCATGAATTTGCTGTTGTATTTCCTGATGAAATTCCTGGTTTACCTCCAGCCCGAGAAATAGATTTCAGTATTGATTTAATGCCAGGTACGCAACCAATATCTAAAGCTCCTTACAGAATGGAACCTATTGAATTGAAGGAGTTAAAGGATCAACTGGAAGATTTGTTGGCTAAGGGGTACATTAGGCCAAGCGTTTCACCTTGGGGCGCTCCGGTACTATTTGTACGAAAGAAAGATGGTTCAATGCGATTATGCTTCGATTATCGTCAATTGAACAAGGTAACAATCAAGAATAAATATCCACTGCCTAGAATAGATGATTTGTTTGATCAGCTACAGGGTTCAGCTATCTATTCTAAGATTGATTTGCGATCTGGATATCATCAACTGAGAGTACGAGATGAAGATATTCCTAAAATTGCTTTCAGAACAAGGTATGGACATTATGAATTCATCGTCATGCCTTTTGGTTTAACCAATGCTCCTGCAGTATATATGGGATTGATGAATCGGGTATTTCAGAAATATTTGGATGACTTTGTCATTATTTTTATCGATGATATCTTGATCTATTCCAAGAATGTACATGAGCATGCTGAACATCTCAGAATCATTTTACAGACTTTGAGAAATGAGAAATTATATGCCAAGTTATCAAAATGTGAATTTTGGTTGCAGAAAGTTGTGTTTCTTGGGCATATTATTTCAGGTGATGGGATTTCAATGGATCCAAGCAAGGTCGAGGCTGTTTTGAATTGGCCTAGACCTACATCAGTGCCAGAAATACGGAGTTTTATGGGCTTGGCAGGTTATTATCGACGCTTTATCAGAGATTTTTCCAGCATTGCGAAGCTTATTACGCAATTGACTCAGAAAAATAAGCCTTATGTCTGGACTGAAGCGTGTGAAACTAGTTTCTTGGAGTTAAAGAAAAGGCTTACAAGTGCACCTGTCTTGACGATTCCATCAGGTACGGGTGATTTTGTAGTATATTGTGATGCTTTTCACAAGGGTCTGGGTTGTGTGCTTATGCAGCAAGGGCATGTTATTGGTTATGCTTTGAGACAGTTAAAGCCACACGAGACTCGATATCCTATCCATGATCTGGAGCTTTCCGCTATTGTCTTTGAATTGAAGATATGGCGACATTATCTTTATGATGAGAAGTTTGATATCTTTTCTGATCACAAAAGTTTGAAATATCTGTTTTCGCATTCAGAATTGAATATGAGATAGCGTAGATGGCTTGATTCACTGAAAATTTTGATTGCGAGATTAAATATTATCCAGGAAAATCTAATGCAGTTGCAGACGCCTTAAGTAGAAAGGTATGTTCTTTATCCTTGTCTACGATAGGTGTATCTCAATTGGTGGAAAATTGTTGTATTTTTGGATTAATATTTGAAACAAATATGCGACCTATTCGTGTTTGTGCTATAAGAGCTGAGCCAGAACTGATAATGAGAATCAAAGAAGCACAGAAAGAGGATCAGAATATTCAGAATTCTATTGCTATTGTCAGATCTGGACATCAATCTGAATATCAGGTCAGGGCTGATAATGTGTTATATGTGAATAACAGACTTGTTGTTCCAGATGTTTCAGACTTGAAACAGCAGATATTGAAAGAGGCTCACAACAGTCGATTCAGTATTCATCCTGGTGGTAGGAAAATGCATAATGATCTAAAGACACAGTATTGGTGGAAATAGATGAAAGCAAATGTCACAGATTTTGTGTCTAAATGTTTGAATTGCCAACAGGTGAAAGTTGAAAGAAAGAAACCAGGTGGTCTATTGCAGAGTCTATCAGTTCCGGAATGGAAATGGGATCACATTTCCATGGATTTCGTTACACAGCTACCACGTTCATTCAGAGGGTGCGATGCCATTTGGGTGATTATTGATCGTTTGACGAAATCAGCATGTTTTATTCCGTACAGAATGACGTACAGGCATGATCAGATGGCAGAAATCTACGTCAGAGAAGTGGTAAGACTACATGGTGTGCCTAAATCTATTGTTTCAGACCGAGACCCTAGATTTACATCACACTTTTGGCATATCTTGCAACAAGCTCTTGGTACTCAATTGCATCAAAGTACAGCTTATCATCCTCAAACAGACGGACAGTCAGAGCAGACTATCCAGACACTTGAGGATATGTTGAGAGCTGTAGTACTAGATTTTGGTACTAGTTGGCAAGATTCATTACCACTTGCAGAATTCTCTTATAATAACAGCTATCAGACGAGCATTGAAATGGCTCCTTTTGAAGTACTATACGGAAAGAAATGCAGATCACCGTTGTATTGGGATGATATCTCAGACGTACCAGATGTTGGGCCAGATATGATCCGAGAAATGACAGAAAAAGTGAAGCTTATACAGAAAAGAATGAAAACAGCTCAAGACAGACAAGCAAAATATTAAAATATTAGACGACGACCTCTATCTTTTGATCAGGGAGACAGAGTTTTCTTGAAGATTTCTCCATTTAGAGGTACAGTCAGATTTGGCAAGAGAGGAAAGTTATCTCCACGTTTTATCGGTCCGTATGAGATTATTGAGAAGATAGGCGATCTTGCTTATCGAATCGCTCTTCCTCCATCTTTGTCTGGTATTCATGACGTATTCCATGTCTCTATGCTGCGGAAGTATCAGCCTAATCCTTCCCATATTCTTCAGCCCGATGAAGCTGAACTTGATAAGACTCTCAGTTATTTTGAGCAGCCAATTCATATTCTTGATCGCAAAGATAAACAGCTCAAAAACAAGACAATTCAGCTAGTTAAAGTTCAGTGGAGTCGACATGGCACTGAAGAAGCGACTTGGGAGACTGAGTCAGATATGAAACAGAGATTTCCAGAGTTGTTTCATTGATGTGAGTTCTTATTCTGCTTTATGTTATTTCTTTATCTTATGTGTATACAGATTATCTATACAGCTTGCTTATGATTTCGAGGACGAACTCATGTCTTAGTGGGGGAGAAATGTAAGGCGCGGGATTATTTAATTTTAATTCGAGAATATTTAATTTGGGAATATTTAGAGTTTAGAATTAAATTCTAATATTTTTAAATTGAAAAGGATTGAAATTGAATTAAATTGCTTCTCCGAGGACTGAATTGCAAATAGCCAAAAGTTCAGGGACTAAAGTGCAAATATGCTATATATATCTAATTCTCCACTTGAAGTATTCTGAATTACACGTGAAGCATCAGAAGAAAAAGGGAAGAACGGCTGAAACCCTCCAAACTCCATTTTTGATCCGAAAAAGCTTCGATAACTCACGCTCCGGTTGTCAGAAATTTCAGATAAATATATATCTGCGATCACCGCTCCGAGACCTTCATTTTGGTACAAGTTTCATTCATCTTTCTCATACTTTATTTTATGTTGAAGATGGGTTGATATTCTTTTTGGTTATATATGTGATTGAGCTGTTATCGGTTACGTATTCGCAGACGGCTTGGAAAAAGACCATCGTTTTGATTTTATATGATTTTATGAAGCAAAATTCGAACCCTACCCTATCTGATTATGATGATTTTCGAGTTATGTGTGATGATATGTTAGAGATAATGAGTTATATGGATTGTTGGATCGATTGTGATATTGTTTGGATTGCCGGTTTGTAGCCGTTACGCCGTCGATTCGCAAAATTTCAAGACTTTGATATTATTGATTAAAGGAAACATGGTTTGAGTTGCATCTGATCTTGTTAGTTATTCGATATATTATTTCTCAGCTTTCAGTTGAAGATTGACGACTCGAGAAGTAGTATTCGAACCGTGACAAAGTTGAAGCAAGGTTTGATAGCATTGCAATTGAGATTGAGTTGAGAAATTAAGCAACCTTTTGATATGATTTATCATTGATGTCATTGTAGATTTAACGTACTTTCAGACTCGACATTGAAAGGTATAAATGACAGCGAATCCAGATGGGATAGAACACTCGAAATAGCTATCGTTTCGAGTATTCCCTTGTTAATCACATACTTGGTTGATTCTGTATTTTATGTGATTAAATGCTTTGATTGCTTTACATGCTTATGTGATTGGTTGTTCAAGATGTTTTATATCATTTAATGCATACAGAACATGTTGCATTCATCTTGAACTCCAGCTTGAAAAGCACAGAGGGTTGAAAGGCCTAGAGTGCATATGACGTTTGGAGGGCTATAGTTGAGTGGCACAGATTGTAGACTTACTTCCAGAGCCAGAAGACTCACTATAGTTGCACCAAAGTCAGAGGAAATAAAGTATTTAACTTCACCTCGATTGGTGAGTTGGTGTTCGTTAAAGATTTTATTTCTTCGGGATCCCAAAGAACTTATATTCGATTGATATCAGCTTGATAGCCTCTTTTGCCATATGCATTGCATTCACGTTTATTATCTCGCGCTTTATGTTGTTTATACTGGGATTTTATTCTCACCGGAGTTATTTGGCTATTGCTTTGTTTTGTATGTGTGCATGGCAATAGGTGGGGCAGGAGCAAGTCAGAAGAGACAGTGATGGCTCGAGATAGAGTTATAGCATGTGAGGATATGGGTTGTAGCAGCAAAACATGTGCTTTGAGTGAATAAACATGTTAGTAAAGAATACAAGAATGTTGTATAAGTTGTTAACTACATATGTAACTTGTGTAGGAAAGCTTATCAGATGTTAATAGATTGCATGTTTATTATTTTGAAGCTTGTATCAGAGTATGTGTTTGTATGTTTCAAGTTTGGACAGCAAAAATCTGCCCTGCATTTTCTGGAAAATGTGGCCCGCTCGATCGGTAGAAAGTCACCGATCGAGCGAGGCCCTTATTTTGCAAGGCAGAGAAACCAATTTTGTGCCCGCTCGATCGGTAGAAAGTCACCGATCGAGCAAGGCCAAAAATCCCTGGACCCAAGAGTTTTAGTTTGGAGCTCGCTCGATCGGGCAACTTTTTCCGATCGAGCGAGACTGTGTAATTTTTAAAAAAAAAAAAAAAAATTTAGCTCTTGGTTCTTTAATTCTTTTAAGTACTTGATTAATTGTTAATGATAAGACATTGCCCTAAGATAAGATTAGCAACCCGGGTCCCCACAGATATTATGTCCGATGCAATTTTTTTATGTTTTTAAATTTTTTTGGGTACAATTGAAATTTTATGAAAATTTGACTAGCTTACCTTTAGATTAATTTTTAGTAAAATCATATATTTTTTATAAATAAATAATTAAAATCAATAATCAGAATGTGATTTTAATTATTTATAGTAAAAGGAGTTTTATAAAAAAATTAATTATTAATAAATTAATTATAAATTAAATAAAATATTTTGTTTATTTTGTTAATTTATTTAATAATTATGGCGGTTAGTGATAAAATAACAAGACCCATGATTTAATCAATTAATTAATTTTTTAAAATTATTTTATGATAATATGTGATATTATATGCATGAAGGATTATCAAGAGCCACGACCAATATGATAGGTGTATGTTAGGATATTTTAATATTTTCATTATATTTTATTTGGAATAAAAGTAGGTCCGGTTTAAGGCCCATTCCCACCTCATGAGATGTATTTCTTATGTGTCATGTCTATTCAAATATATTTATTAGAATCAGTGATATATCAAGACTCAAAGAAGTTGGGCCCGATGCACAAGATAAAAACATGTAAAATATTGGAAGCTTATGTAATAAGTTGCATTTGTATCCCTGCATTTACATAGGTTTTGGTCCTGGATCCATGTTTGGCTCACATGGATTGATCATCCTTGTCTTATTGTTATATTATGATATGTGTGATATATAGTAATATGCATTTATGTATATTATTAGATAATATAGTTGCATGAATCTGGCAAGCATAAAAACTCACGGCACACGATTTTAAATAAAATGATGAGACAATTTTAAAATAAAATCCCTCATTGTGAATTTTATTCAAAATTATATCAAACCATAAAAATTTAAAATAGTTTAATTTATTCTTTTCTTCCATCGACGATGGTTGAATGATGAACGCTACCCGCAGTCGGTGTCTGGCTCATATTATTAGGGAGATCTGAACGCCAAAAATTTTTTACTTCCACTGGCATATTGTAGTAACCCAGTCCCATTTTACAAGATTAAATGGTTTAACTTGATTAAGTGATTTTAATGGGATTAATCGGACAAAGAAATCGACTTCAGGACGTTAGAAATGGTCAAATGGACTTGGACAAGTTCAGAAGGTCCGAACAAGATCGGAAGATCCAAAGTGATCAGATCAAGTGATGGTGTTCGGAAGCTAGATCGGAACGTTCGAAGGTGAGATCGGAACTTCCGATAGAGTTAGGCCATGTGCACTTGTGACGTGTCGTTGATGTTTGAACACGTAGTTTCATGCATGGAATCAAAACTTACGAAGCCTAGATCAGAGCTTCCGATGATGGCCGTTCAGGACGTGGCCATCATGTAGAGATCGGAATGTCCGATCGGGAGTTCGAAACATCCGATCTCTGACTATAAATAAAGCATCCAAGAGCCCATTTTCTTATCCAATTAACAAATTTTACCTCTTGTTTCTTGAGTAGATTAGGGGCTTCTAGCCTTTGTTGGTGAGGGACGGGCCTTGGAGAGGCATCTCCCAAGTCGTAGCGGAGTTGTGCCCAAGTTTTGGGGCAATCAACAACAATGGGCTAACGATAGACGAAGGTATAATCCGAGTTTCTATAAATATTTTGGGAGTATCTATTAGCTTAGTTAAGGATTTTAGATGATGATTAGTAATATAGTAATCCTGTGATTATATGCTTGGATAGTAGAGCTGGTGTAGCTTGCCTAATAATATTGAGGTACGAAAGTACAGTTTAAGATACCCTAACTGAGTATGCATGTATTAGGTGTTGCATTATTTATATGGCATGATTTTATCTGCATATGTATTATGTCATGATATTATGCTTTATGCATATTTATATTAAGCTTTCATCCTTGAGATAGTCGGTGTTAGGGTATTTACCCTAAGTATTATTGGATGGTTGGACACGTGTATTCGTGATCAGGTCACCGATATTCATAGTAGGGTATGGGAGCCACCTCCTGGTGTGACGGCACAGAGTGCTACATAACTTGGCGCCGAGTTTGTTTGATCAGAGTTTCTTGACCTTGAGTTTTGGCACCCCGTACATTTGCATTCATGCTCATATAGTATTTGTATACTCACACTCTCGTGCTGAGCGTAGTCGCTCACGTCCATATTTCTGTGTTTATTGGACACCCTATTAGACGGGGCATGTCTTAGGTTGGACGGAACAGGAGGCTCAGGACAGACTTAGTTGCATGGTTTTGGCAGCTTTGTTTATTCAGGGGATTGTATCAAAACTTTTTAGTTTGGTACTGAGAATCTGGTTCAATTTGGTTGTAATAAAATTTGGATTTCTTTTGCTTGAGTTTGTATAACTTTGGTGTTTTCAGTTGATAAATTCTGATTATTAAGCTTATTGAATGCTTAATTTTCTGATTAGTATGTGATAACAGTTCGGCTCACAACATTTATGGTATCAGAGCATGCATAAAATATTTATGGGAGTTAGACTTGACTCTTTGGTTTTTGATGTGCATTAATCCTTTCCGATGGCTGATAGAGATGAGGAGAGCAAGGGTCGTGTTGGTCGGTGGGGAGATGATGATGCTCCTAGAAATCCCCGTGCATACCATTATCCTCGATAGTGTAGAAGTTGCTTCGAGCTACATAGATTCGTGCAGATAGGCCCGAAGCCTTTAGTAGGAGGTGAGACCCCCGAGGCAGCAGAGCATTGGTTCGAGCGGATGGAGAATTGCTTTCGTGCTTTTGATTGCTCCGAGGACCAGAAAATGGAGGCTGCTACTTTTCTCTTAGAGGGGCGTGCTCGTAAGTGGTGGAGATCCATGTCTACACCGTTACTTCAGGAGCATGGGCATGTCTGGTGGCCAGATTTTTGAGATTGGTCTGTTAGTTGCATTTTCCTCCAGCTCTCCACCGGGCGAAAGCGATTTAGTTGCTTAATTTGAAGCAGGGATCCTTGTTTGTTGATGAGTATCAGCAGATGTTTATTGACCTCCTCCCATATTGTCCTCATATTGGCGCCAATTCTGAGGCGAAGTATGATCACTTCCTGCAGGGATTGAACCAAGAGATTTTTGATCGGGTCACTGTATGTGATGACCCCACTTCTTATGAGGGCTTAGTGAACTGTTGTAGGCAGGCATAGATAAGTGTGAACCATGGTAGGATGCTTCAGTCTTCTTGACCTACGAGCTCTTTGGGTCCTCGTGCCCAGTATTTTAAGAAGTCTTCTTCTACTACTTCTTTCCCTGGATCCGGTGGAGTTATGCGCTTTGGGAAGAAAGGTCAGTGTGCTCACTTTGGGAATAATCACCCGACGAATAAATGTCGCAAGGCTGCAGGAGGTTGTTTTTGTTGCGGGGAGATTGGTCATCTCAAGAGAGATTGTCCACAGGCTAGGGGATCAGGATCAAGTTCTGGTTCTCAGACTATATTCCAGCAGAGGCCACCGGGGAAATCAATAGGAGGTTGTAATCTGGGACCACGAGCTCCAAGTCAAGTGTTCTCTTTGAGTCACGATCAAGCTGTGGAGGAGAATGAGAGGGTTATTGCGGGTACGTTTCTTTTATGCAGTATACCTGTTTTGTTCTTACTGAGAATGGTGCATCTCATTCCTTTATATCTGCACGTTTTGTCAAGCGTCACCAGTTACCCTATATTGTTCTAGACGTAGTAATTTCTGTTTCTATACCAACTAGTCAATCAACGTTGGCTAAACGTCTAGTATTGGGTTGTCCTTTAGAATTTGAGGGTAATGTTTTGACAACGAATCTCATGGTGTTAGCGATGGAAGATTCTGACTGCATATTGGGTATTGATATGTTGACCACGTACCGAGCTTCAGTGGACTATTACCAGAAACTTGTGTGATTTCATCTAGTGGAGATGATAATTTTTTTTTCTATGGTGAGGGAGCGCGACCTCCGATGCCTTTTTTATCTGCTTTGAGAACCTGTCGAGCTCTGGAGTCAGGAGGGGAAGACTACCTCATCTATGCAATTGATATATCCACTGAGAGTGTGGTATAGGATATTTTCCAGTTGTTAATGAATTTCCTGATGTTTTTCTTGATGAGATTATGAGTTTTCTTCCTCTACGGGAGGTTGAGTTTGACATTGAGTTAATGCCAGGGTCTTCCCCTATTTCACGAGCACCTTATTGTCTGGCTCCGTTAGAGATGCGTGAGTTGAAGCAACAGTTGCAGGATCTCTTGGACAAGGGTTATATTTGTCCTAGTGTATCTCCGTGGGGAGCTCCTGTTCTCTTTGTGAAGAAGAAATATGGTTCTATGCGACTGTATATTGATTATCGACAGTTGAACCACGTGACCATCAAGAATAAGTTTCATTTACCTCGTATTGATGATTTATTTGATCAGCTTCAGGGTACTTTGGTATATTCCAAGATAGACATGCGATCAGGGTATCATCAAATGCGAGTTAAGGAATACGATAGCCAAGACTGCATTTTGGACTAGATATGGACATTATGACTTCTTGGTAATGCCATTTGTGTTGACTAATGCGTCGGTTGTATTCATGGATTTGATGAATAGTGTTATCAGGGAATATTTAGACAAGTTTGTCGTTGTGTTCATCGATGATATTATGGTATATTCTCGTAATTTGGATGAGCATGCATATCTTTTGAGGCTCGTGTTGCAGACTCTTCAGGAGAGGCAACTTTACGCAAAGTTGAGTAAGTTTGAGTTTTGGATTGATCGCGTGGTGTTCCTTGGCCATGTTATATCCAGCCAAGGAGTTTCAGTTGATCCGAGCAAGATTGATTTTGTGTTGAATTGGTCGCGCCCGACGATGGTGGCTGAGATCCGTAGTTTTCTGGGTCTGGCAGGATAATATCATTGTTTCATCAACGAATTTCTCGCAGTTTTCACGACCTTTGACGCAACTTACTCGGAAAGGTGTAACTTTAGAGTGGTCCTCAGAGTGTGAGGAGAAATTTTGTGAACATCAACGACGGTTGATTTCTGCGCTTGTGTTGGCAATACAGTCTGATTCTGAAGGGTATATTGTGTATACTGATGCTTCTCTACAAGGATTGGGTTGTCTTTTGACTCAGAATGGGCATGTGATTGCATACACTTCTAGATAGCTGAAGGTTCACGAAGGGAATTATCTAGTGCATGATCTTGAACTAGCAGATATCGTCTTTGCATTGAAGATTTGGCGTCATCATCTGTATGGAGAAAAATTTGAAATCTTCACTGATCACAAGAGTCTCAAGTATTTGTTTACTCAGACAAAGTTGAATATGAGACAACTACGCTGTATGGATTTGCTGAAGATAATGATTGCAAGATTAAATATCATCCAGATGTTGCTAACCTTACTGCTGATGCTTTGAGTCGCAACGTTCGAGTATCTGCACTTCAATTTTGTCTTATCGCTAGTGCAATTCAGGATTGTTTTTTTTTTTCAGGATTCACCTTTAAGCATAAGAAGGGAATGATGAGTATTCAGATGTTTGTGATTTTATCTGAGCCAGCTTTGTATTCTCAGATTCATGATGCTCAGATTTCTAATTCGAAGACTCAGCGATTGGCTAGGATAGCCAACAGTGACAGTGACAGTACGTCTGGATTTCATTACCATTCAGATGATTTTCTGTGCTTATCCGGACGTATTTTGGTACCTGAGGATGACACTCTGAGGAGAAATAAGATGTATAAGGATTTGTGAACTCGGTTCTAGTGGAAACAAATGAAGTGCAGTGTTTACCAGTATATTTCAAGACGTTTGGTATGTCAACAGGTTAAGGCAGAACATCGACGACCTGAAGGATTGCTTAATAGTCTGCCGATTCCGGAGTGGAAATGGGAGTTTATTACGATGAACTTTGTGACCCATTTGCCAGTGTCTTCGAGGAATTGTGATGTTATCTGGGTTGTGGTGGATCGACTCTCCAAGTCATCGCATTTCCTTCCATATAATTGAGACTATAATTTTGATCGCATGGCTCGCCTGTACATTCAAGAGATTGTACGATTCCATAGAGTGCCTATGAGTATTGTCAGTGATAGAGACCCCAGGTTTACTTTGAGGTTCTGGAGGAGTTTTCAGCGTGTTTTGGGCACTACTCTCAGTTTGAGTACAACGTATCATCCAGAGACAGATGGGAAAATAGAGCGTACGACCCGTACTCTTGAGAATATGTTGCGAGCGTGTACTATGGATTTTGGTCCATCTTGGAAAGACCATTTTCCATTGATTGAATTCGCGTACAACAACAAATATAACCGTAGTATTGGTATGACACCATTTGAAGCATTGTACGGGCGATGATTTCGTACTCCATTATTTTGGGAAGAAGTTGGGGAACAACAAGTGGAAGAACCAGAACTAATCCAGTAGGCCGTTGATATAGTTGATCAGATCAAGAGGCGCATTAGAACTACATAGGACTTACAAGACAGTTATGCTAATGCCAAGCGCAGAGCGTTGTAGTTCCAAGTTGGTGAAATTGTTCCTGAAATTTTTACCCTTTTGCAGGATATTGAGATTTGGTATCAAGGGAAAGCTATCTCCAAGATTCATTGTTCCATTCGAGATTTTGGAAAGTGTTGGAGATTTAGCTGACAGACATGCTTTGTCGCCGTATTTTTCTAGCATCCACAATGTGTTTCATGTATCACTATTGCGACGGTATGTGGCAGATGATTCTCACATTTTACAACCGACTGAGTTACAATTGGATACAGATTTGATGTATGTGGAGAGACCTTTGATTCTGGATCATAAAGATAAGGTGTTACGAAACAAGTTCATTCCTCTCATTCTAGTTCAGTGGCGCGCAGCGTCGAGGCACTGAGGAAGACACTTGAGAACTAGAGAGCTGCATGAGTTTGGAACATCCTGAGTTGTTTTGATTGTACTTTTGTTTTAATTATTGTACCTTGTAAAATATTCAATGGTAATAAGAGGATGTTTTTATTCAGTTTTGAGTTTCATTTAATTAAGAGTTAATTTCGAGGACGAAACCTCTTAAGTGGGGGAGAATGTAGTAAATCAGTCTCATTTTACAAGATTAAATGGTTAAACTTAATTAAGTGATTTTAATTTTATTAATCAGACCAAAAAATCGACTCCAGGACGTCAGAAATGGTCAAAGTGGACTTGGACAAGTTCGTAAGTTCCGAACAAGATCGGAAGATCCGAAGTGATCGGATCAAGCGATGGTGTTAGAAAGCTAGATCAGAACATCCGAAGGTGAGATTAGAACTTACGGTCGAGTTAGGCCATGCGCACTTTTGACGTGTCGTTGACATTTGAACACGTAGCTGCATGCATGGGATCGGAACTTCCAAAGTCTAGATCGGAGCTTCCAATAGTGACCGTTCGTGACATGGCCAGAATGCAGAGATCAGAACGTCCGATCGGGAGTTTTGAACGTCCAATCTCCTCCTATAAATAGGGCACCCGAGAGCCCACTTTATTTGCCAATTCACAACTTTTCCCTCTTGTTTCTTGTGTATCTTAGGGGATTCTAGCCTTTCATGGTGATGGACGGGCCTTGGAGAGGCATCTCCGTAGTCGTAGCGGAGTTGGGCCTAAGTTTTGGGACAATCGACAACAATGATCTAACGACGGACGAAGGTATAATCCGAGTTTATATAAATAGTTTGGGAGTATCTATTAGTTTAGTTAAGACCTTTATATGATAATTAGTAATATAGTAATCCTTTGATTATAGGCTTGGACAGTAGAGCTAGTGTAGCTTGCCTGATACTATTGAGGTACGAAAGTACTGTTCGAGATACCTTGACTGACCCTAACTGGGTATGCATGTATTATGTGTTGCATTATTTATATGACATGATTTTATATACATATATATTATGTCACGATATTATGCTTCATGCATATTCATATTGAGTTTTTATCCTTGAGATAAACGATGTTAGGGTATTTACCCTAAGTATTAGTAGATCGTTGGACACGTGTATTCGTGATCAGGTCATCGATATCCACAGTAGGGTGTGGGAGTGTTGCGTATTTTTCGCTCGCAAGCGCACGGTGTCAAGTTTTAATATAGAGAGAATAAAGTATCGTTCCCACGAGGAGTATGCTTTGGAAATTATATCAGTGATTGTAATTAAAATAATCTAAACTTTATTTAGAAAATTAAATAGAGAATTTTTGTTTTCAAATTTAAATAATCAAGAAAATTAATAAGCAAATCACACACTGAGAAAGATATCACTGAGAGAAAAATTTCTAGTGGATTTGATTTCACTTATTTTCTACAACGACTACTTCTAATTAATTTATACTTATTAATTCTTTTCATTTAATAGCCAAGAACACTTAAGTTTTTTTATTTATCTCTCTCGAGAAACAAATAAAATGTATCAATTAAGATTTGATTCTAATATCCCTATTAAAAATTTAGACTTAATGATATGAGTTAAACAATGTTCTTATATACACTAGCTTTGTTAAAGTTATACACTATATCGAGCTATATAAATATTAACAGTGTATTTTTTTTTGGTCCTATTCAAAATACCCTCTCTCGAGCACCGATTTCAAATAAATATGAAAATTCAATTATTAATCATGTAATTGAAAATGAAATCAAATCTAGAAAACACAATTAAATTAAGGGAATTAAATCACATAAAATCAAAGAGACGTAGAAGTTTTCCTACCAAGCTACATCATCATCTAGACTTAAAAGATTTAGTTCATAATCAAAATAGTGCAAAAACAAATCATGTTTTTGAAACTAGACATCAATTCAACAATTAAAAGCTTAAGTAAAGAATAACAAATCCGAATAAGCGCGTCTCTGTCCCTAGTTAGCGCGATCTTCGTCTTTGTTCCTTGATGTTCTTCAGTTTTTGCATATTTTCAGCCTCCAAGCCTCCCTCAATCTCTCACGTTTGTGCTGTGATTATATGTTGTGCAGCAACTTTTCTTCCCTCAATATCTCTTGTGCGTGATCTGCTTCTTAGGTGCGGCTGCTGTGTGTGCGGCTCCTCCAGATTTTGATGCGGCCAGCCCCCTCTTTTGCGCATTAGTTTTTTGCGGCTTTATATAAGTTAAAGTTCGACTCGAAGCCCGTCAGTCGAAGCCCAACAAATCAAGAGTTTTAAAGTTTTGAACTTATGATTTCATTTATTCACGCAGCAGCAACGCCTCTGCTCTTCTTGAAGATCTTAAGCTCTTCCATATGCGATCCTTGAGCGCTTCTGCCCTTCCAAATCTTCACTGATGCGCTTCTTCTTTCTCTTCTTCCATGCGCTTCAGCTCTTGTTTTAAGTGCTTTTGCTCTTTATTGTTTCGAAGCTCAAGTACAGAAGCTCCATTTCTATAGCGCAGAAGCATTCACGCTTCGTATCTTCAAGGCGTTGTAAGAGTGGGTGCCCAGTGAGCCAACTGTGTGGCTATGGGCTTTGTTGACTCTTTGTATAAACAATCTTTTGTTTAATATTATTTACACTTTTATGGCAATGACTTTATATTACTTCATATTGTTATATTGTGATATACTATTGTTGTTTTGATAAAGACCTTGAATATACTATAGTGTATGTAAGATGTGGTAGAACATGGAGATGTCTATCATGAAATACATCTTATAGTCACTGTATATTCTAAAACCGTTCCTAGTCGATTGAGCCGTCCGATAATAAGGATAAGGATCGCTTGAGTTTGAGACTAGCATTTGCGATGCGGAGTACCACGTTTCATTGGTAGGGAACATGGAGATGTTCGAAGCATGCAAATGGATATTCATAGGATGAATAGTCGAACTACCCTATCCGGACTTTCCAAGTGGTTATCACTTATCGAGTGGATAAAGTCCGCGGTTTTGGTTGTACACCATTAGTCCTTACGACTTGAAACATCATGGAGACTCTATATGCTAGTACTGTGCTTTGACTCGTTTACCGACTCTGAGGGGGTCATCAGGTGTCGAGATTGGGTACAGTTACGACACATATAGGAGTCAATGCATTGTTGTCAAGGATTCACCACATACTTGCGAGTGTGGATATCCTATGCGATCTGAGGAGATATTAGTGTGACAAATCTCTGGCCAGAGTACTTGATGTGATTTAAGAAATGGTTTCTTAGTATCACATGCGATGTCACTAATTTGATCTTCAAGATGTATTGCATAGTTATCGAATCTTGAGCGACTCTCGATATACCAATGGTTGTTGATTCGATCGGGATATTTGGATGAAGGGACCGTACTGTACGTTAACCAAAATCTACTGGTTCTTGTAGGCACTATCAGTGATACCTAGGGAATCATGGGGCGATGTTGCTAGGCGCTTTACCATGATTCGTTGGGCAAGTCGGAAAGTGTTGTTCCGAGTCACAAGGAGTTGTGAGCCCACGGCTAGCTGTATCCCTGAACCATTGAGGGTCACACAGTGTAATGGAGTTTTAATCCCCGTTGAGATAGTTAAATTTAAAGAGTTAAATTTAATGAAATAAGGAGTTGGACTTCTTAAATAAGAGTAAGGGAGTAGGATTTCCTAAAATGACATAGGGATGGACATTTTTGGAAACCACTGAATTCGGATTCAGGAAAATTTATTTTGACTTTAAAACGTGCAGAAATGGTTTCTGTGCACATTGGTGAAATCGTTTCATCAATCGGAGTCACGATGAATTTTATATTAATTTCTGAACGAGCGGGCTTTGCTTGTCGGGCCCCAGCTTATGATTAATGGGCCCTAAGGAGTTAGTGGCCTGCATTATAAATAAGTTATTTCAGTACAGAAATTAGATACAACAGGTCATTATTTTTGAGAGCAATTTTCGAAAACCCTACCCTCTCTCTCAAAGAATTTTCGGCCGTCCCCTTTTGCTCTGCCCGAGAAATTCCGGTCTGTGATTTTGAATCGCAGTAAGGAATAACGAATCAGATTCGTGTAATCTCTTCGCAGAAAACTTCTGATAGATTTTCTAGTGCAATCTATCAGAGGGATTAAACCTCTGTTCGTGGACCTGATTGAAGGCGTTCATCGGTTCCAGGGAGAGACAACAGGAGCAGAATTGTTCTGTTGGTGTCCATTAATCTCGTTGCGAGATTTGAGGTAAAATTTATTTAATTGTTATTTAAATTTTACACACACAATAATTCAATCGTTGTATGGTTGATACCCACACCATGGAATCGTTCCATGAGAAAATTTTTAAACTTCCGCTGCACCGGGTATCAATCGTAATTGGTCTGGGAACTCGCCAGTTTTCCAACAGTGGTATCAGAGCCAGGTTGCTCAGATCAATCGATTGAATTAATCAATTGTACAAAATTTTTGAGTCTCGGTTTTTGAAACAAAATAAATATTTTAAATAAAAAAAAAAAATTTTCGGGGCAAAACCCGGGCAGCGATTGGATCGCTGCCCGGTGGGGCAGCAATTGTTGCTGCCCCGGGCGGCGCACGGCGCCGCCCAAAGGGGGCGCACGGCGCCGCCCAGGGCAGCGCTCGGCGCTGCCCAGGGGCGGCGCTCGGCGCCGCCCAGGGCAGCGCTCGGCGCCGCCCAGGGGCGGCGCCAGGCGCTGCCCTAAGGGGGCAGCCGGGCTGCCCCCGGCCCGCGCCCCGGGTGCGGGCCGGCCCGGGAGTGTCCCGGGCGGCCCGCGGGAAAAATTATATTTTTATTAATTTTAATATTTAAAATTTTATTTTTGGTCCGGTCAAAAATTGTTTTTGATTGGTTCACGAGATTTCGGATCGAATTGTTCGAGTCCGTAAATTTTAAAATTGATTTTGGATAAATTTGAATTTTTGGAAAATTTTAATATTTTATCCGTAAATTGAATTTTGAAATCAATTATTTTGGTACAATTGATGATAAGATATGATCTTATGATATATTGAGTAAAATATGATTTTATTTGTAAAATTGGATTTTATAGATAAAATATGATTTTATTTGATATGGAGATAAAATATGATTTTATATGTGAAATGTGATTTTATATATAAAATATGATTTTATCTTGTTTAAATTTGAAATGCCACAGCATGTTATCCAATAAATTAATTTTGAATTAAATGTTATTGGATAAGGATGATCGATTGCCATGACCAATTTTGTAGGTGTATGTTAGGAATTTACATTTTGTCTTTATTGTTGTTGGTTTTATTAATGGGCCTGGTTTATGGCCCGATATGAATGTCATATGTAATAAAAGTGGGCTTGGTTTATAGCCCGTTCCCACCCCCTAAAAATGTATCCCCTACTTGTCATTGTTATTTATTGTAAATACATTAGATTTAGTGGGAGATCAAGATTTGAAGATGGTGGGCCCAGCAGACAATGAAGACTGAAGAAATGTAAATTGGAAGCATATGTAATAGGATTGCATTTGCATACTGCATATTACCTAGGATTGGACTAAGACCCGTGATTGGCAACCACGGGTCAATTAGAAATGGAATCGATCATCCTATATAATATGTGATATTATGATTGTATGCATGTTTAGACATAAATTGCGTGAATCCGGCAATGCATGCAATAAATTAAATATGATGAGACAAATATTTTTATAAATAAAATCCCTCATTTTAAATATGATTTAAAATTTATATCAAGATAAATAAAGGAAATTTAAATATTGTTTAAATGTTCCTACCTTCCATCAACGGTCAATGTATGTGATGCTACCCGCGGATACGGTCCGGCTCATATTATTGGGGGGGCCCGTCCGTCGGAAAGCTGTACATTGGATCGACAAATGTTGTAAGTTGGGTGGAACTCCCATGGGATCGGCTCATATTATTGGGGGATCCACATGGCGACCGTCCATCACAACTTAATATTGATGGGTCATCTTGACATGTCACTTTAAACGGCGTCATATTATTGGGCCCTTATTGGACATGAGGTAAATACATGGGGGTTGCTTTGGAAGCAATTGGGCTCTACCTTTTGAGAATTATGGTTGGCTGATATTATTCGGGACCATAAGTTTGTCAATTGGACTCCATGTTCTCACTAAGGAAAAAGTTTCCCGTTTTCACTAGAGGGTGGTGAAATCGTTAAAATAGTGGGAGTGAGATTCATAAAATTAAATTCGCCTATTTTATGTCTTAGTAAATTGTTAAACAATCATTGATATATGTCTGTTTTCCTTTTCAGTATTTCATACAATGAATTCGCGAAATCCTTTATTCTCGATCCTCGAACAAAACAAGCTGACTGGCGCCAACTATACGGAATGGTTCCGGAAGTTGAAGATTGTCTTAACTTCGGAGAAAATGCTCTACGTGTTAGAGAAAGCACCTCCGAAGGAAGCACCAGCTGACATAAGTCCGGAGGAATTGGCCAAACTTGATGCATGGTGTGACCATGACATCAAGACCAAATGCTATATGCAAGCCTCGATGTCTGATGAACTCCAGAGGCGATTTGAGGACACGGTGAATGCTGCTGACATTCACGCGCAACTCAAGGAACTTTTTGGGGCTCAGTCGAGGGCTGAAAGGTTCTCTACTGTTAAGGAGTTGATGACGTGCCGCATGCGTGAAGGGACTTCGGTCCGTGATCATGGGGTACGAGTGATTTGGCTCATACAGAAGTTAGTGACCCTTGATTTGGTGTTGGAGCATGAACTCAATGTGGACTTGCTGCTTCTATCTCTTCCTTCTTCATTTGATGGATTCGTGATAAATTTTAATATGAACAAGATAGAGGCCACCCTTGAAGAGATGGTCAATATGCTCGTTACATATGAATCCACACTTAAGAAGGATAAGCCAGCTTTCTTGGTGGGCTCCTCATCTTCTGCTAAGAAGGGGCCAAGTATGAAGGGCAAGAAACGTTCTGCCCCACCCAAGAAAGTGGAACCCGAGAAGAAGCAAAAGACAAAGGCTTCAAACAATGGAAAATCCAAGGATGTTTGCCATTACTGCAAGAAGCCGGGTCATTGGAAGCGCAACTGCAAGGAGTATCTTGAGCAGTTAGGAACTGCAAAGGGTATGTTCTATATCGAAATAAACATGTCACTTAATACAACTTCTTGGGTATTGGATACCGGATGTGGATCTCACATTTGCAATGATTTGCAGGTGATGACAAGAAGTCGCAGGCTTAGAATGGGTGAGACCCAGCTGAGGCTCGGGAATGGTTCCAGAGTTGAAGCTACGGCCATTGGAGATGTTTGTTTGATTTTGCAGAATGGTTATAAATTATTGTTGAGAGATGTTTTATTTGTGCCAGATTTAATTAAAAACATTATTTCTATTTCTATGCTTGATAGAGATGGTTATTCTTGTAATTTTGTGAATGGGATTTGCAATATTTACAAGAATGAATGTTTAATTGGAAATGGACAACTTGAAAACGATCTATACAATTTAAAACTAAAAGACGTTCCAGTGAATTGTATTGACAAACCGGCGACAACAAACAAAAGGAAAATCGATAGTCAAAACCCGGCAAACCTTTGGCACGCTAGACTAGGTCATATTTCCTCAAGGAGGATGAACAAGCTAGTGGGAGAGGGCATGTTTGATATGTCTGATATTAACTCTCTACCTACTTGTGAATCCTGCCTAAAAGGGAAAATGACTAAATCTCCTTTTAAGGGGAAGCCTGAGCGTAGTCAAAATCTGTTGGATTTGATCCATACAGATGTTTGTGGTCCATTTAGAGTAGGGACTCAACATGGCCACACCTACTTCATTACCTTTACTGATGATTATTCTAGGTATGGGTATTTATATTTAATGAAATATAAGTCTGAAGCATTTGAAAAGTTCAAAGAATTCAAGGCTGAAGTAGAAAACAAGCTAGGTAAAAGTATTAAAGCACTTCGATCGGATCGAGGTGGAGAATACTTGAGTACCGAGTTTTTGGACTATCTAAAAGAGAATGGGATTCTCTCTCAGTGGACTCCTCCTATGACACCACAGCTTAATGGTGTATCGGAGCGTCGTAATCGAACTTTGTTGGACATGGTTCGATCTATGATGAGCTTCACTGAGCTTCCACCTTCGTTTTGGGGCTATGCGCTTGAAACGGCGGTATTGTTGTTGAATAACGTCCACACTAAAGCAGTGGACAAAACACCATACGAGTTATGGAATGGCAAAGCTCCTAAGTATTCATACTTGAGGATTTGGGGATGTCCTGCTTACGTGAAGCGGACAGTGGGAGATAAGTTGGATAGTCGATCCAGCTTGTGTTATTTTGTGGGGTATCCGAAGAATTCAATCGGATATTATTTCTATTATCCTGCTGAAACAAAGGTGTTTGTTTCACGGAATGCCACCTTCTTGGAGAAGGAGTTCTTATTGGATAAGAAAGGCGAGATGATGGAACTCGAAGAAGTTCGAGAAGAACCCGAAATACAAAATAACGATCCTACACCTCAGGAACCATTGCTGGACACGCCTGCACCTAGAAGATCCGAGAGGACTTCTAGACCTCCAGTTCGATATGGTCTTCTTCTTGAAGAGGGTCAAGATGAACCCGACATTGGATGTGATCCAAGAAGCTTCAAGGAAGCAATTTCTGATGCGGATTCGAATTTATGGCTTGAAGCTATGCAGTCTGAATTGGATTCGATGCATACTAACCAAGTCTGGTCTTTAGTGGATCCTCCCGATGGAATTGTTCCAATAGGGTGTAAATGGATCTACAAAAGAAAGCTTGGGCCTGATGGTAAGGTATTGACTTACAAGGCGCGATTGGTGGCGAAAGGTTATACTCAAAGGCAAGGAGTTGACTATGATGAAACCTTTTCACCAGTTGCTATGTTCAAGTCCATAAGAATCCTTATTGCCATAGCTGCATGGTATGACTATGAGATATGGCAGATGGATGTGAAGACTGCTTTTCTTAATGGAGACATTAAGGAAGAAATCTATATGAAGCAGCCTGAGGGGTTCACATCCATGGGAAGCGAGCATAAGGTATGCAAGCTTCAGAGATCAATTTATGGTCTAAAACAAGCATCAAGAAGTTGGAACCAGAAATTTGATGAAACAATTAAAGATTTTGGTTTCATCAAGAACCCGGAGGAACCTTGCGTGTACAAGAAAGTAGTTAAGGATGCGGTGACATTCTTAGTACTTTATGTTGATGACATCCTACTCATTGGGAACGATGTAGGGATGTTGCAGTCAACGAAGATATGGTTATCAGGTAGATTTTCGATGAAGGATTTGGGTGAGGCATCCTACATTCTAGGGATTCAGATCTATAGAGATAGATCTAAGAGAATGATAGGACTCACTCAATCAACCTACATCGATACCATATTGAAACGGTTTTCAATGGATGGGTCCAAGAGAGGACATCTACCCATGTGTCATGGAGTTTCTCTATCCAAGTCTATGTGTCCCAAGACTGATGCAGAGATAGAGAATATGACACATGTACCATATGCGTCAGCTATAGGTAGTATCATGTATGGGATGATATCTACCAGACCGGATGTAGCATTTGCTCTGAGTGTCACGAGCAGATATCAGTCTAATCCAGGTCAGATGCATTGGAAAGCCGTGAAGGACATTCTTAAGTACTTGCGAAGGACTAAGAATATGTTCATGGTTTATGGAGGACGAGAACTCAAACTGGAAGGCTATACCGACTCTAGCTTCCAAAGTGATGTGGATGACTCGAAGTCAACCTCTGGATTTGTATTCATGCTCAATGGTGGTGCTGTCTCTTGGAAGAGTTCCAAGCAGGACACCACAGCGGATTCCACCACTGAGGCTGAATACATTGCAGCATCAGCTGCTGCTAAAGAGGCCGTTTGGATGAGGAATTTCGTCCAAGAGTTGGGCGTCATTCCTGAATTTGTTGGTCCAGTCCCGGTGTACTGCGACAACACGGGTGCCATTGCTCAAGCAAAGGAACCAAGGTCTCATCAAAGATCCAAACACGTACTGAGGAAATACCACATAATCCGGGAGATTGTGGAAAGAGGAGACATCAGTGTCGAACGAGTGGCCTCTGCAGACAATATCGCTGATCCACTTACTAAGCCTTTGCCAGGACCATTGTTTGACAAACATCGCGAAGCAATGGGTCTACGTAGTATGACTAGTTGGCTATAGGGCAAGTGGGAGATTGTAAGAGTGGGTGCCCAGTGAGCCAACTGTGTGGCTATGGGCTTTGTTGACTCTTTGTATAAACAATCTTTTGTTTAATATTATTTACACTTTTATGGCAATGACTTTATATTACTTCATATTGTTATATTGTGATATACTATTGTTGTTTTGATAAAGACCTTGAATATACTATAGTGTATGTAAGATATGGTAGAACATGGAGATGTCTATCATGAAATACATCTTATAGTCACTGTATATTCTAAAACCGTTCCTAGTCGATTGAGCCGTCCGATAATAAGGATAAGGATCGCTTGAGTTTGAGACTAGCATTTGCGATGCGGAGTACCACGTTTCATTGGTAGGGAACATGGAGATGTTCGAAGCATGCAAATGGATATTCATAGGATGAATAGTCGAACTACCCTATCCGGACTTTCCAAGTGGTTATCACTTATCGAGTGGATAAAGTCCGCGGTTTTGGTTGTACACCATTAGTCCTTACGACTTGAAACATCATGGAGACTCTATATGCTAGTACTGTGCTTTGACTCGTTTACCGACTCTGAGGGGGTCATCAGGTGTCGAGATTGGGTACAGTTACGACACATATAGGAGTCAATGCATTGTTGTCAAGGATTCACCACATACTTGCGAGTGTGGATATCCTATGCGATCTGAGGAGATATTAGTGTGACAAATCTCTGGCCAGAGTACTTGATGTGATTTAAGAAATGGTTTCTTAGTATCACATGCGATGTCACTAATTTGATCTTCAAGATGTATTGCATAGTTATCGAATCTTGAGCGACTCTCGATATACCAATGGTTGTTGATTCGATCGGGATATTTGGATGAAGGGACCGTACTGTACGTTAACCAAAATCTACTGGTTCTTGTAGGCACTATCAGTGATACCTAGGGAATCATGGGGCGATGTTGCTAGGCGCTTTACCATGATTCGTTGGGCAAGTCGGAAAGTGTTGTTCCGAGTCACAAGGAGTTGTGAGCCCACGGCTAGCTGTATCCCTGAACCATTGAGGGTCACACAGTGTAATGGAGTTTTAATCCCCGTTGAGATAGTTAAATTTAAAGAGTTAAATTTAATGAACTAAGGAGTTGGACTTCTTAAATAAGAGTAAGGGAGTAGGATTTCCTAAAATGACATAGGGATGGACATTTTTGGAAACCACTGAATTCGGATTCAGGAAAATTTATTTTGACTTTAAAACGTGCAGAAATGGTTTCTGTGCACATTGGTGAAATCGTTTCATCAATCGGAGTCACGATGAATTTTATATTAATTTCTGAACGAGCGGGCTTTGCTTGTCGGGCCCCAGCTTATGATTAATGGGCCCTAAGGAGTTAGTGGCCTGCATTATAAATAAGTTATTTCAGTACAGAAATTAGATACAACAGGTCATTATTTTTGAGAGCAATTTTCGAAAACCCTACCCTCTCTCTCAAAGAATTTTCGGCCGTCCCCTTTTGCTCTGCCCGAGAAATTCCGGTCTGTGATTTTGAATCGCAGTAAGGAATAACGAATCAGATTCGTGTAATCTCTTCGCAGAAAACTTCTGATAGATTTTCTAGTGCAATCTATCAGAGGGATTAAACCTCTGTTCGTGGACCTGATTGAAGGCGTTCATCGGTTCCAGGGAGAGACAACAGGAGCAGAATTGTTCTGTTGGTGTCCATTAATCTCGTTGCGAGATTTGAGGTAAAATTTATTTAATTGTTATTTAAATTTTACACACACAATAATTCAATCGTTGTATGGTTGATACCCACACCATGGAATCGTTCCATGAGAAAATTTTTAAACTTCCGCTGCACCGGGTATCAATCGTAATTGGTCTGGGAACTCGCCAGTTTTCCAACAGGCGTAGCTGCTCTTCCACAAGCACTGCTGCGCTGCTCGTCTTTTTTTTTATTTCGCATAAGTGAAGCATTGGAGCACCACTTTTGAAGTGCTGGGGCGCTGATGCTTGTGTCCAGAACGTAACATTCTTGTAAAAATCATATCTCGAGTTCTAACCATCAGATCGTGATGAAATTTTGACAGCATATACCCCTTGCTTCAACAACGTAAAACATCAAGACTGATGTAGCTTTCTCATAAATCCCATCTGGATAATCTCTCCCAGAAAACACCGGCATATGGTAGCACTTCCTAACCCGTCTCAATCAAACTCAACAAAGTGTACAACACCTGGTATAAACCACCACCTTCCCCTTCATGAACTCGTCATATCTGGCAACAACCAATAAGGTCTCAATCTAAATCAATTGATCTAGAGAAAACTGTCCAGATCAAATCATACAGCAACCGGTATGAACCATGCCCCTGATGAAACACATCATCCCTGGAATCAATCTCAAGGTCACATACTTACCCAACCCTTCTACGAAAACTCCTAGAACTAATCACATGACAAGTACTAACAACCAGATTACTTAATAATCTAGGAGTCATAATAGTTGAATACTAATCAATTAATAACAAGTACTGGGATCACCCGAACAATCCAACACTGATAACAAAAATTAAAACAAACCATTGAACCAGGTTTAATACAATTTGTATTACAAATCCTCAGTTACAACCACTAAAAAATTACAAAAGCTTGAAATCAATAATACAATGATTCAATCGTTTATAAAAAAATACTAACAATCTATTTGAACATGAAAATATTACATTTCGTCTAAAATATCTCATACGACTCACTGTCATATGCATCCTGGTATCTATTGATCTTGAACGTGAGGTTTCCCTTTTACCTCAACCAAGCATCCGTGCAGACAACTGGCAAAACCTCTTCCTCCCAAGATCTACAAAGATCTTACCAATCTACCGGATCCTTTCAATATTGTTGGGTCCATTATCTGGTAGATAAGGCAGAATCTTCATGACCATCTCTCCAATTGCTTGTGGAGAATCTTCAATGGTTACTCCTCTGATATTGTGAGGCCTCGATTCTAATCAACTAACATTAGGATAATGCAATAGACCAATGCAATTAAACATTAAGGATTAGAGAAATTTTTTTTAAAAAAAATAGGGCTCGCTTGATCGGTAAGATTCAACCGATCGAGCGGATGAAAATCTCCAAAGCCACTGCCCAGAAAAATTGGACCCCCCGCTCGATCGGTTAAATCTTACCGATCGAGCGGGCAAGAAAAGCCCAACTTTCTGCCTCGGTACAGGGGTGCTCAATCGATCGGTAATATTCAACCGATCGAGCGAGATGCTCTGTACCAGAAAAATTCTGGTTTTTCTTTCTTTTCTCAAAACCAATCTCAACTCAATCACTTCCACAATAACATAATAATTCCATTCAACAAGGTATGAAAGTATTCCAAATCTAGATTCATACAATCCTCCAAAATATACCAAGCATAAATCCAACTAGTTCGAATCTTATTCAAAATACAAAAAAGAGTTCGAATACATAAACGACTCCTAAACATCAAATACTCACTTTTATCATCTCAACCACCTAGCCATGCTACCTCTGACTCGGTCCTGCCCAACCTGTTGCCAAGTACACATACAAACAAAGACAACAGCCGGATAATCCGGTGAGAATAATATTCCCAGTAAAAGAGACTAACATGCAATATCACATAAACATATCAAACATAATATGCATCAACTTCCAATGAATATATCAACTCAAGATATATAATAAATCCATCCAAATGCGGAATTAACATGATATGCATGACTTCAAACGTCAAGATTATCATACTCAGATAATCGAAATGCAATTCATCTCTTATTTTCTTCAGTTGGGATCCCGAGGTTAAAATATCCAACAATCACATCGAACTCTCATTTCGAGGTGGACGAGGTATACTTTAATCCTCTAGACTCCAGAGCATCATAGTGAGTTAATCGACAAGGTAGTAAATCGCCTACCAAAGCCACTCAACTAAAATCCCTAGATCGTCTAAATAAAAATGAATAATCAATATGCTCAATATGAATGCATATGAAATCTGATGCATTTAATATAAATCAAATAACCATTCAAACATGCAAGTATGTGATTTTATCCTAGAACACTTGAGTCAATCCAACTCGAGTTAATCGTCCCATTCCAATCCAAAGTCGTCTTATATCTTTTCATCGTTTCACAATCTTCAATCTGTAAAACAACAAATCTCAATTCAAAACTCATTCAAGTTCTTCGATCGATAAATAAGAAAGTTGATACTATACCGGCTCAAATCTTCCAAACTGATCAAAGTTGAAATCTCGCAACTCCAAGGACTTCAGTTCAATCTATCAAAAGAAGTCATAAGGATAAATATCGGCATCCAATCTTTCAATCAAACGATACGATCAAAATCAAACGAGACAATATCCAAACTTCAAACCGACGGCATAACGGCTATATTCTGATAAACCGAAAACGCAGACAACATAATATCAATCAAATAAACTCATTCCAATCAACAAACATCCATTCAAATTCAAACCCAACACATCTCAAAAATCCATCTTTTCGAAAATCATTAGAAAATTCATATCAAATCCAATCGACGCTCTATTTCAATTCCGTCTGAGAATAAACGATAAGAATAATCTCAAGAACATCATACCCGATAAGAATCAAATTCCAACTACATCTAAAAAATAAAACATATCTGATCGGAGAGAAACTTACGATAGAACAAAGCTCTCGATGTCGTGACTGCAAATATCACTTCAGAATTAAATTCTATCGGACGGATTGACCGGAGACTCAAATCTGGAAACTTGAGATGTCGTTTCTTCCTTCTCTAATGGAAGAACCGATGTGGAGGGGAAAAGGTTGAAGATTAGAGACTTGGTCAAAGTCCAAGAATATATAACAAAGTCCAATTTTGCGTTTTAGTCCCTGAAAATTTTGAAAATTGCAAATAGACCCTGATCAATAAAAAATCGGCTCTCGAATTCTGAAATCACTGATTATCTCAAATAAAATCAATTAAGATAACTTGGGGCGTTAAAATTCTCCCCCTCTAGGAAAAGATTTTGTCCTCAAAATCAATAATATCAGCTCATAAGAAAGAAGTAAGAATTCAAGATCAGAATTAAGGACTCACGTCAAATAAACAAGTCGCTTCTTTGACTGCGTGACGACTCCACTGAACTTTCACCAATGGAATCGATTTGGTCCTGAGCTGCTTTTCCTTTCGGTCAAGGGTCTGTATCGGTCTCTTGAAGTAGCTCAGAGTTTCATCAAGGTCAGCTTCGTTAGGCTGAAGAACATGAGAAGGATCTGGATGATATTTCCGCAGCAGAGAGACGTGGAAGACATCGTGAATATCAGATAAAGAAGGAGGAAGTGCTAATCTATAGGCTAGATCGCCTATCTTCTGTAAAATCGCATACAGACCGATGAATCTCGATGACAACTTTCCTCTCTTCCCAAATCTAATTGTGCCTCTGAAAGGAGAAATCTTCAGAAAAACTCGGTCTCCCTAATCAAAAGATAGAGGCATGCGCCTGATATTCGCATACTTAGCTTGTCTACCCTGAGCCGTCTTCATTCTCAGTCGAATAATTTTCACCTGCTCAGCCATGTCATGAATCATATCTGGTCCCAAGTTCGGGGACTCAGACATCTCATCCCAGAACAGAGGAGATCTGCACTTCCTTCCATACAACGCTTCAGGTGCCATTCCTATACTTGTCTGGAAGCTGTTGTTAAGAGAATTCGACCAAAGGCAACGAATCCTGCCAACTGGTGCCAAAATCAAGCACCACGGCTCGTAGCATGTCTTCGAGAGTCTGTATCGTCCGCTCTGACTGGCCATCGGTCTGAGGGTGATACGCTGTACTCAAGTGTAAACGAGTACCAAGAGCCTCCTGAACACTATGCCAAAAATGAGAAGTAAACCAAGGATATCGGTCAGAAACAACCGACCTCGGCACACCGTGCAATCTAACAATCTCCCTGACATACAACTCCGTCATCTGATCGTGACGATATGTCATCTTGTACGAAATGAAACAGGCAGACTTCGTCAAAAGGTCAATTACGACCCAAATTTCATCACAACCTCGGATTGAACACGGTAGCTTCGTGACAAAATCCATAGAGATATGATCTCATTTCCATTCAGGAACATATAAACTGTGTAGAAGACCTCCCGGCTTCTTTCTCTCATCTTTCACCTGCTGACAGTTCAAACAACAGGATACAAACCTCGTGACATAACTTTTCATCTTCTTCCACCAAAACTGATCTCTCAAATCATTATACATCTTCCGGCCACCTGGATGAACACTGAACCGACTGCAATGTGCCTCACGAAGAATATGTTGTCTCAATTTAGAAATATCAGGCACTACAATACGGTTATTCACAAATAAAACGTCATCCCTGACCTGAAACTCAGATTGATGTCCCGATCTGACTTTCTCAATCGAATTTTGAATACTAGGGTCCTATCTTTGTGCCTGTCTGATCCTCACAAACAAATCTGGTTTGGCCTAAATAGCAAAAACTCTGATAGAACGCCTATCGGTTTCAAACTCCAACCCAGAAGTGCAACATTCTTCGATCAACTGAGAAACACCGATAGTAGAAAGAGATAGGGAACAAAGCTTTCGACTCAAAGCATCAGCAGCTGCATTCGACTTCCCTGGATAGTACTTAATCTCACAATCAAAATCCTTCAGCAAATCTAACCATCTCCTCTACCTCATATTCAACTCAGACTGTGAAAACAAATACTTAAGACTCTTACGATCAGAAAAAATCTCGAAAGACTCACCGTATAGATAGTGACGTCATATCTTAAAGGCAAAAACAATAGTAGCGAGTTCAAGATCATGAACTGGATAACGAGTCTCATGTGGTTTTAACTGCCTTGATGCATAAGCTATCACGTGCTTCCTCTGCATAAGGACACAACCAAGACCTAAATGAGAAGCATCCCAATACACCGTAAAACCTTCAGTACCTGATGAAATAGAAAGAATCGGAGCGCTAGTCAATCTCTTCTTCAGATCAATGAAACTGGCCTCACACTCTACAGTCCAAACAAAAGGAGCATTCTTCTGAGTCAGCTGGGTAATCGGTTTCGCAATAGATGAGAAACCATGAATAAATCTACGATAGTAACCCTCTAAACCCATAAAACTTCGAATTTCAGGCACAGAAGTCGGCCTACGCCAGTTCATAACTGCCTCGATCTTGCTGGGATCGACAGAAATTCCATCTCCAGAGATAATATGACCAAGAAAAATGACTCGGTCCAAAACTCTCACTTCGACAGTTTGACATACATTTGCTCGGCCCTCAAAATCTGCAATACGGTCCTCAAATGCTCTGCATGGTTAGAATGGCTCTTTGAATAGATAAGAATATCATAGATGAAAATAATAACAAACTCATCTAAGTACCGCTAAAAGATATGATTCATCAATCCCATAAAGACTGCTGGAGCGTTAGTCAAACCGAAAGGCATGATAGTAAACTCAAAGTGGTCATACCTCGTTCTAAACGCAGTTTTACGAACATCCTCTTCCCGAACCCTCAGTTGATGATATTCGGACCTCAAGTCAATTTTCCAATAAACACAAGAACCCTGCAACTGGTCAAAAAGATCATCTATTCGAGGTAAAGGATACATGTTCTTCACCGTCGCTTGATTAAATTGGCGGTAGTCGATGCAGAGTCTCATAGAACCGTCTTTCTTTCGAACAAAAAGTACCAGAGCACCCCAAGGCGATACACTAGGTCGGATGTAACCCTTGGCAATCAAATCCTCCAACTGCTCCTTCAATTCCTTCAATTCGATTGGAGCCATCTGATATGGAGCTTTGGAAATTGGCTGATTACCTGATAACAGTTCAATACTGAATTCTACCTCACGGATAGGCGGCAATCCAGGAATCTCATCCGGGAATACGTCAGAAAACTCTCTAACCACTAGTATGTCATTCAACCCAGGGCTAGACTTCAAAACATCCATGGCATAAATAAAAAATCCTTCTGCTCCTTTCTGTAATAGTCGAGTCATAAACATAACAGAAATCAAAGGAATTTTGGATCGAGAACCCTTACCAAAGAATTTCCATTCATCGGCCATCTCTGGTCTGAATCTGACTACTTTCTAAAACCAATCGATTGTAGCCCTGTACTTGGTCAAAACATCTATACCCACAATTCAATCGAAATCGGATAACCCAAGTACAATACAATCAAATTCAATCATATTCTCATCAAATTGCAGTTCACAGTTCTTGACTAACTTCATCGAAACAATTACTCCACCCAAAGGTGAAGTAAAGAAACTACAGCAGGAAAAATCTCGCAAGGCAAGGCATGAATCAAAATAAATTTCTCAGAAATAAAAGAGTGAGATGCACCCGTATCAATCAAAACATGAGCAGGATAGCAAAAAATCGAACAGTTACCTGCTATAACGTCATCAGGTGCTGCCTGGGCCTGATCCTCATTCAAAGGAAAAACTCTAGCCTGCTTCCTAGGAGGTTGATTCGTGTTCAGTCCACCTCCCTGTTGATTCTGCTGTTGTGGCTGAAAGGAATGTACAACAGATGCCAGCCTCTCAGGCTGAGATGATTGTCTCGACAGACTTCCTCCCTGTGATCTCTACGGAACTCGCTGAGGACAGAATCTCGCGTAGTGTCCAGACTGCTGACAGATATAACAGCTCCCAGACACACCCCTACACTGATCACTGGAGTGGCGACCTCCACACTTGTTACAAGCCGCTCCAGAGGATCCTGAACTCTGCCCTGAACTAAACTGCTTCAAGCCACCTGAACTCAAAGAACTGTTCCCAGATTTCTTAAATTGTTTTCCCTTGGGACTAAAGTAGTCATTTCTATTGCCTCCACTGCTACCACCCTCTGATCTCTGAGGTTGATTCTGATAATGATACGGTTGTGCTAGAAACTGTCTTTGCTATTGCTGAGGTGCAAGTTGATTCCCTCTCTGCCTCATCAGTCCTGCCTCAGCTCCCTTGGCCTGATCCATTGCCTCCGCAAAGTTATTGGGTCTCCCAGTGTTCACAAGAGTAAAGATATCAGGATTCAAGCCATTGATGAATTGATCGGTTTTAGCTTCTTCGTTGTCGGCAAAGTGAGGTGCAAACCTCAATAAGCTGTCAAACTTGGCAACATAATCCTCGACATTCAAGTTTCCTTGTTTCATATTTGCGAACTCGGAACCCTTATACTTTCGGTACGAAACTGGAAAGAACCGTTAATAAAATTCTGATTTGAAAAGATTCCAGGTGATGGTCGTACCTCGGTTCTCAATAGCCTTCTTTGTCGTGATCCACCAATTCTTTGCGACACCTCGTAGTTGATGAATGACTAACCTAGTCCAACGGTCATCAGAATAGTCAAGAGAGTCAAAAAGCTGATCTATATCATCTAACCAGCTCTCACAATCCACGGGATTCTCCGTACCCTTTAAAATCGGGGGTCGGAAATATTGGAACCTCTTCAATAAAATTTCCATCGGCGTAGCGGTAGCATCCATCTGATCGGTCACTGTACTGCCCTGTTCGTTCGGAGGAGTGACTGCAGGAGGATTCTCATTCGGAGGAATCACTGGCGATGGGTCCATATTCAACATTCTTCGAGGACCCATGATCTGATAATCAAGAGTTAAGACACAGATAATCCAATTCCAACAACTCCATAAGGTTCCCCAAAACCTCTTTCTCGAATAATTCAATCATCTCGAGAAGATTCGAAATCGATCCAGGAAATCCAAACAATTGATATCTCAAGTAAATCATGCTTTATAATTTAATCACATAATCATGTAATTCAAATAATTTTCAATCAATAAAGCATGCTTGCATCGTATTAAATGAATCAATTAAATAACTCAAACACATGCGAGAAGCCAGTGCAAGCTGACTCGATCTACCCCGCTCACTACTAAATTCAGTCCAAGATCTTATAGCTCTGATACCACTTAATGTGAGGCCTCGATTCTAATCAATAAATATTAGGATAATGCAATCGACCAACGCAATTAAACATTAAGGATTAGAGATTTTTTTTTTAAAACAAGGCTCGCTCGATCGGTAAAATTCAACCGATCGAGCGACTGAAAATCTCCAAAGCCACTACCCAGAAAAATTGGACCCCCCGCTCGATCGGTTAAATCTTACCGATCGAGCGGGCAAGAAAAGCCCAACTTTCTGCCTCGGTACAGGGGTGCTCGCTCGATCGGTAATATTCAACCGATCGAGCGAGATGCTCTGTACCAGAAAAATTCTGGTTTTTCTTTCTTTTCTCAAAACCAATCTCAACTCAATCACTTCCACAATAACATAATAATTCCATTCAACAAGGTATGAAAGTATTCCAAATCTAGATTCATACAATCCTCCAAAATATACCAAGCATAAATCCAACTAGTTCTAATATTATTCAAAATACAAAAAGGAGATCGAATACATAAACGACTCCTAAACATCAAAGCCTCACTTCTATCATCTCAACCACCTAGCCATGCTGCCTCTGACTCGGTCCTGCCCCACCTGTTGCCAAGTACACATACAAATAAAGACAACAGCCAGATAATCCGGTGAGAATAATATTCCCAGTAAAAGAGACTAACATGCAATATCACATAAACATATCAAACATAATATGCATCAACTTCCAATGAATATATCAACTCAAGATATATAATATATCCATCCAAATGCGGAATTAACATGATATGCATGACTTCAAATGTCAAGATTATCAGACTCAGATAATCGAAATGCAATTCATCTCTTATTTTCTTCGGTTGGGATCCCGAGGTTAAAATATCCAACAATCACACCGAACTCCCCTTTCGAGGTGGACGAGGTATACTTTAATCCTCTAGACTCCAGAGCATCATAGTGAGTTAATCGACAAGGTAGTAAATCTCATACCAAAGCCACTCAACTACAATCTCTAGATCGTCTAAATCAAAATGAATAATCAATAGGCTCAATATGAATGCATATGAAATCTCATGCATTTAATATAAATCAAATAAGCATTCAAACATGCAAGTATGTGATTTTATTCTAGGACACTCGAGTCAATCCAAATCGAGTTAATTGTCTCATTTCATTCCAAATTCGTCTTATACCTTTTCGTCGTTTCACAATCTTCAATCTGTAAAATAACAAATCTCAATTCAAAACTCATTCAAGTTCTTCGATCGATAAATAAGAAAGTCGATACTATACCGGCTCAAATCTTCCAAATTGATCAAAGTTTCAATCTCGCAACTCCAAGGACTTCAGTTCAATCTATCAAAAGAAGTCATAAGGATCAATATTGGCATCCAATCTTTCAATCAAACGATACGATCAAAATCAAACGAGACAATGTCCAAACTTCAAACCGACGGCATAACGGCTATATTCTGATAAACCGAAAACGCAGACAGCATAATATCAATCAAATAAACTCATTCCAATCAACAAACATCCATTCCAATTCAAACCCAACACATCTAAAAAATCCATCTTTTCGAAAATCATTAGAAAATTCATATCAAATCCAATCGACGCTTTATTTCAATTCCGTCTGAGAATAAACGATAAGAATAATCTCAAGAATCATCATACCCGATAATAATCAAATTCCAACTACATCCAAAAAATAAAACATATCTGATCGGAGAGAAACTTACGATAGAACGAAGCTCTCGATGCCGTGACTGTAAATATCACTTCAGAATTAAATTCTATCGGACGGATTGACTGGAGACTCAAATCTGGAAGCTTGAGATGTCATTTCTTCCTTCTCTAATGGAGGAACCGATGTGGAGGGTAAAAGGTTGAAGATGAGAGACTTGGTCAAAGTCCAAGAATATATAACAAAGTCCAATTTTGCGTTTTAGTCCTTAAAAATTCCAAAAATTGCAAATAGACCCTGATCAATAAAAAATCGGCTCTTGAATTCTGAAATCACTGATTATCTCAAATAATGTCAATTAATATAATTTGGGGTGTTACAAATATGGAGATGATTGGAGACACCACTCCATTCGCTCCAACCTATCCATTGCAACCTCCGGTGTTTCATTGCCTACCGATGGTCTAGGCTCCACCCGGATAGATCCTCGCAGATCAATTCTTCGATGACTTCTCTGGTGACGACGGTCTCGAGGATGCCTCTGGTAATTGCCCCAATATTCTTTTCTAGTATGGAAAATCTTGTCGTCGAGTCTAATCATCACTATAATGTCCCAATGGAAATCAAACCTATTAGAAGGTTCTACATCCCAAAGATCTAATGCATGCTCTGATACCAATAAATGTAGTGACCCGTCCCGGAATCACACATCAACATAGACTTAAGCATGTAATTAAACTAAAATAACAATTAATCAGAGAAAACTGCGGAAACTTAAATCGAATGCTAATCCGGAAGAATACAACCATTAAATAACTAAAACCTCAAAAATAATAACACAACCCAATCGAAAACCCTAAACACAAAGGGGGTAAATCCTAACTAACTTTGCTGGCACCAACTAAGTCCAAAACTCCCTGGTCTCCAACTACCGACTGGTCCCCTAACCTGGAAAACTTGCAACTGCCCCGTCGAATGAGGTGTCCAATAAAAATACACGGACGTGAGCTAACAATGCTTAGTATAGATGTATGAGTATACACATACTATGAATGCATAATGCAAGTGAAAGGTACCGGGAACCTATCATCGATAGAATATTGCTCGGTCAAAGGCGCCATGTGTAGCAAACTGGGTTGTCGCATCAGGAAGTACTCCCATACCATAAAACCGTGGACATATCCGGATAAAAAACTATGGTATCCATCCACAAAATATAATGGGGATGAGTTACCCCTCTACTAATTATATCAAAGATAAAGGCTCAACGTGATAATGCATCCAAAATAATATACGTGACATAAAAAATGCACATAAAATAATGCCACATAAAAACCTACAATCATATAATATGCGTACTCAACCAGGGTATCTCAGATAGTACATTCGTACCTCAAATCATGCAACTCAAGCAACCGAGCCACCTGGGTACTCGAGTCTAAGCCAATAAGCATATAATCACTATATCACTTATCGCTTACTAAAATCTTTAATTAGATTAATAGCTACTCGCAAAAGCTAATGAGAGTCTGGTAATATACCATGCCACAATTAATAACGAGTTTTAATAAATTTTATGATCACAATTACTGAATATTAAATACATTGTCATGCACTCTAGATGATCGGAAAAATGGACTGTCAAAATTTCTAAATATTTAGGACTAAATTGAGAACTCCGAAATATTTGAGAGCAAAATAAGAAATGATCAATCATCTGGGACTGAAGTGAGTATTTCATTCATTAATTTTCATGATTAAATTGACGAAAAGATGAACTTGGGAAATTTTTTGAAACAGTTATGACTAAATCGAGAACACCAAAATATTTGAGACCATACCAATAAATTGGTCAAACATATTAGATTGAACAAGGAATTTAAGGTAATAATAGATTAATTTTTTTCCCAAACGACATGTTGAATGATCGAGCAAATACTACCACGAAAAATCAACTAAAATATATCTATCAATTAAGCTCGAATAAATCGCAAGTGCATGAGTCAAGTAATAATTTAATGTACAAAGTATGAGTATCGTCCCACAGAGATTGATATATGACAAATTCACCTCAAGTATAATTCGTTAGTTAATTAAAATGAGATAGAGAATAAATTATTAAACTAAAATAAAAGGATGAAACAAATGAAAAATAAATAAATTAAGTTCAAAAAATAAATAAACGATTGTTAAGATCTCGGTTCACCTACCCCTTTAATCTTTTCTAACGATTGAATTTTAATTCTCAAGCCATGTTTTTGACGGAATTCTTCAATCTATCAATATACTTTGTCGAGCTATATTAATCTAATTAATAAATTACAATAACCAAGTGTCTTTGCGTTTTTTAATAATTGCAATTGAATTAACGAACCATGGAATTATCTAGCTTTCAACCTATTGGACTATGACTATCAACATCTACCCAACCTCATATGTCTATGCAAGTTGTAGATCCATGGATTATATTACTCTATCATATTATAAAATCTTCTTTCGATATCAATTAGCATATAAAATCACTTCTAAGTTGATCAATCTCCAAAGTTGCAATAAAATCAATAATATAATCAAGAATGCATAAAAAACCAAATTCAATCTTGAAGAAGAAGTCAAAACATATTTTTGGGGTAGGATCTTCTAAATCCCAACAAATAGAAAAGAAATAAGAGAAAATTTGTGTTTGCAGTTCTTGTTTCCTCTTGAGTTCTTCAAGTTTTGGCTCCCTCGCTCACGTTCTTCGTTCCTTGATGGCGGCTCCTTGGCTGCGTGAAAAAGAACCTTTGTTGTGTTATTTTATCTTTTTTTTTTATATGTTCTTGAAAACTGGTCAAATAAAGCCCGAAAACTCGCAAATTTTAATTTTCAAAATTTTCACACTTTTCTCCTGTCTGCGTCGCGCCTAGGCGCCCAATTTTCCTCCCAGGGGCGCTGGAGCACCCCTTCCGTTTTCTTCTCACGGCGCTGGGGCACCCATTTGCACCGCTAGGGCGCTCCCTGTTCCGCCTAGGCGGAAAAAATGTTTTGCCTAGGCGGAAAAGGTTCTATCCGAACTTTCGAAATATGCCTTCCCGAGCTCCGTTTTTCGTCTTTTACCTACAAGAAGTCTTAAATATGTGAGTAGAAACCATAAACCTCAAAAACACGAATTTTGGACATAAACACGGAATACTAAAAAATCTATGCCGATAATATGCCAAATATTGTACTCATTTTCATGTAAATTCCAACTTCTATCATTAAATTGATTTCCTTTTCTTTGTTTGTGTGTAAATTCTAATTTATGGATTCTCACTAATAAAAAATTATCAAGTTTGACAAGTAAAAGTAAGATGCTCTCAGTAGTTCCTTGTTCAAATCCAAGAACCAAAACAGCACAACACATTGGGACCATGGTGTACCTCAGCGGAGCTACCACTCCATTACCATTGCCCTGTTATCAACATACCGAAATGCCGAGCAGGCCCAGGCCCGACCCTCAAGCAAATGATCGCACGAAGAAGCTGAAGGAGAGAGAATCGCGAGAGGAAACAAACAGAAAGATTGGTTCCCAGAAGAGCATTTCAATCATTCTGAGGAGGGAGGCCACAAAAGAAGTCATTGAAAAGAAGAAAGGAGGTTCCAGGAAACTATTGCCCAGAACTGTTCTGGAAGCCCTTCACGAGCGCATCACCGCTTTGCGCTGGGAGTCGGCGCTTAAGGTATGTTTTTTTCCCCTCAGTTTCCGTCTGCGGCATTTTGATTTTATATGCGTTTTATGGTGTAAAGTTTCAAATAACTTTGGTGCCAAGGCTCGAGAGGAGGTTATATCAGTTTGCTTAGTTTGATATTGTTAAGCTTTTCTGGAGCGACCCAATTCAGTTCCTGGGTCAGCCAAGTGGATTCCTACCATGTTAATTTACATGATATTTCAACTATTTGTGGCAGATGATAGATTCCTGGAAGTTGAGCGAACTGATGTAATCTCTACCAGTTATGTCTCTTTAAGTTCTTGCGGTATTTACGCTATATTCTTCATTCATTTTATTAAAGAAAATGGGATTAAAGAAATGAATCCTGAAGGAACAGACGAGTATTTTGGAAAAAGGACTACAGGGGGCCTTTCTTTTCATTTCTGACCCTCTTTCCGATTTTCTTTTCTTGAGCTCCAGCGAACCTGGAAAGGAATGATGAAAAAGAGATAAAAACTGAACTTACATGGAGTTTGGGTTGTCAAGGGATTGTTACCTCCGTTGGTTGATAGCACTGTTTCTTGACAGAACTAGGTTGCATCTAATGTTTGCCGTTTATGATATGAAATGTTGGTATAGTTTCCATGCTTTGAGGTAATGTAGAACATATTAAACTTTTGTTCACATTAACCTTTTGTTAGCCGATCAATGGATCCCGATCAAACAACATTATCATAATTCCTGCTGTAGTAGCTGGAGTAGAAGATAGTTATTATTATTATTTTTTGGTATTTGGATGCCGGTGGGGTTAGATGACCGTGATAATTGAATATATAGGCTTCTTTTAGTTTCTAAGTCAAAGGGTCTCATGATTTTTTTTTTATTTTGATCAAAGGGTCTCAATATAAAGGTGGTTTGGCCTTTTCAAGAATGACTCATTTTTAAAAAAAATGAAAACACAGAGCTCAACTATGATTGTGTTCACCTGGTTTGGAATCCGGACATCCAACTATGACTGTCCTCACCTGGTTTTGAAACTTGGGCATCCAATTCCAGGTGATGAGAGACGATATTAGCACTAAACAACCACAGTTGATTATTAGTATTAAAAAATATACACACACTAAATTGAAAATCAGTCGACCAGTTTGCATGAAATGGAAATTAATCGACATCAGTCCACATGAACTACAAATCAGTCGAGATGAAGTGAAAATTAGTTGGCAGTCGAAATAAAGTGAAAATGAATCAAATACAGTCCACAAAAGTGAAAATTAGTCAAACTTAGCATGCTCAGTCGATATTAACTGAATATCAGTCGACATCAGTTGAAATGAACGGAAAATCAGTCGACCTCAGTCCACATTAACTAATATTCAGTCTTACATGAACTAAAAACAGTCGAAAACCAGTTCACATGAATTGGAAATCAGTCCATATGAACCAAAAATCAATCAAAATTGGTCTATACATGACTTTATTAAAAAATATTCAACAAAAGAATGGAAAATATGCATGACATCGAATAAGAATTGGTTGTAAGAAAAAATGCAGATATATGGGGAATAAGAAAAGGAAGAGACAGAAAACATGTATAAACACGCCACCTGATATTTTAAGTGATGGGTAACATAGTCTTTTTGGATAGAGACCTACTTTTTGAAATAAAACCAAAAAGTAGATGGATGACATTTTTGTGCAATTTGTTGGCAATGGTCTCCGATTGTGATTCAGGAGGAGATGGAGAATATTTGTGGCCTGCTTTTGAAGTGCTTGAAGATGAGTAGATGCTTAATAAATCAGTAGCTGATTTCTTACAAATTTCACAACAATTCTGATGGTTGTAGAATAGATATTCTAGTTACGGTTATTTTGTAGCCTTGGAGGATATGATCGAGTATCATTATGTTCTGCAATTGCGAATTAAGGACTAAATGTGGTTTTCAGTTTGTAACATTCATTTGCACAATTGCATGATGTAGACATTGAAATTTAGACACCTTTTGATATGATTCTTGTAAGTATGAGAAACGCAAACACGAGTACATCAAACACGTGCCCTTGATTCCACAAACAACAAGAATTCATGCGGAAACATCCCTATCTTTTTTGATTCAAGATCGTATTCTCACCTCTAGAATCAAAAGATCTAGCAACAAGACTAACAAGATAACTTGGATTCATGCGGAAACTTCCTAGTTGGACTAGGTCTCCTTATACAAGATAACTTGGATTCTACACAATAACTTATTAGATAGTTAATAACTCAAACAACTTTGGACTCAAAGACTTAAAATTTGAAATTTTAAAGACTCCAAACTGAAAATACTAGACTCCAAAAGATCTGATATTCTTGGTCTTCATGTATTTTATCTTTTTGATTTTCTTGGACTTCCTGGACTTGAAATCTCGCCTATAATGCATACTTATACTAGAAAACCTATCTAAAGTAGTTATATGACTTTAAATATGATAAATCTTGGCCCATATCAAATACTAATAAAATAAGGCCTAAAATAAAACTAAATACATTAAATTGAGGCTCTTAACATAACAAAATATGACTTTAACTAAATTACATAAGAATCAAGCCAAATAATAAAATAACTTGAATTTCCAAGCATAATCTTTTGAGTTCTTTAATTTCTTCAAATTTTCAATCTCTCGATCTTCAATTTCCATCTATCATCTTCAATTCATAGGAATTAAGACTCTTGAAGTTTCCACCATTAATTTGATTGTTGGTCATAGTGAGGATCACATCATCTAATGACCTAACATGGAAAGGTTCTTTGATCTTTACAGATTCCTTGCCTGCTATTTCTCGTAGCAACTCTTAAAGAGAGGAAATTATAGTACACTCAAGTATTTCGGTAACAAATTCATTGTGTGCATAATAAACATCTTTAATTTTAAAACGAGAAACGAAGAGAAGCTTGCTTAATTTGTTTGGGCTTTTGATTCAGCTCAAATTTGCATATATGAAACCTTTACGAGGTACTTTCTAAGTGGAAAAATATGATCTTGATTCTACATGAGTACAAAATGTGGGGGTATGTAAGGTATTAAGTCTTGTCTATACTCTATGGAATTAGTTGTTTAACTGTTGGGGTGAAGTAAGAGATTAGAGCTTACACGATTCAGTGTGCCCTAAATCCTGTTTTGGCCAACTTTGAATTTATCGGAAAAAAGGGACTTGAGAAGTTGCGGCATTGAAAATTGTACCATTCAAATAATAGTGTGACTTTGATCGACGACAAAGTTGTTCAACCCAGTTTTTTCAATACCTTGAGTGATTTATTGATAGTACCATGACAATCTCTGTGGAAACCATTGGATTTTGAAACACAAAAATCTTGCGGGCATTGCAAGTCAACTTATGTATTTACCATTATTTTGTTCACTTTCATTTTAGAATACTAAATTGTTTTATTATTGTCTGACAAAATTTCCCTGCAAATTTCAAGTTATACTTCATCGTACTAAATTGAGAACATCTCTTCGGAGTGGCTGAAATGCCTATATGGACTATTCATAACCATGTTCAGTAAAATAAAAATTGATATGTTGTATTTGTCACTCTTTGGAATTCTATTTTTGATTCTTCGGAGCGAGTTTCAATCGGTCTCTGACATAATGATTCAGGTTTTTGATCTCCTTCGAGAGCAACTATGGTACAAGCCCAATTCTGGTTTATACATAAAGCTGATTGTCATGCTTGGCAAATGCAAGCAACCCGAGAAAGCTCATACATTATTTCAGGCAATGCTTAATGAAGGATGTGTTATGGATCGGGAAGCTTTCACTGCTCTTTTGTCTGCCTACAGCCGAAGTGGTCTCTTTAAGAAAGCATTTTCTATTCTTGAACAGATGAAGAACACACATGACTGTTCACCTGATGTCTTCACTTATTCAATTCTCATAAAGTCATGCCTTCAAGTCCATGATTTTTGTAAAGTTAAATTACTTCTTTCCGACATGGAAGTTGAGGGGATCAAACCCAACACAATCACATACAATACTCTCATTGATGCCTATGGAAAATCAAAAAAGTACACTTTGTTGTCCATTTACTACTTTATTCTCAATTTGGTTACACGGAAAAATAATACTTCAATCTAATTCAGTTACATGAAAATTTAAAAATTATATAAATATAAACTATGGTTCTCAATGATAAGTATATGATAACACTAAGACAATAGTGTACAATATGTTGGTTACATTTTTTAGGTTGGTTTTACTCATCAAATTGCATTTTACGACTTGTTAGGCTCAAAATTTTTCCCTGCATCCCTAGTTCTGTGTGGACGTCTGTGTCAAACATTCTAAATGTGGCGCCTTCGACCAAAGCATGGCTTAGTGATTTTGACTTACAATATTATCACTGGCTATAATTGAAATTCTAATGACAATTGCTTGGTTTTACAATTAACATTATAGTTAATGTCACATGTGCAATTATGATAATTGCTAATGGATTAATAGGAGGGAGATTAGTGGAGCTTCATATTTGCCTTTGTTAAGTGTGGTTGCCAATGGGTCAATATTGACAAAATTGCGCTTAAACTATTGTGCAACTTAAAAAATTTGAGTTTTATGATTATGTCTTCTTGTACATGGTCGGTCCTACAAATTTTCAAAAGAACACTTTTGCAACAATATTTTATGTGTAATGCATCTAGATTTCTCATTGTCTTATTTTCTGCAGCCTATAGAACTGAAAATGGTGGGATTTGGTTTCCTTTTTCCCTTGTTCTTTCTTGCTTTCTTTTATTTTTAATCCCAAAAAGTTATAAAATTGTTTTTGTTACCAGATGGTTTGTTTTTTACTTATAGCATTAAGAAGATTTTGCATCTTCTGTTCCTTGTAGGTTTGCCGAGATGGAATCATTACTCACGCAAATGCTAAGGCAACAAGAGTGTGAACCTGATGTATGGACCATGAATTCGACACTGCGTGCTTTTGGTGGTAGTGGTCAGATTGAAATGATGGAGAAATGTTACGAGAAGTTTCAAAGTGCTGGCATTGAACCCAACATCAAAACGTTTAACATACTCCTTGATTCTTATGGGAAAACTGGAAACTATGACAAAATGGGAGCCGTAATGGAATACATGCAAATATATCACTTTTCATGGACCCTCGTCACTTACAATATCATCATAGATGCATTTGGGAAAGCAGGGGATATAAAACAGATGGAATTTTTGTTTAGGCTGATGCAGTCTGAGAGAATAAAACCAAATTGTGTTACACTTTGTTCACTTGTTAGAGCTTATGGGCTGACCGGTAATGCTGAAAAAATTGCAGCCGTTCTGAGATTTGTTGAGAATTCAGATGTTACTCTTGATACAGTGTTTTTCAACTGTTTAGTGGATGCTTATGGCATGATGGGTTGCCTTGCAGAGATGAAAGATGTGCTTGAGATGATGAGAAGGAGAGGTTGTATACCTGATAAAATCACATATAGAACCATGATAAAAGCATATTCAATTGGTGGCATGTCAACCTATGCCAAGAAGCTCCAAAGTGAACTTGCTTTATTATAGATTATTTCCATTAAAAAGGAAAAAAATCGTGAATATATCCATTAATATAACATATTGAGTTGGTATCATGGATATTTATGCACTTTCATGATGCTTATAGTGCTGTTTTTGTGTAATAATCCTTGTTAATCTTTATGTTACATGTGTCACCTGTTATCTTATCTTAATTACTTGCTATCGACTCCCATATACTACTCTGAGTTGGATGTACGATATCGTTTTTTTCATATTAATGCTGGTTTACAGAAGTTGCTATTAACATTATCAGTAAACCTATGTTGGTTTTCCTCTGGGCATTGTGAACTCGGAGGTCTAGGGATGTTTTGCTTACCTTGTCTGCTTTTGTTTTATATCTCATTGCGCATAGCTTTTCTTCAGAGGAAATTTAGTTAGTGTTTGGGAGAGCATTTTGTAAAGGAAAAGCTGAGAAGTGTTTTCTAGATGCTCTCCCAAACACTACCTTAGAGGTGTCTGATTTAGCTTATAAACCACTTTAGGAGTTTGAAAGATTGTTAGTTCCCAAAATTTGTTTAATACAAAATTTTTGAAAGAGATTACAAAATGTCAAATTAAGTTGTTTGGCAACATAAATTTTATTTTCCAGTTGTTTTCGGTAATTGTTTTAATGCTTTCAGTCTCTAGCTTATTGGGAGAATCATCTGTAGAGTGGAATGCAGGGCTTCTGGACACCGCTAAACATATATAAGCTATGAATGTGGTGCAAAAAGCTTCTGAAAACATTGTCTTTTGTGGCTTCCGGAGATATCCTTGCCTTAAGGGATTATATTTTTACAAGTCATCAGGATGGCAAAATAAGAATTTGGAGATTCTTTGGGGGAGAAACGAATATACTATAGAGTGTGAAGGGGACCGTAAACTTGCCAACATCCTAGGATTTTCTCACAAAGAACCATCATATATTGAGGGTTGAAAGGATACCCAATTCTGCTATGGGTGAATATTTGGTGGTCAGCCGTTTACAAAAAACTAGTAGAAAGCACTGGGTGAAAAAACGCTGATGCAGTCGAAACGGTTGTAAGTTTTACGGATGAATATAGATAAACAATTTATTCATATCTCAATCAATAGCAAATATAGTCACATAGTTTTAACCAACCATAACTTTTCAATCCTTTCTTTACTTGATTGTCAGTTCATTTTCTTTTTGATATGGTCTTCACTTTTTCTTTTTATTATTCTTCTTTTAAAATTTTCAATGCTCATCATCTTCGATTTTTCCATGGGGTCTCTGTATCGTCAAATTTGTTGTTGATTCTTCTCTTCGGCAATTGAACTTGTTTTTTGCTTATAGACTTTTTTGTATGTTTATTGGAGTCGTCGGTGCTCTGGCTCTTTCCTCTTTTTTATTTCCACACCTTGGACTATCATGGACAACAAGTCATTTTTGTTTGTAACCGATTTCTCTAATTTTAAAAGAAACTTGTGTGGTTCTTTTCTTGGTTCTCTAAGGCTTTCTTCGTATAACATAGTTTTTTTCCCCAGGATTAGTAGGTGGAGTTCTGTTATTTTACTTCTCTTGTTAGAATAGGAAATTTAAATAAATATTTTACCTTACTACTTGATGTAATAAACTCGAGCAGCATATAAAAGATTCAACAACTTCTTCAATCAATGTCATTCAAGCAGTTAGATTTGCGTCCTCGATTACAATTGAAAATCTTTTATCTCTGATAAGAGAGATTTTAAATTTGGATAGTGTATGCTATAAAACTTTTTAAAAAATATTATTCTTTTTAAAAAAAATCTAAACATGGTTACCATGAGTTGAGCTATCAAACAGGCTAACTCATGGAGGGACGGGCTCCAAGGTGGGTTGAGGGTTAGGCGGGCCGTTCTAAAAAAAAATTAACAAATATGAAAATCCTTATGATTAATTAAAATTTTTATTTCAAATATTTATAAAAAAAAAATCAATAAAATTCCTAATTATTGATTTCACGCTTGTATTTATACTAAGCAATTAATGTAAAAAAAAAAAATTCACAACTTTTTGAGTGTGATCAGTCCAGCAACAATGTGCATTGGAAGTGTGGGTCGATTAATGAGCATTGGGGGGAATACAATGAACAGTTGGTGGATGAGGATTTGCTGTTTGCAGGTGCTGTTGGGTGATATTGGTGGGAGTAATAATGCTATTGGAAAAGTTTACGCCGTTGTGGGGATGGAGGAAAGTTCCGAGGCCAGGATTGCAGTTGGGAAGTATGGTTATGCTTGGATTGCAAGGAGTGTTTTGGAGGAGGAAGCTGTGAAGAAGCTAGCCTAGATTTTTTGTGAAAGTATTGGCAAATGGTGGAAAAGCCCATGGGGGCAGATAGGAGGATTGTGCTTTCTTTCAATTTGCTAAATTCTGAACCAAGCAGTTGGATTTATGACTGGTAAAAGAGTCTGCTTAGTGTCATCTTTCGTGATTATCATTCAGATGCTGGTAAAAATTTTCAATTGTCTTACTACAGTTTCTTCGTTTTTATGATGAAGCTATTTATGGATATTGTTCATTAAAATTATGTTTTCGCACAATTCTGATAATGTGTCCAATTGATTTTATAGATTCATCCCTGTGCTATATATTCAACCTTTCTTCCCAAAGACATTTGCTATGTGATGATAACGTATTTGGGGGAACGTTACAAACAGATATGCGACGGTGTCATGGGAATGGTCCATAGTCTAGTTTTAGTTGCATTCTTCTATGAATTTATCTTGTTTAATAGGGATTTCCAAGATGCTCACGTGAATATCTTGTCTCCTATAATTGAGGCTTTGAAGCCTCCGGCAGATGTTAAAGTGGAAAGTCAGGTCGTTCTCATGCTTTTTTCTTTTTCTTTCGACATTGCGTCATTTCATTAATCTTTTAAATGAAGCTTATGGAATCTGTATAGCTTACATGTGTTTCTATTGATATTGTTGAACACAACTCTTTCCCTCAATCTGTCATTCTTGTCAGACATGCAGGTCTTATACCACATTCCGAAGTCTTCCTTTTTGTATTGAGATGAACAGTTGGGCAGTTATATTTTCAGTGCGAAAGATCTTCAGTTCTTTGTATGTTCATTCAAAACTTTCTTATGTGAAAAGCTTCCTGGAATAAACATCGTAAGTGATTAATAAATGAACTTTAACTAGTAGGTAAGTTGGATTTGCTTTAAGTCCGTTGGTTTCTGCACCGTCATTTCTGTGTTGTGAGTCATTCTTGATACTGTCGATATGTAGGTAAATTCAAACGAGTGGCATTTGGATACATCAGTTGCAGCTGGCGGGCATTAAAACATCTTGCAGTTTGTGGTGTATAATCTTTATTCATTATCTTTCGTGATATCTCGTGTTCTGTTTTCTGTAGAAACTATTCTCCTGTCTAAGCTGTCTTTTATCATACTCTGCATTTCAGTGTGGAAGCAACTCAAATGTTCAATCCCCTAGTTATTTTGTAAAACAATTAAGAAACTAAAAAATCAGCAGCAAGAAAATGTGCCTTTTAGAACTTCAGATTATTCTCTTTAAGAAATAAAACAATTTTCAATGTTTTGCGCAAACACAAAACTGATTCTAAGATAAGCACATAAAAAGGCCCCCGCTTGATGGTACTTATTTATTCTTGTATCCTAACTCAATCTAGTGGGTTTACATTGTGAATTATTATTGTGTGATCTTCTCTGGAGTCTATTGAATAATTGCTATTTGCTTTTGGTTCTTACACCAGATATGTACCATCTGCATCAGAGTGTCCACTTCTGTTGCAGCTACAAATGGATAAATTTCCATGACAAATGGCTTTATATCTCCAGTGAGTTGAACTTTTACTTCACTGTTTATCTTTTATGTTTTGTCTAGCACAGAATCTCAGCTCTTAAAATGTCAACATGTAGATGTGGGGAAGTGTTTTAGTTTGGAACCCTCCAGGTTGTTTGAATGATACAAATATAGCACCACATGGCAGATATAAAATATCACCTGAGGTCAGTAGTCTTTATTTGCGAGGACTCATGAATTAAATGAAGTTGTTTATCATTGTTTGATTTTCCTCTTCATGTTATTGAACAATAAATAACTATGGATAATCTAATCCTTGTAAGGCATGCTGACTAGATAGCTGTGTTTTCATATCATATTTACTTCAATTTTTGATACAAATGTCTAGATCAAGTACAAGGTGTGAAATATAACTTGTGTACATTCGGAAGCAGGATTTGAGGAAAATTTTTGAAGTGTTAATTGGGCAGTTGCGGCAACTCTTTGGTGATACATCAGGGCATTACAAATTTTGGCTAGTGAAAGGGGTTTTACGGAATGGTGAGAAAACAAGTCTGTTGATGGATAAAATGGTGGTAGAAGTTGTTTGATTTTATGCTTAATATGCTTTTTTGTCTATTGGTGCTTAAAACACACATAAGAAATGAAGAATCAATATCCTTGATTCACATACTAGAAAAGAATTTTCTTCAGCTTTATGGTGTCGGTCAAAAGACAACCAATGGAAAATGGATTGTTTTTTTGCGATTTAGATTAGATGCCTCATCGTAAATTTATATTATACTTGATACAATAAAAATTTACATTTGGAATTTTTTTTCAAGGTTTTGTTTAATGGGCAACCAAGTTCTAATGTTTAATAAAAAATTTTGACTTTGATGTATAGCTTTTAAATTGTTGATTGATTGGGATTTATTTGTCTATCTAGAGGTGAAACTTAAAACTTCTTCAATTAAGCTTATGAAAATAACTTGTGTGCTCAAAGATAGAATCAAATACTTGTATGATCTCGTAAGTTGTTAGAATCTTTTGGGAAAAAATTAAAGCTTAATCAAGTTATCTGGAGGCAGTGAACGAAAGTAACTTAGAGCTTCTTCATTTAAGCTTATAAACTAGAACTTGTGTGCTCAAAAGTCTTATCAAATACTTATTAGAACTCAGACTGCTGGAACATATTAGAAAATATTTTTTATTTTTTATTTTGAAAAGGTATTAGAAAATATTAAAATCACATGAAGTGTGCGTTAGCAAAAACAGGCTGTTCAAATTATTGTAATTTTGAACAGCTATTGCAATTTTCTTACTGGAAAAAGAATTTTAGGATTGCAATTACTCCTGAAGGAGCTTCTGATACACACTCACATATACGTTCTAGTGTTCCCGTTTCTTCATTTTAGAATATCACCTCAATCTCTGTTTTCCTTATGCTGATCTCTTAAGATAACTATGATTGTGTGTGTGTGTGTGTGTGTGTTTTTTTTTTAAATATATATATATATTCTTCTCCACCAAAGCAAAATTGCATTTCTTCTTATTTCCTTTCATTATCCTTTGTCTTTTATTCTTCTCTAGCCAGCTTGCCAACTCACACTGATTCGCTAGTGGAACAAAAATAGTGGGTACTGGGGATAGGGAGGACTGGTGAAATTTCATTATCATGACATAGGTGCCACAATAATTTTGTTGGTCAAACTATTCAATGGTTTTAACTGTAGCTTTCAACCATCGGAGAGACATGTTTTGTATCAGAAGCTCTTTACTAAACCAAGGGATTCTACATTTAAGTTCCTTCGTGGCATGAATGAGCTCAACCAAATGCCTAAACATTTAACTATTTATCCTTTTTGATGCACATATTTTTTACATCAATGTCTGTTGGATGTTTGATTGCTACGGTGCCTCTTTGGACACTGTTGGCTTCTGTATGTTTTGTAATTCAGGGAATTGGATGTGTTGTCTCGGCAACACACTTGTTTTAATCTTCTTTAATGCTGCACAACTCTTGGCTCACTTTCTCGATTGGTGTGTCATCTGCTTTTAACTTTCAAATTTTAATTTAAGCAATACGATATAACCAGTTTAAATGTGCAGGTGCAGTCGCTTCTGAGAATGATCAGTAAGGATGAAATAGGAAAACAGGTGAGTGTACCTTAGCATGTTTCCGAGATAGGGATCATATTAATTCATCTCAAGATTCATTAGTTAAGAAACTGATTTTTGGTTCCCTTCTGAGGCTGATTGATTAATCTAGTACTATTCCAGTTTATATTTGGGTCGTGGTTGTATAATCATTGGAGTTCATTCATTTTACATGAGCAGGTGAAGTTTTCCCCTGAAGCTGCAAAGTTGATCTTAAGCATTGTGTCACATGGAGCTTGTGATGCTTCAGCTGGTGTGAATTTATAGTCGGTGATGTAGTGAAGAAACATCTTTTTCCGTTTTGTTACACATCCGTTCTTTTGTCTATCAGTATCCTCGATAGTGGCAAATCTTTTGCAGAAGATGCATTCTATCACCCGTCTATGATGTCTGTGAGCTACTATTCATTTGAGCATTGCTTTGTTGTCTATTCGGTTCGTTCCGTGACACTAACTGATTTTTTTGTAAATTCTCTGGTGTCCTTATCTTGTTTGATGATAATGAATGCTTTATTTAAGCATTCGAGATTTACCATTGCAAAACGTTAAAATTAAGAAAATAAGTGTTACGGAGTGATATATAAAAATGTTGTCTTTTGCTTTTAGAGCACTCTTAATGCTTGACAATTGGTGGCATTGCTGTGAGAATTAACGCTGTACAATAATTTGTAAATGGAGAAGCAAAACAGTAAAAATAGTAGCAACTACAAACAACATTGACATGTTTGATTATACTGGCAGCGATTTCGTTAGACTGTTTCTTGTCATTTATACCAAACTATCATTCTCCCAGTGAGGTCCTCTATTTGGTATCAAGTTAGGCATCATTAGTAATAGAAGCCTCGTGGAAATTAGTTTGGTGTTTTGACAAAGGATTCCGAAAAATATTTTGTGGGATTAAGAAGATATATGTTAGGTCAGGTTTCGGGAGAGGGGTTTAGGTGTGCATGGCTAATTGTGTCAGAAATTGTTTGAAGTTGAAAATAAATCTATCTTGAACTTTAAAACAGTGTTTTGTTTTGTAATACAATATAATAACATATTATATTTGGTGAGTGACGAATGGTTCAATGGATGGTAAGTGGTAGCGATCAAATTGGAAGATTTGAAAACAAGGATAATTGTATTTTAGGGGAAATGGAAGGAAAATGAGTGAATAATTTTGATTTTATTTTTGCCTGCCGGAGATGGCAAAGGGATGCGAAACTTAATCCGCTCCGGAACAATAAGCATATTTGCTCTCTTGTTTAAACTTTTCTGTTGGGTTATAACATATAAAGGCACCAAAAACAAAAACACATTCATTATGATTTTGTTTTTATGGAAGATGATCTCAAAAGTGAAAACCTGTCGTCTTATAATTAACCTGTTCCTCTTTTTTGACGGTCCTTCCTCTTACCAGTTTCACTGCATGTGATTCTTGCGGTCCTCAAAGAATAGAAAAGATACAAGCAATAAAGAAATAGATATGAAGCATGGAAATCAAAATTAAATTAGTTTCTTATTGAACAAATATGATATTCATACAGAGGTTTGAAGATTTAAGCTCTTGGATGCTGTGAGTGCAGGTTCCTTTTACATTTTCATCAGTCATCATGAAGAAGTTTAGTGTATGTCGTCGGGCAGCAAATCATTGTGTAAGTTCTAGATATGTTGGCTCTTTATTTGTATGAAAATTTTGATTGCATGAAAACTATCTATGTATCACGTCTGAAGCTGTGAAATATGCCAAGGGTTAGGATGGTGGATTTTAGAAAGATTTCAGAAATTTTCTCTAGTTTACTTCATGCTAAGTAACCTAGGTGAACAAAAAATTTCGGGTTAGCGGGGAAAATTTGATTAGAACTGATTTTGTTCGGAAATTTGTTTCTTTGTAATAAAAGGTTTCGGTTTACCCATGAACCAACTGATTGATTTGCGTACAAAGTCTTTGTTACATAGTCTGGGCCATTAGTGTGTTTTTTGTTTGTCGTGTAATCCAAACATGGCCTGTCCATTGTCGCTTCAAGGAGGAAAGGCCTAGTGGGAACAAATTTCTCACCTTCAACGACTATATTGGGAAGATGTAAATTTCAACCCAAAAATACAATTACAACTACTTTTCAATTAAATCAACCTCCAACTTTTCAAAGAAAAAAAGAATCAAACACAAAATTTTGAAGACACTTTCAACTAGATACACAAATTGAGTTCCAATTGCTTTCTTAGTTTAGAAATACCACATAGTTGAAATGGAAACTAGCATATTATGCTATGTGTTCTTACAAGATCAATGTGATTATTGATGAAACATAAATTATACAACAATTAATTATGAAGAAATAATACATCGTGGACAAGCATCCACGCTGATCTTCACTTGTGCGATGCAATATCATTGAGAAACGAATCGAGATTAGTTTTAGACGTCCCTCCATCTGAAATCGCCACAAGTGTTGTTTGTTGAAGCGCTCTTGCCCTTCTTGCCATCTCCTTCCTCTCAGCACTTTCCAAATCCATGAACCTCTTTACGAGCCTAGCAATTTCTGTGCTTCTCAGAAGATCTCCAGATCCCACACCTCTCTTGGCATCCAACCCGATCTTCCAATCTTCAACTATGTGCTTACGGATCGTGGTCTGATCCATTATTATCGGAAAAGCAATGATTGGCACACCAGCAAAAATACACTCCATAGTAGAATTCCATCCACAATGCGTCCAGAATCCTCCCACAGAAGGGTGGCACAAAACCTTCAACTGTTCACACCAAGGCACTACTCTCCCTAAATGGCCACATTTTCCTTTTAGCCTCTCGGATTCGCCACGAGCCACCCACAAGAACTTGACACAACTTTCGCGCAACCCATGGGCGATTTCATCCATTTGGGCACTTGAAACAGAAAGAAAGCTTCCCAAGGATACATATAACACTGAACTTGAAGGTTGAGTGTTTAACCAACCGAAGTAGTCATCGTGATCGTTTTGGTTGGTCGAGAAAGACGTGGCTTTCTCAAGATTGAAGTAAGGTATTGCTGGGCCAAACGTGTATATAGGGAATGCAAATTCACGTTTTAAAGCTTGGAGGACATCAAGTTCAAGGTCCGAGATAGAGCTGAACAAGAGATATTGGGCTTTGCATACGTTGGGAAAAATACGGAGCGCTAGATCGAGGAGGCGTCCATCTTTCATATGGGCGATGGACGGAATGTCTGCCAACCGAATTGAAGGAATGCCAGGGATGTAATCCACTCGTTCTTCCCCTCTTTCTGCCTCGCATTCGACATATATAAAACATGATTGATCGTAGAAATTCAAGATTAGCAAACTAAAAAAGTGAGATAAAAAGACTCACCAGATAAGTCAAAGGGATGATGAGGTTTCCGAAGGAGGAGGTTAAAATGGTAAAAGATGGAGAAGACGGAAGCCGGCATAGGCCAGAGAGAAGCGACGGGAATATTCCTCCGATTGCCTACCTCAACTGCCCAGTTCAAGAAAGTATCCGCAATGATGATGTTGACCGTGAAGCCAAGCCGGTCGAGCAGCCGCTCAAAGGGCTCCCCCATCATATTCTGAGTAGCCCCAACGAAAGTGGGCATGTCGGCGGCGCGGTGAAGCTCTGACGGAAGGACATTTGGGATGGTGGCAAATTGGATGTTATCCGGCTTCTCTTCGGAGGCGATGAATCCGAGCCACTCCTCCGTGACCACAAAAGTGATGAGGAGATGAGGTTGTCGGTTGGTGAGCAGTTTGCAAAGGTTCATCATGGGATTTACATGACCTCGACCGGGGTAGGGGACGGCCACCATCCTCGACTGGCTTCCTGCCATCACAACTTTCTGTTTCATTGCCAGTCAACATCGGTATATATATATATATATATATATATATATAATATTGCCTTTGCTTTGGGACTGAGACAACACAGACGGACAAAGGACGACTTAGCTTTTCATTAACAAAATTATAAAATTTTCTAAAATTTTGTTAACGAAAAGCTGAAAAGTGTTTCTTAAAAGCTCTTCCAAACACTATTATAGTCAGTCAATGGTTGGTGAAATGGTTAATGAAACTGGTGGTAAATAGGGATTTGTACGTGTACATGTTACCCTCAGGATAACACCCAAAAATTGATCTGAACGAATCATATCAGTTTGCAGATCAAATAATATGATCTGTTGATTTAATCTGGACCGTCCAGATCAGCTTGGGGGTGCTACCCTGAGGGTAGCATCGACCCGAAAACAATTTTGTTACCATTTTTAAAATAAAATATGGATGAAAATCAACAATAAATAAATAAATACACTTGGTCAAACTTCATTTTCAAAAAATAACTTTATCAACTATATTTTAATATATATATACAATTTTGCTATCCTTCCCACTCATCGTGCCCACCATGAGGTGACATTCAACTATTGGATGTGATGAATTGTGCGTCCAATAGTTGAGTGCCACCTCATGGTGGGCAGATTATGTGGGCACGGTGGGTGGGCAGGATATCAAAACTCTATATATATATATTAGCATATGTATTTAATGTATTTAAATGCACTTAAAAGACTAATATTTTTTTAAAAAAAATATTTGATCAATATTATTTTGTTAGTTGTCCCACTAAATAAATAACATAGCTCCGTTTGGACGTATACTTGTAAAAAAACTATATAAAAATATTTTTAGAACAATTTTTATAAAATATTTTAAAATTTTTTTTAAAGAATAAATACGTTTTTGACAACTATATTATAAAAAGGTTTTAATAGATAAAAATTGTGTTTAGATACCTATTTAAAAAAAACTGATTTTAATGTTGAAAATAATTAAGAAAGTGTTTAGACAACTATTTTCTAAAAACTTTTAATATTAATTTTTTTCTCATTTTTTATTTTTTTGTTGGAGAGATTTTTTATTTTTCTTCATATATTTTTTATATGGTTGTGATTGATTTTTTTTCCTTTTTTATTTAGTGCATAATTAAATATATGAAAGTTAAACATACAAATTCTCATTTAAAATGGTGAAAGCGCGCACACACACACACAAAAAACATAATAAGTGCATTAAATGTATAAAACTTAAAACTTACATTCTCATTCAAAATGTTAAAAGTAAAAAAAATAATTTCTATAAAAAAATTATAATAATAAAATTTTTAAGGAATTAATCTCGATGCACTCAACATTCTATTCACTATAATAATCTGACGATAATTCCATTGAAAGATGGAACAATGTGATGTGTAAATTTCTTCCAATCTGTTTTGATTTCCATCATTGCCTTCATTTCTGCCTTCATGCTCCTTGTAAATCTTCATTTGCAAACTCACAAATAATATCATCTTCCAATTGAACTTCTTTAACAAAATTATGGACAAACAACAAGAAATTACAAAGGATATTTGGTGCCTTAAACTGCAATTATTCATCGGTCCCATTAGGAAGGCAAAATGACGCTTCAAATATCCAAAACTTCTTTCAACCACATTTCGTAAAGAAGAATGAATGTGATTGAAAGTTCTTCTTGAGTTTTTGTAGCACGACCTCGACCAATAATGTTTGGCATGCGATATCGAACACCACGAATTGGAATCATAAATCCTGGCATAGTTTTATATGCTGAGTCAACCACATAGTATTTACCTAAAAAATTTTATTTGATTTGAGTGGGTTAATTTGGGTTTGACACGACTAAGTGCTACCAAATTTTGGCGCCATTGTCGGGAGGCATTGTTTAATTTATTTGTGTTTTTGTTTTATTTTTCTTTTCTCCAGTGCTTTTCTTGTTTGCTCATGCGTGCAGGTGAATCTTCAGAAAAAGAATTTTCATACGATCCTGAGATAGAGAGAATTTTTCATCGAAGGATGATATGAATCTTATGTATGAAAGGCAACACGATTTCAACGAATCGCACCTCAATTCGATAACAAAAGAATTCAATAATGTTGTCCCGACTTTGAAACAAGTAACATATTTTGGAATCTCCACCTCTAGTTGAACCTGTAACTAGCAACAGAGAATTCACGATAGAAAACAATCAAAGATTCAATTAGACCTTCTAAGGAACCTGTCTTTGACAACCCAATTGAAAATCGATTGAAAAACGCCACAAAGCTATGAAACTTTGATAAGTTTGATTTTGGGTAAAGCAAAAGCTTTGATAAAATTCTAAAGAGAATTTTGTATTGAATAATCAATAATCTGAAAATCTTAGTTATCATTAAAATAATGAATGTTGTAGTATTTATAATACAACCCAAAATATTAAAAGATAACGCAAAATAAATCAAAAAGATATCAAAGATATCTCCTAAAGTTTCCTAGTAGGAATAAAAGACCTAAAATAAACAAAGTAAATCCAAAATATTAAAAATCCCGAACACACACACAAAAACCTTCGGTGCGTGTAAAAGGGCATGGCGCGGGCGCGCCGAAGTTGCGCAGACAATGGCGCGGGCGCGCAATAAGGTAGCGCGGGCGCGCCGAGAGCTCGCAAAACATCATCAATTTGGCATCCGTAAGCGCGGGCGCGCGATCATGAGGCACGGGCGCGCTTCTTCTTCGCAAAATAATGGCGCGGGCGCGCCTTGGCTTCGAGCAGGGTCTTCAATTTCTTCACTTTCTTGACCTCTTTTGACCTCAATAAGATTATAACTTCCTCCAAATTAAATATCAAGAAATCCAACGCCCTCTTGTGTCTTCAACAACAAAGATTGAAGTGCTTCTTTTAACTTCTGAGCTCGGCCTCTCGTAACCGGTCCTCGTGGTATCTCCAACAGATCCTTAGTCACTTGATCAACATGCGAGTCATCCATGATCGCATCATCCTTCCCTTCTTGAAAAGGATTTGTCCTCAAATCTTGATCATCACCTACATCAAACGGAGATAAATCAGAAACATTAAAAGTAGCACTGACATTATACTCACCTGGCAAATCTAATTTGTAAGTGTTGTCGTTGATGCGCTCCAATACTTGAAACGGTCCATCGCCTCTAGGTAGAAGCTTTGAGCGCCGTTTTTCAGAAAACTGCTCTTTCCTCAAATGCAACCACACCCAATCTCCTGGTTCAAACACAACTCTCTTCTTTCCCTTATTTGCTTGCTTCGTATACTGCAAATTCTTTTTCTCAATGTTCGCCTTCACTTTTTCATGCAAATTTCTCACAAATTCCACCTTTTTCTTACCATCCATGTTAACCCTTTAACTCATAGGCAAAGACATCAAATCCAACGGGGTTAAAGGATTAAAACCATACACAATTTCAAATGGTGAAAAATTTGTAGTAGAATGCACACTACGATTATATGCAAACTCAACAAATGGCAAACATTCTTCCCAACTCTTCAAATTCTTTTTAATTATAGCACGCAACAAAGTTCCTAACGTTCTATTAACAACTTCAGTTTGACCATCCGTTTGAGGATGACATGTAGTCGAAAACAGTAGTTTAGTACCAAGTTTGCACCATAATGTTTTCCAAAAGTAGCTCAAGAAACGAGTATCTCTATCAGACACAATACTCCTAGGCATGCCATGCAATCTAACAACTTCATTAAAGAACAATTCAGCAACATGAGAAGCATCATACGATTTATGACAAGCAATAAAATGAGCCATCTTAGAAAATCTATCAACCACAACAAAAATTTAATCCCTCCCCTTCTTAGACCTCGGTAGTTCTAAAACAAAATCCATAGAAATATCTACCCACGGTTCACTAGGAACGGGAAGTGGAGTATACAAACCATGTGGATGTTGTCTAGACTTTGCTTTCTTACAAGTCACACATCTTTCACAAATTTTCTCAACATCATGCTTCATATGTGGCCAATAAAAATGTTCATGCAAAATTTCATAAGTTTTAGCCACACCAAAATGTCCCATTAAGCCACCTCCATGTGATTTCCTCACAAGTAATTCACGAATAGACGACTTAGGAATACATAACTTATCCTCCTTAAACAAATACCCATCATGCATGAAGAATTTATCTTTTGGACCATGCAAACATGACGCATATATCTCACCAAAATCAAGATCACTAGTATATAACTCTTTCACATACTCAAATCCTAAGAATTTAGAATCTAGAGTAGATAAAAGTACATACCTTCGTGATAGAGCATCCGCTACCACATTTTCCTTCCCTTGTTTGTATTTGATAACGTAGGGAAAAGTTTCCACAAACGCCACCCACTTAACATGCCTCTTGTTTAGCTTTTGTTGTCCTTTGAGATGCGTTAATGATTCATGATCCGTATGAATCACAAATTCCTTTGGCCTCAAATAGTGTTGTCATGTCTCAAGTACCCTTACCAACGCATAAAACTCCTTGTCGTAGGTAGGATAATTCAAGGACGCCCCACTAAGCTTCTCACTGAAGTAAGCAATCGGTTGCCCACCTTGCATCAAGACACCTCCAATTCCTACACCTGACGCATCACATTCAATTTCAAAAGTGTTAGTAAAATCAGGTAATACGAGTAAAGGAGCATTAATTAATTTATGCTTGACAATATTAAAAGACTTCTCTTGCTCCCCGCCCCAATGGAATGAAACGTTCTTCTTGATCACTGCAGTCATAGGTGCCGCCAAAGTACTGAAATCTTTCACAAATCTCCTATAGAAACTTGCAAGACCATGAAAACTTCGAACTTGACCAATAGAAGTAGGTGTTGGCCAATCTCGAATTGCACTTACCTTGTCCTCATCAACTCTGACACCTTGGGAACTCACAACAAAACCAAGAAACACAAGTTCTTTTGTACAAAACACACACTTCTTCAAGTTAGCATACAATTGTTCAGCTTTTAGTGTGATTAGCACAATTCTCAAATGTTCGACATGCTCATCCAAATTTTTGCTATATACCAAGATATCATCAAAATATACCACAACAAATTTTCCAATATAAGCACGCAACACATGATTCATCAATCTCATAAAAGTGCTAGGTGCATTTGTTAGTCCAAAGGGCATAACCAACCACTCATACAAGCCGTATTTGGTTTTAAAAGCAGTTTTCCACTCATCACCTTCTCTCATCCTAATTTGATGGTAACCACTTTTTAAATAAATTTTACTAAAGACGCTAGAACCATGCAACTCATCCAACATATCATCTAGTCTAGGAATAGGATGCCTATACTTGATGGTAATGTTATTAATGGCTCTACAATCCACACACATTCTCTATGAACCGTCTTTCTTAGGAACTAACAAAACAGGCACAGCACACGGTGACATGGACTCACTCACAAAACCTTTATCTAAAAGTTCACTTACCTGTCTTTGCATCTCTTTTGTTTCCTCCGGGTTGCTCCTATACGCTGGACGGTTTGGCAACGCACTTCCGGGCACAAAATCAATTTGATGTTCAATACCCCTCAAAGGTGGTAAACCTTGAGGCAAATCCTCCGGAAATAAATCTTCAAATTCCTACAAAAGAGAAACAACAGTGCTCGAAAGATTTTCGGCTATATCACTTGTGTTAAGGAGAAACTCCTTATAGAAAATCAATTCAAGTGGAGTATGCACATGTAAAATTTCTCGCAACTCACTCTTTTGGGCCATAAATATTTTTTTATCGGCCTCTTTCCTCTCAATTTTTTTTTTCATCTTTTTTTCTCTCAATATTTTTTTCTAAGGTCATCTCACTTTTTTGTTCACTCTTTTTTTCGGCCTCTTCTTTCTTTTTCTTTTTCAAATGGTCCTCCAACACTTGCTTTGGAGTCATCGGTAACAATACAATAGACTCCTTTTTCAAGGTAAAAGAATAACAATTTTTAAAACCGTCATGTATCACCTTTCTATCAAATTGCCACGGACTACCCAACAAAATATGACAAGCTTGCATAGGCACCACATCACACAACACTTCATCTACATATTTACCAATGGAAAACGGTACTACCACCTGCTTATGCACTCTCACCTCCGAGCTATCATTAAACCACTGCAATTTATAAGGTTGAGGATGCTTTATAACAGGCAAACTCAACTTTTCCACCAGCTCATAACTCGCTACATTAGTGCAACTCCCACTATCAATAATAACACTACATACTTTGTTATTCACAAAGCATCTAGTATGAAATAAATTCTCCCTTTGAGTTTCTTCCTCCTCCTTTTGTTGTACATTCAACACTCTCCTGGTCACTAGCAATTCTCCAACCACCGCATCATATCCCTCTTCATCAGGATCCTCCAACGCAGGCATACTATCATATTTATCATCCTCACTCTCTGACTCAATCTCACCACCAGCATTCATAATCATAATTTTTTTATTAGGACACTGACTTGCAATATGACCAAGTCCTTGACATCTAAAACATTTAATATCCCTAGAACGAGTATTAGTAGTTTTAGGTGTACCTTTACCCACTTATTTTGGTGCCTCCAATTTGGTGTCAAATTTTGGCTTGGATACCGACTTGTTGTTCTCCCGTTTTGCAACGTTTGGACGCCAAGGAGTCGACGATCCTCCACCGGTAGGAAGTCGACTAGCTCCTCTCCTCTTGAGCGCTGCTCCACCTTCATGGCCATCTGCACCATCTCATCCAAATCAAAACAGTGGCGAAGCTCCACTTGATCTTGGATTTCTCTATTCAAACCGCACAAAAATCTGGCCATTGTAGCTTCATTATCTTCCTCAATGTTGGCCCGGATCATCGTGGTTTCCAACTCCTTGTAGTAATCCTCCATGCTTCTTGGACCTTGCTTCAGAGTTTGTAATTGCCTGTACATGTCACGATAATAATAGTTAGGCACAAACCGCTTCTTCATGACACGCTTCATCTCCTCCCATGTCTCAATAGGCGGCTCTCCACACCTTCTTCTAGTGGTCACTAATTGATCCCACCAGATTAACGCATAGTCTACAAACTCAACCACTGCCAACCTCACTTTCTTAAGGTCAGAATAGTGATGACAATCAAACACAAACTCCACACGCTTCTCCCATTCCAAATACGCCTCCGGGTCAGACTTCCCATGAAACGCTGGAATTTTCATCTTAATACTACTAATATTTCCATCCTCCTTACTGCACTCCGTATGTTTTCCTTGTACTGCTTCTCGCCTATGTCTAACCTCATGTACTCTTCTCTCTCCATCCTAATTCTCATCAAAACTCTCCTCATCTCCTTCAAAATTATTCCCCTTCCTATCTTTATTTTTTTTTCCACTACCACTACTCTCTTCCAATCTACTCATCCACTCATGAAGAGGTTCCAACTCCGACCTCATCACCCTAGTAAATTGACCCATCAACGCATCCATTTGAATCTTGGAAATTCCTTGGTTCACACTTTCACTAGCATTTTTATTAGGATTCATGGTACCTGCAAAAAAAAGGTTAGTAGTAAAATTTCTCACACAAGTTCTCACAGATCACTCCAAACGAATCACTCCAACACTCTTTTTCTTTCACTCAAATAAAGAATAGCTTATGCTTTGTGATTTTAAATATCAAACTCTAAAGTTCAAAACTTGTAAACACTTGTCAATCGACTCACGTAGATTGCACAAAAACAAGTGAAGAGACTTATGAAGATTGAAATAATAATTTTTTTTACCCAAATACTCACAAGCCACAAAACTTTGCCACAAGTTATTTTGCTTCTCCCTCTTTTTTTTTTAAGCTTTTTTTTTCGATTTTTCACTTTTTTTTTTGAATTTATAACTTATAGCACAAGACACGAGACTTGGATAACAAGTTTGAAAGAATGACATAGAAATTTGAGATGAGAGAGATGAAGAACGAAGAACAAGGAAAGATGAACGAAGAACGAAGAAAGAATATAGATTAAAGAAGGATACGACTTACTTGAATCAAAACCTTAAGCTTTGATACCAAATGATATGAATCTTATGTATGAAAGGCAACACGATTTCAACGAATCGCACCTCAATTCGATAACAAAAGAATTCAATAATGTTGTCCCGACTTTGAAACAAGTAACAGATTTTGGAATCTCCACCTCTAGTTGAACCTGTAACTAGCAACAGAGAATTCACGATAGAAAACAATCAAAGATTCAATTAGACCTTCAAAGGAACCTGTTTTTGACAACCCAATTGAAAATCGATTGACAAACGCCACAAAGCTATGAAACTTTGATAAGTTTGATTTTGGGTAAAGCAAAAGCTTTGATAAAATTCTAAAGAGAATTTTGTATTGAATAATCAATAATCTGAAAATCTTAGTTATCATTAAAATAATGAATGTTGTAGTATTTATATTACAACCCAAAATATTAAAAGATAACGCAAAATAAATAAAAAAGATATCAAAGATATCTCCTAAAGTTTCCTAGTAGGAATAAAAGACCTAAAATAAACAAAGTAAATCCAAAATATTAAAAATCCCGAACACACACACAAACACCTTCGGTGCGTGTAAAAGGGCATGGCGCGGTCGTGCGATAAGGTAGCGCGGGCGCGCCGAGAGCTCGCAAAACATCGTCAATTTGGCATCCGTAAGCGCGGGCGCGTGATCATGAGGGGCGGGCGCGCTTCTTCTTTGCAAAATAATGGCGCGGGCGCGCGAGTCTGGGGCGCGGGCGCGCCTTGGCTTCGAGCAGGGTCTTCAATTTCTTCACTTTATTTACCTCTTTTGACCTCAATAAGATTATAAGTTCCTCCAAATTGAATATCAAGAAATCCAACGCCCTCTTGTGTCTTCAACAACAAAGATTGAAGTGCTTCCTTTAACTTCTGAGCTCGGCCTCTCGTAACCGGTCCTCGTGTTGTCTCCAACAGATCCTTAGTCACTTGATCAACATGCGAGCCATCCATGATCGCATCAAAGGAAGAGGGAATCTCGGAAAAAATCTGAAGAAGAAGAGGTCGCATTTGAAGAACCCAGATAAGAGATGGCTGAAAATATGAGCTTGAGACAGCTTGGCACCCCTGATTTGAATCAACAGCCTTTATGCATTACTTTTCCTACTTTAGAGGCTAATGCCACTTTTGAACTGAAATCTGGACTAATACATATTTTACATTTTTTTCATGACCTTGTAGGTGAGGATCCTCATAAACATTTTATGGGGTTTCATGTGGTTTGCACAAGCATGAAACCAGCTGGAGTGACAGAGGAAAAAAATCATCTTAGAGCCTTTTATTTTTTCTAAAGGATGCTGCAAAGGATTGGCTATATTATCTACCTCCTGGATCCCTCACAACTTGGAATGAGATGAAGAGGATTTTCTTAGAAAAGTATTTTCCAACGTCGAGAACAGCGAACATCAGGAAGGAGATATATGGCATTAAACAATATGCAAGGGAGTCACGTCACGAATATTGGGAACGTTTCAAGAAGCTTTGTGCTAACTATCAGCAACATCAGATAAGTGAAAATATTTTGATTCAATACAGTGGAGGAGTTTTTTTGGACAAGACACCACAAGATGCGAGAAATTTAATTGCGAATATGGAAGCCAATTCTCAGCAATTTGGCACCAGCAGGCTTGACCACCCAAGAGGAGCAATGAGGTAAATGTTTCTTCCCTTGAACAACAACTGATTGATTTGATGTCTCTTGTGCGTCAAATTGCTGTAGGAAATGGAAAAAATGTGAAGCTGTGTGGAATTTGTGCTACGATGGGGCATTGGACTGATACGTGTCCCACACTTCAAGAGGAATCTGTTGAACAAGTCAATGCAAAAGGAGGTTTTCCGAAGCAACCACAAAGGAAGTATGATCCTTACTCAAACATGTATAATCCAGGTTGGAGGGATCATCCAAACCTCAGATATGGAAATCCTGAAATGAACTAGCATGCATCTTACGTGCAGTCAAATAATCAAGCAAATAGGCCGCCATATCCTTTACAATAACAATCCCCTCAAATTCCAACCCCTGGTGATTTTTTGGAAAATATTGTCAAGGATCTTGCCACTAATACCTTAAAATTCCAATAGGAAACGAGGGCAAGCATTCACAATTTTAACACTCAAATGGGACAGTTGGCAACAACAATAAATAAGTTGGAGGCACAAAACTCTAGCAGTTTACCATCCCAAACAGTGCCAAATCCAAAAGAAAATGTAAGTGCAATCACTTTAAGGAGTGAAAGGCAGTTGAAGATTCAAGATAAAGTACAAGCACCATCAAAAAAGGCAAGCGAGGAAGAATCTAAGGTGGATGAGAATGAGCCTATTCAAGAAGAGGCACCAAAAGGTAAGTTTCCTACCCCTTTCAAAGTACAAACCCGTACCCCCATTTCCCCATGCATTGAAGGATTCTAAGAAAGATGAAGGCATTTAGGAACTTTATGATACTTTTCGTAGATGTGAGGTAAATATTCCTTTGTTAGATGCTATTAAACAAATACCTCGCTATGCTAAATTTTTAAAATAATTGTGTACTGCGAAAAGAAAACATAAATTGAAAGGATGCTAGAAAGTGGAGTTGGGAGAAAATGTTTCTGTTGTGATCCAGAGGAAAATTCCCGCAAAATTTAAGGATCCATGTATGTTTTATATTCTTTGTATGATAGGGAACGTTCAACTTCAGAAGGCCATGTTGTATATAGGAGCATCAATCAATGTCATGCCATAATCTGTTTATGCTTCCTCGAAACTCGGTCCTTTGAGTAAAACTGGAGTTGTTATCCAGTTGGATGATAGATCCAATGCATACCCTAGGGGTGTTGTAGAGAAGGTTCTTGTGCAAGTAAATAATTTGGTATTCTATAGAGACCCAACCCGGATCCACTACCTAATCAGAGTTAGAGCATAATTAAGCATGCAATAAATTAAAATATTCGATGCAGAAGACTTAAATAAATGCTGGTTGGTGGAATACAACCGACTAATCAAATTCGATATACAACCCAATCGAATTAAATGAAACCTACAGCTAATCCTGCTGTCTTTACTAGTCGTTGGTCTCTCCAAGCTACTGGGCGCACTACTTGCTCCTGCACCTGCCCCGTCGAATGGGGTGTCCAGACATACAAAAAATACTGGACGTGAGCGACTACGCTCAATACACAAGCAATGATATATAAAATATATGCAGCACATAAATGACTTTAAAACAAGGATAAAATAGTATACTCAGGGGCGCCATGAATATACAACGCCGTGCTGGATAGCTAGTCCGCGGGGTCGCTCGTATATTCACCAATCAACTATAGCGTCTACTCCACCGTCGTGGTCACTCCTAGTGATAGAAAAACCAGGAGCTGACCCTCCCCAAACACGAATCCATAAGGAGTAACTCAACATTGATGGAAACTGTCATGACTCACATCTCACAGGATGCAGTCTAGTACGTATAAAAATATGCATGTGCTAAAGCTGTAAAACATGGGAAACACATAGCACATACTCATGCAACACATATATCATATATCATGGTGGTCATCTCAGACAGTACTTACGTACGTCACTAGAGGCAGTCCTAGCAGTCCCACTCTAGTTTCCAAGCCTATCATCAGCTCTACAATGTAAATACTCATGCATCATTAAACAATCTCTAAAAGCCTTAAATAAGCTAATAGATACTCCTAAATAATTTAAGGAGACCATAGCTATACCTGCGTCCGTCGTCAGCCCGCTGATGGCGACTGCCTCAAAACTTAGGCACAGCTCTGCTACGATGTCGGGATCGCTCCGCTACTTCTGGATTCCCAATAGGACGCCTAGAAATCCCTAGATCTGACTAGAAATGCTAAGGATGAGAGAAGAAGAGAGGAATGAGCGATTGGAAATGAGCCTCGACACCTCTATTTATATACGCAGAACGGAACGTCCGTTCCCACAATCGGAGCGTCCGTTCAAATCAGAACGTCCGATCGCTCATCAAAGCGTCAGATGTCCCATCACGTTCGTAAGCAATGACGTCACTTTTCTGACATCACGGATGACGTCAGCCCTACCAGAACGGAACTTCCGATCGTCCAGCGGACCGTCCTATCCTGGCTGTTCCTTCGGGCCATTTTCGATCATTCTGAGTCCATTTCTGAAGTCCTTAGAATTATATGAAGCTTTTTTAATCATGTTTTACTTAATCTAAACATTATCACTTGATTAATTATCCATTAATCATTAATTTTGGATACGTGTTAATACATTCTCCCCCCTTAAAATATTTCGTCCCGAAATCTAGGGAATGCCTGAGAATGAATCTCAACCTCTGATTATCACATTCACAGGAAATTATGATTCGGAACGACTGGTCGAAATAACTTTCGACAATCTAAACTCTTGTCACACGACCACAAGTTTGTTGGCACTGGCCGAACTTTTTTAGCATCTCCAAACGCATAAGTCTGGTTCCTGCAGAACTAGATCTGCTGCATTACTGGAACAAGTCGAACTTAATAGGTACCAATGTATCCCAAACTGGATACACCTTCCAACCTCAACTAGAATCACTAAAGATTCTTCCATCGAGATGACACTCGTACGATCGTATCTCGTAACTCGAGACATTTTGGAGCGCCTACTGATCAATAGTATCTGATTCCCATACTGAAATCAATCATATCTATCTATGATAATCTCATATGACAGTTCTTGTGTAAGGCCCGAAAATATTAAATTATTAATTATGATATTTGAAAATTAAATTTCATATTATGGGCTAATATTGATTTGAGAAGTTATGGAAATGATAGATTTAATTTTCGAGCCGAAAATATTTAATTTGAGAATTTACGGATATTGAGAATTAAATTCCGAGAATTCTTAAATTAAAAGAATAAATATTTGATTTGAATATTTATGGAATTTGAGATTAAATTCCATATTTCGGAAATTAAAGAAGATGTATTTTGAAGATGAAACCCGATCAGGGGTTGATTGGAGAATATCGAAGATTCGAGGGCTAAAATGCAAAAGGCCGGGATTATTGATTTAATCCGAATTTATTTAATTTTAATCCGAGTATATTTAATTTGGGAATATTTAGAGTTTCGATTTTAATTCTAATATTCTTAAATTATTTTGGATTGAAATTGAATTAAAACGAAGGCCGAGGACCGAATTGCAATTATTGAAGACTTGAGGGACTAAATTGCAATTTATGCAATACATATCTGATTTTAAGTTGATTATCAGCTTGCAACGTGTATTCTTCAGAAAACTTCAGAATTTGGAAAGGAGAACAGAGGAGCTGAAGTTGTTCCCTTTTTCTTTGAATTCGATTTCTTCGAAACCCTGAACTTTTGATCCGCTCGTCTGATTTCAATTCTGAAAGATGTTCTGGAATCCTTGCGACGAGGGCTTCGATTTGATGTAAGTATTTAATCCTTTCGGCATGTTTTGAAGAACGAAATATGGCAGAGATCAGATTATGAAACTATGTTGTGTCTTTGAGTTCGTATGCCGTTCGATATCGCAGTCGGATTGGAAATGAATTAAGAAATGAACTTGTCATGGTTTCAGCATATTTTTGACTTGTTAACATGTGATTATAGCTGCTGATATGATGAATTGAATGATGAATTCAGCTGATATAAGTGATACGAATGATTGAGTTGATTAGAAATGAATTCGATACCGAGTCGGTTCCCGATTTTCAATTGCTACGCCGCCGGTTGATGTTTTGACTTCGTTTTGATAGCCTATAACTGAGTTGAGATAGTTTTTTAGATGTTATGAATGTTATAGCATTTTTATTTCTTGATTTCAGTTGAGTTTCGAAGGCTAACGATTCAAGACTCCGAGTTATATCGAATAAGAAGAAGTTGAAGTTTGAAATAATGTTGATTGAATCTATATTGATGATTTTGATTCAATTCTGAAATGATTGAATAGAATGAGGTTTGATATACATGTTTTGATGATATGTTTCAGAGTTTAATAGGAGACTATTGACTCAAGAACCTCAACTTGAAACCGAAGAAGAAATGATGATAGTTGAAGTTGTTTTCCCTTGAAGATCGAATGTTATTTGAATGAGCAGATTTGCTATGAGTTGTGGTACTTCCTATCCAGATGTGGAACATCGTCAACTCGAGAATGAAAGGTATAATGACGACATCACGAGTCAGGGACTGTGAAACTCAAGAACGACTATTCTTGAGTTATCCCGAACAAACCACATACTTGTTTAAGTATTTGTTCTTGAGGTAGAACTTATGTTATTGTCGATCCATTACAGGTAGTGGATCTTTATTGCTTTTGATATGATTGTATATTGAATTGATTCTATGCCAAGGTTGCGGTTAACCTTATTTTCTAGCCCGGAATGGCTACGATAGATGGATATCCATGTCAAGATCGGATACGAATCTTGATGGAAACGAAGTGATAAGAATCAATTCATGAGATAAGCGCGCTATATAAATTGAGTTTTGATTTGAAGTTTGAGTCGATATATGAGTTATCTTTACTCTATTCTTGAGTTGATATGTTTAGAGTTTATATGAATTTATTTAACGCATTTATATGTCGATTATACTGAGAATGATTTCTCACCGGAGTTTATCCGGCTGTTGCTTTGTTTTGTATGTGTGCATTGCAACAGATGGGGCAGGAGCTGGTCTGAGATGACATTGACAGATTGGGAGCGAGACTTAGCAAGTGTGGACTCGGGTTTTAAGCAAAAGAATGGTAGTTAGATAGCATCAAACTTGATATGAACTTATAGACTTGAAGCTCACATTTGAGTCTTTGTGTAGCTTGCTCAATTAATGTCTATTATGTTATTCGAATTGATGTATTCAACGCATTTTTTGATGCCAGAGACTTCGTATATGAATATATGCATGTTCTCAGATGTTATATCATGTATAGACTTGAATATATTTGATGGATCTTGCCAATATTCCAAGGTTTGACAGCAAACAGATTCTGCAGAAATTTTGAAGCAAGAGGCACGCTCGATCCTGGGAATTTGTAGGATCGAGCGCGGCCATCAATTTGTAAAAACAGATACTTGTAACCTTGAGCTTGCTCGATCGCAGGTAATTGTAGGATCGAGCACGGCAAGTAAATGGGCACACCGAGAGTTTTGATTCATGGCTCGCTCGATCGGCTAACTTTGCCGGATCGAGCGAGACCAATATATGTGCAGACCCGAGAATTTGATATTTTGCTCGCTCGATCGGCTGACTTTGCCCGATCGAGCGAGGCTCTGAGATTTTTTTTTAAAAAAATTTCTGCTCTTGATTTATTATTCTTTAATTGTTTGATTAATTGTCTAATTAATCATTAGCTGCCCTAAAACGAGATTAGCAACCCGAGGTCCCCACAACAGGTGGTATCAAAGCGTAGGTTCTGGACTGAGATAGAAGTTGAGCGGGGTAGAGTGAGTCATATGCATTTATAGTATTGCATGATTATGCAGTATTTGATTCGATGATTTAATAAATTGCATGTATTCTTGATCTACCTTTGAAATTGAATTGATTAATTTACTGATTTGTAAATTTTCAAATTCTTATCGATGTTATTATAAGAATTTTCCCGGATGATGTAAGCACCCAGAATCGAAGAGAATATTGTTCTTTGGGTGATGTAAGCACCCCTGACTGACAGAATGGTATGGTCAGACTGAACAGAACTGTATTATTGCTCAGCTGAATGAAGTATCTCTGATTGAACAAAACAGAATATCAGCGAATGACTAGATGTATTGCAGGTAGAAGTTGTTCTGAAGAACTGATTAATCGTTCAGATAACTGAAAGGTACCGATGAATGATGTATTAGATTGACTGTCTACCAACTTCAAAACCTAGCAATCAGCTGATGAATTTTGATGAAGAAATGATGAAAGAACAGAGGTATATTAATTTGTTGGTAAGTGCTTAGAACATGATTTTTGTTTATAGTTCTTTGCCACAACAGATAGAAATGATGAGAAAGAAACATATACCATCTCGAAGCTGAATGTTTTGAATATTGAAGAATGTTTTATTAGACTTTGCAAGCCTACTATGATTCTTTGAATTGTGGATGATAATAATGAAGCTCAAGATTGAGTTGTTTAATTATGGCTTGAATTCGAAGAATATGTCTGAGTAAATGCTGATGACTGAAGTATGCTATGAAAGACATAGTTTTGTTTAATAGAACTGAAGCTGAATGATGAAGCAAAAGGACTGAAATTGTAAAAATGCTACGGTGTGTGAGAAAAACACATATTTAGCTACAATTTCTATTCCAGAAGTATACAGAGAATCAGAATGAAATTGCACCTGAGAATGAAATTTCAGGTAACAAATTTATTTTGTTTTGACCTATTTATTATTGGTGCAATAGATTCATGATAGCTGAAAGCTTATTATTGAAAGAGTTGATGCCCCGCTAGCCAACTTGTGGCTAAGGGCTTTGAGAGTCTCTTTTTGTAAACAATCTTTGTTTAATATAATATACGTTCTTTAAATGGCGTTCACTTTATCTTATTATTATATAATGATATACTATTGTTATTTTGATAAAGACCTTGAATATACTAAAGTAAGATGAGATAGTGAATATAGAGAGATCACTGTCATGAAACACATCTTATGTTCACTGTATATTCTAAACAGTTCCTAGTCAATTGAGCCGTCCACAAATAAGGATAAGGATCGCTCGAGATTGAGACTAGCATTTGCGATGCCGAGTACCACGTTTCATTGGTATGGAACATAGAGATGTTCGAAGCATGCAAATGGATATTCATATGATGAATGATCGAACTACCCTATTCGGACTTTTCAAGTGGTTATCACTTATCGAGTGGATAAAGTCCGCGGTTTTGGTTGTACACCATTAGTCCTTACTACGTGAAACATCATTGAGACTCTATATGCTAGTACTGTACTTTGACTCGTTTACCGACTCTATTGGGGTCATAAGGTGTCAGGATTGGGTGCAGTTACGATACATATAGGAGTCGATGCTTTGTTGTCAAGGATTCACCACATGCTTGCGAGCGTGGATATCCTATGCGATCTGAGGAGATATTAGTGTGACAAATCTCTGGCCAGAGTACATGATGTGCTTTAAGAAATGGTTTCTTAGTAGCACATGCGATGTCACTATTTGATCTTCAAGATGAATTGCATAGTTATCGAATCTCGAACGACTCTCAATTTACCAATGGTTGTTGATTCGATCGGGATATATGGATGAAGGGACCGTACTGTACGCTAACCAAAATCTATTGGTTCTTGCAGGCACTATCAGTGATACCTAGGAAATCATGGGGCGATTTTGCTAGGCACTCTTACCATGATTCGTTGGGTAAGTCGAAATTGTTGTTCCGAGTCACAAGGAGTTGTGAGCCCACGGCTAGCTGTATCCCTGTACCATTGAGGGTCACACAAGTAATGGATTTCTATTCCCCGTTGAGATAATTAATTTTAAAGAGTTAAATTTAGTGAATAAAGAAGTGGGACTTCTTATTTAAGAATAGAGGGAGTAAGATTTCCTAAAATTACATAGCGATGGACATTTTTGGAAATCACTGAATTTGGATTCAGAAAATTTATCTTGACTTTAAAAGATGCAGAAATAGTTTCTGTGCACATTGGTGAAATTGGTTTATCAATCTGAGTCACGATGAATTTTATATTAATTTCTGAACATGCGGACTTTGCTTGTCAGGCTTGAACTTATGACTAATGGGCCCTAAGCTGTTAGCAGCCCACATTATAAATAAGTTATTGCAGTGCAGAAATTACACGTAACAAGTCACAAAATTTCAAAACCTAGAGAGCCTCCTCTTTAGAATTCGGCCGCCCCCTTCCCTCATAGTGTTCGAAATTCAGTCTGCAAATTTCTGAATTTGCAGTCTGATTTAACAGATCATATTTGTTCTATCTCATCGTAGAAACTTCTGATAGACTTTCTAGTGCAGTCTATCAGAGGGATTAAACTTCTGTTTGTGGACCTGATTGAAGAATTGTTCGTTCATCAGTTCCTGCGATATACAACAAGAGCAGATTAATCTGTTGATGTCCATAATCTCACTTCGAGATTTTAAGGTAAAATTTATATGATTTAAATTTTATGTTTTAATTTTAATCGTATGAATTTGATACTCATGATATGGAATCGTTCCATATAAAAATTTTAAAACTTCCGCTGCACCGGGTATCACTTTCTTTTCGATCCGGAGAACGACAGTGTTCCAACAGTGGTATCAGAGCCAGGTTGTTCTCGGATTTTACGATTAAAATATTTTTCAATTGTACAAGCCTCGATTTTTTAGAAAAATAAAACGAAAAAAAAAACAAAAAATTTTAAGTTTCCGGGGGGCTGCCCGCTGCCCGAAAAGACAGCGGGCGGCCGCTGCCTTGCGCGCAGCTGGGCCCCCGGCCCGATTGTCGGGGACTGCCCAGGATCATCCCGGGCAGCCAAGAAAAATTAAAATTTTATTTTTTTTTGAAATTTTGAATTTCAGCCCGTTAATTGTTATCGGGCCCAGTTTTTGGCCCGATTGAAAATTGTTTCAGTTGGTCCACGAGGCAATGAGTCAAAATTGTTTGAGCCCAAATGTGACGCCCGGGGCTGATGAGGCAGGGAGTGATCGCCGGTGCCAAGAGGTTGCACGGACAATGAGCGGCTCCTGGTAGGCTTCTAGGCGGAGGGAGACATGAATGAACCGATCTCGTGCCGGAATGAGAGGGGATTCTGAGACTGTGTAGGTATGTGACTACATAGTTGAGGAGGGTTTAAAAGATTTCATATGTACTACTCATATCAAGAAGGTGCATCTTCTTTTCGGAAGCTCATCACATAAGAACTTCAAAGTTAAGTGTGCTTGACTTGGGACAATTATAGGATGGGTGACCCCCTGGAAAGTTTTCCAGGGTGCGTGTGAGTGAGGACATAAGCACGCTAAAAAGATCCGTCTTGATACAGTGGGGAGTTACACCAAAATTTTTAAGAAAATTAATTTTTGGATAAATTTTGAATTTTGGAAATTTATAAATTTAATCCAATAAATTAAATCTTTAATTATTAATTTTGGTACAATTGATAATAAAATATAATTTTATGTATAAAATTGGATTTTATATGTAAAATATGATTTTATGGATAAACTAGATAAAATATGATTTTATATATAAAATAAGATTTTATGTATGAAATATGATTTTATCTATTTAAATTTTATTTCCATTGCATGTTATCCAATGAATTAATTTGGAATTAAAATTATTGGATAGGATGATCGATTGTCATGACCAATATTATAGGTGTATGTTAGGTTGTTTACATTTGGTTTTATTATTGTTGTTGTGTTTTATTAATGAGCCTGGTTTATGGCCCAATATGAATTGTCATATGTAATATAAGTGGGCCTGGTTTATGGTCCGTTCCCACCCTTAAAATATGTATCCCCTACTTGTCATCGAAATTTATTGTAAATTTATAAGACTCAGTGGGAGATAAAGATTTGAAGACAAAGGTGGGCCCAGCAGACAATAAAGACCGAAGAAATGTAAATTGGAAGCTCAATGTAATAGGATTGCATTGCATACTTGCATATTACCTAGGATTGGACTTAGACTCGTGATTGACAACCACGGGTCGATTAGTAATGGAATCGATCATCCTAAAATAATATATGATATTATTGTTGTATGCATGTTTAGACTAAATTGTATGAATCCCGCAAGCATACAAATTTTGAATGATGAGACAAATTTTTCGAAATTAAAATCCCTCATTTTAAATTTTATTTAAAATTGATATCAAGATTAACAAAAGGAAATTTAAATATTGTTTAAATGTTCCTACCTTCCATCAACGATCAATGTATGAGATGCTACCCGCGGGCATGGTCCGGCTCATATTATTGGGGGGGCTCGTTCGTCGGAAAGCTGTACATTGGATCGACACATGTTGTAAGTTGGGTGGAACTCCCATGGGATTGGCTCATATTATTGGGGATCCACATGGCGACCGTCCATCACAACTTAATATTGATGGGTCATCTTCACATGTCACAATAAACGGCGTCATATTATTGGGCCCTTACTGGACATGAGGTAAATAACATGGGGATTGTTTTGGAAACAATTGGGCTCTACCTTTTGAAGAGCATGGTTGGCTGATATTATTCGGGACCATGTTTTGTCAATTGGGCTCCATGTTCCCACTAAAGAAAATAATTCTCTCGTTTTCACTAGAGGGTGGTGGAATCGTTAAAATAGTGGGAGTGTAATTCATAAAATTAAACTCGCCTTATTTTATGTCTTAGTAAATTAATTAAACAATCAGTGATTATTGTCTGTTTCTTTTCAGTATTTCATTAAGATGAATTCGCGCAATCCACTATTCTCTATTATCGAACAAAACAAACTGACTGGCGCAAACTATACGAAATGGTTCCGCAAGTTGAAGATTTTCTTGACCTCGGAGAAGATGTTCTACGTATTAGAAAAATCTCCTCCGAAGGAAGCACCAGCTGATATAAGTCCGGAAGAGTTGGCCAAACTTGATAAATGATGGGACCATGATATCAAGGCCAAATTCTATATGCAAGCTTCGATGTCTGATGAACTCCAGAGGCGATTTGAGGATACCGTGAATGCTGCTGACATTCACGTACAACTCAAGGAACTTTTTGGGGCTCAATCGAGAGCTGAAAGGTTCGTTACTGTAAAAGAGTTAATGACGTGTTGCATGCGTGAAGGGACTTCGGTCCGTGATCATGGGGTACGCGTGATTTGGCTCATTCAGAAGTTGGTAACGCTTGAATTGGTATTGGAGCATGAACTCAATGTGGACTTATTACTTCTCTCTCTTCCTTCATCGTTTGACGGTTTTGTGGTGAATTTCAATATGAACAAGATAGAGGCCTCCCTTGAAGAGATGGTCAATATGCTTGTAACATATGAAGCCACTTTAAAGAAGGATAAACCGGTTCTCTTGGTGGGCTCTTCTTCTTCTGCTAAGAAGGGGCCAAGTACAAAGGGTAAGAAATGTTCTGCCCCATCCAAGAAAACCGGACCCGAGAAAAAGAACAAGACAAAGGCTTCAAACGTGGAAAAATCCAAGGATGTTTGCCATCACTGCAAGAAACTCGGTCATTGGAAACGTAACTGCAAGGAATATCTCGAGCAGTTGCGAACTGCGAAGGGTATGTTTTATATTGAAATAAATGTTTCACTTAATACTACTTCTTGGGTATTGGATACCGGATGTGGATCTCACATTTGCAATGATTTGCAGGTGATGACAAGAAGTCGCAAGCTTAGGATGGGTGAGACCCAGCTGAGGCTCGGAAATGGTTCTCGAGTTGAAGCAAAAGCTGTGGGAGACATTTGTTTAATTTTGCATAATGATTTAAATTTATTTTTGAGAGATGTTTTATATGTGCCAGATTTGGTTAAAAACATTATTTCTATTTCTATGCTTGATAGAGATGGTTTTTCTTGCAATTTTGTGAATGAGATTTGCAATATTTACAAGAATGAATGTTTAATTGGATGTGGACAACTTGAAAACGATCTATATAACTTAAAATTAAAGACGTTCCAATTAATTATGTTGATAAACCGGTAACAACAAATAAAAGAAAAATTGATAATCAAAACCCGGCAAACCTTTGGCATGCTAGGCTAGGTCATGTTTCCTCAAGGAGGATGAACAAGCTAGTGGGAGAGGGCATGTTTGATATGTCTGATATTAACTCTCTACCTACTTGTGAGTCCTGCCTGAAAGGAAAAATGACTAAATCTCCTTTCAAAGGAAAACCTGAGCGTAGTCTAAATCTATTGGATTTGATCCATACAGATGTTTGCGGACCATTTAGTATTGGTACAAAATTTGGTCACACCTACTTCATTACCTTTACTGATGATTATTCTAGGTGTGGGTACTTATATTTGATGAAATATAAGTCTGAATCATTTGAAAAGTTCAAAGAATTCAAGGCTGAAGTAGAAAACAAACTAGGTAAGAGTATTAAAGCACTTCGATCAGATCGAGGTGGAGAATACTTAAGTACCGAGTTCTTGGATTATCTAAAAGAGAATGAGATTCTCTCAGTGGACTCATCCTATGACACCTCAGCTGAATGGTGTTTTGAAGCATCGCAATCGAACCTTGTTGGACATGGTTCGATCTATGATGAGCTTCACTGAGCTCCCACCTTCGTTTTGGGGCTATGCTCTTGAAACGGCGGTATTGTTGTTGAACAACGTCCACACTAAAGCAGTGGACAAAACACCATACGAGTTATGGAATGGCAAAGCTCCTAAGTATTCGTACTTGAAGATTTGGGGATGTCCTGCTTACGTGAAGCAGACAGTGGGAGATAAGTTGGATAGTCGATCCACCTTATGTTATTTTGTAGGGTATCCAAAAAATTCAATCGGATATTATTTCTATCATCCTACTGAAACAAAAGTGTTTGTTTCAAGGAATGCCACCTTCTTGGAGAAGGAGTTCTTATTGGATAAGAAAGGCAAGATGATGGAACTCGAAGAAATTCGAGAAGAACCCGAGATACAAAATAACGATTCTATACCTCAAGAATCATCACAAGACACGCCTATTACTAGAAGATCCGAGAGGACTTCTAGGCCTCCTATTAGATATGGTCTTCTTCTTGAAGGGGATCAAAGTGAACCCGACATTGGATGTGATTCGAGAAACTTCAAGGAAGCAACTTCTGATGCTGATTCGAACTTATGGCTTGAAGCTATGCAGTCGGAAATAGACTCGATGCATGCAAACCAAGTTTGGTCTTTAGTAGATCCTCCCGATGGAATAGTTCCAATAGGGTGTAAATGGATCTACAAGAGAAAGCTTGGGCCTGATGGTAAGGTACTGACCTACAAGGCACGATTGGTTGCAAAAGGTTACACTTAAATACAAGGTGTTGACTATGATGAAACTTTTTCACCAGTCGCAATGTTCAAGTCCATAATAATCCTTATTGCCATTGCTGCATGGTATGACTATGAGATATGGCAAATGGATGTGAAGACTGCATTCCTCAATGGAAACATTAAGGAAGAGATCTATATGATGCAGCCCGAGGGATTCACATCCATGGGAAGCGAGCATAAGGTATGTAAGCTTCAAAGATCGATCTATGGTCTCAAACAAGCATCAAGAAGTTGGAACCAGAAATTTGATGAAACAATAAAGGACTTTGATTTCATCAAGAACCCGGAGGAACCGTGCGTGTACAAGAAAGTAGTTAAGGATGCTGTGACATTCTTAGTACTTTATGTTGATGACATCTTACTCATTGGGAATGATGTAGGCATGTTGCAGTCAACAAAGATATGGTTGTCAGGTAGATTCTCGATGAAGGATTTGGGTGAGGCGTCCTATATTCTAAGGATACAGATCTATAGAGATAGATCTAAGAGAATGATAGGACTTACTCAAGCTACCTACATCGACACTATATTGAAAAGGTTTTCAATGGATGAGTCCAAGAGAGGACATCTACCTATGTGTCATGGAGTCTCTCTATCCAAGTCTATGTGTCCCAAGACTGACAAAGAGATAGAAAAAATGACACACATACCATATGCATCAGCCATAGGGAGTATCATGTATGGGATGATATCTACCAGACCGGATGTGGCATTTGCTCTGAGTGTCACGAGCAGATATCAAGCCAATCCCGGTCAAATGCATTGGAAAGCCGTGAAGGATATTCTTAAGTACTTGAGAAGAACTAAGAATGTATTCATGGTTTATGGAGGAAGAGATATGAAATTGGAAGGCTATACCGACTCTAGCTTCCAAAGTGACGTGGATGACTCGAAGTCAACCTCTGGATTTGTGTTCATGCTCAATGGCGGTGCTGTCTCTTGAAAGAGTTCCAAGCAGGACACCACAGCGGATTCCACCACTGAGGCAGAATACATTGCGGCATCAGCTGCTGCTAAAGAGGCCGTTTGGATGAGGAATTTCGTCCAAGAGTTGGGAGTTATTCCTGAAGCTGTTGGTCCAGTCCCGGTGTACTGTGACAACACGGGTGCCGTTTCTCAGGCAAAGGAACTAAGGTCTCATCAAAGATCCAAACACGTACTGAGGAAATACCACATCATCCGGGAGATCGTGGAAAGAGGAGACATCACTGTCGAGAGAGTGGCCTCTGCAGACAATATCGCTGATCCACTTACTAAGCCCTTGTCAGGACCATTATTTGACAAACATCGTGAAGCAATGGGACTACGTAGTATGACTAGTTCGCTTTAGGGCAAGTGGGAGATTGAAAGAGTTGATGCCCCGCTAGCCAACTTGTGACTAAGGGCTTTGAGAGTCTCTTTTTGTAAACAATCTTTGTTTAATATAATATACGTTCTTTAAATGGCGTTCACTTTATCTTATTATTATATAATGATATACTATTGTTATTTTGATAAAGACCTTGAATATACTAAAGTAAGATGAGATAGTGAATATAGAGATATCACTGTCATGAAACACATCTTATGTTCACTGTATATTCTAAACAGTTCCTAGTCAATTGAGCCGTCCACAAATAAGGATAAGGATCGCTCGAGATTGAAACTAGCATTTGCGATGCCGAGTACCACGTTTCATTGGTATGGAACATAGAGATGTTCGAAGCATGCAAATGGATATTCATATGATGAATGATCGAACTTCCCTATTCGGACTTTCCAAGTGGTTATCACTTATCGAGTGGATAAAATCCGCGGTTTTGGTTGTATACCATTAGTCCTTACTACTTGAAACATCATTTAGACTCTATATGCTAGTACTGTACTTTGACTCGTTTACCGACTCTATTGGGGTCATAAGGTGTCGGGATTGGGTGCAGTTACGATACATATAGGAGTCGATGCTTTGTTGTCAAGGATTCACCACATTCTTGCGAGCGTGGATATCCTATGCGATCTGAGGAGATATTTGTGTGACAAATCTCTGGCCAGAGTACATGATGTGCTTTAAGAAATGGTTTTTTAGTAACACATGCGATGTCACTATTTGATCTTCAAGATTAATTGCATAGTTATCGAATCTCGAACGACTCTCGATTTACCAATGGTTGTTGATTCGATCGGGATATATGGATGAAGGGACCGTACTGTACTCTAACCAAAATCTATTGGTTCTTGCAGGCACTATCAGTGATACCTAGGGAATCATGGGGCGATGTTGCTAGGCGCTCTTACCATGATTCGTTGGGTAAGTCGGAAATTGTTGTTCCGAGTCACAAGGAGTTGTGAGCCCACGGCTAGCTGTATCCCTGAACCATTGAGGGTCACACAAGTAATGGATTTCTAATCCCCGTTGAGATAATTAAATTTAAAGAGTTAAATTTAGTTAATAAAGAAGTGGGACTTCTTATTTAAGAATAGAGGGAGTAAGATTTTCTAAAATGACATAGTGATGGACATTTTTGAAAATCACTGAATTTGGATTCAGAAAATTTATCTTGACTTTAAAAGATGCAGAAATGGTTTCTGTGCACATTGGTGAAATTGGTTTATCAATCTGAGTCACGATGAATTTTATATTAATTTTTGAACATGAAGGCTTTGCTTGACAGGCTTGAACTTATGACTAATGGGCCCTAAGCTGTTAGCAGCCCACATTATAAATAAGTTATTGCAGTGCAGAAATTACACGTATCAGGTCACAAAATTTTGAAACCTAGAGAGCCTCCTCTCTAGAATTCGGCCGCCCCCTTCCCTCACAGTGTTCGAAATTCAGTCTGCAAATTTCTAAATTTGCAGTCTGATTTAACAGATCATATCTGTTCTATCTCATCGTAGAAACTTATGATAGACTTTCTAGTGCAGTCTATCAGAGGGATTAAACTTCTGTTCGTGGACCTGATTGAAGAATTGTTCTTTCATCAGTTCCTGCGATATACAACAAGAGCAGAGTAATCTGTTGGTGTCCATAATCTCGCTTCGAGATTTTAAGGTAAAATTTATATGATTTAAATTTTATGTTTTAATTTCAATAGTATGAATTTAATACTCATGATATGGAATCGTTCCATATAAAAATTTTAAAACTTCCGCTGCACCGGGTATCACTTTCTTTTCGATCCGGAGAACGACAGTGTTCCAACAATTATATGATCACCTCTGTATCAGAAAAGAGATTGTGTGAATTGAACTGAAGAATGGAATTATTGCTTCGATGAACTGAAACTGAAGATGATTTTGTTCGTATTGAAATATCTGTTTATATTGCATGATAGATGATGATGCAATAATCGAATACAGATTAATAGAAGAATTGATGATAAGAAGCGATTAAATTATTTTCAGTAAGAACATAATGTGCAATTGAATATGATGATATAGAATCTCGAATTAAGAATCTATGATTTCGGTTCGCTATATGATGTTTGATTACAGAAATATGCCGAAATAAGTATATTCAATGCACTAGATATGTTCATGATCTAAACCAGAATTGAAAGATATGCCGATGAATAGAGATTGCAGATATATTTCAGTAAGATTCTTGACTTTAATTAAGTTGTGAACTGGAATTTATCAGAGAATTGATGAGTTTATGAATTGAATACTGCTTTTGCGGTTTACAAAATAGATGATGATATGAAAGTCAGTTACAGATGAGTCTTTATTTGATTTTACTGAAGTTATTACATCATAAAATCATGATTTTTGAAATTTTTGATATTGATTTCGAGGTTTTGGTACCGACCTCAATCGATTTTGATTGACTCTTATTTTGTTTTATAGAGTCTGGTTTGATCTACTCGTCTTGAGTTGAGATGCTAGTGAGTTGTTTTCACTTAGCATATTGTCATTCATATTATTGTTCTGTGGATGATCTTGACTTAAGTGAGTTTCCCTGATTATGAATTTCAAGAGTTACTGATTGGTTGATGTATACATTCAGTATATTATAATATTTATGACTCGTAACTGATAGAATTTCCAATTGAGATTTGGGAAATAGAACGAAGAGAAGAGATGAATGTGTGATTGATTGATCTTTTGAATTTATGTGCTTGAAGTATTGAGATAGATACTAAAATAGTCAGAATTTCTGTAATCCAAATTAAGTGAGAATTGATTTGGAAGGATTAAAGCACATTGAGATGAGATCAAGTTATTAGAATTCAATTGAGAAATAGAAATGAAGAATGAAACAGGAATTCGATCAATTGATTTCAGATTTTGTGTATTTTGGTTTGAATATTCAGATGAATATATGACCAATCAGAATGATTTTTGATTGAAAGCAATCCAGAACTGTTTAGAAGATGAAAGAAACACAGAAAGTAAACTGAAGCGATGAGAATTCAGTACAGAATGCTATATAGAGATAAGAATTGAAGCCTCAGATTAGAATGAATGAATTCTATTATGACTGATTATTTGATTGTGCCCGATATTTCCGAAAAGAGATATCAGAATTTGAAGAAATGCACAACAATAAATTTGGGATTCATCCAATAATTGTTTTATCAGACGATAAAGCAAATAGAAGTAACAGAATTAGTACGTTTTCGAAGTTAAACGTACAGAGAGTTTCTGAAGAGGTTGAAAATCATTGACTAGATTAATTCAGTGATAGTTTAGAAACTCCAGAATTGTTACGAGATTGTGATTTGAAAGAATATTTTGCGAAACTACCAAGATGAAACAGTTTATGTGAAGTAAACAGGTGGTAGTTATGAACAGATTGATGGAAATTACTGTCTACGATAATTTGTCTGTATGATCAACTCACTGAATTGTGATTAGATTCGTTGTAAGACGAACAGTAAGCCAAGAAATAATGTTTCAGATTGAAACATTTGATTTACTATTAAATTGTAATACAAATGATCCGAAAAATTTGAGTACTTTTTGAAATAAAGGTACAACATGTTATCCTTGAATTGGAAGAATAATCAGAAAAGATGAATTGAATTTCGAGAATAATTTTATCTGACATGATACCGATTATCAACAGCTCTGAATACGTTGAAATCTATGACTACAACATAAACTCTGATTACGAAATAGTCCGAATAGACTAATCAGATTTGTAGAATACATTGTACAAGATGTGAATAACAGCTATCGATTCAGATCTGTGAAGAAGATAGAGATATGATGAAATTACAGGAATGATAAAAATCTATTGTCAGGATTAAGACTTTAGATTTATTCGACATATGTGGCATCGATTGATTGATTGATGTTCTGAGAGTTGGTTATATGTGATTGCATTATACCAATTGTCGATTGATGGATTATTTGAGTTGATTTTTCGGATATTGAGAATATTCTCAGAACTTTAATACCTGATTCGGTATTACTTGACTTGATGTATTGCCACTTGATGATTATAATTCCTGTAACAGCTAATGAATCGATTTTGAGATAATGCTATGATGATATGATGAAAAGAAATCCGATTTCTTTGTGTTGAAATGCTACTACTGAAGTATATGATATCAGATCAGACATGATTTGTTGACAGCAGATCAGATTTGATTTGAGGAACACAAGGATGATGAATATGAATCTGTTGAAAGAGTGGGTGCCCAGTGAGCCAACTTGTGGCTATGGGCTTTGATGACTCTTTGTACAAACGATCTTTTGTTTAATGTAATTTACACTTTTATTAATGGCAATGACTTTATCTTTCTTCATATTGTTATATTGTGATATACTATTGTTTTTTTGATAAAGACCTTGAATATACTATAATGTATGTAAGATGTGGTAGAACATGGGGATGTCTATCATGAAATACATCTTATAGTCACTGTATATTCTAAACTGTTCCTAGTCGATTGAGCCGTCCGATAATAAGGATAAGGATCGCTCGAGTTTGAGACTAGCATTTGTGATGCGGAGTACCACGTTTCATTGGTAGGGAACATGGAGATGTTCGAAGCATGCAAATGGATATTCATAGGATGAATAATCGAACTACCCTATCCGGACTTTCCAAGTGGTTATCACTTATCGAGTGGATAAAGTCCGCGGTTTTGGTTGTACACCAATAGTCCTTACTACTTGAAACATCATGGAGACTCTATATGCTAGTACTGTGCTTTGACTCGTTTACCGACTCTATGGGGGTCATCAGGTGTCGGGATTGGGTACAGTTACAACACATATAGGAGTCGATGCATTGTTGTCAAGGATTCACCACATACTTGCGAGTGTGGATATCCTATGCGATCTGAGGAGATATTAGTGTGACGAATCTCTGGCCAGAGTACTTGATGTGATTTAAGAAATGGTTTCTTAGTAGCACATGCGATGTCACTAATTTGATCTTCAAGATGTATTGCATAGTTATCGAATCTTGAGCGACTCTCGATATACCAATGGTTGTTGATTCGATCGGGATATATGGATGAAGGGACCGTACTGTACGCTAACCAAAATCTACTTGTTCTTGTAGGCACTATCAGTGATACCTAGGGAATCATGGGGCGATGTTGCTAGGCGCTTTACCATGATTCGTTGGGCAAGTCGGAAATCGTTGTTCCGAGTCACAAGGAGTTGTGAGCCCACGGCTAGCTGTATCCCTGAACCATTGAGGGTCACACAGTGTAATGGAGTTTTAATCCCCGTTGAGATAGTTAAATTTAAAGAGTTAAATTTAATGAATAAAGAAGTTGGACTTCTTAAATAAGAGTAAGGGAGTAGGATTTCCTAAAATGACATAGGGATGTACATTTTTGGAAACCACTGAATTCGGATTCAGGAAAATTTATCTTGACTTTAAAATGTGCAGAAATGGTTTCTGTGCACATTGGTAAAATCGGTTTATCAATCGGAGTCACGATGAATTTTATATTAATTTCTGAACATGCGGGCTTTGCTTGTCGGGCCTCAACTTATGACTAATGGGCCCTAAGGTGTTAGTGGCCTGCATTATAAATAAGTTATTACAGTACAGAAATTACACACAACAGGTCATTATTTTTGAGACAGGATTTTCGAAACCCTCCTCTCTCTCTCAAACATATTTCGGCCGAACCCCTCCCTCTCTGTCAGAGAAATTCCGGTCTGTGATTTTGAATTGCAGTCAGGAATAACGAATCAGATTCGTTTAATCTCTTTGCAGAAAAACTTCTGATAGAGTTTCTAGTGCAATCTATCAAAGGGATTTAAACCCCATTCGTGGACCTGATTGAAGGAGTTCATCAGTTCCTGGGAGAGACAACAAGAGCAGATTAATTCTGTTGGTGTCCAATAATCTCGCTTCGAGATTGAAGGTAAAATTTAATTAATTGTTATTTGAATTTTACACACACAATATAATTTAATCGTTGAAGGGTTGATACCCACACCATGGAATTGTTCCATGATAAAATTTTTAAACTTCCGCTGCACCGGGTATCAATCGTGATTGATCTGGGAACACGCCAGTTTTCCATCAGTGGTATCAGAGCCAGGTTGCTCAGATCAAACGATTAAATTAATCGATTGTACAAAAATTTTTGAGTCTCGGTTTTTGAAACAAAATAAATATTTTTAAATAAAAAAAAAATTTTCGGGGCAAAAACCCGGGCAGCGATTGGATCGCTGCCCGGTGGGGCAGCAATTGTTGCTGCCCCGGGCGGCGCACAGCGCCGCCCAAAGGGGGTGCACGGCGCCGCCCACGGCGGCGCACGGCGTTGCCCAGGGGCGGCGCTCAGCGCCGCCAGGGCAGCGCTCGGCGCTTCCCAGCGCAGCGCTGTGCGCTGCGCAGGGCAGCGCTGGGCGCTGCCCAGGGCGGCGCCAGGCGCCGCCAGGGCAGCAACTGTTGCTGCCCTAAAGGGGCAGCCGGGCTGCCCCGTCCCGCGCCCACGGGTGCGGGCCGGCCCGGGAGTGTCCCGGGCGGCCCGCGGGAAAAATTAAATTTTTTATTTAAAATTAATTTTAATGTGTTAAAATTTTATTTTTGGTCCGGTCAAAAATTGTTTTTGATTGGTTCACGAGATTTCGGATCGAATTGTTCGAGTCCGTAAATTTAAAAATTGATTTTTGGATAAATTTGAATTTTTGGAAAATTTTAATATTTTATCCTTAAATTGAATTTTGAAATCAATTATTTTGGTACAATTGATGATAAGATTTGATCTTATGATATATTAAGTAAAATATGATTTTATCTATAAAATTGGATTTTGTAGATAAAATATGATTTTATTTGATAAAGAGATAAAATATGATTTTATATGTGAAATGAGATTTTATATGTAAAATATGATTTTATCTTGTTTAATTTGAATTGCCACTGCATGTTATCCAATAAATTAATTTTGAATTAAAAGTTATTGGATAAGGATGATCGATTGCCATGACCAATTTTGTAGGTGTATGTTAGGAATTTACATTTTGTTTTATTGTTGTTGGTTTTATTAATGGGCCTGGTTTATGGCCCAATATGAATGTCATATGTAATAAAAGTGGGCTTGGTTTATGGCCCGTTCCCACCCCTAAAAATGTATCCCCTACTTGTCATTGCTATTTATTGTAAATACATTAGATTTAGTGGGAGATCAAGATTTGAAGATGGTGGGCCCAGCAGACAATAAAGACTGAAGAAATGTAAATTGGAAGCACATGTAATAGGATTGCATTGCATACTGCATATTACCTAGGATTGGACTAAGACTCGTGATTGGCAACCACGGGTCAATTAGAAATGGAATCGATCATCCTAAATAATATATGATATTATGATTGTATGCATGTTTAGACATAATTGCGTGAATCCGGCAAGCATGCAATAAATTGAATATGATGAGACAAATATTTTTATAATTAAAAATCCCTCATTTTAAATATGATTTAAAATTAATATCAAGATAAATAAAGGAAATTTAAATTTGTTTAAATGTTCCTACCTTCCATCAACGATCAATGTATGTGATGCTACCCGCGGATACGGTCCGGCTCATATTATTGGGGGGGGCCCGTCCGTCGGAAAGCTGTACATTGGATCGACAAATGTTGTAAGTTGGGTGGAACTCCCATGGGATCGGCTCATATTATTGGGGGATCCACATGGCGACCGTCCATCACAACTTAATATTGATGGGTCATCTTGACATGTCACTTTAAACGGCGTCATATTATTGGGCCCTTATTGGACATGAGGTAAATACATGGGGGTTGCTTTGGAAGCAATTGGGCTCTACCTTTTGAGAATTATGGTTGGCTGATATTATTCGGGACCATAAGTTTGTCAATTGGACTCCATGTTCTCACTAAGGAAAAGTTTCCCGTTTTCACTAGAGGGTGGTGAAATCGTTAAAATAGTGGGAGTGAGATTCTTAAAATTAAATTCGCCTATTTTATGTCTTAGTAAATTATTTAAACAATCATTGATATATGTCTGTTTTTCTTTTCAGTATTTCATACAATGAATTCCCGTAATCCATTATTCTCGATCCTCGAACAAAACAAGTTAACTGGCGCAAACTATACGGAATGGTTCCGGAAGTTGAAGATTGTCTTGACTTCGGAGAAGATGCTCTACGTGTTAGAGAAATCACCTCCGAAGGAAGCACCAGCTGACGTAAGTCCGGAGGAATTGGCCAAACTTGATGCATGGTGGGACCATGACATCAAGACCAAATGCTATATGCAAGCCTCGATGTCTGATGAACTCCAGAGGCGATTTGAGGACACCGTGAATGCTGCTGACATTCACGCTCAACTCAAGGAACTTTTTGGGGCTCAATCGAGGGCTGAAAGGTTCGCTACTGTTAAGGAGCTAATGACGTGTCGCATGCGTGAAGGGACTTCGGTCCGTGATCATGGGGTACGAGTGATTTGGCTCATACAAAAGTTAGCGACCCTTGATTTGGTGTTGGAGCATGAACTCAACGTGGATTTACTGCTTCTGTCTCTTCCTTCTTCGTTTGACGGATTTGTGGTAAATTTTAATATGAACAAGATAGAGGCCACCCTTGAAGAGATGGTCAATATGCTTGTGACATATGAATCCACACTAAAGAAGGATAAACCAGCTTTCTTGGTGGGCTCCTCATCTTCTACTAAGAAGGGGCCAAGTACGAAGGGCAAGAAACGTTCTGCCCCACCCAAGAAAGTCGAGCCCGAGAAGAAGCACAAGACAAAGGCTTCAAACAATGGAAAATCCAAGGATGTTTGCCATTACTGCAAGAAGCCCGGTCATTGGAAGCGCAACTGCAAGGAATATCTAGAGCAGTTGGGAACTGCAAAGGGTATGTTCTATATTGAAATAAACATTTCACTTAATACTACTTCTTGGGTATTGGATACCGGATGTGGATCTCACATTTGCAATGATTTGCAGGTGATGACAAGAAGTCGCAGGCTTAGAATGGGTGAGACCCAGCTGAGGCTCGGGAATGGTTCCAGAGTTGAAGCAACAGCCATTGGAGATGTTTGTTTAATTTTGCAGAACGGTTTTAAGTTATTTTTAAGAGATGTTTTATTTGTTCCGGATTTAATTAAAAACATTATTTCTGTTTCTATGCTAGATAGAGATGGTTATTCTTGCAATTTTGTGAATGAGATTTGCAATATTTACAAGAATGAATGTTTGATTGGAAATGGACAACTTGAAAACGATCTATACAACTTAAAACTAAAAGACGTTCCAATAAATTATATTGATAAACCGGCGACAACAAACAAAAGGAAAATCGATAGTCAAAACACGGCAAACCTTTGGCACGCTAGACTAGGTCATATTTCCTCAAGGAGGATGAACAAGCTAGTGGGAGAGGGCATGTTTGATATGTCTGATATTAACTCTCTACCTACTTGTGAATCCTGCCTAAAAGGGAAAATTACTAAATCTCCTTTTAAGGGGAAACCTGAGCGTAGTCAAAATCTGTTGGATTTGATCCATACAGATGTTTGTGGACCATTTAGAGTTGGGACTCAATATGGCCACACCTACTTCATTACCTTTACTGACGATTATTCAAGGTATGGGTATTTATATTTAATGAAATATAAGTCTGAAGCATTTGAAAAGTTCAAAGAATTCAAGGCTGAAGTAGAAAACAAGCTAGGTAAAAGTATTAAAGCACTTCGATCAGATCGAGGTGGAGAATACTTAAGTACCGAGTTTTTGGACTATCTAAAAGAGAATGAGATTCTCTCTCAGTGGACTCCTCCTATGACACCACAGCTGAATGGTGTATCGGAGCGTCGTAATCGAACTTTGTTGGACATGGTTCGATCCATGATGAGCTTCACTGAGCTTCCACCTTCGTTTTGGGGCTATGCGCTTGAAACGGCGGTATTGTTGTTGAACAACGTCCACACTAAAGCAGTGGACAAAACACCATACGAGTTATGGAATGGCAAAGCTCCTAAGTATTCGTACTTGAGGATTTGGGGATGTCCTGCTTACGTGAAGCGGACAGTGGGAGATAAGTTGGATAGTCGATCCAGCTTATGTTATTTTGTAGGGTATCCTAAGAATTCAATCGGATATTATTTCTATTATCCTGCTGAAACAAAGGTGTTTGTTTCTAGGAATGCCACCTTCTTGGAGAAGGAGTTCTTATTGGATAAGAAAGGCGAGATGATGGAACTCGAAGAAGTTCGAGAAGAACCCGAAATACAAAATAACGATCCTACGCCTCAGGAACCATTACTGGACACGCCTGAACCTAGAAGATCCGAGAGGACTTCTAGACCTCCTGTTCGATATGGTCTTCTTCTTGAAGGGGATCAAGATGAACCCGACATTGGATGTGATCCAAGAAACTTCAAGGAAGCAATTTCTGATGCGGATTCAAATTTATGGCTTGAAGCTATGCAGTCTGAATTGGATTCAATGCATACAAACCAAGTTTGGTCTTTAGTAGATCCTCCTGATGGAATTGTTCCAATAGGGTGTAAATGGATCTACAAGAGAAAGCTTGGGCCTGATGGTAAGGTATTGACCTACAAGGCGCGATTGGTGGCGAAAGGTTACACTCAAAGACAAGGAGTTGACTATGATGAAACCTTTTCACCAGTTGCAATGTTAAAGTCCATAAGAATCCTTATTGCCATAGCTGCATGGTATGACTATGAGATATGGCAAATGGATGTGAAGACTGCTTTTCTTAATGGAGACATTAAGGATGAAATCTATATGAAGCAGCCAGAGGGGTTCACATCCATGGGAAGCGAGCATAAGGTATGCAAGCTTCAGAGATCAATTTATGGTCTAAAACAAGCATCAAGAAGTTGGAACCAGAAATTTGATGAAACAATAAAAGATTTTGGTTTCATCAAGAACCCGGAGGAACCGTGCGTGTACAAGAAAGTAGTTAAGGATGCTGTGACATTCTTAGTACTTTATGTTGATGACATCCTACTCATTGGGAATGATGTAGGGATGTTACAGTCAACAAAGATATGGTTATCAGGTAGATTCTCGATGAAGGATTTGGGTGAGGCATCCTACATTCTTGGGATACAGATCTATAGAGATAGATCTAAGAGAATGATAGGACTCACTCAATCAACCTACATCGACACCATATTGAAACGGTTTTCAATGGATGGGTCCAAGAGAGGACATCTACCCATGTGTCATGGAGTTTCTCTATCCAAGTCTATGTGTCCCAAGACTGATGAAGAGATAGAGAATATGACACATGTACCATATGCGTCAGCTATAGGTAGTATCATGTATGGGATGATATCTACCAGACCGGATGTAGCATTTGCTCTGAGTGTCACGAGCAGATATCAAGCTAATCCCGGTCAAATGCATTGGAAAGCCGTGAAGGACATTCTTAAGTACTTACGAAGGACTAAGAATATGTTCATGATATATGGAGGACGAGATCTGAAATTGGAAGGCTATACCGACTCTAGCTTCCAAAGTGACGTGGATGACTCGAAGTCAACCTCTGGATTTGTGTTCATGCTCAATGGCGGTGCTGTCTCTTGGAAGAGTTCCAAGCAGGACACCACAGCGGATTCCACCACTGAGGCTGAATACATTGCAGCATCAGCTGCTGCTAAAGAGGCCGTTTGGATGAGGAAGTTCGTCCAAGAGTTGGGCGTCATTCCTGAATTTGTTGGTCCAGTCCCGGTGTACTGTGACAACGCGGGTGCCGTTGCTCAAGCAAAGGAACCAAGGTCTTATCAAAGATCCAAACACGTACTGAGGAAATACCACATCATCCGGGAGATTGTGAAAAGAGGAGACATCACTGTCGAACGAGTGGCCTCTGCAGACAATATCGCTGATCCGCTTACTAAGCCCTTGTCAGGACCATTGTTTGACAAACATCGCGAAGCAATGGGTCTACGTAGTATGACTAGTTGGCTATAGGGCAAGTGGGAGATTGAAAGAGTGGGTGCCCAGTGAGCCAACTTGTGGCTATGGGCTTTGATGACTCTTTGTACAAACGATCTTTTGTTTAATGTAATTTACACTTTTATTAATGGCAATGACTTTATCTTTCTTCATATTTTTATATTGTGATATACTATTGTTGTTTTGATAAAGACCTTGAATATACTATAGTGTATGTAAGATGTGGTAGAACATGGGGATGTCTATCATGAAATACATCTTATAGTCACTGTATATTCTAAACTGTTCCTAGTCGATTGAGCCGTCCGATAATAAGGATAAGGATCGCTCGAGTTTGAGACTAGCATTTGTGATGCGGAGTACCACGTTTCATTGGTAGGGAACATGGAGATGTTCGAAGCATGCAAATGGATATTCATAGGATGAATAATCGAACTACCCTATCCGGACTTTCCAAGTGGTTATCACTTATCGAGTGGATAAAGTCCGCGGTTTTGGTTGTACACCAATAGTCCTTACTACTTGAAACATCATGGAGACTCTATATGCTAGTACTGTGCTTTGACTCGTTTACCGACTCTATGGGGGTCATCAGGTGTCGGGATTGGGTATAGTTACAACACATATAGGAGTCGATGCATTGTTGTCAAGGATTCACCACATACTTGCGAGTGTGGATATCCTATGCGATCTGAGGAGATATTAGTGTGACGAATCTCTGGCCAGAGTACTTGATGTGATTTAAGAAATGGTTTCTTAGTAGCACATGCGATGTCACTAATTTGATCTTCAAGATGTATTGCATAGTTATCGAATCTTGAGCGACTCTCGATATACCAATGGTTGTTGATTCGATCGGGATATATGGATGAAGGGACCGTACTGTACGCTAACCAAAATCTACTGGTTCTTGTAGGCACTATCAGTGATACCTAGGGAATCATGGGGCGATGTTGCTAGGCGCTTTACCATGATTCGTTGGGCAAGTCGGAAATCGTTGTTCCGAGTCACAAGGAGTTGTGACCCACGGCTAGCTGTATCCCTGAACCATTGAGGGTCACACAGTGTAATGGAGTTTTAATCCCCGTTGAGATAGTTAAATTTAAAGAGTTAAATTTAATGAATAAAGAAGTTGGACTTCTTAAATAAGAGTAAGGGAGTAGGATTTCCTAAAATGACATAGGGATGTACATTTTTGGAAACCACTGAATTCGGATTCAGGAAAATTTATCTTGACTTTAAAATGTGCAGAAATGGTTTCTGTGCACATTGGTAAAATCGGTTTATCAATCGGAGTCACGATGAATTTTATATTAATTTCTGAACATGCGGGCTTTGCTTGTCGGGCCTCAACTTATGACTAATGGGCCCTAAGGTGTTAGTGGCCTGCATTATAAATAAGTTATTACAGTACAGAAATTACACACAACAGGTCATTATTTTTGAGACAGGATTTTTGAAACCCTCCTCTCTCTCTCAAACATATTTCGGCCGAACCCCTCCCTCTCTGTCAGAGAAATTCCGGTCTGTGATTTTGAATTGCAGTCAGGAATAACGAATCAGATTCGTTTAATCTCTTCGCAGAAAAACTTCTGATAGATTTTCTAGTGCAATCTATCAAAGGGATTTAAACCCCATTCGTGGACCTGATTGAAGGAGTTCATCAGTTCCTGGGAGAGACAACAAGAGCAGATTAATTCTGTTGGTGTCCAATAATCTCGCTTCGAGATTGAAGGTAAAATTTAATTAATTGTTATTTGAATTTTACACACACAATATAATTTAATCGTTGAAGGGTTGATACCCACACCATGGAATTGTTCCATGATAAAATTTTTAAACTTCCGCTGCACCGGGTATCAATCGTGATTGATCTGGGAACACGCCAGTTTTCCAACATCTGTATGGAATGAAAGCAAAGAAGAAGAACCAGAATTAGTAATTGAATGATAGATATAACTTTTGAAGCTGAAATTGATTAGTTAAGTGGAAAAGTTATTCTTGAAACATCATTCAATTCAGAATAGAGAAAGAGCAAAGTTTAATTTACAGATTCAAAATATGAATGTGAATACTGATTTTGAAGCGATGAATAGAATAACAGTGTAGACTTGATATATCTTCTATGCGGAGCATAGAATGATATCGAGAAAGAAACAAGTCGTTACTGAAGTTGAATTTCACTAACTGAGATATCAGATGGAATTGATGATTCGATTGAACGATTTAATCTTTTCAGTTTGATATGATGGATCTGATTTGTTCCATGAGAATAAGAGAAGGAAGTATCAGAACATTCTTCCGATGTACTTTATTCAGATGCGATAGATATTGACGAGATTCTGAGTTAAGTTGATTATTCGACAAATCCTTGATTGAAGAAAGAAATAACTCAGATTCAATGACTTAAAGTACAACTGAATAGATACTGATTACAAGAGAATAGAAGCAGTTTTGAAGTAATAATTTGATAAGAGATTGAAAGATGAAGTGAGATACGAAATACAGAGTGGTTGATTGAAGTGAGAATCACTTCAGATAATCATTCAGTCTATTAGATTTGATATTCTGGATGAATACGATTTCGAGGACGAAATCATTTCTTAGAAGGGAGGAATTGTAAGGCCCGAAAATATTAAATTATTAATTATGAGATTTGAGAATTAAATTTCATATTATGGGCTAATATTGATTTGTTATGGAAATGATAGATTTAATTTTCGAGCCGAAAATATTTAATTTGAGAATTTACGGATTTTGAGAATTAAATTTCGAGAATTCTTAAATTAAAAGAATAAATATTTGATTTGAATATTTATGGAATTTGAGATTAAATTCCATATTTCGGAAATTAAAGAAGATGTATTTTGAAAATGAAACCCGATCAGGGGTTTATTGGAGAATATCAAAGATTCGAGGGCTAAAATGCAAAAGGCCGGGATTATTGATTTAATCCGAATTTATTTAATTTTAATCCGAGTATATTTAATTTGGGAATATTTAGAGTTTCGATTTTAATTCTAATATTCTTAAATTATTTTGGATTGAAATTGAATTAAAACGAAGGCCGAGGACCGAATTGCAATTATTGAAGACTTGAGGGACTAAATTGCAATTTATGCAATACATATCTGATTTTAAGTTGATTATCAGCTTGCAACGTGTATTATTCAGAAAACTTCAGAATTTGGAAAGGAGAACAGAGGAGCCGAAGTTGTTCCCTTTTTCTTTGAATTCGATTTCTTCGAAACCCTGAACTTTTGATCCGCTCGTACGATTTCAATTCTGAAAGATGTTCTGGAATCCTTGCGACGAGGGCTTAGATTTGATGTAAGTATTTAATCCTTTCGGCATGTTTTGAAGAACGAAATATGGCAGAGATTAGATTATGAAACTATGTTGTGTCTTTGAGTTCGTATGCCATTCGATATCGCAGTCGGATTGGAAATGAATTAAGAAACGAACTTGTCATGGTTTCAGCATGTTTTTGACTTGTTAACATGTGATTATAGCTGCTGATATGATGAATTGAATGATGAATTCAGCTGATATAAGTGATACAAATGATTGAGTTGATTAGAAATGAATTCGATACCGAGTCGGTTCCCGATTTTCAATTGCTATGCCGGCGGTTGATGTTTTGACTTTGTTTTGATAGCCTATAACTGAGTTGAGATAGTTGTTTAGATGTTATGAATGTTATAGCATTTTTATTTCTCGATTTCAGTTGAGTTTCGAAGGCTAACGATTCAAGAATCCGAGTTATATCGAATAAGAAGAAGTTGAAGTTTGAAATGATGTTGATTGAATCTATATTGATGATTTTGATTCAATTCTGAAATGATTGAATAGAATGAGGTTTGATATACATGTTTTGATGATATGTTTCAGAGTTTAATAGGAGACTATTGACTCAAGAACCTCAACTTGAAACCGAAGAAGAAATGATGATAGTGGAAGTTGTTTTCCCTTGAAGATCGAATGTTATTTGAATGAGCAGATTTGCTATGAGTTGTGGTACTTCCTATCCAGATGTGGAACATCGTCAACTCGAGAATGAAAGGTAAAATGACGACATCGCGAGTCAGGGACTGTGAAACTCAAGAACGACTATTCTTGAGTTATCCCGAACAAACCACATACTTGTTTAAGTATTTGTTCTTGAGGTAGAACTTATGTTATTGTCGATCCATTACAGGTAGTGGATCTTTATTGCTTTTGATATGATTGTATATTGAATTGATTCTATGCCAAGGTTGCGGTTAACCTTATTTTCTAGCCCGGAATGGCTACGATAGATGGATATCCATGTCAAGATCGGATACGAATCTTGATGGCAACGAAGTGATAAGAATCAATTTTTGAGATAAGCGCGCTATATAAATTGAGTTTTGATTTGAAGTTTGAGTCGATATATGCGTTATCTTTACTCTATTCTTGAGTTGATATGTTTAGAGTTGATATGAATTTATTTAACGCATTTTTATGTCGATTATACTGAGAATGATTTCTCACCGGAGTTTATCCGGCTGTTGCTTTGTTTTGTATGTGTGAATTGCAACAGATGGGGCAGGAGCTGGTCTGAGATGACATTGATAGATTGGGAGCGAGACTTAGCAAGTGTGGACTCGGGTTTTAAGCAGAAGAATGGTAGTTAGATAACATCAAACTTGATATGAACTTATAGACTTGAAGCTCACATTTGAGTCTTTGTGTAGCTTGCTCAATTAATGTCTATTATGTTATTCGAATTGATGTATTCAACGCATGTTTTGATGCCAGAGACTTCGTATATGAATATATGCATGTTCTCAGATGTTATATCATGTATAGACTTGAATATATTTGAAGGATCTTGCCAATATTCCAAGGTTTGACAGCAAACAGATTCTGCAGAAATTTTGAAGCAAGAGGCACGCTCGATCCTGGGAATTTGTAGGATCGAGCGCGGCCATCAATTTGTAAAAACAGAGACTTGTAACCTTGAGCTCGCTCGATCGCAGGTAATTGTAGGATCGAGCGTGGCAAGTAAATGGGCACACCGAGAGTTTTGATTCATGGCTCACTCGATCGGCTAACTTTGCCGGATCGAGCGAGGCCAATATATGTGCAGACCCGAGAATTTGATATTTTGCTCACTCGATCGGCTGACTTTGCCCGATCGAGCGAGGCTCTGAGATTTTAAAAAAAAAAAATTTCTGCTCTTGATTTATTATTCTTTAATTGTTTGATTAATTGTCTAATTAATCATTAGCTGCCCTAAAACGAGATTAGCAACCCGAGGTCCCCACATCTTGCGTATCCACTAGGCACAAATCTAGCACCATTCGAAACACGATTATGCTGGTCAAATTAAAAAAAAACTTGTCCGCTCATATTCACTATCCCAAGTGAATTTCATACAGACAATTCCAATCTATACCCTAGCTGGTTCAGGGAATCTTCCATATCACTAACTAGATTTATCCATCTAGTAATTCCCAAAATCTTGGTGCAGAATACTCATAGTTAGGAAACACATATCATAGCACCGTTCTGTCCACCGAAATCCAAATCGGTATATCTCTTCAAGAGAATTCATCTTTCATTGAGCTATATCCTAACGTAACTGTTGTTTGATCTCCAGACTGGGATGACCTTCCCATAACCCTTGGAAGCACGAACAAGTTTCTAGAGCAATATTTGGAACCAAATCACCATTTCTATTCCTGATCGTAGTTCACGTTTCTCAGTATAACTCAACACTATGCATTGATGAAACTCTCATCACATGCCAGTCCTGTCATAACAGTCCTCTCTTAAATATTGGTCTACGAAGTCATGCATACGCCGCAATGGAAATCGTTGCATCTCTAAAGAACTATATCATCTCAATCACAGGTTACTCACCTATGAATTTCAATCGATAGGCTAGTCAAATATCTTTACAGGATTTAGTTAACTTTGGACATCCTCCTGATAGTTATACATACTTGCAATCACTGCACACTTCTCAAGACTAAGGCAAGCTCCCACCAAAATGCTCGACTGGGACATTCCACAGTACACCGGCATATGGAAACGCTTCCTATCCTGTCTCGAAGTAGACAATCATTTGTTTTCTAGTATAACTCATCTCGGAGTCTCTGATGACACCATCATAGCTAATTATATTCTCGCGAGATCTGTCCCACTGATCTTTATAGGAAACTAGTCCCAACGGATCCAATATTTTCACTAACTCATGTTCCTGCTAAAACACATCAGCCCTAACATGATTTGGAAAGTCTAAGATTCTTGACGAACACGTCACTCCTAGAACTCGCGTAAGCCACCTAGTTACCAAGGTCTTCAAAGAACATGCCTAGCGTTACCATGCTTGAAATAATCTTCATGACACGTCGCGTAACCAACTATTGTCTATTGCTGAAACGCAACAACCTTGACATTCAGTCCGCACTTAATGTGACTCGCTGACTGGAAAGAACAAAGTTGCTTCATCGTGATCTTACAAAGTCTTCAATTCCAACGACAATCTTGTTGACTACTAAGTCGATCATTGACTGATTCAATCATCTTAATGTCATCGTGCATCACACGCCGAAAGATTAGTGACAACAATCTTGCTAAACCCTGAAAAACAAGTCTTAGCTATTGTTTCGCATCTCCCAACGAGACAATTGATGTTAAAAAGCCCATTAGAATCCATATTGTTCGTCAAACCTAATCCCACTGGATAAATCAAATATTCTTACTGAATATCGTAGCAAAGCATTTGGCTAACAACCTTCAAAATTGTCGTCGACTAATGCAGTGGAGCAACTACTTGATCTCTTCCTTACTCAACCTTGAGCATACTATTGCTAATACTTAAGCATTTTCTTGGATCAATCTCGGCTTCTACTTAATAAGAAAACACTATACTGAGGAACTACCAATTCCCGTGTTGCCCTTACTACGGCTGATAACCAAGTTATCACCAAAATTTGACTACACGAGTCAATTTTACAATCGTCCTCGATTAGCAGCAATCCCAAAAAATCCATCTCTGACAATCCTAGAGATTCAAATTATAACCAAATCGCCAACTGATCTGAGGCTGTACCAAGTACCAATATCCTAAGCACAATGCGTCAAAACTCTATCCCAAGTACTCCTCGATCTACTATATCCTAATAATCACTAATTGGACTCGCTTATCAACAACGTCAATCTACTGTGGCTTGCAATTGACCCATCGATGTCGATCAAATCACCATTGATCCTCGAAACCTACATGGCTCTATCAATAAACTTGATCTAGTTGCCACAAGTCTTCTTATTCCCAAACGCAAGAATCACGCTGGTTCACATATCTATCCTTGACAGCATCAGGCGATTGCTAAGAGTAGTCACTGACACTCATCTTGCGCCATCTCATATGATGATCATGCCGATTTTACACAACTAGATACGGATTTGAGCACTTTACAAAAAAAAGGTGAAATTTGTAGCCTCCATAACCTCTCTGATTTATGTACTGCACTTGTTCAGGATAGTGAGATTCGTTCATAGTACCTGGAACACTTGCTGGTTCTGTAACACTCACTTTATTCAACGCAGCTACCTGTGTAGTCAGTGCAGATAATTGGGTAGTGATAGATGTGAGAGGATCCACTGCATACACTCCAACTGGCTTCTTAACTCCCATACGCTCAGATGGCCATTGAAAACTATTGATCGTCATCTGTTCCATCATATCATAGGCCTGAGCGGGATCCTTCGCAAATATAGTACCTCCAGCCGTGGAATTGGTCGAGCAAATACTACCACTGAAAATCAACCTAAATATATATATCAATTAAGCTCGAATATATCGCAAGTGCACGAGTCAAGTAATAATATAGTGTACAAAGTACGAGTATCGTCCCACAGAGATTGATGTCTGACAAAATTACTCAAGTATTATTCTTTAGTTAATTAAGATAAGATGATAATAAATTAATAAACTAAAATAAAAGATGAAAAAAACAAAATAATAAAATTAAATTCAGAAAATAAATAAACGATTTTTAGGATCTCGGTTCACCTACCCCTTTTTTTTCTCTAATGATTGAAATTCGGTTCTCAAATCATGCTTTTGACGTAATTCCCTAATCTATCAATATACTCTGTCGAGCGATATTAATCTAATTAACAAATTGCAATAACCAAGTGTCCTTGTGTTATTTAACAATTGCAATTGCATTACGATTTGTGGAATCCTCTAGCTTTCGACCTATTGGACTATGACTATCAACATGTATCCAACCTCATATGTCTTTTCAAGTTGTAGATCCATGGACTATATTACCCTATCATGTTATAAAATCTCCTTTCAGTATCAATTATAACACATAAAATCAATTCGAAGTTGATCAATCTCCAAATACTCAATAAACACAGTAATATAATCAAGAATGAATAAAACCAAATTCAATCTTCAAGAAGAAATCAAAACAAAGTTTTAGGGGTAGGATCCCCTAAATCCCAACAAAAATAAGAGAGAAAAGAAGAAACTAGTTTGCGCGGTTCTTGAGATCTTCACGTCGTATCCCTCTTTTGCTCTTGGTTCTCGCTTGGTGGCTGCCTCTCTCCCTTGCATTTCTGATGTGTGGAACTTTGGAACCCTTTCTCACGTCTGATATGTTCCCTTTTATATGTGGTTGAAAGCCCATCCAATAAAGCCCTAAAAAATATCAACTTTTAATGTTAGAAAATTAATATTTTTTCAGTCCGCGTTACGCCATGGCGCAGAAAAGTCACGCCATAGCGTGAAAAGTTCTGTCTCGATTCTCAGCTTTTTACCAGTTCACGCCATGGCGCAGAAAATTTCACGCCATAGCGTGAAACGTTCTGTTTTCACTTCTTCAAAATCCTCGGTTCATGCCACGGCGCAGGAAAAATCACGCCATGGCTTGAAAAGTTCTGCCTCCAGTTTTCAGCGCGCAGTTATCTTACAAAAATCATAACGTGAGTTCTAACCGTCGGATTGAGCTGAAATTTTGACAACATCTTCAAAACATCTTGAAATTTAATTTGAACAGTGGAGATTTGATTTGGAGCTCCCAAAAATTAAATTTGAATTTTTTATCAAGGCTTCTCCGTAATTCATTATTCAAAAACCCATTTTCCTACAAAATTAATCCGGAGAGTGAAATGATCATGCATGAGATTAATTACAAATAAACAAATAAAAATACACATGAAACCATATGAATGCATGCCAAATAGACATAAAATAATGCACACAAAATGCACTTATCAACACCCCCATACTTAAATCTTGCTCGCCCTCGAGCAAGACATGCAAAACAATATGCAAACAACTACAAAAGTAAGAATGAATCATGAACGTGCACAGCATCCGAAAAGTTCCCACATTAAAAAATTTAAAACCACAAACTTTTAATTGTTCACAATACACTATCAGTTTAACGTAAACGTGTGTGTGCGCCATGTTATTCTAGTTTTGTGCAAATTCAAAAGAATCCATCCTAAGAATGTTTAGCAACCTATGACAATTCAATCAAGTATCACAATCTAGCACTCTTTCATCCCAACAATCCCAAACAAAACATTCATTCTCTTGAGAATAATTACGTACCTCCAGATTTTGCACCCGTTTTTTTTATAAGCTCCAATAATTACCCGCAAACTTAGCTATAACTAAGATAGGATTCGAATTTCAATCCCCTTGTCTATAGCCCGGATGGAACTACAATCTCATTTATCCCGCAAACTAAGCTATGGAAAATTGATTAGGATTTCAACCATTTTCCAAGCCCGGATGGAATTGTTATTTTAAAATTTATTTAAAAATTTTTTATTAACCCCACGGACTCCGCATACTTAGTCAAAAACAAGGGATTAGGATTTCAATCCCTCACTCGTAACCCAGATGGAGTTAACTTAATTTTCAACAAAAGTTTTTTTTTCAAAAAATTTATAGGTACGCCCAAGATCACACATGCAATGTCTAACAATCATCAAGAATCCACAGACACTATCATGATCAACAAAAATTTATTGTCGTGAAATGGTCAAACAAATACGAACTTCATCAATTACTTCGCTACACTACACCAATCTACACGATTCAACCAACAGCTTCTCATGTTCAATCAAAAGAAACATTTTTTCAAAAACAATTTTTTTCAACTCTATCATCATCGGCTAACAGTCATCATTCTACTTATTCACATAACACAAACACAAAATATAATGATATGCATGAATACGAACTATATGAAATAATCTAAACCATATGAATGAAAAACATAATGACGAACGAAACAAAACTAAATAACACCCCCTATACTTATCCAAAGCATTGCCCTCAATGATCTAAAACAATGAACAGAATGAGAAACGAACAAATGCAAAACAAAAATAAAAACAATGAAAACAAAATAACACTCCCCTGGTCAATCATCATGGTGTATATCCATCTGCCGCTGCTGCACCACATTTCTTAGGCCATCAATATTCCAAAATATTCACCTTGCAAATCAAAAATTTTGATGGATTAAACATGATCAACTCAATATAAAGCAACAACTAGTTAAAAACTAACACTAAAAAAATGATGTAAAAATCTTGGGTTGCCTCCCAAGTAGCGCTTGATTTTCAGTATTCGGCTCGACCCTCAGAAGCATTCATCAAAGAGCGGTTGACGCCCAAAGTAAGTGTCATATGACACCACCAATGGGTGTTTGTTCCATGTGCCCTCAAGCTTGGCCAGATGTAAGCAGTTTATGCTCGTCACCTCAACAACACTCCATAGCAGCTGATAAACATGGGAGGAGAACATCTCTGTAGGTTCTCGGAGAACAAATTCTTGTGAAATTTGTGTTGGCGGTGTATCTGCATATATTGTCTCCTTCAGAACTTCTTCCGGTTGAGGTTCAATGGGAAGAGAAGACTCAAACTCCTCTTGATCTTCAGCATGAATTGATTCGCATTCCAAATCATGGTTCTCTAAGTCATCATCATCGAACCAAATTTGGGGAATCACTGTTTGAGTATCTTTCTTCACTTCATGTTCTTGGTGTTCATGGAGAATTGATATTTTGAGATTCTCTATCTTCTCCTCAAGGTGGCATCTAGAATTGATTAGATCTTCTATAGCTCGCTCGTTCATGACCACGTACTTGCTCACCATATCCTCTAATGAATGCATGATCAATTGAGAACAAATTACCTCCTCCTCTTGAAGTTCGAATGGTTGGTCTGAAAAATCTGGGTAACAATTATCTTGTGGGTCTTGGTGGCTCCAAATCTGTGGCGTAAGATCCCAATACCGGTGGTAGTTAAATTCTATCATATCATCTAATATGTGTATCGCACTGTCATCATCTCGGCAAAATAATGGACAACCAGTTTGCAAAGCTCCATTAATTACCCATCTCCTTGTCACTGCATCCAAACCATTAAGAAAAAAATTAAGAAGATAATAATTGGAGAAATCATGATACCGGAATGTGTTCGCCAAATTATTGAATCTCTCCCATGCTGCGTAGAATGGCTCTCCATATTGCTGGGTAAAACTCGTAAATACTTGTCGATGGATCATCTCAAAGTATTTCACCAGATGAATTCCTGCAAAAATAAAAATAGAAAACGGTAGATAACGCAGGAATAAAATAGAATAAATAAAAAGAAGAAATTAACTAAAGAAAATAACAAAGGTAAAATTTGTCTATTTCAATCCCCGGCAACGGCGCCAAAAACTTGGTCAAGCAAATATTACCACTGAAAATCAACCTAAATATATATATCAATTAAGCTCGAATATATCGCAAGTGCACGAGTCAAGTAATAATATAGTGTACAAAGTACGAGTATCGTCCCACAGAGATTGATGTCTGACAAAATTACTCAAGTATTATTCTTTAGTTAATTAAGATAAGATGATAATAAATTAATAAACTAAAATAAAAGATGAAAAAAACAAAATAATAAAATTAAATTCAGAAAATAAATAAACGATTGTTAGGATCTCGGTTCACCTACCCCTTTTTCTTCTCTAATGATTGAAATTCGGTTCTCAAATCATGCTTTTGACGTAATTCCCTAATCTATCAATATACTTTGTCGAGCTATATTAATCTAATTAACAAATTGCAATAACTAAGTGTCCTTGTGTTATTTAACAATTGCAATTACATTACGATTTGTGGAATCCTCTAGCTTTCGACCTATTGGACTATGGCTATCAATATGTATCCAACCTCATATGTCTATGCAAGTTGTAGATCCATGGACTATATTACCCTATCATGTTATAAAATCTCCTTTCAGTATCAATTATAACACATAAAATCAATTCGAAGTTGATAAATCTCCAAATATTCAATAAACACAGTAATATAATCAAGAATGCATAAAAACCAAATTCAATCTTCAAGAAGAAATCAAAACAAAGTTTTGGGGGTAGGATCCCCTAAATCTCAACAAAAATAAGAGAGAAAAGAAGAAACTAGTTTGCGCGGTTCTTGAGATCTTCACGCCGTCTCCCTCTTTTGCTCTTGGTTCTCGCTTGGTGGCCGCCTCTCCCCTTTGCGTTTCTGATGTGTGGAACTTTGGAACCCTTTCTCACGTCTGATATGTCCCCTTTTATATGTGGTTGAAAGCCCATCCAATAAAGCCCCAAAAAATAGCAACTTTTAATGTTAGAAAATTAATATTTTTTCAGTCCGCGTCGCGCCATGGAGCAGAAAAGTCACGCCATAGCGTGAAAAGTTCTGTCTCGATTCTCAACTTTTTACCAGTTCACGCCATGGCGCAGGCAATGTCACGCCATAGCGTGAAAAGTTCTATTTTCACTTCTTCAAAATCCTCGGTTCACGCCACGGCGCAGGAAAAATCACGCCATGGCTTGAAAAGTTCTGCCTCCAGTTTTCAGCGCGCAGTTATCTTCAAAAAATCATAACGTGAGTTCTAACCGTCGGATTGAGCTGAAATTTTGACAACATCTTCAAAACATCTTGAAATATAATTCGGACTGTGGAGATTTGATTTGGAGTTCCCAAAAGTAAATTTGAATTTTTGATCAAGGCTTCTCCGTAATTCATTCTTCAAAAACCCATTTTCCTACAAAATTAACCCGGAAAGTGAAATTCTCATGCATGAGATTAATTACAAATAAAACAAATAAAAACACACATGAAACCATATGAATGCATGCCAAATAGACATAAAATAATGCACACAAAATGCACTTATCAGGAATCCACAGACATCCTCGTAGGCGCATTCAGTCCGTTGTAAAACCACTCGATCTGTTCCCAATCTGCAAAATTGTTGTTTGGACAACGTCTAAGTAAATCTTTGTACCTTTCCCATGCCTCGTAGAGCTGTTCAGAGTCCAACTGCCGGAAAGTGCTGATTTCAATTTTCAGTTGGGTGGACTTGGCAGGTGAAAAATATTTTGCGAGAAATTTGACCGCTATATTCTCCCATGTAGTAATGCTCCCTAGCGAAAGTGACTGCAACCAACTCCTTGCTTGATCCCTGAGAGAAAAAGGAAACAAGCGTAAACGTATAATATCCTCAGACACACCATTAATTTTTATCGTATCAGATATTTCCAAGAAAGTGCGTAGGTGTAGGTGAGGATCAGCAATGGCGATCCCATTAAATTGGTTCTGTTGAACCATGTTGATCAACGACGGCTTCAGTTAAAAATTGTTGGCGTTAATGGTCCCTCGAGCGATTCCAGAATAGTGAGCCTGGATCGTCGGCCTGAAGTGATCTCTGATAAGTACCAGGGGAGCTTGATTCGGATTCTCTTTAGCCATGTTATTGACTTCTTCTCTTTTAATTCTTCTCAAAGCACGTGCAGTGAGCTCGATCTCCGGATCAAAAAGTAAAGAATTCGTACTTTGAGATCGTCGCATAAACTGCAATTTAAAAATAAGAAGAAATCAATTAGTAACTTAAAATAAAAAAAAAACTCTAAATTAAAATCTAGACTAATTGGTAACAAGACTAAAAAATAATCAAAATTTACTCCCCGAAAACGGCGCCAAAAACTTGTTGTGAAAAATGCTCGCAAGCGTACGAGTGTCAAGTTTTAATAGAGTGATGAATTAAGTATCGTTCCCACAGGGAGTAAAATGAAAATATTCAGTACTTGTAATTAAAATAGTCCTAATTTTATTTAGAAAATCAATGATCAAGAATTTTGCGGAAAAATAAAATAATCAAATTAGTTTTTGATAGCATGCACACAACTTTCAGATAAAAATTAATCAGAGAAAAATGTCCTAGAGGTTTAGATTTCACCTGGTTTCAACAACAATCAATCCTAATTAATTAATCTTCATGAATTTCAGTCAATTAATAGCCAAAAACACTTAAGTTTATTATTTCCCTCTCACGAGCAACAAATAATGTTTATCAACTACAGTTCAATTTCAATATCCCTATTAAGAATCTACTTGCAGTGATCTATGCAAAACAATGTTCTTTTTAAAATCTCTGTTAAAATTATACACTCTCCCGAGTTGTATAAATAATTAGCAGTGTATTTTCCAATGGTCCTATTCAAAATCTCCTCTCCCGAGTGCCAGATTTCAAATAAATATTACAATTCAATTAGTGATCAGATAATTGAAAAGACAATCAATTCTAGAAAAAAACAATTAATTTAGAATAAACTCAATTCAATAAAATCAAAAATTCATGAAAGCGTCTACACCAGGTTCCATCCAACCCCTAGACTCTAAAAAATTAGTTCATAATAAAATTCTGAATAAAACAATAATTCATGTTCAAAAATCTAAACATATTCAGAATTAAATAAAAGATAGGAAACAAATCCGTCGAATCGATGCCGTGTCCAGACTCTCAATCTCCGTCTTTGTTCTTAAAATTAAGCCCAGAATTCTTCAGAAATAATCACACGATCACGCTCTAAATCTCTGATTTGTACGTGTATGTGTGTGGCGGCTCCCTTTCCCCATGTATGACTTCCATCCCTTTTTATATGTAGAAATTTAAAGCCCAAATAAAAGCCCAACAAAATATAAAAGCTTCCTTCTCGACAATTTATAAAACGCTGAAATCTCATCAGGCGCGGGCGCTCCAGAAATCTCACGCGGCCGCGCATAAGCCTCTGACTCCAGTCTCCAATATCCCTCCACAAGTAGCGCGTTTGCTCTTAGATTCTCTCTTTAGCGCTACTTTAAGCGCTAACATTCTCTTCCAAGCCCAATAGCAAAAGCCCATTACTCTTCTTTCGTTTCTTTTCTATTTCTTTTCCTGTTCTTCTTTTCCTCTTCTTTAATTCTTCTTTTTTCTCTTAAATCTCATTTTTTTCTTATTTTCCAAAACACTTCAATAATTTCCTACAACCACAAAAACAACAAAACCCACACATAAATCTGCTCGAAACAAATAATTAATAATTAAAATCATATATAAATTAAGTGTATAAAATACACTTTTCAGGAAATTCTCAAGTGTATATGCAATCCTTTCCGAATTCAAGACGATTTTCAGATTTCTAAGCCAATTCAGGTAATTCGAACCGGTCAGTACATGTTTGTCGAGTATTGCAGATAACGGATTGCGAATTGATGACATGTCAAAACTTTGTACTTAAAAATACTAATAGATAAATGTTAATGACTATTTTAAAATATTTAGTAAGATATAAAGTATGAACTTTTGCTTTATAAATTTTTGCTCCAATTTTTTTGACATTTTCACTACCCTCTAGTGAAAAATAGGAAACTCCTTTCTTCAGTAGGTACGTAAGGTCCAATTAGCCAATCATGATCCCAAATAATATCAGTCAATCACAATTCTTAAAATGTAGTTTCCAATTGCATCTTCATGCAACCCTTACGTAAAATTTTGTCTCACGCTTGATTAGGACCCAATAATATGACGTCGTTCATCTTTACGTGTAAAGCCTTACCCATCTATATTGAACCTTAATGGACGGTCGCCATCAGTTCCCCCAATAATATGATTCGAAATCATGGGAGTTCCACATAATTCACATCACCATGTCAACGGATGTCACAACTTTTCGGTGTCCAAGCCCACCCAATAATATGAGCCGAGCATTGACCGCGTGTAGCGTTCATCATGCACCCATTGTCGATGGAAGACATGGAAATTATAAACAGTTTTATAATTCCCCTTTTCGGGCTTGAAATAAATTTTGAATCTTATTCAAAATGAGGGTTTTTAATTTTGAAATGGTCTCATCATTAATTTTAAAAGCTCGTCATGTTTGTTCGTATGTTTGCAGATTCATGCAACTTTGTTATTATAAAATAATAATGCACATACTCATTATTTATAATATATCATGCATATATTATAAACATTAAATTAACAAGGATGATCAATCGCCCCAATACTATTTGGTCCGTGTAAGCCAAACACAGGCCTAGGTCCAATCCTAGGAAATACACGGGATGCAAATGCAACAATTACATAAGCTTCCAATATTTTCATGTCTTGGATCTTCATAATTCATCATGGCCCACCATCTTTTAATCTTGATCTTCCACTATCAAATATTTTACAATAAAATATACATGAAAAATAGGGATACATCTCATGGGATGGAAACGGGCTATAAATCAAGCTCACTTTAAATTTGATCATTATTACAACTCATTCAACACAAAATATCCTAGCATACACCTAGCAAATTGGGCTTGGGCTTTTGATCATTCTAAGGCCCAAAATTATTTAATTTTAATCCGAAAATATTTAATTTTGGAATATTTAGAGTTTAGATTTAAATTCTAATATTTTTAAATTATTTAGGATTGAAATTGAATTAAAAAGGTTTTCCGAGGACTGGTTTTCAAATAGCAAATAGTTCAGGGACTAATATGCAAATTATCAATATTTATCTAATTCACCCACTTGTTTATCACCATAATAAACGTGATCCGCAGCTAAGGAAGGGAAAGGAAGCAGAGTACAAACCTCACGTCATTTTCACTCATTTAAAGTTCCTATTTTTCGTCATCCGGCCGTCAGAATTCAGACTTGAATATATATTTGCGATCACCTCGTCGAGAGTTACGTTTTAACGTAAGTATTCTTAAGATTCAGCATGTTTTGAAAGTTTGGAAATTTTTAGAAATCAGAAATGATTGTATATTGATGTTATTAACGGTTTACGTATTGTTATATCGAATTCGGATCGAAGAACGGATATCGTTCATATTTCTTATGAATTTCCAGCATGTATTAGACTTCTTATAGTTCTGATTATGCTGGTCTAGTGATGATATATTGCTGATATGGTTGTATTTGAAGTTGTAAATATTGATAGCATTGATATATTTCCGTTTCGGTTACCGAATTTGTACCATTACGTCGTCAGTTCAAGAATTTGATAGCGTTTGAATTGAGATTGATTGAGCTGAACATGACTTGAGTTGTCATTGATATTTTTAGCTTGTGATCACTTCATTTCAGATTTGTAGTGAAGTTTGACGAACTCGACATTTCAGATTCGAACCAAGACAAAGAAAGAGCAAGGTATGTTTTGTTGCTAGCTTGCAATATTTCAATGTTTGAGCAGATTTTTATTTACGTTCTTGTTGTACATTGTCCAGACTTGGAACTTCTACAATTCACAAGAAAAGGTATAAATCGACATCAATCTAGATGGGATAGAATATTCGAGATAAATGTGATTCTCGTTTCCCAAATCACATACTTGTTTGCCTATGTGCTCTTATTTGATTTAGATGATTATTTTTTCTTTGACTGATTATTTGATTACTTGTTCAAGATGTTTTACAGTATTGTATGCTATGATGCATCAAGATTATGTTGCATTCATCTTGAACCTTAACCTGAAAAGCATAGAGGGTCGAATGACCTAGATTTCGAATGACGTTTGGCGAGCTGTAATTGAGTAGCACGGAATATAGATTTACTTTCAGAGCTAGATGACTCATTATAGTTGCACCAAAGTCAGGGGAATTAAGATACTTGACACCACCTCGATTGGGAGAGTCGGTTGTATGATTGAGATTTTATTCCACGGGATCCCAAGAACTAAGATTTTATTGATATCAGATTTGATAGCCTATCCTTGAAACATGCATTGCATTCATGATTATGATATCGCATGTTATGTTGTTTATACTGAGAATTATATTCTCACCGGAGTTATCCGGCTGTTGTCTTGTTTTGTATGTGTGCATGGAAACAGGTGGGGCAGGAGCTGGTCAGAACCGACATGGGTAGCTCAATATAGAGTATTAGTATGTGGTGACTCGGGTTTTATCAGATGATGTATTATATGGTTTTGTCAAACATGTTAGAAAACAAGGAACATTTATATGTTTGACCATCGAATACTCGTTTACACTTGAGATCATGTATTTTAGATGATGAGATTTGATATTGAATGCATGTATATTATGTAGTAGTTTAGCAAAGATTGATGTAAGACTCTAAAAATATTAAGTTATTAATGACGGAATTTGAGATTTAAATTCAGAATATTGGAAAATATTGATTGGAGAATTTATGGAAATTAGAGATTTAATTTTCGAGTTGAGAATATTTAATTTGAGAATTTACGGATTTTGAGATTTCAATTCCGGGATTCTTAAATTAAAAGATTTAAATATTTGAATTGAATATTTTGGAATTTAAGATTGAAATTCCAAGTTTCGGGAATTAAAGAAGATTTATTTAAAAGGTGAAACTCGAGCAAGGACTGGTTTGCAAATATCAAAGTTTCAAGGGCTAGAATGCAATTTATCTTTTTTTGGAGTTTAGATTTAAATTCTAATATTCTTAAATTATTTAGGATTGAAATGGAATTAAAAAGATTTGTCGAGGACTGATTTGCAATTACTGAAGAATTCTAGGACTAAATTGAAAATAGGCTTATATATATCTTTTCGACTCTCTTTTCCACCATATTCACGTGTGATCAGCAGCAGCAAAGGGGGAAGATTTCAGAAACCCCATTCATGCCATTTTTGTACTTTTCAAAATCCGATTTTTCTTCATCAAAGTCCGCCAGAATTCAGATTTGAATATATATTCGCGATCACATCTTCGAGAGCTTCGTTTTGGTATAAGTTTTCTTAAGTTCTATCACACTTTGAGTTTTGATGTGAAGATGGAATTTAAGTTTTATTGGTTATATATGTTCTTGAGCTAGCACAGTTTATGTATTCAAAGACGGATCGGAAAAAGAACGTTGTAGGAATTTGTTATGAATTATTAAAGAGTATTCAAAAATCCTACATTCTGAATTGTGGGTTGAACGTGTAGTCATGCTAGTTTGATAGGATATTTATGCTGATATGGGATTGATATTTGAGTTAGATATAGTTTGGATTACCGAATTTGCACCGTTATGCCGTCGGGTCAAGAATTGGATAGCATTTGAATTATGATTGTTGAGATAAATTTGAGTGAATGCCTTGCTGATATTTATAGATTTTTATACTTCATTTCAGCTTTGATAAGAGGCTAACGAGTTTGAGATTTTGAAAGTCGAATCGCAGAAGATGTGATCAAAGTTTGAAATGATTTTGATCTTGTGAATGAAGTTGACTATGAATGAAGATTGATATGTTGATTGAGTTGAATATGAGATATGTTGATTGGTGATATTTAGAGTATGTGATCACTTCAATTTTTGGATTTATATTGAAGTTTGACGAATCGAGAATGCAACTTTTGAAACGGAATCGAATAGCTCAAGGTTTGAAGTCATTTCAATTGAAGATTGAATTGTGAACTTGAGTTGAAGTTTGATATGAATTTGTTGTGTTGATTGTCCAGATTTGGAGCAGCTCAAACACGATTGAAAGGTATAAGACGATATCGAGAGTCAGGGATTTTGATACTCGAGAATGATGATTCTTGAGTTATCCCGATAAATCACATACTTGTTGAGTATTGTTCTTTCTTTAGAATTTGATGTTTTTGATCCATCACAGGTAGTGGATCTTTGAGTTTGATATGATATGATTTATGAATTGATTCTAATGCCAAGGTTTGATGAACCTTATTTTCGAGTCAGATGTGACTACGATAGATGGATATCCATGTCAAGATCGTTTACGAATCTTGATGGCAGTGATTTGATATGAATCAATTCTTGATTTAAGCGTGCTATATAATATATTTATTAGAAGATTTAATTTGATAAGTTTATATTTGAATTGATATGAATCTGATATGTATATGTCTTTTATACTTGGAATTATATTTTCACCGGAGTTATCAGGCTGTAGTCTTGTTTTGTATGTGTGCATGGCAACAGGTGGGGCAGGAGCTGACCAGAACGGATATGGGTAGCTCGAGAGAGAGTCTAGATGTGGGACTCGGGTTGTTGTAGCAGAATCGGTGTACTTTTGATATTGACAAGCATGTTAGAAAACAATGTGTTATTGAGATTAAAGTACATGTTGAATCTTAGGTAGTCTAGCTTTGTTTGATATATTTTGGACTACTTGATGTTGTAGAAATACTTATTATGATGTCTAACACTTAGTTCATGGTTTATGCTATTTCAGACTTGATTTTATGCTTGGAATTGTATATTTTTACAGCAACATCAAGAACTGATCTGCAGATTTTTCGAGCAGAGTATACTCGCTCGATCGGTTGTGTTTGACCGATCGAGCGAGACCATTTTTGATCAAAACCGTGAGTTGCCATTTTCTGCTCGCTCGATCGGTGATATTCAGCTGATCGAGCGAGATCTGCTCGGTTTTAAAAAAAAATTTAGTTGCTTGAATAATCTTGAATGTTTTATTTAAGCTTCTAATTATTGCCCTAGTTTGAGATTTGCAACCCGAGGCCCCACAATTGAGATCATGTATATGCTATTTTGTAGACTTGAAAGCTTTACAATGCTGATTTTTATAGCAGGCAACAGACCCTGTACATGCCTCCGTGCATGGGTCCGTGTACCTTACTGTTTTGGAATGTGTTCGGATTAAAGAAGGCACGAACCCCGTGCCAACCTCTGTGCAGGGGTTCGTGTGGTCTGGAGTCGAGACAGAGAGTTGAGAATTTTGAAAACTTGGGCATGGACATGGACACGGAGGGGAAACGGGGTCCGTGTACCTTGCATTCTTTAATTATGCCTACAGATTAATGCACGGACCCGAGCATGGACCTGTGCACGGAGTCCGTGTATATATTAAAAAAAATTGTTTGTCTTCATTTAATTACCTTGTATTAATGATGTTTAATTAATAATTTCCCTAAGATAAGATTAGAAACCATAGGTCCCCACAATCATCCTTTATGCATAATATCACATATCATACACCATCAATTAATTATCACAATAATCAATTGATCAAATATTATATATCTTGGTCCAATCAATAACCACCACAATTATAAATTAAATTAACAAAATAAACAAACATCTTTGTTTACTTTTCAATTAATTTATTTACAACCAAATTTTTTATAAATCACCATTTACTATAAATAATCAAAGTCCCACTTTAATTATTTATTTCATGAGAAAATACATACTTTATAAAATTTGATTTTTCACAAAAATCAACTATTACAATTTAAACAACTTAGGGCCCTTGACACTTGGATATCCCAAAACACCTTTGGAAACCTTAGTCATCAAAGTCGTTGCCGTAGCTCCGTCGCGGGATTCCGGCCATCAAAATTTTTTTTAATAAAAAGGGGCAGCCTACGACAGCCCCTCGGGCATCCCACGGCTGCCCAAAACGACCCCAATTGTTTTTCCCAAAACGGCCCCTAAGTTGATGGAAATGATTTTCTCATGCTGTTAGAAATTGACCTCAACATAATATTCAACAAATGCTACACAATAAAGAGCAACCTAGGCTCTAGATACCACTTGTTGGATCGGTTCTCTTGTGCCTGGAAACGCACCGGAAGTTTAAAATTTTTTATGAAACCAAGCACATGTGTAGCATTCAAAAACATTAAACATCCATAGGGTGTTTAAGAAATTTTTACCTATCAATCTCAAAAGATTGATTTATGGCTCCGGCCAAGTTGTGAACAACTTAGCTCTTGAAAAGGTCGACACTATCTACAAGCTTCCAAGAGCACACCTTGATTGAAAATGGAACAAGATTTCAAGATCACGCCTTGCTTGAAAATGGACTCCTTTCTTCAAATTAGGTCCATGACTAGTCAAACTAGATCCACTCTAAATATGCACTAGAATATTTAGAGCATTCTTCATTGAGAATTCCTTTGCCTTTTCTCCCAAGATGAAAGACAAAAGTTGGAGAATTTCTTGGAGTAGTGTTAGGCCATATTGAGTTGGAGAGAAGGAATATTGCTTGTTTTTGTACTTAAAAAGTGTGTTCTGACAAAATACAAAGCATGCATGAAAAAGTTAAAGCATGCATAGAAAAGTGTGCATCTTATCTTTTAACTCTTCATATTCATTCTCTCTCATGTATTGTATGTATTATATGTCAAACATATACATACATGTCTCATGAACTTAATATTTAATTAATTATCAAACTCAAACCCATTTAAGTTCAATCAATTAATTAAATCCAACTTGAACTCGTTCAAGCCCACTAGTAAAATAATTATTCAACACTATTTTCATTTGGGCTCTACAAGACCCAATAGTTTTAATTAAATCAACACTTGAATTAATTTAATTATTTAGACTCTACAAGGCCCAATAGTGTTTAATTAATTCAATACTTGAATTAATTTAATTAAGTTCATAATAATAGTTTTGTAAATCACATTTACAAAAATAATTATTTATTCAATTCAACTTTTAATCTTGGAACACATTCACAAATTAAAAGTTACTTTCCCATTTATTCTCCGTTAAAAGTCATACTTCTAATTTATATCACTTATAAACTCCTTTATAAGTTGTTCTACACATTGAACTAATTTTATTCTCAACGGGTTTTAGAAAGCTAGTACTTGTGTGACCCTCAATGGTTCAATGATACAACTAGCAGTGGGTTCACATCTCTATGTGATTCGGGATCAACAAGTCCCTTATATGAGCATACCCCATATAGCTCCATTCTTATTTATCAACTCCTTTATAATAAGAACGTCTGAAAACTCAAGTCTGATAGTACCCAACCAATCATGGTAAACGTCTAGCAGCATCGCTTAAATGACTCCCTAAGTATCAAATGATAGTGCCTGCAAGAACCAATCAATTATGGTTAGCATACCGTACGGTCCTTTCAACTCATATATCCCGACCGATTCGACAACCATTGTTTTATCGAGAGTTGTCATTGAATCAATAATTATGTGTCATGCCATATTTTCATCGAAGTTGTAATTCCATAAACCCTTTCTTAATTATCACCTACTCTGATCAGAGATTTCAAACTACATATGCATGAGATCACATAGGATATCCATACCCGAAGGTAAGAGGAGAATCTGATAAGTGTATTTTATACACTTAATTTATATATGATTTTAATTGTTAATTGTTTGTTTCAAGAAGATTTATGTGGGTGTTTTATTGTTTTTGTGGTTGTAGGAGATTATTGAATTTATTTGGAAAAGAGGAGAAAATGGTGAAAATAATTAAAGAAAAGAAAATAAAGAGAAAAGAAAGAAGAGAACGATCAGATAAGAAGAAAGAAATAGTGATGGGCTTTCTTAATGGGCCTCTTATTGGCGCTATACTTTAGCGCTAAAGATTGAGAAAAAAGAGCTAACGCGCTGCTGCTGTCAAGTTTGAGAAAATAATTTAGCGAATGAAAGGTGCGCCCGCGCCATTCCACTGAGCGCCCGCCCAGATCGAGATTTCAGATTTTAATTATTTTGGGCAATTTTTATGGGTTTGATTCTTGGGCTTTTGTGATGACATATAAAAGGGGATTGTGATCATGCAATTAGAAGGGAGAGCCGCACAACACAAATACACAGTACATATCAGATAGAACAGAGCTTGATCGTGAGATTTTGGAGAAGAATTCTGGAGTTTATCTGAAGAACAAAGACGGAGATCGATCGACCGAACACGACATCGCATCGACGGATTTGTTTCTTATCTTTTATTTATTTAATTTTGAATTCATGTCTGGATTTTTGAACATGTTTTTGTTTTATTTAAATTCAATTATGAACTAATTTTTTAGAGTCTAGAGGTTGGATGGAACCTGGTGTAGGCGCTTTCATGAATTTTTGATTTTATTGAATTGAATTTCTTCTAGATTAATTGTTTTTTCTAGAATTGATTGTCTTTTCAATTATCTGATCAATAATTTATTTGTTATATTTATTTGAAATCTGACACTCGGGAGAGGAGATTTTGAATAGGACCAATAAAAATTACACTGTTAATTATTTATACAGCTCGGGAGAGTGTATATTTTAACAGAGCTTTTAAAAAGAACATTGTTTTGTGATAGATCACTGCAAGTAGATTCTTAATAGGGATATTGGAATTGAATTGTAGTTGATAAAAATTATTTGTTGCTCGGGAGAGGGAAATAATAAGTTTAAGTGTTCTTGGCTATTAATTGACTGGAATTCATGAAACTAAATTAATTAGGATTGATTGTTGTTGAAACCAGGTGAAATCTATACCTATAGACCATTTTTCCTCTGATTGATATTTATATGAATATTGTGTGCGTGCTTTTAAACTCATTGATTATTTTATTTTTATGCAAATCTCTCAAATATTGATTTTCTAGATAAAGTTTGGACTATTTTAATTTCAAGCACTGAATATTTTCATTTTACTCCCTGTGGGATCGATATCTGATTTTATCACTATATTAAAACTTGACACTCGTACGCTTGAGAGAATTTTTCACAACAAGGTTTTGGCGCCGTTGCCGGGAGTAAATTTTGATTATTTTTTAGTCTTGTTACCAATTAGTCTAGATTTTAATTTAGAGTTTTTTTTATTTTAATTTACTAATTAATTTCTTCTTATTTTAATTGCAGTTTATGCGACGATCTCAAAGTGCGAATTCATTACTTTTTGATCCAGAGATCGAGCGCACTGCACGTGCTTTAAGAAGAGCTAGAAGAGAAGAAATTGAAAAAATGACTGAAGAAGAAGTACAACAAGCTCCCTTGGTGCCAATCAGAGATCACTTTAGGCCAGTAATCCAGGCTCACTACTCTAGAATAGCTCGTGGAACTATCAACGCAAACAATTTTGAGCTGAAACCGACCTTGATCAATATGGTTCAACAGAACCAATTTAATGGGAGCACCACTGCTGATCCTCACCTACACCTACGCACCTTTTGGGAGATAACCGATACGGTAAAAATTAATGGTGTGTCTGAGGATATTATACGCTTACGCTTGTTTCCATTTTCTCTCAGGGATCAAGCCAGAAGTTGGTTGCAATCACTGCCGCTTGGAAGTATCACTACTTGGGAGGGGATGGCAGAAAAATTTCTTGCGAAATATTTTCCACCTGCCAAAACCACCCAACTGAAGATCGAAATCAGCACCTTCAGGCAGATGGATTCTGAACAGCACTACGAGGCGTGGGAAAGGTACAAAGAATTACTTAGACGTTGTCCTAACCACAATTTTGTAGATTGGGAACAGATCGAGTTGTTTTACAATGGACTAAATGTGCCTACAAGGATAAATGTGGACTCTGCTACTAGAGGCACCATTTTTGCTAAGGATCATGTGCAGGCCTATGATATGCTAGAGCAGATGACGGTCAATAGTTTTCAATGACCATCTGAGCATATGGGAGTCAAGAAGCAAGCTGAAGTGTATGCAGTGGATCCTCTCACATCCATCACTACTCAATTATCTGCACTGACTACACATGTAGCTTCTTTGAATAAGATTCATGTTGCAGATTCAACTGGATTTGAAGGATCACATGCCCCAGAGGAAGTTAATTATATCAATCCTAATGGCTACCGAGGTTATGGAGCTTACAGAGGTAATCCTGTCCCTAATACTTACCATCCTAGCTTGCGAAATCATGAAAATTTTTCTTATGCTAACAACAAAAATGTGTTGAATCCTCCGGGGTTCAATACAAACAAGGATGAGGGTAAGCCTTCTTTGGAAGATGTGGTTAGTACTTTTGTGCAGGAATCAGGTAAGAGGATGGCGAGAACTGAGTCTCGCCTTGACAGCTTAGAGACGCACATGGCCAACATGGGTGCTGTACTTCAATCCATGGAAACTAGCATAGGGCAGTTGGCGAACGCACTGAAGGATAATAACAGAGGCCAGTTTCCGAGCAATATTGAGGTAAATCCCAAGGAGCAGTGCAATGCCTTAGAGTTGAGGAGTGGGAAAGAAGTTGGAGTCCAAGAACCTTCTATTGAAGAGGAGAAATTTGAGAAGAAAGTCGAAGAGAAGGAGCTTAAAACTGAGCCGAAACCGATGTACAAGCCGCCACTCCCCTACCCACAAAGGTTCAAGAAGAAGGCGTTGGATGAGCAGTTCTCCAAATTATTGGAGATTTTCAAAAAAATTCACATCAACATCCACTTTGCTGATGCTTTGGAACAAATGCCGAATTATGCGAAGTTCATCAAGGAGGTGATGTCCAAGAAGAGGAGGCTGCTAGAGAACGAGGTGGTCAATCTGATTGAAGAGTGCAGTGCGGTGCTTCAAAAGAAGATGCCACAAAAGCTTAAGGATCCAGGGAGTTTTACTATTCCTTGTTCTATTGGCTCTTCTTATTTTAATAATGCACTTTGTGATTTAGGGGCCAGTATTAATTTAATGTCATTATCTATTTACAGGGTCTTGGAGTTGGGAGACATGAAATCGACTAAGATTTCATTGCAATTGGAAGATCGGAGCATTACATATCCCCTAGGAATTGTTGAAGATGTTCTAGTCAAGGTGGATAAATTTATCTTCCCAGCGGATTTTGTGATCTTGGATATTGAAGCGGATCATGGTGCTCCGCTGATTTTTGGACGCCCATTTTTGGCTACTACTGATGCTAAAATAGATGTCAATGTTGGAACACGTGTCGCTCTCACAATCAAATCGATCTGATACCCGGTGCAGCGGAAGTTTAAAAATTTTATATGGAACAATTCCATATCATGGATATCAAATTCTAACGATTAAATTATGCAAGTAAAATAATAATAATAATAATTAATATTTTACCTCTTCAAGCTAAGGCTTGATTATGGACTCCAACAGATTTAATCTGCTCTTGTTGTAAATCCCGGGAACCGATGACTCGCTCGATCAATCTCTGGAATTAGGTCCACGAACAGAAAACTAAAACCTTCTGATTGATTGCACTAGAAATCAATCAGATGTTTATCGTAGAGATTAAACAGATTTGATCTGTCAATTCAGAATGTAATTTTTCCGAAAAATCATAGACTGAATTCTCTCAAAAAGGGAGAGAGGATTTCGAAAATCCCCTTAGAATATTTAGTGTGATTTTCGAAAATTCCAAGAGAGAATTGTTGTCTTATTTTCGAAACTTGCACACACATATATATATATATATATATATATATAATTTCTAGACTGGATTAAGTTATATTTCTATTAGGACTCTAACTCCTTAGGGCCCATAATCAATAACTTAAGTCCAACAAGCCAAGCTCGTTATTATAGAAATTAATATAAAATTCATCATGACTCCGATTGATAAACTAATTTCACCAATGTGCACAGAAACCATTTCTGCATCTTTTAAAGTTAAGATAATTTTTCTGAATCCGAATTCAGTGATTTGCAAAAATGCCCATCTCTATGTCATTTTAGGAAATTCCACTCCCTTTAGTTAAGAAGTATAACTTCTCTTTCATTAAATTTAACTCTTTAAATTTAACTATCTCAACGGGGTTTAGTAATCCATTACTTGTGTGACCCTCAATGGTTCAGGTATACAGCTAGCCGTGGGCTCACAACTCCTTGTGACTCGGAACAACGATTTCCGACTTACCCAAGGAATCATGGTAAGAGCGTCTAGCAAAATCGCCCCATGATTCCCTAGGTATCACAGATAGTGCCTGCAAGAACCAGTAAGTTTTGGTTAGCATACAGTACAGTCCCTTCATCCATATATCCCGATCGAATCAACAACCATTGGTACATCGAGAGTCGTTCGAGATTCGATAACTATGCAATGCATTTTGAAGATCAAATAGTGACATCGCATGTGCTACTAGGAAACCAAGTAACCTAAATCACATCGAGTACTTTGGCCAGAGATTTGTCACACTAATATCTCCTCAGATCGCATATGATATCCACACTCGCAAGCGTGTGGTGAATCCTTGACAACAAAGCATCGACTCCTATATGTGTTGTAACTGTACCCAATCCCGACACCTGATGACCCCATAGAGTCGGTAAACGAGTCAAATTACTGTACTAGCATATAGAGTCTCAATGATGTTTCAAGTAGTAAGGACTAATGGTGTACAACCAAAACCGCGGACTTAACCACTCAAATAATAATAACCACTTGGAAAGTTCGAATAGGGTAGTTCGATCATCCATCATATGAATATCCATTTGCATGCTTTGAACATCTCCATGTTCATTACCAATGAAACGTGGTACTTGGCATCACAAATTCTAGTCTCAATCTCGAGCGATCCTTATCTTTATTAGCGGACGGCTCAATTGACTAGGAACTTTTTAGAATATACAGTGACTATAAGATGTGTTTCATAATAGTGATCTCTCTTTATTCACTATCTTATCTTACTTACACTATAGTATATTCAAGGTCTTTATCAAAACAACAATAGTATATCACAATATAACAATATGAAGAAATATAAAGAAAATGCCATTAATGAATGTAAATTATATTAAAAAAAGATTGTTTATACATAGAGTCATAAAAGCCCTTAGCCACAAGTTGACTAACCGGGCACCCACTCTTTCAATCTCCCACTTGCCCTAAAGCCAACTAGTCATAATACGTAATCCCATTGCTTCGCGATATTTGTCAAACAATGGTCCTGGCAAGGGCTTAGTAAGTGGATCAGCGATATTGTCTGTAGAGGCCACTCTCTCGACAGTGATGTCTCCTCTTTCCACAATATCCCGGATGATGTGGTATTTCCTCAGTACGTGTTTGGATCTTTGATGAGACCTTGGTTCCTTTGCCTGAGCAACGGCACCAGTGTTGTCGCAGTACACCGGAACTGTACCAATAGCTTCAGGAATGACACCCAACTCTTGGATGAAATTCCTCATCCAAACGACCTCTTTAGCAGCAGCTGATGCTGCAATGTATTCTGCCTCAGTGGTGGAATCCGCTGTGGTGTCCTGCTTGGAACTTTTCCAAGAGACAACACCGCCATTGAGCATGAATACAAATCCGGAGGTTGACTTTGAGTCATCTACATCGCTTTGGAAGCTAGAGTCGGTATAGCCTTCCAATTTCAATTCTCTTCCTCCATAAACCATGAATATATTCTTAGTCCTTCTCAAGTACTTAAGAATATCCTTCACGGCTTTCCAATGCATTTGACCGGGGTTGACCTGATATCTGCTCGTGACACTCAGAGCAAAGGCTACATCCGGTCTGGTAGATATCATCCCATACATAATACTACCTATGGCTGACGCATATGGTATGTGTGTCATTTTCTTTATCTCTTCGTCAGTCTTGGGACACATAGATTTGGATAGAGAAACTCCATGACACATAGGTAGATGTCCTCTCTTGGACTCATCCATTGAAAACCTTTTCAATATAGTGTCGATGTAGGTTGATTGAGTGAGTCCTATCATTCTCTTAGATCTATCTCTATAGATCTGTATCCCTAGAATATAGGAGGCCTCACCCAAATCCTTCATCGAGAATCTACCTGATAACCATATCTTTGTTGACTGCAACATCCCTACGTTATTTCCAATGAGTAGGATGTCATCAACATAAAGCACTAAGAACGTCACCGCATCCTTAACTACTTTCTTGTATACGCACGGTTCCTCCGGGTTTTTGATAAAACCAAAGTCCTTTATTGTTTCATCAAATTTCTGGTTCCAACTTCTTGATGATTGTTTGAGACCATATATTGATCTCTGAAGCTTGCATACCTTATGCTCGCTTCCCATAGATGTGAATCCCTCGGGCTACATCATATAGATCTCTTCCTTAATGTTTCCATTAAGAAATGCAGTCTTCACATCCATTTGCCATATCTCATAGTCATACCAAGCTGCTATGGCAATAAGGATTCTTATGGACTTGAACATTGCAACTGGTGAAAAGGTTTCATCATAGTCAACTCCTTGTCTTTGAGTATAATCTTTTGTGACCAATCATGCCTTGTAGGTCAATACCTTACCATCAGGCCCAAGTTTTCTCGTGTAGATCCATTTACACCTTATTGGAACAATTCCATTGGGAGGATCTACTAAAGACCAAAATTGGTTTGTATGCATCGAGTCTATTTCCGACTGCATAGCATCAAGCCATAAATTCGAATCCGCATCAGAAATTGCTTCCTTGAAGTTTCTTGGATCACATCCAATGTCGGGTTCACTTTGATCCCCTTCAAGAAGGAGACCATATCGAATAGGAGGTCTAGAAGTCCTCTCGAATCTTCTAGGAATAGGTATGTCAATCAATGGTTCCTGAGGTGTAGGATCATTATTTGGTATCTCGGGTTCTTCTCGAATTTCTTCGAGTTCCATCATCTTGCCTTTCTTATCAATTAAGAACTCCTTCTCCATGAAGGTGGCATTCTTCGAAACAAACACTTTTGTTTCAGTAGGATGATAGAAATAATATCCGATTGAATTCTTTGGATACCCTATAAAATAACATAAGGTGGATCGACTATCCAACTTATCTCCTACTGTCCGCTTCACGTAAGCAGGACATCCCCAAATCCTCAAGTACGAATACTTAGGAACTTTGTCATTCCATAACTCGTATGGAGTTTTATCTACTGCTTTAGTGTGGACATTGTTCAATAACAATACCGTCGTTTCAAGCGCATAGCCCCAAAACGAAGGTGGGAGCTCAGTGAAGCTCATCATAGATCGAACCATGTCCAACAAAGTTCGATTGCGACGCTCCGAAACACCATTAAGCTGAGGTGTCATAGGAGGAGTCCACTGAGAGAGAATCTCATTCTCTTTTAGATAGTCCAAAAACTCGATACTTAAGTATTCTCCACCTCGATCCGATCGAAGTGATTTAATACTTTTTCCTAGTTTGTTCTCTACTTCAGCCTTGAATTCTTTGAACTTTTCAAATGCTTCAGACTTATATTTCATCAAATATAAATACCCATACCTAGAAAAATCATCAGTAAAGGTAATGAAGTAGGTGTGTCCAAATTTAGTATCAATACTAAATGGACCACAAACATCTGTATGGATCAAATCCAATAGATTTTGACTACGCTCAGGTTTTCCTTTAAAAGGAGATTTAGTCATTTTTCCTTTTAGGCAGGACTCAAAAGTAGGTAGAGAGTTAATATCAGTCATATTAAACATGCCCTCTCCCACTAACTTGTTCATCCTCCTTGAGGAAATGTGACCTAGCCTAGCATGCCAAAGTTTTGCTGGGTTTTGACTATCATTTTTCCTTTTATTTGTTGTTACCGGTTTATCAACAAAATTAATTGGAAAGTCTTTTAATTTTAAGTTATATAGATCGTTTTCAAGTTGTCCATTTCCAATTAAACATTCATTCTTGTAAATATTGCAAATCCCATTCACAAAATTGCAAGAAAAACCATCTCTATCAAGCATAGAAACAGAAATAATGTTTTTAATTAAATCTGGCACAAATAAAACATCTCTCAAAAGTAACTTAAAATCGTTCTGCAAAACTAAATAAACGTCTCCCACTGCTTTGGCTTCAACTCTGGAACCATTTTCGAGCCTCAGCTGGGTCTCACCCATCCTAAGCTTACGACTTCTTGTCATCACCTGCAAATCATTGCAAATGTGAGATCCACATCCGGTATCCAATACCCAAGAAGTAGTATTAAGTGAAACATTTATTTCAATGTAAAACATACCCTTTGCAGTTCGCAACTGCTCGAGGTATTCCTTGCAGTTACGTTTCCAATGACCGGGTTTCTTGCAGTGATGGCAAACATCTCCAGATATGTTCACGTTTGAAGCTTTTGTCTTGCCCTTCTTCTTTGGTAAAATTTTCTTGGGTGGGGCAGAACATTTCTTACCCTTTCCACTTGGCCCCTCCTTGGAGTAAGAAGAGGAGCCAACCAAGAGTACCGATTTTTCCTTCTTTAATGTGGCCTCATAAGACACAAGCATATTGACCATCTCTTCAAGGGTGGCCTCTATCTTGTTCATATTGAAGTTCACCACAAATCCGTCAAACGACGAAGGAAGTGAAAGAAGCAATAAGTCCGTATTCAATTCACGCTCCAATGTCAAATCGAGTGTTACCAACTTCTCAATTAGCCCAATCATGTGTACCCCATGCTCACGGACAGAAGTCCCATCTCGCATGCGGCATGTCATGAGCTCTTTGACGGTGGCATACCTCTCCGACCTTGACTGAGCTCCAAAAAGTTCCTTGAGGTGCATGTGTATGTCAGCAGCATTCACGACATCCTCAAATCGCCTCTGGAGTTCATCAGACATTGAAGCTTGCATATAGCATTTAGCCTTGATATCATGGTCCCACCATTGATCAAGTTTTGCCAATTCTTCCGGACTTATATTAGCCGGTGCTTCCTTTGGAGGATTCTTTTTTAACACGTAGAAAATTTTCTCCGAGTTTAGAACAATCTTTAATTTACGGAACCATTCCGTATAGTTTGCGCCAGTCAATTTGTTTTGTTCGAGAATTGAGTATAGTGGATTGCGCGAATTCATTGTAATGAAATACTGAAAAGAAACAGACAATAATCAGTGATTGTTTAATTAATTAATTAAGACATAAAATATGGCAAGATTTAATTTTATGAATTTCACTCCCACTATTTTAACGATTTCACTACCCTCTAGTGAAAACGGGAAACTTGTTTTCTTAGTGGGTATATGGAGTCCAATTGACAAACTATAGTCCCGAATAATATCAGCCAACCATAATTTTCAAAAGGTAGAGCCCAATTGCTTCCAAAGCAATCCCCATGTTTTTACCTCATGTCCAATAAGGGCCCAATAATATAACGCCGTTTATTGTGACATGTCAAGATAACCCATCAATATTATGTTGTGATGGACGGTCGCCATGTGGATCCCCAATAATATGAGCCAATCCCATGGGAGTTCCACCCAACTTACAACTTGTGTCGATCCAATGTACAGCTTTCCGACGAACGGGTCCCCCCAATAATATGAGCCGAACCGTGCCCGCGGGTAGCATCTTATACATTGATCGTTGATGGAAGGTAGGAATATTTAAACAATATTTAAATTCCCTTTATTTATCTTGATATCAATTTTAAATCATATTTAAAATGATGGATTTTTTAATTTTGAAAATTGTCTCATCATTTAGTATTTGTATGCTTACGAGATTCATACAATTTAGTCTAAACATGCATACAACAATAATATCATATATTATTTAAAGGATGATCGACCCCAATAACTAATCGACCTGTGGTTGCCAATCACGAGTCTAAGTTCAATTCTAGGTGATATGCAGGTATGCAATGCAATCCTATTACATTGAGCTTCCAATTTACATTTCTTCGGTCTTTATTGTCTGCTGGGCCCACTATTGTCTTCAAATCTTTATCTCCCACTACGTCTAATAAATTTACAATAAATTTCGATGACAAGTAGGAGATACATATTTAAGGGTGGGAACGGGCCATAAACCAGGCCCACTTTTTATTACAAATGACAATTCAAATTGGGCCATAAACCAAGCCCATTAATAAAACCCAACAACAATAAAACCAAATGTAAACAACCTAACATACACCTACAATATTGGTCATGGCAATCGATCATCCTCTTATCCAATAATTAATTCAAAAATTAAATAATTGGATAACATGCAATGGCATCATAATTAAAAAGATAAAATCAAATTTTATCTAATATTCTCATAAGATCATATCTTATCATCAATTGTATCAAAATAATTAATTTTATAAAATCTTAATTTAACGGATAAAATTTACAAATTTTCCAAAAATTCAAATTTATCCAAAAATCAATTTTAAAAATTTTTGACTCAAACAATTTGATCTGATGCCTCGTGGACCAATCAAAAAACAATTTTCGATCGGACCAAAAACTAAAATTTCAAAAATTTCAAATTCCAATAAAAATCAAATTTTTATTTTTCGGGATGCCCGAGACATTCCCGGGCAGCCCCGCCTCCACGTGGGATAGGGCTGCCCACGTGGAGGTGGGCAGCTCGTCGCTGCCCTGGGCAGCGATAAAATCGCTGCCCTGGGTAGCGATCAAATCGCTGGGCAGCGACGATCGCTGCCCGTGATGCCCTTGTTTCCTTTAAAAATTTTAATTTAAAAAATTTTGTTTTGTTTCCAAAACCCGAGGCTAAAAATTTTGTACAATCGATTAATTTAATCGTTTGATCCGAGAGCAACCTGACTCTTATACCACTGTTGGAACACGTGTCGCTCTCACGATCAAATCGATCTGATACCCGGTGCAGCGGAAGTTTAAAAATTTTATATGGAACAATTCCATATCATGGATATTAAATTCTAACGATTAAATTATGCAAGTAAAATAATAATAATAATAATTAATATTTTATCTCTTTAAGCTAAGGCTTGATTATGAACTCCAACAGATTTAATCTGGTCTTGTTGTAAATCCCGAGAACCGATGACTCGCTCGATCAATCTCCGAAATTAGGTCCACGAACAGAAAACTAAAACCTTCTAATTGATTGCACTAGAAATCAATCAGATGTTTATCGTAGAGATTAAACAGATTTGATCTGTCAATTCAGAATGTAATTTTTCCGAAAAATCACAGACTGAATTCTCTCAAAAAGGGAGAGAGGATTTCGAAAATCCCCTTAGAATATTTAGTGTGATTTTTGAAAATTCCAAGAGAGAATTGTTGTCTTATTTTCGAAACCTGCACACATATATATATATATATATAATTTCTAGACTTGATTAAGTTATATCTCTATTAGGACTCTAACTCCTTAGGGCCCATAATCCATAAGTTAAGTCCAACAAACCAAGCCCGTTATTATAGAAATTAATATAAAATTCATCATGACTCCGATTGATAAACCAATTTCACCAATTTGCACAGAAACCATTTCTGCACCTTTTAAAGTCAAGATAATTTTTCTGAATCCGAATTCAGTGATTTGCAAAAATGCCCATCCCTATGTCATTTTAGGAAATTCCACTCCCTTTAGTTAAGAAGTCCAACTTCTCTTTCATTAAATTTAACTCTTTAAATTTAACTATCTCAACGGGGTTTAGTAATCCATTACTTGTGTGACCCTCATAGGTTCAGGGATACAGCTAGCCGTGGGCTCACAACTCCTTGTGACTCGGAACAACGATTTCCGACTTACCCAAGGAATCATGGTAAGAGCGTCTAGCAACATCGCCCCATGATTCCCTAGGTATCACTGATAGTGCCTGCAAGAACTAGTAAGTTTTGGTTAGCGTACTGTACAGTCCCTTCATCCATATATCCCGATCGAATCAACAACCATTGGTACATCGAGAGTCGTTCGAGATTCGATAACTATGCAATGCATCTTAAAGATCAAATAGTGACATCGCATGTGCTACTAGGAAACCAAGGAACCTAAATCACATCGAGTACTCTGGCCAGATATTTGTCACACTAATATCTCCTCAGATCGCATAGGATATCCACACTCGCAAGCGTGTGGTGAATCCTTAACAACAAAGCATCGACTCCTATATGTGTCGTAACTGTACCCAATCCCGACACCTGATGACCCCATAGAGTCGGTAAACGAGTCAAAGTACAGTACTAGCATATAGAGTCTCAATGATGTTTCAAGTAGTAAGGACTAATGGTGTACAACCAAAACCGCGGACTTATCCACTCAAATAATAATAACCACTTGGAAAGTCCGAATAGGGTAGTTCGATCATCCATCATATGAATATCCATTTGCATGTTTTGAACATCTCCATGTTCATTACCAATGAAACGTGGTACTTGGCATCACAAATGCTAGTCTCAATCTCGAGCGATCCTTATCCTTATTAGCGGACGGCTCAATTGACTAGGAACGTTTTAGAATATACAGTGACTATAAGATGTGTTTCATAATAGTGATCTCTCTTTATTCACTATCTCATCTTACTTACACTATAGTATATTCAAGGTCTTTATCAAAACAACAATAGTATATCATAATATAACAATATGAAGAAAGATAAAGAAAATGCCATTAATGAATGTAAATTATATTAAACAAAGATTGTTTATACATAGAGTAATAAAATCCCTTAGCCACAAATTGGCTAACCGGACACCCACTCTTTCAGTCAAGAAGGGTGAATTATCAATGGGTGTGGAGTACGAACGAGTGGTCTTCAACTTATTCATGAAAACACCCAATCCACCCATTGAAGAATTGTTCTTAATTGAACCGGTTGTGAAGTTGGAGAGCTGTCCAAGAGCTGATTTTGAGGTTGAATCAAAGAGTAAAGCGCCAAATTTATCGACGAAGAAAACCACGAAGAACAAGAAAGCAAAATTTAAAAGGTGGTTCTTGGAATTTATTTGGCAAGTAAAAGAAAAAGGAAAGATCTAACACCGGTGAAAGTCGGGCTGACGATTTAAAACCAAGCGCTACTTGGGAAGCAACCCAAGCATTTTTTTTATTTTATTTTATTTGCTTTTATTTTTAGTTTATTTAATTTTTTGTTATTTATTTTTTTAAGTATTTTATTATCAAATTTTGAAGCTTAATTTTTCTTAATTTTTTTTAAAAAAATTTCAAGCTCCAGAAATCTCAAATTCGAGGAGACAGCGCACCCACCCAATTTTCTTGAGCGCCCGCGCTGCATTTGGGAAGAAAATAATGTTGATTTGCAAACTAGAGGTACGCCCGCCCTACTACTTTGAGCGCCCGCGCACACGTTTCGCTTCAGTTATTCAAGAACAGCGCACTACCTAGCGCTATCGCGCAGCGCTCCATTTAGCGCTATCGCGCTCTCTCAACTAGCGCAAGCAAGCGCTACCGCGCTCCTCTACCGCTCCAATTTAAGCTCTATCGTGCATCCTGAACCGTGCCACAGCAAGCGCTATCGCGCAAGTGAGCCGCGCTTATTTAAGCGCTATCGCGCAACGTATACTTCAGAGATTAAAAAGCGCATTCCAGGCTGCTATTTCGAGTCCCTCTCAAAATCTCACATTCTGGCACGATCATTGTAAATCTTCCACTCAACAAAATATCACCATCTCTAGGATTTTGATCTTCATTACAAGGCAGAGATTCCCAGAATTTGTTCTTGCTCCATCTACGCTCGTCCAGAAACAGGGGAATCTTGGACAGTTTGGGAAGTTTTTTTTTGTGAACGGTAAAAAATCTTAAATTTTCTCTCCTACATTTGAGCAGTGTTCAATTTTGTGATTTGAGGTTGTTGGGTTGTTTGAATTGTGGTGTGAAGAAAGTTTGATGCGAGTGAATCTCGATATCATTGACTTCGTGCATACAAAGTGTTTGTTGAATTGCGTGGGTCAAAAGTTTTGGTTGAACGTTGTTGGAATTGTTTGGAGTTTAGTGCAGTGTTTGAGACATTTGATTTGAGTTTAATTATTGTGTTACAATGCCACCGAAAACCAAAGGAAAGGGAGCACTTTCTTCGTCCTCTGCTGCTCCATAGGATAGACACAGATTTTGGGATGCCACAGCAGAGGAGTACTGCATTGATGTGATGGAGAGAGGGATGCAAAAAGAAAGGGGAATGAGCTTGAGAGAGTGTGATGCTCCGGCGTTAATTGAAGCTGAGAGAAGAGGTTGGGAGACATTTGTGAGGAGTCCACCAGATGCTGTTATATAGTTGATTCATGAGTTTTATGCAAATTTGATGGTCAAAGATATTAATCTGAAAGTTCGAGTTCGAGGAAAATTGGTGGCTTTTGATAGGAGTACGATTAATAGTCTGTATGGCATGCCGGACTTGGACATTGAAGAGGATGAGTATCAGGTATTCAAGAATGATCCATTTCCAGATAATCTTGTACTTCAAACTTTGTGTCAGGATGGGGCGGAATGGAAGAGGAATGCGAAGGATGAAGCTGTTACATTTTCATCCATCTTTCTTAGAAGAGAACCAAATAATTGGCATGAGTTTGTGGCTGCCAGAATGTTGCCATCTGGGCATACATCCGATGTGACTAAGGTTAGAGCTGGTCTTGTGTACTACATTGTGACTGAAAAATCTGTTGATGCTGGGAGGGTGATTCAGGAATCTATTATTGCTGCAGTTACGAGTTCTTCAACTATCAGTTTACCCCACTCGTCCTTGATTACTCAAATTTGCCGGTTAGCCGGTGTTGTGTGGGATGATACGGAGCAGATTCTTCCAATTCGAGGTCCTATAAGAATTATTGGTGCACTGAGACGGAACAAGAAGAAGAAAGCGGCCAGTACTTCTGAACAGGCAGCTGAACCACCGCAACCCTCTGAGCCAATGCCACACTTTGAGCCAGCAGCTTCCCATTTGGAAGGACCTATGGCACTACCGACGCATCCGGCCACTGAGTATTCTACTCGTGATGATTCTACGGCCGTGCTTGCTCAGATGAAGAAGCAGTGGAAGATGATGCAAGCAAATATGACATACATGCATGACTTCACTACCGCTCTCGGCCAGAATTATCCTCCCACTGTTGTGCCTTATCCACCTCCTCCGCAGTGGTCTCCTGATGATACTGCTGATGTTGCACCTTCTTTCCATGGAGATGATGATGATGACGCCGAGTCCTGATGCTCGGTGTCGAAGGTATGAGTCCCTTGTTCTTTTATTGTTTTTAATCATTAGGGACAATGATTATATTAAGTTTGGGGGGTGAATCATTGTAACGCCCCGTTTTTATCTTAAATGAGTTTATTTGAGTTAATCAGAGATTACAGAGTTCACGAGCTGACTTGATTTTGATCAGGGTCCTTTTTGCAAAAATTGGATTTTTCAGGGACTAAAAAGCAATTATTGGATTTTATATATTATCTACACTTGTATTGACTTGGTCATCCACTCTTCTTCCTCCCCCAAACCGAGAACACCAATGAAGATGCCTCCAAGCATTTCCAAGTTCCCAGATTTCAGTCCGAGCTCGATCCGGCCGTTGGAATTTATTTCTGAAGGCAGATTATCGATCACTGCAGTGAGAGCTCTGTTATATTGTAAGTTCTTCTACGATCGGATACATTCTAGTTTTTGGATGTTATTAGAATCGTTCGAGATTCGAGTATGTTGTTCTAGACAGAGTTCTGATCGTTTATTATCTGTCGGTTTTGAATTAGAGCGACGTTCGGATTTGTTATGATTTTTGGAAGCCATTTTCGAAAACTTGGATTTTGAGATTGATGGGGGTTGCCTTGTTATTGTTGTTTTGGGCATTGTTATGAGGTTATATCGTTATTGAACTGCTGTTTGTGTTTCCGATTTGTTCAATTTATAGCCGTTATGCCGTCGATTTGAATTTTGAGATTTCGAACCCTTTGAGTTGTTGTACTTTGGCTCGTGAGTAATCGTTGTTGTTGATCATCTCTTATCTTCGTACAGATTTGTTGGAGTTTGTCGAGCCTTGTGTTAGCAGCATTTGTTCGTTTCAGAGATTTGGACGAAGAACGGTATAGAGAATTACCTTGAGCCTTGTTGTTGTTTAGATTGGTTAGACTTTGATACAATCTTTTGTTGTAGCTTCCCAGAAGTTGGAACTACTGTCTTGAAAGGTAAAAGTAGTCATTGTAGCGGGATAGCATACTAGGGACTATTGGTTCTCGAGTTTCCCTTTCAAATCACATATTGCATCAATACTTGTTCTAGCATGTGGAATTTGTATTTTGGTTGTTATTTGAGTTGTTTATGTGGCTTATGTTTATGTTTTGATATGCATTCATCTTGAGCCAATTTTGTTTCTAGCGGGCAGAACCGCCCCTTTTTGTTTAGACGTTTGGGAACTATGATTGAGTGGCCTAGGTCGTAGTCGTTTCGCCTGGTGCTAGCATACTCATTATAGTTGCTCAAAGTCTAGAGGAGTGGGATACATGGCACCACCTCGATTGGGAGAGTCGGTGAGTCGTTACGTGATCTCATCCTTGGGATCCCAAAAGCACAGCAGCAATCCCTCGTTTATCAGATTTGATATCCCGGTTTAAAGACATGCATTTCATTACGTTGTTATTGATTTCGTCGTTGTCTTGAAAGCATGTTTATTGTTGTATTACTTGTTATGTTGCTTTTACTGGGATTATCATTCTCACCGGTTATCCGGCTGTTGCTTTGTTTTGTATGTGTACTTGGAAACAGGTGGGGCAGGACCAAGTCAGTGAAGGTCTGGTTAACATCAAGAGGGAGAGCTAGTAGTGAGACTCGGTTTAGAAGTCATGTCAGCATGTCTACCTAGTGATATTGGAACATGTTTAGATATCAAACTTCATCGTTATGTTGTTGTTGCATGTCCTCTACTTTGAACAGTTGTTGAACTCCAGAATTTTATGTACTGGTTGGAAGAATTGATTTTGTATCAAGTAGTCGAGATTATGTTGCATTTGGATTGATGCATGTTGTTATGAATATTTTTGGTTTGAATTGGTTAGCTTGCCCTGTTCTGATTTGTTTCTGCTGCCCAGGGTGCGCTCGATCCTAGGAAAAGCCAGGATCAAGCGCAGCCCCTGTTTTGAATGAGGCAGAGGTTTCAGAAAAATGGTGCGCTCGATCCTGGATTTTTGCCGGATCGAGCGCGGCACCTTAATTTTCTCGGCAGAGAGTTGAGAGAATTGGTGCGCTCGATCCTGGCTTTTTGCCGGATCGAGCGCGACACTGTTCTCTTTTAAAAAAAAAAATTTCTTTTATTGCTTTAACCTTTGGTTATTGTATGTCTTAGTGTTGTCTAATCCCGAGATTAGTTGTTTGGAACCGAGGTCTCACATTAAGTGGTATCAGAGCATTAAGATTCTTGGTCGAACTAGAGTGAGCGGGTAGATCGAGTCTGCGTGTATTGGCTCCTCGCATGTGTTTGAATTATTTTAACTGTGTACTTAATTCCATGCGAGCATGCTTTATTATTGAGAATTATTGAATTACATGGTTATGTGATTTAATTTATAAAGCATGATCTACTTGAGATATAACTGTTTCTGTTATCGACTGGTATCCGGTATTCCAAGCGGTTGTAAGGGCACTGATTGTAGCGATTGAGATATCTCGTGTCCTAACCTTTGATTATCAGATGGGTCCTCGTCGAGTGATAAACAGAAACACACCGCCGGTTATCCCTGCGACTGAGAAAGCTAGCACTGAAGTTGATCAGTTGGATGCTTCAGCAACGCCTATGGAAACCTTGCTGAAGAGGTTTCAGTCGTTCAATCCGCTGTTATTGATGGGTTCAGAAAATCCAGTTGACTGCGAGAGTTGGTTGGATGATATTGATCAGCTGTTCGATTCCATTGATTACACAGATGACCGCAGAATCATGTTAGTCATTCATCAGCTACGTGGGGTTGCTAAGAGCTGGTGGATCATGACAAAGAAAGCAATGGAGAGTAGAGGTACGGAAGTTACTTGGACTCTTTTTAAATCTGAATTTTATAAGCGGTTTTTCCCTATCTCATATCACAAAGATAAGGGAGCAGAGTTTGCCAACCTGAGGCAAGGGAATCTGAACATTGAAGAGTACGTGGCTAAGTTTGATAGTCTGTTGCGTTTTGCGCCGCTAATTGCTGGAGATGAAGAAGCTAAGGCAGATCAGTTCATCAATGGTTTGAACCCCGACGTCTTCACGTTGGTAAACACCAACAGGCCTAACAACTTTGCGGATTCCATGAATCACGCAAAGGGAGCAGAAGCAGGCTTGTGGAGGCAAAGAGGTAATCAGGTGGCACCTCAGCAGCAGAGGCAGTATCAGAACCAACCATCTCAGTATCAGAATCAGCCACCGCAGCATCAGAACCAACAGCAAAGGTATGAAGGTGGAAACAGTGGGGGAAACAGAAAGGATCAGTACAAGGCAAGAGGTAAACAGTTAAAAAGGCAGGGGAACAGTTCTTCTAGTTCCAGTGGTTCGAAGCAATTCAGTTCAGGACAGAGTTCTGGATCATCATCCTTGTACTGCAGCAAGTGTGGGGGAAGACACTCACCGGATCAGTGTGTGGGAGTCTTCGGTAATTATAACACCTGTCAGCAACCGGGACACTTATCTAAGGTGTGTCCTCAGCGTTTTAGAGATCGAGCTCAGAGTGGGAGTTCATCTCGACCTACAGCTCAGCCTGAGAGGCAGTCTTCTGCAGTTCACTCTTTCCAGCCCCAGCAGCAGAACAGGCAGGGATGTAACCCTACTGCAAACCAGCCTCCGAGACAGCAGGCACGAGTCTTTGCATTGACAGAGGATCAGGCTCAGGCAGCACCGAATGATGTTATAGCAGGTAACTGTTCGATTTTTGGTTATTCTGCTCATTTTTTGATAGGTACAGGTGCTTCCCATTCCTTTATCTCTAAGAAATTTGTGTTATTGCATGCTTTGCCTAACGAGTTGTTGCCTACTGTAGTAGCTGTTACTTCACCCTTGGGTGGAGGAATTGTTTCTGTCAGATTAGTCAGGAACTGTGAACTGTGTTTTGAAAGAAATTTGTTAGAATTCGACTGTATTGTACTTGGACTGTCAGATTTTGATTGCATTATCGGTATAGATGCTTTAACCAAGTACAGGGCAACCGTCGATTATTTTCTGAAAGTTGTCAGGTTCAGATCTGAAATGGCAGATGAGTAGAAATTCTTTGGTAAGGGTTCTCGATCTAGAATTCCTTTGATTTCAGTGTTATCTATGACTCGTTTGTTACAGAGAGGTGCAGAAGGATTTTTGGTTTATGCGGTTGATGTACTAAAATCTAGCCCAACTTTGGTTGACTTACCAGTGGTTAGAGATTTTGCTGATGTGTTTCCGGAAGATGTTCCTGGATTTCCACCTATTCGAGAGATCGAATTCAGCATCGATTTGGTGCAAGGTACTCAACCTATTTCCAAAGCTCCTTATCGTATGGAACCTATTGAACTGAGAGAGTTAAAGGAGCAACTTGAGGATTTGATTTCCAAGGGATACATCAGACCTAGTGTATCGCCTTGGGGTGCTCCTGTTTTGCTTGTTCGGAAGAAGGATGGTTCTATGCGGCTTTGTATCGACTACCGTCAGTTGAATCAGGCAACAGTTAAGAACAGGTATCCTTTACCCCGAATAGATGACCTTTTTGATCAGCTGCAGGGTTCTTTTGTCTATTCGAAGATTGATCTGAGGTCAGGCTATCACCAGCTGAGAGTGCGATAGGAAGATGTTCCTAATACCGCATTCAGAACGAGGTATGGTCACTTTGAGTTTATAGTCATGCCGTTCGGTTTGACTAACGCTCCAGCGGTTTTTATGGGTTTGATGAACCGAATCTTTCAGCGTTATTTAGATGAGTTTGTCATTATCTTTATCGATGATATTCTTATCTACTCGAAGAACCGTACTGACCATGCAGAGCACTTGAGGACCGTACTGCAGATTTTGCGAGTTGAGCAGTTGTTTGCCAAGTTGTCTAAATGTGAATTTTGGTTAGATCGAGTTGTCTTTCTCGGTCATATTATTTCTGAAGATGGGATTTCTGTCGATCCCAGCAAGATTGAAGCGGTTATGAATTGGCCTAGACCGACATCAGTACCTGAGATCCGAAGCTTCATGGGTTTAGCTGGTTATTATCGCCGATTCATCGAGGGTTTCTCGTCTATTGCCAAGCCTATTACCCAGCTGACTCAGAAGAATGCGCCTTTTGTCTGGACTGCAGATTGTGAGGCTAGCTTTGTTGATCTGAAGAGGAGACTGACCAGTGCTCCGATTCTTTATATTCCAAAGGGTACTGGAGGTTTCACAGTCTATTGTGATGCTTCTAACCGAGGCTTGGGTTGTGTTCTTATGCTGCATAAGCATGTGATAGCGTATGCATCGAGGCAGCTGAAACCGCACGAGACGCGTTATCCGGTTCATGATCTAGAACTAGCTGCGATTGTATTTGCTCTGAAGATCTGGCGTCACTATCTTTATGGTGAGTCTTTCGAGATCTTTTCTGATCATAAGAGTCTTAAGTATTTGTTTTCACAGGCAGAGCTGAATATGAGACAGAGAAGATGGCTGGACTTGTTGAAGGATTTCGACTGTGAAATCAAGTATTATCCGGGAAAGTCGAATGCAGTTGCAGATGCCTTGAGCCGAAAGCTTTGTTCTTTATCTCTTTCTACTATCGGTGTTTCTCAGTTGATCGATGATTGTTGCACTTCTGGTTTAGAGTTTGAAATAGATAGGGAGACTATCAGAGTGTTTTCTATTCAAGCCGAGCCGGAGTTGTTTGTTGCAATCAGAGAAGCACAGAAGTCTGAGCCGAGCATTCAGGTTTCAGTAGAGAAAGTCAGATCGGGACATCAGTCTGAATTCCACGTTAGAGATGATGTTTTGTTGGTGAATAACCGTATTGTTGTGTCTGATATTCCGGAGTTGAGACAGCGTATTCTACGAGAGGCTCATTGCAGTCGGTTCAGCGTTCATCCTGGAGGTCGTAAGATGTACAACGATTTGAAGATTCAGTTCTGGTGGAAGAAAATGAAGAGCGACATTGCGAGGTTTGTATCTCGGTGTTTGAATTGTCAGCATGTGAAAGCAGAGCGGAAGCGACCAGGAGGTCTGTTGCACAGTCTATCTGTTCCTGAATGGAAGTGGGATCACATTTCCATGGATTTCGTCACGAAGCTACCACGATCCGTTCGAGGATGCGATGCCATTTGGGTAGTGATCGACCGATTGACGAAGTCTGCATGTTTTATTCCGTACAGAATGACGTATCGTCATGATCAGATGGCTGAGTTGTATGTTAGCAATGTTGTGAGATTGCATGGTGTGCCGAAGTCGATTGTTTCAGACAGAGATCCTAGATTCACTTCTCACTTTTGGCACAGTCTTCAGGGGGCTCTTGGTACTCGATTGCATCTGAGTACAGCTTATCATCCTCAGACCGATGGACAGTCAGAGCGGACTATCCAGACGTTAGAGGATATGCTGCGAGTGGTAGTGCTAGACTTTGGCACTAGTTAGCAGGATTCTTTGCCTCTTGTCGAGTTTTCTTACAACAACAGCTTCCAAGCGAGTATCGGTATGGCGTCTTTTGAGGCTTTGTATGGTAGAAAGTGCCGATCTCCGTTGTTTTGGGATGATTTGTCCGAGTCACCAGATTTGGGACCGAAGATGCTTAGAGATATGGCAGAGCAGGTTAAGATCATTCAGACCAGAATGAAGTCAGCTCAAGATAGACAGGCGAAGTATGCGAACGTCAGACGTAGACCTCTGAGTTTTGAGCAGGGAGACCGTGTATTCCTTAAGATTTCTCCTTTCAGAGGCACTGTCAGATTCGGTAAGAGAGGGAAGTTATCTTCGAGATTCATTGGGCCGTACGAGATTCTCGAGAAGATAGGCGATCTTGCCTACAGACTTGCACTTCCTCCATCTTTATCTGGTATTCACGACGTTTTTCACGTCTCTATGCTGCGAAAGTATCAACCAGATATTTCTCATATCCTTTAGCCTGACGAAGCCGAGTTAGATGAGACTCTGAGCTACTTTGAGCGACCGATTCAGATCCTTGATCGAAAGGAGAAACAACTCAGAACCAAGTTGATTCCATTAGTGAAAGTGCAATGGAGCTGTCACGGTGTTGAGGAAGCGACTTGGGAGACAGAATCTGACATGAGACAGCGATTTTCGGAGTTTTTCGGGTGACGTGAGTTCTTCTTACTATTTTTAGTTATTTATTCTATCTTATGAGTTGTGGTTCTCGTTGATTTCGAGGACGAAATATTTTCTTAGTGGGGGAGAATTGTAACGCCCCGTTTTTATCTTAAATGAGTTTATTTGAGTTAATAGGAGATTACAGAGTTCACGAGCCGACTTGATTTTGATCAGGGTCCTTTTTGCAAAAATTGGATTTTTCAGGGACTAAAAAGCAATTATTGGATTTTATATATTATCTACACTTGTATTGACTTGGTCATCCACTCTTCTTCCTCCTCCAAACCGAGAACACCATTGAAGATGCCTCCAAGCATTTCCAAGTTCCCAGATTTCAGTCTGATCTCGATCTGGCCGTTGGAATTTATTTGTGAAGGCAGATTATCGATCACTGCAGTGAGAGCTCTATTATATTGTAAGTTCTTCTACGATCGGATACATTCTAGTTTTTGGATGTTGTTAGAATCGTTCGAGATTCGAGTATGTTGTTCTAGACAGAGTTTTGATCGTTTATTATCTGTCGGTTTTGAATTAGAGCGACGTTCGGATTTGTTATGATTTTTGGAAGCCATTTTCAAAAACTTGGATTTTGAGATTGATGGGGGTTGCCTTGTTATTGTTGTTTTGGGCATTGTTATGAGGTTATATCGTTATTGAACTGCTGTTTGCATTTCCGGTTTGTTCAGTTTATAGCCGTTATGCCGTCGGTTTGAATTTCGAGATTTTGAACCCTTTGAGTTGTTGCACTTTGGCTCGTGAGTAATCGTTGTTGTTGATCATCTCTTATCTTCGTACAGATTCGTTGGAGTCTGTCGAGCCTTGTGTTAGCAGCATTTGTTCGTTTCAGAGATTTGGACGAAGAACGGTATAGAGAATTACCTTGAGCCTTGTTGTTGTTTAGATTGGTTAGACTTTGATACAACCTTTTGTTGTAGCTTCCCAGAAGTTGGAACTACTTCCTTGAAAGGTAAAAGCAGTCATTGTAGCGGGATAGCATACTCGGGACTATTGGTTCTCGAGTTTCCCTTTCAAATCACATATTGCATCAATACTTGTTCTAGCATGTGGAACTTGTATTTTGGTTGTTATTTGAGTTGTTTATGTGGCTTATGTTTATGTTTTGATATGCATTCATCTTGAGCCAATCTTGTTTCTAGCGGGCAGAACCGCCCCTTTTTGTTTAGACGTTTGGGAACTATGATTGAGTGGCCTAGGTCGTAGTTGTTTCGCCTGGTGCTAGCATACTCATTATAGTTGCTCAAAGTCTAGAGGAGTGGGATACGTGGCACCACCTCAATTGGGAGAGTCGGTGAGTCGTTACGTGATCTCATCCTCGGGATCCCAAAAGCACAGCAGCAATCCCTCGTTTATCAGATTTGATATACCGGTTTAAAGAAATGCATTTCATTACGTTGTTATTGATTTCGTCGTTGTCTTGAAAGCATGTTTATTATTGTATTACTTGTTATGTTGCTTTTACTGGGATTATCATTCTCACCGGTTATCCGGCTGTTGCTTTGTTTTGTATGTGTACTTGGCAACAGGTGAGGCAGGACCAAGTCAGCGAAGGCCTGGTTAACATCAAGAGGGAGAGCTAGTAGTGAGACTCGGTTTAGAAGTCGTGTCAGCATGTCTACCTAGTGATATTGGAACATGTTTAGATATCGAACTTCATCGTTATGTTGTTGTTGCATGTCCTCAACTTTGAACAGTTGTTGAACTCCAGAATTTTATGTACTAGTTGGAAGAATTGATTTTGTATCAAGTAGTCGAGATTATGTTGCATTTGGATTGATGCATGTTGTTATGAATATTGTTGGTTTGAATTGGTTAGCTTGCCCTGTTCTGATTTGTTTCTGCTGCCCAGGGTGCGCTCGATCCTAGGAAAAGCCAGGATCGAGCGCAGCCCCTATTTTGAATGAGGCAGAGGTTTCAGAAAAATGGTGCGCTCGATCCTGGCTTTTTGCCGGATCGAGCGCGACACCTTAATTTTCTCGGCAGAGAGTTGAGAGAAGTGGTGCGCTCGATCCTGGCTTTTTGCCGGATCGAGCGCGACACTGTTCTCTTTTAAAAAAAAAAATTTCTTTTATTGCTTTAACCTTTGGTTATTGTATGTCTTAGTGTTGTCTAATCCCGAGATTAGTTGTTAGGAACCGAGGTCTCACAATCATTTTTTTTGATTTAGTTGTTTGGTTGATAGTTGAGTAGTTGAATTTTATTGTGTGCTTCATAGAAAAAATTTTGTTGTGTTAGTTTTTGTTTTGAGTATTAAATGAAGTCGAGAAAGAAATGGATGCATGGCTGATGAAAATTTTTTTGTTGTGCTATAACTGAAATCCATGATTGTCTACTTATCTGACAAATATTTTTGAAAAAATGGAACCAATTGAATGAATAATTTCTTATATACTGTGATTAATACTTGAATCTGATTTTGAGACATACAGATATAGATATGATTGAGGCATTGTTTGGAATTTTTGGGCCTAATTTTTATTGAATTATTTTATCCTTAGTTGCCTATTTGAGCCTACACGTATATGAGTACATGGAGGTACGAAAATTCTGAAATTTGTTGGAAAATCATCGTTAACTGCTGATGATTATTTTTTTCTGCATTGATTGATATTTGTATGATTTAATTGTGGATTGAGACTTGTCTAGAACTAGTTCGGACACTCTTCGAGGCGAAATACGGGCATAAATGAGATTAGAAATGATTTAGGCGATTTTTCTGAATTCGTTTGAGCCTTTCAAGCTACCTATTAATTAATTTTATCCTTAGTACCTTATTTGAGCTTTATTGAAAATCGAATGGCATGCGTGTAAACGTGTGATTAAACCCCCATTCGTCATTATTTCAAGATCTTACATTGACTACATGAATAGCCTATACACTAATTCCTACCTTTAGGGGAGTAATTTGAATGCTAAAATATTTTATGCTCCTAGTTATATTTGTGAAAAATGGAATGGTGTAGTGGATGAATTGAAAAGAGGTAGTAGTAGAAAAAAAAGACAGTTGAAAAAGTTGTGAAAAGAAAAAAATTGTGAAAGAAGTTGTGAGAAGTTGAAAAATGAAGTGGATTGAAAAAAAATAATAAGTGTGAAATTGTGAACGAAAATGAGTCGAAATTAGATTGAGCATAAATATAAATTACTCCTTATTTTGAATTCTTATCCTTTATTTGTAGCCATAAGCCAGGCCTTACATTATAAGCTGATTAAGTCCTATTGACCGAGTCTCAGTTTCCCAATATACTAGTGGAGAGGGGTTGCGAGAATTTAGCCTATAGACTGTTGATTGATGCTTTTAATGATTATGAATTTTGATCGAAACACGCACACACTATTATTCTTTGTATTTAACTGATTGTGAGTGTTTTTGATTTCATATCCTATATTTGATCCTTGCTACCCTGAAAAGTCCTCATGATCTATGAATGTTTGAATTGAATTTGGATAAGAGTGTTTTGAACGTGAGTTGCGAAGATTGTGAGTTTATGCGGTTATTTTGTTATGACTGAAAACTTTTAAGTATTAGTTGGGTGTGATATGATTGGATTTGAATTTTTTTGAACTTACTGCTAAGGTCATTGCTCCATAATATTTCTTGGCTATTCTTGTTGGTTTGATAGAATGAGTTTTTGGAATTTATTTGTTTTGAATAGTTTTGCTCGGGACTAGCAAAAGTCTAAGTTTGTGGTATTTGATAAGTGTATTTTATACACTTAATTTATATATGATTTTAATTATTAACTGTTTGTTTTGAGCAGATTTATGTGGGTGTTTTATTGTTTTTTTGGTTGTATGAGATTATTGAATTTATTTGGAAAAGAGGAGAAAATGGTGAAAAGAATTAAAGAAAAGAAAATAAAGAGAAAAGAAAGAAGAGAACGATCAGATAGGAAGAAAGAAATAGTGATGGGCTTTTTTAATGGGCCTTTTATTGGCGCTACACTTTAGCGCTAAAGATTGAGAAGAAAGAGCTAACACGCTGCTGCTGTCAAGTTTGAGAAAATAATTTAGCGAATGAAAGGCGCGCCCGCGCCATTCCACTGAGCGCCCACCCAGATCGAGATTTCAGATTTTAATTATTTTGGGCAATTTTTATGGGCTTGATTCTTGGGCTTTTGTGATGACATATAAAAGGGGATTGTGATCGTGCAATTAGAAGGGAGAGCCGCACAACACAAATACACAGTACATATCAGAGAGAACAGAGCTTGATCGTGAGATTTTGGAGAAGAATTCTGGAGTTTATCTGAAGAACAAAGACGGAGATCGATCGATCGGACACGACATCGCATCAATGGATTTGTTTCTTAGCTTTTATTTATTTAATTCTGAATTCATGTGTGAATTTTTTAACATGTTTTGGTTTTATTTAAATTCAGTTATGAACTAATTTTTTAGAGTCTAGAGGTCGGATGGAACCTGGTGTAGACGCTTTCATGAATTTTTGATTTTATTGAATTTAATTTCTTCTAGATTAATTGTTTTTTCTAGAATTGATTGTTTTTTTAATTATCTGATCAATAATTGATTTGTTATATTTATTTGAAATCTGGCACTCGGGAGAGGAGATTTTGAATAGGACCAATAGAAATTACACTGTTAATTATTTATACAGCTCAGGAGAGTGTATAATTTTAACAGAGCTTTTAAAAAGAACATTGTTTTGTGATAGATCACTGCAAGTAGATTCTTAATAGGGATATTGGAATTGAATTGTAATTGATAAAAATTATTTGTTGCTCGGGAGAGGGAAATAATTAACTTAAGTGTTCTTGTCTATTAATTGACTGGAATTCATGAAACTAAATTAATTAGGATTGATTGCTGTTGAAACCAGATGAAATCTATACCTCTAGACTATTTTTCCTCTGATTGATATTTATCTGAATATTGTGTGCGTGCTTTTAAACTCATTAATTATTTTATTTTTATGCAAATCTCTCAAATATTGATTTTCTAGATAAAGTTTGGACTATTTTAATTACAAGCACTGAATATTTTCATTTTACTCCCTGTGGGATCGATATATGATTTTATCACTATATTAAAACTTGACACTCGTACACTTGCGAGCATTTTTCACAACAGAATCCTTGACTACAATGCATCGACTCCTATATGTTTCGACACAACACCCAACATTGCCACCTGATGACCCCAGTTGAGTTGGTAAACAAGTCAAAGTAAAGCTCTAGCATATAGAGTCTCCATGTTGTCCCGGGTGATAAGTACTAATGGTGTACAACCATAAACTAGGATATTTTTACTCGATAAGTGATAACCACTTGGAAAGTCCTTTAGGGAGGGTTGTTCAGTGCACTCTACAAGGAGCATCTATTTTCATGCTTGGACATCACCATGTTCCCTACCAATGAAACGTGGTACTCACATCGCAAATACTAGTCTCAAGCTCGAGCGACCTTTATCCTTCTTTGTGGCGGCTGAATTGACTAGGAACAGTTTAGAATATACAGTATTCCAAATATGAGTTTCATGACAGTCATCACATGACCATCTCATATTCTTTCTACTATTTTTATATTCAATGGCTTTATCTATGCAACTAGCATGGGTATACAGATAAAGGTGTGCCAAATAAATAATGTCAAATATTATTAAAATAAAAATTCTCATACAAGAGTTATCTCAAGGACCATCGGCCAACACTTGGCTCGACGGGTACCTACTCTAACATCTACTTCTCAAGATGAATCAGTTATCACTCCAAATCCAGAGACTCAGCTGACAACTGACCCAGTTGAAGAAGTTTTTTTGCTGAATGTTGATTCTATTCCTAGAATAGTAAAATAAGATATTGAAAGGGAAGTTACTGAGGGAAGCCATCAAAGTGATCTTATTGAAGTTGAACTCGAGGATGTACAATTGAATTTTTGAGGACCAGATATTACTACTTAAATGGATCTTGAGATTCCGAGAATTACTGAACTTGATGTTCAGGATCCTGAGCACCATCCTGACATGCAGATAGAGATTCCAGAGAAAGTATATGAACCACCAGAAGAACAAACTTTTGAGCAAGAAGAAACAGAAGGAAGAAGCAAAGTCAGAAGGAGAAAGAGGTTCCTGAAAAAATCCACATGCCTGGCCTTTAGCTGAGATTAATAATGCTATAAGATAAACTTTATTTGCTCAAATAGTTCAAACTCTAGGTCCTAAAGCAAGTAACATGGTTGAAACAGTCCAATCTTAAGAGGTGAAGTCTAAAGAGTTGATTGATTTGAATTTCCACCCCAATCCTGAGCCATTAATAAAAAGAACTGATTATCATTTACTTGAGAAAGTATTCGAACAAGAAATTGAAACTGAAAAATGAATAGAGAAAGAATATGTGAATGACAAAGCAACTGTAGGGACCCAACCCGGATCCACTACCTGATCAGAGTTTAGAGCATAATTAAGCATGCATTAAATAAATCGCTGCGGAAGACTTAAATAAAAGCAGACCGGCAGAATACAATCGGTTAAATAAAACCAATATACAAACAAATCGAATAATCCTAAGGGCAATTTAAAAACCTACATCTAATCTTGATGTCTTCACTGGTCACTGGCTCCTCCAAGCTACTGGTGCTCGACCCTACACCTACACCTGCCCCGTCGAATGGGGTGTCCAGATACACAGAAAATAATGGACGTGAGCTCTAAGCTCAATACGAAATCACGGGTAAAACATACAAATATGATGCATGCAAATGACAGGGTATCCATATCTGGAATAACTGCATACAACTGCTCAGTAATGGCGCCTAGGACATGAGTGGTACAACCCGGGAATCAAACCCTGCGTACACTGCTCATTCCTACCAGACGTAGACTGTGTCCTACAGATGTCAGTGCCGGCTAACCCGTCGGTCGCGAGGCCCACGACATAGACCATTCGAACAGGGTTGAGCGACCCCACATGACTCATCTCAAAATATGGACAGACACAATATGATATGCACATGCTGCAGAATAATATGGCACACAATGCAACATATAAGCATGCAAACCCGCTGGCTATCTCAGTCAGTACTTACGTACCTTATTACAGGCAGTCCTAACAGTCCCACTCTAGGTTCCAAGCCTATCATCAACTCTACAATGCAAATACTAATGCATCATTCATTAAGCTATAAAAGCCTTAATAAGCTATTGCATACTCCTAAATTATTTAAAGAGACCATAGCTATACCTGCGTCCATCGTCATCCCACTGATGGCGACTGCCTCAAAACTTAGGCACAGCTCTGCTACGATGCCGAGATCGCTCCGCTACTTCCGGATTCCAAATAGGATGCTAGAACTCCCTATATCTGACTAGATAGGCTAAGAAATGAGAGAGAAGAGAGGAGAGGGGCGAGTTGAAATGAGGTCTCGGCACCTCTATTTATAGAAAGAGAACGGAACGTCCGTTCAGGGTTCGTTACGTCCGTTCTCGAATGTTGTGTTTGTTCTACGATCGTTGCGTCCGATGTCCCATCACGTTCGTAAGAAATGAAATCATCTTGCTGACGTCACGGATGACATCAGCTGACCAAAACGTTGCGTCCGTTCTCCCAACGTTGCTTCCGTTCTTGTTCACCCTTTGGGCCATTACCGATCATTCTGAATCTATTTTTGGAGTCCGTTAATCCATCTGAAATTTCCTTAATCATGTTTTACTAAATCAAAACATGATCACATGATTAATTACCCATTAATAATTAGTTTCGGATATGGGTTACTACATTCTCCCTCCCCCCCCCCCTTAAAAGATTTCGTCCTCGAAATCTAGGGTAAAACCTCGAGAACATATTAAAGATCGTTACTTGTGTGTCTGGTCGAATCGAATAGCTTTCGACACACTCAGACTCTTGTCAAATTTCCCGCAAGCTTTAACCGCTTGAACAACTTTCAGCATCCTTCAAACCCCAAGGCTAGGTTCTGAAAGTCTCTGCTCTATTAGTCAAATCCCCTTGGCACTAATGTATCACAACTCTGATACATCTTCTGTCCTAACCACGATCTCACTGATCGCAAAAGATACAAACACCCGCTTGATTGAGATCATCTTTCCAAGGAAAATCTTAGACTGACGAAGACCAAGTCATGACCTGACTGGCTTACGACATTTTCCAAATCACTAACTGAATCCACTCATCCAATGGTTCCAAAATTTCTTGGTGTAGAATTCCCACCCCGACACCGTCCTAATATATAGCAACGCACGAATCTCTCCCAGGAGAATTTAGTTGACACAAAGCTATACTTTAATGTAACTGCTTAACACGATTCCCAGACTGGTTATCCTTCCCATGCTCCCCTGAAGCAACATGCTCCCCAAGCAATTATTGGGAATTTAGTCCACCATGTCTAGTGCGAATCACAGTTCACATTTCTTAGTATAACCCAACTTGTACCTCGCTGAGAATATCGTTACATGGAAATCATGAGGCTAAGTCATTACTTAACCATTGACCCGCGAAGCTATACGCATACGCCACAATGGTAATCATCGTGTCTCTGATGATCTACATCATCTCGACCACAGGTTACTCATCCGTGATTTAAATCATCGGACATCCCCCTAATAGTTATACATACTTACAATTACTGTACACACATCAATACTGAGGCAAGCTCCCATCAAAATGCTATACCGGGACATTCCATAGTACTCATGCATATGGAAATTCTTCCTACCCTTTCTTGAAACTCGACAGTTAATTGAACTTGGTACAACTCTCTACTGAGCCTATGATGATACCATCATCGCTCGTCCCAATCTCACAAGGTGGAACTTATTGATCCTGGAAACTAAATCCCAACGGATTCAAACAGTCAACTCATGTCTTTGCTGAACGCATCAGCCTTAGCACTGAGATGACTAAATCATCGGTCCCCGAGTCACTCCTGGAGACACTTTTCTGTTGACATAACTTGTCACACAAAACACATCCGACCATTGTCCATTGCCGAAATGCAATGTTCCTGACAACAATCCTTATGGATGTAGCTTGCTGACTAGAAAAGACGAATTAGATTCGTCACGATCTTGAGAAGTCTTAAATTCCCAAAGGCAAACCTCGTTGGCTTTCAATTCAATGGTTCATCAAGATATCATCACAGGAACACTTCAAAAATGTTCTGTTGACCATCCTTGATATTGTTTTTAGTGGAAAACTCTCACACAAAACAAAAACTTGATCCCGTTCATTATTCAACCCGAGTATGCGATTACTATCACTATGCAATTTCTTAGATTAATCTTGGCTTCTTCTTAACAATAATGCCCAATCCCGGGAAACCACCAACTCCCTTGCTTTTCTCTATTGTCAAGTTATCGCCTAACTTGACCATACAAGTCCAATTTCAATCGTTCCCGATTACAGCAATCCCAAATTATTCATCTCGGACAACCAAGAGATTCTCAATCACCCAAATCATTGACTGCTCTGAGACTGCACCAAGTACTCGTCTCTATGGCGCCAATCGACAAAATACTACTCCAAGTACTTCTCGATTCTCTATGTCCTAATCATCACTGATTGGACTCAACCTATCGACCTCGTCAATCTACTACAGCTCACACTTAGGTGGGTAGTGAAATCAAATCAGACTACCTACGTGGCTCGATCAATAGTCTTGACTCGGCTGCCACAAGTCTACTATTCCACCGCTTGTAATAACCAAATCGCTCTGGTCTCATCACACCTATTCTCGATAGCCAAACAATAGCTACTAGTAGTCTATCGGAACAATCTCGCGTCTTACTACTGACAGATATCTCATACACTGGACTTAATCTTCCTAACTCTGATAGAGTTAGCCAATAGCCACTAGTGGTCATTAGCACAATTCCCGTGCCACCTTATCATTACTAATCGTTGTCTTGTTCACCCAAGGTAAACATCAAGACGAACTAAGCTCAAGCATTGCTCGTGATCTATCAACCTAGATCATTTTCATCCCCCTAGAATCCTACGCTCAACCTCTGAAAATATCAGACAGTACTTAGGGCAATCACTGGACTCAATATCTCTTGCCTCATTCATTCAAATTGAACTCCACGGCTCATCGAGTCCAAGAATTATAACTAATGAATATTCAAAGGATCGTGACTGGAAGTAGTTGAATATTTGACTACTATAAACCACGACTGAATGAATCACCTTGACTGAAACTTAACTGGAAGTATTTTCCTTAGTAGTCAAGGATGCTCAACTGAACAGACCACAACTGAATTAAAATACAACCAAAGCACTTCAAGGAATATTCAAGAATGTCAGTCAAGCATTTCAGTGAATAAACAATTGTGATTCAAGTTATTTTCATATAAAATTTTCCGTACACACTAATGGTAATATTTAAATCCTGCAAGCCACTACCAGTGTACAAGGAATGGTACAAGTGACATGGACAAAAACACAACCAAATGGCTACTATTTTCTACAGAAATCAACTTTGAAAAATGTGACCATTACTTTTTGGATGCCTATAAATAGCCATGAAGATTCAGTTGAGAGTTCTCTCCCAATTTCTGAAGTTCAATCATATTATCAAGCTTTCAGTACTCAACTGAATTATCAACACCCAAAGTTTTGAAGAACACGTAAAAATTATTATATATGATGGATCACTTTGTGCTTAGAATTAAATTGTAAACATTTTATTGTTTTATCAGACGATGACTATTTTTTGTAACTAGTTGAGATACTGGGATTTTCAGTTTTTGCAGTGTTAAGTCCAAGACTACTAGGGTTTTGCAATCTATTGTAATACTCAAAGTCTTCTAGTGAAATCCCTCCAATCTTGTAAGAAAGGGTGATGTAGTTGAAGTTGAGTCTCCAAACATCCAAAAACAAACCTTGTGTACTTATTTTCAGTTTTCATACATACTTCTGTTTAACCTAGTCATCTCACAAGTGTTCTAATATATTAGTTGACCGTATTCCGCCCTTGAATTACTAAATAGATACAACAGCTAATAAGGGTAAGCCCATATAAAATATGATATCATGAATCACATACATGAAGTTGTGAACACATGACTAGTTGTATCTCTGAACCATTGAGAGTTACACTGGTTACACAAGTATTGATTTCCCTACCCCCATATATATAGTCAATTCAAGGAGTTTAATTTGGCAAAAATAATTTGATATAATCAAATGTAATGAAATGATAAAGGATTTTATAATTGATTTCCATTTTTTAAAGTTTTATTAGTGGACATGGTCAAATTATAAGTTGCTTAATTTAGAATCAATTATTTTGAAATTTTGAACTTGGTGTCATAATGACGAGTATATTAAACTCGTCACATTGGTGATAGTGAATTGTCGATCGGGATTATGATGATATTTTGATTATGGGTTAAAAGTATATAGGCCTAAAGGATAAAAGGCCATTAGAATTTTAATTCTAGTTGGACTAGAATAAATATTAATGTATGTAACACATAAAAGATTTAAAGATTCCTAATACAATTAGAATAATCTTCAAGACATCAAATCTTGAAAATATTGAATCCTTGTTGAACACTAAGTCTTAAAAAATCTATAAATATGTGAAAGCTAATTTTTGAAAATCACTCCATTAGCAAGCCAAAATTTGGCCACCTCCATCCTTGTGTTGGAATTTTTGTGTCATGGTATTTTTCAGTTTCAACGAAGAATATTCTTTTGGTTTTCTAGTGTGATCAAGAGAAGAAACAATATAATCAATAGAGGACCGATTGATTGAAAGTTTGACGTATCAAGTTGATCATTCATAGTGATATACAAGAAAGGCTACATCCTCTTAAAATCCGGAATAGTTGGTGTCACTAAATGTAAATTTGTTCTGAACACCCTATGAATGATGTAATCCATATGGAATCCAAAAATATTTGTATGACAAATATTTGTTAAAATTTTAAATTCCACTGCATACTTGGATGCAAGAATCACGAATCACAATAGTAGGTACTCGTCAATATGGTCAGTAGGTGTAACGTCCCAGAATTCACCAACATGCTTGCTCATTTTAAATTCGGAAAAATGGAAATCTTGCGAAAAAATACTTTCATGTAAATGCAAAGTCATGCTTCAAACACACGGAAAACAATAAATATCAAGCATTTAAAATTTTAAATCTCAAAATCCATAAACTTCTAACGTGTAAAACTAGAAAGTGTATAAGTGTATGAAACTCAACTACGATTCAGAACATGAATCAAAATAATTTATTCAAAATGTATATAACTGTAAAAAAAAAAAAAAAATCAAGATTATAGGTGCAAGAGGTTCTCTTACGACGTTCCATGCAACTTCTTGCTTCCTCGGCTACTCCGCCTCTTGTCCAACATCAAAATCATTTACAGTATCTTCCTCACCTACACCATCCAAGAATATTGAGTATAAAGACTCAAAAAATAAATTCAAATAATAACAAGTACAAAATAAAATCATAAGAAATGCATAGGAAATGATCATGACATTCATTGATATTGGGTGACGAATTACAATGCAATTGTGTTAACCACCATACAAAACTTAATATGATGCATGCAGCGTGATGACTAGGGTGAATGGTCAACAACCAAGTCCTGCTCAGACTAGGCACCAATGAGTACATAGCACCATCTGGGACACTGTCCTCTGGATAGCTCACACACTCGTCTAGATCACCGTAGTATCAATCTGGGCTCTGTGAAGTAACTCCCGGTGTCAGGCAATAAAATCAAGTGTAGGGCTGAGCGACCCTACGAGAAAGGCTATCTCGAAAGAGATACATCTCAACGTGTATGTGAACATGCGATATTTATATAAAATAGTAAAACATATATCATGACACATAAATGTAACACATAAACATGCATACTCAGCTGACAATCTCAGTTAGTACTTACGTATCTCTAGTAGTAGATCAAGCCTAGCATAGTCTAGGTTTCAAGCCTACATTCAAGTATTCATCATATCACTAACAAGTTCTATAAGCCTTAACTAAGCTAACATATACTCTTATAATTGAAATAAGATTCTCGGGCCATTTATTTGTCCGTCGTTAGCCTGTTAATGTCGAAAACATGGTTTCTACTCTTAACTGGATGTTATTACCGAAAACCTCACTTATATCGTTGGGACCTCAATTATAGACTGAATCACATAGGGAAAGCATGGAATTGTCTCTAAAATCTAAGGCGCGAGACCCCTATTTATAGACGGAGATCGGTAGTTCCGAACTGGAGTTCGGATCTTCCGATCTTTGCATGCTCGCCACATTTCCAAAATCCAAAGTTTGGATGTTCTGATCCTAACTGGTTCCGATCTCTACATGCAGTACACATGTCCAATTTCATGGCTTAGTCATCATGCCACATCATTGGACGTTCCAATTTGGCACTCCAGATGGTCTGAAATGCACCACGTGTCAGTTCCCCTCGTGACAACTCATGGACAACTTGGCTAACGAGGTTCGGGCGTTCCGATCATCAGTTCTGATCTTCCGAACTAGTCTCTTGTTTCCAAAGCTGACCATATTAACTTCGCTACTTCTAAAGTATACATAGTTCGGATCTTCTAAACAGAGTTCAGTCCTTTTGAACTAACCAAAGTTCAGTGTATAAATTTTATGCTGATTGGTCTTGTTTATCTCTTTTTTTTAGAATTAGTAGCCCTTAATCATGTTTATCATTTAATTACTTAAAACAGGGTACAAGTTACATTCTCTCCAACTTAGGAAATTTTGTCCTCGAAATTTAAGATTGGGTAACAACTCAGGAAAACAAGAAGACGCATGTTCATTTCAACAAAGAATATTATACATTCCATACCTATGGACAAAATATACAGCAAACAATTAAGGATATTCGGTTCTCATCTGACTATGAAGTTCCCAAGCTACCTCTTCAAACTCTCGACATTGCCACTATACCAAAACCAATGGTATATGCTTATTTCTAAGGACCTTATATTTTTTATCAAGAATCTGGAGTGGTCGTTGATAAGTTCATATTGTTTGCATTATATTGTGATATTTTTATGATTATTGTGCATGCTTTTGTCATACTTTTTAGTGTATTTTGTGTCGTTTTGTGCATTTTGTCAACAAGTTATTCCCCTCGGTTTACTTTCAGGAAAATAGAAGGGAACTCGGAAATTGTGGTGAAAAAGAGACAAGCTGCGACACGGGATTGAAGAAAGAACTAATGTGTTGCTATACATGAATTATTGAGCAGCAGCTGTGCACGTTAAAAGAATTAAGGACCCATGTATATGCACAACCTTGAAGAAACAAATAAGGAAAAAGCGCTGAAGAAGAATGAAAGCTGCGCGGTTGGAGAATGAGATGCGCGATTGCGCATGGGAATCACGCATTCCTTGCGCTGTTGAAGATTGAAGATGCGCTATCGCGCAAGGGAAGAAGCTGGGAAATGATGATGGGTTGTTGGCTGAAGAAGAGGCGTTATCGCACATGGTGTTCAGCGCATGGAGTTGAGCTATCGCGCATGGTGGTTGGCGGAAGGAGATGCGCTATCGCGCATGGCCTGTGCTGTGTTGGTTTCTTGGGGCAGAAACTTGCTCGCTCGAGCGCAAGTTATGCTTGCTCTAGCGAGAAATACGTGATCAAAAATCCTTGGGGCAAAAAGTTGCTCGCTCGAGCGAAATGCACGTACAGAATTTTTAAAATTGGAAACTCTTGCTTGGGAATATATTATCTTATGGGATCTTGGACACTTAAATATCGTTTTTAATAATCAGATTAAGGGTTCCAGAATGCAGACAACACAAGAGGAGGCGGCTACAAGGCTTGGGAGAGAAGATTTCTCTTTTCTTTTCTTCTTCATTTTATTTTTGAATTATAATTTCAATTATTGAGTAGTTTGTTTTCAACCAAGACGGTGTGATTGGGCCGAACAAATTCATGTAGAAAACTTGGATGTTTATTTGGGATTTTTCAGACTTGATATTATTTTATTGATTGTTAGATTTATATTTTTCTTGTGGATAGTCTGATCAACTGTTTGCTTGCATGTTAATCGGTTCTAAGTCGACAGAGGAGGGATTGATTTTGATCACTTTAATAATCAACACATGGTAAAACCGACTAGAAATAGAATTTGGTTTCCGTGTGCGGTTTGGATGTAAACTGAATTTTCACAAATATTTAATGCATTTAAATTTGATTAGAGTTACGAAAGATTAATCCGTCAATATTTGAGTAGGTTTGATTGTTCTAGAAATAGATCTTTGAACAAGATAGGAGAATTCCCGTAATTTAAGATTAAATCTGAGTCTTGAATCAACTACATGTTACATGATTTATTCGGTACCTACATGTGTCTTGGTTGTCTCAATTTAATTATATTTATCTTTCTGTTATTTTAATTCTTATTATTTTTAGTAATTAATTTTTTATTTAATTCTCCTCATCCTTCTTTATTAGTTTTGTCTATATTAAGTAAAATAATTAATTCTTGAGAATTGACTACAGTCACTGTGGGATCGATACTTGGACTCTCTGTCCACTTTACTATTACTTGACGTAGTGCACTTACTAGTAAATACCGAATTAAGCGATCAAGTTTTTTGGCGCCATTGCCGGGGACTGTTTAGTTAATATTAGGATAGATTTTTTTCTTGAGACTAGACATTTTTTTGAGAGGTACTTGGAGATGGATCATCGAAAGGTGTTCACAAGGTTTGGCCAACAATACTCGGAGCCTCTCTATGTTGCTTGGGGGAGATTCAATGATTTGGCAAACAAATTTCGATACCATGGTTTGTCAAACTACACGCTAACTCAGACTTTCTATGGTGGTTTGGATGAGCCAGCAAGACGTTGGGTAGATTATGGAGCTTTGGCCACTGGCAGTTACTTGTTTCACAAAGAACACGACAGTGCGATGCACTTGTTAAATGATATGGCAGATTTCGACTATCATTGGCATTGTGATCCTTCATTGCAGGGTTGGAGTCACCAATATCCTCCAGAATTCAACTCCAAAAATTTTGCGAACCAACCACCGGAGTATCAAGAAGAGTGTATCGGGCATTTTGAGGATGATCATGTGGCTCAGTTGGAGAACATTGTGCGACATCAGATAGAGATAAATAAGTTCTTAGAAAGCCGCATCAACTCTTTGAGTCCCTTGGATGAGCAGATTGAGCGTTTTATAGAACCATTTTCTGAGATCTGTCAAGAGAATGAAGTAATTGCGCTAGATCAAGAGGAAATAATTTTGAGGAACCTTCATGCAAAGAGGAGTCAAGAGTGACAGTGGAGGAAGAAGAAATTTCCAAGGCGACAGATTTGACCTCGTCAATGGACTTTACATGCACATCATTAGAAGATTCATTCTTTCCATTGACGCCACCTCCAAAATATTACATCCTCCATGAGCTTCAGCCTAGAGTTGGAATCTCTTTTCAAAATTTTCAGTTCATGACAAGTATTGTTGGACCAACGAGCTTACAAAGTCAATATCACGCCAAGCTTGAGGGCGAAGAATATCAATACTCATACTTAGAGTCATATGATTCTTACTATGGGTGGCAGCCGCTCTTTGATGGTGGCTTCTGCATAGTCGTGCTATAGACTATAACTTTAGCGCTGACTGGGAGGCAACCCAGTATTCTTTCCCCTGCTCTTTAGTTAATTTTTGGTTTTTTTTTATTTCTTTTTTATTTTTGTTCTTTCCTATGCCAGTTTGCCGTGAATGCCGATTCACCCGATCTGCTACTGTCACCTAAAAAGATGTCGCTGCTAGAGTGTGAAGAGAAAGATAACGATGGAGATGCCAACAAATTAACTAGGGGAGTTTCAGTTTTCCGTTTCATTCTGTTTTTGTTGATCGTCTTGCATTTGTTCTTTGTTTGTGCATACTTTTTGTGTTTCTAGAGCATTGAGGGAAATGCTTTGGATAAGTATGGGGGTGTTATTTAGTTTTGTTTCGTTAATCATTGTGTTTTGCATTCATATGGTCTAGTTCATTGCATATAGTTTGTAATCATGCATATCATTATGTTTTGTGTTTGTGTTGTGTGAATAAGTAGAATGATCAATGTTGGCCGATGATGATAGAGTTGTTAAAATTGTTTTTGTGAAAATGTATCTTCTGATTGAACATGAGAGGATGTTGGTTGAATCGTGAATCATTTTAAGCACGCATGTTAGACTGGTGTAGTGTAGCGACGTAATTGATGAAGTTCGTGTTTGCTTGACCATTGCACGACAATAGGTGTTTGTTGATCATGATAGTGTCTTTGGATTCCTGATGATTTTATGACATTGCATGTATGATCTTGGGCACACCTAGAAAATTTTTGACAAAATTTTTTGAATAATAATAAGTTAACTCCATCCGGGTTATGAGCAAGGGATTGAAATCCTAATACCTTGTTCGTAGCTAAGTATGCAGAATCCATGGGGTAAAAATTTGAAAATTTTAAAATAACAATTCCATCCGAGCTTGGAAAATGATTGAAATTCTAATTATTCTTCCATAGCTAAGTTTGCGGGTTCAATGGGATTGTGGCTCCATCCAGGCTATTGATGTTGTGAAAAATCCTCGCAAGCGTACGAGTGTCAAGTTTTAATATAGTGATAAAATCAGATATCGATCCAACAGGGAGTAAAATGAAAATATTCAGTGCTTGTAATTAAAATAGTCCAAATCTAGAAAATCAATATTTGAGAATTTTGCAGATAAATAAAATAATTAAAGAGTTTAAAAGCACGCACACAATATTCAGATAAATATCAATCAGAGGAAAAATGGTCTAGAAGTATAGATTTCACCTGGTTTCAACAACAATCAATCCTAATTAATTAATCTTCATGAATTCCAGTCAATTAATAGCCAAGTGTATTATTCTCTCTCCCGAGTGCCGAATAAAATATATCAACTACAATTCAATTCCAATATCCCTATTAAGAATCTACTTGCAGTGATCAATTCAAAACAATGTTCTTTTTAGAAGCTCTGTTAAAATTATACACTCTCTCAAGCGATATAAATAAATAACAGTGTATTTTCTATTGGTCCTATTCAAAATATCCTCTCCCGAGTGCCAGATTTCAAATAAATATTACAAATCAATTATTGATCAGATAATTGAAAAGACAATCAATTCTAGAAAAAATAATTAATCTAGAAGAAACTCAATTCAATAAAATCAAAAATTCATGAAAATGTCTACACCAGGTTCCATCCGACCTAGACTCTAAAAAATTAGTTCATAATAAAATTCTGAATAAAACAAAACATATTCAAAAATCCAGACATAAATTCAGAATTAAATAAAAAGTAGATAAGAATCAAATCCGTCGTCGACGCCGTGTCCGATCTCTTGATCTCCATCTTCGTTCTTCAAGTTTGTGCCCAGAATATCCACGATCAATTCTTTGATATCTGTTGTATGAGTTGTGGCGGCTCTTTCCTCCATATCTGATAAGAATTTCCTTTTATATCGCACAAAAGCCCAAGACTAAAGCCCAAGAAAATTATTGCCCGAAATAATAAAAACGTTGAAATCTGCGACGCGCGCCCGCTTCATCCATCACGCGCCCGCGCATGTGGCTCTGGAATTTACTTTCTCTTGAAGCGCGATAGCTCTTCTTCCTCTTCTCTTTAGAGGCTTATTTTAGCGCTAATGTTTGGCCCATTAAAGGAAGCTCATCACTATTTCTTTCTTTCTTGTCTGTACGTTTCAATTCTTCTTTTATTTCCCTTCTCTTTAATTATTTTATCTTTATTTTTCTTCTCAGACACTTTTCTTCTTCTTCCACAATAATTCTTCTTTTCCATTAATTTCTTCTTTTCTCCACAATATGTCCATAATTCCCTACGAACACAAAAACAACAAAACTTCGCATAAATCTGCTCGAAACCAACAATTAACAATTAAAATCATATATATATTAAGTGTATAAAATACACTTATCAAATACCCCCAAACTTAGATTTTTGCTAGTCCCGAGCAAAACTATTAAAAACAATAATCTTCCAAAAACTCAAATCACCAAAAACAACAAGAATAGCCAAGAAATACTATGGAGCAATGGCCTCAGCAATGATTTCAAAGAATTTAAATCAAATCTCATCCAACCTACTAACACTTGAAAGTTTTAATCATAACCAAATAATCGCATAAACACACAATCTCCGCAACTCAAGTTCAAAACATTCTTATCCAAGTTCAATTCGCACATTCATAGATCATGAGGACTTTTCAAGGTAAAATAGGATCAAATATAGAATATTAATAAAAAACGCTCACAATCAGGTAAATGCAAATAAATAATGCGTGTGTGTTTCAATCAAAATTCATAATCATTAAAAGTATCAATCAACAGTCCATAGGCTAAATTCTCGCAACTCTTCTCCACTAGTATATTGGGCAACTGTGACTTGGTCAATAGGACTTAATCAGCTTATAATATAAGGCCTGGCTCATGGCTATAAATGAAGGATAAGAATTCAAAAATAAGAAGTAATTTATATTCATGCTCTAATTACAACTCCTTTTATTTCACAATTTCACACTTATTCTTTTTTTCACTTCATTTATTTTTTCAACTTTGACAACTTCTTTCATAAAATTTTTTTCATAACTTTTTTCACAACTCTTTTCAACCAGTTTTTTTTCAACTTTCATTTTCTTCTACTACCTCTTTCTTTTCACCACTACCTTCTTCATTTCAATTCATCCACCACACCATTCCATATTCACAAATAAAACTAGGAGAACATAACATTTTAGCATTCAAATTACTTCTTTAAAGGTAGGAAATAGTGTTTAGGCTATTCAGGTAGTCAATGTAGGACCTTGAAATAATGACGAATGGGGGTTTATCACACGTTTACACGCATGTCATTCGATTTTTAATAAAGCTCAAACAAGGTACTTGGGATAAAATAGATAAATAAATAACTTGAAAGGCTCAAACGAATTCAGAAAAATTGCCTAAATCATTCCTAATCACAGTTTTTCCCGTATTACGCCTCGAAGAGTTTTTGAACTAGTTCTAGACAAGTCTCAATCCACAATTAATTCATACAAATATCAATCAGTGCATAAAAAATATTCATCAGCATTAAACGTTGATTTTCACAAAAATTTCAGATTTTTCGTACATCAATATACTCATATACGTGTAGGCTCAAATGGGCAACTAAGGATAAATAAATTCAATGAAAATTAGGCCCAAAAATTCAAACAATGCCTCAATCATATCTATGTCTGAAAGTCTCAAAAATCAGATTCAAGTATTAATCACATAGTATATAGGAAATTGTTCATTCAATTGGTGCCATTTTTTTTTCAAAAATATTCGTCAGATAGGTGGACAATCATGGATTTCAGTTATAGCACAAAAAAATTTTCTTTCATCAGCAATGCTTCCAATTCTTTCTCAACTTCTTTTCAATTCAACTCAACTCAACTAACAAAATTTTATTCTCAACAAAAAATTTTATCTTTGAAGCACAATAAAACTCAACGAAACAACTATCAACCAACTAAACAAAACACTAATTCACCCCCCCCCCCCCCCAAACTTAATGTAATCATTGTCTCTAATTATTAAAAACAATAAAAAGAACAAGGGACTCATACATTCGACACCGAGCATCAGGACTCAGCGTCATCATCATCATCTCCATGGAAAGAAGGTGCAGCATCAGCAGTATCATCAGGAGACCACTGCGGAGGAGGTGGATAAGGCACAACTGTAGAAGGATAATTCTGGGCTAGAGCGGCAGTGAACTCATGCATGTATGTCATATGCTCTTGCATCATCTTCCACTGCTTCTTCATCTGAGCAAGCACGGTCTTAGAATCATCAAGAGTAGAATACTCACTGGCCGGATGCGACGGTAGGGACATAGGTCCTTCCAAATAGGAAGGTGCTGGCTCAAAGTGTGGTAGTGGCTCACAGGGCTGCGGTAGTTCAGCTGACTGTTCAGAAGTACTAGCTGCTTTCTTCTTCTTATCTCGTTTCAATGCACCAGTAATTTTTATAAGACCCCGTATCTCAAGAATCTGCTCAGTATCATCCCACACAACACCGGCACTCTGACAAAGCTCAGTAATCAAAGATGAATGGGGTAGACTGATAGTCGAGGATCCCCTAGCAGCAGCAATGATAGACTCTTGAATTACCCTCCCAGCATCAACGAATTTCCCTGTCACTATGCAGTAAACAAGAGTGGCCTTAGCCTTCGTCACATTTGAAGTATGCCCAGATGGCAACATCCTGACAGCTATAAACTCATGCCAGTTATTCGCTTCTCGTCGCAAAAAATATAAGGAAATGTAACAGGTTCGTGCCTTGCATTTTTCTTCCATTCCGCCCCCTCATGACACAAAGTCTGAAGTACCAGATCATCGGGAAATGGAACATTTTTGAATGCCTGATACTCATCATCTTCAATGTTTGGCATGTCATAGAGATTATTAATTGTGCTATTGTCAAACGCCACCAGTTTACCTCTAACTCTAACCTTGAGATTCACATCTTTGACCATTAGATTGGCGTAAAACTCACAAACCAAAGATATAATGACCTCTGACGGACTCTTAACAAACGTTTCCCATCCTCTTTGTCTTGCTTCAATTAGTTCTGGAGCATCAAGTTCTCTCTGGTTCATTCCTCGTTCTTTTTGCATTCTCTTCTCCGTCAAATCAACATAATAAGATTCGGCTGTAGCATTCCAAAAGCGATGTCGATCATATGGGGCAGCAGATGAAGAAGAAGAAAGTTCTCCCTTACCTTTAGTCTTCGACGGCATTGTAACTCAACAATTCAATGTAAATCAAATGCCTCGATCAAATTAACACAGTCTCAAATACACGGCACAGCAAGTTCACGCACAAGTAATCCCAAACTTTTCAACAAACACTTGGCATGCACATCTTCAATGATAAATACTAAACGACCATCAAACCGTCTCAAACAAAAAATATTAGATAACTCACATACACCATGATAGTAGTTTCACAATGCCTCAAATTTGAAGAAAAATTGTAGCTGATTACCTATTCAATAAGAAATTGGCACAAACCCTCCACCAAGCTTCTGTTCCTGTGAGAGCGTGTATGTGGCTGAGGACAAATTCTATGATGCTCGGCCTTGTGCTTGTGCTACGAAGATCAAAATCCCAAATCACAGAGATAGTTTGGTTGATTGGAGAAGTAATTCACAGTGGTAAGAACTCGAGCGGATTTAATCGTGAAAGTGCGAGAGTAGTGCGAGAGTGGCTAGGACAGAAAACCAAATGCCTTGTTTTAATCTTATTAGCGCATTTGAGATGCGCGTTGGCACTTGAACATGCGCAGAAGAGTTGCTCATTTGCACCTAAGTAGTGCTGATGGACTAGCGCGTTTGCGCTTTAGGGTGTGCGGAAGAGAAGCTCTTTAGCGCAAGGTTGGGATCGTTGTTTGCGCTTTAGAAGGCGCAGATGATACGCGCGATTGCGCTAGTTTAAGCGCAGATGGGGATCCCTTGTTTGCGCAATATATTGCGCTGATGACATGTGCGATTGCGCTAATCCGAGCGCGGTTGAGTACTCTTGTTTGCGCTTGATCTGCGCGAATGAGTTGCGCGTTTGCGCTGGCATGTGCGCACTTGTAAATTTCAAGGGCTCGAAGAGGCTGCGCGGGCGCGGAACCATTACGAGTGCTAGCGCATAAGCTTCTGATTTCAACTCGCAATCTTGAGCGGGCGCTCACAAATTTTGAGAGAGCGCGCATAAGCTGCTGCCACAAGTTCAGTCCTAAAAAAATAAATTCAAAAATGTTATATTATTAAGCCTCCAAATTTGAATTAACTAAAATAAAAACTAAAGCAAAAATAAATTAAAAAGATTGAAAAAAATAAACCAGAAAAAAAATAAAAATATAAAAATATTGGGTTGCCTCCCAAAAAGCGTTTGGTTTAGAGCCGTCAGCCCGACTTTCACCGGTATTAAGTCTTCCCCTTTTCTTTCACACGCCAAATAAATTCCACGAACTGCCTTTTAAATTTCACTCTTTTTTTCGTGGAATTATTCTTTGGTAATTTTGGCGCTCTCTCCTTCGATGAATCAATCGCAAAATCAGCTCTTTGATAGCTCTCCAACTTCATAACCGGCTCAATTGAGCATAAGTCTTCAATGGGTGGATTAGGTGCGTTCGTGAATAAGTTGAGCATTACTCGTTCGCACTCCACACCCATCGACAATTCACCTTTCTTGACATCTATTTTGGCATCAGCAGTAGCCAAGAACGGGCATCCAAAAATCAGCGGAGCACCATGATCTGCTTCAATATCCAATACCACAAAATCCGCTGGGAAGATAAATTTATCCACCTTGACTAGAACATCTTCAGCAATTCCTAGTGGATATGTAATGCTCCGATCCGCCAATTGCAATGAAATCTTAGTCGATTTCATGTCTCCCAACTCCAAGGCCCTGTAAATAGATAATGGCATTAAATTAATACTGGCCCCTAAATCACAAAGTGCATTATTAAAATGAGAACCACCAATAGAACAAGGAATAGTAAAACTCCCTGGATCCTTAAGCTTCTGTGGCATCTTCTTTTGTAGCACCGCACTGCACTCTTCTGTCAGATTCACCACCTCGTTCTCTAGCAACCTCCTCTTCTTGGACATCACCTCCTTGATGAATTTTGCATAATTCGGCATTTGCTCCAGAGCTTCAGCAAAGGGGATGTTGATGTGAATTTTCTTGAAAATCTCCAAAAATTTGGAGAACTGCTCATCTAAAGCTTTCTTCTTGAACCTCTGTGGGTAGGGAAGATGAGGCTTGTACATCGGTTTTGGCTCAGCTTCAATCTCCTTCTCCTCAACTTTCTTCTCCAATTTCTCCTCTTCAATAACAGGTTCTTGGACACCAACTTCTTTTTGACTCCTCAACTCTATGGCATTGCACTGCTCCTTGTGATTTACCTTAGTGTTGCTTGGAAACTGGCATCTGTTATTATCCTTCAGTGCGTTTGCTAACTGCCCAATGCTATTCTCCATGGATTGAAGTACAGCACCCATGTTGGCCATGTGCATCTCCAAGCTGTCAAGGCGAGACTCAGTTCTCGCCATCCTCTTACCTAATTCCTGCACAAAGGTACTAACCACATCCTCCAAAGATAACGTACCATCACCCTTATTAGTATTGTTAGCATATGAAAAATTTTCATTATTCCGCAAATTAAGGTGGAAAGTATTGGGAACAGGATTACCTCTGTAAGCTCCATAACCTCGGTAGCCATTAGGATTGATATAATTAACTTCTTCTAGGGACTGAGATCCTTCTACTCCCGTTGAATCTGCAACATTAATCTTATTCAAAGAAGCTACCTGTGTAGTCAGTGCAGATAATTGAGCGGTGATGGATGTGAGAGGATCCACTGCATACACTCCAGCTGGCTTCTTGACTCCCGTACGATCAGATGGCCATTGAAAACTTTTGATCGTCATCTGTTCCAGCATATCATAGGCCTGTACATGGTCTTTGAAAAAATAGTACCTCCAGCTGCAGAATCCACATTCATCCTCGTAGGCGAATTCAGTCCGTTGTAAAACCACTCGATCTATTCCCAATCTGCAAAATTGTGGTTAGGACAACGTCTAAGTAATTCTTTGTACCTTTCCCATGCCTCGTATAGTTGTTCAGTGTCCATCTGCCGGAAGGTGCTAATCTCTATCTTCAACGGGGTGGATTTGGCAGGAGGAAAATATTTTGCAATAAATTTTTCTACCATCCCCTCCCAAGTAGTAATGCTTCCTAGCGGCAGTGATTGCAACCAACTCCTTGCTTGATCCCTGAGAGAAAACGGAAACAAGCGTAAACGAATAATATCCTCAGACACACCATTAATTTTTACCGTATCGACAATTTCTAAGAAAGTCCGCAGGTTCAGGTGAGGATCAGCTGTAGCACTTCCATTGAATTGGTTTGATTGCACCAAGTTGATTAACGCCAACTTCAGTTCAAAATTTTTGGCGTTAATGGTCCCTCGAGCGATTCCAGAATAGTGAGCCTGGATCGTCGGTGTGAAGTGGTCTCTAATTGGCACCAAGGGAGCTTGATTTACTTCTTCTTCAGCCATGTTCCTTAATTCTTCTCGTCTCGCTCTTCTCAAAGCACGTGCAGTACGCTCGATCTCCGGATCAAAAAGTAACGAATTCGCACTTTGAGATCGTCGCATAAACTGCAATTAAAAATAAGAAGAAATTAATTAGTAACTTAAAATAAAATAAAAAAACTCTAAATTAAAATCTAGACTAATTGGTAACAAGACTAAAAATAATCAAAATTTACTCCCCGGCAACAGCGCCAAAAACTTGTTGTGAAAAATCCTCGCAAGCGTACGAGTTTCAAGTTTTAATATAGTGATAAAATCAGATATCGATCCCACATGGAGTAAAATGAAAATATTCAGTGCTTGTAATTAAAATAGTCCAAACATTATCTAGAAAATCAATATTTGAGAATTTTTCAGATTAATAAAATAATTAAAGAGTTTAAAAGCACGCACACAATATTCAGATAAATATCAATCAGAGGAAAAATGGTCTAGATGTATAGATTTCACCTGGTTTCAACAACAATCAATCCTAATTAATTAATATTCATGAATTCCAGTCAATTAATAGCCAAGTGTATTATTCCCTCTCCCGAGTGCCGAATAAAATATATCAACTACAATTCAATTCCAATATTCCTATTAAAAATCTACTTGCAGTGATCAATTCAAAACAATGTTCTTTTTAGAAACTCTGTTAAAATTATACACTCTCCCGAGCGATATAAATAAATAACAGTGTATTTTCTATTGGTCCTATTCAAAATCTCCTCTCCCAAGTGCCAGATTTCAAATAAATATTACAAATAAATTATTGATCAGATAATTGAAAAGACAATCAATTCTAGAAAAAACAATTAATCTAGAAGAAACTCAATTCAATAAAATCAAAAATTCATGAAAGTGTCTACACCAGGTTCCATCCGACCTCTAGACTCTAAAAAATTAGTTCATAATAAAATTTTGAATAAAACAAAACATATTCAAAAATCCAGACATAAATTCAGAATTAAATAAAAAGTAGATAAGAATCAAATCCATCGTCGACGTCGTGTCCGGTCTCTCGATCTCCGTCTTCGTTCTTCAAGTTTGTGCCCAGAATATCCACGATCAATTCTCTAATATCTGTTGTATGAGTTGTGGTGGCTCTTTCCTCCATGTCTGATAAGAATTCCCTTTTATATCGCACAAAAGCCCAAGAAAATTATTGCCCTAAATAATAAAAATGCTGAAATCTGCGACGCGCGCCCGCTTCATCCATCACGCGCCCGCGCATGAGCCTTTGGAATTTACTTTCTCTTGAAGCGCGATAGCTCTTCTTCCTCTCCTCTTTAGCGCTTATTTTAGAGCTAATGTTTGGCCCATTAAAGGAAGCCCATCACTATTTCTTTCTTTATTGTCTGTACGTTTCAATTCTTCTTTTATTTCCCTTCTCTTTAATTCTTTTCTCTTTATTTTTCTTCTCAGACACTTTTCTTCTTCTTCCACAATAATTATTTTTTTCCATTAATTTCTTCTTTTCTCCACAATATGTCCATAATTCCCTATGAACACAAAAATAACAAAACTCCGCATAAATCTGCTCGAAACCAACAATTAACAATTAAAATCATATATATATTAAGTGTATAAAATACACTTATCAATAGACGAGGGGATTGAAATTCTAATTCTATCATAATTATAGCTAAGTTTGCGGGTAATTAATGGTGTTTAAGAAAATCGGGTGCAAAATCCGGTGGTGCGTAATTTATCTCAAGAGAGCACATGTTTTTGTTTGGGATTATTGGGATGAAAGAGTGCTGGAGTGTGACACTTGAACTGATTTGTCATAGGTCGCCAAGCATTCTTAGGACATATTCTTTTGAAGTTGCACGAAACTTGAATGACATGGCACACACACACATGTTTACGTTAAAGTGACAGTGTAATGTGGACAATCAAAAGTATTTGTGGTTTTTAGTTGTTGAAGTTAGAACTTATCGGAGGCTATGTTGTTCATGATTCATTCTTTCTTATGTTGTTGTTTGCATATTGTTTTTGCATGTCTTGCTCGAGGGCGAGCAAGAGTTAAGTATGGGGTGTTGATAAGTGCATGTTGTATGCATTATATTGGGATATTTTTATGTTTATTGTGCATGCTTTTTTGATATGTTTTAGTGTATTTTGTGTCGTTTCTTGCATTGTGTCTACAAGTTATTCCCTTCGGTTTACTTTCAGGAAAATAGAAGGGAACTCAGAAATTGTGGTGAAAAAGAGACAAGCTGCGACACGGGATTGAAGAAAGAACTAATGCGTTGCTATGCATGAATGATTGAGCAGCAGCTGTGCATGTTAAAAGAATTAAGGACCCATGTATCTGCGCAACCTTGAAGAAACAAAGAAGGAAGAAGCGTTGAAGAATAATGAAAGCTGCACGGTTGGAGAACGAGATGCGCGATTGCGCATGGGAATCGTGCATGCCTTGCGCTGTTGAAGATTGAAGATGCGCTATCGCGCAAGGGAAGAAGCTGGGAAATGATGATGGGCTGTTGACTGAAGAAGAGGCGCTATCGCGCATGGTGTTCAGCGCATGGAGTTGAGCTATCGCGCATGGTGGTTTACGGAAGGAGCTGCGCTATCGCGCATGGCCTATGCTGTGTTGGTTTCTCAGGGCAAAACTTGCTCGCTCAAGGGCAACTTATGCTCGCTCGAGCGAGAAATACGTGATCAAAAATCCTCGGGGCAGAGAGTTGCTCGCTCGAGCGAGACGCGCGTACAGAATTTTTAAAATTGGAAACTCTTGCTCAGGAAGATATTATCTTTTGGGGATCTTGGACACTTAAATATCGTTTTTAATCATCAGATTAAGGGTTTCAGAACGCAGACAACACAAGAGGAGGCGGCTACAAGGCTTGGGAGAGAAGATTTCTCGTTTCTTTTCCTCTTCATTTTATTTTTGAATTATAATTTCAATTATTCAGTAGTTTGTTTTCAACCAAGACGGCGTGATTGGGCCGAACAAATTCATGTAGAAAACTTGGATGTTTATTAAGAATTTTTCAGACTTGATTTTATTTTATAGATTGTTAGATTTATATTTTTCTTGTGGATAGTCTGATCAACTGTTTGCTTGATTGTTAATCGGTTTCAAGTCGACAGAGGAGGGATTGATTTTGATCACTTTAATAATCAACACATGGAAAAAACGACTAGAAATAAAATTCGGTTTTCGTGTGCGGTTTGGGTGTAAACTGAATTTTCACAAATATTTAATGCATTCAAATTTGATTAGAATTACGAAAGATTAATCCGTCAATATTTGAGTAGTTTTGATTGTTCTAGAAATAGACCTTTGAACAAGATAGGAGAATTCCCGTAATTTAAGATTAAATCTGAGTCCTGAAATTGACTACATCTTACATGATTTGTTCGGTACCTGCATGTATCTTGGTTGTCTCAATTTAATTATATTTATCTTTCAGTTATTTTAATTTTTATTATTTTTAGTAATTAAATTTTTATTTAATTTGCCTCATCCTTCTTTATTAGTTTTGTCTAGATTAAGTAAAATAATTAATTCTTGAGAATTGACTACAGTCCCTATGAGATCGATACTTGGACTTTCTGTCCACTTTACTATTACTTGACCTAGTGCACTTGCTAGTAAATATCAATTAATCATTCAGTCATTCTACGTATGACAGATCAGGATCAAGTTATATGTCAGTCGGATATATCACATGCGACTCGTCAGCTATATATTGTCGCAGCAGTGATACGTGAAACACATTATGGATACCAGATAGATATGGTGGTAAAGCCAAGTGATAAGCCACGTCTCCTATCTTTTCCAGTATCTCAAATGGTACAATATATTGAGGTGAGAACTTTCCTTTCAAGCCAAATCACATCACTTTCTGAAAAGGTGATACTCGAAGAAAAACATGTTCTCCAAGCTCGAACTGCAATGGCCTTCAATGGGTGTTGGCATAACTTTCTTGTCTGTCTTAGGCGGCTTTAATTCATCGCTTAATCAAAGTCTACCTTATCTGCAACTTGTTGCACAAGTTTCGGTCCCCCTAGTGTGCGGAAACGACAACCATACAATGCTTAGAAGGGCCATACCAATGTTGCGGTGATAACTGTTATTGTAGTAAAACTCGACCAGAGGTAAATGATCTCGCAAAAACAAACCAAATTCCATGACAGAAGCTCGCAACATATCCTCAAGAGTACGTATTGTCCACTCTAACTATCCATCTGTCTGAAGATTATATGTTGTACTCATACTCAGTGTGGAACTTATTGCCTGCTGAAAACTACCATGAAAATGTGAGGTGAATCACGGATCTCGATCACTAACAATGCTCAATGGAACATTGTGGTATCTTAAAATCTCCTGGATGTATAATCTTGTCATGCGATCAAATGAGTACTTGTAAGGAATAAAGTGTGCATATTTAGTTAATCTATCCACAATGAGCCAGATAGCATTCACACTGTCTAGAGGTCATAGAAAAGTGGGTGACAAAGTTCACAGTCACATGTTCCCACTTCCATTCGGGAATCTTCAGAATCTGCAGTAGACTACCTGGTTGTCTATGCTTAGCCTTGACATGCTGAAAGACAAGGCATTTAGAAACAAACTGATACACACTTCTCTTCATTCCATTCCACTAGAACCTAGATTGCTAGTCTTTATACATTTTCATGCTTCCAGGGTGAACTGTTAGTCGACTCCTGTGAGCGTGTGCTAAAATATCATTCTGTAATTCAGCATCATCAGACACTACCACTCGATTAGATAAGCACAATAATCCATTCTATTGGTAATGAAATCCACATGAATTCCCTCATTGGCTAAACAAACTAATCGTTGCGTCCTAGCATCAGACATCTGAGAATCTATAATCCGGGAGTACAAGGCTGGCTCAGCTAGAAGGGGATACAATAGAATTACTTTCGCTCCTTTCTTGTGCTTGAAAGTAAAACCCAAAGAACAAAATTTGTGAATCATGCTAGAGATATCATTAGCCTGAAGAGCAGAGAGTTTAAACTGTCGACTCAAGGAATCAGCAGTGAGATTAGCGGAACCTGGATGATATTTGATTTCACAATCATAATCCTTTGAAGATCCATCCAGCGTCACTGTCTCATATTCAAATCAGCTTGAGTGAATATATACTTCAGACTCTTGTGATCAGTTAATATCTCAAACCTTTCAACATACAAATAATGTATCTAGATCCTGAGAGCAAAAATAATGGCGGCCAACTCAATATCATGTACCAGATAATTCAGCTTATGTGTCTTCAATTGTCGAGAAGAATAGGCTATTACATGCTCATGTTGCATCAATACACATCCTAGACCCTGTCCAAAAGCATAAGTGTAAATTTTATAGCCTCTCGATCCCGATGGTAGAGCAAGAACAGGTACAGTGGTCAAACGTTTACGAATTTTTTTAAAATATTTCTCACATTCAGAAGACCAAGCAAAAGGAACATCCTTCCAGGTAAGCTTTGTTAGAGGTCAGGCTAATCAGGTAAAATATCAATGAACCGAAGGTAATATCCACCTACACCCAGGAAACAAGATATCTCAGCTACCGTCGTAGGTTGTTCCCAATTCAGCACTGCCTCTACCTTACTTGGATCCACTGATATTCATTCTCTGGATATAACATGACCAAGAAACATGACTCGATCAATCCAGAATTTGCATTTGCTTAGTTTAGCATATAATTGCTTTTTTCATAACTTCTGTAAAACAATTCTCAAGTGTTGTGCATGCTCGTCCATGTCATGGGAGAAAACCAGAACATCATCAATAAAGACGATAACAAATTTATCCAAGTACTTTCGGAACACACGATTCATCAGATCCATAAATACTGTAGGTGCATTCGTCAAACTGAATGGCATCACCAGGAATTCATAATGTCCATACCTTGTACAAAAAGAAGTCTTACGAATATCTGAGTCGCGAACACTCAACTGGTGGTATCCCGATCTCAGATCTATCTTAGAGTACACAGAAGTACCCTGTAATTGGTCAAACAAGTCATCAATGTGTGGCAATGGGTACTTGTTCTTGATGGTGATGTGGTTCAGCTACCTATAATCAATTCACAGCTGCATCGATCCATCTTTATTTTTCACAAACAGGACTGGTGTTCCCCAAGGAGAAACACTCGGGTGAATATATTCCTTGTCCAGCCAATCCTATAATTGTTGTTTCAACTCCCGCATCTCTGACGGAGCCAGATGATACGGCACTCAGATATTGAAAATGTTCCTTGTAATAAATCAATGTCAAATTCTACCTCTCGTACCGGAGAAAAACCAGGAATATCATCAGAAAAAACATTAGAGAACTCGTTGACTAGGGGAATATGCTCAATATCATGACTACTCTTGGTAATATCAACAGCAAAGATGAGATAGCATTCCCTGCCAAACTCTAAGGCACGACAGGAATTCAAAGCCGACACCAGTGGCATCGAGGGTCGTGCTTCCTCACCATAAAAATACCAATTATCACCCTCATCTTGATGAAACTACACCACAGTAGCATGATATAACGTCAGCATATCAATTCCCAATATACGATCAAAATCTGACATCGCCAATATCAACAGATTCGCAGTCAAGAAATGACCCTCAGATTCTAACACAAATCCCATCACTAGACGTTTAGTTATCATCTTCTGACCCGTAGGGGTAGATACAACTCAGTCAAGATCTAGGGACAAATAGGGCAAGTTACACTTTTTGACAAAATGGCTAGAGATGAATGAAAGGGATGCACCAGTATCAATTAATACAAGCACATGTATGCCACATAATAAGAAAGTAACGGCTAGCATACGGTCACTTTCAGCATTCTCCTGATCTTGGCTGAGAGCAAACACATGCCCTTGAGTCCCGAGGTCACAGGGTAGAAGTACTTGGAGGTACTGGCAGCTGATACAGCTAAACAGAAGCCTGAGATCCACTAGCAGTTCCAGAACTAGTGCCTCCTGTCCGATGAAGACAATCTCGACGCAGATGCCCTTTCTCGCCACAAATAAAAAAAGCTCCAGATGCCCTCTGGCATTTCTCATGTAGTAACCCATACCCATTTTACAAGATTAAATGGTTAAACTTAATTAAGTGATTTTAATTTGATTAATCGGACCAAGAAATCGACTTCAGGACGTCAGAAATGGTTAACAATTCAAAGTGGACTTGGACAAGTTCGAAAGGTTTGAACGAGATCAAAAAATCCGAAGTGATCGGATCAAGCAATGGTGTTCAGAAGCTAGATCGGAACGTCCGAAGGTGAGATCGGAACTTCCAATCGAGTTAGGCCATCCATGCGCACTTGTGACGTGTCGTTGACGTTTGAACACGTAGTTGCATGCATGAGATCGGAACTTCCGAAATAGGGATCAGAGCTTCCAATCGTTATAGTTCGTAACGTGGTAGGCATGCGGAGATCGGAACGTCCGATCTCCGCCTATAAATATAAGGTCCGAGAGCCTCATTTCTTGCCAATTTACAAGTCTTCCCTCTCATATTATGGTGTTTTCTGGGGCTTTTCTGGCCTATAGCTGAGGGCAGGGAGATAGCGAGGCGCTGTCAGGGTCGTAGCGAAGCTGTGCCCAAGAGTTGATGTAGCGCCTAAAGTCTAAATTACTAAGTCGCATGCATAAAATTAAATAAATATTGTGATTATTATTTTTAAGGTTAATTGATTGAAATTTTTTATTTGAATTATGAGTTAATAAATTGTTAATTATTTATTTAAATGATTTTATTGTATTAAATATTTAATTAATGTTTTTAATTATTTAAGTTCATTTATTTAAATGATTTTATTATATATATTATTTGTTTTAATGATTTTAAAGGTTTAAGCTTGCTTATTCAAATGATTTTAACTGTCCCGCTTATTTATTTAAAATGACTTATGTTTATTGGATGATTATTTATATGATTTTAAATATCTAGCTTATTTATTTAAGTGATTTTGATTGTCCAATTTGTTTTAAAGATTTTTAATTTCGCTTGAGTATTTATTTAAATGACTTTTACATGCTCAACTATTTTATTTAAATTATTTTAATTGCTCTTTTTATTATTTAAATATCTATTTTATCGTTTTGACATTAAAATGTTTAAGTATTGATTTAAAAAAATTCTTGAATTCTGAGGAATTGTAACGTCGAGAATTCCATAATTTGGATTACATTCCTAATTTCGCTTAAATATTTATTCTTTTAATTTCAGAGATTTAATTTCCTTAAATTCCTTTACAAGTTAGTTTTGCTTAATTATTTAAGCTAAGTAATCTTGAGACTATTGGGTTCAGCGGCTTCCGGTTTCGGCTTGAGGTGACGGTGGAAATCGGCGGAAATTCTTAATTTCGCAAGATTTGAGATTTATGAGGAATTGAGGAAATAAATAAAATTTTGTTTTTTAGATTTTTTTCGGGTGACCAAATTCGCTTTTATGGCATTCTTGAGTTTATTTTAGAACATTTCAAAAATTTAGCATTTTTTAACCCGGACAAGTGAAATTAAATTATTCCCTTCAATTCTTGAATTTTCATACATAGTAGGGATCCTAAGAGACTAAGTTTGCTAGTGTTAAAGTTGTAAAACTCATAGTAGCACTTTTATTAGTCTTTTAAAGTAGCAATTTTATGCTTTTAACTCACACACAATTAAATCTTCACCATTCATTTTTCTAAACCCTAAAATACGACTAAGTTAGAAACCCCTCACCCCAAACCCTCTTTGGCCGCCACCTTCATCTCCCAAAACCCTAGAAGCTGTCGGTCACCACCATTGGCCACCCTAGAGCCGCCGCCGCCGTAGCACCATCTCACTTGTCGGAGCTCGACCCAAAGAAGGATAGCTGCTGAATTTTCAAAAATTCAGCCTCATTCCAACCCCTTTTTCTTGTGTTTTGAAGATTTAAGGCAAGTATAAGATAAACCTTGGCCACCTTGCAAAGATATTATGTTGAATGTGATGTTTCTTTCTTGCATTTGGATTTTCTTGAAGTGTTTGGGCAAGTTTCAAATTTCAGCAAGCATATGGGCATTGTTTATGTGATATTTCGAAAATTATGTGTTGAAATGATTTGTTAATGAGTTATAAATTGAGCCAAGTAATGATTTAATATAGTGGAGATGATTTTCGAAATTTTGAGGCCACTTTGCGGCAGGTTTTTGGCTAAAAACGAAATTTCTTGAGGTGATGGTGTAGGGGCTGCCCTATATATGTTTTTACACTTGTTTTTGGTGTGTTTTGATGGTGAATATATGGTGGATGTGTTGTCTTTGAAGGATGATTTTTGAGTGCAATGTGCGTAGGGAGTTGGACTTTAATTGGTGGTGTATTGGTTTGAATTAGGTTGGAAAGGAAAGCCAATGACATAGGCTGGTTTGGGGGATGGATATATGTCAAGGGATGTTTTATGGTGTCGTGTAATGTGGTATTAGGCTGGTGGTGAAAGAAAGGTAAGATAGGAGTGATTGGTGTTAAGTTGGGTTCGAGCAGAATTTTTATGCATTGCGGTAAAGCTGTAGGTATTTCAGATAGGCTGGATGGTTCTGGCTACTGGGTCCGGGTGTGCTCTAGTGCTAGGCTGAGTATAGGATGTGAGAGTTGCGTCAGTTCAAGTTGGAGTCGTTTTGGATAGGGTATGGTCAAGTTACAGGCAAGTTAGTGTCGAGTGATCGGTGCAGAAATTTTACGTGTTCTAAGTGGGCTGTCCTAGTGGCATGGATTTGAGGCTGGTCTAGTGAACTTATGGATTTAAGGTCTAGAAACTAGATTAGTACAGGGTGTGTAGGATATGTCTTTTTAAGCGGAAGTCAATTCGGTTAAGGATTGATTAGTTTAAGGGTCGTACAAGCCCGTCGCCCGTAACAAGTCTAAATCGGGAAAATTTTAGAGTCAAGGGTGAACCTCATACGTTTAGGAGCAGCCATGCCCATCACTCTTTTTCCCCACTTAAATTGTGTTATTATCTTGATGTCGAGTTTTAAAAGGTGTTATGTTTCAAAGAAAGTTGATGCATGAGTTAGTTAAAGGAAAGTTTGAAGTTGAGTTAAAGTAAAAGTTTCAATGAGGAAAGTTGATTGTGACGTTAGACGTGTAGGGAGGGGCCGAGATACGTCTTGGTTTCCCTACCACCCAGACGTGTAAGGAGAGGCCGAGAAAAATCTTGATTTCCTTACCAAATCAGACGTGTAAGGAGGGGCCGGGAGAAAACAAAAGAGGGTCACAATCGATCAAAACAAAAGAAGGTCACAATCGAGGATCTAAATTCTCAGTGGAAAGTTAAAGTTAAAGTTAAAGTTATGAGAGTTCATGTTTAAAGATTCTGAGTAAAGTTAAAGTTTCAAGTGTGAGTTTGAATTAAAGTTGAGTGAGTTCATTGCTTCCATTATCTTTAAAGTTCTAAGCCTTGTCTACTTTTAACTTCAAGCATTTTTTCCCGAGGAAAGTTTCAAAGTATTTTTAAGTGTCGTGCATGTATTATGTATCCTTCGTTACTCTCAGTTTATACTTGTTGAGTTTTTAGACTCACTAATTTGCTTGGTACAGGTGAGGATGATGTAGGTACCGAGGGGCAGGATATCTTGAGTTGAGGACATTGGCAGTGCTGACCCTCAACCGTTGCTTTTCTATATTCCGTATTTGAGTATTTAAAATAATGAACTAGAACTTTATGTTTAATTTGGGAATTAGTTAGCACGATGTGCATTCCCTGCAACTTATTTTATTGGCCTGTAAACTATTTAACTGTTAACTTTGGATGTTTGTGATGCCAAACCTCTTCTTTTAAGTTCTTGTTCATTTCTCGTTTTAAATTATCTGTCTTGTTGGTTTCCTTTTTAGTATGTTGCTTGAGACAGGTGGATTGTAGCTGTTATAGAAAGGTCATGCCAAAATTTCTTGAAAAATCCGCACTTTATTTATGTTTTAATTAAAGTAGAGGTTAGGGTCGTCTCAGTTGGGGCCTTCTACATCAGCAAGCTGACGACGGATGCATGTATAGTACGAGACCCTTAAAATTAATTAGGAGTATCTATTAGCTTAGTTAAGGCTTTTAGATGAAGTTTAGTAATGTGTTATTATTTTGGAATGTAGAGATGGACTGTCGATGCCTGCTCGTCTAAGACTATTATTGAGGTACGAAAGTACTATTCGAGATACCCAGACTGAGTATGCATGTATTATGTGTTGCATTATTTATGTGGCATGATTTTATCTGCATATATTATGACACGATATTATGCTTCATGCATTATCATATTGAGATTTTATTCTTGAAATAGCCTGCATTAGGGTGGTTACCCTAATGTTTAGTGGATGGTTGGACACTTGTACTCATGATCAGGTCACCGATATCCACAGTAGGGTTTGTGAGCCACCTCCTGGTGCAACGGCACAGAGTTCTACATAACTTGGGTCTGAGTCTGTTGAACAGTATTCTTGACCTTGAGTCTTGGTAACCCGTACACTTGCATTCATGCTCATATAGTATTTGTATACTCATACTCTCATACAGAGTGTAGTTTGCACACGTCTGTGTTTCTATGTTTCTTGAACACCCCATTTTGATGGGTCAGTTGCAGGTAGTTCACTCAGAGATTTGAGATTAGGCAGTGACCAAGGCAGGATTACAGGGTTAGCCGCTAGGTTGTATTTCATTTGTATTAAGTTAATTTAATTGTGTTGTATTATTTGGATTTACTTATCGGTTGTATTCTGTCGATTCAGTATTTTGGTTTAATTCCACAGTTACTCTGATTTTACTTAATTAAGTTTAAATGCATGCTTAAGCTTCTGATTTGTAGGTCATCACGAAACGTGTCACTACACCTCAGTCAGGTGTTTCCTGCCAAAGTGATCACAACGTCCTTCCTTCTTCTTATTTTTTCCCAAACTAGAAAAATCCTCGAGATTCAGAAGAATTAGAAGTCTAATTAGAAGTAAAACTCTGCATTTCGAATGACTGTGTGCGGGGTCCAAGTGATCCACTGGGTTGAGAAGGAATCAGTTCCTTTGCACGCCTCATACTATTCTATACTTGAAGACAACCATTCACTAGAGTCTCATAGGATTTCGGATCATCATAGATAATGACCCGTTCAAATATCTCCTGATTAAGCCTTTGCAATAAAAGATCATATTTGGATTCATCACTGGAATTAATGTGACGACAAAATGTCAACAGATCTATGAATCTCTGTTGATAGTCGTCGATAGTCATCGACCCTTGCTCCAAATTCAACAATTCCATAGATCATGTCTAACGAACAGCTGGAGGAAAGTAGAATTTCCTAAATTGCTAACGGAAATCTTCCCATGATACTCGGCCTTTTTTTGTAAGTACCTGGTCAGACTTCTCTTTCCACTATTTTAGTGATCGCCCTTCTAACAAGAATTCGAACACTTCAATCTTTTGTTCCTAAGTGCAATAGAAACCTCGAAAACTACTTTCTAGTTTGTCCAACCAATCCTCAGCAACCTCAGGATTCTCACCTCCCACCAAAAGTTTCGGCCCAAACTGCAAGAACTTATTCAAGGTATAAAGGCGTCGACCTTCATGGTGATGATGGTGTCTGTGGGGATGTCCCTGTACATCACCCGCTCCTACAGGACCTATTGAATGATGTTTCTCTCCTTGCCCAGCCATTATACTGCAAGGAATATCAAGATTAAATCTCAACCGATCATACTAAATCCCAAAAGACTCAAATTGCCAATTGCATGCTCTGATATCATAAATGTAGTGACCCGCCCGGATCACCTACTAACTAGAAGTCTTAAGCATTCTATTAGCTTAATATAAAATTTATCAAATCAAACTTAACAAATTTTATTGTGGAAACTTAAAAACCTACTAATTATAAGATAAATCGGCGGAGTACAATTGGTATTACAAACCCAAGTGTATTTTCCCATAATATATACAAATGAAACTAACTGTAGCAAGTAACTCCTGGCATCTCCAGAACCTGCAATTAACTCTTCTTTGATCCACCTGCTCTGTCCAGCCTGAGATCTGACCCGTAGAATGGGGTGTCCAAGATAATATTAAGGACATGAGCGACTAACACCAAGTACATAAATATGAGTATACAAAACTTAATATGATTCATGCAATGTGATGACTAGGGTGACTGGTCAACTACCAAGTCCTGCTCAGACTAGGCACCAATGAATATGTAGCACCATATGGGACATTGTCCTCTAGGTAGCTCACGCACTCGTCTAGATCACCGTAGTATCATTCTCCGCTCCGTGCGGTAACTCCTAGTGTCAGATATTATAATCAAGTGTAGTTTTGAGCGACCCTACGAGAACAGCTATCTCGAAGGAGATTCAGCTCAACGTGTATGTGCACATGCAGTATATATATATAAAATAATAAAACATATATCATGGCACATAAATGAAACACATAAGCATGCATACTCAACTGAAAATCTCAGTCTGTACTTACGTAACTCTAGTAGCAGATCAAGCCTAGAACAGTCTAGGTTCCAAGCCTACAGCCAAGTATTCATCGTATCACTAAACAAGTTCTACAAGCCGTAATTAAGCTAACATATACTCCTATAATTGAAATAGGATTCGCGGACCATACCTTTGTCCGTCGTTAGCCCGTTGATGTCGAAAAATTAGTTTCTACTCTCAACTGGATGTTATTACCAAAATGCCTCACTTATATTATCGGGCCCTCAATTATTGACTCAATCACGAAGGAAATCTTGGAATTGTGTCTAAAATATGAGACGCAAGACCCCTATTTATGGACGGAGATTGGTAGTTCCGAACTGGAGTTCGGATCTTCAGATCTCTGCATGCTCGCAAAGTTTCTGAACGCCAGAGTTCAGACGTTCTGATCCTGACTTCGGTGGTTTTGATATCTGCATGCAGTACACATGTCCAATTTCATGGCTTATTCATCATGCCACATCATTGAACGTTCTGATCTGGCACTTCGGATGGTCCAAACTATGCCACATGTCAGTTCACCTCATGACTACTCATGGAAACCTTGGCTAACGAGGTTCAGACGTTCCGATCATGAGTTCGGATCTTCCGAACTGGTCTCTTGTTTTTTAAGTTGACAATATTGACTTCGCTGCTTCCAAATTGTACATAGTTTGGATCTTTCAAACTAACCACAGTTCAATGAATAACTTTTATGTTGATTGGTCTTGTTTAATCCCTTGTTTCTTGAGTTAGTAACTATTAATCATGTTTATCATTTAATTACTTAAAACAGGGTGCGGGTTACTACAGTTTGACCACTGGAGATTAGATTTCATTGAAGTATATTTCTTGAATCTGAGAATAACCCTTAGCCACAAATATGGCTTTATACTTCACTTTCTCTGCTGCCGTGTTGTCTTCCTTTAGCTTGTATATCTATTTATAGCCAAGTATTATATAATCTTTCTTTTTTATCTATCAGCTGCCAAGTGTTGTTCTTTAAGAGTGAATCCAGTTCTTCCTTTATGGCCCTCTCCCACTGAGTTTTATCCTTGCTGGACATTGCTTATTCATATGAGGTAGGTTCAGAGTGCTCCACCTGCTTTTCTGTATTCAAAGCATATGAGATCATGTCAGCTTCAACAAATCTCTTTGGATATCTTATTTCCCTTCTCTGTATGTCCCTTGCCAGCTTATAGGTGCTCAGATTGTCAATTGTTGGAGGAATAGATCTGTCATGAGGTTGATCCTTAGTCTCCTCCCTTCTTGGATTCGGATCAGGGGATATTCTTATCTCAGAAGGCTCCACTTCAACTTGCAGCTCCAGGTTATTACCACTGTCACTCTTTCTATCAGATTTGTTATGATTATAAGCCATTCTTGACTCATCAAAAGTAACATCTCTAGTATTGATGCATTTAGGACCTGTAGTCTCTAAATTCTAGACTTTATAACCTTTTACCCCCTCCGGATGCCCTATGAAGATACACTTTAGGGCTCTTGGTTCTAGCTTGTCTTGTTTTATCTGAGCATAAGCCAGGAAACCAAACCCATTTAACCTTGTATAATCTGCTAGTGTCCCATTACATACCCCATAGGTGTTGTAAGCTTTAAGGCACTAGAGGGAAACCTGTGTATTAAGTAAGTAGATGTTGCCAAAGCCTCACCCCATAATGTTTCTGGAAGAACTTCATTCAAGATTAGACATCTCACCCTCTCCAATAGAGTCCGGTTCATTCTCTTTGCTACCCCGTTCTGTTGTGGTGTCCTTGGGAATGAAAAATGTCTAAATATTCCTTTTTTTTTGCATATATCCTTGAAATTCTTGGAGAGGAATTCTAATTCATTATTAGTCCTTAAATATTTTACCTTTAGGCCTGATTCATTTTCTATGAGTTGCAACCACTCTTTGAAATTTTAAATGGTCTCATCTTTTGTTTTCAGAAGATATGTCCATACCCTTCTTGAGTGATCATCAATTATGGACAAGAAGTAACGGCTGCCACCATGTGTTTGAGTTTTTGAAGGACCCCAAAGGTCTGCATGAATATATTCAAGGGGTCTAGTTCATGTGTGATTTCCTAGACTAAATGCCACTCTCTTAGCCTTTCCCAAGATAAAATAGTCACAGAACTATACCCCTTGAACCTTTTTCTCCACACAACAGGACTTGTTTTGATAACTCCTCTAATCCTCTTTGTCCAACATGTCCCAGCTTCATATGCCATAGTTTTGACTTATCCTATTTTTCTTGAGCATTTTAGAACCTCCAATCACTATTTTGGCTTGAATAACATACAGTGAATTCATTATATTTCCCTTCATCGCCACTAATGATCCCCGGGACACTTTCATTACAGCATTCTCACATTTGAAGGTACAACCACTGGATTCAAGGGTGCCTAGAGAAATTAGATTCCTTTTTAGTTCAGGAACAAATCTTAAATCCTTAAGAACTCTTTACACCCCATCATGCATCTGAAGTCTAATTCTTCTAATTCTTTTTATCTTGCATGATTTTTCATTCCCAGGAGTACCACACCTTGATATAATTCCCTTAACTCCTGAAACTGAGGTTTTATTGGGCACATGTAGAAGGTGCAACCAAAGTCTAAGATCCACTCACTCTTTATGTAATTTTCTGCCATCATCAGTGCTTCAGCAGACTCATACCCCTCTGAGTATGTTGTAACTTCTCTAGGTTGTTCCATGTTCTTGTCATGTGGTTTCTTTCTTTTATTTCATGGATAGTCCTTCTTAAAGTGGTCTTCCTTACGGCATATAAAACACTTAAACCTTGTTTTTCTCTTATATCTAATCATGTTTCCGTTAGGATTTTGGTATCTTCTTTCTGGCCTACCCCTAGCAATTAACCTGTACGGCCCTGAATTATTTAATTTTAATTCGAGAATATTTAATTTGGGAATATTAAGAGTTTAGAATTTAATTCTAATATTCTTAAATTATTTAGGATTGAAATTTAATTAAAATAGTTCGCAGGGATTGATTTGCAAATAGTGAAGTTTTCAGGGGCTAAAGTGCAATTCTTTGATTTTGAGTAGACACATGGCTTTGTAAAGCATATAAACGTGCATGTATCTCTTTATTCTTCAGATTTCAGCAGCAAAGTTGAAAGCTTCCATTTTCATAGCCAAGATTTCATCTTCAATTTTAGATATCTCAAGATCCGGCCATCCGATTTTTTATCTGAGCATAGTTCTGCGATCCTTGCAAGAAGAGCTTCGATTTGTTGTAAGTATTCTGATGAACCAGCATGTTTCGAGAATTAGTATTTTGTGGAATCAGAATTTGATCATGTATTTTTGTTCAAGAGTTTATATGTTTTACGACATCGAAATCGGATCGAAGAACGGACAACGTTTGTATTTGATATGAATTTCAAGCCTTTATTCGAAATATGTAGCTTCTGATATAGTTGATAATTGATTATATGAGATTTTAATGTTATATTAATTAGATTTCAGTTTTGGTTATCGATTTTGTACCGTTACGTCGTCGAGTCAAGAATTTGCTAGACTTTGAATCCATTTGATTGAGTTGAGCTTGAAGTGAGTTATTTCTGATCTATGTAGCTTGAATATGCTTTATTTCAGATTATATAATGGTGTGATCGACTCAAGAATTCCGCGTTCGAACCGGGATAGATTTGATCAAGGTTTGAGTTACTTTGTCTTGAATGGATTTTCATGACGAGCAGAATTCTGATGGATGATTCTTGACAGATTTGATCAAGAATTGGATCACAAAGAACCAAGAAACGAAAGGTATAAGATGACATAGATAGTAAGGGATTTGTTACTTGAGAATGATGATTCTTGAGTTACCCCGCAAAATCACATATGTTAGTTTTATGTTCTTGATTTAGAATATGAATTGCTAAATCCATATCAGGTAAATTGATCTTTGATTATGTTGTTTACCTTTGATATTGTGTCGAATACGAACTATGAAATTTGGATATATCCAAGTCAAGATCGGATACGAATCTTGATACCAAGATCGGATACGAATCTTGATGCCGGGATCGGATACAAATCTCGATGATTGAAGTTGGGCTTACGATACCTGTTTTGTATTTGCTTTATATCTTGAATTTGATATATGCTTCATATTTCATGTTTATGTCTTTTATACCGAGAAATATATTCTCACCGGAGTTATCCGGCTGTTATCTTGTTTTGTATGTGTGCGTGACAACAGATGGGGCAGGAGCTAGTCAGAGATGACACGGGTAGCGAGAGACAGAGAGAGAGATTTAGATGTGGTGACTTTGGGTTAGAGTTGTAGAAGTTTCTATCAAGAACTTTATGTATATACTCTAGATAAGAGTTTGTATGAGTTGTATAAACTTATTAAGTCTAGTTGTGTGTTTTGAACAAGAAGAAGTTTGTTGATTTACTAGCATGACATGTGATAACAACTTGTGTTGAGTTGAATCTTAAACACCTTATGATATTGCATGTTTTCTTCTAGATTTTGAGGTATGAAAATTGATATAATTGTTATAGAATGTTTGAGGTTCAAAACAGGGGCAAAAGCTTCATTTTTAGCTGAGTTGGGACAGCTCCCGAAGGCATGGCGCGCCCGCGCAGCTACACAAACGCGCCTGTGCCTAACCATTGCACCATGAGTGCCATGGGCCGAGAGGAGCACGCGGGCGCCCCTTTATGCTTAAAAAAATTGTGTTTCTTCCTTTCTTAGCCCTACTTGAATTAGCATACATTATATGTTATGAATTGAGATTAACACCCAAGGTCCCCACAACAGGTGGTATCAGAGCGTAAGTTACTAAGACTAAGATAGAAGTGAGCGAGCGGGGTAGATTGAGTTCTTCGGATTGATTTATTTATTCTTATTGCGAGCATGTTTTAGGTTATCGCATGATTATGTGATTAAGCAGTAACACCATGCGTTATCACTTTAAGAATTACATGCTTACCTGAATATTTGAATTGATTGGAAGCATGTATTGATTGAGAATGAATCAAAACTGATTATTTCTCAGAACTCGATCTCTTGAGAACGCATGAGAATGCTAATCAGAGAAGGAGGGGAACAGAATTATCGATATGATTTTGTATTGTGCACTAATTTGTTTGAATATCAGATATGCCTCCTCGACAAGCACCAGTCACTAGACGAACAGTGGCAGTTCCACAGCCAGAACTGGCCGAGGTACCACTGACTATGGCAGATCCTCCGAATGCTCTGGGCAGTACATCAAATGATCCTATGAATGCGACTACAACACCGATGGAAACTTTGTTGAAAAGATTTCAGTCCTTTAAGCCGCCGACTCTGAAGGGGACTGAGAATTCAGTGGATTGTGAGAACTGGTTAGAGGATATCGATTAGCTGTTTGAATCCCTTGATTATTCCGATGATCGTCGAGTCAGACTTGTTATTCATCAACTTCATGAAGTCGCAAAAATTTGGTGGATTTCAACGTTTCTTTCCAGTCTCCTACAAAAAAAGGTAAGGGGGCGGAATTTGCTAGTTTGCAACAGGGAAAACTGAATATTGAGAAGTATTTGGCCAAGTTCACTAGTTTGCTGAAGTTTGCTCCACATATAGCAGACAATGATGAGGCTCAAGCGGACCAGTTTATCAATGGCCTAAATCCGGATGTCTTTACATTAGTGAATACCGGAAGACCAAACAACTTTGTCGATGCACTTAAGCTGGCATAATGAGACAAAGAGGAGCACAGTTTGTACCACAGCCAGTTAGACCATCTCAAGAGCAGTCACATATTCCACCACCGCCTAGATTCATAGGAGGAAGTAGTAGCAGCAGAAATAGAGAGTTCTTTCGACCCAAAGGGAAACCGTTCAAACGATCAGGCAGTAGTTTGTCCAGTTCTAGTGGAACATGACAGTTTAGGCCTGGACAAAAATCTAGTGCTTCCGGAGTTTATTGCAACAAATGTGGAGGTCGTCATGCCAGTGACCAATGCAGAGTAGTGTTTGGCAGCTGCAATATTTGTAATAAGGTGGGACATTTTGCTAGAGTTTACCCGCAGCGTGGTTCTGAGAGTACACAAGGTGCAGGATCCTCTAGAGCAGTAGCACAGCCTGAGAGGAAAGCATCTTTTGTTCACTAATTTCAGCCACAGCCACTATCATAGAGTAGAGCAGGAGGAAGTCAAGCTGTGACTCAACCTTCGAGGAAGCAGGCTAGAGTGTTTGCATTGACTGAGGAGCAAGCACAGGAAGCACCTAATGACGTTATAGCAGGTAAATGTTCTTTTTTTGGTTATCCTGCTTATGTATTGATAGATACTGGTGCATCGCATACATTTATTTCCGAGCAATTTTCTATATTGCATGCATTGCCTATTGAGCCATTATCTACCATAGTATCCATCTTTTCACCTTTGGGGAGAGGTATCGTATCTATGAAATCAGTCAAGAATTGTATCCTGCAGTATGAAGGTAATATGATTGAGATAGACTGTATTGTTCTTGGTTTGTCAGACTTTGATTGTATTATCGGCATAGATATGTTAATCATGTACAGGGCAACACTTGATTGTTTTCTGAAGATTGTGAGATTCAGACCAGAGATGGCAGAAGAATGGAAATTCTTTGATAAGGGTTCGAGAGCTCGAATTCCTTTGATATCTGTTCTTTCTATGACTCGTTTATTGCAGAAAGGAGCAGAGGGATTTCTTATATATGCAATAGATGTGCTAAAAACTATCCCAAAATTGGCTGACTTTCCAGTGGTTAGTGAATTTTCTGATGTCTTCCCAGATGAAATTTTGGGATTACCTCCAGCTCGAGAGGTATATTTTAGTATTGAACTGATGTCAGGTACACAACCTATTTCAAAAGCTCCTTACAGAATGGCACCAGTTGAACTGAAGGAACTGAAAGAACAGCTAGAAGATCTTTTAGCCAAATGGTACATTAGACCGAGTGTTTCTCCTTGGGGCGCACCGGTTCTGTTTGTACGAAATAAGGACGGATCAATGAGATTTTGCATCGAATATCGGCAACTGAATAAAGCAACGGTAAAGAATCGTTATCCTTTTCCTAGAATAGACGATTTATTTGATCAGTTGCAGGCTTCTTCTGTGTATTCCAAGATCGATCTGAGGTCTGGATATCATCAGTTGAGAGTACGAGATAAGGATATATCGAAATATTCTTTCAGAACGAGGTATGGTCACTATGAATTCATTTTTATGCCTTTTGGATTGACCAATGCTCCAGCGATCTTTATGGGGCTGATGAATAGGATATTTCAGAAGTATCTTGATGATTTCGTAATTATCTTTATTGATGATATTCTGATATATTTGAATAATATGTGTGATCATGATGAACATCTCAGAATTATATTAAAGACTATGAGAGCAGAGAATTTGTATGTCAATCTATCAAAATGTAAATTCTGGCTGAAGAAAGTAGTATTTCTTGGACGTATTATCTCCGGAGATGGCATTTCTGTTATTCCAAGCAAAGTTGAAGCAGTGATCAGTTGTCTTAGACCGACATCTGTACAAGAGATACGGAGTTTTATGGGCTTAGCAGGTTATTATTATCAAAGATTTTTCTAGCATTACAAATCCTATTACTCAATTGGCTCAGAAGAATGCACCGTATGTCTGGACTGAAGCATGTAAGGCTAGTTTCATTGAGTTGAAGAAGAGGTTGACGAGTGCACCAGTCTTGACGATTCCTTCAGGTACTGGTGATTTTACTTTATATTGTGATACTTCTCACAGTGGATTAGGATGTATTCTTATGCAGCGAGGACATGTTATTGCTTATGTCTTGAGACAGTTGAAGCCGCATGAGACGAGATATCCAATTCATGATCTTGAATTGGCAGCCATTGTCTTTGCATTGAAGATATGGTTACATTATCTGTACGGTGAGAATTTTGAAATTTATTCTGACCATAAAAGATTGAAATATCTATTTTCGCAGTCTGAACTGAACATGTGGCAACGAAGATGGCTAGACTTATTGAAATATTTTGATTCCGAGATCAAATATTATCCAGGAAAGTCGAATGCTGCTGCAGATGTCTTAAGTAGGAAGGTATGCTCTTTATCCTTATCTACTATATGTGTGTCTAGTTTGGTAGAGGATTGTTGTGGTTCTGGATTGGTATTTGAGACAGATATACAGCCTATTCGAGTTTGTGTTACTCGAGCTAAGCCAGAACTGTTGATTCGAATCAAAGAAGCGCAAAAATCAGATTTGAGTATTCAGAAATCGATTGAGATGATCAAATCAGGGCATCGTTCTGAATATCAGGTTAGTACTGATGATATTTTATATGTGAATAACAGAATTTTTGTTCCAGATGTTTTTGATTTGAGACAGCACATATTGAAAGAAGCCCACAGCAGTAAATTCAGTATTCATCCTGGTGGCAGAAAAATGTACAATGATTTGAAAAATCAGTATTTGTGGAAATAAATGAAGTCTGATGTCACCGATTATGTGTTTTGTTGTTTGATTTGCCAACAGGTGAAATACGAGAGAAAGAAACCTGGTGGTTTACTGCACAATTTATCTTTTCCTGAATGGAAGTGGGATCACATTTCCATGAATTTCGTTACAAAGCTACCACGTTCATCCAGAGTTTGCGATGTCATTTAAGTGATTATTGACAGGTTGACAAAATCAGCATGTTTTATTCCATACAAGAAGACATATCGACATGATCAGATGGAAGATATATGCGTCAGAGAAGTGGTAAGATTGCACGGTGTGCCTAAATCTATCATTTCAGATCGAGACCCTAGATTTACATCGCACTTTTGGCACAGTCTGCAGCAAACTTTAGGCACTCGATTTCACTTGAGTACTACACATCATCTTCAGACTGACGGACAGTCAGAGTGGACTATCCAGACACTTGAGGATATGCTTAGAGCTGTAGTGTTGGATTTTAACACTAGTTGGCAAGATTCATTACCACTTGTGGAGTTCTCGTATAATAACAGTTATCAGATGAGTATCGAGATGGCTCCATTTGAAGCTTTGTATGGGAAGAAGTGCAGATCTCCTCTCCACTGGGATGATATCTCAGAGGCACCTGATACTGTGCCAGATATGATCCGAGAGATGACTAAAAAAGTGAAGCTTATTCAGAAGAGAATGAAGACAGCTCAAGACCGACAGGCCAAGTATGCAAACGTCAGATGCCGACTATTGTGTTTCGAGCAGGGAGACAGAGTGTTCTTGAAGATTTCTTCTTTCAGAGGCACTGTCGGATTTGGTAAGAGAGGAAATTTGTCTCCGAGATTTATCGGTCCGTATGAAATCCTCGAGAAGATAGGTGATTTATCTTATCGACTCGCATTGCCTACATCTTTATCTAGAATACATGATGTCTTTCATGTTTCTATGCTTCGGAAGTATCAGCCTGATGCATCTCATATTCTTCAACCTGATGAAGCTGAACTTGACGAGACTCTTAGTTATTTTGAGCAACCGATACAAATTCTTGATCGTAAAGAAAATCATCTCATAAATAAGCCTATTCAGTTTGTCAAAGTTCAGTGGTTTGACATGGAATTGAAGAAGCTAACTGGGAAACTGAGTAAGACATGAGACAAAGATTTCCATAGTTGTTTCATTGATGTAAGTTCTTATTTTGTATTTATGTTATTACATTATCTTATGTGTATAGATTGCATGTGATTTCAAGGACAAAATCATGTCTTAGAGGGAGAGAAATGTAAGGCCCAAAATTATTTAATTTTAATCTGAAAATATTTAATTTGAGAAATTTTAGAGTTTAGAATTAAATTCTAATATTCTTAAATTATTTAGGATTGAAATTGAATTAAAAGAGTTCACAGGGACTGATTTGCAAATAGTGAAGTTTTCATGGGCTAAAGTTCAATTCTATGATTTTGAGTGGGGACATGGATTTTTAATGCATATCAACGTGTGTATCTCTTTCTTCTTCAGAATTCAGCAGCAAAGTCGAAAGCTTTCATTTTCATAGCCAAAATTTCATCTTCAATTTTAGATATCTCAAGATCCGGCCATCCGATTTTTTATCCGAGCATAGTTCTGCGATCCTTGCAAGAAGAGCTTCGATTTGGTGTAAGTATTCTGATGAACCAGAATGTTTTGATAATTAGTATGTTGTATAATCGGAATTTGATCATGTATTTGTGTTTAAGAGTTTATATGTTTTATGACATCAAAACCGGATCGAAGAACGGACAACGTTTGTATTTGATATGAATTTCCAGCCTTTATTCGAAATATGTAGCTTCTGATATAGTTGATAATTGATTATATTCTGATATTATGAGGTTGATTTGAATGTTAGATTAATTAGATTTCAGTTTTGGTTATCGATTTTGTATCGTTACGCCTTCGAGTCAAGAATTTGCTAGACTTTGAATCCATTTGATTGAGTTGAGCTTGAAGTGAGTTATTGCTGATCTATGTAGCTTGAATATGCTTTATTTCATATTAGATAATGGCGTGATCGACTCAAGAAGTCCGCGTTCGAACCGGGATAGATTTGATCAAGGTTTGAGTTACTTTGTCTTGAATGGATTTTCATGACTTGAGCAGAATTCTGATGTATGATTCTTGATAGATTTGATCAAGATTTGGATCACAAAGAACCAAGAAACGAAAGGTATAAGATGACATAGATAGTAAGGGATTTGTTACTTGAGAATGATGATTCTTGAGTTACCCCGCAAAATCACATATGTTAGTTTTATGTTCTTGATTTAGAATATGAATTGCTAAATCCATCTCAGGTAAATGGATCTTTAATTATGTTGTTTACCTTTGATGTTGTGTCGGATACGAACTATGAAATTCGGATGTATCCAAATCAAGATCGGATATGAGTCTTGATTCCATGATTGGATACGAATCTTGATGCCGAGATCGGATACGAATCTCGATGACTAAAATTGGGTTTACGATACCTGTTTTGTATTTACTTTATATCTTGAATTTGATATATGCTTGATATTGCATGTTTATGTCATTTATACTGAGAAATATATTCTCACCGGAGTTATCCGGCTGTTGACTTGTTTTGTATGTGTGCGTGGAAATAGATGGGGCAGGAGTTAGTCAGAGACGACACGGGTAACTCGAGAGAGAGATTTAGATGTGGTGACTTCGGGTTAGAGTTGTATAAGTTTATGTCTGTTGTGGTGATATTGTCTTATATTTATTTGAGTTAATTTGTATCATTAGGCGAATTTACATTGTTTAAATGCATTGTATAGTTCCTAATTATTGTTTTTGGTTTGATTTAGGAGAAGAAGGAGAATGAGCTAAAGGTAAATGAATTTGAGAGGAAAAGATGAAAAATCTATTGCGCAAGAATGAATTATGGAGCAGCAATGATAAAAAAAATTATTTTTGATCTTTGAGAAACCCAAATCCGATCTTCACCGTTCAAAATAAAGTTCAAGATGTTTTAAAGTCTTTGTCCAATTTTCAGCTCGATCCAATGGCTAGATCTTGAGATATGAATTTTTCAAAAACGCTGCGCGCTGAGAGAGTATGCACGGACCCATGAACGGAGGTGGCACGGGGTCCGGACATGTCGCGAGAAAAATTTATTTTTGAGGCAGAGAAACTCTCACTCGATCGGTAGTTTCTTGCCGATCGAGCGAAAAGAAAATTTGGAGAATTATATTTTAATTAGAAAACTTTCTTGGGAAGGACTCTATACTTTAAATATCATCTAGAACCCGAATTTAACCATCTTTGGATGGCTAAACGCGAGAGAAACATCCGGCGGCTAGGTTTTATCTTCCATGTTCTTAAATTTAATTTCTTCCTTCAATTCTTCTAAGTTTTAGTTCTTGGTAGAGGAGGACGAATCTTTGAAGTTTATTTATCTCGTGAGATTTTGATTTTCATTGTTTAATTTTTATTTGAGTATCAAAAGTTGTTTGGAATTGATTGTTATGCTTGTGTGTTTGATTATTGGATGATTATCTAATAATTTTCTCATACAATCTAAATCTAAATTAGATATCAAATCCGTAATTATTTGATCCCTCTAATTTGCGAAACAACTATGATTAATAAATTCCACTTGTGAATTTGTTAATTCGTATGAACAATGATTGACTAGATTAAATACAACCGTTTGTGTTTGTGTTGTCTAGATTCATTAATCTCACTAGTTTGAATGATACCTTGTATTTAAATCTTAATCTATTGTATTTAGGTTAATTCATTGGTAAGGGTTCATTTAGAACACTTTTGTCTAATTAACTAAAATTAAGGTGAGATAGGAATTAAATTTTCAATGATGAATATTCAATGAGAATTAATTATTTTTTAGAGAATCGATGATCGAGTGAATAACTTCAAGGGTGTAGTCGACCGATATCAAGGCTTGTTTTTAATTGATTACTTCGTTATAATTTTAATCTTGCATGATAGTCAATAAAATTTGTTTTAAAGTGCTCTTAATTTTAGTTAGTTAATTTTAAAATCCAAAACCCCTTTTTATTTATTTTCAGTATTTTTAAGAACACAATAAATTTCACTTTCCTCATGAGAACGATCCCTTCTCTCGCTACTACATGTTTATTTAGTTAATCTGAGTTGGGTTAATTTGGGCGTGATACGACTAAGCGCTACCAAATTTTGGCATCGTTGTCAGGAAAGACGTTTAATTTATTTGTGTTTTTGTTTTTTTATTTTATTCACCGTTTTCTAATCTGTTTTTGCAAGAATTCTTATGGTGTAATACTTTGAGATGTCAAATCGACAAGTGTTCTCAAGTTTTATCCAGCAACACGGAGAGTCATTTTACGCAGCATGAAAGAGATTCAATGATTTGCCAACCATCTTTCGGTATCATGATTTTTCTAACTATTCTCTTCTTACATTTTTTTCTTGATGGTTTGGATGCAATGACAAGAAGATGGGTAATTGATGGAGCTTTCACAACCGGTAGTCCATTATTTTGCCGAGATGATGATGGTATGATACACGTGTTGGATGATATGGCAGAATTTGACTATTACCGGTATTGGGATCTTACACCACAGGTATGGAGCCACCAATACCCACAAGATACTCAATACCCGGATTTTACAAACCAACCATTCGAGCTTCAAAAGGAGGAGAAAAGTTGTTCTCAATTGATCTTACATCTTCTAGAGGATATAATGAGCAAGTTTGTGGCATCGACTGAGGCAGCTATAGAAGATCTAATCAATTCTAGATGTCACCTTGTGGAAAAAATAGAGAATATCAAGAGATCAATCCTCCATGAACACCAAGAACTGAAAGTGAAGCAAGATAAGCTTATAACTGAAGCTGGAGAACTCTACAACGGCTATTACAAAATTGGGCTTTCTTGAATTGTTTAGAATTTAGGCCTTAGTATAACTAAGCCCTTGGCTACCGAGATAAGATAGACTCCAGCCCACTAACAAATTTTCACAGTCTTTAGCCTCTGAATATGATGGATCAAGAAGCAACTTAGCAGAAATTGATCCAACATATATTGATCTTTAAGTCTAGTGCATTGTTACTAATAAAGTCTCTTTTATGACGATACTTTAAAATTTTTATGAACAAACACCAACACGATTGTCACAATTAAATTCTTACAGGGATCACAAGAAGGCAAAAGGAGAAAACCAAATATTCAACCATTGATGATCTAGAAACGATAAAGAAGGGAGAAAATTCATGAAGGCAGTAGAAGGGAGGGAGGAAGGAAGAATACATTGAATGTGAAACCAACATAAATGTCATACTTAATACAAAGATTAAATAAAAAAGAAAATATGAGAATGGAAAATATATCTCCCAGTAATAAAAGCAACACTTGTGAATAGGGACAATAAAGTAAACATACAATAGAAAATTTAGACTTTTATATTGAACAAGAAATATGCACGTGAGAGAAATTCAATTTGAAACCAATTTAGTTAATTTGGAAAAATAAAAATGATAGCGGCAAGACCCCACTGGGATTGAGTACATGAATCTGTTGGAGAATTGTTATCTCGTGTGTTGGAATTTTTTTATAGGCTCAATGAATTGAAATTAAGCAAACGGAACACAAAACTCGGACGAAAAGAAGAAAATCGGCTACGAAAAGATGCCTGGAAATTCCAAGCAGAATGGGCAGCGCAGGGGCGCCAAAAACGAGCGTCCCTTCGCCGCAGAGGGCTGCTTTGGAGTCCTAGGAAGCTCGAGCAGCGCAAGGAAAGGGTGCCCTTGCGCCACCTTGAGCGCAAGTGCGCCCATAAGTGGGCGCCTCTACGCTCATGCTTCTGTCCAGAATTTTTCCGGACAAAGTGTGCAGCGCGGGGGCACCCAAAAATGGCGCAGGTGCATCGTAAGACCTGTTTCATGAAAAGTTATGATGCATTTTTTAGTTTTCTGCATCCAAATGGATCCTTTGATGGTTCTTGTCAGTTATTTTGAATCAAGAGACATGCCACATGATGAAATATTTTGTCCCTGCAAACAAACAACTTAAATATGAGAATCAAACATCATTTTAAACACAGATTCTCATATTTTTCAAAGCACTCTCTACATACATCTTGCTTATTCTTCTTCCTTTTACCAAAGAGTATTTATAACATTTCTGGTTAAGAAATTTGTGATTTGCAGTGTTGCAATCACAAGTTAAAATTGTTGTATCTTGAGAAAAGATTGTCAAAAACCGTCAGCACCAAGAGCGTGGCAAAATATTCTTAAGGAAATCGTGTTCAACACGAGCCTCAACTAGTGAATCCATTTACTTTTCTCTGCTATATTCAAGTTTCTTAACACCCATATTCCAGATCATGCACAAGACACAGCGAAAGTTTTAAATTTTTATTTGACATTCAAATTGAGATTAGGCACTCGTATGGTTTAACCAAATATTCATAGGGTGTTTTTAAAATTATACATTCAATGAATTAATTTTAGTTGACTCCAATTATTACGAGATTAGCGAAAATAACTCTTCTTGTATATTCTTACGAACGATCAACTGAAAAACGCATTTTATTCAATCTCCAATTAAGTCCACAACCGAATTGTCTATTCTTATTCCAACTTGCACTTAGAGATAAAGAAAAAAAATTATTGTTGAGAGTGAACGAACAATATGTCGACTCAAAACCTTATCAATTAGAGTCGGCCGAAATTTATTGCAAGAGTGAGAGAGGATTTCAAAAATCCTTCTTTCAACAATATGTATTATTTTCAAAATTTCAAATATATATATTTATGTGTTTTTCTTAGTGTGTAAGTTGTGTATTAAGGTAAAAATATATCAACCTCGTATATTATTACTAGATATACATACATACATATATATATATATATATATATATATATATATATATATTAATACACACTCATGCACAGACATGTGTGCATTTATATGTATGCATCATGGGCCCTTCAAGTCCAACTAGAATAAAATTTAATTAAATCTATTTAAGATTTTTATTACTTAGCATGATGGACTTGTACTCTTGTAAGTCCATGAATTGTGCGTCTATTACAGTATTATCATCATAAACCCTATTTGATGATCCAATATCATCGATGTGATGATTTCAACTTGATCGTTATTATGATGTATACTTTAATTTTTGAAATCACTTAAGTATAAATAAGGCAGCTGCTAGTTTTGGAACATTTCCACTCAAATTAGGCTCCTTGACTGTTTTTAGCAATCTTGCTCTCAAAATTTCTATAAGCTTCTATAAACTTATTTATAAGCTTATCATTTGATCTCATCAAACTTATTTCTTATAAATTCAACTTTTTTAATTTATCATTCCAACATGAATAGGAAACCAGTACCTGTGTGACCCTCAATGGTTCAGGAATACAGCTAGTCGTGGGCTCACAACTCTTTGTGATTCAAGATATTGTTATTTATTCGGGCTTACCCTAATTAGCCTCAATCTATGTATCAACACCTTGATCATCAGAACTTCAGAATTCATTTCTGATTGGACCCATCAAATCATGGTAATAGCATCTAGTAGCATCGTCCCATGATTCCCTATGTACCACTGATAGTGCCTGAAAAAACCAATCTATTATAGTTATCGTACAGTACAGTCTCTTTAACTCATATATCCCGATCGAATCTGCAACCACTGTTCATCAAGGGTTGCATGTCAATTTTGATAATGATGATGCATCTTTAAGAATACATAGTGGCATCGCATGTGCAACTAAGAACCACTCTACCCTAATGCACATCTCATACTATTGCCAGAGATTCCATGCACTATTATCTCATTATATCACATATAGGATATCCATACCCATAGGCGAGCGGTGAATTCCCAACTACAATGCATTGGATTCTACATGTGTCGCAACTACACCCAATCTCGCCACCTAATGACCCTCATGGAGTCGATAAACGAGTCAAAGCACAGTCCTAACATGTAGAGCCTTAGTGTTGTCTCGGGTCGTAAGGACTAATCGTGTACATGCCATAATCAATGATTTATTCACTCGATGAATGATAACCATTTGGGAGTTCGAGTGAGGGTATTTCAATGAACTCATTGTATGAGCACCAATATGTTTGATTGAACATCTCTATGTCAATATCAATGAAACGTGGTACACAACATCACAAATTCTAGTCTCGAGCTCGAGCGGTCTTTATCCTTCTTTTGGACAGCCCAATTGACTAAGAACTCGTTTTAGAGTATATAGTAATTTAAATGTGTTTCATGATTTTCATCACCAACCTCATATTTATTTATTGTAGTATATACAATATTTTTATCTATGTGACTTGTATGAGTATGCAGATAAAGTAAGCCAAAATTGAATAAAAAATAATTATATTTAAAACAAAGACTGTTCATTATATTTGAGTCAATAAAATCTCTAACCAACAGTTGGCTTGCAGGATATCTACTCTACAGAATCTAAGACATAGTGAGAATTCTTGATTTCTCTCAATTCGAAAATTCAAGATTTAGGTCTATTTCTGGATGTATAATTCAATTTCGGTAGTAATATTCAATTTCAATTGGAAAATGCATACTCATGTGTGCCTTACTTTAAAAATACAAAAAAAAATTAATAAAAAAAAGTTGACTACTCTAATTCTATTGATATCCTTTTAATGAGTTATTTATATATTGTTCTTTGAGTAGATACACTTATTTGCTCTTTTTTTTTTCAAATATTATTGTACTTTCTTTGTTTTCAAATATATATCCTTCCCTTTTTTTTATACATTGATTATTTAATATTTCATTGTTTTCTCTTTTTTGTACTGTAACTGTTATTGGTAATTTGGTATTCATATTTTCCTTGCCACGTTTAGTTTATGAGGTACTTTAATGATAATTTTACATCTTGTTACATATTTCAACAGTTCCATATATAGTTTAAAAAATCTTGACCAATGGTATCGACAAAATTAAACTACACTATTCAACTTGTAATAACCTAGCTAGTCTATGATTTAATTACAATTATTTTTTTTAGGTATCTATATATTATTTATTGTGTATAACTCACTGAAACAAAATTTTCAAAATATACATTCAAAATTCAAATATAAAAATATTTAATGTGGTTGTAAAAGTATTTTGCCTTCCATGTTTTTTTGCAGCTTCCACTATATATTCTGCTGGAGGAGATTTCAACATGCACTAATGTTATTTGTCTAGATAATTTATAGTCATTAGTATATTATCCATGAAACTTTTAACTTAAATTAATGTTACAAACTATTTCCCTTGGTGACTCCATGGTAGACTTCAAATAAGAATATTTGAGTTATTTTTATTATTTTTTATGTTTCAACTAATTTGTGATATTATTTTATGATGTCAAATAAGAACTTAAACTACTTCCCCATCACAATCCCTTCAAATTAATTTTTTTATAAATACATTATGTCATGTTAAATTGTTACAAACGTAATATCAGCTATAAAATTATCATTTGTTAAAGACCAAATACCAGCATTTTGTATGCATTAAAATAGTAAGAATATCGTTACGTGAAATAAAAATCAAATTAACATCTTGAAACTCAACTAAAATCAAATTATTTAACATCTTGAAACTCAACTATAAAATAATAAAAAAACAGTAACAGAAAGAAGTTAACAATTATCTCATATTCAAGCAGACGGTAACAAGAAACATGAACTAAAAAGAAATACACTTCGTAATGTAATAAGCCAGTGAAAAAGAATTTCTCACTCCATATGAGATGAACGGCTGGAATACATTTCTATATATATTATTTCATAATATTCAATAATTTCGGTCCCTAACACCACAAGCCACGTTTCATTTTGTTAAAAGTAAAATTTTGAATTATTTCGACCCTAACTATAGTAACCCTAATCCCGTTTTACGTGGTTAAAATATCTAAACATTTTTAAAATAGTAAAAAATATAATTAAGAGATTTTAATATATCCATGTAGGAAAATGACTCCGAAATGTCCAAATATAGTCATTAGGACGAAAGTGACTCGGACAGTTCGTAAGCACCGAACTTGGGCCAAGAAAGTTCAGATGATCTGAAGCAGTTCAAATGGCAAAGGTAGAGTTCAAATTCACAGAGAGTTCATAAAGTCCGAACTCAAGATCAAAAAGTCCAATCAGTGTTAGGTCATACACACTAGTGAGGTGTCATCAATGTACGGACACGTAGGAGTTCGGAAGATCCGAACTTTGCTGGTCATCTTGGTGTCAAGATGCTATTGACACATGGGAATCATGCGAGTTCGGAAGGTCCGAACTCAAGATCGTATCGTCCGGTCGTGCTCTATAAATATGGGCCGAGAATTCATATTTTAGTGTGTGTTTTTTGTGTGTGGGTCTTGATTTTAGTATAATTAAGGGTTTATAGTCGTCTTCTCGAGGGTCGTGCACTAGCGAGGTGCTACAGGGCTTGTAGTAGAGTTATTCTTGGGGCAAAGCCTTCGACGTCAACGAGCTAACGACAGATACGGGTATAAGTTTAGACTCTTGTAGCTTTTAGTTATTAGTCTAGTAAATCTTTTAGATAAGTTATAGTGATATGGTACTCGCTTGACTTGTAGGCTTGAACTATAGAAAGTTGTACATCTAGGCCAATTGTTGAGGTAAGTAAGTACAAATTGAGATAGTCAGCTAAGTATGCATGTTTATATATTGCATTATTATGTGTTTCACTATTATCTGTCATATGATGCATGATTATATTGCTGATGATTATGTATGCGACATTGGCATACCATGTTGAGCATGTTATCCTTTTGGAATAGCCTATTGTTTCTAGGATCGCTTAGATTTAGTGTTTCTGTGTACGATCGGGTACCGTGTGACACCCACTGGAAGTTCTTCAACTTGTTGCCGTTTTGTCCTCACATCAATAAAAGTTCGACCGCGAAGTATGATCACTTCCTGAAAGGGTTGAATCAGATGATTTTTTATCGTGTGTCTGTTTGTGATAATCCGACTTCTTATGAGAGTTTGGTGAATCGGTGTCGACAAGCTGGGATCAGGATTTTGAGGCAAACGTCTTTACATATTGGTGGGACTTTGAGTATGTTGGCACTGAGAGTTTAAGAAGTTTGGATCTTCTTCATCTGCAGGATCTGGTGAGACCCGTCAATCTAGCAAGAAGAATTTTGGGAGAGAGCATCTCACTGAGAAGTTTCCAGCAACTTCTGGAGTTTGTTTCATTTGTGGAAGTGTGGATCACTTCAAGTGGGACTGTCCCAAGCGTGGAGTACAGAGTGGTCAAATATCTAGGATGGGATCTCAGGTTAGTAGATTATTTGAGGCGTTAGTGCAGTAAGGACCCAGGGTATGCATCTTGGAGGCGGTCAGCAGTCTCGAGTGCAGGGTAAGTTGTATGAACTTTTGGGAGATCAGAAACAGGCCAGGATGGATGATGATGCTCAATATGATTCAACGGTTGAGCTTGTTTGGCTATATTTGGTTTGTTTTTGGTTTTGGTTATACTGGGATTGTAATAATATTTGTATTGAATCTGGTTTCTTGGTCTAATAAATCCATTGTTTTTTTAGTTTATTAGTGTTCAACTTTTGTTACTCTTGGAAATTTGATTTGATGTTGTAGGTACTTACCAAACGATCAGTTCTAGGTGATTCTCTAGAATAGTTAGTTAAGTGTGTAATCTTGATAATTATCATCAGGGATGACTAGTGGCACAAGGGACATAGTTGTGATAATATACCGAGTGATGTGGATTGTGATTGTTTATGATTTGAAGTTTGAAGAAGCACGACCCTATGCTAGTGTTTGCTCTGAAAGAATTTCGTGCTTTAGAAATTTGTATAGGGAATGCTACCTCAGTCTTGGTGATTTACACCAGTGTTCTAAAAGGTGGCGCCTAGGCCCGCCGAGGCGGTGGGCGGTTGCCCACTTCCTCGCTTTATTACTAGGCGATGCCTAGACGCTCGCCTAATATCCTGCCTAGGTGGTTACTATTTTTTATTAAAAAATCAAATTAAAAATCAAAAACTAAAAAAGAGAGAGACGCGATGCGAGAAACAAAAACAGAAAGAACAAAGAAGCGCAGAGAAGAAATCCTAGCAAAAAATTAAATCTCATGTTAAATATGAATATTTGATATCTATTAATATCTATGTTGTTATCTTTCTATATTATAAAATTTGAGGCCCTTAGTGCTCCGACTTGATTACACCAAATAATTTTTACAAAAATACCCATGTCCACTTAAAAGATAATTTACTCATAACTACCACATGTTATCCACTTTCAAAAATTCAAAAATTCAAATATTATCTTTGACAAATCAAAGATTCATATATTATTTAAGAAAATTATATTTTTATTATTTTACACACGAAACGCGTGTGCTCCGTTGCTAGTTTTTATTGAATTTTATAAGAGTTGCTTACAAAAAATGAAAAACATAAGACATAAAAATTATATTTTATAGTAAAACTCATGAATATCTCAAGGTATTTATTATTTAAACTTTAAAAAAATTGTCTAGGCCTTGCCTAGATGGCTAGGCGCTAGGGGGTGGGTCGCCACCCGCCTACCACCTAGATATTTTTAAAACATTGGTTTACACAGTTACAGAAGTTATAGATATCCAAGAACATTCTAGTGGTGAATGGGTTTTCTTGTCGAGATTTAAGATTTGTCTCACGCAGTGATAATAAGTTTGGAACTAAGTTTAGTACCAAGGGTAATATGCATACCTATCGTATGACATCGTCAGAGATAAATAATGTGAAATATATTGTTATGAGATTTTTCTGAAAAAGAGTTGCCTTTGAAATGGTATTTCCTTGATAGAAACCAAAATTTGGGTTTTGTCCCGTACAGTTATGTTTTGAGTTTTAATTAGAGTGAAGTTCTAATTCCAGCATTCCAATAATCAGTGATGAGTTAATCTATTAAAAACCAATAAAAATTATTTATTACCTGTACTGGTAACTTGTTTTGTCGATGCCAAAATACGTCTATATACTGGAAGTTTGATTTGAGATCTGATAGTCATCAGATAAGAATAGAGATCTAGATATTTAAAACTATGTTATGTATAAGGTTTAGACCTTAATATTTTCCAGTAATTTCATTTGTTTTGAAAATGCGCCAAATGTGTTTAGGGATCTGTTGTTTTGATTCTTTTGAGACTGTCTAGATGAACTTGTTTCGAAATGAGCATGTGCCACAGTTAAGGATTTATGTAGATTCTCTTTGAGATACAAAGTTATGTTTTACTGCATCAGTGTAAGTTTTGAATGAAATAAGTTGTGTTCCATGGACATGTTATACCTGGGAAGATTTTTCAGTGAACTCTAGAAATATGGAAACAGTGTTGAACTGGTCACATTCGACAACAATAGTCAAGACGTATTGTTTTCCTTGTAGTAGTCTGATTTCTAATTAAGTTAAACAACTGCTTAAACATGATTAAATATTTCCTAATTGTATTTAATGATTTGAAAATCGGATTCAAAATGATCAAAAATGGTTACAATAACTTCAAGTTATTGGAAAGTTCGAAAGCTCTGAAGAGTAGTTTGGAAGCAGCGATGTACTTCGAAGTCAGAGGGTGAGTACGGAAGCTTCGAACTCAAGATCGGAAGGTTCGATCCCCTTTGGATAAGAAATTATGGGCTTTTTGATTGGTGAAATGACGTGAGATAGATCGGAAGTTTTGAAACCCAGTTCGGAAGGTCCGAACTCCGTCGACAGCAGTGGGTTGTCCAATTAGAGACACGCTTTGGTGGCTAGTGATCGGAAGCTCTGAACATAAGATTGGTCGTTCCGATCGTCGTCTATAAATAAGGGCCGAGAGATTCGTTTGTAAATCATCAATTCACTCATTCCTCTCTCATTTTTTGCAGTTTTGGAAGGCTTCTGGGTGTCCTCCTGAGGGCCAGTCGATAGCGAGGTGCTACCGAGATCGTAGAAAAGTTGTGCCTAGGTTTTGAGGTCATCGTCATCAAAGGACTAATGACGGATTATGTATAATTCTATACTCTGATTAACTTCTGTGAGTAGCTATTAGTCTAGTTAAGGCTTTTAGTAGACAGTAAGTGATATGGTGATTATCTGCTTATAGGCTTGGACTTAAGTACCCGAGTGGCTAGGTTGTTTGATTTGCTTGATTAGAGGTACGGAAGTACTATCCGAGATATCCTGGTTGAGTGTGCATGTTCTATGTTTGCATGGTTTATACGGCATGGCTTATGTGCATATATTATGTCACGATTATTATGCTACATGCATTATCATGTTGAGTCTGTACCTTGATATTACCAATAGTGGGGCCGCTCAGCCCCAAGTTATTGAGTGGATGGTTGGATTCAATGGATTCGGATCCGGTTACTTATATCCACGTATTATTTCTGGTTTGGGAGTCACCTCCTTATGTGACGACCTAGCGTGCTACATACCATGGCGCCTCTTGTTTGAGCAGAGTTTTCTACTGTGATAGGTTTCTGGTACCCGTTCATTTGCATTAGCGTTCATAGCATGTGTATACTCATATTTTTGTACAGGGCATTGTTAGATCACGTCCTCGGTTTTTGGTTCTAGGCACCCCATTCTACGGGGCAGAGCTTAGGTTGGATGGACCGAAAAGTAGCGGTCGTTGAGCTGCAGCGATGTTGGGATTGTTCCGTACCAAGTTTTTGTTTGTGGATTTTAGTACTATCATTTGATCGGGTTGTATAAAAATTATATACAGTTGATTTCGGTATCGGTTGTATTCCATCGGTGGTATTGTTGAATTATTTGAGTTTATGCTGGTTTTAATTGATTATTGCGCTTTAAGATATTTTTTCATGCTTAATCTTTATTAGTCGGTGATTCCGGAGCGGGTCACTACATTCTTTCAGTGCGTTAAACCATTGACGTAGATGACTTGAAAATTTTGTTATTTGAGTAATAAATGATTTGAGAATAAGTTTTGAGAACTTTTCAAACACTTTATTTATGCACTTGTGTTGGCAATACAAGGTTTTTATAAATTATTTGGATGGTTGTATCCAAATTATAATTGGACAGTGATTGTCTTCATCAGAAGACAGTTAGAATCTCTGAAAGGATCATCAGTACATGGTCTTGTACTTGCAAGGTACTGTTTGATCTATAGTATTTCCTGTATAGTAAAAGATCTGAGTTTCCACTGTTCACTTGAGTTGGAAGTACTTGTCCACTCAGTCAGAGATGATATGTGACATATAAGTTTTAGATCTGTTCAAAGCAAAGCTTGATGTCAATTGTACCTTAGATAGGGAAAGTTCGGGTATTATGGAAATAAAATTGTTCTCTTGTTTTATTTCAGTGACAAATTAAGACACTGAAATAGTTACTAAGACACTGAAATAGTTACTTGGAGACTAAAGTCTGTTTGCAATTAAGAAATATGTTGAGTTTTGTGTTAAAATTTAGGTCCTAGGGTTATTTTGGTGGTTATATTCTCAAATATGACCTAGACCTGATTTGAGAATGAAATCTCTTAGGGTAGGAAGAATGTAGTAATCTTAATCTCGTTTTACGTGATTAAAGAAGCTAAACATGTTTAAAATGATAAAACATGATTAAGAGATATTAATATGATAAAACCATGTGGAAAAACAACTCTGGGATATCCAAAAATGGTCCGTAGGACAAAAGTGGTTCAGACAGTTCGGAAACACCGACTTGGACCAAGGAATTTTGGATGCATAGAGACAGTTCGGAAGGTCCGATCAGTGTTAGACCATGCACACTAGTGAGGTGTCATCATTGTACAGCCAATTATGAGTTCGGAATGTCCGAAGTGCAGTTCGGAATGTCCGAACTTGACTTATCAGTGAGGTGTCAAGATGCCATTGACACGTGGGAATCATGCGAGTTCGGAAGGTCCGAACTCATGATCGGAGCATCCGATCGTGCTCTGTAAATAGGGGACGATACTTCACATTTCAATATGTGTTTTGTGTGTGTGGGTCTTGATTTCAGTATAATTAAGGGTTTCTAGGCGTCTTCTCGAGGGTCTGGCACTAACGAGGTGCTTGATAAGTGCATTTTGTGCACTTAATTTGTATATGAGTTCACTAGTAAATTGCTTTGTTTTGAGCAGAATTATGCGTTATTGGTTGTTGTTTTTGTTGATTGCAGGACAGAAAAGAAAATATATTTTTGTGTTGATAGGGAATAAAAAGAACATGGAAAAGAGTCTAAAAAGCAAGATGGGATCAAAAGAAGGAAAGAATTAAGGTTGAATTTTCGAAGCTGAGGCACGCCCGCGCAGAGAAGGAAGTGCGCCCGCGCTATGATATGTGAAGGATGAGGAAAAAATTGAACATTAAGCGCGCCCGCGCTATGATACAGGCGCACCCGCGCTGGTTGAGGATTTTAGGAAAAAAAAAAGATGCAAACATGAAGCGCGCCCGCACTGTTTCTTTTGCGCGCCCGCGCCATCGCGACATCAGAGTTTTACTTATTTCGGGAAGGAAATTCGTGGATATTTTTGGGCTTTTCTTTGATGAATTAGAGAGACATATAAAAAGGACTTTTGAGGCACATAAAAGAGTGATAGCCGCAACACATCATCAGAGGATTTTGGAGAGTTTGATCGTGAGTTTTGGAGAGGGCGTTTGGAGAAAATATGCACCAACTTGAAGAACAAAGACGAAGATTGCGTCAACCGGACACAGCATCGCATATTCGGCGTTGATATCTTACTTTTCTATTTATTAAATTATAAATCATGTCTATTTTTCTACATATGTTTTGTGTTTATCAGAATTTAATTATGAACTAAATTTTATTAGTCTAGAGGGATGATGGAACCTGGTGTAGACACTTTTACAAGTTTTTAATTTTATTGGATTGAATTCCCCTAAATTAATTATTTTTCGAGTATTGGTTGTCTTTTCAATTAATTGATCACTAATTGATTTGTTAAAATTATTTGAAATCATTTCTCGAGAGAGAGGATTTTGAATAGGACGAATAGAAATTACACTGTTAATTGTTTATATAGCTCGGGATAGTGTATAACGTTAACGGATCCTTAGGAAGAACATTGTTTTACATATATCACTAAGACTATATTTTTAATAGGGATATTGGAATTGAATCTTAGTTGATACATATTATTTGTTGCACGGGAGAGGGAAATAATACACTTAAGTATTCTTGGCTATTAATTGAATTGAATTCATGAAAATAAGTTAATTAGGAGTAGTTGTTGTCGAAACCAAGTGAAATCTGAATCTCTAGACCATTATTCTCTCATTGATATTTCTTGAAAATTGTGTGCGTACTATCAAAAGTTTCTTGCTTATTTAATTTTTTTGCAAATTCCTAAAAATTTGGTTTTTTAAATAAAATTAGGACTATTTTAATTACAAGAATTGAAATAATTTTCACATTACTCCTCGTGGGAACGACACTTTACTCATTCTATATTAAAACTTGACAATCGTACGCTTGCAAGCGTAAATTTCGCAACAGTGCTACGGGGCTTGTAGCGGAGTTTTGCTTGGGGAAAAGCCTTCAACATCAGCGGGCTGACGACGGACAGAAGTATAAGTTTAGGCTCTTAGTAGCTTTTGGAGTAGCTATTAGTGTAGTTAAGGCTCTTAGATAAGTTACAGTGATATGGTATTCACTTGACTTGTAAGCTTGGCCTATAGACAGTTGTACATCTAGGCCACTTGTTGAAATACGTAAGTGCGGACTGAGATAGCTAGCTGAGTATGCATATTTATGTGTTACATAAGTATCTGTCATATGATGCATTATTAAATTGTTCATGATTATGTATGCGTCATTGGCATATCGTGTTGAGCCTGTTATCCTTTCGAGATAGCATGTTATTTTTAGGGTCGCTCAGTCTTAGTGTTTCTATGTACGATCGGGTACTTTGTGACACCCACTGGACCGATAGGACAACGTGTATAGTTTACCCATATCAGTGATAGTCCAGTTCGGGTACAGTATATGTTGCACACACTGGATCTTCGGAGCAGCGTGCGCATACTGGAGGCGCCTACATTCTGAGCATGTTATTCCAGATTTTGATCCCAGTGTACAAGAGCATTCATGTTTCATGATGCATCATATAAACCTGTGTACTTGTGCTTACGTTCTGAGCGAGTCTCGCTCACGTCTGTGTTGTTACCATGGACACCCCATTTGACGAGTTTGTTGTCGGTTGCTCAGGAGTTGGAACTTTTCATAGTTGGTGACTAGGGTTTAGAAGCAGGGATTGTCGGTAATTTTAGCGTAAGTTTATTTTCGGTATTTATCTTGATTCGATTGGGTTGTATAATTATTGCTTTGGGTTTTTAGTTTACTTCTGGTTTTATTTTGCCGAGTTATTAGATTGTTTAACTTTCTGCGATTATCTCTGATTATTTTTACGTGTTTAAGTTATTGCATACCTAAATCTCTGTTTAGTATGTGATCCATGTTGAGTCATTACACTAACACCTTTAGATCTGTCTCTAATGATAACTGATAGATTTAACAAATCAATCTAAGAGTAAATTAAAAAAACACTTTCAAAGGAGATGAAAATTTAGAATCGCAAACAAATAAGAGAATTGCAAAACATATCCACTCAGTCAATAAATAAAATACTCAAAGTTGAAATCCACAATTAATTACCATTTACTATAACATTATTCCAATTGTAATATGATTAAGATGACACGTAAATACACATGCAAATTCCAACAACACTTAATGCCAACATTAAAATAGTGTTTGAGATAGCTTCTAGAAAGCACTTCTCAACTTTTCATTTATAAAATTTTGAAATTTTATGAACTTTTATAAATAAAAAAAAAAAAAAGCTTAGAAGTGCTTTACAAAAGTGAAACGACCAAATTTTCTAAAATAACAAAAGCGGGAAAAAAAATTTTTTTAATACTAAGTAAAATAAATGTACATAAATGCCCATACATATATGCACAACAATAAACAGATTTAAAAATAACTTAAATAAAATGCAACATTTCATACTTAAATATCTGAGTCAAACTTAAATAAAATACTGTCAAAACAATTACCTTAAAAGTTTGCATGCAATAAAATTACTTAATAAAAATAGTATTAAAATTCACCACTTAAAAGACTTAAAAGAAATAAATAAATAACAGAGTTTAAAATTCTTAAAAATATTCATAATGACTCAGACGACGGCCGCGGGGAATCACTGCCTGTCTGCTCATACGTCCTCGCCGCCGGTAGGTACTACATCTTCCTCTACGTACTCACCTGCATCATATAAGTGTAGTGAGCCTAGAGGCCCAACATGCTAACATAACAAGGATTTAAAATAATTCAAATCACTGAAATACTAATACATAACATATACATGAATGGGCATGCTTAAAAAAAATCATGAATCATAACTTAAAATCTTGCTTAAACTTGATCTTAAATATAATCATATAATACATACTTACACATCGTGGAGCATAACATTTTTCTAACATCGCATGGTCATATCCATAGTGTAACCTTAAACTTAAATGGTTCGACTGATCAGTCTCTTAAAACCAACGTACGCGGCGGTGACGAATCACCTCTTGCTGGTAGTAAACTACCCTTAAATTGACAGTAAACTGTCCTTAACATGTGGGGACTTGGCCCCCTTAAATTGTCACACTACTTCAACTTCCAACATAAAATTATTTTCTTGCTCAACCTTAAACATGAAATCATGCCATAAAATTATTTCATGAATGCGTGTACTTAAATAAAATGTGTGTCCTTCATATATATTTAATTTAATTTTTATACTAACATATAAATACTAAAATAACTTTCATGCATAAAATAATTAAATATATAATTAGGACACATGCAATTTCTCATGATTTGTACTGAACTGCTGGACCTAACACTCAAGCTCATTTTCCTAAATTTTGGCCCATTAACACTGAGACTGACCCATTAACATACTTAAGCCCATTAAAATATTTCTAAGCCCAATAAATCAATTAAAGCCCATTAGCACACATTTGGCCCAATAACAACTTAATCTGGCCCAATGGGCCCAAAAACCCAAAGACTGGCCCAACAATTTCCATGGACTCCCAAGCCCATAAAACTATTGGGCTAACTTAATTTAATTTAATTAAGCCCAATAACAATTAAATTCAACCCAAATAATTAAATGGAACCCAATTAAATTTTTGGGATTTAGTTAGGCCCATTTAACACTTAATTAAACTTAAAACTTAAAAATAAAAATACCCGAGCCCGACTCACTTAACCCGGATCCGGACCCAACTAACATAACTCATGACTTTCCAGACCCGACCCGGACCCAACAACTCGACCCGGATCCACTCTAACCCTAAAACCCGATACCCCCTTTCTTGCGCAGCCCACGGTCGCGAGCAGCAGCCACTCCATGGCTGCTGCCGGCCTGCTCCGGCCGCCCCTGGCCGGAGCTCCGCCGCCCAGACGTAGCCCACGTCTGGGCGGTCCTAACTTCACCACAACCCCAGCCCCATGCTGTCACGCCCTGAGACCGAGACGTGCCACCGGCGTTGTTTCAAATTCACACAAATTATAAAACAACAAGCCTCGTAGTACAGTATATGCAAACCAGTCTTTTCTCATAAATAAATGCTCCAAAAATATTGTCTTTACAACACGATAATCCAAAACTAATAACAATTGCGGAAGCGTCTATAAACTTAAATAACAAAATATTAATGTATTAATCCCAAAATGAAATAACCAAATAAACTCTTAAAAATTCTTCTATCACCACCCCCAAAACATATCTTTAGCAATCATCATCATGAACAATATTAAATAGCAAAATTCCAACGATTAACATGAGCGATCGAATTTTGTAAAACATACATATAATTTTAAAACATAAGCCCACTTACAGAATAACTTGTACGGAATCAAATGCTTGAATTGGACAAAGCTTGAACCGAAAATAAATCCGAAGCAAACTCTCGAGATAAGCCGATTTGATTGGATGCACTCTACCACCAAATTCCCAACAATTCCTTTGAAAGCCACGTGAAGGTGTAAGAAGAATGACCCAAATTTTAAATTGCTATTGGAAAACCCTATGACACAAAATGAAACACTAACCTTTTTCCTTCCCAATTTCTAATCCTCCCACGTGAGTTTGTACAACACTTTTTCCTTTTGACTATGAAGGCTTCGAGAAAAGCAAAGAAAAGGGCTAAATGATTGGACGAAAATATGGGTCAAAGGTGCAGGCTATCTGACGAAAATAATATTGAGAAAAAAGTAGGCTCTAGTGCCGAAAACAGAGAGAAGGTGTAGTAGCCCGTAACCAAAATCAATAATTGAGGGATTAATCATAATTACTTGGGTAAAAGTTTGGAAGCTCCGAAGGTGAGTTCGGAGGCACCGATCAGGATCGGAAGCTCCGAACAGGATCGGAAGCTCCGATCGGTATTACGTCAGGCATGACGTGTGGCACGATCGGAAGCTCCGATCAGGACCGGAAGCTCCGATCACCCCTATCCGGAGTCAACAAGTGATATTTTGACACGTGGCAGATCAGGATCTTCGGAAGTTCCGATGGCAGGATCGGACGTTCCGATCAAGGTTCGGACGTTCCGATCAAGGATCGGAAGTTCCGATCGTTGTCTATAAATAGAATGCCGAGGCTTCACTTTCATTTGCCAATTCCGAGTTCTCCTTTCCATTCTAGTCCTTTTGGAGCTGTTCTAGTCTTCTTAGGCTTGGTCCGGAGGTCGGCGAGGCGTTCGGTAGTCGTAGCGGAGTTGTGCCCAAGTTCTGGAGGCATCGACATCAAAGGGCTAAGACGGACGAAGGTATAGCTTTTGCTTCCTATAAATATTTAGGAGTATGCAATAGCTTAGTTAAGGCTTTTAGAGCACTTTAATGATAGTAGTATCATTTGGCAGTGTAGAGTAGACTATAGGCGTGGACCTAGAGTTGGTAGAGCTTGCATTTTTTTGAGGTACGGAAGTACTGTTCGAGATATCCTGACTGAGTATGCATGTATTATGTGACTGCATGATTTATATGACATGATATTATGCTGAATTCATTTGCATCTTGCTGTATCTCTTTCGAGATGTCTGTTAGTAGGGTTGTACCCTATCCTGTTAGTGGATGGACTTCCATCGATTTGGGTCCGGCGTATCCACGGTTATCTCGGTATGGGAGCCACCTCCTGAAGCGACGGCACAGCGTGCTACATACCAGGGCCCGGTCTGTCTCTGTTATCTGATCCTTGACTTCGAGTCTATAGGGAGTCCACTTTGCATGCATGTATACTCATACTCTCGCACTGAGCGTTTTATGCTCACGTCTCGTACTCTGTATTTTTTTTGGACACCCCATTCCATGGGGCAGGTTTGCGATTGGACGAGGAGGGTGGATCCAGGAGGGGCTAGTTAGTGGTTGACCAGCTGGAGCTTCACTTAGGTTTTATTACTGTTGTTTGGGTTTATACAGCTATTCGATTTGGTTGTATATTATTGGATAAATTACAGATTCCTTTTCTTGGGATTGTATATTTGTTTAAGGATTCCGCAGTTTCATTCTGATATCTGTTTAATTAAGTTAATTGCATGCATAAGTTCTGTTTAGTAGGTGATCCGGGTAAGGGTCACTACATTTATGGTATCAGAGCATGCAAAAGAATTCTTGGGATCTAGTCTCATTTTGAGGTATTTTTGTAGATGGCAAATCATGACGACCGGAGTTCTCATGGCAGTGTTGGTGGGCGTTGGGGTGATGCCGACCGGGAGCCTCGTCGAGAACGGCGTCATCGTCATCATGACGACGAGCGTTTCACTGTGCGTCGATTCTTAGCTATGGGTCCTAAGCCCTTAGTTGGAGGTGAGTCTCCGGAGGATGCGGAGAACTGGTTAGACCGCATGGAGACGACTTTTCAGACTTTCCAATGCACCGAGGAGCAGAAGGTGGAGACCCTTGGCTATCTTCTGGATGGGCGTGCGCGCAGGTGGTGGAGGTTTACTTCTGCACCTTTTGTTGCGGCGAGAGGAGTGGCCACCTGGGCCGAGTTCCGCACAGCTTTCCAAAAGCGGTATTTTCCTCCTGCACTCCGTCAGTCAAAGGCAGGCGAGCTACTGAGTCTACGACAGGGAGCCATGTCTATTGATGAGTATCAGCAGAGGTTCTTTGATCTTCTATCCTATTGCCCCGAGATTGCTGATAGCTCAGAGATGAAGTATAATCTGTTCCTTCAGGGCCTTAACCCTGAGATCCATGACCGTGTGGCGGTTGGTGACGACATGTCCTACGAGGTTTTGGTGAGCCGTTGTCACCAGGCGGGGGACAGCATTCGGCGGAACAGGTCTTTCTCTCAGTCGAGACCTGCTAGTTCTTTGGGTCCCCGTGCCAAAACTTTCAAGAAGTCTGGATCTTCTTCTTCCTCTGGTTCTGGAGGTGTTGTCCGTTACGGTAAGAAGGACAAGTGTGATCACTGTGGGAAGAACCATCCATCCGACAAGTGCCGTAGAGCTTCTGGAGCTTGTTTCCGTTGTGGAGAGACTGGTCACATCCGAAGGGATTGTCCACTGTCTGGGGGAGGCGGTTCTGGTTCTGGTTCATGATCGGGTTCTCAGGCCACCGTACAGCAGAGGTCGCAGGGACAGTCTGCTGGGATTTCTCATTTGAGGCCACGAGCTTCTGGCCAGGTGTTTGCCCTGAGACATGATCAGGCTGTGGAGGAGAATGAGAAAGTCATCGCAGGTACATTTCTGCTTTATGGTATACTTGCTCTTGTACTTATTGACACTGGTGCATCTCATTCCTTCATTTCTGCACGTTTTGTTAAGAGGCATAAGTTACCATGCATTGCACTAGACGTAGTGATGTCTATTTCTACTCCGACGGGCCAATCTGCTTTGGCTAAGCGTCTAGTGATGGGTTGCCCTTTAAAGTTCGAAGGGAACATTCTGTTAGCGAATCTCATGGTCCTGGAGATGGACGACTTTGATTGCATTCTGGGAATAGATATGTTGACTACCTATCGAGCTTCAGTGGACTGCTATCAGAGATTAGTACGCTTTCATCCGGAGGGGAGTGAGAGCTGGTTTTTCTATGGTGAGGGAGCGCGACCCCCGATGCCTTTGGTATCAGCTTTGAGAGTCTGTCGATCTCTAGAGTCTGGCGGGGAAGGCTACCTTATCTATGCAGTTGATTTGTCCGCTGAGAGTATTGGGTTAGAGAGCATTCCTGTTGTGGATGAATTTCCAGATGTGTTTCCTGATGAGATTCCGGCTTTTTTCCTCCTGCTAGGGAAGTCGAGTTTGGCATAGAGTTGATGCCGGGTACTTCGCCTATTTCTAGAGCACCGTATCGTCTGGCTCCGTCAGAGATGCGTGAGTTGAAGAATCAGCTACAGGATCTTTTAGACAAGGGATACATTCGTCCTAGTGTGTCTCCTTGGGAAGCTCCTGTTCTCTTTGTGAAGAAGAAGGATGGGTCGATGCGGCTATGCATTGACTATCGGCAGCTGAATCGAGTCACTATGAAGAACAAGTATCCGTTGCCTCGTATTGATGACTTGTTTGATCAGCTGCAGGGCACGTCAGTTTAATCCAAGATTGACTTGAGATCTGGGTATCATCAGTTGAGAGTCCGTGATCAGGATGTATCCAAGACTGCATTCCGTACTCGCTATGGGCATTACGAGTTCCTAGTGATGCCATTTGGTTTGACTAATGCGCCGGCTATATTCATGGATTTGATGAACCGCGTCTTCAGGGAGTATTTGGACAAGTTTGTCGTGGTCTTCATTGACGACATCTTAGTGTATTCACGTAATACGGAAGAGCATGTTTCTCACTTGCGGTTGGTACTACAGACTCTTTGAGATAAGCAGTTGTACGCCAAGCTGAGCAAGTGTGAGTTCTGGATGGATAGAGTGGACTTTCTTGGCCATATCATATCCAGGGAGGGAATTTCTGTTGATCCAAGCAAGATTGAAGCGGTACTTAATTGGTCGCGTCCGACGACAGTTGCTAAGATCCGTAGTTTTCTGGGTCTAGCAGGGTATTATCGTCGCTTCATTTTGAACTTCTCTCAGTTAGCTCGACCGTTGACGCAGCTTACCCGCAAGGGTGTGGATTTCGAGTGGTCCTCCGAGTGCGAGGAGAATTTCCGTGAACTTCGACGGCGGTTGACTTCTGCGCCGGTATTGGCATTACCGTCAGGATCTGGAGGGTATGTAGTTTACACGGATGCTTCTCTTCAGGGGTTAGGTTGTGTCCTGACTCAGAATGGGCATGTGATCGCATACACTTCTAGACAGTTGAAGCTTCACGAGGACAACTACCCAGTCCATGATTTGGAATTAGCAGCCATTGTGTTCGCTTTGAAGATCTGGCGTCATTATCTGTATGGCGAGAAATTTGAGATCTTCACCGACCATAAGAGTCTCAAGTATTTGTTCACTCAGGCGGAGTTGAACATGAGGCAGAGACGTTGGATGGACTTGCTTAAGGACTATGATTGCGAGATTAAGTACCATCCGGGAGCTGCTAATCTCACCGTTGATGCTTTGATTCGCAAGGTGCGACTATCCGCACTTCAAACTTGTTCGATGTCTAGTGCGATCAGTGACTGTTGTACTTCAGGTTATACCTTAAAGCATAAGAAAGGTATGCAGAGTATCCAGATGTTTGCGATATTATCTGAGCCAGCCTTGTATTCGCGGATCCGAGATGCTCAGATGTCTGATTCGAAGACCCAGCGTTTAGCTCATCTAGCTAACGAGGGTAGCTCGTCTGGATTTCATTATCAGTCAGATGGCTTTCTGTGTTTGTCAGGTAGGCTTGTGATTCCTCAGGATGAAGAGTTGCGAGAGGAGATTTTGTCTCAGGCGCATCGCACTAAGTTGAGTATTCATCCTGGGAGCAACAAGATGTACAAGGATCTACGTACTCGTTTCTGGTGGAAAGGAATGAAACGCAGTGTTTATCAGTTTGTTTCGAGATGTTTGGTGTGTCAACAGGTCAAGGCAGAGCACCGACGACCTGGAGGATTGCTTCACAGTCTGCCTATTCCTGAATGGAAATGGGAGTTTATCACAATGGACTTTGTGACCCAATTGCCGGTATCCCCGAAGAACTGTGATGCTATCTAGGTTGTGGTGGACCGACTCACCAAGTCAGCGCATTTCATTGCCTATAGCCGAGAGTATTCTTGGATCGCATGGCACGGATGTACATTCAGGAGATCGTCCAACTTCATGGAGTGCCTGTGAGCATCGTCAGTGATCGGGACCCCAGGTTTACTTCTAGATTCTGGGGGAGTGTTCAGTGTGCGATGGGTACTACTCTCAGTTTGAGTACAGCCTATCATCCGAAGACTGATGGTCAGTCAGAGCGCACTATCCGTACTTTAGAGGATATGCTTAGAGCGTGCGTCATGGATTTTGGTTCAGCCTGGCAGGATCATTTGCCGTTGATCGAGTTCGCTTACAACAACAGCTATCACACTAGTATTGGGATGGCACCTTTTGAGGCGTTGTATGGGCGACGTTGTCGTACTCCACTCTTCTGGGAAGAAGTGGGGGAGAGACAGGCTGAGGGACCGGAGTTTATCCAGCAGGCGATAGATATTGTTGATCAAATCAAGAAACAGATTAAGACTGCACAGGATCGTCAGGCCAGTTATGCTAATATCAAGCGTAGGCCTTTGCAGTTCGAGGTCGGGGAGAAAGTGTTTCTGAGAGTGTCACCTTTCCGCAAGATTCTCAAATTTGGCCTTAAGGGCAAGTCGTCTCCCAGATTTATCGGTCCGTTTGAGATCTTGGAGAGCATTGGCGATTTGGCTTATCGACTAGCTTTGCCACCGCATCTATCCAGTATTCACGACGTGTTCCACGTATCTCTGTTGAGAAGGTATGTGGCGGATGAATCTCATATTCTGCAGCGGTCTGAGGTTCAGGTAGACAAGGATTTGACTTATGTTGAAAAACCCCTTCGTATCTTGGATTATAAGGATAAGGTTTTACGAAACAAAGTCATTCCTTTGGTTTTAGTTCAGTGGCAGCGCCGAGGCACTGAGGAAGCTACTTGGGAGCTTGAGGACAGGATGCGTAAAGACCATCCTGAGTTGTTTTGATTTTATTCATTAAATTGTATTCAGTTGCAAACTCTGTAAACGTTTGATTTGAATAAAGAATGTTTCTGATTTCTGTATTTGCATTCGGTACTTAAGATCTGATTTCGAGGACAAAATATCTTAAGTGGGGGAGAATGTAGTAGCCCGTAACCAAAATCAGTAATTGAGGGATTAATCATAATTACTTGGGTAAAAGTTCGGAAGCTCCGAAGGTGAGTTCGGAGGCACCGATCAGGATCGGAAGCTCCGAACAGGATCGGAAGCTCCGATCGGTATTACGTCAGGCATGACGTGTGGCACGATCGGAAGCTCCGATCAGGACCGGAAGCTCCGATCACCCCTATCCGGAGTCAACAAGTGATATTTTGACACGTGGCAGATCAGGATCTTCGGAAGTTCCGATGGCAGGATCGGACGTTCCGATCGAGGTTCGGACGTTCCGATCAAGGATCGGAAGTTCCGATCGTTGTCTATAAATAGAAGGCCGAGACTTCACTTTCATTTGCCAATTCCGAGTTCTCCTTTCCATTCTAGTCCTTTTGGAGCTGTTCTAGTCTTCTTAGGCTTGGTCCGGAGGTCGGCGAGGCGTTCGGTAGTCGTAGCGGAGTTGTGCCCAAGTTCTGGAGGCATCGACATCAAAGGGCTAACGACGGACGAAGGTATAGCTTTTGCTTCCTATAAATATTTAGGAGTATGCAATAGCTTAGTTAAGGCTTTTAGAGCACTTTAATGATAGTAGTATCATTTGGAAGTGTAGAGCAGACTATAGGCGTGGACCTAGAGTTGGTAGAGCTTGCATTGTTTTGAGGTACGGAAGTACTGTTCGAGATATCCTGACTGAGTATGCATGTATTATGTGACTGCATGGTTTATATGACATGATATTATGCTGAATTCATTTGCATCTTGCTGTATCTCTTTCGAGATGTCTGTTAGTAGGGTTGTACCCTATCCTGTTAGTGGATGGACTTCCATCGATTTGGGTCCGGCGTATCCACGGTTATCTCGGTATGGGAGCCACCTCCTGAAGCAACGGCACAGCGTGCTACATACCAGGGCCCGGTCTGTCTCTGTTATCTGATCCTTGACCTCGAGTCTATAGGGAGTCCACTTTGCATGCATGTATACTCATACTCTCGCACTGAGCGTTTTATGCTCACGTCTCGTACTCTGTATTTTTTCTGGACACCTCATTCCATGGGGCAGGTTTGCGATTGGACGAGGAGGGTGGATCCAGGAGGGGCTAGTCAGTGGTTGACCAGCTGGAGCTTCGCTTAGGTTTTATTACTGTTGTTTGGGTTTATACAGCTATTCGATTTGGTTGTATATTATTGGATAAATTACAGATTCCTTTTCTTGGGATTGTATATTTGTTTACGAATTCCGCAGTTTCATTCTGATATCTGTTTAATTAAGTTAATTGCATGCATAAGTTCTGTTTAGTAGGTGATCCGGGTAAGGGTCACTACAGAAGGATTTGACAGATTTCTGAACGTGTTGAGTCTGTATTTATAGGCACAAAAAAATAATGATAAAGTAGGATTAAGACTTTCAAAGTTTGAAAAAAATCTATCTCCCAAGATTTGATCACACCTAGATCTTGATCACCTATCTTAATAATATTTTTAACAAGATACCCAATATTATAATTATATCTCCAACAATATCTAATACTAATTATCATAAATACATTAATAAACAAAATAATTAGTAAATTAAAAATGTTAACCTTAAGGAAAATTACGGTCTTCACATCCTTCCCTCCTTATTGGAAGTTTCGTCCTCGAAACTTGAATTAACTTTGTTCTTCGAATAAGTATGGATACTTCTCCCGCATCTTCTCCTCCAACTCCCATGTAGCTTCTCTTTCAGTGTGATTTGACCATTGAATTTTGACATAAGGGATTGTCCTTCGCCTAAGAACTTGGTCCATGGTATCCACGATTCGTATAGGAACTTCGTTGTACTTCAGCTCCTCATTTAGATGACCATCTGTCACTAAGGGTTCGGCTTCCAAAATATGACTTGGGTTGTGAATGTATTTTCTTAGTTGAGAAACATGAAATACATTGTGGACCCTTGACATAGAAGGTGGTAAAGCTAGTCGATATGCCAATGTTCCCATTTTGTCGAGAATTTCAAATGGTCCCACATATCGCGGATTTAATTTTCCAGCTCTGCAAAAACGTACGACTCCCTTCATAGGTGAAAGTTTGACATAAGCTTTTTCACCCACGTCAAATGCGACAGGTCTTCTTTTCAGGTCTGCCCAACTTTTCTGGCGATCTTCAGCAGCTTTAAGTTTCTTCTTGATTATTGCAACCTTTCCCACTGGCTCCTGAATAATTTCGGGTCCAATGACAGCCTTCTCTCCGATTTCATCCCAATAAAGAGGAGAACGACATTTTCTCCCATACAGTGCTTCATACGGAGCCATTCCAATGCTGCTATGGTAGCTGTTGTTGTAAGCAAACTCAATTAAAGGTAAATGTTCGCTCCAATTGCTGCTGAAATCCAGGGCACATGCCCGCAGCATATCTTCAAGGGTTTGGATTGTCCTCTCAGTTTGGCCATCAGTTTGGGGGTGATAAACCGTACTGAGTGTGAATTTACTCCCCATAGCTTGCTGAAAGCTCTTCCAAAAGCGTGATACAAATCTTGGATCTCGGTCAGACAAGATACTGACTGGAACCCCATGTAGCCGTACTATATTATCCATGTATAGCATAGCTAATTTGTCCAAAGTATATGTCATGCGTACCGGTAGGAAATGCGCAGATTTTGTGAGTCTATCTACGATCACCCAAATACCATCATGCCTCTGCTTTGATTCTGGGAGTCCCACTACAAAATCCATGGAAATGTGCTCCCATTTCCATTCCGGAATTTTTAATGGTTGGAGTAGCCCTCCAGGTCGCTGATGTTCTGCTTTAACCTGTTGGCATACTTGACACTTAGAGACGAATTCTGTGACATCCTTCTTCATTCCATTCCACCAAAAATTCCCTTTTAGATCTCTATACATCTTTGTACTCCCCGGATGTACTGAAAACTTTGACTTGTGTGCTTCAGACATGACTTCATTCCGAAGATCATTGACGTCTGGTACCCATAAACGTCCTTTCATCCATAGGATTCCTTTATCATCCACTTGAAAATCTGGTAACTTACCCTCCTTGATTTGCTCATTGAACTTAGCCATCGACGGATCTAGGTCTTGACTCAACTTGACTGTTTCACGAAGACACGGTTGTGCCGTTAATGAAGCTAGAATATTCTTGCTCATGTTCTTTCGACTCAAGGCGTCAGCCACTTTATTGGCCTTACCTGGATGGTAGCTTATGGTGAGATCGTAATCTTTTAAGAGTTCGATCCATCTTCTTTGTCTCATATTCAGCTCCTTTTGCGTGAATAAATACTTGAGACTTTGGTGATCAGTGAAAATTTCACACTTGGCACCGTAGAGGTAATGCCTCCAAATTTTCAGTGCAAACACTACTGCTACTAACTCTAGATCATGAGTGGGGTAGTTTTGCTCATGAGGTTTCAGCTGTCTAGATGCGTAGGCAATCACTCTCCCTTCTTGCATTAGCACACATCCCAAACCTTCCTTTGATGCATCACTATAAACTGCAAAATCTTTTCCTCCCTCGGGTAGCACTAGTACTGGTGTAGATGCTAACCTTTCCTTCAGGACTCCGAAGCTCTTTTCACAGTCCTTGTTCCAATCGAACTTTACGTTCTTTTGGGTGAGTTTCGTAAGAGGTATAGCTATTGAAGAAAATCCTTCAACAAATTTTCGATAATAGCCAGCCAACCCTAGGAAGCTTCGAATTTCAGTCACTGACTTGGGTCGGGGCCAGTCTGTTATTGCTTCAACTTTCTTGGGATCCACCGAGACTCCGGCTGCTGAGATAATGTGTCCCAAGAATGCCACACTTCTTAACCAAAATTCACACTTCTTGAATTTGGCATAGAGTTTATTCTCCCTTAAGGTTTGCAGTGTAATACGAAGATGTTCTTTGTGATCCTCTTCACTAGGTGAGTATACGAGGATATCATCAATAAAAACCACCACGAACCTATCAAGAAACTGCTTGAAAACTCGGTTCATGAGGTCCATAAATGCTGCAGGGGCATTCGTCAAGCCGAACGGCATTACTAAAAATTCGTAGTGCCCATATCTTGTTCGGAAAGCCGTTTTTTGAACATCTCCTGTCTTGACCTTCAACTGGTGATAGCCCGATCGCAGATCTAGTTTGGAGAAAATAGTAGCTCCTTTAAGTTGATCAAATAAGTCATCTATCCTTGGAAGAGGATATTTGTTCTTGATTGTGATCTTGTTGAGCTCTCTATAATCTATACACATTCTCATGCTTCCATCTTTTTTCTTGACAAATAAGACTGGGGCTCCCCACGGGGATGCACTCGGTCTAATTTGCTTCTTGTCTAGCAGCTCTTGTAGTTGCTCTTTCAATTCCTTGAGTTCCGCTGGTGCCATTCGGTAAGGAGCTTTCGAAATCGAAGCAGCACCAGGCTCTAGCTGAATCTCAAATTCTACCTCTCGGTCTGGAACCATTCCGGGTAGTTCCTCCGGAAAGACATCTGGAAACTCTCGTACCATCGGAAGGTCTTATAGTTTGAGCACTGGCTCTTCTTTTACCTCGCTCACCATAGCTAGGTAAACTTCTTCGCGACCTTTTATCGCCTTCCATGCTTGGGAGGCCGACAAGAGGGGTTTTCGTGTCTTGGTCTTGCCTTGGAATATAATTTCTTCGAGGTTTGTGGTTTGAAGTTTAACATTCTTATCCCAACAGTTAACCACTGCATGATGTCTAGACAACCAATCCATCCCAAGGATGACATCAAATTCTACCATGTTGAGTTCAACCAAATCAGCATCAAAGATTTGTTCACAGACACACACTTTATATTTTCTATGTATCTTGAGTGTCTCAATTATCTTGTTAGTAGGGGTTTCTACTCTGAGTGGTTCAGTTAGTTCCTCAGAGATAAGCACTATCTTTTTAGCAAATCTCTTAGATAAAAACGAATGAGTGGCACCACAATCAAATAAAACATATGCAGGCTTAGTATTGATTAAAATGGTACCTGCCACGACTTCATTTGCCTCATCTGCCTCTTCTTGTGTGATAGCAAACACACGAGCGTTGGGCTTTGTCTCTTTAGGTTGAGCTTGCGCAGTACCAGCATTCGGCCCGATCCTTGGCTTTACTGGTTCAGGACAATCGGTCATTTGGTGCCCCAACTTCCCACAATTGAAACAGGCGCCAGTTTTCCGATGACATTCCCCTTCGTGACGGAAGTTGCAGGTAGGACACGGTTTGATCAATGGTCGACTCGGAGCAGAGTAAGTTCCCTTGGATGGTCCACCAGCTTGGTTCGGGCGCTTGGGTGTTGGCCCCATTGCAGAAGATTGACCAGACAGAGGTCGTTTGTTCTTGAAGTCGTCTTCCCGACGCTTGATATCCGATTCCACCCGGATAGCTACTCCCATCAAGTCTGCAAAGTTGGCAGGCTGAAAAACTGCTAACGCCGACTGGATTCGGCTATTCAACCCCTTTTTAAAACGGTGCAGTTTCAGATCATCATCTCCCATAATGGTTGGGGCATAAGATCCAAGCTCATTGAATTTAGAAGTGTACTCCACCACTGACATATCTGAAGATTGCGTGAGGTTTTCAAATTCACTTAGCTTCTGAATTCGAACCTCAGCTGGAAAATATTGCTTCAGAAACGCAGTGCGAAACTGTTGCCATGTGATTGCTCCAGCAGCTAACATAGCAGGCGAGACAGCTTCCCACCATTTCCTTGCTTTATCCTCCAGAAAAGGGATTGTTACCTCCACTTTAAGTGCTTCAGGGACTTCAAGTAAACGCAATTGGTCCTCCATTTTTTTCATCCAATTTCTTCCCACCTCTGGGTCAGCATCTCCCTTAAACATTTCAGTTCGGTTCTTACGGAGCGATTCATAATGGAATTTTACTCCGTTCTGGGTCAGCATCTCCACGATTGTTGTTGCGTGTTCTTGGGTGTCTTCCGGCCATTTCCTACAGTAAGGGAGTTCTAAGAGTTTGTCAAAACATGATACTTAAAAAGAAGGGAAATAGCAGAATAAATGAATCAATAAATAATCCCAAGAATAAAAGTTATTTTATTGATTCTCAAAAATGTCATGAAGATAATTGAAGCAAAAATCAAACCAAGTCTCAAAATATTAAGGTATCATGCTGAATCAAACAAAACAATGCTGAATAAAAAGACTAAGCTAGATGAAAACCTAATCTATAATCTCTCCATCGCCCATGGCTTCATTTTCCGCAGGAACAATTTCGGGGTTCTCTTCTGCCACCATGTCTACTTGTTGTAGATGATTTATATGCTCGAGCAGGGCTGCGTTAAATTTATCACGAGCTTGCACAGAGTTTTGCAATACTTGCACTTGGTGTTGGAGTTCTAACGTTGCCATCATTCTTTGGTTGCTTAGGTCTTCGAGTAAAGTGATGGTAGCTAGGGACGACTCCAACTTCTTTTTCGTCTCCTCATGTTCTTTCTCTTCCTTATCAAGATAATATGCAAGTCTTTCGACGTCGGCTTTGAGGTGGTCCCGATGCTCCTCCATCTCACTCTTGTTCGCCTTTAGCTTCTTCATGTCTTCCATCATCTCCTCCTTCTCGTATTGCTCCACATATAGTGAAGTCCTTAATGACTCGATAACTTGCTCCTTGCTTCGAACAACGTTTTTGCGAGCCGTGACTTTGGTGCGAGCCATCTTCCTAGAATAAAGAGGGATAGGTTCAAGTTAGAATTCAAATTGATGAAATTTCAGGCAGAATTTATATAGAACAAGATTTTCGGGCAATATTTCCAAAAATGGAAAATTTTGAGATTTCTTTATGGCCAGAAACTACAAGTCGAGGGTGTCATGGGACAATTCGCGAAATTGGATTTCGAATTTTCTAGGTGAAGTTATAAGCGTCCGAAAACTTTCTTAAAACGGCAAAAACGCAATTTCGGAGGCTTAAACGATTGAATTCGGGCTAAAAGCGTCATTAGTCATACTTAGTATAAGTTTAACTCAGAAGATCGTTTCGGGTCAGGATACGTAGGACTTTGGTCAAAATTTGACAACGTCAAATTTTTCGGTACGGAATCCCATCCAGATTTATGAATCTGGCGGCTCTGATACCACTAAAATGTCACGCCCCGAGACCGAGACGTGCCACCGGCGTTGTTTCAAATTCACACAAATTATAAAACAACAAGCCTCGTAGTACAGTATATGAAAACCAGTCTTTTCTCATAAATAAATGCTCCAAAAATATTGTCTTTACAACACGATAATCCAAAACTAATAACAATTGCGGAAGCATCTATAAACTTAAATAACAAAATATTAATGTATTAATCCCAAAATGAAATAACCAAATAAACTCTTAAAAATTCTTCTATCACCACCCCCAAAACATATCTTTAGCAATCATCATCATGAACAATATTAAATAGCAAAATTCCAACGATTAACATGAGCGATCGAATTTTGTAAAACATACATATAATTTTAAAACATAAGCCCACTTACAGAATAACTTGTACGGAATCAAATGCTTGAATTGGACAAAGCTTGAACCGAAAATAAATCCGAAGCAAACTCTCGAGATAAGCCGATTTGATTGGATGCACTCTACCACCAAATTCCCAACAATTCCTTTGAAAGCCACGTGAAGGTGTAAGAAGAATGACCCAAATTTTAAATTGCTATTGGAAAACCCTCTGACACAAAATGAAACACTAACCTTTTTCCTTCCCAATTTCTAATCCTCCCACGTGAGTTTGTACAACACTTTTTCCTTTTGACTATGAAGGCTTCGAGAAAAGCAAAGAAAAGGGCTAAATGATTGGACGAAAATATGGGTCAAAGGTGCAGGCTATCTGACGAAAATAATATTGAGGAAAAAGTAGGCTCTAGTGCCGAAAACAGAGAGAAGGATTTGACAGATTTCTGAACGTGTTGAGTCTGTATTTATAGGCACAAAAAAATAATGATAAAGTAGGATTAAGACTTTCAAAGTTTGAAAAAAATCTATCTCCCAAGATTTGATCACACCTAGATCTTGATCACCTATCTTAATAATATTTTTAACAAGATACCCAATATTATAATTATATCTCCAACAATATCTAATACTAATTATCACAAATACATTAATAAACAAAATAATTAGTAAATTAAAAATGTTAACCTTAAGGAAAATTACGGTCTTCACACATGCAGCCCTAGCCACCTAGTCGATCACCCTTTCCTCTGAACCCTAAACTGCGTACAAAAGGGACCCGATCTTGCACCAGCCCTTACCTTGGCTCATTTGGCTCGAACCACTCGAGCCACTTGAGTCCAGACCACCCTCACACAGCCTAGGAACCCTTGGCCAGCAGCTGGACGCACCCATGGCAAATAAAACGTGAGCATGATTCAACAAATACATGAACAAGGCGCATACATCCAAACCAATCTCGATTTCTCTGAAAATTCTTGAATTAAACTGATTCTTACACACACACACGCATAAACAATGATATGGCATAAAGAAAAACGAAAAGAAACATGCCTAGCACCGAAGGTTGAAGAGAAGTAGGCGTAGATGACGATTCCGGGACGATGGGACGATGATCAACCACCTTGGAAGCTTAAAATCGATCTCCTATGGGGTTTTCTGGGCTGGCACTGTAGTAGCCCGTGCCCTAATTGAGTAATTAAATGATTAATGCTAATTAAATAAATTGGGGATTGGACGGATCGGAAGCTCCGAAGGGACGATCGGAAGCTCCGATCGGGATCGGAAGCTCCGATGAGGATCGGAGGCACCGATGATATTACGTCATCCATGACGTGTGGCTGGATCGGAAGCTCCGATCAGGACCGGAGGCTCCGATCACCCCTATCCGAAGTCAACAAATGATATTTTGACACGTGGCAGATCAGGATCTTCGGAAGCTCCGATGGCAGGATCGGACGTTCCGATCGAAGTTCGGACGTTCCGATCGAGGATCGGAGGCTCCGATCGTTGTCTATAAATAGAAGGCCGAGACTTCATTTCTCCTTGCCAATTCCGGATTTCCTCTCTATTTCTAGTCATATTCGAGCTGTTCTAGTCTTCTTAGGCTTGGTCCGAAGGTCGGAGAGGCGTTCGATAGTCGTAGCGGAGTTGTGCCCAAGTTCTGGAGGCATCGACATCAAAGGGCTAACGACGGACGAAGGTATAGCTTTTGCTTCCTATAAATATTTAGGAGTATGCAATAGCTTAGTTAAGGCTTTTAGAGCACTGTAATGATAGTAGTATCATTTCGCTGTGTAGGCGGACTTTAGGCTTGGACTTAGAGCTGGTAGTGCCTACCTGGTATTTGAGGTACGAAAGTACTGTTCGAGATATCCTGACTGAGTATGCATGTATTATATGACTGCATGATTTATATGCCATGATATTATGCTGCATTCATTTGCATCTTGATGTATCTCCTTCGAGATGTCTGTTAGTAGGGTTGTACCCTATCCTGTTAGTGGATGGACTTCCATCGATTTAGGTCCGGCGTATCCACAGTTATCTCGGTATGGGAGCCACCTCCTGAAGCGACGGCACAGCGTGCTACATACCAGGGCCCGGTCTGTCTCTGTTATCTGATCCTTGACCTCGAGTCTATAGGGAGTTCACTTTGCATGCATGTATACTCATACTCTCGCACTGAGCGTTTTATGCTCACGTCTCGTACTCTGTATTTTCTGGACACCCTATTCCATGGGGCAGGTTTGCGATTGGACGAGGAGGGTGGATCCAGGAGGGGCAAGTCAGTGGTTGGCCAGCTGGAGCTTCGTCTAGGCTTTATTACTGTTGTTTGGGTTTATACAGCTATTCGATTTGGTTGTATATTATTGGATAATTACAGATTCCTTTACTTGGGATTGTATAATGTTATTGGTTTCTGTAGTTTTATTCTGATATCTGTTTTGTTAAGTTAATTGCATGCCTAAGTTCTGTTTAGTAGGTGATCCGGGTAAGGGTCACTACATTTATGGTATCAGAGCATGCAAAAGATTTCTTGGGATTTAGTCTCATCTTGAGGTATTTTTGTAGATGTCAAATCGTGACGACCAGAGTTCTCATGGCAGTGTTGGGGGGCGTTGGGGTGATGCCGATCGGGAGCCTCGTCGAGAACGGCGTCATCGTCACCATGACGACGAGCGTTTCACTGTGCGTCGATTTTTAGCTATGGGTACTAAGCCCTTAGTTGGAGGTGAGTCTCCGGAGGATGCGGAGAACTGGTTAGACCGCATGGAGACGACTTTTCAGACTTTCCAATGCACCGATGAGCAGAAGGTGGAGACCCTTGGCTATCTTCTGGATGGGCGTGCGCGCAGGTGGTGGAGGTTTACTTCTGCACCTTTTGTTGCGGCGAGAGGAGTGGCCACCTGGGCCGAGTTTCGCACAGCTTTTCAAAAGCGGTATTTTCCTCCGGCACTCCGTCAGTCGAAGGCAGGCGAGCTACTGAGTCTGCGACAGGGAACCATGTCTATCGATGAGTATCAGCAGAGGTTCTTTGATCTGCTATCCTATTGCCCCGAGATTGCTGATAGCTCAGAGATGAAGTATAATCTGTTCCTTCAGGGCCTTAACCCTGAGATCCATGACCGTGTGGCGGTTGGTGACGACATGTCCTACGAGGGTTTGGTGAGCCGTTGTCATCAGGCAGAGGACAGCATTCGGCGGAACAGGTCTTTCTCTCAGTCGAGACCTGCTAGTTCTTTGGGTCCCCGTGCCAAAACTTTCAAGAAGTCTGGATCTACTTCTTCCTCTGGTTCGGGAGGTGTTGTCCGTTTCGGTAAGAAGGACAAGTGTGATCACTGTGGGAAGAACCATCCATCCGACAAGTGCCGCAGAGCTTCTGGAGCTTGTTTCCGTTGTGGAGAGACTGGTCATATCCGGAGGGATTGTCCACTGTCTGGGGGAGGTGGTTCTGGATCTGGTTCAGGATCGGGTTCTCAGGCTACCGTTCAGCAGAGGTCGCAGGGACAGTCTGCTGGGAGTTCTCATTTGAGGCCACGAGCTTCTGGCCAGGTGTTTGCCCTGAGACATGATCAGGCTGTGGAGGAGAATGAGAAAGTCATCGCAGGTACATTTATGCTTTATGGTATACCTGCTCTTGTACTTATTGACACTGGTGCATCTCATTCCTTCATTTCTGCACGTTTTGTTAAGAGGCATAAGTTACCATGCATTGCACTAGACGTAGTGATGTCTGTTTATACTCCGACGGGCCAATCTGCTTTGGCTAAGCGTCTAGTGATGGGTTGCCCTTTAGAGTTCAAAGGGAACGTTCTGTTAGCGAATCTCATGGTCCTGGCGATGGACGACTTTGATTGCATTCTGGGAATAGATGTGCTGACTACCTATCGAGCTTCAGTGGACTGCTATCAGAGATTAGTACGCTTTCATCCGGAAGGGAGTGAGAGTTGGTTTTTCTATGGTGAGGGAGCGCGACCCCCGATGCCTTTGATATCAGCTTCGAGAGCCTGTCGAGCTCTGGAGTCTGGTGGGGAAGGCTACCTTATCTATGCAGTTGATTTGTCCGCTGAGAGTATTGGGATAGAGAGCATTCCTGTTGTGGATGAATTTCCAGATGTGTTTCCTGATGAGATTCCGGGTTTTCCTCCTGCTAGGGAATCGAGTTTGGCATAGAGTTGATGCCGGGTACTTCGCCTATTTCTAGAGCACCGTATCGTCTGGCTCCGTCAGAGATGCGTGAGTTGAAGAATCAGCTACAGGATCTTTTGGACAAGGGGTACATTCGTCCTAGTGTATCTCCTTGGGGAGCTCCTGTTCTCTTCGTGAAGAAGAAGGATGGGTCAATGCGGCTGTGCATTGACTATCGGCAGCTGAATCGAGTCACTGTGAAGAACAAGTATCCGTTGCCTCGTATTGATGACTTGTTTGATCAGCTGCAGGGCACGTCAGTTTACTCCAAGATTGACTTGAGATCTGGGTATCATCAGTTGAGAGTCCGTGATCAGGACGTAGCCAAGACTGCATTCCGTACTCGCTATGGGCATTACGAGTTCCTAGTGATGCCATTTGGTTTGACTAATGCGCGGCTATATTCATGGATCTGATGAACCGTGTCTTCAGGGAGTATTTGGACAAGTTTGTCGTGGTCTTCATTGACGACATCTTGGTGTATTCGCGTAATACGGAAGAGCATGTTTCTCACTTGCGGTTGGTACTACAGACTCTTCGAGATGAGCAATTGTACGCCAAGCTGAGCAAGTGTGAGTTCTGGATGGATAGAGTGGTTTTTCTTGGCCATATCATATCCAGGGAGGGGATTTCTGTTGATCCAAGCAAGATTGAAGCGGTACTTAATTGGTCGCGTCCGACGACAGTTGCTGAGATCCGTAGTTTTCTGGGTCTAGCAGGGTATTATCGTCGCTTCATTCTGAATTTCTCTCAGTTAGCTCGACCGTTGACGCAGCTTACCCGCAAGGGTGTGAATTTTGAGTGGTCCTCCGAGTGTGAGGAGAATTTCCGTGAGCTTCGACGGCGGTTGACTTCTGCGCCGGTGTTAGCATTACCGTCAGGATCTGGAGGGTATGTAGTTTACACGGATGCTTCTCTTCAGGGGTTAGGTTGTGTCCTGACTCAGAATGGGCATGTGATCGCATACGCTTCTAGACAGCTGAAGCTTCACGAGGACAACTACCCAGTCCATGATTTGGAGTTAGCAGCCATTGTGTTCGCTTTGAAGATCTGGCGTCATTATCTGTATGGCGAGAAATTTGAGATCTTCACCGACCATAAGAGTCTCAAGTATTTGTTCACTCAGGCAGAATTGAACATGAGGCAGAGACGTTGGATGGATTTGCTTAAGGACTATGATTGCGAGATTAAGTACCATCCGGGAGCTGCTAATCTCACCGCTGATGCTTTGAGTCGCAAGGTGCGACTATCCGCACTTCAGACTTGTTCGATGTCTAGTGCGATCAGTGACTGTTGTACTTCAGGTTTTACCTTCAAGCATAAGAAAGGTATGCAGAGTATCCAGATGTTTGCGATATTATCTGAGCCAGCCTTGTACTCGCGGATCCGAGATGCTCAGATGTCTGATTCGAAGACCCAGCGTTTAGCTCGTCTAGCTAACGAGGGTAGCTCGTCTGGATTTCATTATCAGTCAGACGGCTTTCTGTGTTTGTCTGGTAGGCTTGTGATTCCACAGGATGAAGAGTTGCGAGAGGAGATTTTATCTCAGGCACATCGCACTAAGTTGAGTATTCATCCTGGGAGCAACAAGATGTACAAGGATCTACGTACTCGTTTCTGGTGGAAGGGAATGAAACGCAGTGTTTATCAGTTTGTTTCGAGATGTTTGGTGTGTCAACAGGTCAAGGCAGAGCACCGACGACCTGGAGGATTGCTTCACAGTCTGCCTATTCCTGAATGGAAATGGGAGTTTATCACAATGGACTTTGTGACCCATTTGCCGGTATCCCCGAGGAACTGTGATGCTATCTGGGATGTGGTGGACCGACTCACCAAATCAGCGCATTTCATTGCCTATAGCCGAGAGTACTCTGTGGATCGCATGGCTCGGTTGTACATTCAGGAGATCGTTCGACTTCATGGAGTGCCTGTGAGCATTGTCAGCGATCGGGACCCCAGGTTTACTTCTAGATTCTGGGGGAGTGTTCAGCGTGCGATGGGTACTACTCTCAGTTTGAGTACAGCCTATCATCCGGAGACTGATGGTCAGTCAGAGCGCACTATCCGTACGTTAGAGGATATGCTTAGAGCGTGCGTCTTGGATTTTGGTTCAGCCTGGCAGGATCATTTGCCGTTGATCGAGTTCGCTTACAACAACAGCTATCACACTAGTATTGGGATGGCACCTTTTGAGGCGTTGTATGGGCGACGTTGTCGTACTCCACTCTTCTGGGAAGAAGTGGGGGAGAGACAGGCTGAGGGACCGGAGTTTATCCAGCAGGCGATAGATATTGTTGATCAAATCAAGAAACGGATTAAGACTGCACAGGATCGTCAGGCCAGCTATGCTAATATCAAGCGTAGGCCTTTGCAGTTCGAGGTCGGGGAGAAAGTGTTTCTTAGAGTGTCACCTTTCCGCAAGATTCTCAGATTTGGCCTTAAGGGCAAGTTGTCTCCCAGATTTATCGGTCTGTTTGAGATCTTGGAGAGCATTGGCGATTTGGCTTATCGACTAGCTTTGCCACCGCATCTATCCAGTATTCACGACGTGTTCCACATATCTCTGTTGCGACGGTATGTGGCGGATGAATCTCATATTCTGCAGCGGTCTGAGGTTCAGGTAGACAAGGATTTGACTTATGTTGAAAAACCTCTTCGTATCCTGGATTATAAGGATAAGGTTTTACGGAACAAAGTCATTCCTTTGGTTTTAGTTCAGTGGCAGCGCCGAGGCACTGAGGAAGCTACTTAGGAGCTTGAGGACAGGATGCGTAAAGACCATCCTGAGTTGTTTTGATTTCATTCTTTAAGTTGTATTCAGTTGCAAACTCTGTAAACGTTTGATTTGAATAAAGAATGTTTCTGATTTCTGTATTTGCATTCGGTACTTAAGATCTGATTTCGAGGACGAAATATCTTAAGTGGGGGAGAATGTAGTAGCCCGTGCCCTAATTGAGTAATTAAAGAATTAATGTTAATTAAATAAATTGGGGATTGGACGGATCAGAAGCTCCGAAGGGACGATCGGAAGCTCCGATCGGGATCGGAAGCTCCGATGAGGATCGGAGGCACCGATGATATTACGTCATCCATGACGTGTGGCTGGATCGGAAGCTCCGATCAGGACCGGAGGCTCCGATCACCCCTATCCGAAGTCAACAAATGATATTTTGACACGTGGCAGATCAGGATCTTCGGAAGCTCCGATGGCAGGATCGGACGTTCCGATCGAAGTTCGGACGTTCCGATCGAGGATCGGAGGCTCCGATCGTTGTCTATAAATAGAAGGCCGAGACTTCATTTCTCCTTGCCAATTCCGGATTTCCTCTATATTTCTAGTCATATTCGAGCTGTTCTAGTCTTCTTAGGCTTGGTCCGGAGGTCGGAGAGGCGTTCGATAGTCGTAGCGGAGTTGTGCCCAAGTTCTGGAGGCATCGACATCAAAGGGCTAACGACGGACGAAGGTATAGCTTTTGCTTCCTATAAATATTTAGGAGTATGCAATAGCTTAGTTAAGGCTTTTAGAGCACTGTAATGATAGTAGTATCATTTCGCTGTGTAGGCGGACTTTAGGCTTGGACTTAGAGCTGGTAGTGCCTACCTGGTATTTGAGGTACGAAAGTACTGTTCGAGATATCCTGACTGAGTATGCATGTATTATATGACTGCATGATTTATATGTCATGATATTATGCTGCATTCATTTGCATCTTGCTGTATCTCCTTCGAGATGTCTGTTAGTAGGGTTGTACCCTATCCTGTTAGTGGATGGACTTCCATCGATTTGGGTCCGGCGTATCCACAGTTATCTCGGTATGGGAGCCACCTCCTGAAGCGACGGCACAGCGTGCTACATACCAGGGCCCGGTCTGTCTCTGTTATCTGATCCTTGACCTCGAGTCTATAGGGAGTTCACTTTGAATGCATGTATACTCATACTCTCGCACTGAGCGTTTTATGCTCACGTCTCGTACTCTGTATTTTCTGGACACCCTATTCCATGGGGCAGGTTTGCGATTGGACGAGGAGGGTGGATCCAGGAGGGGCTAGTCAGTGGTTGGCCAGCTGGAGCTTCGTCTAGGCTTTATTACTGTTGTTTGGGTTTATACAGCTATTCGATTTGGTTGTATATTATTGGATAATTACAGATTCCTTTACTTGGGATTGTATAATGTTATTGGTTTCCGCAGTTTTATTCTGATATCTGTTTTGTTAAGTTAATTGCATGCCTAAGTTCTGTTTAGTAGGTGATCCGGGTAAGGGTCACTACAGGCACGATGAAGGAGGTGAAGAACAAGGGAGGGGGTGGCGGCTGAAAGCTTGAAGGCGTGTGTTTGGGTAGATTTAGGGTGTAATTTCAATAAAATAAGGTTTTGGATAATTAAAATATTAATAAGGGTTTTAAATATAAAATATATATAACTTAAAAACTCTAAATAATAAGTAAGAATCTGATAACAAATTTAAAATCCCGAAATATAAATTTTAGGGAATTTTAAAGGTAATTAAAAGTCAATATTTTGGCTAAATTTGGATAAAAAGGGACTCCTAAAATTATATAAAATCAAATACTGAAAATTTTGAGGAAATAAAACTCAAAATAATTTTTAAGCTCTAAAAAGACTCATAAAATAATTTGGGTAGAAAGTTGTCATCTCGTCCGTCCACGGTCCCGTCTACGCGATAAAATAACTAAATTTCCATAAATCATGAAAAAAATCTCTAATTATGGGTTAAATGCTTCAAAATAACTTAAAACATGCACAAATAGTTTCACATAATTATTTAACCCAAAATCTAAAATTTTAAATAAATAAAATCCCTAATTATGCATGCGAATTTACGTACTAAAAATATTGGGTGTTACAATTCTCCCCCCCCCCCCCCCCCCTTAATTTGAATTTCGTCCTCGAAATTAAAGTACTTACCCGAATAGCTCTGGGTAGCGAGTTCTCATGTCTGCCTCGGTCTCCCAAGTGGCTTCCTCTTCGGAGTGATTCAACTACTGGACTTTGACCATCGGTATGACCCGCGTCCTCAATCTCCGCTCCTCTCTGGCTAAGATCCAAACGGGCCTCTCCTCAAATACTAGATCCGGTGCTAACCGCAAAGGCTCGTGATCTAGTACATGTGCCGGATTTGAGACGTATCTCCGCAGCATGGATACATGGAAGACGTCGTGCACTGCTGCAAGCCCCAGCGGTAGTGCTAATCGGTATGCCAAAGTGCCAACTCTCTCCAAGATCTCAAATGGCCCTATATATCTAGGGTTAAGCTTGCCTCTTCGGCCAAATCGCACTACTCCCTTCATAGGTGACACCTTCAGGAATACGTGATCACCTACAGCGAACTCCAAATCTCGTCGTCGAGTATCTGCATAACTCTTCTGACGACTCTGAGCAGTCCTCATGCGATTCCGAATCTGAGTCACAATATCAGCAGTCTGCTGCACTATCTCAAGACCCAATAGAATCCTCTCTCCAACCTCATCCCAATGAATAGGAGATCTGCATCTCCTCCCATACAAAGCTGTGTAAGGAGCCATACCTATAGACGCCTGAAAGCTGTTTTTATAGGTAAACTCCACTAATGGCAATCTCGTCTCCCATGAGCCCTGAAAATCGATGACACAGGCTCTCAGTAAGTCCTCAAGAATCTGTATCACCCTCTCAGACTGACCATCTGTCTGGGGATGAAAAGCTGTGCTGAACAGTAGTCGAGTCCCCAATGCTGTATGTAGACTCTTCCAGAATGCAGACGTAAATCTCGGATCTCTGTCTGACACAATCGACACTGGTATGTCATGCAGTCTAACAATCTCCTTGATGTAAAGCTCCGCATACTGTGTCAATGAGTAAGTAGTCCTCACTGGCAAGAAATGAGCTGACTTGGTGAGTCTATCCACGATCACCCAAATAGCTGTGCAACCTTTGGCACTCCTCGGTAAACCAACTACAAAGTCCATCGTAATGTTCTCCCATTTTCATTCCGGAATAGGAAGAGGTCTAAGAAGTCCTGCTGGACGCTGATGCTCTGCCTTGACCTGCTGACAAGTCAAGCACTCTGACACAACTCTCCCGATGTCTCTCTTCATCCCGGGCCACCAATACAATAGCTGCAAATCTCGGTACATCTTCGTACTTCCGGGGTGAATGGAGTACGGAGATGTGTGAGCCTCTGCTAAAATCTTAGCTCTCAACTGATCGAAGTTCGATACTCACATCCTACCACGGTACTGAACAATGCCATCCACAACTGTATAAAGAAGACCACCCTTGGCCTCATCTCTCTGCCTCCAACGCTGTAACTCCTCATCAGCAGGCTGTCCATCTCTGATCCGATCTCGTAGAATCGGCTGCGCCGTCAACACTGACAAGCTCGGTGCATGACCACTCGAGTAAAACTCCAAATCAAACCTCTGAATCTCGCTCTGCAGTGGTAACTGCACTGTCAAACACGATGCCATTGACGACTTTCGACTCAAAGCATCGGCCACTACATTAGCTTTACCTGGATGGTAGCTAATGTCACAGTCGTAATCCTTCACCAACTCCAACCATCTCCGTTGTCTCATGTTCAACTCCTTCTGAGTGAAAAAGTACTTTAGGCTCTTATGATCAGTGAAAATCTTGCACTTCTCGCCATACAGATAGTGCCTCCAGATTTTCAAAGCGAAGACCACTGCTGCTAACTCCAAGTCATGTGTCGGGTAGTTCTGCTCATGAATCTTTAACTGCCTCGACGCATAAGCAATAACCTTACCACCCTGCATAAGTACTGCACCTAAACCTAGCTTAGACGCGTCGGTGTACACCACTAACTCCTCGTGTGGTACTGTCATCGCCAAAACCGGTGCGGTAGTGAGTGCTTCCTTCAGCTGATCGAAGCTCCTCTGACAGTCTGAACTCCAAATAAACTTTGCATTCTTCTTGGTTAAGGAAGTCAAGGGTACTGCAATAGAGAAAAAACCCTTGATGAACTTCCTATAATATCCTGCCAAACCCAAGAAACTGCGAATCTCCGAAGCATTCCTCGGAATACCCCATTTTTGCACTGCCTCAACCTTCGACTGATCCACTGCAATCCCATCTCTCGAAATAATGTGGCCAAGAAATGCCACTTGCTCAAGCCAAAACTCGCACTTACTGAACTTGGCATACAAACGCTGCTCCCTCAAAGTCTGCAAGGCTGTCTGTAGATGCTGTCTATGCTCCTCAATGCTCCTAGAGTAGATCAAGATATCATCAATGAAGACTATGATGAACTGATCAAGATACGGCTGAAATACGCGGTTCATGAGATCCATGAAAACCGCTGGAGCATTGGTCAGCCCAAATGGCATCACTAAGAACTCGTAATGCCCATAACGTGTCCGGAAAGCAGTCTTGGACACATCTGCATCTCTATCTCGCAGCTGATGATAACCAGATCGCAGGTCGATTTTGGAGAACACCGAAGCTCCCTGCAACTGATCAAATAATTCCTCTATCCTCGGCAGAGGGTACTTATTCTTCACTGTGACCCTATTGAGCTCTCGATAATCGATGCACAGTCTCATACTGCCATCCTTCTTCTTCACAAATAACACTGGAGCTCCCCATGGAGAAAAGCTAGGACGAACAAAGCCTTTCTCTAATAACTCCTGAATCTGCTCCTTAAACTCTTTCATCTCGGTAGGAGCAAGTCGGTACGGTGCCTTTGAGATAGGCACGGTGTCTGGCACTAAGTCGATACTGAACTTCACATCTCTCACTGGTGGAATTCCTGCAACAACCTCCGGAAAGACGTCCGGAAAATCACGAACCACCTCTATCTCTGATAATGATCTGCTTGATGGTTCTGAGGCCGTGACAATACTCGCTAGAAAACCTCGGAAACCCCATCTCAACAGCTTCCTCGCCTGAATATAAGATATTACCTGAGGAATATCACTGCTCTGAGATGCATGAAAAGTAAACGGGTCGCCTTCCGACGGTTTCACTGACACTGTCCTCCGACGAAAATCAATCGAAGCTCCATTGACTGTCAACCAGTCCATACCCAATATCAAATCAAATCCTCTCAACGGCAAAACCACTACATCTGCGCGAATGGAGTGCCCCTGTAGCTCCAACTCCAGCTCTCGGATGACACTAGAGGTAGTAATAATCTGTCCTGACGGCATAGTGACATCATAACCATTGTCGGCAATCTCAGGGGTGATGCCTATCCGTCTGATAAACTCCAGGGAGATAAACGAATGCGTAGCCCCTGAATCTAGCAACGCAAACGTGGAGTTGCCTCCAACTAGAATTCTCCCTGCACGCAGAAGAATCCCAACAATTTCATACTACTACTAAACTTTTCCCCAAAGATGAGTCACTAATAACCCTTAATTCTAATCACAAGTAAAACATGCTTCTTATTCTAAAATGCAGATAGGTAACCCAAATAACAAATTATTCCACAAACAAAAATCGAAAATCTTACCCAAAAGAAGAAATCATAAAATGCTAGGGGTAAGATATACCGGTGATCAAGGAGGTATCTGGGTCTGCCTCCTCGGCATGCATCACGAACACTCTCCCTGTAGTGTTCTTATTCCTCGGGAAATTGGCCATCTGGTGCCCTGGCTCTTTACAATGAAAACAGACGCCTGCTCCTAGAAGACATAGTCCCGGATGCATCTTCTGGCACTTCAGGCAAGTAGGATGTCCTCCAGTATTAGGGGCCCCGCCCCTAGGCTGCTGTCTCTACTGCTGTGGCTTCTGCTGGTTCGGGCCCTTAGACGGCCCAGTAAACTGCTTCTTCGCAGGAGTCTGCGAAGATGGTCGCTGAAACCCAGACTGAAACTGCCTCTTACTCTGCTGTTCCCTCTGGATCTCTCTCCTACCCTCCTCAGAACGCAAGGCTCTACTGACTGCAGCCTCATAAGTAGGGACGTCCGACATGCGAACGTCATGCTTGATTTCTGCCCTGAGCCCCTCAATAAACTGTCTCATCTTCTCAGGTGCACTCCCAGCAATCCGGCACAAGGTGACAGCCCCTCTCGAACTGTCGGATGTACTCCACAACGGTCTTGTCCCCCTGTCGGAGACTCATGAACTCTCGAATCATGCGGCTGCGCACGTCCTCGGTGAAATACTTGGAGTAAAACATCCTCCGGAAGTCTGCCCGTAGCATAGTAGTCAGATTCACTCCTCGTGATGCACTCTCCCACCATAAGTCTGCATCACCCTTCAGCATGTACACTGCGCATCTCACCTTGTCCGCATCAGTCAACCCCATATAATCAAAGATGCTCTCCAAAGAACGGATCCACCCCTCAGCAACGAGTGAATCTGTGGCACCTGTGAACTCCTTCGGTCCCTTCTTCTGGAACCTCTCAGCCACGTCCTCATCATGGGAAAGTCTCGGACGTTCCGCCTGCTGTTCCAACAAAGCAGTAATCTCAGCCATCATGTTTGAATTGGTCTGCTCCAATGCTGAAAGAGGGTTCTGCGGAGGTGGGGATCCCCCACGCCTGTTAACTGGTCTCGGAGGCATTCTGCACCACCACATATTTCTTTATGTAAATCGCCATGCATAACTAAGTACTTAAAAATTTTTTGCTAACATAAATGCTTAAGTCTTAAACATGCTACTACTAAATCATACTAAAAGCAATTAAAACTTACAGACCGGTAGCGTGGATTTCTGAGCTCGCATAGCAGTGATGACCCCTCCAAGAACGCGGCTCTGATACCAATTGAAACGACCAAATTTTCTAAAATAACATATGCGGAAAAAAAAAATTTTAAAACTAAGTAAAATAAATGTACATACATGCCCATACATATATGCACAACAATAAACAGATTTAAAAATAACTTAAATAAAATGCAACATTTCATACTTAAATATCTGAGTCAAACTTAAATAAAATACTGTCAAAACAATTAACTTAAAAGTTTGCATGCAATAAAATTACTTAATAAAAATAGTATTAAAATTCGCCACTGAAAAAACTTAAAAAAAATAAATAAATAACAGAGTTTAAAATTCTTAAAAATATTCATAATGACTCAGACGACGGCCGTGGGGGATCACTGCCTGTCTGCTCATACGTCCTCGCCGCCGGTAGGTACTACATCTTCCTCTACGTACTCACCTGCACCATATAAGTGTAGTGAGCCTAAAGGCCCAACATGCTAACATAACAAGGATTTAAAATAATTTAAATCATTGAAATACTAATACATAACATATACATGAATGAGCATGCTTAAAAAAAATCATGAATCATAACTTAAAATCTTGCTTAAACTTGATCTTAAATATAATCATATAATACATACTTACACATCGTCGAGCATAACATTTTTCTAACATCGCATGGTCATATTCATAGTGTAACCTTAAACTTAAATGGTTCGACTGATCAGTCTCTTAAAACCAACGTACGCGGCGGTGACGAATCACCTCTTGCTGGTAGTAAACTACCCTTAAATTGACAGTAAACTGCCCTTAACATGTGGGGACTTGCCCCCCTTAAATTTTCACACTACTTCAACTTCCAACATAAAATTATTTTCTTGCTCAACCTTAAACATGAAATCATGCCATAAAATTATTTCATGAATGCGTGTACTTAAATAAAATGTGTGTCCTTCATATATATTTAATTTAATTTTTATACTAACATATAAATACTAAAATAACTTTCATGCATAAAATAATTAAATATATAATTAGGACACATGCAATTTCTCATGGTTTGTACTGAACTGCTGGCCCTAACACTCAAGCCCATTTTCTTAAATTCTGGCCCATTAACACTGAGACTGGCCCATTAACATACTTAAGCACATTAACACATTTCTAAGCCCAATAAATCAATTAAAGCCCATTAGCACACACTTGGCCCAATAACAACTTAATCTGGCCCAATGGGCCCAAAAACCCAAAGACTGGCCCAATAATTTCCATGGACTCCCAAGCCCATAAAATTATTGGGCTAACTTAATTTAATTTAATTAAACCCAATAACAATTAAATTCAATCCAAATAATTAAATGGAACACAATTAAATTTTTGGGATTTAGTTAGGCCCATTTAACACTTAATTAAACTTAAAACTTAAAAATAAAAATACCCGAGCCCGACTCACTTAACCCGAACCCGGACCCAACTAACATAACCCATGACTTTTCAGACCCGACCCGGATCCACTCTAACCCTAAAACCCGATACCCCCTCTTGCGCAGCCCTCGGCCGCGAGCAGCAGCCATGGAGGCCTGCTCCGGCCGCCCCTGGCCGGAGCTCCGCCGCCCAGACGTAGCCCACGTCTGGGCGGTCCTAACCTGACCACAACCCCAGCCCCATGTAGCCCTAGCCACCTAGCCGATCACCCCTTCCTCTGAACCCTAAACTGCGTACAAAAGGGACCCGATCTTGCACCAGCCCTTACCTGGGCTCGTTTGGCTCGAACCACTCGAGCCACTCGAGTCCAGACCACCCTCACACAGCCTAGGAACCCTTGGCCAGCAGCTGGACGCACCCATGGCAAATAAAACGTGAGCATGATTCAACAAATACATGAACAAGGCGCATACAACCAAACCAATCTCGATTTCTCTGAAAATTCTTGAATAAAACTGATGCTTACACACACACGCATAAACACTGATATGGCATAAAGAAAAACGAAAAGAAACATGCCTAGCACCGAAGGTTGAAGAGAAGTAGGCGTAGATGACGATTCCGGGACGACGGGACGATGATCAACCACCTTGGAAGCTTAAAATCGATCTCCTATGGGGTTTTCTGGGCTGGCACGATGAAGGAGGTGAAGAACAAGGGAGGGGGTGGCGGCTGAAAGCTTGAAGGCGTGTGTTTGGGTAGATTTAGGGTGTAATTTCAATAAAATAAGGTTTTGGATAATTAAAATATTAATAAGGGTTTTAAATATAAAATATATATAACTTAAAAACTCTAAATAATAAGTAAGAATCTGATAACAAATTTAAAATCCCGAAATATAAATTTTAGGGAATTTTAAAGGTAATTAAAAGTCAATATTTTGGCTAAATTTGGATAAAAAGGGACTCCTAAAATTATATAAAATCAAATACTGAAAATTTTGAGGAAATAAAACTCAAAATAATATTTTTGGGCTCTAAAAAAACTCATAAAATAATTTGGGTAGAAAGTTGTCATCTCGTCCGTCCACGGTCCCGTCTACGCGATAAAATAACTAAATTTCCATAAATCATGAAAAAAAATCTCTAATTATGGGTTAAATGCTTCAAAATAACTTAAAACATGCACAAATAGTTTCACATAATTATTTAACCCAAAATCTAAAATTTTAAATAAATAAAATCCCTAATTATGCATGCGAATTTAAGTACTAAAAATACTAGGTGTTACAAAAAAAATTTACCAAATACTACCTAAATTAAAGACAACACTCAGCGAAGAGCAAAGATGACCAAAACAACATTTCAAAGCTAAAATAAATGACAATCACACCCACAAAAGTCAACAAATTTGTAAGAACCACGGGGAAAAATTTGTAAATTCATAATTAAAGTCACACTTTTATAGATAAATTAATGACAACACTAAAATTAAATACAACACTGAGCTAAGAGCAAAGATGACTAAAACAACCTCTCAAAGCTATAAGAAATGGCAATAACATCCACAAAAGCAAACAAATTTGTAAGAATCGCGAGGACAGAGAAAATAATTTTAGTCTTATAGTTTTTGATCCCTAAAATTTTCAAAAATATTACACAATTAGTCATCACCATTAGTTTTATAATCTTTTTTCCTAAAAACTGAAACATCAATAAATCTAGCTAGATTATCAAATCCCAAAAAATAAATGAATGATTGAATAAAGGAGTAGAATACATTTCTGAAATAAGTGAAATTGAATCTCGACTTATGATATGATTTCACTTGCCTTGAATCAAATGGTGAAATTTAATGATTCGTTTAATTTTTTGTTTTTCTTAAAAGTTTAATAATAAGAATATTACATTAAACAAATTTAATAGACTAAAAACATAGCTATAACGATAAAGTTAAAAATAAGCCACAAATTAATAATTTTTTTAGATTTATAGATAAAGAAATTAAGATAGCTTTCAATTAATAACTTTTTTAGTTTATGACATGAATTAAATATTTTATTTTTTTTTTTTGAAAACTCACATAATATTATATCAAAAGTCTTTCTTGTTGAGTTCTTAGAGCATATCTTGCTAGCTCATGAGCCGCACCATTGGCCCTTCTACACGTGTTTGATACCCAGAAATACATCTTCCATAAACATGTCTTTAACGTCTTGATCAAACAACCCTCTGGCCCCAAAAAATCAGAGAAACCTGTCACATATGCCAAAGATTCTCCAAGCAACTAAACATGTTGAAGTGGAGGTAGTAGGTGTAAATATCTTTCTTTTAACTTCAAGTCGTCGGTGGATAGAAGACGAGCATTAAATGAGGGGCCTTGGAACTTCTTCAAAGACTTGGTCATCTTTAAGGTACCAACTGGTTTGCAAAAGCCTTCTGAGATCTTATTTGAAGATATTGAAGTTTGGGTACAACTTCATAATTTACCTCTAGCTTTTATGCATTCTGAAATTATTCGAAGTATAGGAGGGCAAATCGGTTTGGTTAGTGACGTAGACACAGATGATGACGGATTGTGTTTGGGGAAATTTGCTAGGGTTCGGCTTCGCTGGCATTTAAATCAACCATTGAAAAAAGGAATTTGGGTGACATCTAAAGATTCGGAGGAGAACATATGTATAATTCTTTTATATGAGCGTCTTCCGAATTGTTGCTTTGGTTGTGGTAGAATTGGACATGTGATGAGAGATTGTTTCGAGGGGACTAAGTATGAGACTAATCCCGACTTTGGTAATTGGCTTCGTGCGCCGGGAGCAGGGGCTTCTAAAAAATCCTCTTACATGGTGACAAACATTCCGTTAAGCTCAGAAGAGATGCCTCTTACAGATAAACAGAGTGGGCTACTGGAGGGTTCTCAGTCAAAGGAAGTCAGTCAAGATCTTGGACTTATTTCAGAGGATATGGATACTATTGAGTTAGAGATGAGAGGGGATTTCGAGATAAAGGCGGATAAATCCAGAAAGGTTGAGTGGCAGCGATTAGCAAAAATGAAGGGTAAGAAGTCGTTAATCACTCAAGATTCTCATTTGGGAATGGGTGGAAAAAAACATTTGGCTGAGTTACCACTGGAAAAGATAATTGATGTAGAAAAGCCAAGAAAACTTCAAAAGATGCTGGATTCAAACTCTTCTTCCACGGCAGAGGCTGCATTGCGGTGGTTTAATGCTGTTTTGGAAGGCAGATTTGGGAACCAAAATTCTATCTTATTCGCGTGGACATATTGATTGTATCATCACACACAATCAAAATACTTGGAGGTTCACAGGCTTCTATGGGAATCCAGAGGCATCTCAACGCTCCTCTTCATGGGAGCTTCTGAAGCGTCTACACTCGATGCATCCACTAAGTGAGCTACCTTGGTTATTGGGAGGTGACTTCAACGAAATATTGTACTCCATAATTCCCCCCTAAACACTGATCCCGGGTTGCGAATGGGAGTTGCTTTAGCTGCCATAATCTGTCCAAACCCATCACGAATGATAGCACCAATCGAGAAGCACCCCTTAGTCTCATTAAATCCTGTGTCCACATCAAGTCGAAATTGGCCCTCGAGAGGCTTCTCCCATCTAACTTCCAGAACCTCTCCCATACCATCTTTCTGAATATTTAACTTCTGATTTGCTCCCTCACTCTCCAAAATCAGATTGCAAGCCCAATCAACTTTCACAGGTAAATCAACTAAAGAGGGATCATGTTTCCGCTTACATATCTCACCCCATAAAGCCCATGACATTGCACAAAAAACACACAGCTCATCTCGTGAGTATTTCTTCGACATCCCATAAATAATATCAAAAAAAAGAGCTTGTCCAAGACCATTTGAGAAAATCCCAATATACGCCAACCTTCCAAATTGGTTTACTAATCCGACAAAAAAACAACGCATGAGTAGTTGAGGCTATCGAGGATTGACACAGAGAACACGAACCAGATATTGGCATATGATGGCTTGCTAGATTGAACTCTGTTGGTAATAAATTGTGTACTGCTCGCCAAATGAAAATCTTCATCTTAGGCTGAATTTTCAAGTTCCATATAGTCATCCACCAAATCTGGTTAGTACATGAATTAAATATTAACAGTTAATCCACCTTGAATAAATATATAAAAACAAATTAATTACTCATTGGCTAAACTAAAGACATGAAAAACCTAAAAAGCTCTTGTAAATGACGACAAAATTAATTATTATTATTAAATAAAATAAAATAAGGACAAAACTATAAATTCATAATCAAAAGTGTCACATTAACATAAATATAGAATTTCACTTGCCTTGAACCAAATATTAAATTTAATGGTTTGATTTAATTTTGTGTTTTTTTTAAAAAATTTAATAATAAAAATATTATGTTAAAAAGTGTAGTAGACTAAAAACATTCCGAGAACGATAAAAGTTACTTTTTTAGATTTATAGACAAAAAGTTTAGTAGACTAAAAACATGGCGAAAACGATAAAAGTTAAAATAATTCTACAAAATTAATAATTTTTTAGATTTATAAAAAAAAATTAAGATAGATTTCAATTAATAATTTTTTTAGTTTAGGACATGAATTAAATATTAGCAATTAATCTACCTTAAATAAATAAATGGACACAAATTAAATGACATGCAAAAACCTTGAAAATCCTTGAAAATGACAACAATATTAATTATGAAATCAAAATAAACGAGGACAAAACTGTAAATTCATAATCAAAAGTAACACTTTTGCAGATAAAATAAATATAGATGATATAGATATAGATTTAGGACATGAACTAAATATTAGCAATTAATCTACCTAAATGAATACAAATTAATTACTCATTGACTAATCTATCAAATGACATGAAAAACCTTAAAAATCCTTGGAAATGACAACAATATCAATTATTAAGTGAAATAAATGAAGACAAAACTGTAAATTCATAATCAAAAGTCACTTTTACAGATATACGATACTAATTTTGATCATCTGCACCGGTAGGTTTTAGTGGTCGCTCACAAAAATCCTGCACTCTAGGTGCAGGGATCAAAATTAATACAGATATATGTTGATTTTTTGCCCGTCGACTAGATATCCGACACATATCCATCAATAACATGCCATGCTTTAGTAAATCTTATGTTCACTACTAGCATAAGAATGAAAATAATAATACTGCAGCTACATGGGGCCAATCTAATATTTACACACGCAGAGGGCTTGAGGCCACACTAGGTTAAGACAAACAATATGGTCCAAACGTCAATAGATTTGGCAAAATTATAGTAACATCGAGACATGTTGGTGCGTGAGATGTTTTGGAACTGGACAGTCATCATTACACTCAATATTTATAAACAAAACAGATCGAAATCTTGATATTGATATTTACTCCCAATGAATTTACACATGCGCTTCCATGTAAATTGAAGTCGCATGATTATCAACCATGATTCAGTATTAGTTGGGAATGGACCAAGGATCTTACTTCCCAATAGTCTTGCACAAGCCTCGATTTACATACCATGTGGGAAAATATTAGGAACTCACCGTCTTTCATAGGAAAGAGATCCAGAATCACCAGATGGATGATGTAGGGGAAGCAATATGCTGATGCAGTACAGAAAAACTGTCTTGTCTTAGATCGCACTTCGATGGTAGCTTCCATCACCATATCACCATAACAAGTCAGAAGAGCATTTTACTCTTTAGCTGTACTCATTCATCAGGTGGACGGAAAGGAAAACACCATCATAAACTCACAAATTTTTCCGCAATGGAGGATCACAGCAAGCATACCGCTCAAATTATCCAAAAATTAAGCAATCGCTTCTCAAGAAGCTTTGTATCCAGCCAAGAAGTATTTCCAGACTCAAATTACTTGATTCTCCCTTTCCAGGCTACGAAACATGACATGTAATTACCTTATGCAGGATTTGCATCCACCAAAATGATTTTGAATAAATTTATTCTCTCCTGCTAAAAGCAGGCTCTTGACCATTTGCTCCAAGGATGTATTTCTCGAAATCTCAACTTGAAATGTTCATATTCATGCAAATATCAAATCCAAGGCGTCCAACCTTCATACATATTGCAGAGGTTGTCAACGTTGGTCGCTTGTCTAAGCAGAAAATCAACCTGCTCAGCAATGGTAATATCCCTGAGATATTCATGGCAGCATAACATGACGTTAGCAAAACTGCAGTTGCTTGGAGAGTTGGAGTCCACTAATAAAGTACTATAAAGGAAACACTCACCTGGTTTCAGTAATATCTCGACCATCCAGCTTCATCTCTACTCGCCTTAAGACCGACATTGCATAAGCATTTTTACCTAAAATGCATAAACTTTGCTATTGAGAATCGATATTTCACCACGTACATATTTGCAAAATAAGAGCATGCAACCACAAAATTGTTTCCGCAGCCTATGAAATTAAATTGAAATATTTTGGGCAGTCATATTAGGTCCATATATCCATCTCAATTCAACACCATGAATCCCACCCTCAGCTATCTCTCTACTCTTTAACATCCTTACTTATCACCGAAATCTTTTAAAGATGGTTGAACTTTCCTAAGTTTCCAATTTTGCTAACTATATCAGGATCCCTAGTGACTTGCAACAAGGATCATATTCTAGCAAGGAAATAATCTGCAAAAGGTCACCTACTTAGATAAGTAAGGACACCTGGTAAAAAACCATGAAAAGCCTGTTGAGCAGGAGGTGATAAAAAGTGGTAGGAAAAAATGGAAAGAAAAATTCGGGGTACATAATACAATGTAGCCTGATCATATGTTCGGAATACCAAGGTACACATTTTGACTATTCCTACATCCATGTAAAATTGATAGTCATTCTGTCTCAAATTTGAGTTTGATTGATCAGCACCCGTTGATTAATCTTGTTTTGTACATGTGAATGTTCTATTAAACAACAAGAAACAGCATTAAAAGCCTAGGTTCAACTCTACTATTCAGATAAATATTACTTACTCCCACGAGCTTGATCTACAGTTCTTATGTCAGCAAAGGAAGTTCCACGAGATTCTTCCTCAGCCTTGTCCTGGTTTAACAAAATTGCTTCATCTTCAAGCAACAAATCAGAGCTCTCTTGCTGCATACAGAAAATACTTTCTAAGCATTGCACAGATACAACTTTGGTATTGCCATATATACCAAATGGTTCTACTGATAAAATGCAAAGCAGATGCAAACCAGCAAAATTTTCGCTTCTGCCTTTTTGAGAGGTAAATCTTGTACTTCAGTCACAAGTGACAGCACGCAATGAGGATAAACTCCATTCTCCTTGCTATCAGAGTCACCTGATAGCAATTCAGTGATGTCAAGACCACTGAAGCTATCTGCAAGACTTGCCTCAGCTGAGGTGAAACCTGACTCTGTGTCGCCACTATCGATGCTTTCAGGTGGAGATATCCATCCTCTATCCGGTAAAAACAATTCATTCAAACCGATAGAATCACCATCCAAATCACTATCAGATTTGGAGAACTTTCCACTCTCCTGGGTATCATAAACCATGGCATGATTGGAAAGATCCTCCCTTAATGGCCCAATATCCTGTGATCTTACTTGCAGGCTTTCTCCTAACCCTTCTAGAGCCTGAAAATTGCACAAGCGTATAGAATATTTTCACAGTAACGTAGTAACACAATCTAGAGAACAGATATTATACACAATTTCTGTTTACTTTATGGAGGTTGCCAGCATGCAGACCAGCAGCTCTTGCTAGTCTAATCAACCTAGAGTAGAGCTCCTCCACGGATAAAATGAGTGATGGTAACAAAGGCTTGAAGCCTAGCAAAGCTTCCTTGATCCTATTATGGTAAGACTGAAATAGAGCTTGTCCATGAATAGGAGCAATCTCCAGGTTGGTCTCTTTTTCCCGTGCCATAGCATCAGTCAGAGCAGCAACGTCTTTTGACAATAAAGACTCAAGTGGAAGTAGGATTGCATTAGCCTATACAGTGTACACGCAATTAACAGATAACTGAGCCATTTTTTTCATGTGTCCATCCAAGATTAACAGGAGCAAAAGAAACTAAAATAAACATTTTAACAATTGCAAATTGTACCTTTGAAAGATTTTGCATGATAGAAGAGTGCAAGACAGCAGCCTCTTTTCCCAAACTGTGAACATCATGAAGAGCTTCTGTTATGGCCAAGACCTACGTTGCAAAGTCAAGGGGTCATTAAAGTCTGTCTCTCCCTCTCTCTGTGTGTTTGGTGCACATTTATTTTATTCTGCGTGTGTCTACTTTTGATAAAATATTTGTATCTTATGATATATCATTTCCTCAATAAGCAAGTAGCTTAAACCAATTACAATCAATCTCTTTATTCCATGATATTATATGCACCAGTATAATATGTATCAGAATGTGACAACAAGAGTCCATTAAGTCAGGAGCTGCATGGAGAAGGATGAAATGGCTATTATCTGGTATAACTTATAAGATTCTGTTTGCACTCTCAAATGAGAGTTTCTGATATTTGAAAATAACCCGAAGGCATAAAGAACGCCACTCTCTGAGCACTACACATCAACCCAAGGCATAAAAAGCTACGCCACTTCACCAAAGTTCATTGCTAGTTCCAATATCTTGACAACAGGGAATATTCAAGATCTAATACCAAATCAATAATTGAATCCGCGAATCAACCATGACACTTACATGTTAATACACACTACATACGGTGAAAACACTAAAAAAACACAAATTTATTATGTCAAAGAGGTATACATAATTTTAAATCACAAATTTGAATACAAACTGTAGCTAACCTGCCACCATGCAAAAATAAAATTTTCTTTTTTAACCTGTAACCTAAAACTATTTAACTAATAAAAATGTTAACTATATTAATATTCAGATAAGCAAAACTTTAATAACCAACTAGAAGGTAGCTAGTATATACAGTACAAGAGAAATATATAACTAAATTTTAGTCATCCATGCAAAATGGTACTTAAGAACATCAATAATAAATTTTTAGAGACTTGAACACATTGTGACATAATTAGGTACCTCTTCAAGCATGGGACCACATTCAGAAGTCAGAGTGCTATGCCCTCGAATAATGCCACTATAGGCAGATAGTGCCACACTGGCTTCACAGGCAGAGTCCCTCATTGCCAGAAGGGTGCTTTGCATATCACCTACAAAATACACAATCTAGCCCTGTTACAACCCATCAAGTACCTAGAGGAACCAACAATTGTGATATACTTGGCAACATCAAACCATTGTAACATAATATAAAACTAATCAACTAGGTGCTCCAAAGCACTCTCATCAAGATTAAAACATCGAGCATGAACTAATGAGAAAGTTCTTTAATTACAAATTGTTGAAAACGCGAAGTTACAGGAGTGCTGCCAATGTCTCTTAAACTATATAGCACTTAACTAACGAAGGAAAGAAAGAAAATCAAAAGAGCTGGAAGTCGTTGACATAGAAAAATTTTTTGTGCAACATTCACAAATTTAACGATTTTTTTTGAGCGAAATTTAACAACAATTATTACAGTGTAGATTGAACCTATAGTCATTTTCAGGAGCAAAAAGTTTCACCTGATGCTGATTTTACTTTCAGAGCAGCAACATGAAGTTCGTTAGTTGCAGAAACTAAACCACTAGAAGCAGCTTCCATGCTGCTTTGTGCTTGCTTCAATTCTTGCTCAGCCCCTGATTTTACAAAACAAAACACAAAGTGAACCTGAAAGAGAAGTGTGTAAACTCTAACCGATGAATAAGAGTGTCAATGTGATTAAAAATACAGAAAGAAACTTAAAACTTACGTGTGAAAGAATGATAGGTGACGTCCAACTTTTTCAATGCATTCAGGTAAGATTGCTGCCAGAGTCCACCATCTTTAGTCCTAAAAATGCCATGTCTTGAAGCTTCGAACTCCAATATGGAGGTGCAAACTTTCATCACTTCTGATGCATTTTCTCGTGCTCCCTGCAACAACTGCCTCCGCTTAATCAGATGATCATGGAACTCCGAGGGTATTCCCGAATTTCCAGCAGGGCTAGTATTTGGACCCCCGCAGGCCCAGCTCATTGCCCTTTCAAGCTGCCCTTCTGAAGCAATAGAAGTTCCTTCACAAGATTGCAGGCGCTCCAGTGACCTAGCTATTTTTGTAACTGAAGATTGTAAGTTTTCCAGCAATTTGGATCTGCTGATGTTCAGAATCACTGACAGTACGTTATCATCGCCTCCAATAAAATTTTGAGAAGTCATACGGGTACTTTTCAAGGGACTTGACGATATATCGTAAATCCATTCCATCTGACAAATTTCCAGGCTGGTCTTTACTAGAGCATCTTTAAGTTCATTCACTTGCTTCTTCATGATTGAAGCAGCTGATATTGCTGCTCTGACAGTTTCATGGGCATTACAGTACTCCTCAAGCATGAAGTGCACTTTTCCTACTGCATCATGATCCATTTTGGTTTGATCAATTGTGTGATCCTTGCCTGACTCCAACTTTTCCCGTAGCATCTCAATTTCTGTATCTAATCTTGTCAGCATAAGCGGAACAACTCTTTCTTTAAAGTATTGACATATGCGCTCCTGAAGTTGGTCACTAAGCTTTTTCTTCACTAGATCAACAAGTTGCTCATACCCTAAATTTTGCTCAAAAGATGCGGCAACATCATGTGTGCAGGAGTCGAGCAAAAGATCCACCATAGAAACCTTCCATATAAGGAAGGCAAAATTGCTCGGTAAACTAGGAAAATTCCATATATATTCAGATATTGCATGCCCAGAATTCATCATGTCTGCGAGATAAGGAATTCTATTTGAACTACAAATAGGACCAACAGTTGAAATCAAGGCTTGATCAATAGATTCTAGCTCAGAGAAAGACTCAGTCAGGACTGCAAGAAGTCCTTTCTTTCTCAACGCATGTGGTTCCATTTCTGATTCAGAACTAATGAGAGATTTCAATTGATGTTCAGAGGAAATCAAAGTGCTATTGATGCTTGCTTCTTTCTTCATAAGCAACGAATTTCGGAGGTCTTTCTGATTCCACATTTGATGGAGTTTGTCCAGTTGCACTCTGCAGGCTTCTTCTTGAGAAGCTAGCTCCTCAGCCTCTTCCCAAGATAAATGATCTCTACCCTTAACAGCAGCTTCCTCAAGTGCCAACTGTTGTTCAGTGATAAGACCAACCTTCACAAAGTAGTTCTGCTCAAGTTCCATCAAGGAAGCCTTCTCTAGTTCAACCTGGATAAACTGCTCAAGGCTTGTCTCTATAGATCCCCGAATCTGGGAAATGGATCCAAAAATATCCATTACATCAGAATTAAATGAAATCGCAGATTTTATTACACTGGGTACAACCACTTCAATCATGTTCCTAACAAAGTTTTTACAAAATAAAAGATTGGTCTTGAAAAGAGATGCCCAGCTTTCGTGTGATGTATAACCGGAAATGTTTGCATCTGCCTCAGTATCATGGACATCCAGTCCGACATGGCATTTTAGTTCTTTAAGAAACTCTGCTACAAGTGCACATTTTTCTATTTGTTCTTCAAAATCCACGGGAAAGGATCCGAAGTGAGAAGATAAGCCAGTATTTGCATTTCTTCCAACAGCAGAATTATCCAGACTTCTAGATATTCTGTGCTTAACATCAGTAAACAAATTGCACAAAACTGTATTCAAAATAGACAGCATGCTTTCTCTCTTCTCTTCGATATCACCACGCAATGCAGATATTGCAGTTTCTTCATGTATCAAGGCTTCCTGTCTTGTCTTGAGGCCTGAATGGTGAATGTGGTTTACGAAAGTGGATAGGAGACGTTCCTTGGCTTTTGATTCAGACCCTTGGCCAATGGAGAATGCGAGTTCGGAGCACTCTTCTTCCAATCTTTCAATATCTGCCGCATAATTTTTTACCTTGAGGCAAAGATCATCATAACTGCTCTTAACAGAGAGAACTCCATTTGTGTGTCCCTTAGTGACAAGTTCAACACCCTGCCTTAGGGCCACAGATATGATGTCAGGAGAAAGTGTATTCAAAGAAATCATAACTTGTGCCCAACCATGCACTTGGCTGGTGATAAGGTAATTTAAAGGTAAGATTCGCTGAAGAGCCAACGAATAAATTTGGAGTGCTGCAACAGCTGAAGAAAGCCCATAATCTAGCTCGGTTACCAAGTGAGATATCTCCCTATCAATGTCATGGCATTGAATTTGCGTGGGCTCAGGGACAACAGTCAATGGAACCCCAGCCATTAGAACTGCAGATGTAAGCGATAAAGCTTCTCCTGAACCAGTCAGCTTTATGCAGGCTTTGATTTCTGGAATTGAACTGCCACACAAAGCATCAAGAATCATCCCATGCTGCTCAACCCAAGTCGCTGCTTCTCGGCCTTTCTCCATCACAATGGCCTGTGCTTGAGCAAATTCTATAGCCTGCATTTCGAACAAGGCTAAGGTTTTCTCTGAATTACAGGTGGCTTCAACAACAGCCAATTTTGCCGACGTTTCATGTAGAACAAGGGTTGATCTCTCTTGGTCAGCAAAATAGAATAGACCAGAAACAATCTCATACTGATTCAGAGCATCGGAAAACCTCTACACATGATTTAAAAATGATTGATTGAGTTCAAGTAACTCATAAAACTGGAGATAGACCACTACTGCAGAAGATTAACAAACCTCAAGAGCTACTTCAATATCTGGTAATGTAGACAGCAAAAGATCATGATGCTCCTGAACACGTTCAAGAAAACATAGTCATTCACAAAATTATGATCAGACACACACTTGTGAAACAGATCTAAGAACGTCATGTTGAAGGTTTTCTGAAATTTTATGACATGAAATGCTAGTAATATGTGATGTCATCAAGATTCAAGAAAAACACTTATGTACAAAGCACATACCAATTGCAAATAAACAAAGACAGCAAGAGGACAGTTCAAGTTTCCTCAAGTAGAAATATAGACAATAAATAAATTAGTACAAATGTGTAAATCAAAATCCTAAAACAGTTAATACTGTGACGGTTAGAGTATGAAGATAAAAAGGTTAAGGTTAAGTAATTTATTGATACCTGCAATGGTATACGGATTTCTTGGACCCGTGACGCAAATAGACTTAAGCTGACAGCAAGTTCCATGCCCTTTCTTTCTTCACCAACAACAGCTGCATCATCATGAAAGTTTGCCCGTGTCCATTCTACAAGTGGATCCCAAACAAAAACTTCTAACAACATCAAAATTATATCCTTGTTCTTCCTCAAAACACTTAAAACAGCCTCGCAGTTCGCCCTAAAAGAGCCTTCCATGCCAGTTAGACCTAATGCTGCTTCAACCGTCTGGGTAAGGCGGAATGGAACAATTTCAGGGATCTTTAATCTCTGGCCCTTATCAAAGCACACATTATAATCAATATGCATGATATCTCCTCTACAAAAATCTACAAGGATGTTATCCAGATGTCTATCGCCTAGTCCCAAAATATGGCCTACAATACTCATGGCTGCAACACTCCCAGAATACCTGCAAGTAACTTTTAAGGATGAGTTCTTATTAAAGAGTACATTACAGAGCAAATACAAGGCAACAGAATGAGAAGTATTCCATGCATATCATTGGTTGCCAAATGCAGTGGAAGCATATTGATATTGTTGTGTATTAGGAATACTGAATTTTGTCAATGCTCGGTTTAAACAATGTATAAGCCTCGACAAATGAACCATCATTGTTATAACCTCTCCCTTCATTTTCCATGAAACATTCTTATTAAGCAAATGAACCTTCTTGCTTGGCTCCCGAAAGCCATCATCCTTCGAGGAATCACTATTCATCAGAATAAGACAAAGAACTTAAGTTCAACTTGAAGTATCATCACTATGATGAGTGCCTGATGATGTGTGAGTTCTTTATAAATTGCTAAAACTGAAGCATTTCTAAGATATCAATGCAAGACAATGTCATACAGACTTCACCTACAACAAACATCTCAGCTTACTGCTTCCTGAGCAAAGACACAAGATTTTTAGTTCAACTTGAACCATCATCACTAAGATGGGGCACAAATTGATAGAACTGAAGCACGTCTAAGATATCAATGCAACACAATGCAATATAGACTTAATGTACAACAAATTTCTCCGCTTCTCAAGCAAAGCCACGAGATTAAGATCAATGCAAATCACCTCTTCAATTTTGAGTTGAAGGCTTGGAATCCTTCACTAGCACACCAAAGTTCCTGGTAGAGAAGATGTTTGGGAGTCTCCTTCATTAGTTCAAGAAGAACTTTTCGCTTAACTTCATGAGGCCAATCTCTTCTAGAAATTACTCGTCTAATTCCTTTCTCTTTGAGTGCTGGTATAATTTTTCCATAAAACATGTCACTGGGCCGAGCAACAGGAGGAGCTTTACTTTTTGTATCAGTTCCCATTGCTGAAAGCTGAGACAACTGTGCTCTGTTTTGCCATGATTTAAAAACACTATAAATGCTAATCACATTATCTACCCACTGAATCAGACCAGCTCGACCACTTATAGGTGTCACAGAGTAATAACGAATCCCAAGTGGCTGGCCACGTGTGGCAGCTGATGACTGCAGAAAACCATTTACAGCTTGCAATAGCTGCATAATTCTGGCATCTAGGCGCAAGTCTTCTCTTCCTTTCAAGAGATATGTATAATTCATACCATCTGAGCCCACAACAACAATTTTCTTTGGTTTGGTTTTCGTTGGTAAAATTGATACTTGCGCAGAAAAGGATGAGATTGTCACGATTCCCGGAGGTATGCCATCTAAGTCACTTTCTGGTTCAGATATTGTAGTTTCCTTCTCAAGACCTGGCATTGGAGCATATGAAGTTGACAGCGAAGCCAACTGTGGAGAAACTTCTCCCAGAGATACAGAAGACTTTCTCTGATAAGATGCCAAGGAAGCAGCAATATTCTCAAATGGTCTCCAAACATCCCCTATAGCAACAACAGATGCAGGAGGAGTTTTAAATTTTTCAAATGCTAATTTGATTGTTTCCTGATACTCCTCAAGGAACCTGGCTTCATGAGGTGTCTCAGGTTTTCTAGAAGTCGAAGTCAAGCGACGCTCCAAGACAACAAAAACTGGAGCCATCATAGCAGAGTATTTTGCATCATTGATCTTGTTCTTCTCACCATGGCTGAGAGTAGTATTTTCTGCAATTCGTGCAGCCTCCTCTTTCAACAAATTTATGCGTCTCATTACATCTGAATAATGAACATATGGAGATAAGTTAGTTTGCTTGGTTGATAAAATCAGAGATTCATCCACGTTACAGAAAAGATGGCTATGTCAGTGGAATGGCATAATAGATCATCCATAGATCTAGATCTAACGAACAAAAAAAAGTAAACAATAATGTGTTTGTGTATAAATAATACTTGAATCTTGAAAGTGCCGGCTACATGCATTCAAGCCTTAAAACCCTCAACAGCTAGTATAAAATGAGGAAATCCCACCAAAGATATAAATTCAGCAACTAAGATAAACATTTTTCAATACTCCACATATGAAGCATAACAGGTAATACGAAGAAAATACCACATTATGTTCGCTCGTGCGCTAAGCAAGTGACGAAAGAGAGAGAACATATAATAACGCACAACAGTTTTTTTTAAAAAAAACAAACAAACAAACAAACAAATAAAGGCTGAAAAGAAAAGAAAGCAAAACTGTCTCAAAACTCAAATTAAATTACTCAACCATCCATATGCGATTAAGTCAAAGCATATAACAAATAGATATTAGAAGATACCTTTACTAGTTCTGGTATAATTCTAAATATTAGCTCCCAGAAAACATAAATATACTTTAATATATCGATGTCCATTGCTACAAATACAACTTTTAATCCTGTTTCATGGCAAATTGGGGGAAGTAAATTTCTGCTTCAAGAAGTGATTTAGTAATTGTTCTTGTGTGCCTTTCCCCTATTCAGGAGATCCAGAAAATTTGAATGCGAAGTGATTTTGTGGGGAAAACCGGAAAATTTGAATGCGAAGTTACTAGATTTAAGCAATATGAATTTCACTGGATGATATGGACAGTGGCATTCATGCTCTGACATAATTGCACAGTTATATTGTAAAATTTTGTTGTTCCTTCAAGAAATATGTTCGGAAAAGAACAGCGAATGATTTCCTCCTTAAGAAAAAAATGTTAGGGAAAAACAATTACCTGAATGAAGATCCTGGAGGGTGCCAAGCCACAGTTCCTCCCAAAGGACAGTTACATTTTCAAGCTCCTTTATCATCAGGTGAGCATCCTGTACTAACCTTGGATAAAGCTTATTCTGCAATATTAAAATGATAAAGATTACATGCATATCTTAAATTTCAAGCGATTTTTGGATATCAACAAAGAAGATACCAAATGAAGACTACAAAAATAAACCCAAATATATCATCTTAAAACAAAAAGTACATCTTGTGAAAGGGTAAAACCAACTTTAAGTCCATCAGATAAATATATTCACGCTTTTAAGAAAAAACCAAGTGTTATATTTGTTGTTCTATTAAATTAAATTCCTTTCAACTAAAAGCTCAGAAATAGTATGCTTCACGTCACGTGGCAAAGAAAAATAACAGAGGCTCCTGGTCAATAATGATGCTAACCAAATAAGCAAGAATTTTCTGAATCTCCTCGGAAGGTTCTTTTTCTTGAGAATTTACATCAACAAGAGTTGGGTAGACTAAAGACCAAGGAGAAAGTTTTGCCCGCGTAATTAACAAGTTCTCCAACTGTTTCCTGACCACTTCATTGGGATGCGAACTTAATCGAGCAAATAGTTGAGGTGTTATTTCCTACAAAATAAATATATGAGATCAGTATGACCTTACATTCACTCTTCAAGCAAGACCTTAAAAAGAACACTCACCTCCAATGGTGGCAAAGGAACCTTAGAAAGAGCAGGTTCAATTGTATCTTTTAACTCAACTCCGTAGTTGACTATAATGTGTAGCACATTAAGGATAGCTCTGAGAGTGTGACTCGGATATTTATAATTCAACTCAACATCACAGCTAGATAACTGACCGTTAGAACACTTCATAGATGAATATGAAAGATAATTCATAAAAGCTTGAGCTGCGTGACCAAAGAGAGAAACTCGTCTCTTTCTCAAAGACCACCAAACTTCAACTAAATAACGAACCGGGGACATTACGTCCGCTTCCTTTAATACAGTGGTGGAAGACGAAAAGCATTCCTGCAACTGAGTAGATAGTGTAGCAGAGAGGCTACCAATATCATTGTCCTCAGCTCCAGGTGCTCCAGCTGAAGTTTCAATGGCATCTATTATTTTCTGCAATAAAAGCTTCAAATCAACCTCATTTTGAGAATGCCCAGTCTCCGAGGAATCACAATCTCCTCTTTCTTCAGACATATTATTGTAGGATCTATTCAGAGTATGCTCTAGAATGATGTTTTTAACATGTAACTGCTCTTCTTCAGTTAACGTAAATCTATGATGTCGCATTTCGGAAGCAAGAATTGGAGAAAAGGAACAAGAAAGAAGGGCCGTCTCACAATTGGAAGAGACAGATGCTCTAGCTTGAACATAGCACCATGACGCATACGAAACCCATGACTTTCCCATCGTCGGGCAAAGAAGAGTAGACATCTTTCTAGCTGTACCAGCAAGTTCCTCGACAATAAGACTTACCCCTGATTTAGAGCTTTGATAACCATCACCTACTGCGGCAGACCCATTGCCAGAAGATATCTCAGTCGTGATGAAATCTGCACGCATTTTAAGAACGACTTTCTCCAAGTTCTTACTTGAATAGTCTCTTATCAACCACTTCGAAAGTTTCAAGCAAGCATTAGCCTTCAATACATTGACATGAGAATCAGATGGTACAATTGAAGAACAAACTAAAAAAGGGCGCACAAAAGACCAAAGATATGTCAAGGCTTCTTTTTCCTTGTTATCAGCTCTCATGGCTAAAATGGCTTCATATTCCAAGATAGAGGTGAAATATTCTTGCAAACCATCATGAACGGAAAGTGATACATGGCTTTTCAGATAATTGCTGAGTCGGGTTGCCAGCCTTAGGTTCCTTTGCTTGCGAGCTAAGATCATTAAATTTATGCAGAGCTCAAGAGTCACAGGTGCAGTTGGGAGAGTATTCTGATGAACTCGAAGAACTTTTAGCCACAAACTGCAATCTTGATAAACTCCACCACATGGGAACTGCCCTGTTTGGATAAATGAATTTACTAATGATGCGAGGTGCTTACCCTGATTGTCTCCAGGTTTGCAACTTTCTTCAAAGGCAGAAATGCAATACAACTGATTGATATGTGGAGCTGCATCCACAAGTCCATCAAGTGCCAAAACAGAGAATGTTTCTTCCAACATTGATTTGGCCCTCTGCAACTCACGGGACACCTCGTCTGGTTTTCCTTCGACATGGAGAAGCATTGCCTGCAAAAGCATTTGTTCACTTCTTTGTAAAGCCAGCCTGGGATCAAGTGTGAGTTCATTGCTACTTTTTGGGGTCAAATCAAGGAATGACCAGGCTGCCTGGAAGTTACCCTCATCAAAGCAAGCCAATGCTTGAATTGAGTTTATTTCATTTCCAGTAGTGGTTAGAGCCCCGGCATAACTCTTTCCAGCATACTTTGCACGGATAGTTTGCAGCTCTAGCAACCAGGATTCCAAAGCCTTCCAATCAGATATAGCTGTGTAACTCTCAATAATTCGTGCAATGGCGAATTGTACTCCGTCAGAACCCATAGAAGAGAGTGATTCTTCAGTCTGTAACAAATGAATATAGTGAGCAGCAGCCTTCTCATGCTCACCTCCAGCCTGATGAACAAGTCCAGTGATCCATGAAAATTCCAAATTCATATTGTCACTTGAACCTTGGTTTTCCTCTTTAAACAACGGAGAGAATGCAATGGTAGCCCATTTCTGTATGCCAATTAATACCTCGGGTTCACGTTTCTTACACAAAGCCAAAGTCATGTTCCGAAGGATTCTTAGAATATCTCCAGCATATCTGCCTCTAATATTTTGAAGATTTTCACTTGTCTGGACTTTTGACTTATCTGATAATGCTAAAGCAACAAAATTGCTGAGATCAACCATTCGCAATGAGCTGTAATGAATGGTAGCATCATGGCACTGAAGCTTCAATCCTGCATCCATCATTGGTTCACTTATTCTAGAGAACCATTCCTCGCAGACCTTCTTATTTGCCCTGAAAAATAACAAGCTCTGTCTGGAAGCATGTGATAGGATGGTTGACCCATCATAAGCATTATACACGTTTTTCTTCAAGGCCTCAACAAATTCCAGAAACAATCTCATTGGCAATAAGTGAGCATAAGAACCTATGACATTAAAATTTCCATCATTTTGGTCAGTTTCAAGCCGCAGTACATGAGCAATGTCAAGTAGCATACGCTCCAATGCAGCAAAAGTTTGGGTTGGCCCACCAAGGTTAGTCCGTAGCCGAGTAGTAATGCAAAATCTAGCCGCTTCATGTATAGCCCACCATGCACCGGCAAGGTGATTAACCGAACAAATTCTTTCAAGGGTATCTTCGTCCACTTTTATGTCCCACCACAAACCATTATCAACATCTACATCCTCCTGTTGAGCAAGTGAGAGGTCTCTTTTGCTATGGCAGGCATAAATAAGCCGGTGAATCCAAGAAGATAGGGGTACTTTCCATCTCTGTGAAATATAACTCAAAATGGAAACAAGTTGGTGCGAGTGAAGTTTCTGTGGCATTTGCTTGAGGGCAAAAAGTTGTTTCCAGTGCAATGAGTGATCGCTCAATGTATGAACTTGAGGGCAATATGCACTGATCAAACCAAAATCACGAAGACCACAAGTATAGGTTGTTATAGGAAGCACATGGGAAAGCTGCTTAAGATACGTATTTTTTATATGTGTTTCTGGATCACCAAGTTTTTCAAGGAACACTTCAGCAATTATAGGAAAATGCATAGGGTGGATAAGTTTTGCTATCAGTAGCATCTCAACAGCTACTGCAACAAGGTACCTCACTTTTGGTTCTTTATCTGAAGCAGCAGCCAAAACTGAGAGCAGCAATCCCTGAATAATGTTCCGGCATGCAGCAACTTGGCAAGGGTATAATGGAGTCTCTATATTCTTATACACCTCAACAACATTTTCACAAAAATTGTGAACCCAATTTAGGGCTTCTATCTTGACTGAAAAAGGAGAAATTGCACAAAGAGATTTTATAAGGAGCTTAGAGTATCTTCTTAGAGGATCAAAAACAATTGTTGGATACAAGTCATTTACATTCTCCTCCTCCGCATATTTACCAGATGATATTTTTTGTTTCCTTATGGAGGATGTACTCTTTAATTCAATTGCTGTAAGTTTCTCCAATGTTCTCAGAATAGTAACTTGCAATTCTACACTACTCTGAATAGGTGAAGAAAAGGGATCCATCTTGCCGGAAATAAAAGTTACCAACTTCTGTGCCCTGCTAACACACAAAGTATCAATTTCAATTTGCCCAATCAAACTACTACCTGGTCCAAAAGTTACACAACTCAACAGCACTTTCATATTAAACTTTATTAACACAACGAATTCTGATTTAGAATAACATTTAGAACCTGCCATCACATCCAGTTCATCACCCATAACTGAAATTTGTTCAAGTTTGCATGTCAGTAACTGTAGTTCTTCAATCAAATAATCCATTGTTTTGTCAACAACATCATTTTTCCCATGCTGAAGCAAGAAGATGTAAGTAGCTGCAGCACTTCCAGTCACTAAGTGATTTGGATGCAACCGTAGGTGAGATATAGGTCCCTCAAACCGCAGTATATTAAGCACAGATGATGGCATAAGTCCAAGCTTTTGAAGTGATAGTAATTGTAGATTAGTTTTGAGAATGCCATGAACCTGGAAGGTAGAAATAGCCTCAGTTTCCAGAAGTTTGTTAGCATTTTCTACTTCCAAGCTTTGAAACAATGTATCCACTGCCATGGGGTAAAAATTAGAAAACCTTTCACTCAATATTTCTGCCAATAATGTCAAGCACCTCCAAGAATCCTCGATCCATTTTGACCATCCAAATTTCTTCCCCATCAAAGATAAGCATTGAAGTAAAACAGGTACCATTTCGCGAAGAGGTTCGTTAATTTGCTCAAGAAAATTGATTTCCAGCAAACCAGATGCCACTGACTGCAAAACTGTACAGAAACAAGTCAGCAGGGCAAGTAACCGTTTAAATTGTTGAGGAGTACCAGAACTTCCATCCTGGAGTAACACATCCATATCACCTAAAAACTTCGATAGCAATCCCAAAGAAAACTGCATATTGTTCACCCAGTGCTTTTGAAATTGCAAGAAACTGTCCATGATCACACACTTGTCTGATTCTTCGATATCCGGTACCATTGCCCATCCAAGAAGTATATCAACGATGTCCACAAAATGGGGCTGGAAGCATCTGAAAAACTTCAACGAAACCAATGTCAACACACCAAGAAGCCTCTGCAGTAAACTCACGGAGGTTTTTTCATCCTCAATAAGTTCCTGGCAAGCTTTAAGTATAGGCAAAGCATATCTCTCAACAGCTCCAACATCTCCAACGTTAAGAAACTCATGAAGGCTTTCCAAAGCTAGCTCTGAAGTCTCATCGCCAGCGTTGTTCAGAGATGGTAATGACCACCCAATAAACTGATCAATGAAGCTGCCAAGTACAACATGGTTCTGCCTACCATTTGAGGTGACAGAGATCAAACACAATACAGAGCATAAAGCCCCATATGCTTTAGCTGCTGCAAGACGCACGGAATATAATCTGTAATAATAGTCCAAATCCACAATCAAGATACAAAAGCAACGACATTTGTGAAAAATATCAAGCACTGTGGTAAAAAATTTCAGAGAATAAATTTAATTTGTATTGATTCAGAAACTTTTAAGGGTCCTGACGGCCTTGAAACTACACTTCAGATTGTCAACATCTCCATTATCAAAAATAGTCCGGATTTTTGGTATTTACAAATATATTAGGCATGCCTCTAGGTGGCAGTACACGAGAAGGCGCCAATTTAAAGCCTGAACACAAAAAAAAAATTACGCACTGACAAAAACACACATATACAACAGAGAATGGAGAAACACAACTGAACATAAACTCTAACTCTATGTTGTGGGGGAATTACTTGTCGGATATTAGTTGAGAGAAGCCTTTACAGAGATAAGAGGCGGAATGTGCGACCAGAAGAGAATTAGGAGGGTATAGCACGGCGCGGTGGAGGGAGGTGAGGGCAGAGAGACGAGACGACTCATCTTCTTCAGAAACGGTGGCAGTGTTGGGTGCAAGTGCGGATGACGAGGAATCGTCCTTGGGTAGCGCCGCAGCGAGGAGCGCCGCCAGCTGCTGTTGGTGGTGGTGAAGCCCTTGCATCGTGTCTCCACTGCATTTCTCTTGGTGAACAAATGTTGGGCTTTGGGTTTTCCGCTGCCGTCACGAGAAGATTGGGAATGGGGGATCCCAAGGTATTGATGTTCCCACCGGTGCCAGAATGGTGATAACGGTTTATGTATTTTTTTGATTTTATATGATCATTGATGCTGCACATGGGCACTGAATTTAGGTTACTCTTGGATGAATTTAGTTTGCGGGGAAAATTTGAAATTCATGGATTTTGATTTTATTTAATTGTTAATAATGAAATAATAGATTAAATTCTAAATTTATACGCTATTTATTTGCACATTAGTTATAGAGTAACACTCATGTTAGACCGTCTCACGATGAGTCTCACGAATTTATCACCGTGAGACGGATCGACCCGATACAATATTCGGATCTTAGGTCAAAATCTTCTCACTTTCCAATTCTGATCGGTTGGCCATAGAGGAGATCATGAAAACACTGCCGCCAAGACCCATGCTCTCGCAACCTCCGCCTCCGCCGCGCCGCGCCTCGCCTGGCCAACCCCTTCCTCCACCACACCCGCCGCATCGGGGCCTTCAATTCTCGCCAAAACCGACGCAATTTTCCCTCTTTCAATCAAACCGATATGACATTGCTCCCTTCTTCGGATTCGTCGGCAAAGCTACAGCCCTTGTATGTATTCTCATGTAAATATTTTATGATTTGTCCCCTTTGATGTGATCTTTTCTTAATTTTTGTTTATATATGTTTCGATCTTGTGTTCCATGAAAGAAATGGATGAATACGACATTTTTTATTCATTGTTTTGGTTTACAGTAGACTCATGGTTGATGAAGAATTTACCTTTCACACGCTTGTTGGCTTGTTTCTCAAAGGTGTTTCTGTTGATCAAAGAAAAATTTAGGGTGCCCTGCTTTGTGGGGTTTCGGAGCTGGGTTAATAGCTCTCAAATATCCAGTAATATTGTACTGGGGTTTCAATAATGTTGATGAAATTTTACGCACTAGAAAAGACTGCGTCAGCACCTGGAATATGGCTTCTAACTCAATTGTATGCTGCAAAAGTGGTGGCCACTACTCTATGTAAAGGGTCTGGTCTTCTTGGTGGTTTATATGCTCCACATTTGATGATTGGTGCTGCAGTGGGTGCTTTTTTTTCTATACAATTTTGATAACATTACATCTGCCACTATCGAGCTCTGTTGCGGGTTGGAATGGCTGCAACATTAGCTTCTGTTTGTTCAGTCCCTTTAACTTCAGTTCTTCTCCTCTTTGAGCTGACTACAGAATATTGGTTCCTCTCATGGTATGTCTGAATAAGAGAATATTGACTCTCGTCTACTTGTCTGTCCTTTTTGGAAATACCAGTCTTATTCTCTGATAGTCGCATGTTTACTTGTTGCGATGCTTGATCTTATATTAGTGTCGTATAGCTTCTTTTTCTTGCTAGACAAGTTGATCTCTTTAACAAGTGTTACAATAGCATTATTTTCTTAATCGGTGAGCATCACCATGTTGTTATGGAATTTGGCAATGGAAAGAGGTGCTTGATTATAGAGTGAGGATGTGGTTACTGTTGTTCATTTGGACTTTTTACTTGCATTTGGAAATTACCGAGGGATAATTTTCTATGCAAGAAATATTGAAAAAGCTTTAGAGAATTCATAATCTTACACCATTACTCATTTCTCCCAATATTAAAGTATTTTTCAGATGATCATGAATATGAGCGCGTCCGCACACACACATCCAAAACAACAAAACTTGAAAATTGCAGAAATTGAGGTTGCGGAGAAGATTGTAGATAATGGGGTTGCGAATGGTTGCTAGGTTTCACCACGACAAAAAGGGAGAAGAAATGTTTAGTGTTTGAAGATATTAACATTTCAATTTCTCTCTTCCTAGCTTTCAAGTATGCTTGGTGGTTGCGAATAATTTTGTAGTCGTCGATTTATGTAAGGTTTTTTTAGCTGATAGAGGAAATTGTAACCGAAGATAGCGTCTATTTTAATAAATGAAGGTGTTTTTTAAAAAAAAAAATTATATTTGGCCGAAGCTATTTGTCCAATTTGTATGTTTTTTAGATATGATTTTATCATTGGAAAGTTAAATACTTAAATTTTCATGATCAAATCTGAAGAATCTCAATAGTTAACGGAATCGCGCTAGTGATTAAATATTTCAGCCCCATAACCTTTATGTTTGACGTTGAGATATTTTCAATTTCCCAAAGGTTTTGATGCAGAGGAAATGCAAATGGTCTCCTAAGGCCATCTCCAACCACAAAAATCATTTTGGTGCAAATTTTGCACTAAAATAGTGTAATTTTTGCACCAAATACAACATTCATCTCCAACCCATTTACATCAAATCTTGCACCAAAAGAAATATTCTCGAAATATTCCTTTTATTTTTCATATATTAATTATTATTATTCTATATTTTAAATAAATAGATATTAAATTAATATAGATTAAATTAAAATAATTATTATAATACTTTTTTATTAATATTTAATTATTAAAACAACAAATTAATATTAAATTATTATTTATAATTTAAAAAACAAATAAAATATAAAAAAAGTCATTATTATTTGAAAAACAAATAAATACAACAATTAAAAAAATAATAAAATAATTAAAAAATATAAAAAAATAATAATAAGGGCTGCGCCAATTCCTGCGCCATATTTGGCGCAGGAGTACATGGGGCGCTATTTTGGGCAACATGGGGCGCTATTTTGGTGCCCAAAATAGCGCCCCCGTTGGAGCTCCACTTTGCACCAAAATGGTGCAAAATGCACCATTTTGGTGCTTGGTTGGAGATGTTCTAAAGGTTTTGATGCATTTCATGAACTTGTGACCAAAAATTAATTATTTTAATCAAATAAACATTATTTAAAAATTAATACTTTTGTATTTTTCGAGAATTTAATACTTTTGATCTAAAAGTAAAAATATCATTCATATAAACATAAATTACAAATTAATGTTTTTGAACTAAAAAGTAATATTTTTATAGTAAAAACTAATAATTTTGACATTAAAACTAATACTTTTGAATCAAATAAGCATATATTACGAAAATAATATTTTTAAAAATATTTTTTGACATAAAACGTAATATTTTGTCATTAAAACTAATACTTTTGACATAAAAAAATAATAATTTTTAATCAAATAAACATATATTACAAATTAATATTTTGAGATAAATTAAAGGTAATACTTTTACTATGACAACTAATATTTTTGACATAAAAAGTAATACACTGAAATTGCAATTCTTGCTAATTTTCTTCTTAAATTTTTGATATTATGATGTTCTTTTATTCAATTAAAAAACTTCTTTTGCAAGTGTGTATACGTTGAGAGAATCTGGTGGTTTCTTATGTCAAAAATATTAGTTTTTATTCTAAAAATGTTAGTTTTTATATCAAAATTATTACTTTTAACATATCCAAATTTAAAATAAATAATATTATTTTTTGTCAAAATTATTAATTTTTGTGCTAAAAATATTAATTTTTATATCAAACGTATTACTTTGTAATATATGATTATTTGACAACAAATATATTATTTTTCAGTAAACAATATTAAATAGTATTTTTTATGTTAAAAGTATTATTAATTATGCAAAAATTATTCGTTTCATGTAAAAAATATTAATTTGTAATATATGTTTATTTTACATTTTGGTTTTTGGTAAACAACATAAAGTATTATTATTTTGTTCAAACGTATTAGGTTGTATGCTAAAAGTATTATTTTTATGTCAAAATTATTGCTTCTAACTTATGTTTTGACATAAAAATTATTATTTTTTACAAACGTATTAGCTTTTATGTTAAAAGTATTATATTTTTCAGTCGGAAGTATTAATTTTAACGTATGTCAAATTACACACGTTAGAAGTAATAATTTTAACATAAAACATAATACTTTTGACCAAAGAACTAGTACTTTTAACTATTAAATACTAATATTTTTTATGTCGAACTTTCATACGTTCGAACTAATATTTTTCATATAAAAACTAATACGTTTATCATAAAAATTAATATTTTTCACAAAAAATTAATACTTTATAATGTCAAATTAGCACACGTTAGAAAGTAATACTTTTCACATAAATTAATACTTTTGACCAAAAAATAATATTTTCACAGAAAAAGTAATATTTTTTTATGTTAAATATATAGACACACACAAATGGATATTTTTTTGTCATCATCGATTTAATATAAGGTTTTTTTTAGCTGAGAGAGGAGATTGTAACCGAAGATAACGTCTATTTAATAAATGAATGTTTTTTTAAAAAAAATTATATTTGACCGAAGCTATTTATCCAATTTATATACTTTTTAGACATGATTTTATCATTAGAAATTTAAATACTTAAATTTTCATAACCAAATCTGAAGAATCTCAATAGTTAATGGAATCACGCTAGTGATTAAATTATTTCAGCCCCATAACATTTAAGTATGACGTTGAGATATTTCCAATTTTTCGAAGGTTTTTATGCAGAGGAAATGCAAATGGTCTTCCAAAGGTTTTGATGCATTTCATGAACTTGTGATAAAAAATTAATTATTTTAATCAAATAAACATTATTTAAAAATTAATACTTTTGCATTTTTCGAGAATTTAGTATTTTTAATCTAAAAAGTAATAATTTCATTCAAATAAACATAAATTACAAATTAATGCTTTAGAACTAAAAAAAAATACTTTTATTATAAAAACTAATAATTTTGACATTAAAACTAATACTTTTAAATCAAATAAGCATATATTACGAAAATAATATTTTGACATAAAACGTAATACTTTTGACATAACAAATAATACTTTTTAATCAAATAAACATATATTACAAACCAATATTTTTTAGATAAAGGTAATAATTTTACTATGAAAAATAATATTTTTTACATAAAAATTAATACAAAAAAAATCTATTTCTATGCTTGACATCTTTGTCACCATCTATCATATGCTTGACATCCTGATATTTTGTTATCTTTGTTGGTTTTTTTAGGATATTTTATGCTGAAACTCGTAATAAGCTCGCCCAAGTTTGAAAACACAGAGCTTTGCATTGCATCAAACACAGAGCAGCCTCACATACATGAAGCAAAACATTTAGAGGTGTGAAATCAAGTATACATATGACTCCAAAAGTCAAGAACTCTCAATTGATATCCAACATATGAATTGAACATAACCTGTGGTGCTAGAGCTTAAGAGGATGTGATAATTTAATGTGTTTCGGCAGTGTGACATGTTTTGAACATTTCAGGTCCCGATCGACTATGGTACCGGATCCACATAGCCGAAACAAACATAAGAAATGTAAACTCAAGATGCTAGATGCTCTTGAGTTTCAATTCAAGGATCGGCGTCACCATAATGTCTAGTGTGTCACCTAACTGTAGTTGATGGAAAGAATCAGCTGCAGCTCATGAAATCGATCCACTGCCATTTTAGGTAGTACCATGTGCGCCAACATTTTAATCTGTATAAACTCACGTTTTGTAAGACCCGAAAATATTAAATTATTAATTACGGAATTTGAGATTTAAATTCTGAATATGAGAAAATATTAATTTGAGTACGAAATTAGAGATTTAAATTTCGGTTCGAGAATATTTAATTTGAGGATTTATGGATTTTAAGATTTTAATTTCGAAATTCTTAAATTAAAAGAATAAAATATTTGAATTGATTATTTATGGGATTTAAGATTTAAATGTTGAGTTTGGAATTAAAAAGGATTTAATTAGAAATGAAAGGTTGATTAAGGACCAATTCGCGAATAGTAAGAAGTTCAGGAACCAAGTGCAAATAGCATTGCAAGTGGATATATACACGTGTGAGTCAAGATGGAAACTTGAAATTCAGATTTTGGGCAGAATATATCGAGAAGAGCAAGAAAATAGAAGCCAAGTTATTTTTCTTCACTTCGAAGCTCGGTTCTTTTAATCCGCCCGGCAGATTTTTAAATCGATCGTATATTTGCGACCCTGGTGTCGACGGATACGTTTTGACGTAAGTTTTATGAAGTTATATGATGTTTGAAATTTTAAGATATTGTTATAATTAATATTTGGTTGTATAAACGTGTTCTAGTATATACGACGATATCATATCTAAGACAGATCGAGAAAAGATCGTCGTTTGGACATGTTTATAAATTTTTGAAATGTTTTCAGAAATTTGAAATATTTTGGCTGCCATTTTCGTATATGAGCTGCTGAATTGGTAATGATATTGAGTTTAGATGATTGATAAGATGATGTTAATGCCTTTGGAAATTTCGGTTTCGGTCCGTTACGCCGCCGGTTTGAGATTTTGAATTGATATGAATTCTGAAACTTATGGGCTGCAATTCTTGTGTTTATGCTGAGAATTTAAAGTTTAAAATGAGTTCATATTGAAGAATAGATGAGGTTTAAGCTTTTGGATTTATCAAATTCGAATCGTTCGACACCGGTTTGAATTTTGATTGTTTGAACAAGACTTGAAGTTGTTTAACTTTGTTGAGTTGAAATGATATTGGAAGCTGATATTGAATTGTATATCAATGCATTTCAGATTTGAATTGCAAAAGATCGATTTTGAGTCGGCGAGCTCGAGTTGTTTGAAATTGAATCAAAGCTTGAATCAAGTAGAGCTTGAACAATCTTGATGAGATTGAGCAGAATTGATAAGATTGAAGAGTACTTGATCTAAGTTGAAATAAGTGAGAAGGTTTGAACGTCTTAGAATCAAGATCGAAAGGTATGAATAAACATTTGATAATATGGGAAGAACAACTCGAGATCGTTTTGATGATCGAGTTTCCTAAAATCACATACTTAAATGTTTAAGTTCTCTTAAGTGATTTAATTGTCATTGTTGCTTTTAATGGTTATTATGTGATTACATGTTCAAGATGTTTTACAGTATTGTATGATTTAATGCATCAAGATTATGTTGCATTCATCTTGAACCCTACCTTGAAAAGCATAGAGGACTGATTGGCCTATACTGTGAAATGACGTTTGGAGGACTATAGATGAGTGGATTGGATTGTAGATTCACTTCCAGAGCTAGATGACTCACTATAGTTGCAACAAAGTCAGGGGAATTAAGATACTTGATGCCTCCTCGATTGAGAGAGTCGATGGTTGTTTTGAGATTTTATTCCCCGGGATCCCAAGAATCGAGATTTTATTGTTATCAGACTTGATAGCCTATTCCTTGAAACAAGCATTGCATTTATGCATTAGCCTAGAGATTTTTATGGCTTAGAATATGCGTTTATAAATGCTAACATGTTATTGTTTGTCATTCAAGATATGAATGTGTTTATATGTTTGGTATGATATTACCATAGATGAACAGACATGCTTTAAGAAATTAAGAATTGATTATGCTTCCGTGATTTACATGTTATTACATGTTTTATGATTTAAGATTATTATGGCATATAGAGATTCAGTATGCTTAAATGATATATATGTATGTCTTTCATCCTGAGATTTATTCTCACCGAAGTTATCCGGTTGTTGCTTTGTTTGTATGTGTGCATTGCATCAGGTTGGGCAGAAGCGAGTCAGGCAGAACTTGGATAGCTTGAGACGAAGACATAGATGTGGGGCTTTGGGATTAAATACTAGATTGCTGTCAATTGCATGTTATAAGGTGTTGGATTAGTTTGGGATTTGAAAACTTAGATTTGATTTTATTGTATTGCACCTTATTATGCTCTAAACTTCATGTTATATCTTGAATCTTGTACCTAGATCTTTATAGAGTTGATTTGAGATGTTTAGAATGTTATAAACTGATCAGAAATGTTTAGAACAACAGGAGCAGAATTTTTGGAGTGCAGACCCGTAGGGCATGCGCGCCCAAGCAGCCCTTGTGACGAAGGCCGCGGGGCATGCGCGCCCGCGCATGCAGTAATTTTTTAAAAAAATTATGGCTTACTCTTTTGTTCATTAGATCAGATTGATCATTTGTAAGTCATATTTGATTAAATATTCAGATTGAATATTGTTAGATAATTTTATTTAATTATCCGTTTAAAATTGATTGTATTGTAAGAATTGAGATTAGCACCCGAGGTCCCCACAACATGTGGTATCAGAGTAGAAATTTCTTGGACTAAAATAGAAGTTGAGCGGGGTAGATTGAGTCGCATGCATTTATATTATTGCATAATTATGCTTTACTTGAATTGAGAAATTGCATGCAAACATGATTATTGATTGAACACTGCTTGATCTACTGATATAAGAATTACATGCTTATATGCTGATATGCATGCATGATTATTGAATTCATAAGAGTAATTGAATTCGTTGTAAGCATGTTTTATTTGACAAGCATGAGAATTTGCAAGCATGTGTTATATTCAGAAGCATGAGAATATAGGTATGTTATACTGAATTGTATTCTATAATCTCTATGTTATATATTGCTTATGTTCTAGAGTAAGACAGATTTTGCAGACATAATGAGAACCTCAGACAGAATAGAGCAGTGTTATGGTAAGTCTTGAACCGATAGATATGCTGATTTCACTGAGGAGAATGTTAGTTGAGCAACTTCAGAGATATTATTCACCAACTCAGAAAGATACAGAAGATGCTATGCCTAGAGGATGTTGATTTGAAGAGCTGGATCAATTGTTGAGTTGAGAATACTCAGATGACCATAGAACCAGCCTGATTTTATATCAACTCCATGGCTTAGCAAGAAGTTGGTGAATTGTGAAGAAAAGATTTTTGAAGAGCAGAGGTATTAAAATGGTTTGGCAGGTATGTAAACAGAATTATTTCTTTCTGCATTTGATAGAGAAGATAGAATAGCAGAATTTTCCAAACTGAAGCATGACAACTTGAATGAGTTGATTGAAGTCATTGATAGAAAAAAGAAATCATGAACCAGTGGTAGGAGGCAAATTGGAATTTTATTCACGCCTCCGTAGTTGCGAAAATTTCGATCATCACCTTCATTACAGATTTCATAGCAGTACAGCTATGAAGCAAAAGGTAGTGACCACAACAACAAAGACCGATTTAGTCTAAGGATTAGTATTTTCAGAAGTATGAGAATAGCCTCCCTAGCTGAAGCAGATCAAGAGGAAATTTGAATCGAGAACAATCTCATAGGCAATAAGCAAGTACAGAAGATTGGGCTCAAGCTGCACCAGATAATGATATTGCAGGTAATTGAGTTAATTCTAATTAACCTGCTTATATATTAATTGCAGTGAATACATTCATAGATCAGTGATTTGTTATGCTACAAATTTTATCTGGTGAGCCTCTATGAATTGTATTTGCTGAGTCTTTGCCTTTGAATAGATGAAAAACATTTGAAAGATTAGTCAGAAAAGATGAAATATAAATTAGAGGAAATAAGATTGAATTCGATAATAAAAGATTTAGGTTACTAAGCTAGAATGCATTATAGATATTAATGCAATAATTGAGTATCCGTTAACAGCTGATTGAATCCGGGAAATGATTAAGTTAGATCAGCAATAGAAATGACTAGAAATTTATGATATGAGTTTCAGAACATAAGATTCCTTTTATGTCGGTACTGAGTATATCAAGATTAAAATAGAAGAGTGTCGGAATAATTTTAGCCGTTGTACTAGATCAGTAGAGAACCAATCTAGAATTGACAGATATGTCAGTGGTTAGATGAATTATTCTGACCTTTCTACGAAATGAAAGGAGTTCTATATAGAGTGATGTCTAGTACAAAGGTATTATGACAACTCGTATAGAAGAGCACTACTTGAACTGAAGAACTCCAGAAACAGCAGAATATTGATTAGCAAAGAATTATCCTAGTACCGAAGTGGTTATTAATTCTAGGACAATAATTTAAGTCGAAAAGATGATATTCGACTATTGTCAAAAGGGAATTAATAGATAAACTCATATCAATAGAGAATAAGAAAAAAAAGTTACAGTTGAGCCTTATCTTTAATTTTTGCTGAAGCTATTACATCATAGAAATCACGATTCTTGAATCTCTTGATATTGATTCTAAGGTTTTTGTTATTTGACCTCAATCGATCTTGATTGACTCTTATTTCTTTGCTAGAGTCTGATATGATTTATTCTTTTTTATTTTTATGATGCAAGTGAGTTGGTATCACTTAGCAGATTTTGTCATTCAGAATATGTAATTTTGGATGACCTTGATTTGAGCAAGTTTCTTTGAGTCTAGATTCGAGAATTGTTGATAATTTAATGTATATATTTAGTGTATTTTGAAGTCTTTGGCTCATAACTGATAGAAATTTTGATATAGAGTACCAACAAGATTTATGGGTTGATTGCATGATTTGCCTTTCATTAGGAAATGGAAAGAAGGAATTAGATAACTGCTTGATCGAGTGATTACAGATCTGTACTTTTGTACTTGAGTTTATAACACAGATACTCAAACCAGCAGAAATGTTGCAATCCAAGCTAAGTGAGATTGGTTTGGAAAGATTAAAACAACATCGATATTAGATTAACCAGTTAGAAATTTGATTGAGAATGCTAGATTAAGATATGAGATAAGACGGCAGATCAGAACAGATGAATTTTGCGATGAATAATCATTTGAGTATGCCAGATGTTCTATAACTGGGACATCAGATTCTGAAAGAGGCATACTACAACAGATTTTATATCCATCCCGTTGTTTGAAAATGTATTAATTACTTGGAAAGCAGTATTGGTGAAAGAAAATGAAAACAGATACTACAGAATTAAAAAATTTAAATACTAAATTTTCAGTAAAAGAAGCAGAAAAGAGGGAACCAAGTTGTTTATGTAACAGTTTAGTTACTTAAGAGCTGAAATAATATTAACTTTTGAAGATTTTAGTTCGAAACTATTCAAATCGTCATGATTTTGCGATTTAGATTGTGGTAGATTGATCGAGCAAATACTACCACGAAAAATCAACTTTTATATATATATATATATATATATATATATATATATATATATATCAAGTAGGCTCGAATAAATTCGCAAGTGCACGAGTCAAGTAATAATATAGTGTACAGAGTACGAGTATCGTCCCACAGAGATTGATTTATGACAAAATTACCTCAAGTATGATTCTTTAATTAATTATAACGATAGATGGAGAATAAATTAATAAACTAAAATAAAAATAAGAATTAAAAGCAACAATAAAGTAAGCTAAGAAAATAAATAAATGATTGTTAGGATCTCGATTCACCTACCTCTTTATTCTCTAATGATTGAATTTTAATTCTAAAGTCATGCTTTTGTCGGAATTCCCTAATCTATCAATATACTCTCTCGAGCTTTATTAATCTAATTTACAAATTGTAATAACCAAGTCTCCTTGCGTTATTTAACAATTGCAATTGCATTAATGATTTATGGAATCCTCTAGCTTTCGACCTGGTGGACTATGACTATCAACATGTATCCAACCTCATATCTCTATGCAAGTTGTAGATCCATGGATTATATTACCCTTTTATGTCATAAAATCTCCTCTCGGTATTAATTATAACAAATAAAATCAATAAGAAATTGATCAAACTCCAAAATTGCAATAAACACAATAATATAATCAAGAACGCTTAAAAACCAAATTCAATCTTCAAGAATAAATCAAAACATAGTTTTGGGGGTAGGATCCCCTAAATCCCAACAAATAAAAGAAAAAGAAAAGAGAAAACTAGTTTGTACGGTTCTTAAATTTCTCAAGTTTCCTCCCTCTTCACGTTCTTCTCCTTGGATGGCCGCCTCCTCCCTTAAATCTAATCTTTGGATCCCTTAAAACGTCAGAATTTTTCCTATTTACAGTGCCCAAGAGTTCTTTCCATGTAAGACACCCGCAAAATATAAATTTCCAACTTCGCGAGGGCGCTCGGTCAGTAAAAAATGACGAACTGAGCGCTGAAAATTATTCCTGCTTTCTACCTGTTTTTATATGCGGCGCTCGGTCTGCAATAAATTGCAGATCGGGCGCCCCTGTTTCTTCCCAGCGCGCGACATTTTTGAAAAATTCATAACTTAAGTTCTAACCGTCGAATTGAGCTGAAATTTTGACAGCATCTTCAAAACATCATGAAAGTGAATTTGGACGGTGGAGATTTGATTTGTAGCTCTCTAAAATTAAATTTTAATTTTTGACCAAGGCTGCTCCGTAATTCATTCTTCAAAAATTCATTTTCCTACAAAATTAACCCGAGGAGTGAAATATACAAGCATGTACTAAAACAAATAAAAACACATAAAAACAATATGAATGCACAAAAAATAGACATAAACCTATCATGAAATAATGCACACAAAATGCACTTATCAACACCTCCATACTTAACTCTTGCTCGCCCTCGAGCAAGACATACAAAAATAATATGCAAACACAAACATAAGCAAGAAATAATCATGAATGTGCATATCCTTCAATAAGTTCAATCACAAAATAAAATCACACACGCTCTCAACTTTTCATAATACACCTTCGGTTTAACATGAACGTGTGCGTGTGAACTATCATTTCAGTTTCATACAACTTAGACAAAATTCGTCTCAAAACTGCTTAGCGACCTATGACATATCAGTGCAAGTTTCACTCTTCAAGACAACATTCCTTCCAATGACCTCTAGACACCCACCTCCCTTGAGATAATGAATTACACACCTCCGGATTTTGCACCCGGTATTGCTTTAACCCCAATAATTATCCGCTGACTTAGCTATAACTGGCTAGGATACAAAAAATCTTTATATTTTTTTTCTAATCCCCTCGTCTATAGCCCGGATGGAGCATCAACCCCATTTAATCCGCATACTTAGCCTTTAATTTGCTCTTTTAGGATTTAAATCCTTTCAAGGCCCGGATGGAATTGTAAATTTTTTTTTTCTAGGTGCGTCCAATATCATAAGTGTCATACTAGAGCCTCATCAAAATTCATAGAACACAATTAAGATCCACAAACCACCTATTTCCGTGCAATGGTCAAACAGACAGAAACTTCATCAAATCTTTCGTTACAATCCACTGGTCTAACACAAGTGCTTATAAATATTCACGGTTCAACCTACAGTTTCTCATGTCAAGTCAAGAGCAAATTTTTTTCAAAAATCAATTTTTTCAAATAAACTTATCATCATTGACTATTATGACTCATCCTACTCATGCAAGACAAAACAAACAACAACAAAAATAAACTAAATGCAAACAAACACAAAACATGACAGATGCAACACAAACAAAACAAACAATGCAATAAACTAGTCTACCCCCCATACTTATCCAAAGCATTGCCCTCAATGCTTCAGAACAATGAAAAAAATGAGAAACGAACAAATGCAACACAAAAATAAACACAATGAAAACAAAATAACACTCCCCTGGTCAATCATCGTGGTGTGAATCCATCTGCCGCTGCTGCACCACATCTCTTAGGCCATCAATATTCCCATATATTCACCTTGCAAATCAAAATTTTTGATGGATTAAACATGATCAACTCAATATAAAGCAACAACTAGATAAAAACTAACACTTAAAAAATGAAGTAAAAATCTTGGGTTGCCTCCAAATTAATGCTTGATTTTCAGTCTTCGGCTCAACCCTCAGAAACACTCATCAAAGAGCGGTTGATGCCCAAAGTAAGTGTCATATGACACCACCAATGGGTCTTTGTTCCATGTGCCCTCAAGCTTGGCCAGATGTATGCAGTTTAAGCTTATCACCTCAACAACACTCCATAGCAGCTGATAAACATGGGAAGATAACATATCTATAGGTTCTCGGAGAACAAATTCTTGTGAAATTGGTATTCGAGGTGTATTTGCATATATTTTCTCCTTCAGAACACCTTCTGGTTGAGGTTCAATGGGAAGAGAAGACTCAAACACCTCAATATTTTCAACATGAATTGATTCGCACTCCAAATCATGGTTCTCTGAGTCATCATCATCGAACCAAATTTGGGGGATCACTGTTTGAGTATCTTTCTTCACTTCATGTTCTTGGTGTTCATGGAGAATTGATATTTTGATATTCTCTATATTCTCCTCAAGGTGGCATCTAGAATTGATTAGATCTTCTATAGCTCGCTCGTTCATGGCCACGTACATGTCCACCATATCCTTCAGTGAATGGAACATAAATTGAGAACAACTTACCTCCTCTTCTTGAAGCTCGAATGGTTGGTCTGAAAATTCTGGGTAATGACATCTTTTGGGTCTTGGTGGCTCCAAATATATGGTGTAAGATCCCAATACCCGTAGTAGTCAAATTCTGCCATATCCTCTAGTATGTATATCACACTGTCATCATCTCGAAAAAATAGTGGACAAACAGTTTTCAAAGCTCCATTAATTACCCATCTCCTTGTCACTGCATCTAAACCATTAAGAAAAAAATTTAAGAAGTGAATAATTTGAAAAATCATGATACCGGAAGTTGTTCGCTAATTTATTGAATCTCTCCCATGATGCATAGAATGGCTCTTCATGTTGCTGGGTAAAACTCATGAATACTTTTCGATGGAACATCTCAAAGTATTACATAGATGAATTCCCGCAAAAAGAAAATAGAAAATGGTAGATCACGCAGGAATAAAATAGAATAAAGAAATAAAAAAAATTAACTAAAGATAACAAGAAGTAAAATTTTTCTATTCAATCCCCGACAACGGCGCCAAAAACTTGATTGAGCAAATACTACCACGAAAAATCAACTTATATATATATATATATATATATATATATATATATATATATATATATATATATATATATATATATATATATATCAATTAGGCTCGAATAAATTCGCAAGTGCACGAGTCAAGTAATAATATAGTATACAGAGTACAAGTATCATCCCACAGAGATTGATTTATGATAAAATTACCTCAAGTATGATTCTTTAATTAATTATAACGATAGATGGAGAATAAATTAATAAACTAAAATAAAAATAAGAATTAAAAGCAAAACAATAAAGTAAGCTAAGAAAATAAATAAACGATTGTTAGGATCTCGATTCACCTACCCCTTTATTCTCTAATGATTGAATTTTAATTCTAAAGTCATGCTTTTAAAGGAAATTTCATAATCTATCAATATACTCTCTCGAGCTTTATTAATCTAATTAACAAATTGTAATAACCAAGTCTCCTTGCATTATTTAACAATTGCAATTGCATTAATAATTTATGGAATCCTCTAGCTTTCGACCTGGTGGACTATGACTATCAACATGTATCCAACCTCATATCTCTATGCAAGTTGTAGATCCATGGATTATATTACCCTTTCATGTCATAAAATCTCCTCTCGGTATTAATTATAACAAATAAAATCAATAAGAAATTGATCAAACTCCAAAATTGCAATAAACACAATAATATAATCAAGAACGCTTAAAAACCAAATTCAATCTTCAAGAATAAATCAAAACATAGTTTTGGGGGTAGGATCCCCTAAATCCCAACAAATAAAAGAAAAAGAAAAGAGAAAACTAGTTTGTACGGTTCTTAAATTTCTCAAGTTTCCTCCCTCTTCACGTTCTTCTCCTTGGATGGCCGCCTCCTCCCTTAAATCTAATCTTTGGATCCCTTAAAACGTCAGAATTTTTCCTATTTACAGTGCCCAAGAGTTCTTTCCATGTAAGACACCCGCAAAATATAAATTTCCAACTTCGCGAGGGCGCTCGGTCAGTAAAAAATGACGAACTGAGCGCTGAAAATTATTCCTGCTTTCTACCTGTTTTTATATGCGGCGCTCGGTCTGCAATAAATTGCAGATTGGGCGCCCCTGTTTCTTCCCAGCGCGCGACATTTTTGAAAAATTCATAACTTAAGTTCTAACCATCGGATTGAGCTGAAATTTTGACAGCATCTTCAAAACATCCTGAAAGTGAATGTGGACGGGAAGATTTGATTTGGAGCTCTCTAAAATTAAGTTTGAATTTTTGACCAAGGCTGCTCCGTAATTCATTCTTCAAAAATTCATTTTCCTACAAAATTAACCCGAGGAGTGAAATACACAAGCATGCACTAAAACAAATAAAAACACATAAAAACAATATGAATGCACACAAAATAGACATAAACCTATCATGAAATAATGCACACAAAATGCCCTTATCAACACCCCCATACTTAACTCTTGCTCGCCCTCGAGCAAGACATACAAAAATAATATGCAAACACAAACATAAGCAAGAAATAATCATGAATGTGCACATCCTCCAATAAGTTCAATCACAAAATAAAATCACACACGCTCTCAACTTTTCATAATACACCTTCGGTTTAACATGAACGTGTGCGTGTGAACTGTCATTTCAGTTTCATACAACTTAGACAAAATTCGTCTCAAAACTGCTTAGCGACCTATGACATATCAGTGCAAGTTTCACTCTTCAAGACAACATTCCTTCCAACGACCTCTAGACACCCACCTCCCTTGAGATAATGAATTACACACCTCCGAATTTTGCACCCGGTATTGCTTTAACCCCAATAATTATCCGCTGACTTAGCTATAACTGGCTAGGATACAAAAAATCTTTATATTTTTTTTCTAATCCCCTCGTCTATAGCCCGGATGGAGCATCAACCCCATTTAATCCGCATACTTAGCCTTAAATTTGCTCTTTTAGGATTTAAATCCTTTCAAGGCCCGGATGGAGTTGTAAATTTTTTTTTTCTAGGTGCGTCTAATATCATAAGGGTCATACTAGAGCCTCATCAAAATTCATAGAACACAATTAAGATCCACAAACCACCTATTTCCGTGCAATGGTCAAACAGACAGAAACTTCATCAAATCTTTCGTTACAATCCACTGGTCTAACACAAGTGCTTATAAATATTCACGGTTCAACCTACAGTTTCTCATGTCAAGTCAAGAGCAAATTTTTTTCAAAAATCAATTTTTTCAAATAAACTTATCATCATTGACTATTATGACTCATCCTACTCATGCAAGACAAAACAAACAACAACAAAAACAAACTAGATGCAAGCAAACACAAAACATGACAGATGCAACACAAACAAAACAAACAATGCAATAAACTAGTCTACCCCCATACTTATCCAAAGCATTGTCCTCAATGTTTCAGAACAATGAAAAGAATGAGAAACGAACAAATGCAACACAAAAATAAACACAATGAAAACAAAATAACACTCCCCTGGTCAATCATCGTGGTGTGAATCCATCTGCCGCTGCTGCACCACATCTCTTAGGCCATCAATATTCCCATATATTCACCTTGCAAATCAAAATTTTTGATGGATTAAACATGATCAACTCAATATAAAGCAACAACTAGATAAAAACTAACACTTAAAAAATGAAGTAAAAATCTTGAGTTGCCTCCAAAGTAACGCTTTATTTTCAGTCTTCGGCTCAACCCTCAGAAACACTCATCAAAGAGCGGTTGACGCCCAAAGTAAGTGTCATATGACACCACTAATGGGTCTTTGTTTCATGTGCCCTCAATCTTGGCCAGATGTATGCAATTTAAGCTCATCACCTCAACAACACTCCATAGCAGCTGATAAACATGGGAAGATAACATATCTATAGGTTCTCGGAGAACAAATTCTTTTGAAATTGGTATTCAAGGTGTATCTGCATATATTTTCTCCTTAAGAACTCCTTCGGTTGAGGTTCAATGGGAAGAGAAGACTCAAACACCTCAAGATTTTCAACATGAATTGATTCGCACTCCAAATCATGGTTCTCTGAGTCATCATCATCGAACCAAATTTGGGTGATCACTGTTTGAGTATCTTTCTTCACTTCATGTTCTTGGTGTTCATGGAGAATTGATATTTTGATATTCTCTATATTCTCCTCAAGGTGACATCTAGAATTGATTAGATCTTCTATAGCTCGCTCGTTCATGGCCACGTACATGTCCACCACATCCTCCAGTGAAAGGAACATCAATTGAGAACAACTTACCTCCTCTTCTTGAAGCTCGAATGGTTGGTCTGAAAATTTTGGGTAATGAGCATCTTGTGGGTCTTGGTGGCTCCAAATATGTGGTGTAAGATCCCAATACATGCGGTAGTTAAATTCTGCCATATCCTCTAGTATGTATATCGCACTGTCATCATCTCGAAAAAATAGTGGACAACCAGTTTTCAAAGCTCCATTAATTACCCATCTCCTTGTCACTGCATCCAAACCATTAAGAAAAAATTTAAGAAGAGAATAATTTAAAAAATCATGATACCGGAAGTTGTTCGCTAATTTATTGAATCTCTCCCATGATGCATAGAATGACTCTTCATGTTGCTGGGTAAAACTCGTGAATACTTTTCGATGGAACATCTCAAAGTATTACACAGATGAATTCCTGTAAAAAGAAAATAGAAAATGGTAGATCACGCAGGTATAAAATAGAATAAAGAAATAAAAAAAATTAACTAAAGATAACAAGAAGTAAAAATTGTCTATTCAATCCCCGGCAACGGCGCCAAAAACTTGATCGAGCTAATACTACCATGAAAAATCAACTTATATATATATTGATATATATATATATATAGATATATATATATATATATATATATATATATATATATCAATTAGGTTCGAATAAATTCCCAAGTGCACGAGTTAAGTAATAATATAGTGTACAGAGTACGAGTATCGTCCCACAGAGATTGATTTATGACAAAATTACCTCAAATATGATTCTTTAATTAATTATAACGATAGATGGAGAATAAATTAATAAACTAAAATAAAAATAAGAATTAAAAGCAAAACAATAAAGTAAGCTCAGAAAATAAATAAACGATTGTTAGGATCTCGGTTCACCTACCCCTTTATTCTCTAATGATTGAATTTTAATTCTAAAGTCATGCTTTTGACGAAATTCCCTAATCTATCAATATACTCTCTCGAGCTTTATTAATCTAATTAACAAATAGTAATAACCAAGTCTCCTTGCGTTATTTAACAATTGCAATTGCATTAATGATTTATGGAATCCTCTAGCTTTCGACCTGGTGGACTATGACTATCAACATGTATTCAACCTCATATCTCTATGCAAGTTGTAGATCCATGGATTATATTACCCTTTCATGTCATAAAATCTCCTCTCGGTATTAATTATAACACATAAAATCAATAAAAAATTTATCAAACTCCAAAATTTCAATAAACACAATAATATAATCAAGAACTCTTAAAAACCAAATTCAATCTTCAAGAATAAATCAAAACATAGTTTTGGGGGTAGGATCCCCTAAATCCCAACAAATAAAAGAAAAAAAAAGAAGAGAAAACTAGTTTGTGCGGTTCTTAAATTTCTCAAATTTCCTCCCTCTTCACGTTCTTCTCCTTGGATGGCCGCCTCCTCCATTCAATGTAATCTTTGGAACCCTTAAAACGTTAGAATATTTCCTATTTATAGTGCCCAAGAGATCTTTCCATGTAAAATACCCGCAAAATATAAATTTCCAACTTCGCGAGGGCGCTCAGTCAGTTAAAAATGATGGACCGAGCGCTGAAAATTATGCCTGCTTTCTGCCTGTTTTTAGATGCGGCGTTTGGTCTGCAATAAATTGCAGATTGGGCGCCCCTGTTTCTTCCCAGCGCGTGACATTTTCTAAAAATTCATAACTTAAGTTCTAACCGTCGGATTGAGCTAAAATTTTGACAGAATCTTTAAAACATCCTGAAAGTAAATTTGGACGGTGGAGATTTGATTTCATGCTATATAAAGTTAAATTTAAGTTTTGACCAAGGCTGCTCCGTAATTTATTCTTCAAAAATTCATTTTCCTACAAAATTAACTCGATGAGTGAAATACACAAGCATGCACTAAAACAAATAAAAACACATAACAACAATGTGAATGCACACAAAATAGACATAAACCTATCACGAAATAATGCACACAAAATGCACTTATCATAGATTTCGACAGATTAAAGAATTTGCTGTATTAGATGCAATACATATATGATTAGATAGCTGTTAAGAAATGAGTAATGTTATGAGATTATAAAAATTATTGAAATCTACTGTCGAGATAGAGAATTTAGATTTATTTTGATAGATTGTGGCACTGATTTTCAGATGTTCTGAGTGTGTAGTTGTATAAGATTTCATTATACCATCCTCCGATTATTGGATTATCAGATGTGATTATCTAGATTTCCGAGGATATGCTCAGAACTATAGTACTAGATTCGTAGCTGATTGACTTTCTGGCACTTGATTATTGTAATTCCTGTGACAGATATCTGATAGATATAGAGACAGTGTTTTGATTATAAGATGATACGAAAATAAGAATTGTTTGTATATTGAGATAGTTTTTCAGAAATCTCAGCTATCAGATCAGATGTGATTTGAGAAAAGACAGAGAATATGAAGATTGACCTGAACAGAATAAAAACAGAGCAGCATAGACAGAGTTAGAAAATGAGTAACAAATACAAATTTTGAAACCTGAACAGAGTAATCAACAAGAGAGTTCTTTCCAGAGCATAATCAGATTCAGAAAGAGATTTCAGAAGTGAATCAATAATTGATCCTTGTGAGTATTCGATCTAGCTTATTGATTAATACTCAATCTGAATTTCTTAGATATATGAAATATAATTAATATGTATAAGCTGAAGAACATCAACTAGAATCCTTCATGTGAATTCAATCAGATAAAGCAGAAGCCTATAAAATTTTGAGCTAAGTAGAATAACTGATGTAGATTTTGATCAAGAGTCAGAGCCGATCAGATGTAAGTTAACTCAGTGACTACAAAACATTGGAATAGTCATGATTGAAGAAGCGATTAGAAAAAAGAAAAAGAGAAAATATAAGAGAAAATATCTAAAGCTCACAGAATTGAAGTAAGTATTACTTCAGCCAGCTATATAGCTTACGAGATTCAACAATAAGATTGAATGCGATTTCGAGGATGAAATAATTTCTTAGAGGGGAGAAATTTTAAGGCCCAAAAATATTAAGTTATTAATTACGAAATTTGAGATTTAAATTCCGAATATGAGAAAATATTAATTTGAGAATTTACGGAATTATAGATTTAAATTTCTGGTCGAGAATATTTAATTTGAGGATTTACGAATTTTAAGATTTTAATTTCGAAATTCTTAAATTAAAAGAATAAAATATTTGAATTGATTATTTATGGGATTTAAGATTTAAATGTTGAGTTTGGAATTAAAAAGGATTTAATTAGAAATGAAAGGTTGATTAAGGACCAATTCGCGAATAGTGAGAAGTTCAAGGACCAAAGTGCAAATAGCACTTGCAAGTGGCTATATACACGTGTGATTCAAGATGGAAGCTTGAAATTCAGATTTTGGGCAGAAGAAATCGAGAAGAGGAAGAAAATAAAAGCCAAGTTATTTTTCTTCACTCCGAAGCTCGATTCTTTTAATCCGCCCAGTAGAATTTTAAATCGATCGTATATTTACGATCCTGGCATCGACGGCTACGTTTTGACGTAAGTTTTATGAAGTTCTACGATGTTTGAAATTTTAAGATTTTGTTAGAATTAAGATTTGGTTGTATAAACGTATTCTAGTATATATGACGATAGCATATCTAAGACAGATCGAGAAAAGATCGTCGTTTGGGCATGTTTATGAAATTTTGAAATATTTTCAGAAATTTGAAATATTTGGGCTGCCATTTTCGATATGAGCTGCTGAATTGGTTGAGTTTAGATGATTGATAAGATGATGTTAATGCCTTTGGGAATTTCGGTTTCGGCCACCGGTTTGAGATTTTGAATTGATATGAATTCTGAAACTTATGGGCTGCAATTATTGTGTTTATGCTGCGAATTTAAAGTTGAAAATGAGTTCATATTGAAGAATAGATGAGTTTTAAGCTTTTGGATTTATCGAATTCGAATCGTTCGACACCGGTTTGAATTCCGGTTGTTTGCACAAGACTTGTGTAAGACCCGAAAATATTAAGTTATTAATTACGGGATTTAAGATATAAATTATGAATATGAGAAAATATGAATTTGAGAATTTATGGAATTAAAGATTTACTTTTCGGGTCGAAAATATTTAATTTGAGAATTTTTGGATTTTAAGATTTTAATTTCGGAATTCTTAAATTAAAAGATTAAAAATATTTGAATTGATTATTTATGGGATTTAAGATTTAAATTATGAGTTTGGATATTCAAATAATTTATTTTGAGGATGAAATTCGAGCAGGGATCAATTTGCAAATATTGAAAAGTTCAAGGACTAAAATGCGATAAGGTCCAAAATTATTTAATTTTAATTCGAGAATATTTAATTTGAGAATATTTAGAGTTTAGAATTAAATTCTACTATTCTTAAATTATTTAAGATTAAAATTAAATTAAATCGTTTGTCCGAGGACTAATTTGCAAATATGCCAAAGTTCAGGAACTAAAGTGCAATTTGACTTATATATATATATATATATATATATATATATATATATATATCTTATTTCCCCCCCTTAATTATCAGATTACACGTGAGATAACATCAGAAACAAAGGGAGAAGCTCCATTTTCACGCCATTTCCAACCTTTCTAAACTTCAATATCTTTTGATCCGCCCGATAGAATTTCCGATTGATCGTATATTTGCGATCACAGCTTCGAGTGCTCCGTTTTGACGTAAATTTTATGAAGTTATACCATGTTTGAATTTTAAGATGTTGTTAGAATTAAGATTTAATTGTTTAAACATGTTCTAGTATATAATATGATAGCATATCTAAGACGGATCGAGAAAAGATCAACGTTTGAACATGTTGTTGAGTTATTGAATATTTTCTGAAAATGTGAGCTGCTGGTCACGTGTTTAAGTTTCTGAATTGATGATGATATAGTGTTTAGATCATAGTATACATGATGTTTTAGCTTTTGAAAATATCGAATTCGAACCGTTACGCCGTCGGTTGATGTTCACGAATGACTGGAAATACATGCTGCTGATTTCAAATTTGCATAAATGAAATAGGAATGATATGAGTTATATATCAATATCTAGATGATGATTAAGTTATTGGATTATCGGTTTCGAACCACTACATCATCGGTTGGAATTTTGATCACTTGATCAACATTTGAAGTTGTTTAAGCCTTGATGAGTTGAAATGAGTTTGAGAGCTAATATGATTTTGTTTCACATTTCATTTCAGAATTGAATAGATTATAATGAGATTGAATCGAAGATTATAGAAGTCAAATCGACGAGTTCGAGTTCGAATGACTTGAAGTGGTTGAAGTTGAATAAAAAACACCTTCAAGTAGCACCGATTGAAATGAATAGAATTTGATGACAGATTTGGCTAGTTTGAAGTTAATCAGTATATGCAAGATTATGCAACGATTCAAGATGTTTGAATCAAGATCAAAGGTATGAATATACATTAAATAAGATGGGAAGAACAATTCGAGATCGTTTTGATTATCGAGTTTCCTAAAATCACATACTTATATGTTTAAGTGCTATTATGTGATTTACTTGTTATTATTGCCTTGAATGATTATTGAATCATGTGTTCAAGATGTTTTACAATATTATATGATTTAATGCATAAAGATTATGTTGCATTCATCTTGAACCCTACCTTGAAAAGCATAGAGGGCTGATTGGCCTAGATTGCGAAATGACGTTTGGAGAGCTATAGTTGAGTGACATGGATTGTAGATTCACTTCCAGAGCTAGATGACTCACTATAGTTGCACCAAATTCAGGGGAATTAAAATACTTGACGCCAACTCGATTGGTAGATTCGGTGGGTGGTTTGAGATTTTATTCCCTGGGATCCCAAGAACCGAGATTTGATTGTTATAAGACTTGATAGCCTATTCCTTGAAACATGCATTGCATTTATGCATTAACCTAGAGATTTCTATGGTTTAGAATATGTGTTTATAAATGCTAGCATGTTATTATATGCCATTCAAGATGTGAATGTGTTTGTATGCTTGATATGAGATTGCTAAAGATGAACAGATATGCTATAAGAATTTAAGAATCTATCATGCTTCTATGATTTACATGTTATTACATGTTTTGTGACTTAAGATTATTATGGCACATAGTTTCAATATGCTTAAATGATGTATATGCATGTCGTTCATACTGAGATTTATTCTCACCGGAGTTATCCGACTGTTGCTTTGTTTATATGTGTGCATTGCATCAGGTTGGGCAGGAGTTGGTCAGACTTGACAGGGATAACTCGAGATTGAAAGATTAGACGTTGAGATTTTGGTTTAAGAGCTAGAGATGTTTATAAGTTGCTGTCAAATGCATGTTTAGAAGGTGTTAGAATAGTTTGAGATCTAAAAATTTAGACTTGAGTTTATTGTATTGCACCTTGGAAACATGTATGAGATTCTATACTTTGAGCTTCATGTTCTACCTTGAATAATGTGTTTAGATCATCTTAAAATTGATTTGAGATGCTTAAATGTTAGAACACATCAGAAATGCATGGGACAGCTCTATTTAACTTCCTAGTAACTTTGAACTTTGTTATAGTCATCCGGGACTAGCGACTCCAAAGGGATTATTAGGGACGAAGGTATGGTCTGGGAATCTATTTAAGTTTTGGGAGTATTTATTAGCTTAGTTAAGGCTTATAGAACTTGTGTAGTGATACGGTGAACTTTTGAATATAGGCTTGGAACCTAGGATCCTACTAGACTTGAACTAACCTAGAGGTACGTACACATTGACTGAGATTAACAACGAGTATACATGTTTATGTGTTGCATTTATTTGACATTATTATATGTCATGATATATGATTTACCATTTTCCATATTCATATGTCATGTGCATATACACGTTGAGCCTATACCTTGTTATACCTGATTATAGAGCCGCTCAGCTCTATAGCTGTTAGTCTGTCATTGAGAGTACCACGACGGCGGAGACATGTATGTCTGACTACTCTGGTGTACTAGACGAGTGTGGTTGTACCCAGGGTTGATCCGCAAGGTTACAGCACTCATGTGGCGCCTGTACTGAGCATGACCTATCAGATGACCCTTTACCAGTCATCACAGTTGCATGCATCATATACATATGTTTACTCATATTTATGTATTGGGCGTTAGCGCTCACGTCCTATTTGTTATCTTGGACACCCAATTCCACGGGGCAGGTCATAGGATGGACGGAGCCGGTAGTTCGAGGCAGGACTAGGGAGCAGGAGCCTACAAGGGATATTTTATGCAATAGGATTTCAATAAAGCTGTATAATATTTACTTCAAGTTATTTCAATTTGGTTGTATTACTACAATATTAAGCCTTGAACTTTTGTACTAAGATGATATGTAAATTATGGGTTATGTTTTCGCACTTTTTTCTCTGTTTAGTATTTATGATTGAATTAAGTTTAATGCATGCCATAGTTGTCAGTTAGTAGGTGATTTAATGTTAGGTCACTACATTTTTGGTATCAGAGCATGCTTAGATTTTGGGATTAGTACTTGGGATTTAGCCTATATTTGAGTGATTTTGCGCATTTGGGATTTTAAATGTGCAAATCTTTTCAGATAATGGTTGATGGAGGTAACGAGAGCCATGGTAGTGTTGGCCAGGAAGGTGGTCATCAGCATCGTCACCATCACCATCATCATGAGGATCGATATTGTGAGACCCCGTTTCTAATCCTCTATTATCGAATAATTAAACATAATCGAACACAATAAACCGCGGAAAATGAATCAATTTTTTTTTTAAAAGCACTGCGCGCCCGCGCCATAATCAGGCGCGCCCGCGCCGAGCCTTCGCAAAACAATGGCGCGCCCGCGCCAAGAACCAAGCGCCCGCGCCCTCTCTTCAAAAATCAACAACGCGCCCGCGCCAAGAACAGCGCGCCCGCGCCCTTGCTTCGAAAATCAACAGCGCGCCTGCACCAAGAACAGCGCGCCCGCGCCCTCGCTTCGAAAATCAACAGCGCGCCCGCGCCGCCCTCTCGAACTGCTGAAATCCAGGGCAAAAAAAGAAAAGTCTAACAAACTAAACTCAAAAACTCAAGCAACCAAGGTTCAAACATCATAAATACATGAGATCTAAGGAGTTGAAACACCAACAAAACGATGTTTAACAGTACAAGTTTGACGGTAGGGATTCGTTCGACTAAACAAAATAGTACAAATCCAAAAGGAACGACCCTAAGATACACGGTGTCTCACTTCCATCATCACACCCCGAGCTAACCCAAACGACTTGGTCCAGCTCCTGATCCTCCTGTTGCCAAGTACACATACAAACAAAGACAACAGCTGGATAAACCGGTTAGAAATATAATTTCTAAGTAAAAGAGACAGACATGCAATATCAAGTAAACACCTCGGATTGAAATGTAATAATCAGTAATAAATCAAAATGAGAATGAATAAATGCATGACTTCAAAACTCGGGACTATCAAATCAGATAATCGAAATATCAATCGTTATTCGGTTGGGATCCCGGGGCCAAGTCTTCACAACAACTCACCGACACACCCATTCGGGGTGGATGTCATTCAACTCAACCCCTAGACTTCAGAGCAACTATAAGAAGTATTCTGGCATTTGGAAAAACTAGAAATCCAAAGCCACTTCAATATAGCTCCCTAAATCGTCTAATTTCAAAACGAATCGAGAAATCGGCTCAATATGGAATGCAAGTGAAAATAGAATAACAATCAAATTCACTCAAGAAAATAAACATGTAGTATGTGATTTTTGGGAACTCGAGAATAAGTCGATCTCGAGTATTCGTTCCCATTCATTTCATTGTCGACTTTTACCTTTTCTCGAAGCTTCAAGTGATTCCTGTCAACAAGAGATAACTTGCCATCATAGTCTATTCGGATAACAAACTCAAAGTCGATACAACAATCAATAATATACCGTCTTCAATTCTTCAATCGATAAACAAGTCCCCAAGTTCGATCAACTCCCAAATCCTCAATCAACTGCCAAAACATCGAATACGGACTCAAAATCAATTCGGAATTCAAACTCAATCAAATTCGATATTCAACTAGACCGAACCAAAAACCGATAACTCGAACTCGATTTCGATGGCATAACGGCTATAAATTGACTATCCGAAAATACAAACCATCAAACAACAATCACAATAACTCAATCATCATCACAATCCATCAAAACAACTCAAATCCAACTTCAATCAAAATCACCATTTTCGAATTTCACCTCTAAAATCATATAAAATCCAAACTTCGTTCTTTTTCCAAACCGACTTCGAATACACGATCTATACTAGCTCAAGAACGACATACTCCAATATTATCAAATTCTGACAACTCAACAAAATCAAAGTTCAAGAGATCGTAGCAAAACTTACGTCTAAATGAAGCCCTCGTTGCGGTGATCGTGAATCTCAAATTGGAATTGAAATCTAACGGTCGGATCGAGCGAATTGAGCGGAAAGAAAGCTCAAAAAGGCGTCTCCCATGGCTGATGAACGGTACGCACGGATGGGGAGGAAGGAAGAAGGAGAGAGTGATGGTGAGGTGATGGGTGATGGTCAACTTGCCTCTAATAATAATATATATATCCAACTTTTGCATTTCAGTCCTTTATTTCTCCAAGTTGCAAAGTAACCCCCTGTTAAATATCAAAACGATCCTCAATCACTAACAATTCTGGTTATCTCGATTAAACTCAATTATAATAAAATCAGGGCATTACAATTCTCCCCCTCTAAGATTCGATTTCGTCCTCGAAATCTGACAGATCACAGACTAAACAAGAATGAAACAAACTGAAGACGAACTCACCTCAATCAAATAACTCTGGAAATCGCTGCCTCATATCAGATTCGGTCTCCCAAGTCGCTTCTTCAACTCCGTGACGACTCCACTGTATCTTCACCAACGGAATCGACTTATTTCTGAGCTGCTTCTCTTTTCTGTCAAGAATCTGAATCGGTCGCTCGAAGTAACTCAGAGTCTCATCAAGTTTGGCCTCGTCTGGCTGAAGAATATGGGACGGATCCGAATGATATTTCCGCAACATCGAGACGTGAAACACATCGTGGATGCCTGAAAGAGATGGAGGAAGAGCAATCCTATAGGCAAGATCGCCTATCTTCTCCAGAATCTCATACGGACCAATGAACCTTGGCGACAACTTTCCTCTCTTTCCGAATCTGACAGTGCCCCTGAACGGAGAAATCTTCAGAAACACACGGTCTCCCTGCTCGAAACACAGTGGTCTGCGTCTGACATTCGCATACTTGGCCTGTAGGTCTTGGGCTGTCTTCATTCTGACTCGGATCAACTTCACCTGCTCTGCCATATCGCGAATCATATCTGGACCCAACTCAGGTGATTCTGAAATCTCATCCCAAAATAACGGAGATCTGCACTTCTTCCCGTACAAAGCTTCAAAAGGTGCCATTCCAATACTCGCCTGGAAGCTGTTATTGTATGAAAACTCCACTAGAGGCAAGGACTCCTGCCAACCTGATCCAAAATCAAGCACTACAGCACGAAGCATATCCTCCAAAGTCTGGATTGTACGCTCGGACTGACCGTCGGTCTGAGGGTGATACGCTGTGCTCAAGTGCAAACGAGTACCCAAAGCCTCCTGAAGACTGTGCCAAAAGTGAGAAGTGAACCTCGGATCTCTATCTGATACTATCGACTTTGGCATGCCGTGCAATCTCACTACCTCTCTGACGTACAACTCGGCCATCTGATCGTGACGGTATGCCATACGGTATGGAATGAAACAAGCAGATTTTGTCAACCGGTCAATCACAACCCAAATCGCATCACAACCTCTGACTGAATGCGGTAGCTTCGTGACAAAATCCATGGAGATATGATCCCACTTCCATTCCGGAATAGGTAAACTGTGCAATAATCCACCTGGTTTCTTCCTCTCGGCTTTCACTTGTTGACAATTCAGACAACGGGACACAAACCTCCTGACATCTCCTTTCAATTGCTTCCACCAAAACTGAGTCTTCAAGTCGTTATACATCTTTCGGTCTCCTGGATGAACACTGAACCGACTGCAATGCACCTCTCGAAGAATACGCTGTCTCAACTTAGAAACGTCGGGCACAACTACACGGCTGTTCACAAACAAAACATCATCCTTGACCTGAAACTCTGACTGATGACCTGATCGGACCTTCTCTATCGAACTCTGAATGCTCGGATTGGATCTCTGTGCCTCTCTGATCAACTGAAACAACTCTGGCTCGGCCTGAATCGCAAAAACTCTGATGGATCTCCTATCGGTCTCAAAATCCAAACCAGAAGTACAACATTCTTCAATAAATTGAGAGACACCCCTCGTAGAAAGAGACAAAGAACAAAGCTTCCAACTAAGAGCGTCTGCAGCTGCATTCGACTTTCTAGGATAATACTTGATCTCACAGTCGAAATCCTTAAGCAAATCCATCCATCTCCTCTGTCTCATATTCAGCTCGGACTGGAAAAACAAGTATTTCAGGCTCTTGTGGTCAGAAAATATCTCAAACGACTCACCATAAAGGTAATGGCGCCAAGTATTCAAAGCAAACACGATTTCAGCTAGCTCGAGATCATGGATCGGATAACGAGTCTCGTGCGGCTTCAGCTGCCTCGAAGCATAAGCTATAACGTGCTTCCTCTGCATAAGAATACACCCGAGACCACGGTGAGAAGCATCGCAGTACACAGAGAAACCTCCAGTACCTGATGGAATATACAAGATCGGAGCGCTCGTCAATCTCTTCTTCAACTCAATGAAACTGGCCTCACACTGCTTGGACCAAACAAACGGTGCATTCTTCTGGGTCAACTGAGTAATCGGCTTTGCAATGGAAGAGAAACCCTCGATAAATTGGCGATAATACCCCGCTAAACCCATGAAGCTTCGGATTTCTGGCACTGATGTCGGTCTCTGCCAATTCATAACTGCCTCGATCTTACTGGGGTCCATAGATATTCCATATCCTGATACAATGTGGCCTAGAAAAACCACTCGGTCCAACCAAAACTCGCACTTTGATAGCTTAGCATACAACTGTTTGGCTCGCAAAGTCTGCAATACGATTCTCAAATGTTCGGCATGATCAGAACGGTTCTTTGAATAGATCAGAATGTCGTCGATGAAGATAATGACAAACTCATCCAAATACCGCTGAAAGATGCGATTCATCAGGTCCATAAAAACTGCTGGAGCATTGGTTAAACCGAACGGCATGACTATGAACTCAAAATGCCCATATCTAGTTCTGAAAGCTGTCTTCGACACATCCTCATCGCGAACTCTCAGCTGATGATACCCTGATCGCAGATCTATCTTCGAATACACTGAAGAACCTTGCAGTTGATCAAAAAGATCGTCGATTCTTGGTAGAGGATACTTATTCTTGACCGTTGCTTGATTCAACTGACGGTAGTCGATGCAAAGTCACATAGAACCGTCTTTCTTCCTCACAAAGAGCACTGGTGCACCCCAAGGCGATATGCTAGGTCGGATGTATCCCTTGGCAATCAAATCTTCTAACTGTTCCTTCAATTCTTTCAACTCTAATGGAGCCATACGGTTAGGTTCTTTCGAAATAAATTGAGTACCTGGTACAAGTTCAATGCTAAATTCGATGTCTCGAATAGGCGGTAAACCAGGAATCTCGTCTGGAAAAACATCAGGAAACTCGCTAACAACGGGTATCTCAGACAACTCAGGACTAGACCTCTGAACATCCATTGCATAAATCAAGAATCCCTCTGCTCCTTTCTGTAGCAAACGAGACATGGATAAAACAGAAATCAACGGAATTTTGGATCGAGAACCCTTACCGAAAAACTTCCAATCTTCTGCCATCTCAGGTCTGAATCGAACCACTTTCTGAAAGCAATCTACTGTCGCCCTATACTTGGTCAGAGCATCAATCCCGACAATACAGTCAAAATCAGATAATCCAAGTACTATGCAGTCAATCTCAATCGAATTCCCTTCGGATTCTATTACACAATTTCGGACCATTCTCACCGAAACAATTCCTCCACCCAAAGGTGAAGTAATAGAAACAACATCAGATAATGGCTCAGCAAATAAATCATGCATCACGACAAATCTTTCAGTAATAGAACAATGAGAAGCACCCGTATCAATCAAGACAAACGCAGGATAACCAAAGATCGAACAGTTACCTGCTATCACGTCATCCGGGGCTGCATTGGCTTGATCCTCTGTCAAGGCAAACACCCTCGCCTGCTGTCGAGGAAGTTGGTTCTGATTCTGATTACCTCCCTGACGAGTCTGCTGTTGAGGTTGAAAGGAATGAACTGCAGAAGCTGCTCTCTCTGGCTGAGCTGGCGGTCGAGAAGAACTGCCGCTCTGAGCTCTATCGGATCCTCGCTGAGGACAAACTCTAGCAAAGTGACCCGGCTGCTGGCAGATATTGCAACTACCAAACACGCCTCGACACTGATCACTGGGATGACGTCCTCCACACTTGCTGCACGAAGCTCCAGAAAACCCTGAACTCTGCCCAGAACTGAACTGTCTAGAGCCACTGGAACTCGATGAACTATTACCAGACTTCTTGAAATTCTTCCCATTCGGCCGATACTGATCTCGCCTGTTTCTGCCATTGTTGCCTCCCTCAACCCTCTGAGACTGATTCGATTGCTGAGAAGGTTGGTACTGATACTGAGACTGCTGAGGCTAAAACTGAACAGGCTGATTCGGAAAAGATCTCTGCTGTTGCTGAGGAGCTACCTGATTACCTCGTTGCATCAAGAATTCGGCTTCGGCTCCCTTTGCTTGATCCATAGCATCTGCGAAGTTGTTAGGTCTTTCGGTATTGATGAAGGTAAATATCTCAGGGTTCAAGCCATTGATGAAATGGTCGGCCTTGGCTTCTGTTGGAGAATGGCGATCAGATCAATCAGAATTGATACCCGGTGCAGCGGAAGTTTAAAAATTTTATATGGAACGATTCCATAATGGGTATCAAAACTTTACGATTAAATTGTGTGTGTAAAAATTAAATAAAAATTATAAATTTTTACCTCCAATCTCGAATCGAGATTATGGACACCAACAGATTACTCTGCTCTTGTTGTATCTCCCAGGAACTGATGGACGAACTGTTCTTCAATCAGGTCCACGAACAGAGATTTAATCCCTCTGATAGATTGCACTAGAAAATCTATCAGAAGTTTCTACGAAGAGAATTAACGAATTTGATCCGTTAAACCAGACTGCAAATTCAAAATTCACAGGCTGGATTTTCCCGAGCAGAGGGGAGGGGGGCGGCCACTTCAGAGAAAACAAGGCTAGGGTTTTCAAAAATATTTTGTGACCTCTGTTGTATAATTTCTGTACTGCAATAACTTATTTATAATGTGGACTGCTAACAGCTTAGGGCCCATTAGTCATAAGTTCAAGCCTGACAAGCAAAGCCCGCATGTTCAGAAATTAATATAAAATTCATCGTGACTCAGATTGATAAACCAATTTCACCAATGTTCACAGAAACCATTTCTGCATCTTTTAGAGTCAAGATAAATTTTCTGAATCCGAATTCAGTGATTTCCAAAAATGCCCATCCCTATGTCATTTTAGGAAATCTTACTCCTCTACTCTTAAATAAGAAGTCCCACTTCTTTGTTCATTAAATTTAACTCTTTAAATTTAACTATCTCAACGGGGATTAAAAATCCATTACTCTGTGTGACCCTCAATGGTTCAGGGATACAGCTAGCCGTGGGCTCACAACTCCTTGTGACTCGGAACAACAATTTCCGACTTGCCCATCGAATCATGGTAAGAGCGCCTAGCAACATCGCCCCATGATTCCCTAGGTATCACTGATAGTGCCTGCAAGAACCAATAGATTTTGGTTAGCGTACAGTACGGTCCCTTCATCCAAATATCCCGATCGAATCAACAACCATTGGTAAATCGAGAGTCGTTCGAGATTCGATAACTATGCAATACATCTTGAAGATCAAATAGTGACATCGCATGTGCTACTAAGAAACCATTTCTTAAAACACATCATGTACTCTGGCCAGAGATTCGTCACACTAATATCTCCTCAGATCGCATAGGATATCCACACTCGCAAGTATGTGGTGAATCCTTGACAACAAAGCATCGACTCCTATATGTGTTGTAACTGTACCCAATCCCGACACCTGATGACCCCAATAGAGTCGGTAAACGAGTCAAAGCACATTACTAGCATATAGAGTCTCAATGATGTTTCAAGTAGTAAGGACTAATGGTGTACAACCAAAACCGCGGACTTTATCCACTCGATAAGTGATAACCACTTGGAAAGTCCGGATAGGGTAGTTCGATCATTCATCGTATGAATATCCATTTGCATGCTTCGAACATCTCTATGTTCCTTACCAATGAAACGTGGTACTCGGCATCGCAAATGCTAGTCTCAATCTCGAGCGATCCTTATCCTTATTAACGGACGGCTCAATCGACTAGGAACAGTTTAGAATATACAGTGACTATAAGATGTGTTTCATGATATACATCCCCATGTTCTACCACATCTTACATACACTATAGTATATTTAAGGTCTTAATCAAAACAACAATAGTATATCACAATATAACAATATGAAGAAAGATAAAGTCATTGCCATTAATAAAAGTGTAAATTATATTAAACAAAAGATTGTTTATACAAAGAGTCATCAAAGCCCTTAGCCACAAGTTGGCTCACCGGGCACCCACTCTTTCAATCTCCCACTTGCCCTAAAGCCAACTAGTCATACTACGTAGACCCATTGCTTCGCGATGTTTGTCAAATAATGGTCCTGGCAAGGGCTTAGTAAGTGGATCAGCGATATTGTCTGCAGAAGCCACTCTTTCGACAGTGATGTCTCCTCTTTCCACGATCTCCCGGATGATGTGGTATTTCCTCAGTACGTGTTTGGATCTTTGATGAGACCTTGGTTCCTTTGCCTGAGCAATGGCACCCGTGTTGTCACAGTACACCGGGACTGGACCAACAAATTCAGGAATGACGCCCAACTCTTGGACGAAATTCCTCATCCAAACGGCCTCTTTAGCAGCAGCTGATGCTGCAATGTATTCTGCCTCAGTGGTGGAATCCGCTGTGCTGTCCTGCTTGGAACTCTTCCAAGAGACAGCACCGCCATTGAGCATGAACACAAATCCAGAGGTTGACTTCGAGTCATCCACGTCACTTTGGAAGCTAGAGTCGGTATAGCCTTCCAATTTTAGTTCTCTTCCTCCATATACCATGAACATATTCTTAGTCCTTCGTAAGTACTTAAAAATGTCCTTCACGGCTTTCCAATGCATTTGACCGGGATTAGCTTGATATCTGCTCGTGACACTCAGAGCAAATGCTACATCCGGTCTGGTAGATATCATCCCATACATGATACTACCTATGGCTGACGCATATGGTACATGTGTCATTTTCTCTATCTCTTCATCAGTCTTGGGACACATAGACTTGGATAGAGAAACTCCATGACACATGGGTAGATGTCCTCTCTTGGACCCATCCATTGAAAACCGTTTCAATATGGTGTCGATGTAGGTTGCTTGAGTGAGTCCTATCATTCTCTTAGATCTATCTCTATAGATCTGTATCCCTAGAATATAGGATGCCTCACCCAAATCCTTCATCGAGAATCTATCTGATAACCATATCTTTGTTGACTGCAACATCCCTACATCATTCCCAATGAGTAGGATGTCATCAACATAAAGTACTAAGAATGTCACAGCATCCTTAACTACTTTCTTGTACACGCACGGTTCCTCCGTGTTCTTGATGAAACCAAAATCCTTTATTGTTTCATCAAATTTTTGGTTCCAACTTCTTGATGCTTGTTTTAGACCATAGATTGATCTCTGAAGCTTGCATACCTTATGCTCGCTTCCCATGGATGTGTATCCCTCAGGCTGCGTCATATAGATCTCTTCCTTAATGTTTCCATTAAGAAATGCAGTCTTCACATCCATTTGTCATATCTCATAGTCATACCAAGCAGCTATGGCAATAAGGATTCTTATGGACTTGAACATTGCAACTGGTGAAAAGGTTTCATCATAGTCAACTCCTTGTCTTTGAGTATAACCTTTCGCTACCAATCGTGCCTTGTAGGTCAATACCTTACCATCAGGCCCAAGCTTTCTCTTGTAGATCCATTTACACCCTATTGGAACAATTCCATCGGGAGGATCTACTAAAGACCAAACTTGGTTTGTATGCATCGAATCTATTTCCGACTGCATAGCTTCAAGCCATAAATTTGAATCCGCATCAGAAATTGCTTCCTTGAAGTTTCTTGGATCACATCCAACGTCGGGTTCATCTTGATCCCCTTCAAGAAGAAGACCATATCGAATAGGAGGTCTAGAAGTCCTCTCGAATCTTCTAAGTATAGACGTGTCCATCAATGGTTCCTAAGGTGTAGGATCATTATTTTGTATTTCGGGTTCTTCTCGAATTTCTTCGAGTTCCATCATCTCGCCTTTCTTATCCAATAAGAACTCCTTCTCCAAGAAGGTGGCATTCCTTGAAACAAACACCTTTGTTTTAGCAGGATGATAGAAATAATATCCGATTGAATTCTTCGGATACCCTACAAAATAACATAAGGTGGATTGACTATCCAACTTATCTCTGTAGTAAAACTGGCGAGTTCCCAGACCAATTATGATTGATACCCGGTGCAGCGGAAGTTTAAAATTTTTTTCATGGAACGTTTCCATGGTATGGGTATCAACCGTTCAACGATTGAATTACGTGTGTGTAAAATTTAAATAACAATTAAATAAATTTTACCTCAAATCTCGCAACGAGATTAATGGACACCAACAGAACAATTCTGCTCTTGTTGTCTCTCCCTGGAACCGATGAACGCCTTCAATCAGGTCCACGAACAGAGGTTTAATCCCTCTGATAGATTGCACTAGAAAATCTATCAGAAGTTTTCTGCGAAGAGAATACACGAATTTGATTCGTTATTCCTGACTGCAATTCAAAATCACAGACCGGAATTTCTCGGGCAGAGTATGGGGAGGGTTCGGCCGAATTGTGAGAGAATAGGGGCTAGGGTTTTTCGAATTTTGTCTCTCAAAAAATGACCTGTTGTGTGTAATTTCTGTACTGAAATAACTTATTTATAATGCAGGCCACTAACACCTTAGGGCCCATTAGTCATAAGCTGGGGCCCGACAAGCAAAGCCCGCTCGTTCAGAAATTAATATAAAATTCATCGTGACTCCGATTGATGAAACGATTTCACCAATGTGCACAGAAACCATTTCTGCACGTTTTAAAGTCAAAATAAATTTTCCTGAATCCGAATTCAGTGGTTTCCAAAAATGTCCATCCCTATGTCATTTTAGGAAATCCTACTCCCTTACTCTTATTTAAGAAGTCCAACTCCTTAGTTCATTAAATTTAACTCTTTAAATTTAACTATCTCAACGGGGATTAAAACTCCATTACACTGTGTGACCCTCAATGGTTCAGGGATACAGCTAGCCGTGGGCTCACAACTCCTTGTGACTCGGAACAACACTTTCCGACTTGCCCAACGAATCATGGTAAAGCGCCTAGCAACATCGCCCCATGATTCCCTAGGTATCACTGATAGTGCCTACAAGAACCAGTAGATTTTGGTTAACGTACAGTACGGTCCCTTCATCCATATATCCCGATCGAATCAACAACCATTGGTATATCGAGAGTCGCTCAAGATTCGATAACTATGCAATACATCTTGAAGATCAAATTAGTGACATCGCATGTGCTACTAAGAAACCATTTCTTAAATCACATCAATTACTCTGGCCAGAGATTTATCACACTAATATCTCCTCAGATCGCATAGGATATCCACACTCGCAAGTATGTGGTGAATCCTTGACAACAATGCATTGACTCCTATATGTGTCGTAACTGTACCCAATCTCGACACCTGATGACCCCCTCAGAGTCGGTAAACGAGTCAAAGCACAGTACTAGCATATAGAGTCTCCATGATGTTTCAAGTCGTAAGGACTAATGGTGTACAACCAAAACCGCGGACTTTATCCACTCGATAAGTGATAACCACTTGGAAAGTCCGGATAGGGTAGTTCGACTATTCATCCTATGAATATCCATTTGCATGCTTCGAACATCTCCATGTTCCCTACCAATGAAACGTGGTACTCCGCATCGCAAATGCTAGTCTCAAACTCGAGCGATCCTTATCCTTATTATCGGACGGCTCAATCGACTAGGAACGGTTTTAGAATATACAGTGACTATAAGATGTATTTCATGATAGACATCTCCATGTTCTACCACATCTTACATACACTATAGTATATTCAAGGTCTTTATCAAAACAACAATAGTATATCGCAATATAACAATATGAAGTAATATAAAGTCATTGCCATAAAAGTGTAAATAATATTAAACAAAAGATTGTTTATACAAAGAGTCAACAAAGCCCATAGCCACACAGTTGGCTCACTGGGCACCCACTCTTACAATCTCCCACTTGCCCTATAGCCAACTAGTCATACTACGTAGACCCATTGCTTCGCGATGTTTGTCAAACAATGGTCCTGGCAAAGGCTTAGTAAGTGGATCAGCGATATTGTCTGCAGAGGCCACTCGTTCGACACTGATGTCTCCTCTTTCCACAATCTCCCGGATTATGTGGTATTTCCTCAGTACGTGTTTGGATCTTTGATGAGACCTTGGTTCCTTTGCTTGAGCAACGGCACCCGTGTTGTCGCAGTACACCGGGACTGGACCAACAAATTCAGGAATGACGCCCAACTCTTGGACGAAATTCCTCATCCAAACGGCCTCTTTAGCAGCAGCTGATGCTGCAATGTATTCAGCCTCAGTGGTGGAATCCGCTGTGGTGTCCTGCTTGGAACTCTTCCAAGAGACAGCACCGCCATTGAGCATGAACACAAATCCAGAGGTTGACTTCGAGTCATCCACATCACTTTGGAAGCTAGAGTCGGTATAGCCTTCCAGTTTGAGTTCTCGTCCTCCATAAACCATGAACATATTCTTAGTCCTTCGCAAGTACTTAAGAATGTCCTTCACGGCTTTCCAATGCATCTGACCAGGATTAGACTGATATCTGCTCGTGACACTCAGAGCAAATGCTACATCCGGTCTGGTAGATATCATCCCATACATGATACTACCTATAGCTGACGCATATGGTACATGTGTCATATTCTCTATCTCTGCATCAGTCTTGGGACACATAGACTTGGATAGAGAAACTCCATGACACATGGGTAGATGTCCTCTCTTGGACCCATCCATTGAAAACCGTTTCAATATGGTATCGATGTAGGTTGATTGAGTGAGTCCTATCATTCTCTTAGATCTATCCCTATAGATCTGTATCCCAAGAATGTAGGATGCCTCACCCAAATCCTTCATCGAAAATCTACCTGATAACCATATCTTAGTTGACTGCAACATCCCTACATCATTCCCAATGAGTAGGATGTCATCAACATAAAGTACTAAGAATGTCACCGCATCCTTAACTACTTTCTTGTACACGCAAGGTTCCTCCGGGTTCTTGATGAAACCAAAGTCTTTAATTGTTTCATCAAATTTCTGGTTCCAACTTCTTGATGCTTGTTTTAGACCATAAATTGATCTCTGAAGCTTGCATACCTTATGCTCGCTTCCCATGGATGTGTACCCCTCAGGCTGCTTCATATAGATTTCTTCCTTAATGTCTCCATTAAGAAAAGCAGTCTTCACATCCATTTGCCATATCTCATAGTCATACCATGCAGCTATGGCAATAAGGATTCTTATGGACTTGAACATTGCAACTGGTGAAAAGGTTTCGTCATAGTCAACTCCTTGCCTTTGAGTATAACCTTTAGCCACCAATCGCGCCTTGTAGGTCAATACCTTACCATCAGGCCCAAGCTTTCTTTTGTAGATCCATTTACACCCTATTGGAACAATTCCATCGGGAGGATCCACTAAAGACCAGACTTGGTTAGTATGCATCGAATCCAATTCAGACTGCATAGCTTCAAGCCATAAATTCGAATCCGCATCAGAAATTGCTTCCTTGAAGCTTCTTGGATCACATCCAATGTCGGGTTCATCTTGACCCTCTTCAAGAAGAAGACCATATCGAACTGGAGGTCTAGAAGTCCTCTCGGATCTTCTAGGTGCAGGCGTGTCCAGCAATGGTTCCTGAGGTGTAGGATCGTTATTTTGTATTTCGGGTTCTTCTCGAACTTCTTCGAGTTCCATCATCTCGCCTTTCTTATCCAATAAGAACTCCTTCTCCAAGAAGGTGGCATTCCGTGAAACAAACACCTTTGTTTCAGCAGGATAATAGAAATAATATCCGATTGAATTCTTCGGATACCCCACAAAATAACACAAGCTGGATCGACTATCCAACTTATCTCCCACTATCCGCTTCACGTAAGCAGGACATCCCCAAATCCTCAAGTATGAATACTTAGGAGCTTTGCCATTCCATAACTCGTATGGTGTTTTGTCCACTGCTTTAGTGTGGACGTTATTCAACAACAATACCGCCGTTTCAAGCGCATAGCCCCAAAACGAAGGTGGAAGCTCAGTGAAGCTCATCATAGATCGAACCATGTCCAACAAAGTTCGATTACGACGCTCCGATACACCATTAAGCTGTGGTGTCATAGGAGGAGTCCACTGAGAGAGAATCCCATTCTCTTTCAGATAGTCCAAAAACTCGGTACTCAAGTATTCTCCACCTCGATCCGATCGAAGTGCTTTAATACTTTTACCTAGCTTGTTTTCTACTTCAGCCTTGAATTCTTTGAACTTTTCAAATGCTTCAGACTTATATTTCATTAAATATAAATACCCATACCTAGAATAATCATCAGTAAAGGTAATGAAGTAGGTGTGGCCATGTTGAGTCCCTACTCTAAATGGACCACAAACATCTGTATGGATCAAATCCAACAGATTTTGACTACGTTCAGGCTTCCCCTTAAAAGGAGATTTAGTCATTTTCCCTTTTAGGCAGGATTCACAAGTAGGTAGAGAGTTAATATCAGACATATCAAACATGCCCTCTCCCACTAGCTTGTTCATCCTCCTTGAGGAAATATGACCTAGTCTAGCGTGCCAAAGGTTTGCCGGGTTTTGACTATCGATTTTCCTTTTGTTTGTTGTCGCCGGTTTGTCAATACAATTTACTGGAACGTCTTTTAGTTTTAAATTGTATAGATCGTTTTCAAGTTGTCCATTTCCAATTAAACATTCATTCTTGTAAATATTGCAAATCCCATTCACAAAATTACAAGAATAACCATCTCTATCAAGCATAGAAATAGAAATAATGTTTTTAATTAAATCTGGCACAAATAAAACATCTCTCAACAATAATTTAAAACCATTCTGCAAAATCAAACAAACATCTCCAATGGCCGTAGCTTCAACTCTGGAACCATTCCCGAGCCTCAGCTGGGTCTCACCCATTCTAAGCCTGCGACTTCTTGTCATCACCTGCAAATCATTGCAAATGTGAGATCCACATCCGGTATCCAATACCCAAGAAGTTGTATTAAGTGACATGTTTATTTCGATATAGAACATACCCTTTGCAGTTCCCAACTGCCCAAGATACTCCTTGCAGTTGCGCTTCCAATGACCCGGCTTCTTGCAGTAATGGCAAACATCCTTGGATTTTCCATCGTTTGAAGCCTTTGTCTTTTGCTTCTTCTCGGGTTCCACTTTCTTGGGTGGGGCAGAACGTTTCTTGCCCTTCATACTTGGCCCCTTCTTAGCAGAAGATGAGGAGCCCACCAAGAAAGCTGGCTTATCCTTCTTAAGTGTGGATTCATATGTAACGAGCATATTGACCATCTCTTCAAGGGTGGCCTCTATCTTGTTCATATTAAAATTTATCACGAATCCATCAAATGAAGAAGGAAGAGATAGAAGCAGCAAGTCCACATTGAGTTCATGCTCCAACACCAAATCAAGGGTCGCTAACTTCTGTATGAGCCAAATCACTCGTACCCCATGATCACGGACCGAAGTCCCTTCACGCATGCGGCACGTCATCAACTCCTTAACAGTAGCGAACCTTTCAGCCCTCGACTGAGCCCCAAAAAGTTCCTTGAGTTGCGTGTGAATGTCAGCAGCATTCACCGTGTCCTCAAATCGCCTCTGGAGTTCATCAGACATCGAGGCTTGCATATAGCATTTGGTCTTGATGTCATGGTCACACCATGCATCAAGTTTGGCCAATTCCTCCGGACTTATATCAGCTGGTGCTTCCTTCGGAGGTGCTTTCTCTAACACGTAGAGCATTTTCTCCGAAGTTAAGACAATCTTCAACTTCCGGAACCATTCCGTATAGTTGGCGCCAGTCAGCTTGTTTTGTTCGAGGATCGAGAATAAAGGATTTCGCGAATTCATTGTATGAAATACTGAAAAGGAAAAACAGACATATATCAATGATTGTTTAACAATTTACTAAGACATAAAATAGGCGAATTTAATTTTATGAATCTCACTCCCACTATTTTAACGATTTCACCACCCTCTAGTGAAAACGGGAAACTTTTTCCTTAGTGAGAACATGGAGTCCAATTGACAAACTTATGGTCCCGAATAATATCAGCCAACCATAATTCTCAAAAGGTAGAGCCCAATTGCTTCCAAAGCAACCCCCATGTATTTACCTCATGTCCAATAAGGGCCCAATAATATGACGCCGTTTAAAGTGACATGTCAAGATGACCCATCAATATTAAGTTGTGATGGACGGTCGCCATGTGGATCCCCCAATAATATGAGCCGATCCCATGGGAGTTCCACCCAACTTACAACATTTGTCGATCCAATGTACAGCTTTCCGACGGACGGGCCCCCCCAATAATATGAGCCGGACCGTATCCGCGGGTAGCATCACATACATTGACCGTTGATGGAAGGTAGGAACATTTAAACAATATTTAAATTTCCTTTATTTATCTTGATATAAATTTTAAATCATATTTAAAATGAGGGATTTTATTTATAAAAATATTTGTCTCATCATATTTAATTTATTGCATGCATTGCCGGATTCACGCAATTTATGTCTAAACATGCATACAATCATAATATCACATATTATATATAGGATGATCGATTCCATTTCTAATTGACCCGTGGTTGCCAATCACGGGTCTTAGTCCAATCCTAGGTAATATGCAGTATGCAAATGCAATCCTATTACATATGCTTCCAATTTACATTTCTTCAGTCTTCATTGTCTGCTGGGCCCACCATCTTCAAATCTTGATCTCCCACTAAATCTAATGTATTTACAATTAAATAACAATGACAAGTAGGGGATACATTTTAGGGGTGGGAACGGGCTATAAACCAAGCCCACTTTTATTACATATGACATTCATATCGGGCCATAAACCAGGCCCATTAATAAAACCAACAACAATAAAGACAAAATGTAAATTCCTAACATACACCTACAAAATTGGTCATGGCAATCGATCATCCTTATCCAATAACATTTAATTCAAAATTAATTTATTGGATAACATGCTGTGGCAATTCAAATTTAAACAAGATAAAATCATATTTTATATATAAAATCACATTTCACATATAAAATCATATTTTATCTCCATATCAAATAAAATCATATTTTATCTATAAAATCCAATTTTACAAATAAAATCATATTTTATCTAATATATCATAAGATCATATCTTATCATCAATTGTACCAAAATAATTGATTTCAAAATTCAATTTACGGATAAAATATTAAAATTTTCCAAAAATTCAAATTTATCCAAAATCAATTTTAAAATTTACGGACTCGAACAATTCGATCCGAAATCTCGTGAACCAATCAAAAACAATTTTTTTTTTTTTGACCGGACCAAAAATAAAATTTTAACATATTAAAATTAATTTTTAATAAAATATTAATTTTTTCCCGCGGGCCACCCGGGACACTCCCGGGTTGGCCCGCACCCGGGGCGCGGGCCGGGGCAGCCCGGCTGCCCCCTTAGGGCAGCAACGTTTGCTGCCCTGGCGGCGCCTGGCGCCGCCGCTGGGCGGCGCCGTGCGTCGCCCTGGGCGGCGCCGAGCGCCGCCCCTGGGCGGCGCTGTGCGCCGCCCTGGGCAGCGCCGAGCGCTGCCCTGCGCAGCGCCCAGCGCTGCGCTGGGCAGCGCACAGCGCTGCCCTGGGCAGCGCCGTGCGCCGCCCTGGGCGGCGACGGTCGCCGCCCTGGGCGGCGCCGTGCGCCCCCTTTGGGCGGCGCCGTGCGCCGCCCCTGGGGGCAGCGACCATCGCTGCCCCCTCCGGGCAGCGATCCAATCGCTGCCCGGGTTTCGCCCCCGGAAAAAAAAATTTTTTTTTTTATTAAAAATATTTATTTTGTTTCAAAAACCGAGACTCAAAAATTTTGTACAATTGATTAATTCAATCGATTGATCTGAGCAACCTGGCTCTGATACCACTGTAGTAAAACTGGCGAGTTCCCAGACCAATTATGATTGATACCCGGTGCAGCGGAAGTTTAAAATTTTTTTCATGGAACGTTTCCATGGTATGGGTATCAACCGTTCAACGATTGAATTACGTGTGTGTAAAATTTAAATAACAATTAAATAAATTTTACCTCAAATCTCGCAACGAGATTAATGGACACCAACAGAACAATTCTGCTCTTGTTGTCTCTCCCTGGAACCGATGAACGCCTTCAATCAGGTCCACGAACAGAGGTTTAATCCCTCTGATAGATTGCACTAGAAAATCTATCAGAAGTTTTCTGCGAAGAGAATACACGAATTTGATTCGTTATTCCTGACTGCAATTCAAAATCACAGACCGGAATTTCTCGGGCAGAGTATGGGGAGGGTTCGGCCGAATTGTGAGAGAATAGGGGCTAGGGTTTTTTCGAATTTTGTCTCTCAAAAAATGACCTGTTGTGTGTAATTTCTGTACTGAAATAACTTATTTATAATGCAGGCCACTAACACCTTAGGGCCCATTAGTCATAAGCTGGGGCCCGACAAGCAAAGCCCGCTCGTTCAGAAATTAATATAAAATTCATCGTGACTCCGATTGATGAAACGATTTCACCAATGTGCACAGAAACCATTTCTGCACGTTTTAAAGTCAAAATAAATTTTCCTGAATCCGAATTCAGTGGTTTCCAAAAATGTCCATCCCTATGTCATTTTAGGAAATCCTACTCCCTTACTCTTATTTAAGAAGTCCAACTCCTTAGTTCATTAAATTTAACTCTTTAAATTTAACTATCTCAACGGGGATTAAAACTCCATTACACTGTGTGACCCTCAATGGTTCAGGGATACAGCTAGCCGTGGGCTCACAACTCCTTGTGACTCGGAACAACACTTTCCGACTTGCCCAACGAATCATGGTAGAGCGCCTAGCAACATCGCCCCATGATTCCCTAGGTATCACTGATAGTGCCTACAAGAACCAGTAGATTTTGGTTAACGTACAGTACGGTCCCTTCATCCATATATCCCGATCGAATCAACAACCATTGGTATATCGAGAGTCGCTCAAGATTCGATAACTATGCAATACATCTTGAAGATCAAATTAGTGACATCGCATGTGCTACTAAGAAACCATTTCTTAAATCACATCAATTACTCTGGCCAGAGATTTATCACACTAATATCTCCTCAGATCGCATAGGATATCCACACTCGCAAGTATGTGGTGAATCCTTGACAACAATGCATTGACTCCTATATGTGTCGTAACTGTACCCAATCTCGACACCTGATGACCCCCTCAGAGTCGGTAAACGAGTCAAAGCACAGTACTAGCATATAGAGTCTCCATGATGTTTCAAGTCGTAAGGACTAATGGTGTACAACCAAAACCGCGGACTTTATCCACTCGATAAGTGATAACCACTTGGAAAGTCCGGATAGGGTAGTTCGACTATTCATCCTATGAATATCCATTTGCATGCTTCGAACATCTCCATGTTCCCTACCAATGAAACGTGGTACTCCGCATCGCAAATGCTAGTCTCAAACTCGAGCGATCCTTATCCTTATTATCGGACGGCTCAATCGACTAGGAACGGTTTTAGAATATACAGTGACTATAAGATGTATTTCATGATAGACATCTCCATGTTCTACCACATCTTACATACACTATAGTATATTTAAGGTCTTTATCAAAACAACAATAGTATATCGCAATATAACAATATGAAGTAATATAAAGTCATTGCCATAAAAGTGTAAATAATATTAAACAAAAGATTGTTTATACAAAGAGTCAACAAATCCCATAGCCACACAGTTGGCTCACTGGGCACCCACTCTTACAATCTCCCACTGTCTGCTTCACGTAAGCAGGACATCCCCAAATCCTCAAGTACGAATATTTAGGAGCTTTGCCATTCCATAACTCGTATGGTGTTTTGTCCACTGCTTTGCTGTGGACGTTGTTCAACAACAACACCATCGTTTCAAGCGCGTAGCCCCAAAACGAAGGTGGAAGCTCAGTGAAGCTCATCATGGATCGAACCATGTCCAACAAAGTTCGACTACGACGCTTCGATACACCATTTAGCTGAGGTGTCATAGGAGAAGTCCACTGAGAGAGAATCCCATTCTCTTTCAGATAGTCCAAAAACTCGGTACTTAAGTATTCTCCACCTCAATCCGATCGATGTGCTTTAATACTTTTACCTAGCTTGTTTTCTACTTCAGCCTTGAATTCTTTGAACTTTTCAAATGCTTCAGACTTATATTTCATTAAATATAAATACCCATACCTTGAATAATCATCAGTAAAGGTAATGAAGTAGGTGTGGCCAAATTGAGTACCAATTCTAAATGGACCACAAACGTCTGTATGGATCAAATCCAACAGATTTTGACTACGCTCAGGTTTCCCCTTAAAAAGAGATTTAGTCATTTTTCCTTTCAGGCAGGACTCACAAGTAGGTAGAGAGTTAATATCAGACATATCAAACATGCCCTCTCCCACTAGCTTGTTCATCCTCCTTGAGGAAATATGACCTAGCCTAGCATGCCAAAGGTTTGCCGGGTTTTGACTATCGATTTTCCTTTTGTTCGTTGTTACCGGTTTATCAACATAATTTATTGGAACGTCTTTTAATTTTAAGTTATATAGATCGTTTTCAAGTTGTCCATTTCCAATCAAACATTCATTCTTGTAAATATTGCAAATCTCATTTACAAAATTGCAAGAAAAACCATCTCTATCAAGCATAGAAATAGATATAATGTTTTTTACCAAATCCGGAACATATAAAACATCTCTCAAAATAACTTAAAATTGTTCTGCAAAATTAAATAAATGTCTCCTATAGCTTTGGATTTATCTCTGGAACCATTCCCGAACCTTGACTGGGTCTCACCCATCCTTAGCCTATTACTTCTTGTCATCATTTGCAACTCATTGCAAATATGAGATCTACATCTGGTATCCAATACCCAAAAAGTAGTATTAAGAAAAATATTTATTTCAATGTAAAACATACCCTTTGCAGTTCGCAACTGCTCGAGGTATTCCTTGCAGTTACGTTTCCAATGACCGGGTTTCTTGCAGTGATGGCAAACTTGTTTAGACTTGTCCAATTTTTATGTAACATTTGGCCTTGAGATCATGGTCCAACCATTTCTCTAGTTCGGCCAACCTTTCGGCAGTTACATCAGCCGGGGCTGTTTTCGGAGAAGCCTTTTCTAACACTTAGAAAATTTTTTCCGAACTTAGGACAATCTTAACTTATGGAATCATTCTGTATTGTTTGCGCCAGTAAGTTTGTTTTGTTGGAGAATTGAAACATGTGGATTACGAAGATTCATCATAATGATATACTGAGATGAAACAGACAATTATCGATGATTGTTTAATTAATTTACTAAGACATAAAATAGGCGAAATTTATTTTATGAATCTCACTCCCACTATTTTAACGATTTCACTACCCTCTAGTGAAAACGGAAAACTGTTTTCCTTAGTGAGAACATGGAGTCCAATTGACAAACTATGGTCCCGAATAATGTCAGCCAACCATAATTTTCAAAAGGTAGAGCCCAATTGCTTCCAAAGCAACCTCCACGTTTTTACCTCATGTCCAATAAGGGCCCAATAATATGACGCCGTTTATTGTGACATGTCAAGATGACCCATCAATATTAAGTTGTGATGGACGATCGCCATGTGGATCCCCCAATAATATGAGCCGATCCCATGGGAGTTCCACCCAACTTACAACATGTGTCGATCCAATGTACAGCTTTTCGACGAACGGGCCCCCCCAATAATATGAGCCGGACCGTATCCGCGGGTAGCATCTCATACATTGATCGTTGATGGAAGTTAGGAACATTTAAACAATATTTAAATTTCCTTTATTTATCTTGATATCAATTTTAAATCATATTTAAAGTGAGGGATTTTAATTTTTGAAAATTTGTCTCATCATTTTAGAATTTGTATGCTTGCCGGATTCACACAATTTAGTCTAAAACATGCATACAACAATAATATCATATATTATATAGGATGATCGATTCCATTTCTAATCGACCCGTGGTTGCCAATCACGAGTCTTAGTCCAATCCTAGGTAATATGCAGGTATGCAATGTAATCCTATTACATTGAGCTTCCAATTTACATTTCTTCAGTCTTTATTGTCTGCTGGGCCCACCTCCGTCTTCAAATCTTCATCTCCCACTAAGTCTAATGTATTTACAATAAATAACCATGACAAGTAGGGGATACATTTTAAGGGGTGGGAACGGGCCATAAACCAGGCCCACTTTTATTACATATGACAATTCATATTGGGCCATAAACCAGGCCCATTAATAAATCCAACAACAATAAAAACAAATGTAAATTCCTAACATACACCTATAAAATTGGTCATGGCAATCGATCATCCTTATCCAATAATATTTAATTCAAAATTAATTTATTGGATAACATGCAATGACAATTTAAATTAAAAGAATAAAATCATATTCCATATATAAAAACTTATTTTACATACAAAATCATATTTTATCTTTTTATCAAATAAAATCATATTTTACATATAAAATCCAATTTTATACATAAAATCATATTTTACTCAATATTTCCATAAGATCATATCTTATCATCAATTGTACCAAAAATAATTAATTTCATTAAATCTGATTTAACGGATAAAATCTATAAATTTTCCAAAAATTCAAATTTATCCAAAAATCAATTTTAAAATTTTCGGACTCGAACAATTCGATCCGACGCCTCGTGGACCAATCAAAAACAATTTTCGATCGGACCAAAAATAGAATTTTAACATATTAAAATTTTAATTTTAAAATTAAAAATTAATTTTTCGCGGGTCGCCCGTGACGCTCCCGAGCTGCCCGCGCCTCAATAGGGCTCGGGCCGGGCAGCGAATCTCGCTGCCCGTGTTTTTGCCCGAAAAAATTTTTAATTAAAAAAAATTTATTTTGTTTCAAAAACCGAGGCTAAAATTTTTTTGTACAATCGATTAATTTAATCGCTTGATCTGAGCAACCTGGATCTGATACCACTGTTGAAGAACGGCGATCAGATCAATCAGAATTGATACCCGGTGCAGCGGAAGTTTAAAAATTTTATATGGAACGATTTCATAATGGGTATCAAAACTTTACGATTAAATTGTGTGTGTAAAAATTAAATAACAATTATAAATTTTTACCTCCAATCTCGAATCGAGATTATGGACACCAACAGATTACTCTGCTCTTGTTGTATCTCCCAGGAACTGATGGACGAACTGTTCTTCAATCAGGTCCACGAACAGAGATTTAATCCCTCTGATAGATTGCACTAGAAAATCTATCAGAAGTTTCTACGAAGAGAATTAACGAATTTGATCCGTTAAACCAGACTGCAAATTCAAAATTCACAGGCTGGATTTTCCCAAGCAGAGGGGAGGGGGGCGGCCACTTCAGAGAAAACAAGGCTAGGGTTTTCAAAAATATTTTGTGACCTCTGTTGTATAATTTATGTACTGCAATAACTTATTTATAATGTGGGCTGCTAACAGCTTAGGGCCCATTAGTCATAAGTTCAAGCCTGACAAGCAAAGCCCGCATGTTCAAAAATTAATATAAAATTCATCGTGACTCAGATTGATAAACCAATTTCACCAATGTTCACAGAAACCATTTCTGCATCTTTTAGAGTCAAGATAAATTTTCTGAATCCGAATTCAGTGATTTCCAAAAATGCCCATCCCTATGTCATTTTAGAAAATCTTACTCCTCTACTCTTAAATAAGAAGTCCCACTTATTTGTTCATTAAATTTAACTCTTTAAATTTAACTATCTCAACGGGGATTAAAAATCCATTACTCTGTGTGACCCTCAATGGTTCAGGGATACAGCTAGCCGTGGGCTCACAACTCCTTGTGACTCGGAACAACAGTTTCCGACTTGCCCATCGAATCATGGTAAGAGCGCCTAGCAACATCGCCCCATGATTCCCTAGGTATCACTGATAGTGCCTGCAAGAACCAATAGATTTTGGTTAGCGTACAGTACGGTCCCTTCATCCAAATATCCCGATCGAATCAACAACCATTGGTAAATCGAGAGTCGTTCGAGATTCGATAACTATGCAATACATCTTGAAGATCAAATAGTGACATCGCATTTGCTACTAAGAAACCATTTCTTAAAACACATCATGTACTCTGGCCAGAGATTCGTCACACTAATATCTCCTCAGATCGCATAGGATATCCACACTCGCAAGTATGTGGTGAATCCTTGACAACAAAGCATCGACTCCTATATGTGTTGTAACTGTACCCAATCCCGACACCTGATGACCCCAATAGAGTCGGTAAACGAGTCAAAGCACATTACTAGCATATAGAGTCTCAATGATGTTTCAAGTAGTAATGACTAATGGTGTACAACCAAAACCTCGGACTTTATCCACTCGATAAGTGATAACCACTTGGAAAGTCCGGATAGGGTAGTTCGATCATTCATCGTATGAATATCCATTTGCATGCTTCGAACATCTCTATGTTCCTTACCAATGAAACGTGGTACTCGGCATCGCAAATGCTAGTCTCAATCTCGAGCGATCCTTATCCTTATTAATGGACGGCTCAATCGACTAGGAACAGTTTAGAATATACAGTGACTATAAGATGTGTTTCATGATAGACATCCCCATGTTCTACCACATCTTACATACACTATAATATATTCAAGGTCTTTATCAAAACAACAATAGTATATCACAATATAACAATATGAAGAAAGATAAAGTCATTGCCATTAATAAAAGTGTAAATTATATTAAACAAAAGATTTTTTATACAAAGAGTCATCAAAGCCCTTAGCCACAAGTTGGCTCACCGGGCACCCACTCTTTCAGCTTCCTCGTTATCTGCAACGTGAGGTGCAAACCTCAAGAGACTGTCAAATTTGCTCACATAGTCCTCAATGCTCAAGTTCCCTTGTTTCAGATTCGTAAATTCGGCACCCTTTTCCTTTCGATACGAGACAGGAAAGAAACGCTTAAAGTACTCAGTATTGAACAAGCTCCAAGTGATGGCGGTGCCTCGGTTCTCATTCGCTCTTTTGGTTGTGGTCCACCAATTCTTATCAACACCCTGCAACTGATGACTGACTAACCTAATTCTGCGGTCATCGGTATAGTCGAGGGAATCAAAGAGCTCATCCATTTCATCTAGCCAACTTTCACAAGCAACGGAGTTCTCGGTACCCGTTAAAGTAGGCGGTCGGAAAGATCGAAACCTCTTCAGTAGAGTCTCCATCGGGGTTGCAGTTGCATCAAAATGATCCATTTCAGTACTACCCTGATCATTCTGAGGAATTATCACTGGCGGCGGATTCTCAGTAGAAGGAGGAGTCAAAGGTGATTGATTTCTTCTCAAAGATCGTCGAGGTGCCATCTGATATTAAGGGTTAGGACACAATATTTGGGGCCTCGGGTTGCTAATCTCAAATCTTAAGGGCATTTAATGAATAAGCATCATTAAACTAATAAGGAAAGAAAGGATCTAAAAAAAAATTTTTTTTTTTTTTTTTTTCAAGAAGGGGTGCGCCCCCGCCGCCAAAAACTACCGCGGGGGCGCCCCTGTTTTTTTTCCAAAACAGTAGGCTAATCTCCAGGCTGCGCGCGAGCCGTCAAAAACTACCGCGGGGGCGCCTCCTTGAGCAGAAAATTGCCCTGTTCTTTGTCCGCAAATTTGATCCCTTCAACTCCTTCCAATTCATCAAACTCAAGTCTAAAACATGATATAAAAGATCCAAATCATGCATATTAATATAAACAAGGTCTCAAGAATTTATACATGTATTTATTACATCGTACAAGTCACTAAAGAACGATAAACGACAACGACACAAACTATCTCAAGTTTGATACATGTATTCCAAAACCAACTAAACCAAAGTTTCATGATTCTAAAGTTCAAGACCTCATCTACAACCCGAGCCCTCACGTGCTAGACTCTCTTCCAGCTGTCAATGACGTCGATGATCAGCTCCTGCCCTCTCTGTTGTCATGCACACATACAAAACAAGACAACAGCCGGATAAACTCCGGCGAGATATAATTCTCAGTATAACCAACATATCGAAAGCGTTAAATAAATCATATTAACTCTATTTAAAACTCGACTCAACAAATAGAGTACTCAAACGCTTTAAATATGAATTGATTCACATAACTTCGAAGCCATCAAGATTCATAACTGATCTTGACATGGATATCCATCTAACGAATTCGTAAACGACTCGTAAATAAGGTTAATCGCAACCTTGGCTTAGAATCAATTCAATATAGCATCATATCAACTCAAATATAAAGATCCACTACCTGAGATGGATCGACAACACCACAATCAAATTAAAACATAAACAAGTATGTGATTTTTGCGGGCCAACTCAAAGATAATCGTTTTTGAGTTTCAAAGTCCCTACTTCGCGATGTCGTCATTATACCTTTGTTTATTGAGGTTCTGAACTCTTCAAATCTGTAAGATATAATCAAAATACATATATCAAACTTCACACCAATCTATCATTTCAGAAACGAGTCAAAACCATCAAGAATTCATGAATCAATCGCATTTCAAACCTCAACTCTTTCTTCGTTCGTTCAAAGTTGGCGTCTCGTGTTGTTGGCCTTCCAAACTTGACTGAAACTGAAAAAGACACATTCTTTAACATTGATAACATCTCAATAACAACATCAACTCAGAATTTGGCTATCAAAACAGTTCCAAAACTCGATTAAACAACGTAGCGATTCAAAATCGGTAACCGACGTAATTCCCGACTTCGAAACTTGTAACTCAACTCATATATCAGCATATATCTTATAAAACTCAGCCATACAACAACATATCAGCAGCTATACTTGTCAAGATACATGCTACAAATCATAATCAATCCCTTCAAGCATTCAACTTTGATCCGGTGTCGAAACTAGACGCAATACAAATTGCAAAACATGATCGACAACTCAATATCTGATATCTGTCAATTTTCGAAATTCAAATCATGCTAAAAGATATAAAATCTTACACCAAATCGAAGCCCTTGTTGTAAGGATTTTAGAACACTTTTCGGAATCGAAATCGGATAACCGTAGCGAAAGATATAGCAATTCGAAAATCAAACTTTCTAAAGAAAAGAAATAAGATCTCGGCTCTGTTTCTCAATTTCTGAATAAGGAATGAAGTACACGTGCAAAAGCTGAGTAATCCAACACAAATCTGATAACTTTCAATAAAATTGCACTTTAGTCCCTAGATTCTTCAATAAATGCAATTTGGTCCTCGACCCTTATTTTAATTCAATTTCAATCCTAAATAATTTAAGAATATTAGAATTTAAATCAAAACTCTAAATATTCCCAAATTAAATATACTCGGATTAAAATTAAATAAATTCGGATTAATTTCTAATTAATCCCGGGCCTTGCATTTCTCCCCCACTAAGACATGAGTTCGTCCTCGAATTCATAAACAGTATAGATATGCAGTCCACATGCTCATAAGAATAAAGAATAACTGAAAACTGAATAAGAACTCACATCAATGAAATAAGTAAGGAAATCGTTGCTTCATATCTTCCTCGACTTCCCAAGTTGCCTCTTCAACTCCGTGTCTACTCCATTGAATCTTCACCAATGGAATGGTTTTCGTTCGGAGTTGCTTCGTCTTTCTATCAAGAACTTGAATAGGTTGCTCGAAATAGCTAAGAGTATCATCCAACTCAGCTTCATCGGAGTGAATCACATGAGATGCATCAGATATGTACTTCCTCAACATCGATGCATGAAAGACATCATGTATTCCAGATAAAGACATAGGAAGAGCGAGTCGATAAGCTAGATTGCCTATCTTCTCGAGAATCTCATACGGCCCAATATACCTCGGAGATAATTTCCCTCGTTTACCAAATCGAACGGTGCCTCTGAACGGTAAAATCTTCAGAAACACTCTATCTCCCTGATCAAAAGATAACGGCCGTCGTCATACATTCGCATATCTGGTCTGTCTGTGCTGTGCTGTTCTCATTCTCTGTTGTATCAGTTTCACCTTTTCATTCATCTGTCTGATCATATCTGGCCCTAACTCAGGTACCTCAGAAACATCATCCCAATACAAAGGTGATCGTCACTTCTTTCCATATAACGCTTCGAATGGTGCCATCTCTATACTCGTCTGATAACTGTTGTTATAAGAAAATTCCACGAGTGGTATAGAATTTTGCCATGTAACACCAAAATCAAGTACTACAGCCCTAAGCATATCCTCAAGCGTCTGAATAGTTCGTTCAGATTGACCGTTGGTTTGAGGATGGTAAGCAGTACTCAAATGTAAACGCGTACCTAGAGCTTCCTGTAGGCTATGCCAAAAGTGCGAAGTAAACCTCGGATCTCGGTCAGATACAATCGACTTTGGCACACCATGTAGTCTTACCACTTCTTGAATATAGAGATCCGCCATTTGATCATGACGATAAGTCATTCGATAAGGAATAAAGCACGCAGATTTCGTCAATCTGTCAATGATCACCCAAACAACATCGCATTCTCGAGATGATCGTGGAAACTTTGTTACAAAGTCCATGGAAATGTGATCCCATTTCCATTCAGGAATTGATAAACTCTGTAATAAGCCACCCGGTTTCTTTCTTTCAGCCTTCACCTGTTGGCAATTTAAACATTTGGATACAAATTCAGTCACATCAGACTTCATTTGTTTCCACCAGTACTGACTCTTCAAGTCGTTGTACATCTTTCTGCCTCCAGGGTGAACACTAAAGCGACTACAATGGGCTTCTTTCAGAATATTCTGTCTCAAATCTGCAATATTGGGAACAACTATTCGGTTATTCACATACAAGATATCATCATCACTAAGCTTGTACTCAGACTGATGTCCTGATCTGATCATTTCAATCGATTTCTGTACATTCTGATCAGCTTTCTGTGCTTCTTTTATACGAATCAACAACTCTGGCTCAGCACTGATTGCATAAACTCTCATATGCCTTCTATCTGTCTCAAATACATATCCAGAAACACAACAATTCTCAATCAAATTAGATACACCTATAGTAGATAAAGATAGAGCACATACTTTTCTACTCAGGGCATCTGCTGCTGCGTTAGATTTTCCCGGATAATATTTGATTTCACAATCAAAATCCTTCAATAAATCAAGCCATCGTCGTTGTCTCATGTTCAATTCAGATTGTGAGAATAGATACTTCAGACTTTTATGATCAGAAAAGATTTCAAACTTCTCGCCGTATAAATAATGTCTTCAGATCTTCAATGCAAAAATGATAGCAGCCAATTCAAGATCATGAATCGGATACCTAACCTCATGTGGTTTCAGTTGTCGAGAAGCATAAGCCAACATGTCCTTTCTGCATTAAAATACATCCCAAACCTTGGTGAGAAGCATCACAATAAACAATAAAATCACCAGTACCTTTAGGGATTGTCAACACAGGCGCAGTAGTCAATCTCTTTTTCAGTTCAACAAAACTCCTTTCACATGCCTCAGACCAAAAAAATGGTGCATTCTTCTGTGTAAGCTGTGTAATAGGCTTCGCTATAGATGAAAAATCTCGAATGAATCGACGATAATAACCAGCTAAGCCCATAAAACTTTGAATTTCTGGCACAGACGTCGGTCTTTGCCAACTGATCACAGCTTCTACTTTGCTTGGATCCACTGATATACCATCTCCTGAAATTATATGGCCAAGAAACACGACTTGCTGCAACCAAAACTCACATTTGGATAACTTGGCATATAATTTTTCTTCCCGTAACGTTCTCAATACAATTTGGAGATGATCAGCATGTTCACACATATTCTTAGTATAAATCAAGATATCATCGATAAATATGATCACGAAATCATCTAGATATCTTTGAAATACCCTATTCATCAATCCCATAAAAACTGCTGGTGCATTCGTTAGACCAAAAGGCATGACTATGAATTCATAATGGCCATACCTGGTTCTAAATGCAGTCTTAGGAATATCTTCATCTCTAACCCTCAGTTGATGATATCCGGATCGCAAATCAATCTTCGAATATACTGACGATCCCTGAAATTGATCAAATAAATCATCGATACGAGGTAAAGGATAGCGATTCTTTACCGTTGCTTTGTTCAATTGCCGGTAGTCAATACATAGTCTCATCGATCCGTCCTTCTTTCTAGCAAACAATACTGGAGCACCCCAAGGAGAGACGCTCGGTCTGATATAACCCTTGGCCAACAAATCTTCGAGTTGGTCTTTCAGTTCTTTCAATTCAATCGGTGCCATACGGTAAGGTGCTTTTGATATCGACTGTGTACCTGACATCAATTCAATACTGAAATCTACCTCTCTGTATGGTGGAAATCCTGGAATCTCATCAGGGAATACATCTGCAAACTCGCTCACCACCGGTATATCAGTCAATTTCGGACTAGTCTTCAGTATATCGACTGCATAAATAAGGAATCCTTCTGCCCCTTTCTGTAACAAGTCAGTCATCGAAAGAACAGATATCAAAGGAATTCTAGCTCGTGATCCCTTACCATAAAATTTCCATTCATCAGTCATATCAGGTCTGAACTTCACAATCTTTTGAAAACAGTCTACTGTAGCTCTGTACTTGGTTGGCATATCAATACCGATTATGCAATCAAAATCAGACAAACCGAGTACAATACAATCAAGCTCAATCTCATGCCCCTCACACTGTAATATACAATTTCGTACAGACTTCACTGATAAAATACCTCGACCCAGAGGTGATGAAATAGATACAACAGTAGCTAAGGGCTCAACAGGTAATGAATGCAATGCAACAAACTGCTCAGATATAAAAGTATGCGACGCACCAGTATCAAATAAGACATAAGCAGGATAACCATAAAGAGAACAGTTACCTGCAATCACATCATCTGGTGCCACTTGTGCTTGCTCCTCAGTCAATGCAAACACCCTTGCTTGTTGCCTTGGAGGTTGATTCACCGTCTGACCTCCTCCTCTACTCGGTGCAGCAGGCTGTGGTTGAAAAGAGTGAACCGAAGATGTAGATTGACCCACCGGTCTCGATGCTCCTGCACCCTGTGCACCTTCAGATCCTCGTTGTGGACACACTCTTGCAAAGTGTCCCATCTTGTTGCAAATGTGGCAGCTTCCAAACACACCTCGGCATTGTTCATCAGTATGGCGACCTCCACATTTGGTGCAATATACATCAGACTTCTGTCCAGCTCTAGACTGTCGGGATCCACTAGAACTAGAAGAGCTACCACTACCTGATCTCTTGAACTGTTTGCTCTTACCCTTGAAGAAATTTTTCTTTCCACTGATGCTACCTCCAGCTTCAAATCGAGGTGGCTGTGGAATCTGTGGCTGTTCTTGTGGTTGTCTCACTGGCTGTGGCACAAACTGTGCTCCTCGTTGTTTCAGTATTCCTGCTTCTGCACCCTTTGCTCGATTCAGAGCATCAGCAAAGGTATTCGGTCTTCCCGAATTCACCAGTGTAAACACATCAGGATTCAAGCCATTGATGAATTGATCGGCTTGAGCTTCGTCACTAACAGCGATATGTGGTGCAAACTTCAAGAGGCTAGTGAATTTAGCAACATATTCTTCAATATTCAACTGTCCCTGTTGCAAACTTGCAAATTCTGCTCCTTTGTCCTTGCGATAAGACACAGGAAAGAAACGCTGATAGAAAGCAGTTCGAAATACAGACCAGGTAATAACAGTACCTTGGTTTTCCAGTGCTCTCTTCGTCGCTATCCACCAACTCTTGGCAAGGCCATGCAGTTGATGAATTATCAGTCTCACACGACGATCATCTGTATAATCAATGGACTCAAATAACTGCTCAATATCTTCCAGCCAGTTCTCACACTCTATAGCATTCTCTGTTCCTTGCAACTTCAGTGGTTTGAATGACTGGAATCGTTTCAAAAGTTTCTCCATCGGATTAGCATCACTGAACTCATCAGTAGACGTACTACCCTGTCCATGTTCAGACACTGTCACTGGGCCCTGTGCAGCATTTGTCTGTTCAGGCTGATTCGTAGCCAATGTCTGCCTAACTCTCGGTGCTGGTCGGGGAGGCATATCTGATAATCAAACAGATTAGTGTACAGTTCATCATATCATAACACATTTCTGTTTCAGTTCCTCAATGCCTTCTCAAAAGATCGAATCTGATTCAGTCGTATTATTACATGCTTCCAATAATATCAGATAACGCATAGCATGCAATTCTTAAAGCTGTAAATCAAGTCAGATAATAAACATGCTTCAAGAATACTTAAATCAGAGTAAAAGACTCGATCTACCCCGCTCATCTATTCTTAGTCCGAGAAACTTAATGCTCTGATACCACCTGTTGTGGGGCCTCGGGTTGCTAATCTCAAATCTTAAGGGCATTTAATGAATAAACATCATTAAACTAATAAGGAAAGAAAAGATCTAAAAAAAAAAATTTTTTTTTTTACCGCGGGGGCGCCCCTGTTTTTTTCCAAAACAGTAGGCTAATCTCCAGGCTGCGCACGAGCCGTCAAAAACTACCGCGGGGGCGCCTCCTGGAGCAGAAAATTGCCCTGTTCTTTGTCCGCAAATTTGATCCCTTCAACTCCTTCCAATTCATCAAACTCAAGTCTAAAACATGGTATAAAAGATCCAAATCATGCATATTAATATAAACAAGGTCTCAAGCATCTATACATGTATTTATTACATCGTACAAGTCACTAAAGAACGATAAACAACAACGACCCAAACTATCTCAAGTTTGATACATGTATTCCAAAACCAACTAAACCAAAGTTTCATGCTTCTAAAGTTCAAGACCTCATCTACAACCCGAGCCCTCACGTGCTAGACTCTCTCCCAGCTGTCAATGACGTCAATGATCAGCTCCTGCCCTCTCTGTTGTCATGCACACATACAAAACAAGACAACAGCCGGATAAACTCCGGTGAGATATAATTCTCAGTATAACCAACATATCGAAAGCGTTAAATAAATCATATTAACACTATTTCAAACTCGACTCAACAAATAGAGTACTCAAACGCTTTAAATACGAATTGATTCACATAACTTCGAAGCCATCAAGATTCATAACTGATCTTGACATGGATATCCATCTAACGAATTCGTAAACGACTCGTAAATAAGGTTAACCGCAACCTTGGCTTAGAATCAATTCAATATAGCATCATATCAACTCAAATATAAAGATCCACTACCTGAGATGGATCGACAACACCACAATCAAATTAAAACATAAACAAGTATGTGATTTTTGCGGGCCAACTCAAAGATAATCGTTTTTGAGTTTCAAAGTCCCTACTTCACGATGTCGTCATTATACCTTCGTTTATTGAGGTTCTGAACTCTTCAAATCTGTAAGATATAATCAAAATACATATATCAAACTTCACACCAATCTATCATTTCAGAAACGAGTCAAAACCATCAAGAATTCATCAATCAATCGCATTTCAAACCTCAACTCTTTCTTCGTTCGTTCAAAGTCGGCGTCTCGTGTTGTTGGCCTTCCAAACTTGACTGAAACTGAACAAGACACATTCTTTAACATTGATAACATCTCAATAACAACATCAACTCAGAATTCGGCTATCAAAACAGTTCCAAAACTCGATTAAACAACGTAGCGATTCAAAATCGGTAACCGACGTAATTCCCGACTTCGAAACTTGTAACTCAACTCATATATCAGCATATATCTTATAAAACTCAGCCATACAACAACATATCAGCAGCTATACTTGTCAAGATACATGCTACAAATCATAATCAATCCCTTCAAGCATTCAACTTTGATCCGGTGTCGAAACTAGACGCAATACAAATTGCAAAACATGATCGACAACTCAATATCTGATATCTGTCAATTTTTGAAATTCAAATCATGCTAAAAGATATAAAATCTTACACCAAATCGAAGCCCTTGTTGTAAGGATTCCAGAACACTTTTCGGAATCGAAATCGGATAACCGTAGCGAAAGATATAGCAATTCGAAAATCAAACTTTCTAAAGAAAAGAAATAAGATCTCGGCTCTGTTTCTCAATTTCTGAATAAGGCCTGTACGTCGGACTCGCGCGCGCGCGAGCTTGATTCTCGCGCGCGCGCAGTACAAAAAATCTGCACCGAGCGACAATTTTCAAAAATTCATATCTCGAGATCTAGCCGTCGGATTGAGCTGAAATTTGGACAGAAGCTTCAAAACATCTTTAAATTTAATCTGAACGGTGGAGATTGGATTTCAATGTATGTAATATTAAATATGATTTTTTTGATCAAGGCTGCTCCGTAATTCACTCTTCAAAAATCCATTTTCCTACAAAATTAACCCAAGGAGTGAAATACACACACATGCACTAAAACACATAAAAACACATAAAAATAATATGAATGCACACAAAATAGACATAAAAACAACATGAAATAATGCATACAAAATGCACTTATCAAGGGACATCTGCGAAGAAATTGTCCTCAGCGTATGAGAGCTGCGAGTGGATCGGGATCACAGATGGGATCTCAGGCTTCTACTCATCCACGTCAGCATCCAGCATCACTTAGTTCTTCCAGTTTACGCCCTCACACGCAAGGGCAGGTATTTGATCTGTCTCAGGAGCAGGCTACTGAGGGAAGAGATCGCATGTTGGCAGGTACCTTTCCGTTATGTGGTATTCCGGCACTTGTTTTAATTGATACTGGAGCATCGCATTCCTTTATTTCTAGTCGCTTTGTTAAGAGACATAGATTACCATTTGTATCATTATACCTGGATTTAGTTGTATCTACTTCTCTGGAGAAGGAGGTAGTAACTAAGCGTCTAGTGATGGGTTGCCTTCTAGAGTTTGAGGGTCGCGTGTTGTCTGCTAATCTGATGATTCTAGCGATGACAGATTTTGATTGTATTTTGGGAATAGATATGCTGACTTTATATCACGCTACTGTGGATTGTTATCAGCGTCTGGTACAGTTTCATCCGGATGAGGGTGGTAGATGGTACTTCTATAGTGAGGGAGCAAGACATCCGATGCCACTTGTATCGGCTCTGAAGGCATGTCATGTCTTAGAGTTAGGTGGGGAGTACTACCTCATTTATGCAGTTGATATGTCCACGAGTAGTATGGGTATTGATATGTTATCTGTGGTCAGCAAGTTTCCTGATGTATTCCCCGACGAGATTCCTGGTTTTTCTCCGGTTCGAGAGGTTGAATTTGATATTGATCTAGTACCAGGAACAACGACTATATCCCGAGCACCTTATCGTCTGGCACCGTCAGAGATGAGGGAATTGAAACAGCAGTTGCAGGATCTGCTTGATAAGGGATATATTCATCCGAGTGTTTCTCCGTGGGGAGCACCTGTTTTATTCGTCAAGAAGAAGGATGGATCAATGCGTTTATGTATTGACTATAGGCAATTGAATCGTGTCACCATCAAGAATAAGTATCCTTTGCCGCGAATTGATGATCTATTTGATCAATTACAGGGTACTTCTGTCTATTCTAAGATAGATCTGAGATCTGGATACCACCAGATGCGGGTAAGAGACTCTGATATTTCTACGACTGCTTTTAGGACCAGATACGGACATTATGAATTTCTGTTGATGCCATTCGGTTTGACGAATCACCGGCAGTCTTTATGAATCTGATGAATCAGTATTTCGAAAATATCTAGATAGATTCGTCATCATCTTCATTGATGATATTCTTGTATATTCTCATGACAAGGATGAGCATGCGCAACATCTGAGAATTATTTTACAAACGTTACGAGATAAGCAGCTATATGCGAAATTGAGCAAGTGCGAATTTTGGATTGATCGGGTAGTGTTTCTCGGTCATGTGATATCTAGTGAAGGAATATCTGTTGATCCAAGCAAGATTGAGGCAGTGCTGAACTGGTCTCGCCCGACGACGGTTGCTGAGATCCGGAGTTTCCTGGGTCTAGTGGGTTATTACCGTTGGTTCATCGAGAATTTTTTACAGTTGGCCAGGCCTTTGACACAACTTACACGGAAGGATGTTGCCTTCATGTGGTCCTCGGATTGTGAGGAGTCATTTCACAAGCTGCGTAGACGTCTTACTACTGCACCTATGCTAGCTCTACCTTCTGGATCGAGATGTTATATTGTCTACACTGATGCCTTTGGTCAGGGGTTAGGATGTTTTTTGACACAGTGCGGACATGTTATCTCCTATGCTTCTAGGCAGTTGAAGACACATGAGGTGAATTATCCAGTGCATGATCTTGAGTTAGCCGCCATTGTATTTGCGCTCAAGATCTGGAGGCATTATCTTTATGGCGAGCAATTTGGGATATTTATGAATCATAAGAGTCTGAAATATTTATTCACTCAGGCGGAGTTGAATATACGACAAAGACGCTGGATGGATTTACTGAAGGATTATGACTGTGAAAATTAAGTATCATCCAAGTTCTGCTAATCTTACTGCTGATGCCTTGAGTCGGCAGGTGAGACTTTCTGCACTTCAGACTAGTGAATTATCTCATATGATTCAGGAATGCTGTTCACTGAGTTTTACGCTCAAGCATAAGAAAGGAAAAAATAGGATTCGTTTGTATACTATTTTATCTGAGCCAGCATTGTACTCTTGGATCAGAGAAGCTCAGATATCTGATGTTAAGACTCAGCATTTGGCACGTCTATCCAATGAAGTTAATACATCTGGATTCCATTTTCAGTCAGATGGTTTATTATGCTTATCGAATCGAGTGGTTGTACCTGCTAATGCGGAGCTCAGGCATGATATTCTATCTCAAGCTCACAGGAGTCGATTGTCAGTTCATCCTGGAAGCATGAAAATGTACAAGGACTTGCGAACGAGATTCTGGTGGAAGGAGATGAAGCTAAGTGTGTATCATTTTGTTTCTCAATGTCTAGTTTGTCAATAGGTCAAGGCTGAACACCGACGACCAGGTGGTTTACTACAGAATCTTGAGATTCCCAAATGGAAGTGGGAGCACGTGACTATGGATTTTGTTACCCACTTGCCAATGGCTTCACGTCAGTATGATACTATCTGGGTCGTTGTTGACCGTTTGACAAAATTAACACATTTCATTCCTTACAACCGGGAGTATTCTTATGATCGCATGACACACTTATACATCCAGGATATAGTGCGATTTCATGGGATTCCAGTGAGCATAGTCAGTGATAGAGACCCGCGGTTTACCTCACGTTTCTAGGTAGTTTTCAATAGGCATTGGGTACCACTCTGAGTTTGACAACTGCATATCATCTGGAGACTGATGGGCAGTCAGAGAGGATGATTCGTACGTTGGAGGATATGCTACGTTCTTCTGTCATGGATTTTGGTTTGTCTTGGAAGGATCAGTTACCTTTGATCGAATTTGCCTGGAATAACAGTTATCATCGCAGTATTGATATGGCAGCCTTCGAGGCATTGTATGGTTGACGATGTCGTACTCCATTATTCTGGGATGAGGTGGGAGAACGACAAGTGAAGGGTCCAGAATTGATACAACAAATTGTGGACAAGGTAGATTTGATCAAGCAAAGGATCAAAGCTGCTCAAGATAGACAAGCCAGTTATGCTAATATTCACCGCAGGCCACTTCAGTTCGAGTCTGGTGAATACGTGTTCTTGCGAGTTTCACCTTTCAAGAAGGTGATGAGGTTCGGTCTGAAAGGCAAGTTGTCACCTCATTATATTGGGCCTTTTCAGACACTGGAGAAGATCAGAGATGTTGCATATCATTTGGCATTACCGTCATATCTTTCCAGTATACATGATGTTTTTCATGTGTCGTTACTTCGATAGTACATAGCTGATGAATCTCATATTATCCGGCCTACTGATGTTCAGCTAGAGCCAGATCTATCGTATGTTGAATGACCACTCCGTATCCTAGACAGGAAAGAGAAAGTTCTTCAGAATAAGACTATACCACTTGTGATGGTACAGTGGCAACACCGAGGCATTGAAGAAGCAACATGGAAAACAAAGAGCCGTATGCGAGCAGAATATCCTTAGTTGTTTGCTTTGTACTTTTGATTACCATGTGTAGATGTAATTATAGTTGTTGTAATAAAACATGGTTTGATGTTTCATATTGTTATCTTGATTTGTCTTTAGATTTTATTTCGCAGACGAAATATCTAAAGGTGGAGAGAATGTAGTAACCTAGATTCCATTTTAAGATAATAATATATTAAACATGATTAAGTATTGATAATTAATCAATTCCAGGGCTTAATTGGACTTCAAAATTAAGAATTGGGCTTCCAATGTTTGGGCCAGTTCGGACGGTACAAAGAGGACTTCAGACGATCCGAACTCAGCAGTCCAGGGGCCCTGGAAAGGGCTTGTTGACTTTGGAGTGAAGGCACGTTCGGACGACCCGAACTCGCATAGGCCAAACAGGCAGGATTACTCAGCCATGAATTTTGACAAGTGTTGGACTTTGAACACTTTGGACGATCCGAAGTGATGATCGGACGGTCCGAACTCAACGTGTTTTGCATGCAGACATTGAGCTGGATCGGATGATCCGAACTCGAGTTCGGAGGATCCGAACTTGGCCGGGAATTTTCCTATAAATCGGGGTCTTCAGAATTCCTTTTGAATTACAAATTACCAAGTTTCCTTCTTCAGTTATGTAGTGTGAGATATACACTTGAGGGCCCTATCGGTTATTATAGAAGTTTTAGAATAACCAAGGCATGGTTATAGTTATCTGACACTAGCGACTCCAAAGGGCTTATTACAGAAGAATGTATGGTCCGGGAATCTATTTAAGTTTTGGGAGTATTTATTAGCTTAGTTAAGGCTTATAGAACTTGTGTAGTGATACGGTGAACTTTTGAATATAGGCTTGGAACCTAGGATCCTACTAGACTTGAACTAGCCTAGATGTACGTACACATTGACTGAGATTGCCAGCAGGTATACATGTTTATGTGTTGCATTTATTTGAAATTATTATATGGCATGATATATGATTTACCTCTTTCCATATTCATATGTCATGTGCATATACACGTTGAGCCTATACCTTGTTATACCTGATTATAGAGCCTCTCAGCTCTATACTTGTTAGTCTGTTACTGAGAGTGCCGCGACGGTAGAAACATGTATGTCTGACTACTCCGGTGTACTAGACGAGTGTGGTTGTACCCAAAGGTTGATTCGCGAGGTTACTGCACTCATGTGGCGCCTGTACGAAGCATGACCTGTCAGATGACCCTTTACCAGTCATAACGGTTGCATGCATCATATACATATGTTTACTCATGTTTATGTACTGAGCGTTAGCGCTCACGTCCTAGTTGTTATCTTGGACACCCAATTCCACGGGGCAGGTCGCAAGATGGACGGAGGTGGTAGTTCGAGGCAGGACTAGGGAGCAGGAGCCTACAATGGATATTTTATACAGCAGGATTTTGATAAAGCTGTATAATGTTTACTTTAAGTTATTTCGATTTGGTTGTATTACTACAGTATTAAGCCTTGAACTTTTGTACTAAGCTGATATGTTTATTATGGGTTATGTTTTCGCACGTTTTTCTCTTTTTAGTATTTATGATTTAATTAAGTTTAATGCATGCCATAGTTGCCAGTTAGTAGGTCATTCAATGTTGGGTCACTACATCGGATGCTAGAATTGAGTTCGGAAGCTTGGTGAGATCGGATGATCCAATCCAGGAGATCGGACGATCCAAACCCAAGCTAGGACAGGTGGTCTGTTGCATGTAATTGGTTGAACACGTGGCTAGAGATCGGACCATCCGAAGGTTGAGATCGGACGATCCGAAGTCAAGTTTCTAGGTGTCCAAGAGGGAGTGACATCACAGATGACATATTTATGGGATCGAACGATCCGAAGTCTAGTTCGGACCATCTGAAGTGCTGGCAGGGACATGTGTCGAACATGCAAGTTCGGACGATCCGAAGAGGGGTTCGGAACCATCCGAACTCCAGCTATAAATAGAGGGTCCGAGGGACTCATTTGGTTCACCTCTCCAACTTCTTCCTTCCTCATTTTATAGAGTATTTTAGGTGTTCTAGTCACCTAAATAGGTCCGAAAGTTGGCGGAATCGTCTTTGGAGTAATAGCTGAGTTGTGCCCAAGTAGTGGGGCAGTCGCCATCAGCGGGCTGACAACGGACGTAGGTATGTTCCGAGATCCCTAAAATTATCAGGGAGTATGTAATAGCTTAGTTAAGGCTTTTAGGGCCTTATTAGTAATGCATGGGTATTCTGCATTGTAGTGATTGGACTATAGATGCGGGACATCTAGGATTTTATTATTGAGGTACGTAAGTACTGGCTGAGATTGTCAGCGGGTATTCATGTTTATGTGTTGCATTTATATGTCATGATGCATGTTATTGCCTTAAGATATTATACTGCATGTGCATATCATATTGAACCCGTGTCTCCTTAAGATGAGCCTGTATAGGGTCGCTCAGCCCTTGTTAGGACGTTGTGACACTGAGGGTCCTGTCGACCAACGGGTTGCGCTGACTCTAGTGATCCATGGACATTCTAGATCCATATCCAGTAGGAGTGAGTGGTTGAACCATTGGTTTGATTCCCCGAGGTTACAGCTCACGTCCTAGGCGCCAGTCTGAGCAGTTTGGATTTGTATATCCCAGATATGGACACCCAGACATTGTATTTTTGCATGCATGTTTACCCATACTACCGTGCTGAGCCTTATGCTCATGTCCAGTATTTTTGTGTTTTCTGGACACCCCAATCGATTGGGCAGTTTCAGGTAGTTCCTCCAGGGATTTCGAGTGGTGGCCAAGATATGGCAATGAGATTAGCTGTTAGGTTATATTTTAGTAAGTTTTATTCGATCGGGTTGTATCTATTGGATTTGTTTAACCAGTTGTATTATGCTTGTCCAGCATTCACTTTGGTTTTTTTTTAGTATAACTCTGATTTTTTTAATTGCATGCTTATTTAAGCTTTAATCTCTGTTTAGTAGTGGATCCGGGTTGGGTCGCTACATTTTTTATGGCATAGGAATCAGCGACATTCCTAGTTCAGTACTAATGACTAGGACTCAGATAACTTCCAACTAGGAATACAGGTATGTATTTGAGATTGGGTTGTCATCAGTGGAGAATAATGACTGACATCTTTTGAGACTTATTAGGAAGGCACCAACTGGTGGCCCTTATCTTTTGAGAGATGCACCTGGTCCTGCCCTGAGGAGGAAAATGAAGGCCCTATAGTCTCTTGATGCTGACTACTATCTGTTTAGTGGGGGTTCCCTGTTCATTTCAAGAACTAGAGATGGGTCCCTTTCCATCTCTAGGACTGGCGAATGTATGAGCGTAGAGGAGTCCATTAACTTGACTGGACTGGATGTAGAGGTGTGTCCCTGTGGTTCTCGAAGATTGGAGACGAGAGATTCAGGCCCTTTGACTGTTTCCATCTGCTCGGTCTGGCTCTCAGGAAGTTCTAACTCTGTCAAAGATTTGACCACGTCTTCTACAAACGTCAAGGGGACTTCTAGCAGTGGGATCTCGATAATTTTTGTTGAATTATGAACAATGGAGATTTCAACATTTGGAATAGTGGTGGATGAAGTACCACTAGTTGAAGTGCTTGCCCCTGCAATTTGAACAGAAAGAGATTTAGGTAGAATTGGTACCTGAACAGAACTTGAGCATGGGATAGGTGGAGGAGACTTGGGTGGAGGTGGAGGTGGAGAACTGTCATGACCACCATCGTCTTTCGACTGGTTTTCTCCATCAGATTCAGTCTATTTAGAGTCGGAGAGGCATGCTTCAATATCCTTCATCATTGCCTCACCAGCATCATGCACTGCTTCAAGAGGCTCGCCTGTATTGACTTTTGGTAGGTTGAGCTCATTTCTCATCATCTAGATGACTGTTGAAATGTAATGAGCATCCATTTCCAGTTGGGAGATGACTTCAGAGTCATCTTCAACTGTTCGAGCCTCAGGCACAAAATTTTGCCTCTTCCTCTGAATCAAGAAGCGGAGGAAACTCTCTCGCAGTTGTTGATAGATGAAATTTCTTCGGAGAAGAGACTCTACCACTATTTGTTTCTGTCCAATCGAGCAAAAAATCCTCTAGTTTAGCCACCTATAGAAGTGACTTTTCTTCAATGATGGTTCAGTAATGGGTGACATTCATATATTCCACCCACTCATCGAAAAGGGCCATTATCATCTCTACTGCTTTATCTACCAATGAGAAAATCATATCAATAGCTATTTGAACTGCCGATGGTTTTAGTGGACTGGACTTGGCCTTTTATTTTCCTTTGCTTTTGAGTTCAGGCAGTCCAGAGTCCATAGTGATAATATTTGCTTCTACAATTGTTGCCTATTTTTATGCTTGCAAGTGCACGATTTTCAAGTTTTAATAAAGAGTAAGTAAAGTATCGTTCCCACGAGGAGTAGTATTGAAAATTATTTAGTACTTGTATTTAAAATAGGCTAAATTTTATCTAGAAAATTAAATAAGAAAATTTTGTTTGAAAACTTAAATAATTAAGAAACTTTAGCAAGCTAAGATGTCAAATTCAGAAAAATATCAATGAGAGAATACTGGTCTAGAGGATTTGATTTCACGTGGTTTCGACAACAACTACTTCTAATTAAATTATTTTCATGAATTCTATTCAATTAATAACTAAGAACACTTAATTATTTTATTTCCCTCTCCCGAGCATCAAATAAAGTCTATCAATTAAGATTCGATTCCAATATCCCTATTAAAAATTTAGGCTCAATGATATATGAAAAATGATGTTCTTTCAAAAGCTCCGTTAACGTTATACATTCTTTCGAGCTATATAAACAAAAATAGTGTATTTTCTAATATCCTATTCAAAATCCCCTCTCCCGAACATCGATTTCAAATAAATATGACAATTCAATTAGTGATCAAGTAATTGAAAAGACAATCAAATCTGGAAAACACAATTAATTTATGATAATTCAATCCAATAAAATCAAAATCGTAGAAGTCGTCTACATCCATCGTCAACTCACCTTTCTTGACATCTATCTTGACATCAACAGTAGCCAAGAATGGTCTCCCCAAAATCAATGACATATTTCCATCCTCCTCCATATCTAGCACAACAAAATCCATAGCAAAAATAAATTTATCTATTTTTACCAGAACATTCTCAATGATTCCAAGCGGATATGTGATAGATCTGTCAGCTAGCTGCAACATGATTGTTGTGGGCTTCACCTTGCCAAGTCCTAAGCTCCTGAAAACAGGTAAAGACATTAAGTTAATACTAGATCCTTGATCACATAATGCTTTATTAAAATAAGAAGAACCAATAATGCAAGGATTAGTAAAACTCCTTGTATCTTTTAATTTCTGTGGTACCTTCTGTTGGAGGATCTCATTGCACTCCTCAGTCAAATTCACCATTTCAAATTCCTCCAACTTTCGCTTCTTAGACATCACCTCTTTCAAAATTTTTGCATAATTTGGAATTCGCAGTAAAGCATCGGCGAATGGGATATTAATATGAATTTTCTTGAAGATCTAAAGAAATTTGGTGAATTGCTTATCCAAAGCCTTCTTCTTGATCCGCTGAGGATATGGAAGTTTGGGCTTAAACATTGGATTTTCTTCCGCTACACTCTTATTTTCCTCGACAATTTTCTCTTCAACTAAAAAATTTTCAATTTCCTTGGGCTTTTCACTCTCTACTTTGCTTCCTTCAACCCCTATTTTCTTTCCACTCCGCAATTCTATGGCATTGCATTGCTCTTTCGGATTCTTCTCAGTATTACTCGAAAAGTGGCCTTTATTGTGATCCTTCAAAGCATTCGCCAGATGATCTATTTGAACCTCCATAGATTTCATCATGGAACTCATATTACACATGTGCGTCTCCATAATATCAAGACGAGACTCAGTCCTCGCCATCCTCTTACCAGATTCCGCCACAAAAGTACTTACCACATCTTCCAAAGATGGTCTTCCCTCTCCCTTATTTGTATTAAATCCCATAGGAGGATTCAACACATTTTTATTGTTTGCATAGGAAAAATTCTCATAGTTACACAAATAAGGATGATAGAGTTCGGGAAAGGGTTACCTCGATATTATCCATAGCCATTGGTGTTAACGTATTGGACCTCTTCAGGAATGTGTGCCTCTGCAAGATTAATAGCCTTACTTACAGAATTTCTAGTGCTCATAGCTGTTATCTGTGAAGTCAATGCCGATATTTGGGCAGATATAGACGTGAGAGGATCCACAACATAAACTCCGATTGATTGTCTGATGCGAGCTCGTTCAGTCGGCCACTGAAAGCTGTTGATAGTAATTTGTTCCAGCATCTCATATGTATGAGAAGGATCCTTTGCAAATATTGTGCCTCCAGCTGCAGAATCCACAGACATCCTTATAGGCGCATTCAATCCATTTTAAAAAAAATTCAATCTGCTCCCAATCAGCAAAGTTGTGGTTCGGGCACCGTCTCAACAAGTCCTTGTAACGCTCCCATGCCTCATATAGCTGCTCAGAATCAATCTGCGTGAAAGTGCTGATCTCTATCTTCAGTTGGGTGAACTTGGCAGGTGGAAAATATTTTGCCAGAAATTTCACTGCCATGTCTTCCCAAGTAGTAATGCTTCCTAGCGGTAGTGATTTCAACCAACTCTTTGCCTGATCTCAGAGAGAAAAAAGAAACAAACGCAGTCGAATTACCGTGTCTGTTATCTCCAGAAATGTCCTCAAATGCAGGTGAGGATCGGCAGTGGCACACCCATTAAATTTATTCTGCTGAACCATGTTGATCAGAGCAGGCTTAGCTCAAAATTATTAGCATTGATGGTTCCACGAGCTATTCCTGAGTAGTGAGCCTAGAATATGGGCCTGAAGTGATCTCTAATTGGCACCAAGGAAAGTGGATTATTTTCAGCCATATCTTTCACTTCTTTTGAAATGACTCCGACACTCTAAACATAAAAAATAAATAAAGAAAAAGCGGAATTTTCAAAAAAAAAAATTTGCCATGACCCGTTTTAAAACATTAAAATCCAACCTGTCACATTCAGCATTTCAAAATAATTAAAATAAACACTTGATAAAATCCGAACTTGATAACATAGAATTTAAAAAGGTAGTTAATCCCACACAGTTGCGGAAAGCAAGTTATTAAGTTTACATGACGAAATTCAAAATCAGGGAAGACACATCCTGCAAACTACTAAAAGGGAAAGTAAGTGAAATGTGATAATTATTACAATCAACTAAAAATATGCGGAAGCAAATGTAGCGACGGTCGAGGGCCTGCACCACCGGTGGCCTCACTCTAGAGATCCTGCCCCTCAGCCTCAATGAAATACTCCTCACCTACTTCAAGTAAATGTAGTGAGCCTAAAAACTCAGCAAAAATATGGGGGGGGGGGGATAATGAGTACTACATATTTACATGCACACACAGATTAAAAATAGCTTGTAATAGAATACTTTGTGCCCTTAACTTTAAACAAAAGACTTCTAAAAAGGAAGTGAATATAAATGAAACATATGCATGGCTAAGTCGAACATAATCAATGTAACTGCATAAACTGTACTGAAATATGGTCATAAATGTTTTGAACTTAGATCATTGAATTGTGACTCTGTGGTTTCAAACTCGATCATGGCTGCAGTGCACTATGCCGCAAGGAAGTCAGGATATCTCCCAACCCATCTTGCCCTATGGGTGGTATGGGAAGCCAAGATTTCTCCCAACCCATCCATACACATGAATTTTTGGTAAGGAAGACAAGACGTCTCCCTGCCCGTCCAAACACATGCTTTACTATAGTCATAATCAACTCACTTCGTTCATAAAAAATATTTTCTTTCATTCTTGAATCAGGGACTTAGCATGCATATGTAGATATAACTTACATGTAAATATTAACTCGATGATCATGCAAGAAACTCAAATATGAATGACCAAGATGTTGATTTAGGGAGCAAACCAAGGATGGGAATCTAAACCATAATTTAGAGCTTAAGACATTTCGAGCGGTTCGCCCGTAAAACTTGTAACTTACTTGATTCATATTTAAAAAGGATTCCGCTTGAAATCACGACTCCGTGACACTTAGAACTTAATAAGGAAATCATCCTCGGGGTATTATTCCTACCCACTCATTTTATGGGAATTTGTTTCCGAACAGCAAGCATATCACACTAAAATTATGCACCTATCCATTCAAATGTCTAGAACTTGACCAAAACTTAACCGAATTAATTTCTGCTTTCACCGACGTATTCCTAACATTCTAAACCAATTCCAGACCTGAGCCCTTAACCAAATCATGAGATTTACCCAGCCTTAACCATAAGTTTCCGGAAAGTTCAAACATTTCAAAAAATCTGCTCAAGCCCACATCTTGTTCCTAATAAAAAACTCAACTATGAAACTCCCAAGTTCCAAGCCACTAGACTAGGACCAAGACCAAAACTTAGGCTCATCCCAAACTCCTAAGATTTCACCTCAATCAGCTCAACTTAACTCGAAATGGTAGCCCCTAAACACAACCAAAACCGACCCTAACCATTCCCACATTTGAAGTTCCTTCACCTCCAACTTACAATCTAACTTCAAACCATTCTAAACACTACCATGTGAACTACATTTCACCCATGGTAGCCCCTAATCCACCATCCAAAGCAACACAATAAAACACCAAATTTTCGAACCAACATGCTATGTAAAATTTGAAAATTTCAAACAACATAGCATCCTTGCATTCAACATTCCAAGTCCATATACATTTCAACCTCATCAAACAACATAATTTCTCAAGCATGATTACGGGAAAAATCTCGACTAAACAATTAAACCGAAATAGGGCATATATATATATATATATATATATATATATATATATATATATATATATATTTCAAAAGTTGAAATGCAACACACAATATATACTTATCTACATGGTGAAGAAAAGAAGCCACATTCTTGCCTAGCTAAGAAAATAAAGAAACGAAAGAAACAAGAGTTGCTGCGGCCGATCAAAGCTGGGAAATGGAGTTGGAAAAATGGATGCACAACTCCTTCAGCTCGCCGTGGAGGTGCTACACCGGAGAGGAAGGAAGAAGCAGGCGGCGTGAGCTCAAGGAAGAAGAAGCCGATGGATTGTGCTTGAAGAAATGGAGGAATACGGGAATGTCGTGAGTTTGTGTGTGTGTGTGAGTTTGTGTTTGAGGCGCGAGTTTAGGTGAAGTTTGAGTGTGACTTTTAGAGCTAGGGTTAAGTATTTAGTTTAAGTGTAAAGGAGTGTATAAGCATAGGTGTATATAAATAATTGTGAGTGCATGTGTGAGTGTTAGGAGAAAAAGTGCTACATACTTTTAAAAAGTGCTAATCCAAAATAGCAACTAGGTTCAAACATTTAATTGCACTAAATAAAATACATGCTTGAAAATTCTATTTTAAAATATTAAATTGGATTTCACTAGTCCGAAACTTAAAAATGCTAATTTTTGCAAAAGTAAAAAAAATAAATTCTAATGCCCGGGGAAAGTAATATTTAGACAATTAACACCGAAAATTAAAATAATTAAAATTATAAATATTAAAAACATATTTAGGCATGAAACTCAATTTAAGGAAATTCTAGGCGTCACAATTCCTCCCTCCCTAATATGGAATTTTTTCCTCGAAATTTAAGACTTACCAAAAAGTTCTGGATAACGAGTCCTGATATCCGCCTCTGCTTCCCAAGTGTCCTCTTCATCCGAATTGTTCTGCCAAATCACTTTGATCATCGGGATCGACTTGTTACGGAGTCTCCTCTCCTGTCTATCCAGAATCCGGATGGGTCTCTCCTCATACGTCATGTGAGGAGATAACTGAAGAGGTTCCAAGCTAATCACATGGGACGGATTCGAGATGTACTTCCTCAGCATCGAAACGTGAAAGACATTATGGACTCCACCAAGGTTAGGTGGCAAGGCCACCCTATAAGCCAATTCCCGTACTCTGTCCAATATCTCGAAGGGTCCTATGAACCTCGGTGCTAATTTTTATTTCTTCTCGAATCTCATCACACCCTTCATAGGAGCTACTCGGACAAACACATGATCTCAACCAAGAACTCCAAGTCTCTCCTCCTATGGTCAGCATAACTCTTCTGTCTGCTCTGTGCAATCCTCATCCTATCACGGATCCTGGCTACAACCTCAGCGGTCTGCTGAACAATCTCGGGTCCTAGTTTTGACCTCTCACCAATCTCGGTGTGAGACCTCGGTTCTAAACAACTAATCTCAGATTAAACAACAAATAAGCATACAAGATCCAAGACTAAAAGTAAAAGAAATTTTTTTAAAAAGGGAGTGCGCTCGGTCTGCTAAAAAGTGCATACCGGGCACCTCCAAGATCCTAAACCCACTGTTTTGCTCAACAGGGGTTGTGCTCGGTCTGCTAAAAACAGCAGATCGAGCGCGGCCAAAACAGCAAACTTTCTGGTTTTCTCAAAAAGGGGGGGCGCTCGGTCTGCTAAAAACAGCAGACCATTCGAACCCTGCACCAGAACAAAAAAAACTAGAAATCAACTAGCCAACTCAATTCAAAAGCCATTCAATACATTCAAACCATAAACATGCATTACAATCACCGATTCTCCAAATAATACATGAATTTCTAGAGTCTATCAGTTGCTCAGAAAGATAGAACATGCAAAGACAACATTCTAACATAAAGATCGCATAATCAATACAAAAAAACAACGAAGTTTGATATCTAAACATGTTATAACATAACTAGGTTGACATGCTGAAATTGACTTCTAAATCGAGTCCCACGACTAACTCTCCCTCTTGATGCTAACCAGGTCTTCGCTGACTTGATCCTGCCCCTCCTGTTTCCAAGTACACATATAAAACAAATCAATAGCCGGATAACTCCGGTGAGAATTACATTCCCAGTAAAAGCAACATAACAACTAATAAAACAACAAATATGCTTTCAAGGCAACAACGTAATCAACACCAAAGTAATAAAATGCATGTCTTTAAATCGGGATATCAATTCTGATAAACGATGGATTGCTGCTGTGATTTTGGGATCCCGATGATGTGATCACGTAACAACTCACCGACTCTTCCAATCGAGGTGGTGCCACGTATCTCATACCTCTAGACTTTGGTGCGACTATGAGGAGTATGCTGACACTAGGTGAATTTTTACAATCCAGGCCACTCACAACATAGCCCTCAAAACGTCTAATTAAAAAGGGATGTTCTGCCCGCTGAAACAACGGTTTGGCTCAAGATGGATGCATAAGAAAACATAACACATAAGCCATATAACAAACTCAAATAACAACCAAATACAAGTTCCACATGCTAGAACAAGTATTAATGCAATATGTGATTTTTAAGGGAAAACTCAAGAACTAAGTTGTCTCGAGTATGCTATCCCGCTAACGATGACTGCTTTTACCTTTTTAATGCAAGTAGCTCCAACTCTGGATAAGCTACAACAAAAGGTTATATCAGAAACTAAACAACCTAACAACAACAACTGTTCAAGGTAATCTCTTTACCGTTATTCGTCCAACTCTCGACGATCCAATGCTGCTAACATAGGGATCGACAAAATCCAAACAAATCTGTACGGAGGCAAAGAAGATCAACAAATGACGATCAACTCACAAGCCAAGGTTCAACAATACAAAACGGTTCAAAATATCCAAAACTCAAACCGGCGGTATAACGACTATAACTGATCGAACCGGAAACACAGACAATAGTATAACAACGATACTAACTCATAACGATGCTAATACAACAAAAATACTGCAAATCCATCAAATCTCAAACTCCAAGTTTTCGAATAAACTTCCAAAAATCATAATAATGCCGAACGATGATCTATTTCAAAACCGACAGAGAATAAACGATCAGAATTCTGTCAAGAACAACATACTCGAAACTCAATCGATTCTAACAACATCTAAAAAATAGAATGTATTTGATTGTAGAAAAACTTACAATAAAACAAAGCTCTCGTAGCTGTGATCGTAAATCTGCCCTGAAAAATAAATTCCAACGGATGGATCGAGCTCGGATTGAAATCTAAAAGCTTGAAAACTCAAAGGGGCGGCTTCAATGGAGGAGGAACGGCCAAGGGAAGGAGATGGAGAGAATGGACTAAGTCAAACTAGAGTAGATAATATATTAAACTCTAATTTTGCACTTTAGTTCCTGAAATTTCCAAAATTTGCAAAATAGACCTTGATCAAAATTAAGTAGGCTCTTGAACTTTGGAAACTCTGATTATCTCAAATAAGCTCAATTAAAATAAAATTGGGGCATTACAATTCTCTCCCTCTAAGAAGAGATTTCGTCCTCGAAATCAGTAAGAATCACAACTCATAAGATAGAATAAAGAACAAAAGATAGTAAGAAGAACTCACGTCATCCAAATAACTCAGGAAAACACTGTCACATATCGGATTCTGTCTCCCAAGTAGCTTCCTTGACTCCGTGACGGTTCCACTGCACTTTCACCAATGGAATCAACTTGGTCCTGAGTTGCTTCTCCTTCCGATCCAGGATCTGAATCGGTCGCTCAAAATAGCTCAGAGTCTCGTCCAACTCGGCTTCATTAGGCTAAAGAATATGAGAAGGATCTGGATGATACTTTCGCAGCATAGAGACGTGAAAAACGTCGTGAATACCAGATAAAGATGGAGGAAGTGCAAGTCTGTAGGCAAGATCGCCTAACTTCTCCAGAATTTCATATGGCCCAATGAATTTCGGAGATAACTTCCCTCTCTTACCAAATCTGACAGTGCCTCTGAAAGGGGAAATCTTAAGGAATAATCGGTCTCCCTGCTCGAAACTCAGAGGTCTACGTCTGACATTCGCATACTTCGCATGTCTATCCTGAGCTGAGTTCATTCTGGTCTGAATGATCTTAACTTGCTCTGCCATATCTCGAAGCATATCTGTAATGCCCCGATTTTATTATAATTGAGTTTAATCGAGATAATCAGAATTGTTAGTGATTGAGGATCGTTTTGATATTTAACAGGGGGTTACTTTGCAACTTGGAGAAATAAAGGACTGAAATGCAAAAGTTGGATTTTATTATTATTAACAAGAAAGTTGTCATCCTCTCCATCACATCACTCCATCCCTCTCCCTTCTCCTCCCTCTCTCTCCTTCGTACGTACTGATCGAAGCCATGGATGGCTTTCAAGATTTTCCTTTCCCCTGATTCGCTCGATCCGACCGTTAGATTTCAATTTCGAGTTGAGATTCACGATCACCGCAATAAGGGCTTCATTTAGACGTAAGCTTTTCTACAATCTCTTGAAATTCGATTTTGTTGAGTTGTCAGAATTTGATAATATTGGAGTATGTTATTCTTGAGCTAACATAGATCGTGTATTCGAAGTCGGTTTGGAAAAAGAACGAAGTTTGGATTTTATATGATTTTAGAGGTGAAATTCGAAAATGATGATTTTGATTGAGTTTGGATTGGAGTTGTTTTGATGGATTGGGATGATGATTGAGTTATTGTGATTGTTGTTTGATGGTTTGTATTTTCGGATAGTCAGTTTATAGCCGTTATGCCGTCAAAATTGAGTTTGAGTTATCGGTTTTGGTTCGGTTTAGTTTAATATCGAATTTGATTGAGTTTGAATTACGAGTTGATATTGAGTCCGTATTCGATATTTTGATAGTTGATTGAGGATTCGGGAGTTGATCGAACTTGGAGACTTGTTTATCGATTGAAGAATTGAAGACGGTATATTATTGATTGTTGTATCGACTTTGAGTTTGCTATCCGAATAAACTATGATATCGAGTTATCTCTTGTTGACAGGAATCACTTGAAGCTTCGAGAAAAGGTAAAAGTCGACAATGAAACGAATGGAAACGAATACTCGAGATTGACCTATTTTCGAGTTCCCGAAAATCACATACTACATGTTTAATTGCTTAAGTGAATTTGATTGTTATTCTATTTTCACTTGCATTCCATATTGAGCCGATTTCTCGATTCGTTTTGAAATTAGACGATTTAGGGAGCTATATTGAAGTGGCTTTGGATTTCGAGTTTTTCCAATTGCCAGAATACTTCTTATAGTTGCTCTAAAGTCTAGGGGTTGAGTTGTACGACATCCACCCCGAATGGGTGTGTCGGTGAGTTGTTGTGAAGACTTGGCCCTGGGATTCCAACCGAATACCGATTGATATTTCGATTAGTTGTTGTGAAGACTTGGCCCTGGAAAAAAACCCACTTTTGAACAATAAATATTGGGCACTTTATTTTTTCTTTAAATCGCCCTCCCGGTCTGAACTAAAATGAGCCCAATATAACATATAATTTTTTTAAAAAAACAATCCACCTACTTTTGGAAGGTAAATATTGGGTGATTTCTTTTTTTTTTAAAACAAAAATAAAATAAAATTGGCCCTCTGGCTATACTAAAATTAGCCCAAATATAACATAACAAATAATTTTAAAAGTTTTAGGCCACCCGAGCTGTAACATGCCTCGTCCATTGATTCTTACACATTACAACTGTGAGCGGTTTGAAATTGCTTCTAAATGCACATAAGCGGTTCGAACTAATGTTATATGCACGAGTCCACGACATATAAGATTGGTTTTAAAATTGCCCCTGCAACAATGAGTAAAAATGGTTTTTCAACTTGTATCACCAACCACTTATATAAGATAGAATAGCGGCAACAACAATATTGCGTTAATCCGAGGGTTTATCCAGTGTGCACCAAAGATAACGGCTGCGAGTTTCCACGTAAAAAAAAAAAAAAGGCAACAACAATAGCGATTTTGTAGTCATTGATAATTTTTTTTAAAATATCAGCTTCTTTATTTTTATTTTTTTTTGGTGTCAATCCTAACATATAAATAGTATTATATGTGGTATGAACTTTTTGTTATTTATAAATATTGCACGTATCAATTTTTTGTAATTTTCACTTTACTCTTTATAATTTTATAATTATCGTGTTACCCTTTCAAAGCATTAATTATATAATATTATGCTAATTTTTATTCAAAATTATTTAATTCCAAGGTAAAATCACCCAAAGGTTATATCTACCATTGTTTCTTCGTTTCCTCTCTTTCTAGGGAGGAAAACACTCTACACAACGATCACAAAATCAAGGGGTTTTTCTGAATTTGAAATACATTCATTGGGTTCGTGATCTGATCTGTGAGTTGTTAAGATTTTGTTCATATGTTCGATTCATTGAATTTGAGATGGTTTTTATGAATTATTGTATTCTTGAAATTGATGAAATATGATTTCTTCTTTGATGGTAAATTCATGTATGATCACGTATATATAAACCTGATTTTTAATTTTTTTTCCTTCTTTTTTTTTTACGAATTAATGGAATTGGAGATGGTTTTGATTATTTATTTCATTCTTGAAACTGATTCAACTTTTTAAGTTTCGATTCATTTCCCTTCAAGTGATATCTCCGAGTGTTCATATGTTTTTAAACTTAATTATATAATTTATTTCACCTTAATCTGTTTATGATTTATCGAAATCAAGATGGTTTTAATGAATTCTTGTATCCTTAAAATATTCAAGAAATCCACCATGTTAAAAGGGAAGGTTTGGCTTTAAAAAGTAAAAAAAATATTAAATTTGGGCAACGCCGAAAACTCTTTAGAAAATACATAATTTTCAGGTCTATATCAAATGCTAACAAAAAGAAGTCTCGTTATATCAACCTTCTGAAAAACACATATTAGCATGAGAAACTTCAATAATAAAGATGTATTAAAAAAACGAACCCAGTTGGCTAAACATGAGAAATTGTATTGCCTCTCAGCTCTGTAGATGTGTGAGACAATCATTGGTATACATATATGGCCAAAAGATCTTGATTTGCATAGCTAAATGTATCAGATCCCATTCAACATTAGTTGCTTTTGAACCGTCTCATTTAACAAAATTATTGAAATTGAACTAGTTTATTCATGTTATATTTGATTTGCCTTAGTACTAATAGAATTTTGTAAGATCATGCATTTTATAGTATGAAATATTAGTTTTATTATCGTGAATCAATTCCATTGGCTGGGCTTTTTTATTCATTAATTTTTGACGTTTTGTGTTTTCTAGTTAAAAAAAATTATTTGTGGTTTTGGATTGTCAGAAGTGAAAATTCCTTTACCAAGCAGTGGAATTTGGGGATTTGCAGTGATGAAGCCTCAATTATCCACTTTGAATCCCCATGCATCATCATACATACCACTATCAAAAAGAGTGGTTGTTGATAAGGGCAAGGATATGAATTTACATCTAGAATTGCAGAATGATAACGAGATTGTTGGGCTTGGTCATCAACCAGGTAATACACATGGACAACTCAGAAATGTGTCGAGTAGTTATTTACCTAATGCTAGTGCTTTCCAAGATGGTGAAAAATGGAAGGATCATCATGCTGGAGAGATTTATGCTTCGTCATCTTATTATCAAAATGAGATGCCCGAAAGGTCAAAATATGATGAAGAATCTATCATGGATTTAGCATATATTCAAGTGATATTTCCTGGAATATCAGAGGAGTCTATTTTTGAAGCCTATAGGGCCAATAGATGTGATTTAGATGCCACAGTTGAAATGCTGAATCATCTTGAGGTATATATTTTTTTTAACTACAAAAGTTTTGAATTGTTTGAACTTTTGCGCATTCATTATGATTTGATTACTTGAAGTATTTCCTTATATTTTACTAGTAGTATTTTCTCTAACTTCCATGTTCTGCATTTTATTTTACTATTATTCTTAAAATTGGAATGTAAAAGACTTTAGGGATATTTGTGTTTTTGTTTTCCTTGGTCGTTCTTTTGTTATAGATGGCCTTAGAGAATTTTGCCGCGAGAATTTTTCAAAGTTGGTTTTAATGAATTGAAAAATTTTCCAAAGAATATTAAATGGTCTGTGTCATTTTCATATTCTTTGTTTTTTTATATGAATGTTTCTCCTTGAATTATGCAATGTCTGAATAATATGTTTCGGCATGCATCATGTGTATCTATTTATGTACATGAGTATTCATTATGTGTGTCCACTTATGTGCACGACAATATTCAGCCTGCGCCATCATTAATCAATAAAGTCTAGTATGAATAAAAAAATTAAAGAGAAGCAAGACACTAAAATTGTAATAATTCAAAAATCTTGAGAGAAATGCAGCAGAAGCATATTGTGCATCCAATCCCCTCACCATGTTAGTCAGTACTAATTGTCATAGAAGAAAGAGGATTTGAGCAATTGGAATTTGAAGCTTGGACAAAATATACAGAAGAAAGTGGAATAAAAACCCTTGAAGTTATATAACTTGTTTTGGTTTAAAGAAGTAGATATATATTTTGAGTCGAATATTGACAATGTCTTGAGGTATTAATGATTGTATTTTCTTCTGTTTAGGTGGTTTATGATGGTCCTACTTCTGGATTTCTGACTTATTCTCATAATTTTCCTATATACCCTTACCAAACATTGTCTGAGTTTATTTTTCAACATTGGTTGATGGATACATGATTTTTAATACTTCAGGTCTTTGTGTCGAGGATTAAACTATGTTAACTTTACCAAATCAACTAAATTTGTGCCTTCTGCTTCTAGATTGTTATACTTAATTATTTGTTGAATTCTTGCAAGTTGATTTGATCCTACTAGTTTGAAATTTTGACTTGCTTGTTAATGATGTATGGAATTTTTTTCAAAATGTGCAGCATCACCATGTAGATTTCTCTAAAAAGCTTCCTGAAACATTGGACATAGGTGATGTGCCAGAATCTAGTTCTTCTGGTGGCTTCACATAATGAAACACAAAAGGGTGTGGCAGAAGAAGCTAGCAACTTGCCTAATGCTTTTTGAAGGCAAAATCAGTTGTTTTTATAGTCCTTTGCACTTGTGGATACAAATTGTAGAAAAATAATCTTTCATTTTTCTCCTTTTTGTTCGAGTTGACAGTCTCTTCATTGTCGTTGTATAGCTTGTAGATTTGATTGATAGTTCAACAAACGTTGTGATGGTATGATGTTGTTTAAAGTTTTCTAAATGATCTGGAGTTGTCAAGATATTAATTGTTGGCATGGTATTTTTGTTTTATTCGCAATTATAGTCAGTAAATATAAATATCAAAGATGCAATTTTGATACACTGTCTCTAGGTATAGTGGGGGTAAGAAAACCAACATAACACATAATCAAAACTATGTGGATCTTATCCTAATCTAGTATTGTTGCAATAGAACTAGAAAGAAAACACAGATACATGCATCTAAAACAAAGATCTTGATCTTGATGAATAACTCATGAACCAATTTGTCAATAAAGAAAAAGCCGATAAAAAAAATCCCAACTGTTGAAAACTTCAGTCAACACGAGAAAGGGAAATATCATGAATCCACTTAACCCAAAGCAGTTTATTTTAGAATGCATGCCCGTAGAAACTTAACAGGTAATGCTTTGTCAGCTGTCACTCGTAGATGATTTTTTATTTGAAGATGATATTTATCATTGTTTGTTGTTTGAAGATCCAAATCTCTATTTGTTGGTTGAAGATGATTTTATCATTTTGAGTTGGTTGTTCAACCGATTTGGCAGCTCATCATTCTTATAAATGAGCGTTGAGATAAGCTTGGCACAATCAGTTGTACCAGAAATTTTATGTGCTGAAACTGATTCTATGTTAGCAAAGCTTATGATCGGATTGATTGGGGCTTCTTGGAACATATGCTTCTGCTTTAAGGCTTTGATCATTGGTGGGTTCAATTGATGATGCTTTGTGTCTTTACTGTTAAATACTCAATCAAGGTGAACGATAACTTAGTAGGCCCAATAACTCCAAGGTGTGGGCTGCGCCAAGGGTGTCCTCTTTCACCCTATTTGTTCATTATTTGCGCACAAGTACTGTCAACTTTGATTGAGAAGGCCGCCCGACGAGGAGATTTACATGGTATCAAAATCTGCCGCGGTGCCCCAAATGTATCACATCTATTATTCGCCGACGATAGCTTCTTATTTTTTCGGGCATCCATCAGTGAATGTACCACGATGATGAATATTCTAAATACATATGAACAAGCGAGGACAAGCCATCAACTTCGGAAAATATGGAATATTCTTTAATCGAAACATTAATCAACGAATGAAGGATATTCTATCCAATATTCTTGGGGTGTCTCAATCTTTAGACACCGAAAAATATTTGGGTCTCCCTTCACTCATTGGTAGTAAGAAGAAGGCCATCTTTGGATATCTCTGTGAGCGATTATGGACACAGCTCCAAAATTGGAAAAGAAGCTCCCTATCCGGAGCAGGGCGTGATGTGCTTTTAAAGGCAGTAGCGCATGCCATTCCAACGTATTGCATGAATTGCTTCCTGCTGCCACATTTTGTGCTTGATGAGCTTCAAAAGATGATGAACTCCTTCTAGTGGGGATCAAAACCTGATGGAGTAGGAGGCATCTATTGGATGTCTTGGGAAAGGTTAAGTGTGCGAAAAGAACTTGACGGGTTGGGCTACCGAAATCTAGAAGCTTATAACCTTTCCATGCTTGCGAAGCAAAGATGGAATATCATTTCAGCCCCTGATGCTCTATCCTCACAACTCCTCAAAGCTAAATATTTTCCGAATAAAGATTTCTTGAATGCAAGCTTAGGATTTAATCCTAGCTTCATATGTCGAAGCATCTGGAGCTCCCAAGCTATATTGGCACGGGGAATACGGTGAAAAATTGGCGATGGACGGTCCATTCATATTGGTAGTGACCCTTGGTTGCGTGACCCAGAAAATTTCTATGTATAAACAACACTTGATGTTGCTCAACAAAACTGGAAGGTTCAACTTTTGATGGACCTAACTATGCAGCAGTGGAACTTTCCTTTGGTCCAAACCATGTTTCAACCTCGAGACATAGATGAAATCCTTAAAATACGGCTTCCTCAAACTGCCTCGGAGGATACACGGGTGTGGCATTTCAGCCAAAATGGATGTTATACAGTCAAGTACGGATACAACTTGCTTATGAAAAATATTACAGGCTCCATTAATGCGCATTCTGTAACAGGAGCTTGGACTCGAATTTGGAAGCTTCTTGTACCCCCAAGAGTCAAACTCATTACTTGGAAAGTTGCAAGGAACTGCATCCCGTGTCGCCAAAATCTGCACCATCGTGGGATCGAAGTACCTTCCTGTTGCGTCCTTTGTGATTCCATGAGTGAAAATACTTGGCATCTATTCACTGACTGCCCATATGCGCAGAATTGTTGGAGGCTTGCAAAACTAATGCATATTGTGAACGATATCGCGAAGGACTCTGACTCGTTTACTCAATGGTTATTTCGATGCTTAGAGCGGTGCTCCCCTCAAGAAGCACCTTCACTAGTAATGATCTTATGGAGCATATGGAAAACACGGAATGAGAAACTCTGGAATGAGGTTGATGGATCGGCTGTCGTAAAAATATCTCTAGCAGTAGATGTGCTCCAACAATGGGTTTTTTGCTCGAAAAGGTCCAGAAACACAACATGCTTTGACAAATGCCACCACAAAGGAAATGAAATGGGAACGACCACCATTAGGATTTATGAAATGCAATGTGGATGCAAAAATATTCAAGGAGATGCGGCTGATCATCGGTGCAGCGGTCGTCAGAGATTCAAATGGTGAATTTATGATAAAAATTAACTGGCAAGCGTATCAGGTCAAATTATAGATAGTGAATAAAATCAGATGTCGAACCCACAGGGACTGTATAAATATGATTACCAGAATATAATTATTCCTACTTAATCTAGACTAATCTAAAAGAGTGATTTTAGATTTTAACTAAAAAAACTAAATTGCAATTAAATTTTAACTCAAAAACAACGCAACAGAAAATTTTAGATTAAAATTCAAATTGAAAATAATTCGATAAAGAAAACACGTAGGTACCAGACAATTCATGTAACAAGCAGTCGATCTAAGACATCAGACTTAATCTTAATTTACGGGAATTTTCCTAATTGTTCAAAGGACTATTTCTAGAACAATCAAACCTATTCAAATATTGACGGATTAATCTTTCGTAATTCTAATCAAATTTGAATGCATGATGAACTGTGAAAATTCAGTAAACACCTAAACCGCACATTGAAACCAAATTCTATTTCTAGTTGGTTTTACAACATGTTGAATATCAAAGTGATCAAAATCGAAACCTCCTCTGTCGAATTGGAATCAATTAACATGCAAGTAAATAACTGACCAGGAAATTCACAAGACAAATATAAATTCGATAATCAATAAAATAAAATCAAGTCTGAAAATTCTTGAATAAACCATCAAGTTTTTTACATAAATTGTCTGGTCCAATCACGTGGCCTTGATCGAAGAAAAACTACTACTCTTTAATAAACATAATTAATCAAACCAAGTTTAAAATCATAAACTAGAAAATACGAGAATAGAAGAAAAACTGGAGAATTGTTCAAGCAGCCGCCTTCAGCCTTCGTGCGTAATCAAAAAGACAAAAGTCTTCAAAAAGATCATAAAACTTTTATTTATAGGGTCCGCGCCAATTAGAATTCTCTTTGACCTAGATATTCTCGAACATAACAAATTCCCGAACACGCGCGCGCCTGGGCTGTATCTTGCGCTCGCGCAGTTCAAATAAACAGTGGCTTCGTAAACTCTCGCGCGCGCGCGAGGCAGGATCTCGCCCGCGCGCGTCCCTCCTTTAAGTCTCTGGAACTTCCTTATGCGCACGCGTGAGTCTTCCGCACAGTTGGTTCCTAAAAACTCCATTATCCTACAAAATTCAACCAAGAGAGTAAAATACATGCACATAAAATAAAATACTAACAAAACACACAAAAATAAAATAAATGCATGCAAAATAAATATAAAAATGACACAAAATAATGTATCCACAACACACTTATCAACACCTCCATACTTAAACCTTGCTCGCCCTCGAGCAAGACATACAAAAACACAATGCAATAACACAAGTATGAATGAATCATGTTCAAGATAGCCTCAGACGAGCTTTACTTCAATTTCCCAAAAACCAAAACAACTTTCGATTGTCCACAATACAGTGTCAGTTGAACGCAAACGTGTGTGTGTGCCATGTTATTCCAGTTTCGTGCAACTTCAAAAGAATTCATCCTAAGAATGTTTAGCGACCTATGACTATTCAGTGCAAGTGTCACAATCCAGCACTCCTTCATCCCAACAATCCCAAACAAAAACATGAACTTTCTTGAGATTAATTACGTACCGCCGGATTTTGCACCCGTTATTTTTTTTAAACCTCAATAATTACCCGCAAACTTAGCTATAACTAAGATAGGATTAGAATTTCAATCCCTCGTCTATAGCTCGGATGGAGTATCAATCTCATTTAACCCGCAAACTTAGCTATGGAACAAATATTAGGATTTCAATCATTGTCCAATCCCTGATGGAATTGTTATTTTAAAATTTCAAATTTTCAACCTCATGGAATCCGCATACTTAGTCAAGAACAAGAGAGTAGAATTTCAATCCCTCGCTCGTAACCCGGATGGAGTCAACTTTATTTTCAACCAAAAGATTTTTCAAAAAAAATTGTAGGTACGCCCAAGATCATACATGTAATGTCTAAAATCATCAAGAATCCAAAGACATTATCATGATCAACAAACACCTATTGCCGTGTAATGGTCAAACAAACACGAATGTCATCAATTACTTCGCTATACTACACTAGTCTAACACGCGTGCTTAATATGATTCACGAGTCAACCAACAGTTTTTCATGTTCAATCAAAAGCAAAAAAAATTTCCAAAAACAATTTCTTTATCAACTCAATCATCATTGGCTAACATGAATCATTCGACTCGCATTTTCAACACAAACAACAACAAAATGATATGCATGATTACGAACGAAACACAAAAAACTAAACCAAATGAATGCAAAAAGAATTAACACAAAACATGATAACTAAACACCCTCATACTTATAAAAAGCATTGCCCTCAATGCTTCAGAATACATAAACGACAACATAAAACATAAACAAATGCAACAAACAAAAAGCGAAACAAAAAGAACTCCCCTGATGACTAATCTTTTTCTTCTTATGGGATGGAGGCATCTTGAGGTGAAATTGGAGCAAATTGTGCCGGCATGTCAGACTGGAACGGGAATGGTGGCGGATAATGAAGTGCCGCACGGAAGCCCGATGTATCCAGTGTTGGAAAACGTGTTCAGATCAATTAAAAATTGATACCCGGTGCAGCGGAAGTTTAAAAATTTTTATTTTTTTTCGATATGGAACAATTCCATATCATGGGTATCAAAACTTTACGATTAAATTATGTTGCAAGTAAAATAATAATAATCACAATTAATAATATTTTACCTCTTCAAGCAACGACTTGATTATTGACACCAACAAAATTTAATCTGTTCTTCTTGTATATCCCGGGAACCGATGGCTTCACGATCAATCTCCGGAATAAGGTCCACGAACAGAAAACAGAAACCCTCTGATTGATTGCACTAGAAATCAATCAGAAGTTTATCGTAGACAATAAACAGATTTGATTTGTTAATTCGGAATGTATTTTTTCACAAAAATCACAGACCGAATTTTCTCAAAAGGGACAGAGGAATTTTCAAAAATTCCCCTTTAAAATATATGTGTGATTTCGAAAATTGCAAGAATGAATTGTGTCAATTTTCGAACACTACGCATGTATTTATAGATAATTTCTAGACTAGATTAAATTATAATTGTATTAGGACTCTAACTCCTTAGGGCCCACAATCCATAACTTAAGCCCAACAAGCCAAGCCCGTTGTTATAGAAATTAATATAAAATTCATCATGACTCCGATTGATAAACCGATTTCACCAATGTGCACAGAAATCATTTCTGCACCTTTTAAAGTCAAGATAATTTTTCTGAATCCGAATTCAGTGATTTCCAAAAATGTCCATCCCTATGTCATTTAGGAAATTCCACTCCCTTTTAGTTAAGAAGTCCAACTTCTCTTTCATTAAATTTAACTCTTTAAATTTAACTATCTCAACGGGATTTAGTAATCCATTACTTGTGTGACCCTCAATGGTTCAGGGATACAGCTAGCCATGGGCTCACAACTCCTTGTGACTCGGAACAACAATTTCCGACTTGCCCAACGAATCATGGTAAGAGCGTCTAGCAACATCGCCCCATGATTCCCTAGGTATCACTGATAGTGCTTGCAAGAACCAATAGATTTTGGTTAGCGTACAGTACGGTCCCTTCATCCAAATATCCCGATCGAATCAACAACCATTGGTGCATCGAGAGTCGTTCGAGATTCGATAACTATGCATTACATCTTCGAGATCAAATAGTGACATCGCATGTGTTACTAGAAAAACCGAGTAACCTAAAACACATCATGTACTCTGGCCAGAGATTCGTCACAATAATATCTCCTCAGATTGCATAGAATATCCACACTCGCAAGTATGTGGTGAATCCTTGACAACAAAGCATCGACTCCTATATGTGTCGTAACTGTACCCAATCCCGACACCTGATGACCCCAATAGAGTCGATAAACGAGTCAAAGTACAGTACTAGCATATAGAGTCTCAATGATGTTTCAAGTAGTAAGGACTAATGGTGTACAACCAAAACCGCGAACTTTATCCACTCGATAAGTGATAACCACTTGGAAAGTCCGAATAGGGTAGTTCGATCATTAATTATATGAATATCCATTTGCATGCTTTGAACATCTCCATGTCCATTACCAATGAAACATGGTACTTGGCATCACAAATGCTAGTCTCAATCTCGAGCGATCCTTATCCTTATTAGCGGATGGCTCAATTGACTAGGAACTGTTTAGAATATACAGTGACTATAAGATGTGTTTCATAATAGTGATCTCTCTTTATTCACTATCTCATCTTACTTACACTATAGTATATTCAAGGTCTTTATCAAAACAACAATAGTATATCACAATATAACAATATGAAGAAAGACAAAGATAATGCCATTAATGAATGTAAATTATATTAAACAAAGATTGTTTATACATAGAGTCACAAAAGCCCTTAGCCACAAGTTGGCTAACCGGGCACCCACTCTTTCAATCTCCCACTTGCCCTAAAGCCAACTAGTCACACTACGCAATCCCATTGCTTCACGATGTTTGTCAAACAATGGTCCTGGCAAGGGCTTAGTAAGTGGATCAGCGATATTGTCTGTAGAGGCCACTCTCTCGACAGTGATGTCTCCTCTTTCCACAATCTCCCGGATGATGTGGTATTTCCTCAGTACATGTTTGGATCTTTGATGAGACCTTGGTTCCTTTGCCTGAGCAAAGGCACCAGTGTTTTCGCAGTACACCGGAACTGGACCAACAGCTTCAGGAATTACGCCCAACTCTTGGACGAAATTCCTCATCCAAACGGCCTCTTTAGCAGCAGCTGATGCTGCAATGTATTCTGCCTCAGTGGTGGAATCCGCTGTGGTGTCTTGCTTGGAACTCTTCCAAGAGACAGAACCACCATTGAGCATGAATACAAATCCAGAGGTTGACTTCGAGTCATCCACATCGCTTTGGAAGCTAGAGTCGGTATAGCCTTCCAATTTCAATTCTCTTCCTCCATAAACCATGAACATATTCTTAGTCCTTCTCAAGTACTTAAGAATATCCTTCACGGCTTTCCAATGCATTTGACCGGGGTTAGCCTGATATCTGCTCGTGACACTCAGAGCAAAGGCTACATCCGGTCTGGTAGATATCATCCCATACATAATACTACCTATGACTGACGCATATGGTATGTGTGTCATTTTCTCTATCTCTTCGTCAGTCTTGGGACACCTAGACTTGGATAGAGAAACTCCATGACATATAGTTAGATGTCCTCTCTTGGACTCATCCATAGAAAACCTTTTCAATATGGTGTCGATGTAGGTTGCTTGAGTGAGTCCTATCATTCTCTTAGATCTATCTCTATAGATCTGTATCCCTAGAATATAGGATGCCTCACCCAAATCCTTCATCGAGAATCTACCTGATAACCATATCTTTGTTGACTGCAATATCCCTACGTCATTCCCAATGAGTAGGATGTCATCAACATAAAGCACTAAGAACGTCACCGCATCCTTAACTACTTTCTTGTACACGCACGGTTCCTCCGGGTTTTTGATGAAACCAAAGTCCTTTATTGTTTCATCAAATTTCTGGTTCCAACTTTTTGATGCTTGTTTGAGACCATAAATTGATCTCTGAAGCTTGCATACCTTATGCTCGCTTCCCATGGATGTGAATCCCTTGGGCTGCATCATATAGATTTCTTCCTTAATGTTTTCATTAAGAAATGCAGTCTTCACATCCATTTGCCATATCTCATAGTCATACCATGCTGCTATGGCAATAAGGATTCTTATGGACTTGAACATTGTGACTGGTGAAAAAGTTTCATCATAGTCAACTCCTTGTCTTTGAGTATAACCTTTTGCTACCAATCGTGCCTTGTAGGTAAGTACCTTACCATCAGACCCAAGTTTTCTCTTGTAGATCCATTTATACCCTATTGACAATTCCATTGGGAGGATCTACTAAAGACCAAACTTGATTTGTATGCATCGAGTCTATTTCCGACTGCATAGCTTCAAGCCATAAATTAGAATCCACATCAGAAATTGCTTCCTTGAAGTTTCTTGGATCACATCCAATGTCGGGTTCACTTTGATCCCCTTCAAGAAGAAGACCATATCGAATAGGAGGTCTAGAAGTCCTCTCGGATCTCCTAGATATAGGCGTGTCAATCAATGGTTCCTGAGGTGTAGGATCATTATTTTGTATCTCGGGTTCTTCTCGAATTTCTTCGAGTTCCATCATCTTGCCTTTCTTATGTAATAAGAACTCCTTCTCCATGAAGGTGGCATTTCTTGAAACAAACACTTTTTTTTCAGTAGGATGATAGAAATAATATCCGATTGAATTCTTCGGATATCCTACAAAATAACATAAGGTGGATCGACTATCCAACTTATCTCCCACTGTCTGCTTCACGTAAGCAGGACATCCCCAAATCCTTAAGTATGAATACTTATGAGCTTTTCCATTCCATAACTCGTATGGAGTTTTATCTACTGCTTTAGTGTGGACATTGTTCAACAACAGTACCGCCGTTTCAAGTGCATAGCCCCAAAACGAAGGTGGGAGCTCAGTGAAGCTCATCATAGATCGAACCATGTCCAACAAAGTTCGATTGCGACACTCCGAGACACCATTCAGCTGAGGTGTCATAGGAGGAGTCCACTGAGAGAGAATCCCATTCTCTTTCATATAGCTCAAAAACTCGGTACTTAAGTATTCTCCACCTCAATCCGATTGAAGTGCTTTAATACTTCTACCTTGTTTGTTTTCTACTTCAGCCTTGAATTTTTTGAAATTTTCAAATGATTCAGACTTATATTTCATTAAATATAAATACCCATACCTCGAATAATCATCAGTAAAGGTAATGAAGTAGGTGTGACCAAATTTAGTACATACTAAATGGTCCGCAAACATCTGTATGGATCAAATCCAACAAATTTTGACTACGCTCAGGCTTTCCTTTGAAAGGAGATTTAGTCATTTTTCCTTTTAGGCAGGACTCACAAGTAGGTAGAGAGTTAATATCAGACATATCAAACATGCCCTCTCCCACTAGCTTGTTCATCCTCCTTGAGGAAATATGACCTGGCCTAGCATGCCAAAGGTTTGCCGGGTTTTGACTATCGTTTTTCCTTTTATTTGTTGTTACCGGTTTATCAACATAATTAATTGGAACGTCTTTTAATTTTAAGTTATATAGATCGTTTTCAAGTTGTCCATTTCCAATCAAACATTCATTCTTGTAAATATTGCAAATCTCATTCACAAAATTACAAGAAAAACCATCTCTATCAAGCATAGAAACAAAAATAATGTTTTTAACTAAATTTGGCACAAATAAAACATCTCTCAAAAATAACTTAAAATTGTTCTGCAAAACTAAATAAACGTCTCCCACTGTTTTGGCTTCAACTCTGAAACCATTTCCGAGCCTCAGCTGGGTCTCACCCATCCTAAGCTTACGACTTCTTGTCATCACCTGCAAATCATTACAAATGTGAGATCCAAATCCGGTATCCAATACCCAAGAAGTAGTATTAAGTGAAACATTTATTTCAATATAAAACATACCCTTTGTAGTTCGCAACTGCTCGAGGTATTCCTTGCAGTTACGTTTCCAATGACCGGGTTTCTTGCAGTGATGGCAAACATTTCCAGATATGTTCACGTTTGAAGCTTTTGTCTTGGCCTTCTTTTGTGGTACAATTTTCTTGGGTGGGGCAGAACGTTTCTTACCCTTTCCACTTGGCCCTTTCTTGGAGTAAGAAGAGGAGCCAACCAAGAGTACCGGTTTATCCTTCTTTAATGTGGCCTCATAAGACACAAGCATATTGACCATCTCTTCAAGGGTGGCCTCTATCTTGTTCATATTGAAGTTCACCACAAATCCGTCAAACGATGAAGGAAGGGAAAGAAGCAACAAGTACGCGTTTAGCTCATGCTCCAATGTCAAATCGAGTGTTACCAACTTTTCAATGAGCCCAATCATGTGTACCCCATGCTCACGGACCGAAGTCTCATCTCGCATGCGGCATGTCATGAGCTCTTTGATGGTGGCATACCTCTCCGACCTTGACTGCGCTCCAAAAAGTTCCTTAAAGTGCATGTGTATGTCAGTAGCATTCACGGCATCCTCAAATCGCCTCTGGAGTTCATCAGACATTGAAGCTTGCATATAGCACTTAGCCTTGACATCATGGTCCCACCATTGATCAAGTTTTGCCAATTCTTCCGGACTTATATTAGCCGGTGCTTCCTTTGGAGGATTCTTTTCTAACACGTAGAAAATTTTCTCCGATTTTAGATTAATCTTTAATTTACGGAACCATTCCGTATAGTTTGCGCCAGTCAATTTGTTTTGTTCGAGAATTGAGTATAGTGGATTTCGCGAATTCATTGTAATGAAATACTGAAAAGAAACAGACAATAATCAGTGATTGTTTAATTAATTTACTAAGACATAAAATATGGCAAAATTTAATTTTATGAATTTCACTCCCACTATTTTAACGATTTCACTACCCTCTAGTGAAAACGGGAAACTCCATTCCTTAGTGGAAACATGGAGTCCAATTGACAAATCATAGTCCCGAATAATATCAGCCAACCATAATTTTCAAAAGGTAGAGCTCAATTACTCCCAAAGTAACCCCCATGTTTTTACCTCATGTCCAATAAGGGCCCAATAATATGACGCCATTTATTGTGACATGTCAAGATAACCCATCAATATTAAGTTGTGATGGACGGTCGCCATGTGGATCCCCCAATAATATGAGCCAATCCCATGGGAGTTCCACCCAACTTACAACATGTGTCGATCCAATGTACAGCTTTCCGACGAACGGGCCCCCCCCAATAATATGAGCCGGACCGTATCCGCGGGTAACATCTCATACATTGATCGTTGATGGAAGGTAGGAACATTTAAACAATATTTAAATTCCCTTTTATAAATCTTGATATCAATTTTAAATCATATTTAAAATGAGGGATTTTAATTTTTGAAAATTTGTCTCATCATGCAATTTATGTATGCTTGCGGGATTCATACAATTTAGTCTAAACATGCATACATCAATAATATCATATATTATTTAAGGATGATCGATCCCATTATCTAATTGACCCGTGGTTGCCAATCACGAGTCTAAGTCCAATCCTAGGTGATATGCAAGTATGCAATGCAATCCTATTACATTGTACTTCCATTTACATTTCTTCGGTCTTTATCGTCTGCTGGGCCCACCATTGTCTTCAAATCTTTATCTCCCACTAAGTCTAACAAATTTACAATAAATTTCGATGACAAGTAGGGGATACATATTTAAGGGGTGGGAACGGGCCATAAACCAAGCCCACTTTTTATTACAAATAACAATTCAAATTGAGCTATAAACCAAGACCATTAATAAAAACCCAACAACAATAAAACCAAATGTAAATTACCTAACATACACCTAAAACATTGTTCATGGCAATCGATCATCCTCTTATCCAATAATTAATTCAATAATTAAAACATTGGATAACATGCAATGGCATCATAATTTAAAAGATAAAATCACATTTTATCTAATACTTTCATAAGATCATATCTTATCATCAATTGTACCAAAATAATTAATTTTATAAAATCTAATTTAACGGATAAAATTTACAAATTTTCCAAAAATTCAAATTTATCCAAAAATCAATTTTAAAAATTTCGGACTCAAACAATTTGATCCGATGCCTCGTGGACCAATCAAAAATAATTTTCGATCGGACCAAAAACTAAAATTTCAAAAATTTAAAATTTTAATTAAAATTAATTTTAATATTTCCCTGGGGCAGCGACGTTCGCTGCCCGATGTGCCCATTAAATTTTAATTTAAAATTTTCGTTTTTGTTTCAATAACCCGAGGCCAAAAATTTTGTACAATCGATTAATTTAATCGTTTGATCTGAGCAACCTCGCTCTGATACCACTATTAGAAAATGTGTTCAGATCAATTAATAATTGATACCCGGTGCAGCGGAAGTTTAAAAATTTTTATTTTTTTTGATATGGAATAATTCCATATCATGGGTATCAAAACTTTACGATTAAATTATGTTGCAAGTAAAATAATAATAATCACAATTAATAATATTTTACCTCTTCAAGCAACGGCTTGATTATGGACACCAACAGAATTTAATCTGCTCTTCTTGTATATCCCGGGAACCGATGGCTTCACGATCAATCTCCGAAATAAGGTCCACGAACAGAAAACAGAAACCCTCTGATTGATTGCACTAGAAATCAATCAGAAGTTTATCGTAGAGAATAAACAGATTTGATCTGTTAATTCGGAATGTAATTTTTCACAAAAATCACAAACCGAATTTTCTCAAAAGGGACAGAGGAATTTTCGAAAATTCCCCTTTAAAATATATGTGTGATTTCGAAAATTGCAAGAATGAATTGTGTCAATTTTCGAACACTACACATGTATTTATAGATAATTTCTAAACTAGATTAAGTTATAATTGTATTAGGACTCTAACTCCTTAGGGCCCACAATCCATAACTTAAGCCCAACAAGCCAAGCCCGTTGTTATAGAAATTAATATAAAATTCATCATGACTCCGATTGATAAACCGATTTCACCAATGTGCACAGAAACCATTTCTGCACCTTTTAAAGTCAAGATAATTTTTCTGAATCCGAATTCAGTGATTTCCAAAAATGCCAATCCCTATGTCATTTTAGGAAATTCCACTCCTTTTTAGTTAAGAAGTCCAACTTCTCTTTCATTAAATTTAACTCTTTAAATTTAACTATCTCAACGGGGTTTAGTAATCCATTACTTGTGTGACCCTCAATGGTTCAGGGATACAGCTAGCCGTGGGCTAACAACTCCTTGTGACTCGGAACAACAATTTCCGACTTGCCCAACGAATCATGGTAAGAGCGTCTAGCAACATCGCCCCATGATTCCCTAGGTATCACTGATAGTGCCTGCAAGAACCAGTAGATTTTGGTTAGCGTACAGTACGGTCCCTTCATCCAAATATCCCGATCGAATCAACAACCATTGGTGCATCGAGAGTCGTTCGAGATTCGATAACTATGCATTACATCTTGGAGATCAAATAGTGACATTGCATGTATTACTGGGAAAACCGAGTAACCTAAAACACATCATGTACTCTGGCCAGAGTCATCACACTAATATCTCCTCAGATCGCATAGGATATCCACACTCGCAAGTATGTGGTGAATCCTTGACAACAAAGCATCGACTCCTATATGTGTCGTAACTGTACCCAATCCCGACACCTGATGACCCCAATAGAGTCGGTAAACGAGTCAAAGTACAGTACTAGCATATAGAGTCTCAATGATGTTTCAAGTAGTAAGGACTAATGGTGTACAACCAAAACCGCGAACTTTATCCACTCGATAAGTGATAACCACTTGGAAAGTCCGAATAGGGTAGTTCGATCATTCATCATATGAATATCCATTTGCATGCTTTGAACATCTCCATGTCCATTACCAATGAAACATGGTACTTGGCATCACAAATGCTAGTCTCAATCTCGAGCGATCCTTATCCTTATTAGCGGACGGCTCAATTGACTAGGAACTGTTTAGAATATAGTGTGACTATAAGATGTGTTTCATAATAGTGATCTCTCTTTATTCACTATCTCATCTTAATTACACTATAGTATATTTAAGGTCTTTATCAAAACAACAATAGTATATCACAATATAACAATATGACGAAAGACAAAGATAATGCCATTAATGAATGTAAATTATATTAAACAAAGATTGTTTATACATAGAGTCACAAAAGCCCTTAGCCACAAGTTGGCTAACCGGGCACCCACTCTTTCAACCCCAACTGAGTCGACATGATTCGCATCATATCTTCCACATTCTGGAGATGAGTGGAAGTGGCGTGAAAATAATCCATGACATAATGGTTGAAGGCGGAGCTCTCAATGGTCATGTCCTGGGCGGTACGGCGAGGAGGTGCTGGCGGCAGAGGATGAATGTTAGATGAACTCCCAACAAGAGGTTGGCCGCTATAAAACTCTAAATTTCGCTTCGCTTGCTTGGAGGTGGCGAGCTTCTCATCCACGGTCTTAAACGGTGGCAGCCATTCCTCATCTGGACTGATCGGCACACCCTCTTGACGACAAAGTGCGGTGATGGTGTGAGGAAAGTAAAGGCCTACCGACGGAGTGCGCATCGAGTAGACAATGAAATCATGGATGAGGCTGCCCACATCAATAGGTCATCTCTTCGTGATTGCATACACAAGAATAGCCCGATCCGCCTGCACGTCAACAGTGTGTAGCACTGGCAAAAGTCGTCGGGCTATGAAAGCATACCATAAAGCCGTCTCAAGCTTCAGAAATCGCTTCGGAAAATGAGTGAACCAGAGAGGATCGTGCCACTGTGCACCCGCATAACACATCTCTCGCAGAATCAAATTATAATCTGGGTTCGCCTTAAAATTCCTAAACTGACTATCATCAGCAGCAGGTGTATCAAACAACCTATTCAACGTCTCAGCATCAAATGGAACAAGTTTCCCTCGGAAAAAGGCTGTAGAATCATCTTGGGCTGGGGCATTAGCATAAAATTCCCTAACTATCGGGATAATGGCGGGTTCGGGCACTTTGAAAAATATATTCCATTTACGCTTATTAATCCCCAAAGCAATAAAGTCATTACAATCCAGAGATAAACCACGCTCAGCAATTGGATTACGATTGAGTCTAGCGTGTTCATACCTCTCTTGGGTCTCCCGAGAGACGAAACGATTGGAGTGTGCGGCGGATGAAGATGAGCTAGCGACGGCAGGGCCGGACAAACGAACTCTTTTTACTGGCATGGTGGTGGTGAACGGCCGCAATCAGAGGTGGTGAGCGGCGTGCGGCGGCGGTGATTCGTGATGGCTAGGAAGAAATTTGCGGATACCAACTTGAACTATGGCGAGAAACTCCAAGGATCTGCAAAATATGGGCAAAGTGATATGAGAATTTAGTGAAAAATTGGAGATTAGGGAATTGGGGGTTTAGGGTTTATGGGAGGAGAAGAAAGAAGATGAAGAGGAGAATGGGGAAGAAAAAGTGAGGAATCCCATTTTTTTTCAGTCTGATTCTCTCTCGCGCATGCGCGAGACTAGATTAGGCGGCCTCTGGAATTCTATGTTGCGCGCGCGCGAGGAGGAATCTCGCATGAGCGCGCCCAATTCTTTGATATTCTGGAGTTCTATGCTGCGCGCGCGCGAGGAGGAAGCCTTGCGTGTGCGCAGTTGAAAGAAACAGACACTTTCGGCTCTGCAAAAGAAAAACAACTAACATTAAAACAAAGAAATAAAAAATAAAAAACGAAACCAAAATAAAAATGAAACAAAGTAAACTATAAAAATAAATACTGGGTTGCCTCCTAGCCAGCGCTAAATTTATATTCTATAGCCCGACTGTATTCCTCTCTTGATTGGCGACATTCAAGGTGGTTTATCCACCATCTTTGACAAACTCAGATGAGTCCTGCACTGGCATGCTACACCTCTAAATAAATTTTGCAAGGGACTAATTCCTGCGGAGATCTGAACCTGCTGACATTCATCACCAATAACATGAAACACATCAATAAATTTGACAACAGGGCAAGATTTTAAATTTGGGCTATCTGTAGCCAACTTAAGCATATTAAACACCACTTGCTCATTATTCAGTCTCAATATTAACTCTCCCTTCTCAACATCAACTAACGCTCTACTTGCAGCAAGAAAGGGATGCCCTAAAATCACAGGCACCTTACAATCCTCTTCCATGTCAAGAATAACAAAATCTACATGATAGATCAACTTGTCTATCTTGACTAGGACATTCTCTACTATCCCTCTCGGATATTTAATAGATCCATCAGCAAATTTGAGAGAAATAGAGACAGATTCAATATTTTCTATACCCAATTTTCGAGCAAGTGAATAAGGCATTAAATTTATGCTCGATCCTAAATCACATAGAACATTATTCAATGAAAAATTTCCAATTTGACAAGGTATAGAAAAAATCCCTGGATCTTGCAGTTTTCGTGGAAGCATATTCTTCAGCACTGCCGAGCACTCCTCATTCATTGTGACGTGCGTCAGATCATTCAATTTCTTCTTATTTTTAAGCAAGTCTTTCAGGAATTTTGCATAGTTCGGCATCTGAGCTAAAGCGTCTGCAAAAGGTATGTTAATATGTAGTTTCTTGAAAATTTCAAGAAACTTTTTAAATTGAAAATCAAATAACAGTTGCTTAGCTCTATGAGGGAAAGGTAAAGTAGAAATATCAACATCATTATTAACTTCAAATTTTGAAGTCTTACCCTTCTTACCTACCGTGGAGAAATTTTTCGCGTGCACATCCTCCTTGACTTCTGAAATTTTCGTCCCCTCCATATTTTTCTCTTCTTCCATCTGCTTAGATTTTTCAGATTGTGCTCGAGTCACGACCATGATAGCATTCACGCCCTTGGGGTTTGTTTCAGTGTTACTCGGTAAAGTTCCAGTAGGGCGAGTTGACAATTGGGTTGCGATCTGACCCATCTGAATTTCCAACTTCTGCAGCATAGCCTCCTAATTCTGTAGGCGAGTTTCAGTACCCGCTACATATTTCATCATGATTTCATCAAAGAAGGGCTTCTTCTCGACCGGCTTTGATGTGTTGGTTGTAGGATCTGCAGCTTTCCACGAGAAGTTTGGATGATTTTTCCAGTCAGGATTGCAAGTATTTCTGTAGGGATTGTATGGATGTCTCCCTTGATTTCCAATGAAATTCGCCGCATCAACCTCAAATACTTGCTATTCCTTGGGCTGTTGAGCTTGCAATTGATTGGATGAAGCTGTCTGCATAACTGTCATCTGATGAGTAAGAGCATCGATTTTGGCATTCAGTGCTGTCAGTGCATCGACTTTTAGTACTCCAGCATTTTTCTCTTTCTTAACATCTGGCCATCCAATGTTGCTTTCAGTCATATTTCCAATGATGTACCATGCCTCTACCGGTGTCTTCCTGAATAGGTTTCCGTTAGCAGCAACATCCAACATGGATCGAACAGATTGATCCCCCCCCATTGTAGAAGGTCTGAGTCTGCTAGCTCTGAGTAAGATTATGTTGAGGACACATCCTCAATATCTTTTTGAATCGGGTGCAAGCCGCATGTAGAGATTCATCTTCCTTCTGCCTGAATGAGCTGATGTCAGAAAATAGTTTTGCCATCTTCGTGGGAGGAAAATACTTGTTCAGAAAAGTCTGAACAAGTTGTTCCCATGTAATAATTGAACCAGTAGGCAAATCATCTAGCCACTCAACAGCTTCGTCTTGTAGAGAGAATGAGAATAACCGCAGTCGCACTGCATCAGATGTTACCCCATTTGTAGTACCTAAAATCCAATCTACTAATTCGCATATATTAAATTAAATAAATATTATGGTTATTATTTTTAAGTTTAATTGATTTAAATTATTTATTTGAATTATGTGTTAATAGAATATTATTTATTTATCAAATGATTTTATTGTGCAACTTATTTATTTTAAATATTTTAAAGGTATAAGCTTGCTTATTTAAATGATTTTATATAATTGTTTAGTTTATTCATTTAAATGATTTTAAATGTCTAGCTTATTTAGTTAAATTTTTTTATCTGTCCAAATCATTTTAAAGGTTTTTATACTGCTTGTGTATTTATTTAAATTGATTTTAAATGTTCTTCTAGTTGTTTAAATTATTTTAATCGCTCTACTATTATTTAAATATTCCATTTATTGCAGTGACATCAAAATATTTAAAGTGTTGATTTTAATTCCTAAGATAGTGCCTAAATTCATTTTCAATATTTATGGTTTTAATTGCTTGGATTTTTTTAATTGCTTAAGTTTCCTTTAAAGTTTTAATTGCTCAAAGATTTTAAGTTAATTATTCTTAAATATTCTTGAGTTCAGTATTCTTTGGTTTCGGTGTTCGGCGATGGTGGATTTCGATGGTAAATTCCAAGATTTTATTTTTTAAAGAGATAAATTGGGAGGAATGAGAAATTTAGACGAGAGTTTGATTTTTTGAAGTTTTCGGGTGTCAGAAATCATTTTATCGCATTCTTGGTTTTTTTATTTAACTTTTTCAAAAGTTAGAATTTTCTTAAACCCAAATTAGTAAAATCCAATATAATATTTTTAATTTGGGGTTTTTAAACTTATGAATTTTATTGGTGTAAGTTAGTAGACAAGTTGTAGTACTTTAAAGTTGTACTTTTAAAGCAACCCTCACACCTACTTTTAAATACTCACACCTAAGCTTACACACACATGTACACACTACACACTCAAACTTTTAAATCTAAAATAATACATTTAGCAAACACTAGCCCTCTCTTTCCATTGTAGCCGCCACCCACCCTCCATTCTCTCCCATTTTCCTTCCACCACTCACGGCCGCCCTTCCTCCAGAATTTCCGGCCGCCGCCGTCCTCCTACCACCTCGCCGTTGCCGAAAATGATTGTATAAACACTGGTCGAGGTCTTAGCTAGCCTCTTTCCATCGGTTTGTAGGTTGTTTTGGTTAAGGAAAGTATATGCATTCCTTGGGCTATCAAGCTAGCTAACTAAGCATTTATTTCATGGTTTTTGTTATGTTTCGAATTGCTCATTATTTTTCAAGTTAGGGATTCGGTTATTACATATTTTCAGCTGAGTTTATGTTCAAGTTTCGAAAATTTCATGTGGGTTGATGATTATGGGTTGTATGATGCATTGTGATAAGAAACATGAGGAATTTTAATACACCATGGCACTTTCGAAAATTTCAGAAGTACATATGCCTAAATTTCAAAATTTATGTGGTGTTAGGGCTGTGTTTAAAGCATGTGTAGTGCATTTTGTTGTTTGGCAATTGGCTTCATTGTTTGTTCAAGAATTTAAGACACTTTGGTGCATAAACTTGGTGTTTTTGGATTGTGGAGTGGAGGTGTGGTTGAGGGCTGCCTAGATGTTTGTGATAAGTCCTAAGACATGTCAATAAGTGTGTTTGGTGGTTTGGAAGGAGGTAGAGGTAAGGAAAAGGGGCTTGGAGGTGTTTCCTCAAGGTAGAAGTGTTGTAGAGTGATGTTTCCTTTGGGCAGGGGTGTCTGAATTCGGGGTAGGGGAGGCACTAAATAAGGTCTGTTCGGGTCATGGTTTGGTCCTAGGTCAAGGTTATGATGTTCTGGTCGCATTAGTATAAAATGGGCTCGTTTCGGTTAAGATTTGGATAAGTTAAGGGTCTTTTAAGTTTAAGGGTCGGAGCACAAATTTTAAGAACAATGTGTGAGCTTTTGAGTGAAGGAATAAACTGAATGTGTTGAGCAACAATGGGTGCATGAAGCCTGGTCCTAAGTCAAATTTATGATGTTTTGGTCGCGTCGGTATAAATTGAGCTCGTTTCGGTTAAGATTTGGATAGGTTAAGGAACTTTAAAGTTCAAGGTGTTGGTGCAGAATTTTAAGAGGAAAAGGGGTTGTCCGAATTTGGTTTTTGGTAGATTTGCTTGGGCTGTCAAATGAAGTTAAAAACTATTCCTATGGTTAGTTTGTAGTGTTTGGAGGGTGTCGGTTTGAGCAGAGTCGAATTCGGTTAAGGTAAGGTTGAGTTAAGGGCTTTTCGGTTTGGTTGCTCGGGTTATGTCTTGTTTGTGAGAATGAGAATTAAAGTTGGGTAAACCACTTAGGGGCAGCCACTCACTCACCTAATACCCACATTTTTGTGTTGAGTTTCATTCCTAAAGTTTCATACTTGTGTGCTTGAGTCTCGCCTTTGAGCCAAGCAAGTGTTTACAAAAGAAATCGCTTTTATTCATGCATGCTAAGTATTTTGAGTCGAATCAAAGAAGGAATATATATTTGAACAAAGTGAGTTGATTGTGACAAGACAGGGTATTGTTGGGTTGGGGGATGCCTCACTCACTTGCCAAATAGACGGGTAGAACGAGATCGGGAGACATCCAGAGATCCCTACCAAAATAGACGGGTAGTGTGAGATCGGAAGAAATCTCGGGATCCCTACCAAATGACAGATAAAGGGGTAATTCGCGTCGGGAGAAATCTCAGCGTCTTGCCGGCATAGTGCACTGCAGCCATTGATCGATCAAAACAGAGGGTCACAATCCAAGGATCTAAGTTCTCAGAAAAGAAAGTAAAGTTCAAGGAAAGTTTATGAAAGTCTCATGTTCAGTTTCATGATAAGTTAAGAAAGATCAAAAGTCTCATTGCGTGAGTTGGCGTGAGTTCATTGTTTACAGGTTGTCTCATTCTCTTGTATCATGCATATTTTCAGTTTAAGTTGCAAAGTATATTATGTACAGTACTTTGAGTATTACTGCAAGTATTTTTAAACCCTTGTTATTACACTGTTTATACTTGCTGAGTCATTAGACTCACTATGCTTGTTTGATTGCCAGGTGAGGAGGAGTATCTAGAGATCGAGGGGCAGGATCCTCGGGGTTGAGGTCACCAGCGGCGCAAGGCCCTATGACCGTTGCTACTTTTAAGTTCCGCATAAGGCTATGTTTGAAATAAAGAATTTTAGTTTGAGTACTTTCAGTATTAGTCAGGATGTGTTTTTCCATGTGCTTAAATATTAGTCTTGTAATTTGTTATCGCTATTATTGCAACCGTGTGGGGTTGGCTTTCCTTTCGTAGTTTATGATTATCACAGTTTGGATTTCTTTTTATCACGTTTATTTCTTTATGTTAGAATTGTTGTGTGTGACAGGGTGGCTTTATTTACTTTCAAACAAGTCATGGAAAAGTTTTTATAAATCCGTCTTTTCTTTATTATTTAATTAAGTTTAGAGGTTAGGGTCATTTCAGTTGGTATTAGAGCACGGTCTTGGTTTGGGCTGAGCCTACTGCCGGTTGCCAAAACTCAAGGGATCTCGCCTCAAGGTCTGTAAGTTTTAATGAATTTTATATGGTAGTCGTAATTGATTTATTGCTTTAAATGTTTAGATGTCATCTTTTTAAGAATATTTTCAAATTACATGTTTAAATCCTTTAAATGTGTAATTTCAGTGTTTAATTTTTTTGTTTAGAATTTTTTTTAGTAGTTTAAAGTGTACCATTCAAATGTGTATTTTTATAGCATGCGACTTCAAGTTAAACGGAGTTGGGGTACCAATATTCCTTCCAGTTTTGGATAGTACGTGGATGTTGTTTGAGTTATTAGGTAGTGCTAGCAAGTTTTAGGAGATATTAATTGATGTGTCCTTGTAATTTATTCTCTTACGGATGGAATTTTAATCGGGTACAACTAAGTGAATAGTTTATTTAGGAATTTCTAGACGTGTGTTTAGTCAAATAAGTTTATGAATAGAACTAATGTGAAGACTTGAGATACGAACCTGGTTTTATATAATTATGGATAGTTTGAGTTTTCTTTTGTTATTTGGGCAAATATGATTTTATGAAATAGTGAGTCGGATGTTATGAGCCTTTCAATTATGTGAACTATTATTCCGATCGTTATTTCCTTTTTTCTTTCATTTGTGCTCAGATCCGTTACAACATGTACTTTTGAGTATCCGAAATTTTTTTGCACTTTCTTTGAGCATTTATGGATTCGTATGACATTAATCAGTGTTGAATTCTGCCACTTTGGCATTGGTTGAACGTCTTAGTAACATCTTGTTAATGTTTTACACTTCTGGAAATTTTTCCTTCGATTCTAGATCCACATGTTGATGTGAGTAAGATTCACTTTTTCTTTTTGGTAATCTACTCATGTTGTGTGGCTGACATCTGATTTTATTTTGAGACCGTTGTTTTACCTAATTATTGACTTGTGTGTACTTCTCTCGACTGAAGTTACACTAATTGCCTTGATCGTGCTTTGATTATTTGGGCACGATGTCATTACCCATGGATGAGTGATCACAAGGGTTGTTATCTTGTTGACTTATATTCATTGTTCTTGGAGCCTCCATTATTATTTACTTACCCCTAAAATTGAATTATGAGTGAGTTGCTTTCACTTATCTAAATTTTATTTCTAACTCGTTTGTTTGTAATGTTTGCACTATTTCGTTTGTATTGAGCAACATTACTTGTATGTTTATTTCCTTTCATGATCCATCCTGATGAATACTCGGTGGATTATAGTTTCAATTATCATTTCGATTTCTTGAGTAGAGAATTGACTCGTAACTGCTTAGTAAGTGGTTAGACTGTTGGAATTTAGTATTAGTACTAGATAAAATCCTAAGTTATTGTGGTGATCCGAGGAATGACGACTATCAATTATATAAAGTTCTAACGGGAAGACTACTAGTTGGTGGATTAATTGAATGTGCTGTTTTAATTTTAAAATGGGATTGTTAAGATTAAAAAGACAACTTTGTTAAGCTGAATGGATTATCAATCACGAGATAGGCCGCTAAGCAGTCTTAGGACAAATTCTCTTGAAGTTGTATGAAATTGGAATGACATGGCACACACACACGTTTACGTTAAACTGACAGTGTATTGTGAACAATCAGAAGTTTTTGTGGTTTTTAGTTGTTGAAATTGAAACTTATCGGAGTCTATGTAGTTCATGTTTCATTCTTACTTATGTCATTTTTTGCATTTTTTTTTTGCATATCTTGCTCGAGGGCGAGCAAGGTTTAAGTATAGGGGTGTTGATAAGTGCATTTTTTATGCATTAGTTTGTGATAGTTTTATGTCTATTTTGTGTGCATTCATATTATTTTTATGTGTTTTCATGTGTTTTAGTGCATGCTTGTGTGTTTCACTCCTCGGGTTAATTTTGTAGGAAAATGAATGGTTGAAGAGTGAATTACGGAGCAGCTTTGTTCAAAAAATAATATTTATTTTTATATAAATCCAAATCTGATCGCCACTGTTCAGAATAAAGTTCAAGATGTTTTGAAGCTCTGTCAAAATTTCAGCTCGATCCGACGGCTAGATCTCAAGATATGAATTTTTCAAAATCGTCGCTCGTAGTAGAAATTTTGTACTGCGCGTGCGAGAAACAAGCTCGCCTGTGCGCGAATAAGAGTTTCATAACTCTGTTTTTTTGTTCTGCGCACGCGCGCATGTTTCGGCGTCAGATTTATGCGAAAAGTCTTTGCATTGGAAGAAAATTAATTGGTAGGCGTTCTGGACCATATATATAGAAGATATAACATATTTTTGGGGGTTCCGAAGTTCCAAAACACAGACAACGCAAGGGAGGCGGCTACAAGGCTTGGGAGAGAAGATTTTTCTTTTCTTTTCTTCTTATTTCTTTATTTTATTTTATTTTTTAATTCTAGTTTTAATTATTGAGTAGTTTATTTTCAACCAAGACGGCGTGATTGGGTTGAACAAATTCATGTAGAAAACTTGGATGTTTGTTTGGGATTTTTCAGACTTGATTTTATTTTATTGATTGTTATTTTTATATTTGTCTTGTGAATAGTCTGATCAACTGTTTGCTTGCATGTTAATCGATTCCAAGTTTTCGGCGTCAGATTTATGCGAAAAGTCCTTGTATTGGAAGGAAATTAATTGGTAGGCGTTCCGAACCATATATATAGAAGATATAACATATTTTTGGGGGTTCCGAAGTTCCAAAACACAGACAACGCAAGGGAGGCGGCTACAAGGCTTGGGAGAGAAGATTTCTCTTTTCTTTTCTTCTTATTTCTTTATTTTATTTTATTTTTTAATTCTAGTTTTAATTATTGAGTAGTTTATTTTCAACCAAGACGGCGTGACTGGGTTGAACAAATTCATGTAGAAAACTTGGATGTTTGTTTGGGATTTTTCAGACTTGATTTTATTTTATTGATTGTCATTTTTATATTTGTTTTGTGAATAGTCTGATCAAATGTTTTTTTGCATGTTAATCGATTCCAAGTTGACAGATGAGGTATTGATTTCGATCACTTTGATAATCAACATATTGTAAAACCGACTAGAAATAGAATTCGGTTTCAGTGTGCGGTTTGGGTGTAAACTGAATTTTCACAAATATTTAATGCATTCAAATTTGATTAGAATTACGAAAGATTAATCTGTCAATATTTGAGTAGGTTTAATTGTTCTAGAAATAGACCTTTGAACAAGTTAGGAGAATTTCCGTAATCTAAGATTAAATCTGAGTCCTGAATCGGCTACATGTTACATGATTTGTTCGGTACCTACGTGTGTCTTGGTTGTCTTGTTTTAATTAAATTTCTTTTCAACTATTTTAATTTTTATTTTTTCAGCAGTTTTTATTTTAAATCCTTATTTTATTTAAATCAAATTGCTCTTATTGATTTTTTCTAGATTAAGTAAAATAATTAAATCTTGAAAATTGACAACAGTCCCTGTAGGATCTATACTTGGACTCTCTGTCCACTTTACTATTACTTGACCTAGTGCACTTGCTAGTAGATACCGAATTAAGCGGTCAGGGGGAAGGAATTGTACTACGTAAAATTCAATCTACTAATTCGCATATATTAAATTAAATAAATATTATGGTTATTATTTTTAAGTTTAATTGATTTAAATTTTTTATTTGAAATATGTGTTAATAGAATATTATTTATTTATTCAAATGATTTTATTGTGCAACTTATTTATTTTAAATATTTTAAAGGTATAAGCTTGCTTATTTAAATGATTTTAATTAATTGTTTAGTTTATTCATTTAAATTATTTTAAATGTCTAGCTTATTTAGTTAAATTCTTTTATCTGTCCAAATTATTTTAAAGGTTTTTATACTGCTTGTATATTTATTTAAATTAATTTTAAACGTTCGTCTAGTTGTTTAAATTATTTTAATCGCTCTAATATTATTTAAATATTCCATTTATTGCAGTGACATCAAAATATTTAAAGGGTTGATTTTAATTCCTAAGATAGTGTCTAAATTCATTTTCAATATTTATGGTTTTAATTGCTTGGATTTTTTTAATTGCTTAAGTTTCCTTTAAAGTTTTAATTGCTCAAAGATTTTAAGTTAATTATTCTTAAAGATTCTTGAGTTCAGTATTCTCCGGTTTCGGTGTTCGGCGATGGTGGATTTCGGTGGTGAATTCCAAGATTTTATTTTTTAAAGAGATAAATTGGGAGGAATGACAAATTTAGACGAGAGTTTGATTTTTTGAAGTTTCCGGGTGTCAGAAATTATTTTATCGCATTCTTGGGTTTTTTCTTTAACTTTTTCAAAAGTTAGAATTTTCTTAAACCCGGATTAGTAAAACCCAATATAATATTTTTAATTTGGTATTTTTAAACTTAGAAATTTTATTAGTTTAAGTTAGTAGGCAAGTTGTAGTACTTTAAAGTTGTACTTTTAAAGCAACACTCACACCTACTTTTAAATACTTACACCTATGCTTACACACACATGTACACACTACACACTCAAACTTTTAAACCTAAAATAAAACATTTAGCAAACCCTAGCTCTCTCTTTCCATTGTAGCCGCCACCCACCCTCCATTCTCTCCCATTTCCCTTCCACCACTCACAGCCGCCCTTCCTCCAGAATTTTCGTTGGCCGCCTTCCTCCTACCACCTCGCCGTTGCCAGAGTCCACCTGGAGAAGTCCCGTCCAGCTGCTGGTCGAGGTCTTAGCTAGCCTCTTTCCATCGGTTTGTAGGTTGTTTTGGTTAAGACAAGTATATTCATTACTTGGGCTATCAAACTAGCTAACTTAGCATTTATTTCATGATTTTTGTTATGTTTCGAATTGCTCATTATTTTTCAATTTAGGGATTCGGTTATTACATATTTTCAGCTGAGTTTATGTTCAAGTTTCGAAAATTTCATGTGGGTTGATGATTATGGGTTGTATGATGCATTGTGATAAGAAACATGAGGAATTTTAATACACCATGACACTTTCGAAAATTTCAGAAGTACATATGACTAAATTTCGAAATTTATGTGGTGTTAGGGCTGTGTTTAAAGCATGTGTAGTGCATTTTGTTGTTTGGCAATTGGCTTCATTGTTTGTTCAAGAATTTAAGACACTTTGGTGCATAAACTTGGTGTTTTTGGATTGTGGAGTGGAGGTCTGGTTGAGGGCTACCTAGGTGTTTGTGATAAGTCCTAAGACATGTAAATAGGTGTGTTTGGTGGTTTGGAAGGAGGTAGAGGTAAGGAAAAGGGGCTTGGAGGTATTTTCTCAATGTAGAAGTGTTGTAGAGTGACGTTTCCTTTGGGCAGGGGAGTATTAATTGGGGGGAGGGGAGGCCCTAAATCAGTTTTGGTCGGGTCATGGTCTGGTCCTAGGTCAAGGTTATGATGTTATGGCCGCGTCGGTATAAAATGGGCTCGTTTCGGTTAAGATTTGGTTAAGTTAAGGGTCTTTTAAGTTTAAGGGTCGGAGCAAAAATTTTAAGAACAATGTGTGAGCTGTTGAGTGATGGAATAAACTGAAGGTGTTGAGCAACAATGGGTGCATGAGGCCTGGTCCTAAATCAAATTTATGATGTTGTGGTCGTGTCGGTATAAATTGAGCTCATTTCGGTTAAGATTTGGATAGGTTAAGGGACTTTTAAGTTCAAGGTGTTGGTGCAGAATTTTAAGAGGAAAAGGGGCTGTCCGAATTTGGTTTTTGGTCAATTTGCTTGGGCTGTAAAACGAAGTTACAAACTATTCCTATGGTTAGTTTTTAGTGTTTGGAGGGTGTCGGTTCAAGCGGAATCGAATTCCGTTAGGGTAAGGTTGAGTTAAGGGCTTTTCGGTTTGGTTGCTCGGGTTATGTCTTGTTTGTGAGAATGAGAACTAAAGTTGGGTAAACCACTTAGGGCCAGCCACTCACTCACCTAATACCCACATTTTTGTGTTGAGTTTCATTTCTAAAGTTTCATACTTGTGTGCTTGAGTCTCGTTTTTGAGCCGAGCAAGTGTTTACAAAGAAAGTCGCTTTTATTCATGCATGCTAAGTATTTTGAGTCGAGTCAAAGAAGAAAAAAGAAAATATTTTTTTTGAACGAAGTGAGTTGATTGTGATAAGACAGGGTATTGTTGGGTTGGGGGATGCCTTACTCACTTGCCAAATAAACGGGTAGAACGAGATCGGGAGACATCCCGGGATCCCTACCAAAATAGACGGGTAGTATGAGATCGGGAGAAATCTCGGGATCCCTACCAAATGACAGATAAAGGGGTAAGTCGCGTCGGGAGAAATCTTGGCATCTTGCCGGCATAGTGCACTGCAGCCATTGATCGATCAAAACAGAGGGTCACAATCCAAGGATCTAAGTTCTCAGAAAAGAAAGTAAAGTTCAAGGAAAGTTTATGAAAGTCTCATGTTCAGTTTCATGATAAGTTAAGAAAGATCAAAAGTCTCATTGCGTGAGTTGGCGTAAGTTCATTGTTTACAGGTTGTCACATTCTCTTGTATCATGCATATTTTCAGTTTAGGTTGCAAAGTATATTATGTACAGTACTTTGAGTATTACTGCAGGTGTAGTAGCCCGTACCCGAAATCAGTGATTAAGGATTAATCAATGCTAATTAAATAGATTGGGTACCGGACGGATCAAAAACTCCGATGCAGGATCGGAACCTCCGATGGTATTACGTCAGGCATGACGTGTGGCAGGATCGGAAGCTCCGATCAGGATCGGAAGCTCCGGTCACCCCTATCCGAATTCAACCAGTGATATTTTGACACATGGCAGATGAGGATCTTTGGAAGCTCCGATGGCAGGATCGGAGGTTCCGATCGAGGATCGGAAGTTCCGATTGAAGATCGGAGGTTCCGATCGATGTCTTTAAATAGAAGGCCGAGGCTTCACTTTCATTTGCCAATTCCGAGAATCCCTCTCTATTCCAGGCATATTTGAGTAGTTCTAGTCTTTCTAGGCTTGACCCGGGGGTTGGCGAGGCGTTCGATAGTCGTAGCGGAGTTGTGCCCAAGTTCTGGAGGCATCGACATTAAAGGGATAACGACGGACGAAGGTATAGCTTTTGCTTCCTATAAATATTTAGGAGTATGCAATAGCTTAGTTAAGGCTTTTAGAGTACTTTAATGATAGTAATATCATTTGGCAGTGTAGAGCAGACTATAGGCGTGGACCTAGAGTTGGTAGAGCTTGCACTGATTTGAGGTACGAAAGTACTATTCGAGATATCCTGACTGAGTATGCATGTATTAAGTGACTGCATGGTTTATATGTCATTGATTTATGCTGCATTCATTTGCATACTGAGCTATCTCCTTCGAGATGTCTATTAGTAGGGTTATACCCTATCCTGTTAGTGGATGGACTTCCATGGCTTTGGGTCCGGTAAATCCACTGGTATTATGGTATGGAAGCCACCTCCTGAAGCGACGATACAGCGTGCTACATACCAGGGCCCGGTCTGTCTCTGTTATCTGATCCTTGACCTCGAGTTTATAGAGAGTTTACTTTGCATGCATGTATACTCATACTCTCGTACTGAGCGTTTTATGCTCACGTCTCATACTTTGTGTTTCTGGACACCCTATTCCATGGGGCATGTTTGCGATTGGACGAGGCGGGTGGATCCAAGAGGGGCTAGGCAGTGGTTGGCCAGCTGGAGCTTCGCCTAGGTTTTATTCTGTTGTTATTTGGATTGATACAACTGTTCGATCTGGTTGTATAATATTTGGGTATTTACAGATTCCTTGCCTTGGGATTGTATAATGTTTATGGTTTTCGCAGCTTAATTTTGATTACTGTTTTGATTAAGTTAATTTCATGCCTAAGTTCTGTTTAGTAGGTGATCCGGGTAAGGGTCACTATATTTATGGTATCAGAGCATGCAAAGTATTCTTGGGATTTAGATTCTACATAAGATAACCGTTAGGTTAATTCTGTAGATGGCAGATCGTGACGACCAGAGTTCTCATGGCAGTATTGGTGGGCGTTAGGGTGATGTTGACCGGGAGCCTCATCGGGAACGCCGCCATCGTCATCGAGATGAGGACCGTTTCAGTGTACATCGATTCTTGCAGACGGGGCCTAAGCCCTTGGTTGGAGGCGAGTCTCCGGAGGATGCGGAGAACTGGTTAGACCGCATGGAGACGACTTTTCAGACTTTCCAATGCACCGAGGAGCAGAAGATGGAGACCCTTGGTTATCTTCTGGATGGACGTGCGCGCAGGTGGTGGAGTTTTACTTCTGCACCTTTTGTTGCGGCGAGAGGAGTGGCCACCTGGGCCGAGTTCCGCACAGCTTTTCAGAAGCTGTATTTTTCTCCTGCACTCCGTCAGTTGAAGGCGGGTGAGCTACTGAGTCTGCGGCAGGGAGCCATGTCTATTGATGAGTATCAGCAGAAGTTCTTTGATCTGCTATCCTATTGCCCCGAGATTGCTGACAACTCTGGGATGAAGTATAATTTGTTCCTTCAGGGCCTTAACCCTGAGATCCATGACCGTGTGGCGGTTGGTGACGACATGTCCTAAGAGGGTTTGGTGAGCCGTTGTCACCAGGCGGAGGACAGCATTCGATGGAACAGGTCTTTCTCTTAGTCGAGACCTGCTAGTTCTTTGGGTCCCCGTGCCCAATCTTTCAAGAAGTCTGGATCTACTTCTTCTTCCTCTGGCTCTGCTGGTGTTGTCCGTTTTGTAAAGAAGGACAAGTGTGATCACTATGGAAAGAATCTTCCATCCGACAAGTGTCGTAGAGCTTCTGGAGCTTGTTTTCGTTGCGGCGAGGTGGGTCATATCCAGAGAGATTGTCCACTATCTGGGGGAGGCTACCTTATCTATGCAGTTGATTTGTCCGCTGAGAGCATTGGGATAGAGAGTATTCCTGTTGTGGATGAATTCCCAGATGTATTTCCTGATGAGATTCCGGGTTTTCCTCCTGTTACGGAAGTCGAGTTTGGCATAAAGTTGATGCCGGGTATTTCGCCTATTTCTCGAGCACCGTATCGTCTGGCTCCGTCAGAGATGCGTGAGTTGAAAAATCAGCTACAGGATCTTTTGAACAAGGGGTACATTCATCCTAGAGTATCTCCTTGGGGAGCTCCTATTCTCTTTGTGAAAAAGAAGGATGGGTCTATGCAGCTGTGCATTGACTATCGGCAGCTGAATCGAGTTACTGTGAAGAACAAGTATCCTTTGCCTAGTATTGATGACTTGTTTCAGTTGCAGGGCACTTCAGTTTACTCCAAGATTGACTTGAGATCTGGGTATCATCAGTTGAGAGTCCGAGATCAGAATGTAGCCAAGACTGCATTCCGTACTCGCTATGGGCATTACGAGTTTCTAGTGATGCCATTTGGTTTGACTAATGCGCCGGCTATATTCATGGACCTGATGAACCGTGTCTTCAGGGAGTATTTGGACAAGTTTGTCGTGGTCTTCATTGACGACATCTTGGTGTATTCGCGTAATACGGAAGAGTATGTTTCTCACTTGCGGTTGGTACTGCAGACTCTTCGAGATGAGCAGTTATACGCCAAGCTAAGCAAGTGTGAGTTCTGGATGGATCGAGTGGTCTTTCTTGGCCATATCATATCCAGGGAGGGGATTTCTGTTGATCCAAGCAAGATTGAGGCGGTGCTTAATTGGTCGCATCCGACAACGGTTGCTGAGATCCGTAGCTTTCTGGGTCTAGCAGGATATTATCGTCGCTTCTTTCTGAACTTCTCTCAGCTAGCTCGACCTTTGATGCGGCTTACCCGTAAGGGTGTGGATTTCGAGTGGTCCTCCGAGTGTGAGGATAAATTCTGTGAGCTTCGACGGTGGTTGACTTCCGCGCCGCTGTTGGCATTATCGTCAGGATCTGGAGGGTATGTGGTGTACACTGATGCTTCTCTTCAGGGGTTAGGTTGTGTCCTGACTCAGAATGGGCATGTGATCGCATACGCTTCTAGACAGCTGAAGCTTCACGAGGACAACTACCAAGTCCATGATTTGGAATTGGTAGCCATTGTGTTCGCTTTGAAGATCTGGCGTCATTATCTGTATGGCGAGAAATTTGAGATCTTCACCGACCATAAGAGTCTCAAGTATTTATTCACTCAAGCGGAGTTGAACATGAGGCAGAGACGTTAGATGGACTTGCTTAAGGACTATGATTGCGAGATTAAGTACCATCCGGGAGCTGCTAATCTCACCGCTGATGCATTGAGTCGCAAGGTGCGACTATCCGCACTTCAGACTTGTTCGATGTCTAGTGCGATCAGTGACTGTTGTAATTCAGGATATACTTTCAAACATAAGAAAGGTATGCAGAGTATCCAGATGTTTGCGATATTATCTGAGCCAGCTTTGTATTCGCGGATTCGAGATGTTCAGATGTCTGATTCGAAGACCCAGCGTTTAGCTCGTCTAGCTAACAAGGGTAGCTCGTCTGGATTTCATTATCAGTCAGATGGATTTCTGTGTTTGTCTGGTAGGCTTGTGATTCCGCGGGATGTAGAGTTGCGAGAGGAGATTTTGTCTCAGGCGCATCGCACTAAGTTGAGTATTCATCCTGGGAGAAACAAGATGTACAAGGATCTACGTACTCGTTTCTGGTGGAAGGGAATGAAACACAGTGTTTATCAATTTGTTTCGAGATGCTTGGTGTGTCAACAGGTCAAGGCAGAGCACCGACGACTTGGAGGATTGCTTCACAGTCTGCCTATTCCTGAATGGAAATGGGAGTTTATCACAATGGACTTTGTGACCCATTTGCCGGTATCCCCGAGGAACTGTGATGCTATCTGGGTTGTGGTGGACCGACTCACCAAGTCAGCGCATTTCATTGCCTATAGCCGGGAGTTCAATGTGGATTGTATGGCTCGGTTGTACATTCAGGAGATCGTTTGACTTCATGGAGTGCCTGTGAGCATTGTCAGCGATCGGGACCCCAGATTTACTTCTAGATTCTGGGGGAGTGTTCAGCGTGCAATAGGTACTACTCTCAGTTTGAGTACTGCCTATCATCCGGAGACTGATGGTCAGTCAGAGCGCACTATCCGTACTTTGGAGGATATGCTTAGAGCGTGTGTCATGGATTTTGGTTCAGCCTGGCAGGATTATTTGCCATTGATCGAGTTCGCGTACAACAACAGCTATCATACTAGTATTGGGATGGCACCTTTTGAGGCGTTGTATGGACGACGTTGTCGTACTCCACTCTTCTCTGAAGAAGTGGGGGAGAGACAGGCTGAGGGACCGAAGTTTATCCAGCAGGCGGAAGACATTGTTGATCAGATCAAGAAACGGATTAAGACTGCACATGATCGTCAGGCCAGCTATGCTAACACCAAGCGTAGGCCTTTGAAGTTCGATGTCGGAGAGAAAGTGTTTCTGAGAGTGTCACCTTTCCGCAGAATTTTCAGATTTGGCCTTAAGGGCAAGTTGTCTCCCAGATTTATCGGTCCGTTTGAGATCTTGGAGAGCATTGGCGATTTGGCTTATCGACTAGCTTTGCCACCGCATATTTCTATTATTCACGACGTGTTCCACGTATCTCTGTTGCGAAGATATGTGGCGGATGAGTCTCATATTCTGCAGTGGTCTGAGGTTCAGGTGAGCAAGGATTTGACCTATGTTGAGAAACCTATTCGTATCCTGGATCATAAGGATAAGGTTTTGCGGAACAAAGTCATTCCTCTGGTTTTAGTTCAGTGGCAGCGCCGAGGCACTGAAGAAGCTACTTGGGAGCTTCAGGACAGGATGCGTGAAGACCATCCTGAGTTGTTTTGATTTCATTCTTAAGTTGTATTCAGTTGCAAACTTTGTAAACGTTTGATTTAAATAAAGAATGTTTCTGTACCTTGTGTTACATTCAGTACTTAAGATCTGTTTCGAGGACGAAACATCTTAAGGGGGGGGGGGGGGAGGAATTTAGTATCCCGTAAGCGAAATCAGTGATTAAGGATTAATCAACGCTAATTAAATAGATTGGGTACCAGACGGATCGGAAGCTCTGATGCAGGATCAGACGTTCTGATCGAGATCGGAAGCTCCGATGCAGGATCGGAAGCTCCAATGGTATTACGTCAGGCATGACGTGTGGCAGGATCGGAAGCTCCAATCACCCCTATCTGAATTCAACCAGTGATATTTTGACATGTGGCAGATGAGGATCTTCGGAAGCTCCGATCGAAGATCGGAGATTCCGAACGATGTCTTTAAATAGAAGGCCGAGGCTTCACTTTCATTTGCCAATTCCGAGAATCCCTCTTTATTCCAGGCATATTTGAGTAGTTCTAGTCTTCCTAGGCTTGACCCGGGGTTTGGCGAGACGTTCGATAGTTGTAGCGGAGTTGTGCCCAAGTTCTGGAGGCATCGACATCAAAGGGCTAACGACGGACGAAGGTATAGCTTTTGCTTCCTATAAATATTTAGGAGTATGCAATAGCTTAGTTAAGGCTTTTAGAGCACTTTAATGATAGTAATATCATTTGGCAGTGTAGAGCAGAGTATAGGAGTGGACCTAGAGTTGGTAGAGCTTGCACTGATTTGAGGTACGAAATTACTGTTCGAGATATCCTGACTGAGTATGCATGTATTATGTGACTGCATGGTTTATATGTTATTGATTTATGCTGCATTCATTTGCATACTGAGCTATCTCCTTCGAGATGTCTATTAGTAGGGTTATACCCTATCCTGTTAGTGGATGGACTTCCATGGCTTTGGGTCTGGTAAATCCACTGGTATTATGGTATGGGAGCCACCTCCTAAAGCGACGGCACAGTGTGCTACATACCAGGGCCTGGTCTGTCTCTGTTATCTGATTCTTGACCTCGAGTTTATAGGGAGTTCACTTTGCATGCATGTATACTCATACTCTCGTACTGAGCGTTTTATGCTCACGTCTCGTACTCTGTGTTTTTGGACACCCTATTCCATGGGGCAGGTTTGCGATTGGACGAGGCGGGTGGATCCAAGAGGGGCTAGGCAGTGGTTGGTCAGTTGGAGCTTCGCCTAGGTTTTATTATGTTTTTATTTGGATTGATACAGCTGTTCGATCTGGTTGTATAATATTTGGGTATTTACAGATTCCTTGCCTTGGGATTGTATAATGTTTATGGTTTTCGCAGCTTAATTTTGATTACTGTTTTGATTAAGTTAATTGCATGCCTAAGTTCTGTTTAGTAGGTGATCCAGGTAAGGGTCACTACAGCAGGTATTTTTAAACCTTTGTTATTACACTGTTTATACTTGCTGAGTCATTAGACTCACTATGCTTGTTTGATTGCCAGGTGAGGAGGAGTATCTAGAGATCGAGGGGCAGGATCCTCGGGGTTGAGGTCGCCGGCGGTGCAAGGCCCTATGACCGTTGCTACTTTTAAGTTCCGCATAAGAATATGTTTGAAATAAAGAATTTTAGTTTGAGTACCTTCAGTATTAGCCAGGATGTGTTTTTTCCTGTGCTTAAATATTAGTTTTGTAATTTTTTATCGCTATTATTGCAACCGTGTGGGGTTGCCTTTCCTTTCGTAGTTTATGATTATCGCAGTTTGGATTTCTTTTTATCACGTTTATTTCTTTATGTTATAATTGTTGTGTGTGACAGGGTGGCTTTGTTTACTTTCAAACAAGTCATGGAAAATTTTTTATAAATCCGTCTTTTCTTTATTATTTAATTAAGTTTAGAGGTTAGGGTCGTTTCACCATTAACTTTGAACGTGTCGCAGATCGACAGAAAATGCTCCAGATGAGCGTAGGGGTCCTCCACAGATGTACCCCCAAATCTTTCTTGCAGTTGGATCAGCTGAATAGTAGAGGGTTTCAGCTCAAAATTGTTCGCCTCAACAGCGGGGCAAACTATGCTAGATCCATAACCTTCAATTGGCGGCCTAATCAGATCCCAAACAGTACGGTTGTCTGCCATCTCTACTTTTGATTCAGATTCTGACTCTAATTCAAGATTGATAGATTTCTTGGCTTTTCGGATCCTGCTAAGCGTGCGTTCGATCTCTAAATCAAGTGGTAATAATTCCCGAGATCGAATGCTATGCATGCACAACAGAAGGTACCTGAAAATCACCAAGAAATTATAGTCAGAATTTAAGAAAATAAATAATGTCTAATCTCAAGTGAAATAAAAATTTTGATATCAAATAGTCCCCAGCAACGGCGCCAAAAACTTGACCGGCTAAAATCGGTATGATAAAAATCAACTGGCAAGCGTACCAGGTCAAGTTATAGATAGTGAATAAAATCAGATGTCGAACCCACAGGGACTGTATAAATATGACTACCAGAATATAATTATTCCTACTTAATCTAGACTAATCAAAAAGAGTGATTTTAGATTTTAGCTAAAAAAACTAAATTGCAATTAAATTTTAACTCAAAAACAACGCAACAGAAAATTTTAGATTAAAATTCAAATTGGAAATAATTCGATAAAGGACACACGTAGGTACCAGACAATTCATGTAACAAGCAGTCGATCTAATACATCAGACTTAATCTTAATTCACGAGAATTTTCCTAATTTGTTCAAATGACTATTTCTAGAACAATCAAACCTATTCAAATATTGACGGATTAATCTTTCGTAATTCTAATCAAATTTGAATGCATGATGAACTGTGAAAATTCAGTAAATACCTAAACCATACATTGAAACCAAATTCTATTTCTAGTTGGTTTTACAACATGTTGAATATCAAAGTGATCAAAATCGAAACCTCCTCTATCGAATTGGAATCAATTAACATGCAACCAAATAACTGGCCAGGAAATTCACAAGACAAATATAAATTCGATAATCAATAAAATAAAATCAAGTCTGAAAATTCTTGAATAAGCCATCAAGTTTTTTACATAAATTGTTTGGCCCAATCACGTGGCCGTGATCGAAGAAAAACTACTACTCACTAATAAATATAATTAATCAAACCAAATCTAAAATCATAAACTAAAAAATACGAGAATAGAAGAAAAACTGGAGAATTGTTCAAACAGTCGCCTTCAGCCTTCGTGCGTAATCAAAAAGAAAAAAGTCTTCAAAAAGATCATAAAACTTCTATTTTTAGGGTCCGCGCCAATTAGAATCCTCCTTGACCTAGATATTCTCGAGCATAACAAATTCCCAAACACGCGCACGCTCTTGGGCTGTATCTCGCGTGCGCGCAGTTCAAATAAACAGTGGCTTCGTAAACTCTCGCGCACCGCGGGGAAGGATCTCGCCCGCGCGCGCCCCTCCTTCAAGTCTTTGGAACTTCCTTCTGCACACGCGCGAGAAGGGATCTCGCGCGTGCGCGATTCTTCCGCACAGTTGGTTCCTAAAAACTCCATTATCCTACAAAATTCAACCAGGAGAGTAAAATACATGCACATAAAATAAAATACTAACAAAACACATGAAAATAAAATAAATACATGCGAAATAAATATAAAAATGACACAAAATAATGTATACACAACACACTTATCACTCCTTTTATTTCAAATTTCCTGAACATCTATTGTAATGACTCTATTTTAGTTTAATGAAGTTTTATTTGGTTTTCAAAAAAAAAAAAAGTCAAATTTGAATAACACATGACTTTTGAAAACTATACAAACTTCTAATTTGACTACCACTAGACTTATATAAATCTTATATAAGTGTTAATGGAACACCACTAGTTTTTGCATATTATAAAAGTTTGAATCAATATAAAAGTTTTACATTGTGTATTGTTAACTTTATCATTCGTTTATACACAGTTGAGAAATTTGTAGTAGCCCGATTTCCTAATTAAGCTAATCAACTTCCTAAACAAGTTCAATTGGTCAAAACATCATTAAAGAGTCCTCATTTTTAATGATTTTAAAATCAGATTCAGAACGATCATAATTGGTCTAAAGAGCCCCAAGTGTCTAGGCAGTTCGAAAGGCGATTTTGAAGATCAGATCTAGAGAATAGTTCGGACGTTCCAAACCTAAGATCGGAAGATCTGATCACATTTGGCTAAGAAAGTATGGTCTTTCTTATTGTTGATTGGACTTGAGGGAGTTCAAAAGATCCGAACTAGACAAGAACAGTGAGTTTTCCAATAATAGGACACATGTTTGGTGGATAGGGATCAAAAGCTTCGAACTAGGAATCAGATGTTTCGATCTTGCCAATAAATAGGGTCCGAAAGAGCTATTTCCCTTGCCAATTCATCACTTATCTCTCTCGTTCCATTATGCTTATAAGGGTTTCTAGGCGAAGTCTTGAGGGTCAGGCAGTATCGAAGCGCTATCGGGATTTTAGTAGAGTTGTGCCTAGAGTTTGGGGCCATCGTCATTAGTGGACTAACGACAGACACAAGTATAAGTCTAGACTCTAATTGAATTTTTGTAGTAGCTATTAGTCTAGTTAAGGTTTTTAGTATGCAATGAGTGATATGGTAATTAGATGCTTATAAGCTTGGACTTGAGAATCAGAGTTGCTAGGTTGCTTGAGTAGATGTACGAACATATTATCCGAGATATCCTGATTGAGTATGCATATTCAATGTTTACATTTTTATATGGCATGTTTTATGTGCATATATTATGTCATGATTATTATGCTGCATACATTATTATGTTGAGCATGTACCTTGATTTAACCCGTAGTGGGGTCGCTTAGCCCCGTATTCTTGAGTGGATGGTTTGATTTGTTAGTACAAGATCAGGTCACCTATATCCATAGATTCTTTCTACTGTGCGAGCTACCTTCTGATGCGATAGTCTAGAGTGCTACATACCAAGACGCCACTTGACGGGGCAAAGTCTTACCGTGATAGGTTTCTGGTACCCGTACATTTGCTGTAACACCCGGTATTTTTAATACGTAAATTCGCATGCATAATTAGGAAATTTATTTATTTGAAATTTTAGATTATGGGTTAAATATTTATGTGAATTATTTGTGCATGATTTAATTGATTTTCAAGCATTTAACCCATAATTAGAGATTTTCATGATTTATGGTAATTGAATTATTGTATCGCGTTGACGGAACCGTGGACGGACGAGATGACAACTTTCTATCCAATTTATTTCATGAGCATTTTAGAGCCCAAAAATATTATTTTGAGTTTTATTTCCTCAAAATTATTAGTATTTAATTTTATATAATTTTAGGAGTCCATTTTTATTCAAAATAAGCCAAAATAATGACTTTTTATTATCTTTAAAATTCCCTTAGTTATTTATTTCGGGATTTTTAAATTAGTTATCAGATTTTAATTATTAGTTAGAGCTTTTAAGTTATATATTTCATAATTAAAAATCCTTATTAATATTTTATTATCCTAAAAACCTATTTTTAATTAAAACCTTACCCTAAACCTACCCAACCCTCACGCCTCCAAGCTCTCAGCCGACACCTCCACCTCTCCTTCATATTCTTCATCGATCAGCAGGCTTTAGGACTCCATAGCCGATTTTCTTCGAAGCTTCAAGGTTTCTCGTCGTCCCGGAATCGTTCCACGCGCCTTCTTCTCTTCTTTTAACGGTGCAAGGCTTGTCTCTTTTCATTTTAATGTGCCATATCAGAGTTATACGCGTGTGTGTGCATGAGCATCAGTTTACTTCAAGAATTTTCAGAAAAAATGAGATTTGTTATGGTTTTATGCGTTCGTTCTTGTGATTCTTGATCATATTCTTGATTTTCTTAGCCATGGTTCATGTTTTTAATTGCATGGCTCGGTCCAGGGGCTAGGGCTCGGTCAAGGGGTGTCCTAGGGTGCCTTAGGGTTGAGCAGGAGCAGCTGGTTCGAACTGGTGTGGGCTGGGTTTGATCTGATGCATGGTTTGGTCAAAGGAGTCGGCAGTTTAGGGTTTTGTGGAAGGTTGGATCGGTCAGGGGCAAGGGGCCATGGCTCGGGTTGAGCCATGGTGGGTTAGCACCGCCCAGACGTGGGCTACGTCTGGGTGGTGGCGCTCCGGCCAGGGGTGGCCGGAGCTGGCCGGCAGCAGGCCAAGAAGGCCTGCTGCTCGCGGCCGAGGAGGGCTGGGAAAGGAGGGGGTCGGGTTTTGGGCTGGGGCTGGGTCTGGGTCGGGTCTGGGTGATCTTGGTCGGGTCAGGTCGGTCTGGGTCCAGGTTAGGTGGGCCGAGCTCGAGTATTTTAATTTTTAAATATATGATGTTTTTAATTGGTTTTTGGGCCAATTAATTAGAAATAAAATTATTTGGGCTTCCAAATAATTTTATTTGGGTTTTTTTAAAATTATTTTTAAGTTAGCCCAATTAATTTAATGGGCTCGTGGGCCCATAGGAATTTTTGGGCCAGGGCCAGTCTAGAATTTTATTGGGTTTAAGTAAGTTAATGGGCTTAAATATTTTTATTTAGGCCCAATTAAGTTTAATTAAGTTATTTGGGCTAAGATATGATTATTGGGCTTTTATTTAAGTTAATAGGCTTAGAGTGAGTGACCAGCAGTCTGGACCAACCCATGAAAAATAAATAAGTCCGGAATATATATTTAATTATTTTTATGCATAAAGTCTATTTTAAGTATAAGTATATTATATTATGAAAAATTAATTAAATATATATTACAGACATATTTTCAGTGCATGCATTCATGAAATAATTTTTATGCATGATTTAATGTTTAAGGTTGAGCAAAAGAAAATAATTTTTATGTTGGAAGTTGAAGTAGTGTGAAAATTTAAGGGGGATTCGTCCCCATATGTGAACTATTGAAGGGCAGTTTACTGCCAATTTAAGAGGTGATTCGTCACCGCCATGTACGTTGGTTTACCACGCTGATCAGTATTTAATGTATGTATGGTTACACTATGGATGCGACCTTGCGATGTTAGAAAATACTTTGCTCAACAATGTTTATGTATTATTATGATATTCAAGTTTAATTTATATTTATGTTATGTTCATGATATTTTTAAGCATGCTCATTCATGTATATGTTATGTATTAGTATTAAAGTGATTTAAATTATTTTAAACCCTTGTTATGTTAGCATGTTGGGCCTCTACGCTCACTACACTGATATGGTGCAGGTGAGTACGTAGAGGAGGACGTAGTACCCACCGGCGGCGAGGACCTATGAGCGGACATGCAGTAACCCCGTGACCGTTGTCTGAGTCTATATGCATGTTTTGAATATTTTTATCATGTCATACATTTTATTTATTTTCAGTGGTGGATATTATTACTCGTCTTATTTAAATATTTTCAGTGCATGCAAATTTTATTTATTTTGCTTATGTCAGTATTTTAGTAAATGTTAGACTCAGATATTTAATTTATTAAAGGTTGCATTTTTATTTAAGTTATTTATTTTTAAATCTATTTATTCTGTGCATATATGTATGGGCATGTATGTACATATTATTATTTAGTAAGTATAAAAAAAAATCTGCATATTTATTCATATTTAGAGAGTTAGGGTCGTTTCAGTTGGTATCAAAGCACGGTCCTTGGAGGGGTCATTACTGCTATGCGAGCTCAGAAATCCACGCTACCTGTCTGTAAGTTTTAAGTGTTTATAGCATGATTTACTTTTAAGAATTTAAGTTAGCATTAATGTTAAACCACTTAGTTATGCATGGCGATTTACGTAAAGAAATATGTGGTAGTGCAGAATGCCTTCGAGACCTATGAACAGACGTGGGGAATCTCCACCTCCACCTCCACCTCCGCAGAACCCTCTTGCAGCATTGGAGCAGACCAATGCTAATATGATGGCAGGGATTACTGCTCTGTTGGAGCAGCAGGCTGCACGTCCTAGACTATCCCACGAGGAGGACGTAGCTGAGCGGTTCCAGAAGAAGGGGCCAAAGGAGTTCACTGGTACCACCGATCCATTGGTGGCTGAGGGGTGGATTCGCTCTTTGGAGTCCATCTTTGCATACATGGGGATTACTGACGTGGACAGGGTGAACTGTGCGACTAATATGATGAGGGGAGATGCAGCTCTTTGGTGGGAGGGTGCTGCCATGGGAGTACATCTTCCTACATTGACATGGGCGGAGTTTAGGCGTATCTTCTACGCCAAGTATTTCACGGAGGATGTGCGCAGTCGCATGATCCGGGAGTTTATGAGTCTCCGACAGGGGGACAGGTCAGTGGTTAAGTATGTGAGACAGTTCGAGAGGGGCTGTCATTTTGTGCCTCTGATTTCAGATAGTCCACCGGAGAAGATGAGGCAGTTTGTGGAGGGACTGAAGGCGGATATCAAGCATGACGTACGTATGATGGACGTCGCTATATATAAGGCGGCAGTTAGTAGAGCACTGAGGTCAGAGGAGGGTAGGAGAGAGATACAGCGAGAGCAGCAGGGGAAGAGACAGATTCAGTCTGGATTTCAGCGACCATCTTCGTAGCCTTCTGCGAAGAAGCAGTATACTGGGCCGTCTAAGGGCCCAAACCAGCAGCAGAGGCCACAGCAGCCGAGGGGCGGGGCCCATAATACTGGAGGTTTTCCTACTTGCCCGAAGTGTCAGAAGATGCATTCGGGACCTTGTCTTTTGGGAGCAGGAGTTTGTTTCCACTGTAGAGAGCCAGGGCACGAGATAGCTAATTGCCCGAGGAAGAAGAACACTGCTGGTAGAGTGTTCGTTATGCAGGCAGAGGAGGCCGACCCAGACACCTCCTTGATCACCAGTATATCTTACCCCTAATATTTCATAATTTCTTCCTTTGGTTAAGAATTTCGATTTTTCTTTGTGAAATAATTTGTATTTGGGATTTTTTTCTATCTGCATGTTAGAATAAGAAGCATGTTTTACTTGTGATTAGAATTAAGGGTTATTATTGACTTATCTTTGGGGAAAATTTTAGTAGTGCTATGAAATTGTTGGGATTCTTCTGCGTGCAGGGAGAATTTTAGTTGGAGGCAACTCCACGTTTGCGTTGCTAGATTCAGGGGCTACGCATTCGTTTATCTCCCTGGAGTTTATCAGACAGATAGGCATCACACCCGAGATTGTTGACAGTGGTTATGATGTCACTATGCCGTCAAGACAGATTATTTCTACCTCTAGTGTCATTCGAGAACTGGAGTTGGAGCTTCAGGGGCACTCCATTCACGCAGATGTGGTGGTTTTGCCGTTGAGTGGGTTTGATTTGATCTTGGGTATGGACTGGTTGACAGTCAATGGAGCTTCGATTGATTTTCTTCAGAGGACAGTGTTAGTGAAACCGCCGGGAGGCGACCCGTTTACTTTTCATGCATCTCAGAGCAGTGAATTTCCTCAGGTGATATCTCTTATTCAGGCGAGGAAGCTGTTGAAACGGGGTTGCCGAGGTTTCCTAGCGAGTGTTGTCACGGCCTCAGAACCAGCCAGTAGATAATTATCAGAGATAGATGTGGTTCGTGACTTTCCGGACGTCTTTCCGGAGGATGTTGCAGGAATTCCACCAGTGAGAGATGTGGAGTTCAGCATCGACTTAGTGCCAGACACCGTGCCTATCTCTAAGGCACCATACAGACTTGCTCCTACCGAGATGAAAGAGTTGAAGGAGCAAATACAGGAGTTATTAGAGAAAGGCTTTGTTCGTCCAAGCTTTTCTCCATGGGGAGCTCCAGTATTATTTGTGAAGAAGAAGGATGGTAGTATGAGATTGTGCATCGATTATCGAGAGCTCAACAGAGTCACAGTGAAGAATAAGTACCCACTGCCGATAATAGAGGACCTATTTGATCAGTTACAGGGAGCTTCGGTGTTCTCCAAGATCGACCTGCGATCTGGTTATCATCAGCTGCAAGTTAGAGATGCAGATGTGTCCAAGACTGCTTTTCGGACACGTTATGGGCATTACGAGTTCTTAGTGATGCCATTTGGGATGACCAATGCTCCAGCGGTTTTCATGGATCTCATGAACCGGGTCTTTCAGCCGTATCTTGATCAGTTCATCATAGTCTTCATTGATGATATCTTGATCTACTCTAGGAGCATTGAGGAGCATAGACAGCATCTACAGATAGCCTTGCAGACTTTGAGGGAGCATCGTTTGTATGCCAAGTTCAGCAAGTGCGAGTTTTGGCTCGAGCAGGTGGCATTTCTTGGCCAAGTTATTTCGAGAGATGAGATTGCAGTGGATCAGTCGAAGGTTGAGGCAGTGCAGAAATGGGGTATTCCGAAGAATGCTTCGGAGATTCGCAGTTTCTTGGGTTTGGCCGGGTATTATAGGAAGTTCATCAAGGGTTTTTCCTCTATTGCAGTACCCTTGACTTCCTTAACCAAGAAGAACACGAAGTTTATTTGGAGCTCAGACTGTTAGAGGAGCTTCGATCAGCTGAAGGAAGCACTCACTACTGCACCGGTGTTAGCGGTGACAGTACCACACGAGGAGTTAGTGGTGTACACTGACGCGTCTAAGCTGGGTTTAGGTGCAGTACTTATGCAGTGTGGTAAGGTTATTTCTTATGCGTCGAGGAAGTTGAAGATTCATGAGCAGAACTACCCGACGCATGACTTGGAGTTAGCAGCAGTGGTCTTCGCTTTGAAAATCTTGAGGCACTATCTGTATGGCGAGAAGTGCAAGATTTTCACGGATCATAAGAGCCTCAAGTACTTCTTCACTCAGAAGGAGTTGAACATGAGGCAACGGAGGTGGTTGGAGTTAGTGAAGGATTACGACTGCGACATTAGCTACCATCCAGGTAAGGCTAATGTAGTGGCCGATGCTTTGAGTCGGAAGTCGACAGTCGTATCGTGTTTGACAGTGCAGTTACCACTGCAGAGCGAGATTCAGAGGTTTGATTTGGAGTTTTACTCGAGTGGTCATGCACCGAGCTTGTCAGTGTTGACGGTGCAACCGATTCTACGAGATTGGATCAGAGTTGGATAGACTACTGATGAGGAGTTGCAGCGTTGGAGACAGAGGGATGAGGCCAAGGGTGGTCTTCTATATACATTAGTGGATGGCATTGTTTAGTACCGTGGTAGGATGTGGGTACCGAACGTCGATTTGAGAGCTGAGATTCTAGCAAAGGCTCACACATCTCCGTACTCAATTCACCCCGGAAGTACGAAGATGTACCGAGATTTGCAGCTATTGTATTGGTGGCCCGGGATGAAGAGAGACATCGGGAGAGTTGTGTCAGAGTGCTTGACTTGTCAGCAGGTCAAGGCCGAGCATCAGCGTCCAGCAGGACTTCTTAGACCTCTTCCTATTCCGGAATGGAAATGGGAGAATATTACGATGGACTTTGTAGTTGGCTTACCGAGGAGTGCCAGAGGTTGCACAGCTATTTGGGTGATCGTGGATAGACTCACCAAGTCAGCTCATTTCTTACCGGTGAGGACTACTTACTCGTTGACACAATATGCAGAGCTTTACATCAAGGAGATTGTTAGACTGCATGGCATACCAGTGTCGATAGTTCAGACAGAGATCCGAGATTTACGTCTGCGTTTTGGAAGAGTTTGCACACTGCATTGGGGACTAGACTTTTGTTCAGTACAGCGTTCCATCCCCAGACAGATGGTTAGTCTGAGAGAGTAATCCAGGTTCTCGAGGATCTACTAAGAGCTTATGTCATCGACTTTCAGGGCTCGTGGGAGACTAGACTGCCATTAGTGGAGTTTACCTATAACAACAGTTTTCAGTCGTCTATAGGTATGGCTCCTTATGCAGATTTGTACGGGAGGAGATGCAGATCTCCTGTGCATTGGGATGAGGTTGGCGAGAGGATTTTACTTGGTCCTGAGATTGTGCAGCAGACAGCTGACATTGTGACTCAGATTCGGGATCGAATGAGGATTGCTCAGAGTCGTCAGAAGAGTTATGCAGATACTCGACGACGAGATTTGGAGTTCGCAGTAGGTGATCACGTGTTTCTGAGAGTGTCACCTATGAAGGGAGTGGTACGATTTGGCCGGAGAGGGAAGCTTAATCCGAGGTATATAGGGCCATTCGAGATCTTGGAGAGAGTTGGCATGTTGGCCTACCGTTTAGCTCTACCGCCAGGGCTTGCAGCAGTGCACAACGTTTTCCATGTATCCATGCTTCGGAGATATGTCTCTAACCCGTCGCATGTGTTGGATTTCGAGCCCTTGCAGTTGCCACCTGATCTAGTTTATGAGGAGAGGCCAGCGCGGATCTTGGCTAGGGAGGAGCGGAGACTTATGACGCGAGTCATACCGATGGTCAGAGTCCAGTGGCTGAATCACTCAGAGGAGGAAGCTACTTGGAAGACCGAGGCAGAGATGAGGACTCGTTTCCCGGAGTTGTTCGGGTAAGTACTTTAATTTCGAGGACGAAATCCAATTTAAAGGGGGGAGAATTGTAACACCCGGTATTTTTAATACGTAAATTCGCATGCATAATTAGGAAATTTATTTATTTGAAATTTTAGATTATGGGTTAAATATTTATGTGAATTATTTGTGCATGATTTAATTGATTTTCAAGCATTTAACCCATAATTAGAGATTTTCATGATTTATGGTAATTGAATTATTTTATCGCGTTGACGGGACCGTGGACGGACGAGATGACAACTTTCTATCCAATTTATTTCATGAGCATTTTAGAGCCCAAAAATATTATTTTGAGTTTTATTTTCTCAAAATTATTAGTATTTAATTTTATATAATTTTAGGAGTCCATTTTTATTCAAAATAAGCCAAAATAATGACTTTTTATTATCTTTAAAATTCCCTTAATTATTTATTTCGGGATTTTTAAATTAGTTATCAGATTTTAATTATTAGTTAGAGCTTTTAAGTTATATATTTCATAATTAAAAATCCTTATTAATATTTTATTATCCTAAAAACCTATTTTTAATTAAAACCTTACCCTAAACCTACCCAACCCTCACGCCTCCAAGCTCTCAGCCGACACCTCCACCTCTCCTTCATTTTCATCATCGATCAGCAGGCTCTAGGACTCCATAGCCGATTTTCTTCGAAGCTTCAAGGTTGCTCGTCGTCCCGTCGTCCCGGAATCGTTCCACGCGCCTTCTTCTCTTCTTTTAACGGTTCAAGGCATGTCTCTTTTCATTTTAATGTGCCATATCAGATTTATACGTGTGTGTGTGCGTGAGCATCAGTTTACTTCAAGAATTTTCAGAAAAAATGAGATTTGTTATGGTTTTATGCGTTCGTTCTTGTGATTCTTGATCATATTCATGATTTTCTTAGCCATGGTTCACGTTTTTAATTGCATGGCTCGGTCCAGGGGCTAGGGCTCGGTCAAGGGGTGTCCTAGGGTGCCTTAGGGTCGAGCAGGAGCAGCTGGTTCGGACTGGTGTGGGTTAGGTTTGATCTGATGCATGGTTTGGTCAAAGGAGTCGGCAGTTTAGGGTTTTGTGGAAGGTTGGATCGGTCAGGAGCTAGGGGCCATGGCTCGGGTTGAGCCATGGTAGGTTAGCACCGCCCAGATGTGGGCTACGTCTGGGCGGCAGCGCTCCGGCCAGGGGTGGCCGGAGCTGGCCGGCAGCAGGCCAAGAAGGCGTGCTGCTCGCGGCCGAGGAGGGCTGGGAAAGGAGGGGGTCGGGTTTTGGGCTAGGGCTGGGTCTGGGTCGGGTCTGGGTGATCTGGGTCGGGTCTGTAGGGTAGTGGGTTGGGTCAGGTCGGTCCGAGTCTGGGTTAGGTGGGCCGGGCTCGAGTATTTGAATTTTTAAATATATGATGTTTTTAATTGGTTTTTGGGCCAATTAATTAGAAATAAAATTATTTGGGCTTCCAAATAATTTTATTTGGGTTTTTTTAAAATTATTTTTAAGTTAGCCCAATAAATTTTATGGGCTCGTGGGCCCATAGGAATTTTTGGGCCAGTCAATGTATTTTTGGGCCAGTCTAGAATTTTATTGGGTTTAAGTAAGTTAATGGGCTTAAATATTTTTATTTAGGCCCAATTAAGTTTAATTAAGTTATTTGGGCTAAGATATGATTATTGGGCTTTTATTTAAGTTAATGGGCTTAGAGTGAGTGACCAGCAGTCTGGACCAACCCATGAAAAATAAATAAGTTCGGAATATATATTTAATTATTTTTATGCATAAATTCTATTTTAAGTATAAGTATATTATATTATGAAAAATTAATTAAATATATATTACGGACATATTTTCAGTGCATGCATTCATGAAATAATTTTTATGCATGATTTAATGTTTAAGGTTGAACAAAAGAAAATAATTTTTATGTTGGAAGTTGAAGTAGTGTGACAATTTAAGGGGGATTCGTCCCCATATGTGAACTATTGAAGGGCAGTTTACTGCCAATTTAAGAGGTGATTCGTCACCGCCACGTACGTTGGTTTACCACGCTGATCAGTATTTAATGTATGTATGGTTACACTATGGATGTGACCTTGCGATGTTAGAAAATACTTTGCTCAACAATGTTTATGTATTATTATGATATTCAAGTTTAATTTATATTTATGTTATGTTCATGATATTTTTAAGCATGCTCATTCATGTATATGTTATGTATTAGTATTAAAGTGATTTAAATTATTTTAAACTCTTGTTATGTTAGCATGTTGGGTCTCTAGGCTCACTACACTGATATGGTGCAGGTGAGTATGTAGAGGAGGACGTAGTTCCCACCGGCGGCGAGGACCTATGAGCGGACATGCAGTAACCCTGTGACCGTTGTCTGAGTCTATATGCATGTTTTGAATATTTTTATCATGTCATACATTTTATTTATTTTCAGTGGTGGATATTATTACTCGTCTTATTTAAATATTTTCAGTGCATGCAAATTTTATTTATTTTTCTTATGTCAGTATTTTAGTAAATGTTAGACTCAGATATTTAATTTATTAAAGGTTGCATTTTTATTTAAGTTATTTATTTTTAAATCTATTTATTCTGTGCATATATGTATGGGCATGTATGTACATATTATTATTTAGTAAGTATAAAAAAAAAAATTTCCGCATATTTATTCATATTTAGAGAGTTAGGGTCGTTTCATTTGCATTAGCACTCATAGTATGTGTAAGGCCAGGAATTATTTAATTTTAATCCGAGAATATTTAATTTGAAAATTTTGGAGTTTAAATTATAATTCTAATATTCTTAAATTATTTAGGATTGAAATTTAATTAAAAAGAGGACCGAGGACCATTTTCAAATAGTGAAGAGTTTAGGGGTTAAAATGCAAATTCTTGATTTGAGTGGAGGACACATGTCTTGCTAAGATTTTATACGTGTATAATGGATGGAAGTATCAGATTTTCTCAAGCAAGAACCGAGACCAAGCATAAAATTCAGATTCAAGCCATTTTTCATTTTCAAACTTTGATTCAAGAAGACCCGGCCGTCCGATTTCACAACCGAGCCTAGTTTTGGAATCCTTGCAACAAGAGCTTCAAAGTGATGTAAGTATTGATATGTTTAACATGGTTCGAAATTATGAATGTTGGGAGAAATCAGAAATGATTATGTATTGATGTTCTTGACGTTCTATGCATTGTTGTATCGAAGTCGGATCAAAGATTGAACGTCGTTTGTATTTCTTATGAATTGTCCAGCTTTTGTTCGAACCCTATAACTTCTGATATGTTGGAATATGATGTTATACATGCTGATATGTTATGATTATGAATGATATTGGATGGTTGGCTTGAGTTAGACATAGTTTCGGTTGCCGGTTTTTAGCCGTTACGCCTCCTGTTTCAGAATTGCTACACTTTTGAACTTATTGAGTTAGCTGTGCTTGGATATAATTTTTAGCTGATCTTGTAGCTTGTGATACTTCATTTTAAGCTTTGTATTGAAGTTTGCCAAGCTCTGTATTTTCAGCTTCGAACCGGGATCGATTAGTTCAAGGTTTGCTTTGAAGATTAGCTTGCAAACTTAAAGTATGCTGAGCATATTATGATATGTGGTTATGGTTGTTTAATTGTCCAGATTTGGAGTCTTAAAGATTCAAAATAAAAGGTATAAATCGACATTAATCCAGACAGGATAGAATATTCGAGATAGATGTGATTCTCAAATTCCCAAATCACATACTTGAATATTTATGCGCTCTTATGTGATTTAGTTTTCACTTATTGCTTTGATTGATTATGTGAATTATTTGTTCAAGATGTTTTACAATATTTTATGATATAATGCATCAAGATTAAGTTGCATTCATCTTGAACCTTAACCTGAAAAGCTTAGAGGGTCGAATGGCCTAGATTGCGAATGACATTAGGTGAGCTGTAATTAAATAGCACGGAAGATAGATTTACTTCCAGAGCTAGATGACTCATTATAGTTGCACCAAATTCAGGGGAATTAAGATACTTGATGCCACCTCGATCGGAAGGTCGGTGGTATGATTGAGATTTTATTCCCCGTGATCCCAAGAACCAAGATTTTGTTGATATCAGATTCGATAGCATATCTTTAAAACATGCATTGCATTCAAGATTATTATGTCGCATGTTATGTTGTTTATACTGAGAATATTATTCTCACCGGAGTTATCCGGCTGTTGCTTTGTTTTGTATGTGTTCATGGCAACAGGTGGGGCAAGAGCTGGTCATAATCAACATGGGTAGCTCGAGTTAGAGTCTTAGCCATGGGACTCGGGTTTAAGTTAGCAAGATGACATGTATGTTATGAAGTTGTCAAACATGTTAGAAGACATAAAACTTTTTTATGTTTTGAAGGAACACATGTTGAATACTTTGTGTAATCTAGCCTTTCATGTATTTAGTACATTAGATGTATGTAAGAAACACATGGGATTATGCTTGGCTCTTGATGTATATATTATGTAGCAGCTTAATGAATATTGAGATCTTGCTCATGCCATTTTCCAAATTTGAAATCTATGAAATGCTGATTTTTATAGCAGGGCACGGACCCCGTACATGCCTCCGTACATGGGTCTGTGTGCTTTCGGATGGAGGCAGAAACTTGGAAAATTTTAAATGTTGTGCACGGACCTGGGCATGGAGGGTGCACGGGGTCCGTGTAGAAAACAAAAACTTTTGATTTTAGTGTATTTATTAGCACGGACCCGGACACGGAGGTGGCACGGGATCTGTGTACTTTTAGCCTCAGAAATGTGGCTACAGGTTAATGCACGGACCCATGCACGGAGTCCGTGTATATTAAAAAAAATAAAAATTTTATTCTTGGTTTGATTATTTTATATTAATCATGTTTATTTATTAATTGCCCTAAGATGAGATTAGCAAACCCGAGGTCCCACAACAAGTGGTATCAGAGCTTAAGTTTCTCGGAATGAGATAGATGAGCGGGGTAGATTGAGTCTGTTTGATTTATTTATATCGCATGAGATTGAATTCGTTTGTGATTATATGAATTCCATGCGAGCATGCCTTATTATTTCAAGATTTATATGATTGCATGATTATGTGTCTTACTTGTCAAAGCATGCTTTGTGTGAGATATTATTCCAGAAGTTGTCCTCGATCAGAACTCGAATTCTCATGAGACTGCATGTGAATGTTGATCAGAGAAGGATGAGAATAGAATTGCTGAATATGATATTGTATTGTGCACTAATCTGTTTGATAATCAGATATGCCTCCCCATCAAGCACCGATTACTAGACAGACAGTGGTTATTCCTCCGGCAGAACCGACAAATATACCATAGCCAATGGCCGATCCTCAAAATGCTCAGGGTACTACATCTGCTGATCCAATGGATGTGACTGCTACACCGATGGAAACATTGTTGAAGAGGTTTCAATATTTTAAACTGCCAATGCTGAAAGGAACCGAGAATTCAGTGGACTATGAGAATTGGTTAGAGGACATTGATCAGTTTTTTGAATCTCTAGACTATTTTTGATGAACGTCGAATCAGACTGGTAGTACATCAACTTTATGAAGTTGCAAAAAGTTGGCGGATCACTACGAAAAAGGCTCTTGAGACTCGAGGTACAAATATCACCTAGTCTGTGTTTAATACTGAATTCTATCAACGTTTCTTTCCAGTCTCCTACAGAAAAGACAAAGGAGCAGAATTTGCTAGTTTGAAGTAGGGACAGCTGAATATTGAGGATTATATAGCCAAATTTTCTAGCTTGTTGAAGTTTGCTCCACATATAGACGGAAGTGATGAGGCTATGATGGATCAATATATAAATGGTTTGAATCCAAATGTCTTTACTCTTATTAATGCCGGAAGACCTAATAAATTTGCCAATGCACTGAATCGAGCAAAGGGAGCATAAGCTGGCTTGTTATGACCTTAAGGGGTACCTTTTGTGCCACAGCCACCCAGCCAGCCCTTACCAGTGCCACAGAGTCCATCACAGCTGCAGAAACCACCTTTCAGATTTGAGGGAGGAAGCAGAAGTAGTGGTAGAAAGGATTCTTGTTTCCGGCCAAGAGGGAAGCAATTTAAGAATTCGGGCAATAGTACTTCTAGTTTCAGTGGGTCACGACAGTTTAAACCTGGACAGAGTTATGGATCTTCTGGAGTCTATTGTAACAGATATGGAGGACGACATGCTATTGATCAGTGTAGAGGATTTTCTGGCAGCTATAACATTTGTCACCAAGTTGGTCACTATGCCAAGGTGTGCCCTCAATGTGCAATAGAAAGAGAAATTGGTGCAGGTTCATCTAGACCAGCTCCTCAGCCTGATAGGCAATCATCTGCAGTGCATTCATTTCAGCCTCAGCCATAGACTAGAGCAGTGTGAAGCCAGACTGTATGTCAAACTCCGAGACAACATGCCAGAGTTTTTGCATTGCCTGAGGATCAGGCTCAGGCAGCACCTGAAGATGTCATAGCAGGTAACTGTTCTATTTTTTGTTATCCTGCCTATGTATTGATAGATACAGGTGCATCACATACATTAATTTTGGAGAAATTTTCTATGTTGCATTCTTTGTCATCTGAACCATTTCCTACTGTTGCTATTTCTTCACCTTTGGGTGAAGGAATTATATCTGTCAGATTGATTCATAATTGTGCATTATAGTATGAAGGGAATGTGATAGATTTAGATTGTATTGTATTTGGGTTATCAAATTTCGATTGTATTATTGGCATAGACATGTTAACCAATTACAAGGCAACCGTAAACTGTTTCCAGAAAATTTTCAGGTTCAAACCAGAAATGGCCGATGAATGGAAATTCTATGGTAAGGATTTTAGAACCAAGATCCCTTTGATATCTGTATTATCTATGACCCGTTTATTACAGAAAGTAGCAGAGGGATTTCTTATTTATGCAGTAGATGTGCTGAAAACTAGCCCAAAATTGGTTGACTTTCCAGTGGTTAGTGAATTTGCTGATGTCTTCCCAGATGAAATTGCGGGATTACCTACAGCCCGAGAGGTAGATTTCAGTATTGAGTTGATTCCAGGTATGCAACCGATATCCAAAGCTCCTTATAGAATGGCACCAATTGAACTGAAAGAATTAAAATATCAGTTGGAAGATTTGTTCGCCAAAGGGTACATTAGACCAAGTGTTTCTCCTTGGGGCGCTCCGGTTCTATTTGTACGAAAGAAAGATGGATCTATGCGCTTATGTATTGATTACCGTAAATTAAATAAAGCTACGGTAAAGATCAAATACCCATTGCATAGAAGATGATTTATTTGATCAGTTGCAGGGTTCATCTGTGTATTCCAAGATCGATCTAGATCTAGATATCATCAGTTGAGAGTTCGAGATGAAGACATTCCTAAGATTGTATTCCGAACAATGTATGGACATTATGAATTTATCGTCATGCCTTTTGGATTAACAAATGCTCTAGCTGTGTTTATGGAATTGATGAATATGGTATTTCAGCAATATTTGGATGACTGTCACTATTTTTATCGATGATATTCTTATCTACTCTAAGAATCGAACTGATCAAGCTGAGCATCTGAGAATTATTTTTCAAACGTTGAGATCAGAAAAGTTATATTGTTTTTTTTTCTAAGTGTGCATTCTGGCTAGATCGAGTCGTATTTCTTGGACATTATTTCAGGTGATGGAATTTCAGTCGATCCAAGTAAAGTTGAAGCTGTGATTAATTGTCCTAGACCAACATCTGTACCAGAGATATGTAATTTTATGGGCTTAGCAGGATATTATCGCAGACTTATCAAGGATTTCTCCAGCATTGCCAAATTTATTACTCAACTGACTCAGAAGAATGCACCATATGTTTGGACAAAAGCTTGTGAAGCCAGTTTTCTTGAACTGAAGAAGAGATTAACCAGTGCACCCGTGTTGACCATTCCTTCAGGTACGGGTGATTTTGTTGTGTATTGTGATGTTTCTCACAGGGGATTAGGATGTGTGCTTATGCAGAGAGTCCATGTCATTGCTTATGCCTCAAGACAGCTGAAGCCACACGATATTAGATATCCAATTCATGATCTTGAATTGGCAGACATTGTATTTGCTCTAAAGATATGGCGACATTATCTATACGGTGAGAGGTTTGAAATTTATTCTGATCACAAAATCTTGAAATATCTGTTTTCATAATTTGAATTGAATATGAGGTAACGAAGATGGTTAAATTTTTTTAAAGACTTTGATTGCGAGATTAAATACTATCCAGGGAAGTCCAATGCAGCTGCAGATGCCTTAAGTAGAAAGACATGTTCTTTATCCTTATCTACTATAGGTGTATCTCGATTAGTAGAAGATTTTTGCGTTTCTGGATTGGTATTCAAGACAAATATACAGTCTATCAGAATTTGTGATATTCAAGCTGAGCCAGAGTTGTTGATAAGAATTAAAGAAACACAGAAGAATGATCAGAATATTCAGAAGTCGATTGAGATGGTTAGATTAGGACATCAATCAGAATATCAGGTCGGTGTTGATAATGTTTTGTTTGTGAATAACAGAATTCTTGTGCCAGATGTTTCAGATTTGAAACAGTAGATATTGAAGAGGCTTATAGCAGTAGATTCAGTATTCATCCTGGTGGCAAAAATATGTACAATGACCTTAATAATCAGTATTGGTGGAAACAGATGAAATCTGATGTCACGACATTTGTGTCTCGATGTCTGAATTGCCAACAGGTGAAAGCCAAAAGGAAAAAACCAGGTGGTTTACTGCATATCTTGTCTATTCCTAAATGGAGGTGGGATCATATTTCCATGGATTTCGTTACCCAGCTATCACGTTCATCCAGAGGTTGCGATGCCATTTGGGTAATTATTGACAGGTTGACGAAATCAGCATGCTTTATTCCGTACAAGATGACTTATCGACATGATCAAATGACAGAAATCTACGTCAGAGAAGTGGTAAGATTGCATGGTGTGCCTAAATCTATCGTTTCAGATCGAGACCCTAGATTTACATCACACTTTTGGCACAGTTTGTAGAAAGATTTAGGTTCTCGATTGCACCTGAGTACAACATATCATCCTCAGACAGACGGACACTCAGAGCGGACTATCCAGACAATTGAGGATATGCTTAGAGCTGTAGTGCTATATTTTGGCACTAGTTGGCAAGATTCGTTACCACTTGCTGAATTTTCTTATTAAAATATTTATCAACAAGCATCAAGGTGGCGCCATTTGAAGAATTGTACGAGAAAAAGTGCAGATCTCTTCTTTATTGGGATGATGTCTTAGAGGTACCGGAATTTGGGCCAGATGTGATCCAAGAAATGAAAGAGAAAGTACATCTTATTCAGAAGAGAATGAAGACAGCTCAAGACAGACAAGACAAGTATGAAAATGTCAGACGTAGACCTCTGTGTTTTGAATTGGGAGAAATAGTATTCTTGAAGATTTCTGCGCTTAGAGGTACAGTCAGATTTGGCAAGAGAGGGAAGTTGTCTCCGAGATTCATCGGGCCTCATGAGATTCTTGAGAAGATAGGAGATCTTGCCTTTCGAATTGCTCTTTCTCTAGCTTTTTCTGGTATACATGATGTCTTTCATGTTTCTATGCTTCGAAAATATCAACCTGATGCATCTCATATTCTTCAACCTAATGAGACTGAACTTGACGAGACATTGAGCTATTTTGAGAAGCCAATTCAGATTCTTGATCAGAAAGAAAAGCAACTCAGAAACAAGACCATTCCGCTAGTGCAAGTTCAGTGGAGTCATCACGGAGTTTAAGAAGCTACTTGGGAAGTCGAAGCAGATACGAGACAGAGATTCCCATAGTTATTTAACTGATGTGAGTTCTTATTTAGTTTTCTATTGTTTTCTTATCTTATATGCGTTCAGATTGCATGTGATTTCGAGGACAAAATCATATCTTAGAGGGGGAGAATTGTAAGGCCCATGATTATTTAATTTTAATTCGAGAATATTTAATTTGAGAATTTTGGAGTTTAGATTTAAATTCTAATATTCTTAAATTATTTAGGATTGAAATTGAATTAAAAAGAGGGCTGAGGACCGATTTGAAAATAGTGAAGAGTTCAGGGGCTAAAATGCAAATTATTGATTTGATTGAAGGACTGTGAGGACCTTGGTTTTAATTATCTAATAAAGAATAAATCATTCAATCATCGACAGAGAGTCAAGATAAAAGGTAAAAAAAATTTAAAAAAAGGCACGCACGAACCCCGTGCACACATCCATGCTCGGGTCCGTGCATTAACCTGTAGCCAAAGGTTCGAAGACTACATGATACATGGACCCCATGCACACGTCCGTGCATAGGTTCGTGCACCAAAAATGCACTAAAAACACAACTTTCTATGTTCTGCACGGACCCCGTGCACCCTCCGTGCTCGGGTCCGTGCCTAGCAATTCAAAAATCCAAACGTACTGCCTCGATCAGAGTACACACGGACCCATGCACGGATGCATGTCCAAGGTCCGTGCAAGAACAAAATCATAACCATTTGAGAAGTGAAGGTACATGGAACCTGACACGGATGTAGGCACGGGGTCTGTGCCCTGCTAAAAATAAAAAAAATAAATAACGCAGCAGAAAATGGAAACTCAAACAACAATACTAAAATTCCCATTTCAACGTGCATAAAATCATACAATTCGCATAATACGATACACGGTAAGTCTAAAGTTGTATGAATATTCAAAAGAGTAGAACATGCATCGGTTCTAAGTTTTACATAACAAAATACATATCGAGTTCGACAATACAAATCGACTTCTAAAACTGATCCTCACTTCTATCAATCACAACTTGAACTAGCCATGCTGCCTTTGACTCGATCCTGCCCCACCTGTTGCCAAGTACACATACAAAAACAAGACAACAGCCGGATAACTCCGATGAGAATTATAATATTCCCAGTAAAAGTAACATAACATGCAATAGCAACAAGTATATCAAAACATGATATAAATTCAACATAATTCAAGATGAAAATAGAATGCAATGCAAGTATTTAAAAATTCGGGATTATCTATTCGGATAATCAATGTAAATCTCGGTTCTTCGATTGGGATCCCGAGAACAAGATATCACCACAACTCATCGACTCCTCCGATCGAGGTAGATAAGGTATATCTCAATCCTCTAAACTTTAGAGCAATTATAAAGAGTTTTTCGGGCTATTGGAGTAACTCGACGACCAGTGCCACTCGATTATAGTCTCCAAAACTTCCAATTCAAAATGAAATCAAATAATTTGGCTCAAGATGAATGCAAGTGAAAATTGAATACATTCAGACATAATTCAAGTAATTCAAATAAACATGCAAGTATGTGGTTTCAGAGAAACTCGAAAATCAACTCGGATTCGAGTGTCCGTCCCATTTCAATTCGATGTCTACTTATGCCTATTCTTCGATTCGATGTTGCTCCCCATCTGGACAAGCTACAACAACAAGAGTTCCAAATCAAAAACCATTCAAACACCGATCAAATAATTCAAGGTAAAACCGTTACCAATCCCGATCCACTCTTCGAAGATTCGAATTATGCTAACTTCGAGTTCCAACCGTCTTCAAACAAATCTGTACGGAGATGTAAAAGAACTCAATATCAATCAATCCATTCAATTCAATAATGATTCAAACCATTTCCCCCAAAACTCCCTAATTCTCAAACCGACGGCATAACGACTAATAAACGGCCAATCGAAAATCAACAAACTCAGCATATCAATCCAATCTACCTCATATCTCCATCAATATATCAAAACAACTCAAATACCAACAATAATCCAACCCTCATTTTGAATAAATGCTTCAAAAATCATAACAAATCCGAACGTCGCTCTTTTCCCTATCCGACTTAGATATACTACCACAGCTAGCTCAATAACGTTTATAACCAATAAAAATCATAATCCATCGACATCCAAAAAATGAAGTATAACCGATCAAAGAAAAACTTATGATAGAATGAAGCCTTCGAAGCCGTGATCGCAAATATACCTTCAGATTTTCTATTGAACGGATCGTGCGAGATGAAGAAATCTAAAGCTTAAAGGAATCTTTAATGGTGGAATCGTCTAGGAGGGAAGAATAAGAAAATAAGACACGCCTAGTCACATTCCAAACAAGCCAAGTGTTATATAAAAATTCATTTTTGCACTTTAGTCCCTGAATTTTAAAAAAAAACTGCAAATCAGTCCCTGATAAAATATCAATTTAGCCCTCAAATTTCATAATCTCTGAATATCAATATTGATCTCAATAAGATGAATTTTTAGGCGTTACAATCCTCCCCCTCTAAGAACTGATTTCGTCCTCGAAATCGTATATGGTTCAATCACATAAGATAAGAGATAGGATCAAAGACAACAATAAGAATTCAAAACACAAATAACTCTGGAAATCATTGTCTCATATCGTTTTCTGTCTCCCAAGTCGCTTCTTCGACTTCGTGTTTGCTCCACTGCACTTTCACTAACGTAATCGACTTGTTTTCTGAGCTGCTTCTCTTTTCGGTCAAGAATCTGAATCGGTCGTTCGAAGTAGCTCAACGTCTCATCATGTTCGGCCTCGTCTGACTGAAGAACATGAGAAGGATCTGGGTGATATTTCCGCAACATAGAGACGTGAAAGACATCGTGAAAACCAAAAAGAGATGGAGGAAGTGCAAGTCTATAGGCAAGATTGTTGATAGTCGTGTTTTGTTTGCATATTTTAATGATATTTTGTTAGTAGTTTGCACACATTCATATGTTTCGGTTCATGTTTTATCTTAGTTTTGTTTTATGCATGCATTGAGTTACATAATTTACTCCCGGGTTTAATGGCTAGGAATTCTCAAGTTTTTAGAAGAAATCGAATTTTTATGCTTCATGCGCTCGATCGAACGTACTCACAATATCGAGCGCGACATCTAAAGATTCAAGGCAGTAGGCAACTCATTTTTCATGCGCTCGATCCAAGGAACTCATAGGATCGAGCGTGGCCGAGGAAATTTCAAAACAGTAGATTCACTATTTTTCATGCGCTCGATCCGGCATACTCGTGTGATCGAGCGCGCTAGTCTGTTCGGGAAAAACTTTGTAATTTTGGAAACTCTTTTATTTTGGACTATAGTTTTTATTAGACTTTTATTCCGTTTTTGGGAGATAATTATGAGACTTTTGGAATATCTCTAAGGCGGATAGGTTTTGTATTACAATTCTCTCTCAAGTTTTCTTCCTTTCTTTTGAATTTTTCTTGAGTTTTTGATGAATCGTTTTAGCTAAACTTTTAAACTTGGTTGAGGGAGACCAAACCTTGATATAATTTATTCATGAGATTCGATTTTCAGTGTTTAATTCTTATTGAGTATCAATAGTTGATCTGTTTTATTTCATGTTTGTATGCAAAATTTTCAGATTGGCCATCTTAGGATTTTGCTATGCAAACTACCGCTTAATTAGAATTCAAATCCGTAATTGTTTGAATCAACTAATTTGTGAAGCAACTACGTTTGCTATTTTCTGATGTTGAATTTATTAAATCGTAGGAACAAATTTTGACTAGGCTAAATACATCTGCTGGTGCATGTGTTGTCTAGATTCGTCAGTTTTACTTGTTTGAATGCTACCTTGAATTTAAATCTAGATCGCTGGAATCCGGGTTAATTTATTGGTAAGGGTTAATCTAGAACGCTGGTTTATAATTAACTAAGCTTAAGGTGAAACAGGAATTTGATTTTCAATGATGAATATTTGATAGGATTACTTATTTTTAAGGAATCGATGATTTAATGAATAAATATCAAGGGTGTAGTCAACTGATACCAAGGCTTGTCTCTTATTGATTACTCCAGTTTAATTTTCGATCTTGCATGATAGTGATAATATTAGTTTTTAATTGCTTAAGTTTTTAGTAGTTAATTCTAAAACTCAAAAACCCCCCTTTGTTTTATTTAGAACACATTAAATTTCCCTTTTCTCGTGAGAACTATCCCTACTCACACTACTACATATTCTTGTTTATCTATTGAGTTGGGTAATTTAGGCGTGACGCGACTTAGCGCTACCAAATTTTGGCGCCGTTGCCGGGGAACAGTGTTTAATTTATTGTGTTCTTTTTTTTTCTTTTTGTTTTGTTTTGTTTAATCTCACTCTCCATCTCTTTTCTTTGTTTCTAGTTCTCTCGTTCATGCTTTCAGGTGATTTCGCTGAAGAAGACTTTCTCTGCGACCCGAAAATCGAAAGAACTTTGCACTTAAATAATGCTACTTTCGAACTTAAATCTGGATTGATTCACTTATTATCCTATTTTCATGGTCTTGCAGGTGAGGACCCGAATAAACACTTGATGGAATTCCACGTGGTTTACACGAGTATGAAACTCCATGGAGTGACAGAGGAGCAGATTCAGCTAAGAGCTTTTCCTTTCTCGTTGAAGAGTGCTGCTAAGGATTGGCTATATTACTTGCCCTCTGGTTCTATCACAACTTGGACAAAGATCAAAAGAATCTTTCTGAAAAAATATTTCCCAGCCTCTAGAGCTGCGAACATCCGTAAGGAAATCTGTGGAATCAAGCAATACTCAGGGGAATCACTGCATGAATACTGAGAGCGGTTCAAGAAGCTTTGTGCTAGCTGTTTGCAGCACCAGATAAGTGAAAATCAATTGATACAATTTTGCTATGAAGGTTTGTTACCTCATGACAGGAGTATGCTAGACGCAGCCAGTGGAGGAGTTTTTGTGGACAAAACTCCGATACAAGCGAGGAATCTGATAGAGAACATGGCTGCCAATTCTCAACAATTTGGCACCATCTGGAATGACCATGCACCAAAGAAGAACAGTGAGGTAAATGTCTCTTCCCTTGAGCAACAATTAATTGAATTGACATCTCTTGTGCGTCAGTTGGCTGTAGGGAATGGACAGACTGCAAAGGCATGTGGTATCTGCGCTGCAATGGGACACACCACTGATATGTGTCCTCCACTTCAAGAGGAATCAGTTGAACAGGTAAATGCCACTGGCGGATTTCCTGGACCACCACAGCGAAAATATGATCCCTATTCCAACACATACAATCCTGGTTGGAAGGATCATCCAAATCTGAGATATGGGAGCCCTCAGGTAAATCAATCTGGGCCTCAAGCACCACCGCAAAATCAAGCTTATAGGCCACCGTATCCTCAGCAGTAGCAGCGTCCTCAGATTTCAAATCCAGGTGAGTTTCTTGAAAATATTGTTAAAGATCTTGCTACTAATAATGTAACTTTCCAACAGGAAACAAGAGCAAGTATCCAAAACTTGAATACCCAGATGGGACAGCTCGCCACTGCAATTAATAAGTTGGAAGCACAACATTCCAATGCTTTACCATCTCAAACAATTTCAAATCCAAGAGAGAACGCAAGTGCTATTACTTTAAGGAATGGAAAGGAGTTGAAGATTAAGGAGAAAGAATTTGAGGCTTCACCTAAGGAAAAGTCAGAAGAAGAACCGAGGGCGATTGATGGAGAAGCATCCAAAGAAGAAGCACCAAGAGGTAAGTTTTTTCTACTTTCTGAATATAAGCTTGTTGCCCATTTTTCCTTAGCACTTAAGGAGTCTAGAAAAGATGAAGGGAAAAAGGAACTTTATGAAACTTTTCGTAGATGTGAAGTAAATATTCCGTTGCTAGATGCTATTAAGCAGGTACCTCGATACGCAAAGTTTTTGAAGGAATTATGCACAACAAAGAGGAAACAGACACTAAAGTTTTGTCAAAAAATGGAGCTTGGTGAGAACGTATCTGATGTGATCCAAAAAAAATTGCCCGCAAAATTCAAGGATCCAGGTATGTTTTCTATCTCATGCACTATAGGGAATGTTAGACTTGAGAAAGCCATGCTAGATCTAGGAGCATCAATCAATGTTATGTCATATTCTATCTTTGCATCCTTGAAACTTGGTCCATTGAATAAAACTGGAATTGTTATTCAGTTAGCTGATAGGTCTAATGCATACCCTAGGGGAATAGTAGAAGATGTATTAGTGCAAGTAAATGACTTGGTATTTCCTGCAGATTTTTATGTGCTCGACATGGAAAACGGTGATCACAATAGTTCTATTTTGTTAGGCAGACCATTATTGAAAACTTCCATGACTACAATTGATGTTCACAGTGGCACACTCACTATAGAATTTGATGGAGAAGTTGTGAAATTCAATATTTATGATGCCATGAAATTTCCTGACAGTGATGATTGTGTATTTTCTGTTGATATTGTGGATTACTTGGCACAAGATTATTATGAGCATGCAGGAAAAGATGATCTTGAGGTGGATATTGTTGCACCCATTCAGCAGGATGATGGAATTGGATTCAGCGAAGAAGTGAAAGAGATGGAGAAAATTCTGAACAATTCTCCTGAACTACCTCAGTAGGTAATGTCTCTTATATATCATTACCAATCTCTAATACTCGGCGCCTTCCATCTTTTTTGCAGGCGCCAATGGTTGAACTAAAGAAGCTTCCCAAATATCTTAAGTATGTTTTCCTTGGAGAAGGAGAAACATTACCAGTCATCATATTCAATAGTTTGGAAGCCGACCAAGAGGAACAATTAGTCAAAGTACTACAAGAGCACAAGAATGCTATTGGGTGGACCATAACAGACATCAAGGGAATTAGCCCTTCTACATACATGCACAGAATTTTGATGGAGGAAGGAGTGAATCCCTCACGTCAGCCGCAAAGAAAGTTGAACCCACCGATGATGGAGGTGGTGAAGGCTGAAATTCTAAAACTCCTTGAAGTTGGAGTCATCTACCCGATTTCTGACAGCCAGTGGGTCAGTCCAGTCCAAGTGGTGCCCAAGAAAACCAGGATAACTGTAGTGACCCTACATGGAATCACCTACTAACTGGCAACTAATAGCATGCATTAAACTTAATACAACAAAATACTTAACAGAGTAAAAACGTGCGGAAACTTAACCATAATTTACATATCAGCTTAGTAACATAACCCAGGCTTAAATCTGTAGTGATACAACCATATCAAAAACTTAAAAGTCAACATTATACAGCTATATCGAATCCTGCTATATAATAAACTCTTGAAGAGCTCCGGCTCCCTAGTCCTGCCTCGAACTACCGGCTCCGTCCATCCTGCGACCTGCCCCATGAAATAGGGTGTCCAAGATAACAACTAGGACGTGAGCGCTAACGCCCAGTACATAAACATGAGTACACGTAAATATATGATGCATGCAACATGATGACTGGGAACGGGTCATCCGAAAATCATGCTCAGTACCGGCGCCACATGAGTGCTGCCACCGCACGGATCAACCTCTGGGTGCAACCACACTCGTCTAGTACACCAGAGTAGACAGACATAAATGCCCCCGCCGTCGCGATACTCTCAGTGACAGACTATCGAGTATAGAGCTGAGCGGCTCTATAGTCAAGTATAACAAGGTATAGGCTCAACGTGTATATGCACATGACATATGAATATAGAAAGCGGTAAATCATATATCATGCCATATAATAATGCCAAATAAATGCAACATATAAACATGTATACTCGCTGGCAATCTCAGTCAATGTTTACGTACCTCTAGGCTAGTTTAAGTAAAGTAGGATCCTAGGTTCCAAGCCTATATTCAAAAGTTCACTGTATCACTACATAAATTCTATAAGCCTTAACTAAGCTAATAAGTACTCCCAAAACTTAAACAGATTCCCGGACCATACCTTCGTCCGTAGTTAGCCCTTTGGAGTCGCTAGTCTCGGATGACTATAACCACACCTTGGTTATTCCAGAACTCTATTATAACCGATAGGGCCCTCAAGTGTATATCTCACACTATATAACTGAAGAAAGAAACTCAGGAATTCGTATTTCAAAATGAAATCGAACGAGCCCTATTTATAGGAAAATTTCCGGACGAGTTCGGATCCTCCGAAGCTGAGTTCGGATCGTCCGTTCCAACTCACTGTCTGCATGCGAGACACGTCGAGTTCGGACCATCCGAACGTCTCTTCGGGTCGTCCGAAGTGGCCTAAATCCAACACTTGTCAAAACACCGTGCTGAGTAATCCTGCTAGCTTGGCACAAGGGAGTTCGGGCTGTCCGAAGTCCTCTTCGGATCGTCCGATCGTGCCTTAACTCCGAAATCAACAAGCTCACCTTCGGAGCCCCCGATGGTCGAGTTTGGGTCGTCCGAAGTTATCTTCGGATTGTCCGAACTGACTCAGAAACATAAAATTTAAATTCTTAATTCTAAAGTCCGACTGAACCTCGGAATTGGTTAATTACCAACCCTTAATCATGTTTAACATATTATTATCTTAAAATGGTTTCTGGGTTACTACATTCTCCCCACCTTTAGATATTTCGTCCGCGAAATAACATCTAAAGACAAATCAAGATAACAATATGAAACATCAAACCATGTTTTATTACAACAACTGTAATTACATCTTACATGGTAAATCAAAAGTACAAAGCAAACAACTCAGGATATTCCGCTTGCATACGACTCTCAGTTTCCCAAGTTGCTTCTTCAACGCCTCGGCGCTGCCACTGTACCATTACAAGTGGTATAGTCTTGTTCCGAAGAACTTTCTCCTTCCTGTCTAGGATACGGATTGGTCGTTCAACAAAAGACAGATCTGGCTCTAGCTGAATATCAGTAGACTGAATCACATAAGATTCATCAGCTATGTACTGTCAAAGCAACGACACATGAAAAACATTATGTATACTGGAAAGAGATGGTGGTAAAGCCAAACGATAAGCAACATCTCCAATCTTCTCCAGTACCTCGAAAGGCCCAATGTAACAAGGAGACAACTTGCCTTTCACACCGAATCTCATCACCTTCCTGAAAGGTGATACTCGAAGGAACACATATTCACCAGGCTCGAACTGAAGTGGCCTGCGGTGAATATTAGCATAACTGGCTTGTCTATCTTGAGCAACTTTGATCCTATTCTTGATCAAATTTACCTTGTCTACAATCTGCTGCACCAATTCAGGACCCTCAACTTGCCGTTCCCCGACGTCATCCCAGAATAACGGAGTATGACACCGTCGACCGTATAATGCCTCGAAAGGTGCCATATTAATACTACGATGATAACTGTTATTGTAGGCAAATTCAATCAAAGGTAATTGATCCTGCCAAGATAAGCCAAAATCCATAACAGAAGAACGTAGCATATCCTCCAGTGTATGAATAGTGCGCTCTGACTACCCATCAGTCTCCGGATGATATGCAGTGCTCAAACTCAGAGTGGTGCCCAATGCCTGCTGAAAACTACCCCAAAAACATGAGGAAAATCGCGGGTCTCTATCACTAACTATGCTCACTGGAATCCCATGTAATCGCACTATCTCCTGGATGTATAAACGTGTCATGCGATCATAAGAATACTCCCGGTTATAAGGAATAAAGTGTGCTGATTTCATCAAATGGTCAACAACGACCCAGATAGCATCACACTGACGTGAAGTCATAGGTAAGTGGGTAAAAAAATCCATAGTTACGTGCTCCCACTTCCATTCAGGAATCTCAAGATTCTGCAGTAATCCACCTGGTCATTGGTGTTCAGCCTTGACCTGTTGACAAACCAAACATCTCGAAACAAATTGATACACACTCCTCTTCATCCCTTTCCACCAGAATCTAGTTCGCAAGTCCTTATACATTTTCATGCTTCCAGGATGAACAGATAATCGACTCCTGTGAGCTTGAGAAAGAATATCGTTCCTGAGCTCCGCAACATTAGGTACAACCACTCGATTAGATAAGCACAATAAACCATCTGCCTGAAAATGAAATTCAGATGTATTAACTCCATTGGCTAGACGTGCCAAACGCTGAGTCTTAACATCAGATATCTGAGCATCTCTGATCCGAGAATACAATGCTGGCTCAGACAAAATAGTACACAATCGAATCCCATTTCTCCCTTTATTGTGCTTGAGCGTAAAACTTAATGAACAACACTCTTGAATCATATGAGATACTTCACTAGTCTGAAGTGCAGAAAGTCTCACCTGCCGACTCAAAGCATCAACAGTAAGATTAACAGAACCTGGATGATATTTGATTTCATAATCATAATCCTTCAGAAGATCCATCCAGCGTCTCTGTCGCATATTCAACTCCGCCTGAGTGAATAAATACTTCAAACTCTTGTGATCCGTGAATATCTCAAATTTCTCGTCATAAAGATAATGCCTCCAGATCTTGAGTGCAAATACAATGGCGGCTAACTCGAGATCATGTACTGGATAATTACTCTCAGCGTCTTCAACTGTCGAGAAGCATAGGCAATAACATGTCCATGCTGTGTCAGAACACATCCTAACCCTTGACCAGAGGCATCAGTATATACAACATAACCTCCTGATCCAGAAGGTAGAGCTAGCACAGGTGCAGTAGTAAGACGTCCACGCAGCTCGTGAAATGACTCCCCACAATCCGAGGTCCATATGAAGGAAACATCTTTCCGAGTAAGCTGAGTCAAAGGCCTGGCCAACTGTGAAAAATTCTCGATGAACCGACTGTAATATCCTGCTAGACCCAAGAAACTACGAATCTCAGCAACCGTCTTCGGACGAGACCAGTTCAGCACTGCCTCTATCTTACTAGGATCAACAGATATTCCTTCACTAGAAATCACATGACCGAGAAACACTACCCGATCAAGCCAAAATTCACACTTGCTCAATTTCGCATACAACTGCTTATCTCGTAACGTCTGTAAAACAATCCTTATATGTTGTGCATGCTCATCCTTGTCATGAGAATAGACAAGAATATCATCAATGAAGAATATGACAAATCTATCCAGATACTCTTGAAATATCTGATTCATCAGATTCATAAAGACTGCCGGTGCATTCGTCAAACCGAATGGCATCACCAGAAATTCATAATGCCCGTATCTGGTCCTAAAAGCAGTCGTAGATATATCTGAGTCTTGTACCCGCATCTGGTGGTATCCAGATCTCAGATCTATCTTGGAGTAAACAGAAGTACCATGTAGTTGATCGAATAGATCATCAATCCGCGGCAAAGGATACTTATTCTTGATGGTGACACGATTCAACTGCCTGTAATCAATACATAACCGCATCGATCCATCCTTCTTCTTGACAAATAAAACAGGTGCTCCCCACGGAGAAACACTCGGACGAATATATCCCTTATCAAGCAGATCCTATAACTGTTGTTTCAATTCCCTCATCTCTGACGGTGCCAGTCGATAAGGTGCTCGGGATATAGGCATAGTTCCTGGTACTAGATCAATACCAAATTCAACCTCTCGAACCGGAGGAAAACCAGGAATCTCATCAGGGAATACGTCAGGAAACTCGCTGACGATCGGTAACTGATCAATACCCAGACTACTCGCGGACATATCAACTGCATAGATGACGTAGCCCTCTCCACCTGACTCCAAGACATGACATGCCTTCAGAGCCGAAACAAGTGGCATCGAAGGTCGCGCACCCTCACCATAAAAATACCAGCTATCACTCTCAGCAGGATGAAACTGTACCAGACGTTGATAACAATCCACAGTAGCGTGATACAAAGTCAGCATATCTATTCCCAAGATACAGTCAAATTCTGCCATTGCTAATATCATCAAATTAGCTGCTAACACATTACCCTCAAACTCCAGAAGGCAACCCATCACTAGACACATAGTTACTATCTCTTGCTCCAATGGAGTAGATACAACTAAATCCATATCTAATGATACATAAGGTAATCTATGTCTCTTAACAAAGCGACTAGAAATAAAGGAATGCGATGCTCCAGTATCAATTAATACAAGTGCAGGAATACCACATAACAGAAAGGTACCTGCCAACATACGATCGCTTCCTTCAGTAGCCTGCTCCGGAGACAGAGCAAACACCTGCCCTTGAGTCTGGGGACGATAACCAGAAGAACTCTGTGGTGCTGGCTGCTGACGTGGAAAATTAGAAGCCTGAGATCCAACCTGTGATCCCGATCCACTAGCAGAACTCATACACTGAGGACAATCTCTCCGCAGATGTCCCTGCTGACCACAAATATAACAAGCACCAGTAGCTCTCCGACATGAAGCTGCAGGATGCTTCCCTCCATAGTGACTACAAAACTCCTCCTTCTTCTTCTTCTTCCCAAAACGGAACATACCTCGTGAACCATGAGATCCAGATGAAGTAGTAGGAGTAGAAGAAGACGTAGGTCCAGATTGCACAACAGATTGATCTCGAGGCTCAAAAGATCCACTAGGATGTGCTGGCATCATCAACTGTGCCCGCCTATTGCTGGTCTCCACAAGACGGCAACGGTTCACCAAAGTCTCAAAAGATACCGGTCATCACAGACGACAACCTGAGAGTAGATATCTTGGTTCAAACCTTGTAGAAAGATATCATACTTCGACGCATCACTCTCATTGATATGAGGACTGAAAGGTAGCAGATCAAGAAATCGTTGCTGATATTGATCAATAGTCATTGATCCTTGCCTCAGAGTAAGCAACTCCATCGATCGTGCTTGGCGAACAGCTGGAGGAAAATACAGTTTCTGGAACTGCTGACAGAAATCTCCCCAAGTCACCTATCCTCTCTCAGTACGTGCCTGAGCAGCTTTGGCATCCCACCAAAAACGTGCTCGATCCTCTAGAACAAATTCTAGAACTTCCAATTTCTGATCCTCAGTACAATCGAAAGCACGAAAAGTACTCTCGAGTTTAGACATCCAACTTCTTGCTTGTTCAGGATTCTCGCCTCCCACCAAAGGTTTCGGTCCTACTTGCATGAATTTATTGATAGAGTAGCGACGTCTACCCTCATGATGACGATGTTGATCATCATGATGGCGGTGATGACGATGATGATGACCAACTCCCTGGCCAACACTACCGTGACTCTCGTCAGCCATATCCTGAAAAGAATTGCACATTAAAATCCCAAATGTGCAAGAATTACTCAAGACTAGACTAAATCCCAAATACTAATCCCAAAATCTAACCATGCTCTGATACCAAAAATGTAGTGACCCTACATGGAATCACCTACTAACTGGCAACTAATAGCATGCATTAAACTTAATACAGCAAAATACTTAACAGAGTAAAAACGTGCGGAAACTTAACCATAATTTACATATCAGCTTAGTAACATAACCCAGGCTTAAATCTGTAGTGATACAACCATATCAAAAACTTAAAAGTAAACATTATACAGCTATATCGAATCCTGCTGTATAATAAACTCTTGAAGAGCTTCGGCTCCCTAGTCCTGCCTCGAACTACCGGCTCCGTCCGTCCTGCGACCTGCCCCATGGAATAGGGTGTCCAAGATAACAACTAGGACGTGAGCGCTAACGCCCAGTACATAAACATGAGTACACTTAAATATATGATGCATGCAACATGATGACTGGTAACGGGTCATCCGAAAATCATTCTCAGTACCGGCGCCACATGAGTGCTGCCACCGCACGGATCAACCTCTGGGTGCAACCACACTCATCTAGTACACCAGAGTAGACAGACATAAATGCCCCCACCGTCGCGGTACTCTCAGTGACAGACTATCGAGTATAGAGTTGAGCGGCTCTATAGTCAGGTATAACAAGGTATAGGCTCAACGTGTATATGCACATGACATATGAATATAGAAAGCGGTAAATCATATATCATGCCATATAATAATGCCAAATAAATGCAACATATAAACATGTATACTCGCTAGCAATCTCAGTCAATGTGTACGTACCTCTAGGCTAGTTCAAGTAAAGTAGGATCCTAGGTTCCAAGCCTATATTCAAAAGTTCACTGTATCACTACATAAATTCTATAAGCCTTAACTAAGCTAATAAGTACTCCCAAAACTTAAACAGATTCCCGGACCATACCTTGGTCCGTAGTTAGCCCTTTGGAGTCGCTAGTCCCGGATGACTATAACCACACCTTGGTTATTCCAGAACTCTATTATAACAGGTAGGGCCCTCAAGTGTATATCTCACACTATATAACTGAAGAAAGAAACTCGGGAATTCGTATTTCAAAATGAAATCGAACGAGCCCTATTTATAGGAAAATTTCCGGACGAGTTCGGATCCTCCGAAGCTGAGTTCGGATCGTCCGTTCCAACTCACTGTCTGCATGCAAGACACGTCGAGTTCGGACCATCCGAACGTCTCTTTGGGTCGTCCGAAGTGGCCTAAATCCGACACTTGTCAAAACACCATGCTGAGTAATCCTGCTAGCTTGGCACAAGGGAGTTCGGCCGTCCGAAGTCCTCTTCGGATCGTCCGATCGTGCCTTAACTCCGAAATCAACAAGCTCACCTTCGGAGCCCCCGATGGTCGAGTTCGGGTCGTCCGAAGTTATCTTTGGATTGTCCGAACTGACTCAGAAACATAAAATTTAAATTCTTAATTCTAAAGTCCGACTGAACCTCGGAATTGGTTAATTAACGACCCTTAATCATGTTTAACATATTATTATCTTAAAATGGTTTCTAGGTTACTACAATAACTGTGGTGAAGAACAAGGATGATGAATTGGTTCTCACCCGAATTCAAAATGGGTGGAGGGTTTGTATAAATTATAGGAAGTTAAATGCTGGAACCCGAAAGGACCACTTCCCTTACCCTTTATTGATCAAATGATTGAGCGTTTGGCATGTCATCCTTATTATTATTTTCTTGATGGCTATTCTGCTTATTTTCAGATTGCTATTGTGCCGGAAGATCAGGATAAGACGACATTCACTTGCCCGTTTGGCACCTTTGCATATCGGCGGATGCCCTTTGGACTTTGCAATGCACCGGCCACTTTCCAACGATGTATGGTTAGTATATTTTCTGATTTCATTGAGCATATCTTAGAAGTTTTTATGGATGATTTCACTGTCTATGGTGATTTATTCGAAAACTGTCCGTCTAACCTTGCTCTTGTCCTTAAGAGGTGTGTCGAAACCAACCTAGTCCTAAATTCTGAAAAGTGTCATTTTTTGGTTGGGCAAGGTGTTGTGTTGGGTCATGTCGTTTCATCTAAAGGAATAGAGGTAGACAAAGCTAAAATTGATATTATTCAATCTCTCCCTTATCCCACATGTGTGCGGGAAATGCGCTCTTTTCTTGGCCATGCAGGTTTGTACAGGAGATACATTCAGGACTTTGCCAAGATCGCATCCCCCATGTGAAAATTGTTGCAAAAAATGTCCCGTTTGAGTTTGATGAACCATGCAAAACGTCCTTTGACAAACTCAAAGACTCATTGACATCTGCACCAATAATCCAACCACCGGACTGGAGCAAACCATTTGAGATCATGTGTGATGCCAGCGACTATGCTGTGGGCGCGGTTTTGGGCCAAAAAGTTGGGAAAGCATTGCATGCTATCTACTACGCTTCGCGTATCCTGAACGAGGCCCAATGGAACTACTCCACCACTGAAAATGAGCTCTTGGCTTTAGTTTTTGCATTAAAAAAATTTCGCTCTTATTTACTTGGTGCTAAAGTCATTGTTTATTCTGATCATGCAGCTCTTCGTTTTCTGATGGCGAAAAAGGAGGCGAAACCAAGGCTAATAAGATGGATACTAATCCTGAGCGAATTTGACGTGGAGATCAAGGACAAAAGAGGGACAGAAAATCGAGTCGCTGACCACTTGAGCCGCCTAGTTCATATCGATGAGGAGTTGCGCTTGCGTGAAGAATTTCCTGATGAGCAGCTGTTTTCAACAAACACAGAATTACCCTGGTACGCAAATATTGTCAATTATTTAGTTACTAAAGGGTTTCCCTCTGAATTCTCCAAGGCACAAAAGGACAAGGTGAGAAGCGATGCCAAGTATTATGTGTGGGATGATCCATACTTTTGGAAACACTGCGCTGATCAAGTTATACGTCGATGTGTACCTGCGAGTGAGGTAATTCCTATTCTCACATTTTGTCATTCTCATGCGTGTGGTGGCCATTTTGGAGCAAAAAGGACAGCGAGAAAGGTGTTGGATTGCGGATTTTTCTAGCCATCCTTATTTTGAAACGCTTACGTTTTTTGTAAGTCGTGCACTCAATGCCAGAAGACAGGTAATATCTCCCAGCGTAAGGAGATGCCTCAACAACCTATTTTAGTTTGTGAAATATTTGATGTGTTGGGCATTGACTTCATGGGACCCATTCCAAGTTCATATGGATATATATATATATATATATATATATATATATATATATATATATATATATATATATATATATTACTTGCTGTCGACTATGTCTCAAAATGGGTGGAAGCAAAGGCCACCTGTACTGATGATTCTAAAGTTGTTGCAAAGTTTATCAAGCACAATCTTTTCTCTAGGTTTGGGATTCCACGAGCCATCATCTGTGATAGAGGAATGCACTTCTGCAATCGAACTGTGGCCATTTTGCTAAAAAAGTACCATGTGACGCACATGATCTCCACCGCATACCACCCACAATCCAATGGTCAGGCTAAAGTTTCAAATAGAGAGATCAAGTCCATCCTAGAAAAGACCGTGAATCCTACAAGGAAGGACTCGAGCTTGCGCCTGGATGACGCTCTGTGGGCCGATAGAACCGCATTCAAGACGCCGATTGGAATGTCCTCATATCGGCTAATTTTTGGAAAACCATGTCATCTACCAGAGGAATTGGAGCATAGAGCCTATTGGGCTATTAAAAACTTTAACTTGCAGATGGATGAGAGTGGCGAGCACCAGAAGCCGCAGTTGCAAGAATTAGAAGAGATCCGCAATGATGCTTATGCCAGTTCAAAGATCTACAAAGACAAGACAAAGGCATTCCACGACAAAATGATTTCAAGACGGGAATTCGAAGTCGGTCAGAAAGTTTTACTCTATCACTCACGACTTCGGTTATTTTCAGGTAAGTTGCGTTCACGTTGGAATAGTCCATTTGTTGTAACTAATGTCTTTTCCCATGGTGCAGTCGAAATTCAAAGCTTGGACACATCCAAAATATTCAAGGTCAATGGCCACCGGCTTAAACACTACTATGAAGGAGTCCAAGAGAATTTAGGAGGGGACGAGCATGATATCACTCTAGATTCTCCGCCAAATGTCGAGTAAATCGCAACATTGAGTCGAGCCAACGACCGCAAACAAAGGCGCTGACTGGGAGGCAACCCAGTATCTCTATTCCTTTTGTTTTTTTTATTTCATTTTAGTCGTTTGTTTGTTTGCTTTGTTTTTACTTGTTTTTCAGAAAATTTTGAAAAATTTAAAAAAAGTATCACTGAAGGAATGCCGCGCTCGATCCTGCGAACTCATAGGATCAAGCACGCGTTTTTCCCCCAGCTCACTGCCTCGGAAATTATTTTGGGCGCGCTCGATCCTGCATACTCACGCGATCGAGCGCGCGGAAATCCTCAACTTTCTGCCCTAAACTTTTAAGTTGTGCGCTCGATCCTGAGAACTCATAGGATCGAGCGCGCCCCCTTTTGCGCGATTTATTCCCTTGTTTTCTTTTCTTTTCCCCATTCTTCCCTCACTCACTCTCTCGGCCTCCCTACACACCTCTGCACTGATCAGTAGCATGTCGTCCACCACACTTACCACAAAACACTCCTGAATCATTAGTTCTCTGCCCTGTACCAAACTGCCTCTGTCCACTAGAACTGGAAGAACTACTGCTTGCCCTCTTAAATTTCTTTCCTTTAGGCCTGAATCTAGAATCATTTCTGCCACTGATTCCTCCCTAAAATCTGGGAGATGGTTTCTGAAACTGTGGCGGATTCTGTGGAACTGATGCTGATACAGGCTGTGGAGATGGTTGTGAAATGAACAGTGCTCCTCTTTGTCTCAATATACCGGCTTCTGCTCCCTTAGCTTTATTCAATGCTTCAGCAAAGGTATTGGGTCGTCCACTGTTCACTAAGGTAAACACATCTGGATTGAGGCCATTGATAAACTGATCTGCCATAGCTTCATTAGTCGCTGCTATATGAGGAGCAAACTTCAAAAGACTTGAAAATTTGGCCACATATTCTTCAATGCTCAAATTGCCTTGCAGATTGGCAAATTCAGCACTCTTATCTTTCCTGTAGGAGACTGGAAAGAAACGTTGATAGAACTCAGTTTTAAAAATAGTCCACGTGATAGTCGTACCTCGATGTTCCAAAGCTAGTTTTGTAGTAATCCACCAGCTCTTGGCAACTTCCTGAAGTTGATGTATTACAAGTCGGATACGACGATCATCGGAATAATCAAGCGAGTCAAACAACTATTCAATGTCTTCGAGCCAATTCTCGCAATCAACTGAATTTTCTGTTCCTTTCAGTTTTGATGGTTGGAACGACTGAAATCGTTTCAATAGAGTCTCCATAGGAGTTGCAGTAGCATCCATAGGATCAGCAGATGTACTACCCTATGCATTCTGAGGCTCAGCCACTATCTGTGGTACGACTGCAGGTTCAACCTGAGGAACGACCAATGTCTGTCTAGTGACCGGTGCTTTACGGGGAGGCATATCTGATTGTCAAACAGATTAGTGCATAAACAATATCATATTCTGCAATTTATTACATCCTTCTTTGATAAGCATTCTCATGAGAATTCAGGTTCTGACTGAGGATAATCTGGAATACAATTACATATATCCAGCATGCAGTAGCAATGAAAGCACATAATCATGCAATCGCATAAGTCTTGCAATATAAAGCATGCTCGCATATAATGCACATAATCAGATACGACATGTAATCTCATACAATAATAAGCAATCAAATAGAATCAATCTAACCCGCTCATCAACTTCTATCTTAATCCAGAAACTTATGCTCTGATACCACCTGTTGTGGGGACCTCGGGTTGCTAATCTCGTTTTAGGGCAATTAATGATTAATAAAACAACTAATAAAGTAATGAAGGAAACTTAAAACCAAGAGCTAAAAAAATATTTTTTTTTAAATTACCAGCACCTCACGCGATCGGGTAAACTCACCCGATCGAGCGAGCTAAAAATAATAGCTCTCGGGTCCAACATATATTTGGCCTCGCTCGATCGGATGAACTCGTCCGATCGAGCGAGCCCAAATGCTCAATTCTCTGTTTCCAACATTTAAAGGCCACGCTCGATCGGGTGAACCGTCCAATCGAGCGGGCTTCAATTCCAAATAATTCTGCAGAACATATTTTTGCTGTCAAACTTGGAACATGTATAAATATACTCTTTGACAAGCTAAAAAATAATATACATGCTATCTAACATCATCTTATCATCTCACAAACATAATATGAAAGCTAACAAGTACTCGACAACAATATACAAAGTTCTTGTATCATTTCTAACATGCTTAACCAACTCAAAGTACAAGTCGTTCTGCTAAAACCCGAGTCCTCACATGCTAAGACTCTATCTCGAGTTATTCTTGTCATTTCGAACCAGCTCCTGCCCCACCTATTGCCATGCACACATACAAAACAAAGCAATAGCCGGAAAACTCCGGTGAGAATAAATCCTAGTATAAATAACATAAATTACAAGATAATAAACGTGAATGCAATGCATGTTTCAAACAGAGGCTATCAAGTCTGATATCAATAGAATTTTAGTTTTTGGGATCCCGGGGAATAAAATCTTAACCAATCACCAACTCACCAATCGAGGTGACGTCAAATATCTCATTTTCCCAGACTTTGGTGCAACTATAGTGAGTCATCTAGCTCTGGAAGTAAATCTACATTCCGTGCCACTCAACTATAGCCCTCCAAATGTCATATGCACTCTAGGCCTTTCAACTCTCTGTGCTTTTCGGACTAGAGTTCAATATGAATTTAATATAATCGATATTCATTAAAAATTGTAAAACATCTTGAACATCTAAATATATAAGCACGCAATGCAACAAAATCATCAAAATCACATAAAGACTTATAAGGAAACAGATATGTGATTGACATGGGAATACTCGAAAATCATATCTTTCTCGAGTGTTCTATTCCATCTGGATTAGCTGTTATTTATACCTTTCAATGTCGAGTCTAAAAGCACGTCAAATCTGAAAACATAACATGACGAATATATATCAAAATCTGCTCGAATTCGTTGCAATTCAATCAATCAAACTACTTCAAACCTTCTTCAATCTTTCTCGGTTCAAAGACTATCGTCTCGGCTTCAACACATTTTGATACCAAGCTGAAAATGGAATATGAATGAGCCAAAAACTCAGCTATACATTCAATCTAGGCTTCATTAATTCAATAGAATCAAAAGTGTAATGATTCTGAAGTCGACGGTGTAACGGCTAAAAACCGGCAATCCAAACTCAAATATAACAACATATCAATCATTTCCCAACTCAAACCAACATATTTCAGTAGGTATATACACGTCCAAAAATCAATTCAGAACTGGAAGTGTTCGACTTTTGTTCTAAAAATTCATATAAATTCTGAACAACAGTCTTTTTTCGAACCGTCTGCGAATACACAATCGGTATAGCTCCTCTATGTAACGCCCAGAAATTCGTCACGTAAATCCGCATGCATAACTAGGGAATTTAATAATTTTAAAATAATGTAAAAATGTGTTAAATTGTTTTTATGAATGATTATTTAAATTATGTGATTTATTTGCATGTTTTAAATAATTTCTTTCGGCATTTAAATCTGTTTGATGTGATTTATGAATTTATTTGAGAAATCTTATTTTTATGATCGCGTAGGCGGGGCCGTGGACGGACGAGATGTTATTTTCACCCAAAATATTTTATGGGATTTTTAAGAGCCTTAAAATATTATTTTAAGGTATAATTTGAAGAAAATTATGGTATTTATATATATATTTATTTATGTGCTAGTTTTTATCCAAAATAAGTTATTTTAATTACTTTTATTAACATTTAAAAATATCCTATTTTATTATTTCGAGATTATTAAGTTTTTAGAAAATTATCATGTATTTATTTTAAGTTTAAATTATAGTATTTATCTATCATAATTATTTATTAACTAATTAACCTAGTTATCCTAAGATTTTCTACCCTTTCTCACGCCTCAACTCCCTAGCCGCCTCCCTCAACCTTTCTCCATCATCTTCATCGTTCCAGCAAGATTTTCACAGCCCCATAGCCGAGCTTTTAATATTTTATATTGGTTTGAAGATTCGTTCGTCCCGGAGGAACCGTACGCGCGATATAAACGCTATTTCTTGCAAATAATCATCAAGGCACGTCTCGAATCCATTCTTGGCCACCATTTAAATCATATACACTGATTTTTACTATGAATGATTTGTTAATGCATGTGTTTTCAGAATTTAAGGATATTATTCATGATTCATGCATGTAATCACGTTTTTTATGCATAAGGCTCATGTTGACGAGTTTTCTGACCACGGCTTGATCGGGACTGCTGCACCTTTGTTAGGGGTCTGATCTAGGGTCCTTAGGGTCGGTTTGGAGGGCTGGTTCATGGCTGGAAAGGGCTGGAACCGGCCATATCTTCTGATGCGCAGCAGGTCGCGCAGGTTGAGCGAGGTTGGGAGATTTGCTCGTTCTCGGTCCACAGAGCGTATTTTAGGGTGATTCCAGTTAGGTTAGAACCCCAAGACCTTGGGGAAGATTTTTCAGGTGGTTCTCCGGCCGGTTCTTGCCGGAGATTGGCGGCCGAACGGCCGGAAGTGGCTGCTCGCGTTCTGCGCGCGAGCAGAAACTAGGTCTAGAGTGTTTTGGTTCGTTCTTCTTCCACAGACCACGGTTTGAGGTAAAATTTGTTGGGTTAGAACCTTCTGGGTGTTGGCTAAGTATGAGAGGTGGTTTCACGGCCAAAGGTGGCCTGAGCAGGCAGCACGATCAGATTTTCTGAAGCCGCTCAGGGCTGCCTCGAGTTGGGCTTAGGGAGAGGTAAGCTAGGGTTGTGTCTTGTGTTTTGGCAGGCCGGGCTCCGCTTTTCGAGTCCGGGTCGGGTCTAAAATATAATGGGTCGAGTTAGTTTGGTCCGGGTCTGGGTTATATTAGTTGAACTCGGGTATTTTTATTTTAAATTAAATAAGAGATTTAGTTAATAATTAATGGGTTTGGGCTTGACTTAATTAATTAATTACACTAATTTAATATTAATTTTGGGCTTAAATAATTAATGAAGTGAGCCCACTAATTTTTCATGGGCCGTGTGATTCATGAGAATTATTGGGCCAAGTTGTGTCGGGTTTAGTAATTTTATCAGTCAAATTTATAAGTTAATGGTTAGTTAATAATTTTATTAATTTAACTTTAAGTTAATAAGTTGATGGGCCTAAATTATGTTTTTAGTGAGCCCATTAGTTTTTCATGGGCCTGGGGGCCCATGAACTTAATGGGCCAGGTCAGGTTGGGCTTTTGGGTTTTTGAGTCAGTCTAGAAATTTATGGGTTTAAGTTAAGTGGTCAGCAGCTCGAACAAGTCCATGGAAAAATAAACATCCGTAAATATATATTTAATTCATGCATGCATTTTATTAAATATATAAGTTTGATTTTTAAGAAAATAAATTAAATATATATTTACGGACAAATTTTCATGAAAATAAAGAAATAAATGAGAATTTTTATGTTCATGCATCATGTAACAATTTTTATGATAAGTTTAATTGCATGTTAAGAAGAAAATATTTTTATGGAAGTTGAGGTGAAGGTGGAAAGTGATGTGGTTGGAGGCCGGGATACCTGGGCCCGGTGACCTTCCTAATGATGTATAAGTATGATGAGCTTATGGATCCAGCTGAGAGGGCTGGTGAAGTGGCAGCACAGAGGTGGAAACCCCACCGCCGCGTACGTTGGTTTATAGATTGATCAATCGCTCAGTATGATGCCATCGACATGGATACGACCTGTTGAGAACTAAGAAATTATGATAAGACATTTTATGAGATTTATTAAATGTGATGTTTATGTTTAGCATGATGATGAAGCATTATAATTATTTATTCATGTCTATATGCATACATTTTTAAGATCATGCACGTATATTTATATTCACGTATTTTATATGATGTGTGCTTGTGTGTGGTTTCATTTTGTTATCTAAGGATAGAACGTGTTGAGCCTCTAGGCTCACTAGATTTAAATGGTGCAGGTGAGCAGAATATTAATGAAGTTAATGTGTTTCCGACTGGCGGCGAGGGCGTATGTGTATCCAGCGGCTAGAACCCGTGACCATTGCTCTAAGATGAATTTTATGTTGAGACTAGAACATTTATTTCCGCATATGTTTTATTATTATAGATTTTCCGTACCTGCATGGATTTTAGATTTAAGTATTTATTTTCTAAGTTTTCATTAATCTTGGTGAAAGAAATATTATTTAGGAATTTTATTATGGCAATCTTATGAATGATTATTTAGTAATTAATTTTAAGTATTTAATTGCATGCGAGTACTTTTTATTGTATTTATTGTGTATATGTATTTTAAATTAAGTAAAGTATTTTTTTAAAGTACAATATATATATGTATGGGCATATATATATTTATATTTATTATTTTATAGTTAGAGAGTTATTTTAAAAAAAAAAAAAAATTTCACTAGAAGTTCTAGGATGTTTCATTTGGTATCAAAGCCATGGTCCTTGGAGGGTGACTAGCCTGCTACACGGAGCTCAGAAACCGCACTGTCAGTCTGTAAGTTTTAAGTGTTTTAAATTATGATTTATGCATGGGACACAGGAGTTATCTTTTCAATGATTTATGAAAATGAGAATTTAAATGACAGTCTTAAAGTCAAAAAAAAAATATTAGTTATGCATGGCGATTTACGTAAAAAAATATGTGGTGGTGCAGAATGCCTCCGAGACCTATGAACCGACGTGGGGAATCTCCACCTCCACCTCCGCAGAATCCTCTTGCAGCATTGGAGCAGGCCAATGCTAATATGATGGCAGGGATTACTGCTCTGTTGGAGCAGCAGGCTGCACGTCCTAGACTGTCTCACGAGGAGGACGTTGCTGAGCGGTTCCAGAAGAAGGGGCCGAAGGAGTTCACTGGTACCACCGATCCATTGGTGGCTGAGGGGTGGATTCGTTCTTTGGAGTCCATCTTTGCATACATGGGGATTACTGACGCCGACAGGGTGAACTGTGCGACTTATATGATGAGGGGAGATGCAGCTCTTTGGTGGGAGGGTGCTGCCAGGGGAGTACATCTTCCTACATTGACTTGGGCGGAGTTTAGGCGTATCTTCTACGCCAAGTATTTCACGGAGGATGTGCGCAGTCGCATGATCCGGGAGTTTATGAGTCTCCGACAGGGGGACAAGACAGTGGTTGAGTACATCAAGCAGTTCGAGAGGGGATGTCATTTTGTGCCCCTGATTGCTAATAGTGCCGAGGAGAAGATGAGACAGTTCATCGATGGGCTTAGGGCGGAGATCAAGCATGATGTACGAATGATGGACGCCACCACTTATGAGGCAGCGGTTAGTAGGGCATTGAGATCCGAGGATGGTAGGAAGGAGATCTTGAGGGAGCAGCAGAGGAAAAGGCAGTTCCAACCATCGTACCACGAGTCGTATCCACAGCAGGATGCAAAGAAGCAGTCCATTGGGCCGTTGAAGGGCCCAAATCCACCGAGACAGCAGGGAGCTATCGTTCCTCGTGCAGAAGCACTACCTCTTTGTCAGAAATGCCAGAAGCCCCATCCAGGGCCGTGCATGAAGGGATCAGGCATGTGCTATCATTGCAAGGAACCAGGACACATCATGCTGCACTGTCCCAAGAAGAATGCTGTCGGACGTGTTTATGTGATGCAGGCGGAGGAAGCAGTGCCGGATACTTTGCGCATCACGGGTAATTTTTCTTAACTCATTAAAATTTGTCGTTTTTGGATTTGCTCTATTCGGGACTACGCGAAGAAACTTGTTATTGCCTGGAGTTCGTTTCAATTTCGAGGACGAAATTCCATTTAAGGGGGAGAGAATTGTAACGCCCAGAAATTCGTCACGTAAATCCGCATGCATAACTAGGGAATTTAATAATTTTAAAATAATGTAAAAATGTGTTAAATTGTTTTTATGAATGATTATTTAAATTATGTGATTTATTTGCATGTTTTAAATAATTTCTTTCGGCATTTAAATCTGTTTGATGTGATTTATGAATTTATTTGAGAAATCTTATTTTTATGATCGCGTAGGCGGGGCCGTGGACGGACGAGATGTTATTTTCACCCAAAATATTTTATGGGATTTTTAAGAGCCTTAAAATATTATTTTAAGGTATAATTTGAAGAAAATTATGGTATTTATATATATATTTATTTATGTGCTAGTTTTTATCCAAAATAAGTTATTTTAATTACTTTTATTAACATTTAAAAATATCCTATTTTATTATTTTGAGATTATTAAGTTTTTAAAAAATTATCATGTATTTATTTTAAGTTTAAATTATAGTATTTATCTATCCTAATTATTTATTAACTAATTAACCGAGTTATCCTAAGATTTTCTACCCTTTCTCACGCCTCAACTCCCTAGCCGCCTCCCTCAACCTTTCTCCATCATCTTCATCGTTCCAGCAAGATTTTCACAGCCCCATAGCCGAGCTTTTAATATTTTATATTGGTTTGAAGATTCGTTCGTCCCGGAGGAACCGTACGCGCGATATAAACGCTATTTCTTGCAAATAATCATCAAGGCACGTCTCGAATCCATTCTTGGCCACCATTTAAATCATATACACTGATTTTTACTATGAATGATTTGTTAATGCATGTGTTTTCAGAATTTAAGGATATTATTCATGATTCATGCATGTAATCACGTTTTTTATGCATAAGGCTCATGTTGACGAGTTTTCTGACCACGGCTTGATCGGGACTGCTGCACCTTTGTTAGGGGTCTGATCTAGGGTCCTTAGGGTCGGTTTGGAGGGCTGGTTCATGGCTGGAAAGGGCTGGAACCGGCCATATCTTCTGATGCACAGCAGGTCGCGCAGGTTGAGCGAGGTTGGGAGATTTGCTCGTTCTCGGTCCACAGAGCGTATTTTAGGGTGATTCCAGTTAGGTTAGAACCCCAAGACCTTGGGGAAGATTTTTCAGGTGGTTCTCCGGCCGGTTCTTGCCGGAGATTGGCGGCCGAATGGCCGGAAGTGGCTGCTCGCGTTCTGCGCGCGAGCAGAAACTAGGTCTAGAGTGTTTTGGTTCGTTCTTCTTCCACAGACCACGGTTTGAGGTAAAATTTGTTGGGTTAGAACCGTCTGGGTGTTGGCTAAGTATGAGAGGTGGTTTCACGGCCAAAGGTGGCCTGAGCAGGCAGCACGATCAGATTTTCTGAAGCCGCTCAGGGCTGCCTCGAGTTGGGCTTAGGGAGAGGTAAGCTAGGGTTGTTTCTTGTGTTTTGGCAGGCCGGGCTCCGCTTTTCGAGTCCGGGTCGGGTCTAAAATATAATGGGTCGAGTTAGTTTGGTCCGGGTCTGGGTTTATTAGTTGAACTCGGGTATTTTTATTTTAAATTAAATAAGAGATTTAGTTAATAATTAATGGGTTTGGGCTTGACTTAATTAATTAATTACACTAATTTAATATTAATTTTGGGCTTAAATAATTAATGAAGTGAGCCCACTAATTTTTCATGGGCCGTGTGATTCATGAGAATTATTGGGCCAAGTTGTGTCGGGTTTAGTAATTTTATCAGTCAAATTTATAAGTTAATGGTTAGTTAATAATTTTATTAATTTAACTTTAAGTTAATAAGTTGATGGGCCTAAATTATGTTTTTAGTGAGCCCATTAGTTTTTCATGGGCCTGGGGGCCCATGAACTTAATGGGCCAGGTCAGGTTGGGCTTTTGGGTTTTTGAGTCAGTCTAGAAATTTATGGGTTTAAGTTAAGTGGTCAGCAGCTCGAACAAGTCCATGGAAAAATAAACATCCGTAAATATATATTTAATTCATGCATGCATTTTATTAAATATATAAGTTTGATTTTTAAGAAAATAAATTAAATATATATTTACGGACAAATTTTCATGAAAATAAAGAAATAAATGAGAATTTTTATGTTCATGCATCATGTAACAATTTTTATGATAAGTTTAATTGCATGTTAAGAAAAAAATATTTTTATGGAAGTTGAGGTGAAGGTGGAAAGTGATGTGGTTGGAGGCCGGGATACCTGGGCCCGGTGACCTTCCTAATGATGTATAAGTATGAGCTTATGGATCCAGCTGAGAGGGCTGGTGAAGTGGCAGCACAGAGGTGGAAACCCCACCGCCGCGTACGTTGGTTTATAGATTGATCAATCGCTCAGTATGATGCCACCGACATGGATACGACCTGTTGAGAACTAAGAAATTATGATAAGACATTTTATGAGATTTATTAAATGTGATGTTTATGTTTAGCATGATGATGAAGCATTATAATTATTTATTCATGTCTATATGCATACATTTTTAAGATCATGCACGTATATTTATATTCACGTATTTTATATGATGTGTGCTTGTGTGTGGTTTCATTTTGTTATATAAGGATAGAACGTGCTGAGCCTCTAGGCTCACTAGATTTAAATGGTGCAGGTGAGCAGAATATTAATGAAGTTAATGTGTTTCCGACTGGCGGCGAGGGCGTATGAGTATCCAGCGGCTAGAACCCGTGACCATTGCTCTAAGATGAATTTTATGTTGAGACTAGAACATTTATTTCCGCATATGTTTTATTATTATAGATTTTCCGTACCTGCATGGATTTTAGATTTAAGTATTTATTTTCTAAGTTTTCATTAATCTTGGTGAAAAAAATATTATTTAGGAATTTTATTATGGCAATCTTATGAATGATTATTTAGTAATTAATTTTAAGTATTTAATTGCATGCGAGTACTTTTTATTGTATTTATTGTGTATATGTATTTTAAATTAAGTAAAATATTTTTTTTAAAGTACAATATATATATGTATGGGCATATATATATTTATATTTATTATTTTATAGTTAGAGAGTTATTTTAAAAAAAAAAAAAAATTTCACTAGAAGTTCTAGGATGTTTCACTCTATGTATCTTAAAATCATGAAATTACATCTTCAACATAAAAATAAAGTATGAAAGAACTCAATAAAAGTTGTACCAAAACGAAGGTCCTCGAGCGGTGATCGCAGATATATATTTATCTTGAATTTCTGACGGCCGGATCACTCAAAATCGAAGCTTTAAAATCTTGAAAATGGCGTGAAGAAAAGAAATCTGATCCCTCTGCCTTTTTGATCGTGTAATCTGATGGAATAAGAGTCAAATAGATATATATAAGCTATTTTGCAGTTTAGTCCCTGAACTTTTGACTAGTTGCAATTCAGTCCCCGAAAAAGAGATTTAATTCAATTTCAATCCTTATTCATTTAAGAATATTAGAATTTAATTCTAAACTCTAAATATTCCCAAATTAAATATTTTTGAATTAAAATTAAATAATCCCGGGCCTTACACTTAGATTACATCTCTAGTGGTATGATCAATACTTGTGAAACATCGACTCATCACGATCCATCGTGATCTAAATCTCACTACTTGGGATATCATCCTAATGGTTTCCACTGGTCATCCTGCCACGGACAACCGCAAGTTTTGAAACTTCCTCGTATCAGAATACGTACCTTTCGTACTTATCCCGCTTGATGTTAACTAATAATTCTCAAAAGAATACTACCATGAAAACAAATGGCAAATTATTTGACGAAGAACACAAATTGTGATAATGTCGTTGTAAGGCCCGAAAATATTAAGTTATTAATTATTTAATTTGAAATTAATTCCGTATTTTAGGCAAATATTGGTTTGAGAAGTTATGGAAATTAGAGATTTAATTTCCAAGCCAAAAATATTTAATTTGAGAATTTACGGATTTTGAGATTTAAATTCCGGGACTTCTTAAATTAAAAGATTAAATATTCGATTTGAATATTTTTGGGATTTACGAATTAATTTCTGAGTTCTGAGAATGAAAGAAGATTTAATTCGACGGTGAAATCCGAGCAGGGATCAATTTGCAAATATAGAGAAGTTCAAGGACGAAACTGCGAGAATGTCTGAAATCATTTAATTTTAATCTGAGAATATTTAATTTGGGAATATTTAGAGTTTTGATTTAAATTCTAATATTTTTAAATTATTTAGGATTGAAATTGAATTAAAAAGAGGGCCGAGGACTAAATTGCAATTTTTAAAGTTTCAGGTACTAAATTGCAAATATGACAATACATATCCGATTATATATGTATTATCAGTATGAATACGTGTAGGTCCTTAAGGATATTCAGAATTTTGACAGAGCAAGCCGAGATCTTCATTTTCTTTTGCTTTCCGATTTTTCAAACCCCGTAACTTTTGATCCGATCGTCCGATTTCAATTTAGAAAATTGTTCTGGAATCCTTGCGACGAGGACTTAGATTTGATGTAAGTCTTGATTTATTTCGGTATGTTTTGAAGATTGAAATCTGGTGGAGATCAGAATTTGATTGTATATTTGTGTTCTTGAACATTTATACATCGTATATTTAAAATCGAATCGACGAACGGCTATCGTTTGTGTTTGTTATGATTTCCAGCATGTGTTTGATTTGTATAGACTATGATTATGCTGGTTTCGATGGTTTATGACTAAAATGAATTGAGTAGAAGTTGCTTATGAAGTTAGAATGGTTTCGATATGTTGTCGGTTACCGATTTTCAATCGCTACGCTGTCGATTCGTGTTTTGAGACCGTTTTGATAGCCTATGACTGAGCTGAGATCTTCTTTGAGATGTTATTGATGTTGTAGCAATTTTATTCTTCCATTTCAGATTAGTTTTGAAGGCTAACGAATCAAGAACTTTGAATTCAAACCGAAGAAGAAGAAGTTGAGGTTTGAAGTGAATTTGGTTGAAGATGAATGATGATTTTGAATCGATTATGAAATGATAAGATTGAATGAAGTTTGATATGAATGTTTTGATGTTATGTTTCAGATTTGAAGCGTTCAAAACCGAGAAAACCAGAAGTTATAAGACGACATCGCGAGTCAGGGATTTGAAATTCGAGAATGAAGCTTCTTGAGTTGTCCCGCCAAAATCACATATTTGTTTATCTTTTCGATTTGATTTTGATGTTGTCGATCCATCTCAGGTAGTGGATCTTTGAGTTTGAGTCGATACGATGATGATATGATATGATACTGAATTGATTCTATGCCAAGATCTGAGGCGATCTTATTTTCTAGTCTGAGACGACTAAGATAGATGGATATCCATATCAAGATCGGTTACGAATCTTGATGGCAACGATGATATATGAATCAATTCTTGATCGATATATGTGTTATTTACTCTATTGTCGAGTCGATTATGATTAGAGTTGATATGATTTATTTAACGCATTTATATTTTGATTATACTGAGAATGATTTCTCACCGGAGTTTATCCGGCTGTTGCTTTGTTTTGTATGTGTGCATTGCAACAAATGGGGCAGGAGCTTATCAAAGACGACATTGATAGCTCGGGAGAGAGACTTAGCAAGTGTGGACTCGGGTTTAAGCTGAAGAATGGTAGATAGATATCATCAAACATGTTAGAACTATTATGGTTTGAAGTTCATGTATGAGACTTGATGTAGTTATGACTTTTATTGCTTTTTGAACGATCCGTTTGATGTACTAAATGCATGATTATATGCTTGAGACTTCATATGTTTATATGCAAGTTCTAGAATTGATAAACTATGTTTTGGAGTTGATTTTTGATTATTTGGATTGAGATTATTTATGCTATGAACTGAATTTGGACAGCACAGAAACTCTGCAGTTTTTTTTCGAAAAGGGAATGTCAGGATCGATCCTGTGAGTTCGTAGGATCGATCCTGGCACAAAAATGGATTCTGGAAGAAACTTGTGAAAAGTTCCAGGATCGATCCTGGGAGTTCGCAGGATCGATCCTGACCAAGATTTAAAAAAAAATAAAAATTTTTATGCCTTGCTTTGATTATTCTTTGATCAAGTATGATTAATTGTGCTTAATTATACTTTTCCCCTAAGATGAGATTAGCAACCCAAGTTCCCCACAGTCGTTGCCCACAATCCTCTATCTTACGAAGTTCTCAAGTCAACGCCTTGAAAATACATTACTATTCCGTCGCACACTTTAGATGGTTAACACTATCCTTGGCACTGGTAATCTAAACCAAATGATTGCATCTATCTCGACCCTCGTTATAACATTTAAACTCACAACACCGGTTATCCAACCATGAATAACAACAAACCCTTGTCAACTTGACTCCCTAGCTGGTATGAACAAAACCGGTTCGCCTCGAACCTACACAAAATTCTCAATACATTCGTCAATCCAACTAACTTCCCGATCGATCCCAATTTATTCTAACATCTCAATGGCACATCACATCAGAACACACTGGGAGATCAGTGACAACAATCTCGCCAAACCCTGAAAATACAGGTCTCAACTGTTGTCTCCTCCCACAACCAAACAACTGATGTTAGTCTGCTAATGCTCATCAAAATCCACAACACTCGTCGGGTCTCAACTCAACATCATACTCTAAAACTATTGTTGGAAACACCTAAGAAAAGTATTTGGATAACAGTCCTCGGAAACGGTTGTCCATTAACAACATGGAACAACTACTTAATCCCATCTCCGCAACTGGGTCACCCATTGCTAATACCACGCAATGCTCAGATAAAATCTATATCTTCCTAAAAAGGAAATACTTTCTTGAATTGTTGCTAAATCCCAAAATCTAATCTTACCACTGATAACCTTAACCAAGCTATCAGACTAATCATGACCACATGAGTCAAACTGCAACCACTCCCCGTGATCCGTAGAAACCCAAAAGTTCTGTCTCTAGCATCCCTAGAGATTTATGAACGATTGAAGAATTCCTGAATGTACCTGAATAGCTTACCGCTTTGAGGCATAACCAAGGAACAACTTCTAAGAACATCGGCTCATAGTACTGTCCCAAGTAATTTCCGATTCACTACTTCCCGAGTCAACACTGATTGAAATACACCTATCAATCAAGTCGATCCACTGCAGTTCATGCTTAGCCTGACAGTATCAACCAAATTTAGGCAATCACTCGCCAATTCTTGATTACTGACAACTTATATGGCTTGATCAACAGCTCTGATATCGTTACCATAAGTCTTTTAATCCCAAACACAGGGGATCACAAGATTCACATCGAATTATTATTTCTATCTCTGAGAAAGTCAGATGATAGCTAAGGATAGTCTACTGGCACAACCCCGCATCAGTCTGGACATAATGCTAACTGCCTTGTCCATCCGAAATGAACACCAAGACTAGCTAAGCCCAAAAAAGTTTATAATCCGATAATCTGGATCATCCTGTCTCCAGGAATCCCAATCGTATCTCTGATTAAATCAGACGATTCTCATAATAACCATTGGTAGAAATCCATCTACCTACTAGACCTAGCAATTAAGCTTTAATCTTTGATTAGTAGGGAATCCAGGTTCGGTCGCTACATGGGTTACCCATAAAACTTATTACTTCTTATGATAAATATGGGTAGCATTGATCCGTCTCACGAAAAAATTTATCCAAAAGTAGTTTAGGCACAACTGATTGTCATTTTAAAAGGCAAGACTATATTTTGAATATTCTTCAAGTACATCAGTTCACGTCCCTTTCAGTTATGCTTGGGTCCAGTTGAGTTTTCTTGACTAGTCGAGATATCCATCCAGTTAAGGTCCAGTCAAGGTTCTGAGTTCAATCGTAGTTTGTAGATGTTATTTACTCAACTGTTTCCAATCATGGTCCTTTGTCCATTTTAGTTGTCTAGTCCAGTTTCATAATTTCAGTTAATCTCATGGACAAATTTCTTAGTTCGATTGTTTCTAGTTTCGCCTTGGTTTAGTTCTTGTCTTTAAATGTATTAACACAAAAAATTAATGCTCCAACACAAAAGAGAATTACCTTTCAACATATCTGTTACTTCGCATTTTATCACTTTTTTCTCATATCTTGCATCTCAATTATAGTCAATTTCAAATGCATTCACAATTTAATCATGTTGGCAGATCATCGTCATTGGCTCATGCGGGGGTTGAATCGAGGGATGTGCACGAGCGACAGAGATTTGAGGGAGGAAGCAACATGGCCAACCCTCAGAGCATACCTCCACAATATTTTAGCAGGGAACATGCTTCATACGAGGATCGAACCCACAATGCTGGGGAATTTTTTTCCCACGTCACCTCAGGCCTTACCAACTCGCCTATGCCCCTATGGGAAAAATGACATAATTATTCTCATGAGGAGCTACATATTGCAAAAACACCATATTTTGGTTAATATCATCATGCTTTGTTGACAGACACAAAAATAAGTCCATTAAACTCATGTAATCATTATAAAGATACCATTCACAACTCTCCATAATAGAGACAACTACCAAAGATTACTTCACTCGATGAGCTACCTCTAGATTCCATCTATGTTATGCTTTATCAATCCCTTAAATTCAATACAACTTTAAATTCAAAATCATACAATTAAATAAGCAAAATCATACAAAATGAGCTCGAATAAACAACAAATTTAACTACAAAATGCATTATTTCTCAACTCATTTGTACCAAACAAGACATGGGAGCTGAAGGTGAATTAAATTACAGACTGACCCAATGCAATGAATAACAAACAATTGCACAACCATAAATATTGAGATAAATATGGAAAAATTCGAATTTTTGGAAAATCCACGTGAAGATGACAATAAAAGACCCAACTTTGTCAAATCCTCAACAACCAACGTTCCAATAAGGAAAAAAGGAAAAAAAATCATAAATTTTCATTACAACAGATCGGCTACATGAGTACAAGAAACTCTAATATGTACAAAAAATAAATCTAAAATAGACAAAAACTAACTTCAAATGACCTCAAAATTTCAAACTGAAACTCAAATATGCACATAAAAGAGCTTCAATGACCAAAAAAAAAAAAAAAAAACACCCACCGAAAAAGGAACATTGACTGCACCGTCACACACACAAGTCGGTAAAGAGGTTGGTGACGGAGGACATCGCCACACGAGAACGACACCCGGATTAAGAAAGGAGGTGCACAAGAGCTTAATAGAGAAAATAAGGAAAATGATTGAGTCATGTGAATTTTTAATCAATGTACATTAAATTGCATGAGAAAGCTAAAATTCATAATTTTGAAGTAGAAAACCCTTAATATTAAAATCTTACGACAAAAACTCATGTGAAATAGTCTCACGGGTTAATTTTATAGACAAATATTTTATTTGGGTTACCCATAAAAAATATCACTTCTTATTATAAATATAAGTAGGGTTGACCATCCGTGAGAGCGTCTCACAAAAGACCTGCTCAAATCTGACAACATAGAAACTGATTCATGAAATGAAGCTATGGTTGATGGTTTTAGGCTAATTTATCCTTAATTAAATTTACTCACTTTAAATTTAATTTAAATTATTTAAATTCAATTCAATTTAATTTAATTTAATTTAAATTATAAAAAAGTGTAGACCTAGTAGTAGAAGAGTTAACTGAAATTATTATTATCTATTTCCCTTTTTTTAGCCCAATACTAGGGGTGTCAAATTTTATATAAATCTCGACCCGTCCCGATTCCCAATCCGATCCCGTCCCAAAATTTTCCTGACCCGAAATTTTTCCGACCCGAGTGGTCGGGATTTTTTCCGACCCGATTAATTTTGGGATCGGGATATGCTACTTTTTTCGATGGGATTTCCGACCCGACCCGAATATAAAAATAATATATTTTTAATAATATTTTTTAATTAAAAAAATAATTTATTTTAAAATTTTATGTTTTAATATGAATGTTTTTATAATTATATACCATATAATTTTTTTTATATTTATTTTTTTTAATATTAATATTGAGTTATAAATTTTTATTTTGTTTTTTTTTATTATTATGAATAATTATATTTTTTCATTAATTAAGTAGTTGTTTTAGTTTATTTGTAATGTACTAAAAAATGTTTTAGTTTTTTAATTGTAATATATAAAGAAATTTTAATTTATTTGTAATGTATTAAAAAATTATTTGATTTTTTTCATAATTTTTTTTTAAAAAATATTTTCATAAAATTTTTTTAAAAAAAAAATATTATTTGAGACCTTTTCCAATCCGACGGATCCGAATGTTCGGGATCGGATGCCGATACTTTTCAAGTGCAGCATGAAAAAAAAAAATCTCAATTCCTGTCATACGGAAATCAGGATCAGGTAAGGGAGGTAAGGGGTTACGGTACGGTGCCAACCATATTCCACCCCTACCCAGTACTGAAATTAAATTTTTGTCCAGAGTCGACCTTAATCCTTCGACCCCTTCTCTCGTCGAAAAGTGCTTTGATTCACATCCATCCTAGCTATGGCTTTAACTTCCAAAGATATGCAACTTTATGGTATTCTTATTTTTTTCGATATCTTGACTATAATTTTTAGCTTGATTCCTATGAATGAATCTGTAAATGGTTGGTGACAAGGCTATGATCTGCTTCTGGGCTTGATTGCTGCTTTTTATTTGTTCATGGCACCTTACACAAAGGTCGAAGAAAGCTTCAATATTCAGGTGTTGTTGCAGACCAGCATTCTTTGTTCATGTTATGATTTCGGAATTTTTTTTTCAACCCGTTTTCTTGGAGTCCAATTGAGATGTTTTCTGAGTTTATGTAATTGCCAAATGTAGTGAATTTTGATAAGAGATTCTACTTGTCCCCTTCAACTAAATTTTTATAGAAGATTTTCAATAACTTATTGCTCTTGCTTAATAGATTTCTTTTAGTAGATCTATTGGTTGTTCTATGTTCCAAACTTCACCTTCAATTAAGAGTAGATTTGTTTCAAGAATTTTCCTGAATCACGTTCTTTTAATAATTATTTTTTTTCTCAGGCAATGCACGACATTTTATATCATTGGCATCGTATAGAGAAGGTAAAGTTTAATCCTTTTGCTGCCTGGCTGTATTTTTATTTATTTATTATTTATATTTATTTTTTTGACTACGAGATGTATATTCTTTTCAGTGTAACTTAATTTATCGTTTGTTTAGTTTGATTTTCTTAATTTTTGTTTTCCGTTGTTCGGCTCATGGTAGTATGATCATTTGGAATTTCCAGGAGTGGTTCCGCGCACATTTGTTGGTAAGATGTTTTGCATAACTTCATTATATTCTTCAATTTGTTCTAATAATGCTGCCTTATGATCAGTTGGAGTTCTACTTCACATTTTATGTGCCTTTAATCCCACACTGAATGTTCCATTTTGAAGAAGTGGCAAAAAGTTTTAGATATGCTCTTTCAAATCATGAAATTGATTGATTCAAGATTTCACATGTTGCTTCTATTGTGTATGTCAAAGTTTATCATTATGAGTGAAGGCTAACCTCTGACCTTGGAGCAACAATGTAGGAAGATTTGGGCTGTCTGTTGAAGTAAAGGTTAGCCTTAATAGGTTGATGATGTTTCTTACTTTATATCATGATTACAGGTGCCCTTCTTGTGTCAATTTTGGCATCTCCTTTTGTACTGGCAGCAAGTTTACTGAAATTACCAAAAATTTATAGTCTCTATGCAGGTAACCTTTTTCTTTTTGGCAAGTTCACGTGTCTCGTTTTATTCTACTTATGAAGATTGTACGCGAAGATATCACCTAGGTTGATTCATTTGAAGTGCTAAAAAGTTCAGTATCACGTCGTTGCATAGTATTAACTATTAACCTGAGTTGTGCTTGTACACTGGATTGGCTCACTCAGTGGATTCTGGCCTTTGGGTGAATGATACAACCTGCCAATATTGATGTTTGGTTGAGAATGTAGGCCTGTTGATCTTAGTCTTGCATAAGCCGCACTTTGTTGCTAAAAGGTATTCGTTGAATCTAAATTTAGTAGAGAGCCCAGTGACACATTCTATTTTAAAGTAATTAGATGAATATAATTTGGACATTGAATTTTATCTCCTGTTAGTTGGAATAAATTAATGGTGTTTTGCAATATGTTAACAACTTAGTTAATTGAATAGAATAACCGAAAAATGGAAGATCTTAGAATGGCCAAAAAACTAATAACTATTAAATGATCATGCCCTGTGACAGAGGTGTTATGCTATTGATTAGGGTCTTTGACTATGATGGCAATAAATTGATGTCGAACAAATCGATAGTTGAATACATCTTCATGGCAATTTTCCCTTTGTCATATTGCCTTTCTTATCAATTACTACTGAGAAAGTTTTAATAAACCGGTTTACTTCAATTAATGAACTACAACTCATAGCCCCTAGGATATACATATCAGTGAATGACATGCTAATGTCTTTCATATGCTTTTTGTTTATTAGTATCACCTGGTGTCCTGAATAAATAGCACATATAGATTGATAACACTCGACTTTTTCTAATTATTATCCCATAAATTTTAGTGCCAGCTGAAACTCTCACTTTATTTTCCCAGTTCGTCTGGCTTTAGGCTGTATCATCCTGTCGACATTGCGCTTTTTCCGCATTCAGGTATAAGCTTTATTTTTATTTTCGATCACCCTTCTACTATTTCTCTCTTACATCCTGAGTGAGTATTGTGTATAATGAATCGTGCTTGAGGAATTATGACATGTTATTATTTACACTTATTAATTGGAATAATTGATTTTGATCCTTAGTGATTGTCATGTCATAAAAAAATTTATTTCAGTAATGGATAAGTTTTGGTGTTTCATTATATCTTAGGGAACTCATACCTATTTAAGAAGGAGCAATGCGCATATGTATACACAATCCTTTGCTTATTTTTCCTAATCTTAAGAATTTGTAGAAATAATTGTAATGTTTGAGCTGTCATTCTATTGTCTAACATTGTCTCAACTCTTAATTGAGCAGATTAGGAAGAGTTTTGGCTCGCAAGTTGAAGCCTTCTTTGTAATATTGACCATGCTTCAGTTTCACGTGCTATTCTACTGCACACGCCCCCTTCCTAATATATTGGCCTTTGGCTTAGGTGACATTACTACCTGCAGTAAACCCTGTTTTTTTACACCAATTTAATTTTAATTTCGATTATTATAACTGAATTATTTCACTGTTATTGGCTCTTAAAAGTAACGTGTTATTCCATAAAAATAATGAAAACAAAACCTAGTTTGTTCTGGAGATGCTAAGATGCACGGAAACGAAAATCACTTGCCTATCGCCTCATATTATTTGGTGCATGTTATAATTTTAGAATAAAACCATGGACAAACCTCTGAGTTAAATGTTGTGTGGATAATATCACTTTCCACATTATACCATTATTTGCACTTTTTTAGCTACTCATTGCCTGAAATTCTTGTTTGCAGTTAACTTGGCATATGGTTTTTGGTTTAACCAGCGTTTTTTTGCGGCATTAAGATGTTTGGTATGTTTACCCTTAACAACGAAGAGTTAATATCACGTATTCAGTGTTACTTCCATATTCTATGTTTTTTTACCACATATTCAGTGGTAGCTTCCATATTCTATGTTTTGTCTTTGATTTTGTTTCGTGCAAATAATTTCCCTGGTTCACCTTATACCTTCTAGATACATACTTTCTACGCTCCCATGTCAATTGAATATCACAAATTTTCCTTGACTTATGACTACTGGGAGGATCAAATATATCTCAGCTTGTATAAATATGCCAACCAATTCCCTTTGCCTATCTGCTCTGGCAATGTTATCTTTGTCCCCTTGTACGTCTATTGTTTTTAATACTGTTCCTGATTTTAGTAGGTTGACCTCTTGTTTTCATTGCACTCCAAGAAGTTGTCAAGATAAATAGTATTTAGAAACACGGGAATACCATATACCATGAGATGTATTAGCATATAGAAACACGGGAATACCATATACCATGAGATGTATTATTCGCATGTTTTTATTTTTCTCTAACCATTTATCATTCTTGTAATGCTCAGATTTTTGCCACTGTTGTCCTTAGATGTGACATCTTATTACTTGTCTCACCTCTCGGGTTGGAGCTATTGCTGGTATGCTGTGTAGATTAGTTTTGCGGAATATTCTCTTCCATTTTGTTATGCTGCCCCTCCCTCTCTGTCTCCCTCCCAAACATGTGTGCATGTGCGTCTGAGCGTGCTCACAATTACTTTGCTGTAATATCTAGTCACTAGTTTCGGTCATAGATAATTCTGTTTTTCCTATATGTTTTTTGCAAAAATTTTCAATGACCTTGACTTTCAAGTAGATTGATTTATGGTCATTTACCTGTTTTTTTGCTCCTTACAAGTGGCCTATTACCTGATTTTGGAGGAGATACTTTCTTCTTCCTTATAGTCTATTACATTATTTTGGAGGTACTCTGTTTGACATTAGCAGCATGAAAGATTTTAATTAATTCTAAGATATAGATATCCTTAGAGAGAGATGTGTTAGCTATGAAGATTGGATCCAGTGGAATCGGTAAAGATAATTTATATAGTGCCAGCATGTATCAAATCCTGTTTCGGATATTTTTCTCGTGAGAAAGAGCTGTTCCTAACAAATCATCGCCCTATGTGACGTGATTTTGTGGTAGCTCAGTGGTCTTTTATTATTGAATCTCTCTTAATTAATTAATTGACTGCAGTGTAGATCAATTTCATTACGGAAGGCTCTAATATCGTGTTTGATAACTGCTTTGGCTTGCATAGGTTTGTGACCAACTATACTACTACACTTTTTTTATGTGCAAAGTACATAGTCTTGTAATTGTGTTTTTTGCGCCGCAGGTCTCACAATTCTCATTGATTCTGTCTTTTGGAGAAAGTTGTTATGGCCTGAACTGGAAGTGTTTTGGTTCAACTCAATTTTGAATCGAAGTTCTGAATGGGGTGTATCCTTACATGGCAAGAAAAAAAAAAGTATTTCGGCATGAATTGAATGCAAAATGACTGATTACTGGGTGTAATTTGTGCAAAATTATTGATAAATGTCTAAATTGGTTAGATTCTCGACACACAATGCTTTTTTTTCTCTTGTTCTTGCGTTCTTTATTCATAGGCATAGACTTTTATATAACCTGTTTGTATGGCCATTTAAAATTACTTCATGGACTTCATTTAACTTCTATATTGCATGGATACGGGTACGGGTATCGGATCGGATACGATACGGATACGGCGATACGGGAAATTTTGAAAATATAAGGCACGATACGGCTATGATTAAAAAAAAAAAATTATATATATCTATATAAATTCAGTATTAAAAGTTAAAAATCCTAAAGATGGAAAACTGATCCTCTGGAGGGCTGTGTGCGGCGGCGAGCGGCGAGCAGAAAACTTCAAGGTCCAAGGAGTGGTGTTGGTGATGATAGACGATGACTCGATGAGATGGGAAAGGAGAACTAAAGAAGAAAGAATTGATGACTTAGGGTTTTTTTAAGCCCAATTCATATTAATATATTTATTAAATAGTCCTCATAAATTTTTTATTTTTCAATTGAACCCTTAAAACTTTTAATTTTTTGCGATTTAGCCCAATCGTAACCTGAAAATGTACCCGGGCTGTGGCCAAGCCGTACTCAACTGGTCAAACTTGAAAAAGCTCAACGACATGGGTTTTGCCGTATCCGACACGCGTATCCGCGTGTCGTACCCGTACCCGATACTCCCAATTTTTTTTTGGAGTACCCATGCTACATAGTTTAACTTACATGATGCTCGGGTATTTTATCTCTGAGGATTTTTGTTGACTACTTAAGTTTTAATTAATAAAAATAGTAGTTTCACACAGGAAATTGCTCAATATCTTCTATGTTTACAACAAAATAAAGCTAGGCTCTTGTGCCAACTGTGAGCTCCCCTTCATATTTGAACAGAGTCTAAGTGTAATTTGGTTTGATTTATTACTCTGACTTTGGCTTTTTTTCATCCCTAAAGGAAAGGACAGATGCCCGCTTGGTTGTGATGTCAAAAATTTGGTGGCAAATTTAAAACTTTTATTAACCTTGCTCTTTGTATGCTGACATGAGAGTGGTGGGACATGTCTAACAATCAATCCACGGTGAATCTAAGGTTAATGAAATGTAATAGTTGGACGAATCAAGTTAGTTTAGAAATATCTCTTTTATGAGTCTTCACCAAGTGCTAATACTCAAGTACAACTTTTACAAAAGTAGGATCTCCCCCTCCTCTCAGGTGTCCAACTTCTCCAGGGAACAACATTGAATTGTTAGTGTTTCTGGTTAGAGGTCTCCTCACTTATGCATATGGTATTAGGTATCATTGACGATAAAGGAACCAGTTCTAAGACCCTAGTAAGGCATGAGTCCCTACTGGTGGTCGTAAAGAGCCCCTATTAATCTGTCAATTTGTTCCTATGTTGTAAACAGGTGCGTTTTTCTTTTTTGCTTTGGCTTTAAGGGCTAAGGATAAAAATAATGTGTATCTTTTTCTAGTTATCACTTCTGAGTGATGCATTTTTATTTTGGATAGTTTTGAATTTATTTTTTTCCTTGACATCTTTCTTTAGACACATTCTTTTCACTGGTACTTCACATCAGCACTTCCCCGCTCTTTGCTGGCTGCATATCCGCTCTTTCTGGTGAGTGCAAGACTTGACTAAATAGATTGATTGCCATGATATCAAATTGCTTCACGATTCCTGCTAGATTGATCGCTTCCCTGAAGTGATGTGATGTAATGTACATGATTAACTCCAAATGTGCTGTCGTGCATTAAACGAAAACGATCGATTTGCTCGCAAAACATTTTCAATTCTATTATTAATTTATTATTATTACAAGCTCAAATATACTGGGCCCAACTCATGTTGAACCTCCAATATATGGACTATACGAACGGAAGAGGGCTTATTTGGGTTGTTATGCAGTTAGAAGAGAGAGGAAGAAAAACAGAACAAAGAGTGGGAAGCATGCTTATGGAGCAATATTCAGTAGATTGTTAGTCTTAAGTTTGCAGCAAAAGAGGGGTTGATGACATCCACAGACCACAATCTTCTGGACTGAACTTGATTTCTTTAGCGTTGGATGTTTCAAGTTTGATTGTTTTTATGTTTTCTCATTTACCTACATACCAATTCTTATTTCCAAATTGTGGTTGTATCTTTTATGTACTCCATTTACTCATCCATTGGGACAGCCGTCACCCACCTTTAAACCATCCTATTTCTTATCTTTCTTCAAATGTGTTCATGAGTTTACAATGACAAAGTTTGAGATCAGTCATGTTTGACATCTTGGCTTAATGAAATACTAAGTCGCAGTATCTCTCTTTTTTTAACCAAACAGAGATACTGTAAGATTTTATTGGAGTTAAATTCCTATTTGACGGGACTTCAGTTTTTGGGAAAACATAAAATTGCTGGAGAATTTCATGCTTCTGAGTTTGATATGGAATTTTTCCTGCAGCTAGGTATTTTACTTGACAGAAGAGTTTGGTTTTACATATTTCCAGTTTTATCATTCGTTTTGCTTTATTCAAAGCTTCCACACAAGGTAATGCCTTTAGGATCGCAATTTGGGGGAGCATTTCAGTTCATGCCAATGTCTGTACATCTGATTCGCTAAGTTTTTTTCTGTCTACAGGAACTTCGTTTCATCATTAGTTCTCTTCCCATGTTCAATTTTTCAGCTGCAATGGCTGCTAGCAGGGTGTACGTAATTTCTTTTTGATAAATAGTTGAATAAATAACACTAATATTTATGTATTGTTCCCAGTGTTCCTATACTGTTTTAAATGTTATTATCTGGTTTGTAGTATTGAAATAAAAGGCTTAGTAATATGATGTGATGAATTGTATTCAGACAACATATAGAAGTAGCTGATGTTCGAAATTCTAATTGGGAATGGCTTTTATTTTGCCAAGTATCCATGTTTCTGCTACATTAATTCTTATTTCTTTAAAGTTCTGATTCATGTTTTGTTCTCTCTCTGTTTCTGTTAATGTTTTTGTGTGTTGTCTTAATATTACTTAGATACAACAATAGGAAGAAGAGTTTCTGGAAATATCTCTATGTTTCCATGCTTGGAGGCTTCATGATCAGGTTAAATGAAGTCCTCTTTTATTATTTGAGCTTTTTGATTGTTTTTACTGACTTTACAATATGTAGTCTAGGGTGTACATTCTTGACATTTATGGCATCTTACGAAAACTACCCAAGTGGTCATGCCATAAAAGCTTTGCATGGGACAGGTTAGCGTTCTAACCCTCTTCTTCTGTTGTTTTATTCCATCAATTCCTTGTTAAATTTTATTATGGTTATACGTCAACCCTCTCTTTATGGGAATTGGCCTTACATCTCTGCATCTTCAAATATGTTCAATTTTTTTTATTCTTGGTGCTTATGTGGTTCTTGACTGAAAATCGATAAATGTGAAGTAAATTGGTATTTTTTGACTTCCCTTTGGATTTCATTGTGATGGTTAGATGGTTGTAGTAAAAATTTAGGTTCCGTTTGGACAAGTACTTATAAAACGTTTTTATAAAAATGTTTTATAAAAAAAATTATAAAATGTTTTAAAGGTTTTTTATGAATAAATATGCGTTCGGACAATTATTCTATAAAAAGGTTTTAGCATTTCAATGGTAATGTTGTTTGATTTTTATTATTGTCTTCCATTCTAAAACCATCTAAAAACAACTCTTAATTGTTCTTTAAAAATATCTTGGAGAACACATATTGAAAAAAAAAATTCAAAAACATTTTACAAAAATCTTGTCCAAACACATACTTTAAGTTTTTTCACTTATGAAACGCTAAAAATATTTTTAAAGTACACGTCCAAACGGAACCTTAGTTTACTTTGGCAGGTTGATGGTTTTTAAGTTGAGAGGATTATTTAGTTTACATCGGGCATGAGGGCAATGCATAGATGAAATGTGACGTCCCTTATTTCACATTCATGCTTATGAAAATATGATGCGAAAAATGCGGAATACTTTTGAAATTCTTATTTTTTACTAAAACATGCCTCGTGCTAACAAGTTTAATATATTATGCATAAAATTAAATTCATTCAAAAGACTCAAATTTTGTATAAGATATCCTTGAACAAAGTAATTACTATAATCCAATTAACGCACGATTCCTATACGAGAACGACAAACTTCCTCATGCAATACAAAACTTGAAACTATGAAATATTCGATCTCAAAATAATGTTTGAAAACATGATTTCAATTAAAAGTGCATTATAGTAATAAGATGCATAAAACGTTCATGGGCATGCTTGACATAAGGTTCTCGGATAGCGTGCCATGCAATCCTTCTCGCCTCCTCAGCCCCATAATCATCTTTCAAATAATCAACTTCATCATTTTCATCTGCACAATCCAAGTGTAATGAGTCTAATGACTCAACAAGCATATTCATATGATAACGAATACATAATAAAATCATGAGACATGCGTAGGGCGTGATCCCGACTTAAAAATGTAACATTCTTTGATTTAGGTTATGAATTATAATGCAATTGTGGTAACTACCATTAAGAGTACATTGGGTTCCATGATCATGTAAATAGTTGCGGTACATAAGTATAACATTTGATGCCACCGATACTGGCCTAAACCAATGTGTACCGTCCGATACTAGCCAAAACCAATACGCACAATTGGAATAGCCCATACTAGCCGAAGCCAATATGCGTACCGTCCCATAACAGCCGAAGCCAATATGCACATCTTTCGCTCATCTCGGAGTACCAGTCCCGTACCCCTACCACAAGTAGGGGTGGAATCGGGTCGGGACCCGTCCCGTAACCCCCTTACCCGATTCCCGTCCCGATAGGAATTGAGATATTTTTTTTTCCCGATCCCGCACCCGAAAAGTGTCGGGACCCGAAAGTTCGGGATCCTGTCGGGTCGGGAGAGAGTAATCCCGAATAATATTTTTTTTAAAAAAAAATTCTATGAAAATATTTTTTTGAAAAAAATTTATGAAAAAAATCAAACAATTTTTTAATACATTACAAATAAATTAAAATTTTTTTATATATAACCATTAAAAAACTAAAACATTTTTTTAGTACATTACAAATAAACTAAAACAACTACTTGATTAATAAAAAAACATATAATTATTCATAATAATAAAAAAAACAAAATAAAAATTTATAACTCAATGTTAATATTAAAAAAGATAAATATAAAAAAAATTATATGGTTTATAATTATAAAACATTAATATTAAAACATAAAAATTTTTAAAAAATTATTTTTTTAATTAAAAAATATTATTAAAAAAATATTATTTTTATATTCGGGTCGGGTTGGAAATCCCGTCGGGAAGGGTTGCCTATCCCGATCCCGATCCCGAAATTGATCGGGTCGGGAAAAGTTCGGGTCGGGAAAAATTCGGGACGGGAACGGGTTGAGAATCGGGACGGGTCGGGATTTATGTAAAATTTGTCGCCCCTAACCACAAGTACACATAAGACATCAAAATTTAACTTTTCATGTATCATCATATCATCATTCTCATAAAACATTTGTGAATGAAAATTATTTCTTTCATGTTCATTCATTTCATGCTCATAAACTTTCTTGCTTGAAAAACATTCATGCTATTTAAAAGTAGGTGAAAACGTCCTTTAACTTTTCATAAAATATACTTTTCATAAAATATCATGCTCTCATATGTAAAATAACTACTTAGAGCATCCTGCGTTACGTATAGTTAGCGATCCACGTAAGCCGTTCTCCACGTTTTCGACGAAAACTTCATGCATCAAACACACACAAGACCTTAAAAGGATCATCACATGCATATAAGGACACAAACACATAAAAGAAGTTGAACAATCGCATTTCAGAATTTCCAGACAGTCGCGGCCAGGGGTTTTCTTCAACCTTTTTGCTTCTAAAATATTTTATACGCTGGAAAATCGATATCTAACAAAAGAACAGATTCAAAACACGACATAAAACTCATGCAACAATTCGTCCTCGAGGTTCTTGAACCCAAAAACTCATCAAAACACAACTCAACATTAAAAATCTGAATTTGACTAATTTGAAACCTTTAAAAAGATGCATACACGCACACAAAACGTGATATCTCCCATGAAACAAACCTCGAATGCGCATCAAAGCATCATTCTAACAACTCGTACCCATGTGCACGACACCAAACACGTCAAAACTCATAAAAAAACAGATTTTACTCTTTTTAAAAGCTACTACACTCAAACCATGATTATAACACGTCAAGAACGGCTTACGCTTCACAGATACATGCCATCATAAAGCGTTCTTTCAAAAAAATCGTGGGGATTCCTCGCAAGAAAACATTATATAATTAGAATACACACATCATCATATTAAAAATACATAATATTGCTTGGATAGTGGTTCAAAGATTGAATAAAACATGCCTTTCTCTTGTCGTTAGGGAGTAATCCAGACTCCGGGAACAAGATCCTAGCCTTTACTCGAACGGGCAACATAAAAATCTTCTTGAACATAAAGTGGAATTTTCAAAACTGAAGGACAAGGGAGGCGCTGAAACGCGAGGATCCAGCCTTTTAAAATATTCATCCCTAAACTTAAAAAATTATGTGGGTTAGCCCATTAAACTAAAAAATGCAGCCTTTTCAAATATTCATCCCTAAACTTAAAAAATTAAATACAAAAATCTGCACAAAATATACTTAACTTAAAATTTCTTAAACCGTTCAAAGGCTAGTCTCGATTCCCTTCGTCACCGGAATTAAAACCATACCTGAAAAACATCAAAAGCTAACTTTTTCATAAGAATTCATAATTTAAACATTTAAACACATAACTTTTTTGTAATAATTAATTAAATTCCCGTGAGTGGATTTATGGATTTTTCGGACATTACATGAAATTTGCGTGTAAGGATGGTGCACAAGTTGCAACCGACTTATGTTGTGATGGTATATGGCAAAGACCCTGCATTTTAAATGTCTACAGTTGTACATTTAACTAGGTGTCTCTGAACCAGAAGTCACTCATCCCAGAACCAACTGAATTTTTTGTTTACCTTTCCTCTTAAAAATATGAATTAGAATTTCCTTGCCCTCTTCCCCTATCCTCCATCTGTCTCACCCACGCATGAACACTGTTTATTTGTATTTGTTTTCTTTTCCGTTTTTTTACTTTAGTTTAAATCATTTGTGATCCTAGATTGCAAATTTCTATGAGCTTATATGGCTTTACCATTTAATACAAAATTTATATTTGTTTTTCTTTTCTTTTACTTTAGTTTAAATAATGGGTGCCATCCTAGATTGCAAATTTCCGTGAGCTTATATGGCTTTACAGGGTATTTAATGCAAAATTCAAATGAAACATGGGTTCACATTGACAACTTCTCAGCAATGAATGGGGTCTCGCGCTTCTGTGAAAATTATAAACCATGGAGGTATGTTTGATGATGTTTCTTTTCTTATTTTTAGAATGCGTATACTCTCAGCATAACATGATAACCTCATCGAGATTATCGAAAATTTACATTGTTGCCGTAATTTGACATAAAGTTAAATGTTTATTTGGGTGCTTTTTGTAAAAATTTTATTACATGTTTTCCTCTTTTCTCACGGATACAAGCATGCAAAAATTATTTTTATGGGTTCCACGGTTTGTGTCATGTAGGAAGTTTTGTAAAGCATGCTCATATGCTTGCTCTATTGATTTTCGTCTGACTCTGGCTTTCTTGATGCCTCTGGCACTGTTTTCACAGTTTTTTTTGTTCTTGAGCATCCATTGCCTAAACTGAAGAGCTTCTTTTGTTCAAATTTATATTTTACTTCAATGGTGTAGTCTGAATATATAGCCTCAAGTCAGAAAACTTAATTATAGAATTCCTTGATTTTCTGGGATCCCACTTACCAATTGCAAGTACACAATCAAGAAAACTGAATTTCCCAAAATGACATGTTCTCAATATTTGCCTTGAATGATATTACATCGAAACATTGTCTTTTGTATTGGATTGAGATTTTGCAGTACTCCTCTCATGCGGGAGAATAAATTTTCTGTTCCTGCCTGCCTTGTGACTTTCTGAAATGAATGACCAACGAATGGTTTTTTTGGGATGCTGCCAGCTGCCTGTCTATTTGTATGTATGATGTACAAATTATGCCACCATCAAGCTTCTTTCTAATGAAATGCATGTCTACCTCTATTTGCGTTGTTTTGTCATGCTACAAAGGATTGGGAGCGATGTTAACAATCTGCTGGTAATACAACTTTGTTGGTCCTTTTAACTCGATTCTTAGATCATCTATGATGATCGTAAGCCACAAATATTCACTTATGTCTAGGTTACCACCCATAAAGGGTTCACCTCCTATCTACTTTGAAGTCTACAAGATCAGCAACTGCAATTGCCTCTAACTCCATACTCGTGCCCTTTATTGAATGAAATTCCGTCGCTTGGATTAGTTTTTAAGCATATTAGAACCAAATGTACTTTCTGGTGGATGAGGTTTTCTTCATTATTTTCTTTTGACCATTTGTCTCATCACTCTCACTTATTCTATATCAGGTCCCTTTCGAGACAATTAGTCAGTTTTCTGACTAGTTGTTTATCAGTACCTTTTTCACCTTTAATTGTGCTTGTATCACCAAGGGTTTTTGTACCCGTGCCTGTAGAACTTTTCGGATAGTTAGCAACCTTTAGTACTTGTCTCTTTGAGTAGGTCCAGCACATACTCCTGGCAGAGAGATGAAAGATAATTGCTTTTCAACGGGCTACCTCTATCCCCTAAGAATATTTAAAGAATATTTCAAGATCCTTATATCCTTGGTCAAACTCTACTTTAGTCGCACCTTAAACCATAGGTTTCTCCCTTTTCCATAAAATTTTATGAGTGGTGGCATCTTCACTATACATCCATGATGATCGTTTTCTGGTAGACTTTGTTTCAAGGGTAGGTGTATTCAGTCACAGCTTTTACCTTGTTTAATGATTATTACTGGCCTGATAAAATCTCATAAAATGGGGCAGTACCATTGTTCCTAAAGTATGATTTATTGACCGACTCTCGTATTTCTATCGCTGTAGACACAATCAAGCATGTATGAGTGATTTCCGACACCATTGCATTCCCAAAGTATCCCCTCATCATCGAGTATGCTTCAACCCACACTGCAAATAGTGTACCCACGCCTTTTGGCCTAGTTCCTATAAAATGGCAGAGTTTCTTGTTGCACCTGTACTTTAGAATTTTTTTTTGAAGTATCGTATGAATATGATACGCGGATACACGTGTTGGATACTGCAAAATCCATGTCCTTGATTTCTGTAGGTTTGCAAGTCGGATACGCCTCAGATACGGGAAGGATACATTTTCTGATACATTTTTTGGCGAAATCGCGAACACTTAAAAGTTATAAGTGTCAAATGGAATAAAATTTGAACTTTGGGGACTAATTAAAGAATTTCCCAAATTTACTTGTGCTAAATAGACAAATTATTTTTGCTTATTTATTTAGCCCTAAATAGACAAATGAATTGACTTCATTTGCTCTCTTCTCCTCACCTTTGTCATTGCCCTCGTCTCCGTCGCTGCCGTTGCCGCAAGCTCGCCTGTTGCCACGGCCGCCGCCCAAGCTCCACAATACTCAAAATAAACTTCAATTGTTTTACCTAGGTTCAAAGTACTTTCTTTTTATTCTCAATTCCAAATCACTCATCACTCAACTAATTTGCAATGAAAAATTTTCAAAATAAGGGCGTACAAGAGGATGTTGATGATGATTGCTCTCCTGGAAATTTGTAATTGAAAGGAAACTAGGGAGAAACACTTGGTCTTGTAATATATGTACTAAGATGTGCAAGAGTTGTACTCGAGGGTGAAAGCCCACACATTAAAAGTTAAAGGCTTTGGAATGGCTAGTTGTTTCCAAGCAGCTTTTGTTGGCTCCAACAAGTTTTTAATATGAATCTTTTCTCTCTTTGAATGCGTGTAATTGTTAATAAATTGTATTCGGGTGGAAGTAACCTGGAATCATTCATTGCGTAGCCATGTGGAAGGCTCGAAACCAGTGTTCTAAAATTCGCCCTAGGCACTGGGCGTCGGTCGGCCGCCCTTAAAAAGGGCTAGTCGGTCACCCTAGGCGGCCTTGGCGCCTAGGCGGTCCTGGGTGCCCCTAGGCGGCGACGGCAAGAGAGGTGAACGGCGGCGGCCGGGGAAAAATGGGTTCGACAGGGCGAGCTTCAAACTTAGGAAAATAAGTATTGGAAGAAAGCCCTTGCCACGAGGATTCCAAATCTATGCTCAAATCAATTTTTCAAGCAACGAGGCGGCGTAGATCGGAGCTTGAAGTTTCGAAATGGTGATGAGAAAAGGGAAAAAATGAATCGGCCGAGAGAAAAATAATGCGAAGAAAGAGAAAATCGCCTAGGGATATAGGCTTTTTTATGGGCTTTTACTATGCATCTTTTATGGGCTTTTACTATGCATTTAGGGGCTTTAGGATTTTCTTTTGGGCTCAAAAAAATAACAGCCCAATTAGGAAGAAAAAAAACTGAAAGGATTGCATATTTGTATTGGGCTTTAAATCTTCGTCCAACGCTGGAATAAACCAATTTATGTTGATATCGTGGAATCCGCCTAGCGGCGCCTAGTCCCCGCCTAGGCGGCCTAGGCGCTAGGCGCTGGTCCGGCGCCCGACTAGCGCCTAGCGAATTTTAGAACCTTGCTCGAAACATATTGAGGATTCCTAGCAATATTGAAAGATGACCCCCGGTGTAAAACAATCTTGCAATTTCACAATGTAGCTCATCTGTAGAATTCATGTTAAATGCTTTTTCAAAAGAGCCAAATGTTCTTTCCTTCGTCTTTGTAACAAAAAGATGTTAGTATTTGTACTGATGGGTGATCGGATGTACAAAGAAGACCGCTTGTTTATCATGGTCATGTGTGAAAGTGGTCCTATGTTTTCTGAAGGCAATAAAATGTGAAGATGAGTACACGCATAAGTTTTCATCTCTAAGTTGCTCATTGACTTCATAATGAAGTGGGGCATCAGAATGTTGATCAAGTTGTCTTGGATAATGCTCTCGTTTGCAAAACCATGAGGTTATTTGTTGAAGCAAAATATCCGCATATATTTTGGAAACCTTGTTTTGTGCCCACACTGAATCTTGACTTGAAGAATATTGTGATACGACTGACTCTGCGCAAAACAATTGAAGAGTGCAAGTGGATAACAGGAATATCAAGTGAAATTTCAACGATAAAAAGTTTTATAATGAATCACAATATGAGATGATCGATGTTCAACGATAACTCAAACTTGACTCATGTGTGGAGAGTTGATTTGTTTCCACAACTATTATGCTTCAAAGGTTCAGGAAAATCAATAAATGTCTTGAAAACATGTTGATTAGAGAAAGAATCAATAAATGTCTTGAAAACATTTTGATTAGAGAAAGATGGAATTTGTAGGAGGATGATGTAGTGAAGGCTAGAGCAATGCGAGATATTGGAGGACAAATTTTAACAAAAAATTGATTACCCATCACTGCCTTTATCAGTAAATAAGATTGCCTCAAATTCAGGTTCATCAAGAGACAAATTTGCAATTTCAAGCATAGTAGCACATTCTATGTCCATGGAATCAAATGCATCCACACCAACATCCCACATCTTACTTTCTACTTCGCTATAATGCGGACTCCTCTTAGATAAAAGATGAATATTGCAGTGAACATATACCTTCCGCTCTTTGTGGTGTTATTTTGTTCCTCTTCACTGTGTGTGAAATTGTAGATGCTCCAATTTTTCTCACAACAAGAACCGCCCAAGTACCTTTAAAACTAAACTTTGAAAGGGTTAGTGCAGAAGCACCATGGATAACCGACCACTTAGTTGGAGACATCAAACCCCGGTCGTGCTTTACATCATTATCAGAAAAATCATAATGGCGGCTGAAAAGGAGGAAACTCTTCATTTACACTTTTTTGTTCGGACGAGCTCGAGTAATGTCATTCAATGCACTTTTTCCTCTCCCTTGAAGCGTTGATGCCCCTGTGAGGACAAAGACTGTTGGGAAATTCTTGGAGCCACTCACGGTAATACCTACAGAAAAAAAAATTGATAGTTAAACAAGAACTAATATTTCATTGTTTCTAATTAGCTGAAACTTAGAAAGTTAAAATTTTAGAGCTTTACCTCGGATTCAAATAATGCGCCAAACAAGATAGAGTTGTGTTGCTTTTGTTCCACCGCTCGAGGCTCCAACAGAACATCATGAACAACCTCATAAAAGTTTGAATCTCCACTATGAGCCCTTTTTGAGATGGCAAACTCTCATCCTCTCTATCATTTCATCCCACCACTCATAAACTAAATGAAGACAAGATTGATAAGTGTTCGCTTTCCTCAGCATCTCATAAATCGAACTTGTGATAGGAAGTATATAATAATTTTTTCCCCAAAATTGGTCGTCCATTATCTTGTAGTTCACTACTCCAACGTTCACTACATCTTTCTCCTTGTACAAATCCCCTTTTCCATCAATCTACCATGGTTTCAAGATATTTCTTGATTTGCCTAAACCTTTCAACAACAATGATTGTGGATGCAAATAGAGTATCCCAAGGGAGAGCATCTTCAAGTTCGAGTTCGATAATCTCATTTTGGGATTCATTATAAGATTTTTTTTATCATTGAAACATCATCTGATACTTATGTTATCCCTTGCACTCTTCAATAGTTGTTAATAAATTGTATCCGAGTGGAAGATAACTTAGAATCATTTGTTGAGCAACCATACCGAAGGCACGAAGCCACGAACATAATGATGATTCCTAGCAATATTGAAAGATAATTTCCAAGTGTAAAACAATCTCGCAATTTCAGAACTTAACTCGTCTCTAGAATGCAAATTAAAAGCTTTTTCAAGTGTTTCTTTCCTCTTCTTTGTTGGATCTCTTCTTTGTTGGATCTCATCTTGCAAGGGAAAAACATTGTTGTTTCCTGTTAGATGATGAGCTTAGCACTCTTCTTTGTCAATTCTACCTCATCCACAAGTTGTTACATATATTTTATTTGATATATATATATAATATCCACAACTAGCAATTCCAACCTTTGATATTTAATATAGGTGGGCCTTTAACCTCCAGTACGATCTCTTGCACACTTTAGTTCATATTTTACACGACCAAGTAATATTTCCTCTAGTTCTCTTTTCAATCTTAGTTACAAATTTCCATAGAGAGCAATCATCATCTTTTTGTACACACTCATTTTGCAAGTTTTCCATTGAAAACTGGAGAGAAATTTGGAATTGAGAACAAAAATAAAATAAAATTTGAACATGGCTAAATCAAATTGATGTTTATTTTGTCTTTTTGTGGAGCTTGGGCGGCGGCAGCTGAGACAAGGCAGTGATAGAGATGAGGATAAGAGAGTAGATGAAGAAGGACAAGACAGTGATAGAGACGAGGATAAGAGAGTAGATGAAGACGTTTCATTTGTCTATTTAGGGTTAAATAAATAAGTCCAATTAATTTTGGGATATTTTTTAATTAGTCTCTCAAAGTTCAATTTTATTTCATTTGACCCCTAAAACTTTTAATTTTTTGCAATTTCGCCAAAAAAAAATATCAGATTATGTGTCTTTCCCGTATCCGACTGGTCAAACCCACAGAAAGTCAAGGATGTATCCAACACGCGTATCATATTCATATCCGATACTTCGGAAATTTTTTCCCCTAAAGTATTCGTGCTACGTAGACTACATAGAAGACTTTGTTTTTAACTAGTGTTTTCATTATCGGACAGTTAATCAAACCGATTAACACTTCAAAATCGGTTCAATTGGATTGTTGGACCGGAAAACTGTTATATTAGTAAATAATATATCTGTAGATCTTAAATATGTATATATAAATAATAAAAATATATATATTTAACAAAATTTGAAATCTAAACATACATATAATCAAAATATCAAATATAATTATATATATTTTAAAACAAAAAATAAGTCAAAATAAGTTCAAATGCTAATAAAATAATGTTTTACAAAAGGCTGTACCGGTTGGACCAATATTTAACCGGGTTTAGGACCGGTCCCTTCGGTTCTTGACCGGTTGACTGCTAAAACAGTTCTAATGATTGGTCCGGACCGGACTTGTCATTGCTTCACGGTCAAATCGGTCAGTTCGGTCCGATTTTGAAAAGACTAGTTCTTACCGAGAATCACGAAGAAGAAATGACACGCGAAAGCTCTAGTCATGAAGGAATTCGAAATGAAAGACCTCAGATACCTTACATATTTCTTGGAATAGAAGTAGCAAGATTATCCATGGGTATCTCAATCTCACGACTAAAATATGTTCTTGAATCTTGACCTTTAGAAGGAAACCGGTATGTTAGGATGCAAACCAAACAACACACCCATGGATCCGAAAATCAAGATGGGAACAAAAAGGGATAGTCTTCCAGTTAAAAAGGTAAGATATCAAAGGCTAGTAGGCAAAATTATATACTTGTTGCATACATGACAGTATATCATATTTGTTGTGAGCATTATTAGTCATATTCATGAACAACCCTACTTGAGAACACATGGGGTGCTGCATACGAGTGCTAAGATATCTAAAAAGTACTCCAAGGAAAGGACTACTCTTTAGAAAAACGTCAATCAGAACAGTTAAACTATTTCTCCGGAATAGTACAAACCTTTAAATAACCCCCAGGCTCCAGGACCCTTTGCGCCTTAGTGCGTCTTGCGCCCTTAACAACTATGGTACAGTGATGTTGATTGGGCTGGGTCTCCCACAGATAGGCGTTCTACTTCTGGATATTGTTCATTTGTATGGTGATATTTTGTGACATGGTGAAGCAAGAACAATCAATGGTTACTCTTATTAGTGCGGAAGCTGAATACCGATCATTAGCTCATGGAATGTTTAGGAATGTGGCTCAAGAGTCTGTTTAATGAGTTGAAGAAAGAAGAAAATCACCCACAAAAGCTTATGTGTGATAATCAAGCAGCCATCAGCATATCCAAGAATCCAATTCATCATGATTGGACTAAACATATTGAAGTGGATCGACATTTGGTAAGTGAAGGTTTTAAAGGGGATTGTGGAGCTGAGTTACACTACTCAATTACAAGTTGCAGACATTTTGACAAAGGCCCTTCACCGGCCGAATTTCCAAGAATTGTGTTCCAAGTTGGGCATGTTGAACCTATAAGACCCAACAAGTGGGGGAGTGTTGAATGATAAATATTGTATCATTATCAACTAAAATGAGATAGGATTTTATCTATGTATTTGTATTTTAATTCTTGCTATTAGGATAATGAGTATCTGATTTTATTCCATAGTTTAAGAGATCTAGTTAGGCATAGAGTTCTGTAAAGTTCATTGTATTTTCCCAATTTTAGTTCAATTAAATAAAACAGCAATTTCTCTTTCCTAAAACGACACTTATATTTTGTGATCTAGGTATTCGAAAGAAGAAGGGATTCCTCTGAGAAGTTTGCAGAGAAAAAAATTTACATACCTTTTAAGGTGAGTTCTTGATCATACTTGATTACCCTCATGTTTATGTCATTATGTGGCTCAGAAATTGGCTTAAATGCAACTTTGCTTTTTGGGGAACATATATGCTTTGCTCTCAACTAAGTTTTAAAATTGATCAGTTTTATTGCTAGTTGTAGATTTAAATAATATTTGTTATAATTGTGAATATTTGATATCAATCTTGTAGATATAAATATCTTTTATTTTTGGTAGCGTACTTTTTTATTATCCCTTGATCGAAGGGAATTTGTTGTACCTAGGGTTATTTAAAGGTCTGTACTATTCTGGGAAAATACAGTCAGAATTATCTTATATTATTTCTAGATGGTATCACGAGCCTAAGGTTTTCTCCTCACAGAAAAAATATGTCGAATGACTCCTGCTCTTTGTCCATCAATTCTGGGTCAAACATTTCAGAAAACAACTATGGGACCATCACCTCTCTATCCGGAGGCAATGCCTCTTCTCTACAGATCACAACCCATAAATTCCATGGACAAAATTACCTACAATGGGCCCAGTCCATGAAGATTGTTATTTGCGGTCGTGGGAAGCTAGGCTACCTCACAAGAGATATCCCTTCTCCAAAATCTACCGACCATCTTACAAAATCTGGACAGCTGAGAATTCAATTGTTCTCGCTTGGCTGATCAACTCGATGGAACCCAACATCAGCCGCCGTTATCTGTGGTTCCAAATTGCGAAGGATGTGTGTGATGCTGCCCGCACAATGTATTCAAACTTGGGCAAGGCTTCACAAATTTTGAAATTCGCTCGAAACTGAAGGAATTGAAGCAAGGCCATAACTCTGTTACTCAGTATTTTCAAGACCTTCAAGACTTGTGGCAGGAGCTAGATCTCTTTCTTGATGAAAGCTCTTTGTGCACAGATTGCAGTGTCAAAAATCGGATGGCTGCTGAAAACAAAGGGTGTTCAACTTCTTGGCTGGTTTAAATCGAAATTTGGATGAAGTTCGGGGCAGAATGGTTGCCTGTGAGCCCTTCCCAACTCCTGAAGAAGCATTTGTAGATGTTCGACGTGATGAAATGTGATGTAAAGTGATGCTCACTGTTGATTACTCACCACCAGCCTCTGATGCTTCCACTCTAACTTCCAATAAGATGCCCACACCTGGACAACGTGCTAATAAGACACCTTGGTGTGATCATTGTCATAGTCCTGGTCATACAAAGGAGAAATGCCGGTAAATCCATGGAAAACCAGCAGATTGGCAGCCACAGAGGAAGAATGAAGGCCGAAGTTCTCACACCCAAAACCAGTTCCAATAGCAGCCTCATCAGCTCTCACTGCCCCATTCACAAAAGAGCAAATTGACCAGATCGAGCAATACTGTCGACTCCTTCGTGACACTTCACTCAACTCTTCATTCAGCACAAGCATTGGGTCGTGTTCCATAGCCAAATCTGGTATATTCCATTCAGCTCATAGTGTTATCTCTACAACCATTTGGATTGTTGACTCGGGGGCCTCGGATCATATGACAGGAGATTCTAGTCATTTTTCCACTCGCACTCGTTCTAATCATACTACTGTTAAGTGTTAAGATTGTCGATGGTTCTTTAACTGTGGTTGTCGGGACGGAAGATATTAGATTATCTAGGGATATCCATTTGAAATCTGTTTTATATATCCCTTCCCTTGCAATCTGATTTCGGTTAGTATACTCACTCGTGAAAACCGATGCATGGCTAAATTCTTGCCATTGTCGTGTCAATTTCAGATCCGCGATCAGGAATGATGATTGGCAGTGCTAGGACTCATCATGGCCTTTACTATATTGAGACGGCTCCGTCCATCTATCGACACTCGTTGGTGTCTAGTCTTAATTCTGCTTCCGTTCTTAGTATTAACAAAATAATAAAATGGCTTTATAGGATTGGCCATCCTAGTTTCTTTTATTTAAAACATGTGTTCCCATTTTTGTTTTTTAATAAAATCCTGGCTTACTTGTGAGCACTGTCAAATGGCTATACACACTCGCACTACATTTTCACCGAAACCTTATACCCCTTCACGTCCGTTTTCTCTTATCCACAGCGATATTTGGGGACCTTCACCAGTTACCACATCTCATTGAAAAGAATGGTTTTTACCGTTCATTGATGATCACACACGGTTACATGGGTGTATTTTCTCACTAACAAATCTGATACTTGTCAAGTCTTTCAAGCCTTTCACAATATGATTCAAACCCAATTCCAAAGTAATATTCAAACCCTTCGAACTGATAATGACAGAATATTTCAATGCCTTTCTTGGTGACTACCTCACAAGTCAGGGGATAATACTTCAAAGTTTTTGTGTCAATACCCCTCAACAAAATGGTGTATCTGAAAGGAAAAATCATCACCTATTGGAAGTAGCCCATGCCCTTATGTTCACCATGAATGTACCTAAATACCTTTGGGGGATGTTGTACTCACCGCTGCCTATCTCATCAATTGCTTACCAAGCCGAACCATTAACTTTGAAATCCCATTGTCCAAGCTCAAAATTGCATATTCACTGTTTTTCACGCCTCAGTCCCTTCCATTTAAAACTTTTGGGTGCACCGCTTTTATTCATATTCCTCATCTCTCAAAATAGTTTTCCTAGGTTATTCTCCTACTCAAAAGACCTATCGTTGTTACTGCCCTCATACAAAGATAACCTATATTTCATGTGATGTCACATTCTTCGAGGACGTCCCCTACTTCTCTCCCACATCGTCTCACGGGGGATGTTAGATCATGCTTACTGGGATGCTTCACCATCTTGATATTAGATTAGATACTACTGTTACCTTCCTACTTATTTCACACCCGGAGAACTCTCAGTTAGAATCATCAAAACCTGACCGCGGCTTAGAAACCAGAGGAGAATCGACACTACCACCAAAATTTGAACATGTCTACTCGAGACGGACAAAACCTCAGGAAGATAAAGTCCTGATGGGTCCAAACCACAACCATGAAACTGAATCGATGGCACATCCTCAGAAAGGTAATTTTCTTGATCTTGAAGTTCCTATAGCAGTCAGAAAAGGCTTGCAATCTTGCACACAACATCCCATCTCCAATTTTGTCTCTTACTCGAAATTATGTCCCTCATTTCGTGCTTTTACCTCGAGTGTATCTAGTTTAATGATTCGCAAGGCCATCCAAGAAGCACTAGCTATTCCTGAGTGGAAAACCACGGTACTTGAGGAGATGCAAGCCTTGAAACAAAATAAGATATGAGAATTGGTTGATTTGCCTCATGGGAAAAAGGCATTGGGGTGGAAGTGGGTATTTACTGCGAAATGCAAGGCAGATGGATCTATTGAACGAAACAAGACACGTTTGGTTGCTAAAGGTTAAGACAAACCTATGGCATTAACTACACTGAAACATTTGCTCCAGTTGCCAAACCCAACACTATCATGATTCTTTTTCATTGGCAGCCAACCTTGATTGGCCACTACATTAGCTCGACATAAAAAATGACTTTCTAAATGGCGAGCTTGAAGAAGAAGTTTATATGAGCCAACCTAAGTTCAAGTGTTTGCAGACTGAAAAAATCCCTTTATGGGTTTGAACAATCTCCACGTTCTTGGTTTGACAAATTCTCTAAAATGATCAAGCATTTTGGGTATGTCCAAGGACAAGCAGTCCCGTACATCCTTTGTCAAAAATTCAGAACAAAGGGAAATCTCTATCCTCGTTTTTGTTGATGATATCATCATCACTGGAAATGACATTAAAGAAATGGAAGATATTAAGTTGATGATGGCAAAGGAATTTGTAGTCAATGACCTTGGTGCGCTAAAATATTTCCTTGGGTGGAAATTGTTAGGAGCAAAAAAGGCATCTTTGTCTCCCAAAGAAAATATACGTTGGATCTTCTAAAGGAAACTGTTATGCTTGGTTGCAAACCAAGTAAAACACCAATTGAACTTGGAAAGAAGGAAAAATGTTTGAGGATGACCTAGTGGATAAAGGAACCTATCAACGCCTTGTGGGGAAACTTATCTACCTGTCACATACTCGTCCGGATGTTGCTTTTGGAATGAGTCTAGTGAGTCAATTCATGCATTCATCATGCCAAGGTCACCTTGATGCTGTGTACAAAACTCTGAAATACGTGAAACTCAGAGTAAATGCTTGTTCTTTTAGAAAACTAAAGATCATGGAGTAAAAACATTTACTGATGCAGATTGAGCTGAATTTCATCCATGATAGAAAACCAACATCTGGATATTGTACCTCGGTATGGGGAAACTTAGTGACTTGGCATAGCAAGAAACAATGTGTTGTTGCAAGAAGTAATGCTGAAGCTGAGTATCGGGCAATGTCTAATAAGGGGAAAAACTTGGTTCAGTCCCAAATGTTTGATCCCTTTCCCGGTTTGGTTCCGAATGTTTCGATAGTCCCAGTTTAGTCCTAAACGTGTACAGATATTAACTGAATTGGTCTTTCCGTCAAACTAACCGTTAAACATAATAGTAAAGATGATATGTGACTGGAAAAAACCCAGTTCAGTCCCCCATATGTTTGGCTTCTTCTCAGTTTGGTCACAAATGTTTCGGCGTTGCCGATTTAGTCCTAAACATTTACAATTTTTGATCGATTTGGTCCTTTTGTCAATTTAACGGTTTAAACTAACTGTAAAATGACATGTGACAATCATTCATACCACTAAAATCCCCAAATCCCTAATCAAATGCGCTAATTTCTAATCCAATTCGAGGAGGGACTTTTTTTTCTTTCTCGTTGGTATCACACTAAGAAATTTGGCTCAACCTTAAGAATGAAATTGACGCTGCTACACACAATTTATCTCTATTAGGTAACTCCGACTTTCTATTTCGCACGCCAACCACATTTTCTTGTTCTCGGATTCGGACATTTCTATAGAACTTTAAATTTAAGGTTTTTCAGAAAAATTAAAATAAAAAATCGCTTTTTCTGGATATGTGTCGCTATTTGGTTGAATTTCGTATTCTTGTTCGTCGATTTTTTTTATTTTTATTTTTATCTTGCCATTGAAATTTTTTAGAATTAAGGTTTCAATTTTTCAATTAGCGATTTTTTTATAATTTCGATTTTTATTGAAAAAAAGACTAATAAATTCAATAAAAGTTTGTAACAGTTGATGTTGATAAATTATCCATTTTTTATTGTGTCATTTTGAGGCCAACTCGGTCAAAATCTAATCTAACATCTAACATACATATAAATATACCACTTTAAATTGTGAATTTTCTTTTGTACCCTTCATTTTCTACTTTATAATTATAACTAACTTTGTCAATCAAATATCTCTTCTCTATTATGTATTAGATATCAGTAAAAATATATTTAATTCTAAATTTTTCACTTGCATCGCATGTGCTATTTCCTAGTTTACAAAAATTTAGGACTAAATCGGGAACTCTGAAACATTTGGGACGAAACCGAGAAAAAATTCAATCATCTAGAACTGAATAGGGTCTTTTCTCCGTTAATTTTAACCATTAAATTGACGGAAGGATCAACTCTTGCTAATTTTTGAACGTTTAAGACTAAACCGAGAACATCAAAACATTTGGGATCGAACCGGGAAAAGAGTCAAACATATGGGACTGAACCGGGAATTCACCCGCTAATGGAGTGTGAACACATCTGGATACGAAGAGGGATGATAAGGAGCTAAACATGGAGATTGAAGGGTCAATTCTACTCTATTGTGACAATAAATAAACCATTAGCATTGTTCATAACCCTGTTCACCATGATAGAACCAAACACGTCGAAGTTGATTGACTTCATCAAAGAAAAACTGGAGCAAAGCATGATTAAGGTGGAATATATTCCTACAACTCATCAGCTGGCTGATGTGCTAAAAAGGGGCTGTCAAAGCACTCACATGAATATCTTGTAGGCAAGCTTGGACTCATCAACATTTATGGCCAAGCTTGAGGGGTTGTGTAGATTTAGATGTAGATTTAAATAATATTTGTGATAATTGTTAATATTTGATATCAATCTTATTGATTTAAATATCTTTTATTCTTGGTAGGATACCTTTTTATTATCCCTTGATTGAAGGGAATTTGTTGTACCTAGGGTTATTTAAAAGGTTTGTACTATTCCGGAGAAATACAAACAGAATTATTTACTCTCAATATTATTTCTACACTTGTCGTGGGTCGTGGCAATATGCAAGTGAAATGGTTGTGAAGAAAAATGACGCATGTTTGCATACTGAATTATTATGAGATGCGTTTTAAGAGATCTGAGCCTTGTCAAAGTGAACATACAATTTCTTACAGCTTTTCTATCATATTAGTATCATTATCGCAAAATGATTTCTCCATATCCAACGATCATATTTCTTGCATATTGCAGCTAAAACCCAATTTTTCCTTTCCTGAAACAGAAGTTAAATCTCACAGTTTCTCCATGTTGCAGTGAGCAATCTCAGATTGAAGGGTTTGAGTGTCTTTTTAGCACAAAGGGGTTCTCCAGAGCTCGTCTTCATGTTGGATTTCCTCCCGTAGTACTGGTAAATAGAGGAGCTGTGTCTTATATTTTTCAGGATGCTATGCAGATTACTCTTAAACTAGGACATGTTAACAAATGAGTTGCCTAGATTTTGCCACGTCTAATATTCTTGAGAGAATGCGGACGTTAATTCATGATGGCAATTATCTGGACTGCCCTAGGCATGAAATTTCTGTTTTAGTTTAGCATACTAACAGGTGTTTATATGTGTTCACAACAGGTCAAGGAACCCAAGGTATTTGTCCATGGACGAGCTAGTAACAAGGAGATATTCTACAAAAGTTGGCCAGGATGCTAATACACCGACAGGAAGATGCTTATAGCTAAATCAAGCCTAAAAGGTTCTGCGAGCCGCTCAGTGAATTAAGGGAACCTGCATTGGCTACTTAAACTGATATACATGGAAGAATTATGATTTTATACTTGGGAGATTCTCGAGAACCACATTTTTTTCAACATTCTGAGAAGTAAACAAGGTGATTTTTCTACTTCATTTTGGAACCTTCACTTTCTCCAACTGCAGGAATATAGTCTACACTAGATCTTGTTGTGCATGGAAATATGGCAATACGAATTTTACGTTTAGGTCACTGCCCGTTGTAGAATTTCCTCGAGTTCTACCATAACTATTCACAAGTTTTGGTACTTCAGTTGGTGTTTGGTTTTCCATTGTTTAATCTTGAAGTGGATTGTTTCACCAGCTACTACAGTGTCACCTTTTTTCCCCAGAGATATTTTGGTAAAATCAATTATTGGAGATGAGGCAAAAACCAAAATAATAATAATAATAATAATATCAATTATATTTCGTAAAAACAAAAATGTAAATTATGTTACGCGGAAATGCATCACATATAATAATCTGAAAGTTTCTGAATATGTATACATTTTTAGGTTCTAATATGATTAATTGGAATTTATTGAAAATACATGGTTAATCCTGATTAAAAAGGATAAATTATAAAAATAATACTCCATTGATTTTGTGCAATCTAAATTCAACCATTCGAAACTGGTCACAGAAGCAGTAATTTTTTTTAAAAAAAAGTTATTTAAATAAGTTCAGTTTTTTAAGTGTGTTTAATTTTTAAAACATAAAGAGAATTGATTTTTGTGTTTGGATAAATGTTGAAAATTGTTTATAATTTTGTTAAAAATAGAAGTAAAGTAGGCCAAAAATCATTTGTTAAGGTTTTTTTTTTTTATAAAAAAATAGCATTTTTAAACAAACACCACATTTTTTCAGAAAAGCAATTTTCTTTAAAAAATTTTTTAGTGTTTTTCTAGTTGGCTTATCAAATCAAATCAAACGTACTCTACGGAGCTGTGTTGATTGTTAAGTGCAAACTAAATAACACAAATTCGGCGCATAAAAATATCGTCTGATATATGTAATTTTTTACTCGATATATGTAGTACATATAATTAATAAAAATGGGTTTGTAAACTTTGTTGAGCCAAATGATGATAAAAGTGGATATATTACAATTATTTTCATACATAAAATTTATCATACAATTTAAAATGTTAATAAATTATCTTAACTGGATTTATCAGTACAAATTTCTAAGCTTACCCAGCCAAATTCTTCACGAGCATTGATAGATACAGTGTTTTTGTTGGGATACAATTGTTGATTTTGCTAGGAGGGAAATCAAAGCGCAACGTTTGGATCATTGTATAGTTTAAAAGTTTTGAGTTGCACCAATATCATCAGTTAATATATCCTTATAGTTTTCTTATTTCTCGTTTACGTCCCTTACATTTTTCTTGTGCTAATTATGTCCTTATTTTCTAACTTTTTTTCTTGAAATTGTCAATGAATTTGAAAAGTTCTTATTTTACCCTTGTTATTTGTTACGCCTTAAACGCATACAAATCTCGAGTAATGAGATTAATGTTTTTAATGCATTAACAATTCTCAAAAAAATATATTTTGATGATTACAAAACTCGGTTAAATTATTACTAACCGTTTAAAGTGAGGAATTTGCAGATAATAATATTTTTGTGTATGAACAATATTGGAAGCAAGAGCCGATAATAAAAAATTGGAGATAAAAATTTAAATGTTCGAAATTGCCCAGGTTCGGACGGTCCGAAGATGGTTCAGACCATTCGAAGATTTTTTTGGAATTAAATATGTTCGGATGACAAGCTCGGAGGCCACGAAAGACTAGTTCGGACGGTCCGAATACAGTTCGGACGGCCCGAAGATTTCTTGAATTTTAATATTGCTCGGAGGCACTCTCGGAGGCCACGAAATGCTCACTTCGGACGCCCCGAAGTCATGTTCGGAGGACCCGAACTACTTTACGGCCATTGAAGATTTTGTCAAAAGAAATTTGCTGGAATGAATTTAATGCAGCCGTTCGGACGACCCGAAGACGAGTTTGGACCCCCCGAACAATTCAACAGCCGTAGAAATTTGAATTTGAATCAGAAGACTTCGAACAACCCGAAGACCAGTTCGGAGGCTCCGAACCTGCTCGAAATTGTAACTATAAATTGAGGTCATTCCAAGCCAATTCAATCATCCCATTCACTCTCATCTCTCGCAAGCAATCTTCTCTCATTCAAGTGTTCTATCAAGAGTTATTCGATATATTCGCTCAAAAATCAAGAGTTGTTTGTAAAAATTATTTGTGAGTTGGTTGTGCGATCATTGTAAACACTTGAGTGTGAAGCAAAGTGTATTGAGTTATTGTTGAGGCTATCCTTGGAGCCCTTAAGGCCAAGTGTATCGAGTTGTATCGATGCGGTGATCGTGTTGCCAAGCTATGCGAAGTTCTTGAAGGAGATCCTCTTCAACAAGAGGAAACTGGAGGAGCATGCAATGATTAGTCTGACTGAGAATTGCTCAGCACTAGTGCAAAATAAAATCCCATTAAAGCAAAAAGATCCAGGGAGTTTCTCTATCCCTTGTGTGATTAATGATATTCAATTTTATAAAGTTTTATGTGATTTGGGTGCTAGTATAAATCTAATACCTTACTCTGTGTTTAGGAAATTGAGCTTGGGAGAACCAAAGTCCACCAGAATCTCGTTACAGCTGGCGGACAGGTCCATCAAATATCCACGGGGGATAATCGAGGACGTGCTTGTAAAAGTGGACAAATTCATCTTCCCCGTGGACTTCGTGGTGCTAGATATGGAAGAAGATTTGAACATGCCACTCATCTTGGGTAGACCTTTCCTGGCAACAGGAAAGACACTAATAGATGTCCAGAAGGGAGAGTTGCTGTTGAGAGTGGGAGAAGAGAAAATTTCGTTTGACGTTTTTAATGCTTTAAAATTTTCTCAGAATAATGAAGAATGTTTTCAACTGGATGTAGTGGACTCACTGTTATTTGATTATGTGCAGGATACTTTTCAGGAACCATTAGAAGCTGCACTTATATCTGAGCATGTGGAAGATCTCAGTGACAGAATTGAAGAGATGACTGCATATTTGAATGACAACCAGTCATGGAGAAGAGGTGGAAAGCTTAGACTCGAAGACCTTGGTGACCGGAAGGATTTAATCCTCCAGAAACCAAGCCTTGAGGAACCACCTACTGTGAAATTGAAACCATTACCTATCCATCTCAAATATGTGTTTTTAGGTGAGAATGATAAGTTACATGTCATAATATCTTCTTATTTGACAGGTGAGATGGAGGCCAGACTAATGGAGGTGCTCAAGAAACACAAGAGTGTGTTTGCCTAGAAAGTGACAGATATCAAAGGAATCAATCCATCCATATGCATGCACAAGATTTTAATGGAAGAGAGCATCAACCCATTGGTCCAACCACAAAGGAGATTGAATCCGAAAATGCAAGAAGTTGTCAAAGCTGAGACGATCAAACTTCTGGATGCAGGTATCATTTATCCTATATATGATAGTCCATGGGTGAGTCCGGTGCAATGTGTACCAAAGAAGGGGGGAATTACTGTCATACAGAATGAGAATAATGAACTGATACCCACTAGGACAGTTACAGGTTGGCGTGTATGCATAGACTATAGAAAACTAAATAACGCAACCCATAAGGATCATTTTCCTCTCCCCTTCATTGATCAAATGCTAGAGAGACTGGCTGGGTATGAGTTTTACTGTTTTTTAGATGGGTATTCAGGATACAATCAAATAGCGATTGCACTTGAAGATCAGGATAAAACGACTTTCACTTGCACATATGGTACGTTTGCCTATAGACGTATGCCTTTCGGGTTGTGTAACGCTCCTGCTACTTTTCAGAGATGCATGACTGCCATTTTTCATGATATGGTCGAAATTTTTTTAGAAATTTTCATGGATGATTTCTCTATTTTTGGTCAATCTTTTGATGCATGTCTGCATAACTTGAATTCTGTTTTAATGAGATGCGAGGAGACAAATTTGGTGCTGAACTGGGAGAAGTGACATTTCATGGTGACAGAAGGTATAGTATTGGGTCACCAAATTTTTGAACAGGGGATCGAGGTGGACAGTTCACCATGGTATGCAAATTTGGCTAATTATCTGGTCACAAGCACACTCCCACATAATCTGTCTTTCCATCAAAAGAAAATTTTTTTATCAGATGTAAAGAACTATTTTTGGGAGGAACCTTTTTTGTTTAAAATATGTGCTGACTCGATGATCCAGAGATGTGTGGCGGAAGGAGAAATTCAAAGAATCCTCAGTCATTGTCATGATCGTGAGGTAGGTGGCCATGCTGGGCCAATCAAAACAGCAGCAAAGGTACTTGAATGTGGGTTCTATTGGCCAAATCTCTTTAAGGATGCGCGCTTGTTTGTCTTAGCTTGTGATAGATGTCAGCGGACAGGTAATATCTCAAACCGAAATGAAATGCCTTTAAATAATATCATTGAGTGTGAGATATTTGATGTATGGGAAATCGACTTCATGGGACCATTTCCAATTTCTTTGACAAAAAAATACATTTTGGTCGCAGTCGATTATGTTTCAAAATGGGTAGAGGCTGAAGCTTATGCGACAAATGATGCACAGGTTGTACTGAAATTTTTGAAGAAAAATATTTTTAATCGGTTTGGTACACCCCGTGCAATCATTAGTGATGGTGGCACCTACTTTTGCAATAAACTTTTTGACAAACTCTTAAAAAAATATGGTGTCAAGCATAAAGTCTCTACCCCATATCACCCCCAGACCAGTGGCCAAGTGGAAGTGTCCAATCGAGAAATCAAACAGATTTTGGAGAAAAGTGTGAGTACTAATCGGAAAGATTTGGCACTTCGACTTGATGATGTCTTATGGGCCTATAGAACAGCGTTTAAAACAACTATAGGCACTTCCCCTTATAGACTGTTATTTGGAAAGGCATGCCATTTACCTATTGAGTTAGAACATAGAGCATATTGGGCTACTAAGACCCTAAACCTTGAATTTGCTGCTTCAGGTGAAAAGAGATTGCTAGAGCTTAATCAACTGGAGGAATTCCGTGACAGTGCATATGATATGGCGGTTTTGTACAAGGAACGAACCAAGAGAATACATGACAGGCGCATTCGTCAGCGGGAATTCAAAGAAGGAGATGTTGCTTGCTATTTAACTCCCGGTTGAGGCTTTTTCCCGAAAAATTGAAGTTTAGGTGGTCTGGCCCCTATAAAATCACCAAGGTATATCCATCGGGGGCCATTGAAATCAAAGATGCCAGAAAAGAGTCTTTTACGGTCAATTCTCAAAGGCTAAAACACTATGTGGGGGGTGACGTTGATTCCATGCCTGTCATCACCACATTGACTGACCAAGAGGGAGGAAGAAAAGTCAAGCTCTAGACTTTAAATTGAGTACTACTCTCTGCACTCTCTTTTATTTAATTTTTTTTTTAGTTGGTTTTATTTTTCGTAAATTATTTTGTTTTTTTTTTTCAAAAATTTGTAGGCGCTCGAGCGGTGATTTATTGCCGCCCGAGCGCCCTGCTTTTGTTTTTCTTAAAAAAATTTCGAAATGGGGTGCGCCCGGGCGGTTATTTTCTGCCGCCCACGCGCGTGCCCTCTGGTTTTATTAAAAATTCTTAAAAGGGTGTGCGCGGCGGCTCTTTTCTACCGCTCGAGCGCATCGTGCAGATTCGGAAAAAAATAAAACCCGATCTCCTTTTTGTCTTTTACAATTCCCTTTCTAATTCTTCTTCCTAACCCTACTCTATCTCTCGCCGTCTCTCTCACTCTATATTTCTCCTTGTTCTCTCCAATTCACAGGTCCAACACTCAATTCTTCAAGTTTCGTTCACCATGGCACCAAAGAAACAAAAGATAGCCACTTCTAGGGCTACCCCATCCAACATCATAGATGGGAAATTCATCTCGGAAGAAGCCAAAGCGAGGTATGAAGAAGCCAAGGCTAGTAGGTCTCCAATTGCAGAGAGGGGAATCAATCTCTCCGAAAAACGCACCGCCTCCCTTGGCATCGTGGCTCGAGGATGGACCGAGTTTTGCCGCCAACCTCTAGAGGCGATTGTCCCCTTGGTACGAGAGTTCTACGCCAACGCTATCGAGCATACAGATAGCACGGCTTTCGTGCGGGGTAAGATGGTTTCTTTCACTCCTGCTGCTATTAATGATTTGTTGAAAACTCCGGATGTGGATGATAGCCAATTTCAAGCATTTAAGGCTAACCCGGACTATAATGAAATTTCTAATGTCCTGTGCTATGATGGAAACATTTGGAAAGACTCGGTGAAATTTGTATCTTTTAAAGAAAAAAATTTGCGGCTGGAACCGGCCTTGTGGTATGCTTTTCTGACTCACAGGTTAATGCCAGTATCCCACACCCAAACGGTGGTGATGAGCAGGGCGGTGCTGCTGTATGCCCTGCACAAGCAATGGCCGCTCAATGTCGGACGGATTATCAACCAAGAGTTGTACACTTCCATTCGCACGTCCAACATTGCGATATTCTTTCCGACCATTGTTTTCTGAACTTTGTGTGAAAGCTGGTGTCCCAATCAGGGAAGACGAAGAATGGTTGCACCCGAATAAGGAGGTGGATGACACTATTTTGAAGGCGAAACATTCGTTCCGACTCAGGGAGTTTACAGCTGAATACCGGGCATGTTCTGGACCCGGTCAATCATCGAGGAATGTGCCTAAGCCACCCCCTGCTCGACGCACCATGAATGACACATTGAGTGAAATTTCGGCCTGGGTGCAACACATGGACAAATGCCAGGAGTTGAACGCAGCCCACAACGAATCTACCAATGCCATGATGCGAGGGCTGCTCGCAAATGCTAGGATGGACCCTGCAGCTTATCCGGTGCCACCGCCATATCCTCCGCCTTTCCCATTCCAATATGCTCTGCCAGTTCGGGATCTGCCCGAAGACTTCGATGAGGAGGATTCTGATTAATACCAGGGGAGTGTTTAATGTTTTTTGTTTTTAGTTTTCTTTCGTTTGTTTTTAGATTTGGTGGTGTCAAGTAGCATTAGGGACAATGCTCGTCTTTAGTTTGGGAAGGGTGTGTCTTTTGTGTTTTCATTCTATTTTCATGCTTTTTGTTCGTTCGAGTTGTTTGTAGTGTTGTGAATGAAACCAAAAAGCCAATGATGAAAAAAAAAAAATTTGGCAGTTTTTAAGTCCATGATTATCTTCTTTGCTTGACAAATAGTTTTGAACTAGTACAACCAAGTCGATGAATAGATCGTTAAACACTCTGTGAGGTATGCTTGAATCTGAATTTGAAACATAAAAACTTGGATATGATTGAGGCAATTTTTTTGACCTTTGGGCTTAAATTTTTTTTTTCGTGAATTACCCTTAGATGCCCAGTTGAGCCTTCACGTTTATATGCGCACGAGAGGTGAATAATCTGAAGTTTGTTTTGGAGTAATCATCGCTTACTACTGATGATTTTCTGTTCTGCACTGATTGAGATCTGTAAGAGTTAACTGTGAATTGAAATTTGTCTAGAACAAGTTCAAACACCCCTCGAGGCGCAATACGGGTATACTGTGACTTAGGAGTGATATAGACAATTCTTTCGGAATTTTGTTTGTGCCTTTCAAACCACCCTTGATTTATTATGTCTCTAGTTCCTAATTTGAGCTTAATAGAAAACGAATGGCATGCGTGAAAACGTGTGGTAAACCCTCATTCGACATTGTTCAATATCCTACAACTACTACCCATAGCTTAAACACTCATTCCTACCTTGTGGGGAGTAAATTGAATGTAGATTATTTCTGTTTATGCTCCTACTGAAAAATTGAGAATGGAATGATGTGTTGGTTGTTGTTCAAAGTGGTGAAAAAGAAAGAAAAGAATATTGGCAGAAGGCAAGTGAAAGAAAAGAAAAATATGGAAATCAATGAATGAGAAGAGGTGCGAAATTGTGAGTCAAAAGGAGTGGACTGTAGAGAATGAACATCATTTACTCCCTCTTTGAATTCTTTTCCTTCATTTGGATCCATTAGCCTAGCCTAAAATATTAAGCCGAATAATACCTATTGATCGAGTCACAGTCGCCCAATATACTAGTGGAGAGGGGTTGTAAGAATTTTGCTTATGGACTGTTGATAGACACGGTTAATGAATATGGATTCTTGATCAAAACACGCACACACTATTTTTCATTGAGTTATACCAGTCATGAGTGTGTGTATCATTGAATGTTTCTAAATCTTGATCATATTATAACTGAAAAAGTCCTTATGATCTTAGAATGTGTGAATTAAATTCGGAGTAGAGTATTCCAAAAACTGAGTTGCGAGATTTTAAAGTTTGCAAGGTTGGCTAGTTAATGTTAGCATGTTGATATGTTTGGATTGATTTTCTTTTGGAAGAAGTTCTGAGGCTTGAGAAGGTTGATTTTACCTACTTGTGTTGTCGTTTTGTTGTGTCTGCATGTTAGTTTGTCACCTATTTTGCACAAGGGCGAGCAAAAGGTTAGTTTGGGAAGGTTGTTAGGAGTCGTTTTTGTGCGTTATTTTGCATGTTTTGTGTTTGTTTTGCATTCGTTTCGTTTACGTTGTGTCTGTTCTTTACTATTCTTGTTCTGTTTATTGTTTTATTGTGTTTGTAGTCACTCCTCTGGTTTATTTATTTATACTGTAGGAAATCACTAGGAAATGCTGATTTTTGGTGAGAAGGCGATGCACGCATGAGGCCGTGAGGAAAGCAAGAGAAGGAATTTATATTGCTGGAAAAAGACAAGGCGCCCGGGCGGCACTTTTCTACCGCCCACGCGCACTCATGTTTGGGAAAAACAGTAGCTGGCCATAAGACAAGGCGCCCGGGCGGCACTATTCTACCGCCCGCGCGCACTCACGAATGAGCAAAACAGTATGTTGCCAATTTTTTAGGCGCCCAAGCGGCACTTTTCTACCGCTCGGGCGCGATGCGCAGATTTGGAATTTTAATATTTTGGAGAGTTTATTTCGGGAAGGATTCTTTTGGGAATATAAATACAATTCCTTCAATAGATTTAAGGAAAAAAGGGAGGCGCACAGAAGGAGGTAGACGGCGGCTAAGAGTTTGAAGTTTTCTCATCTCCGTTGGGAGTTTTTCTCTTCGTCTTTTCTGAATTTTTATGTTAAACGTTTTTTAGATTGAATTTTGTAATGATGTTCAGTAGCTAAACTTTTATTTTGTTGGAATCAAGGGGATCCAAACCCCGAAACACTGTATTGTGATTGAATCACCGGATGTATTGAGATTTGATTTATGTTTATAATTGATTTTATCATGTGTTTTCTCTATGTTGATGATTAGCTACCCTTGACATAGATTCGTAAATTGCGAATTGCTGTCGAGAGATGGGTTCATAGTTAGGACGAATGATAGAATCCATGGACTTAAAATATGCATAGAGATTTGGTATTTAGTACATGTTGATAGTCATAGACCACCAGGTTGAAAGCTGTAGAATTCATAGAACGCAAAGCAATCAGTCGTGATAAACAATTAGAGAGATTTAATTGTTTCATTGATATGATTAGTTTGGCATAACCTCGATAGAGAGTGTCAATGTTTCAGGAATTTTTGTCAAACTTATGCGCATAAATTAAGTTCCAATCGTCCAGTTCAATTAGGGGGAATGTGAACCAAAATTCCAACAAAATCTTTTCAAATTGTTATTTTTCAGTCGTGAGAATTGGTTTCTTGGTTGTGAAACTTATATTTATTTACATTGAGTTCTTAGTATTAAATGTTAGATAGAATTCAAAATCAACTTTTCGATACTTTGTGTAGTTAAAAATTAAAGAAACAAATTATTATTTTTAGTCCCTGAGGACGATACTCGTACTCAGTACATTTTTATTATAACTTGAATCGTGCACTTACGATTATTTCGACTGGAACTGAGAGATTTTTATAGCAAATTTAAGTGTTAGTTTTCCGTCGATCATGTTATCAGCATTGGATCGTCGAAGAGTTGGACGAAGAACGGTAAAGAGATTACCTTGAGCCGTTGTTGTTGTTAGGTTGTATAGTTTCTGATATAACATTTTATTGTAGCTTATCTAGAGTTGGAGCTATTGCATTGAAAGGTAAAAGCAGCCATCGTTAGCAGGATAGCATACTCGGGACATTTGGTTCTCGAGTTTCCCTTAAAATCACATATTTGCATCAATACTTGTTCTAGCATGTGGAACTTGTATTTTGTTGTTGATTGAGTTCTTCATATGTGGCTTATGTTTTATGTTCCTTATGCATCATTTTGAGCCAAACCTTTGATTTCAGCGGGCAGAACAACCCTTTTTAATTAGACATTTTGGGGGCTATGTTGCGAGTGGCCTGGGTAGTATAAGTTCACCTAGTGTCAGCATACTCCTCATAGTCGCACCAAAGTCTAGAGGTATGAGATACGTGGCACCACCTCGATCGAGAGAGTCGGTGAGTTGTTACATGATCTTATCCTCGGAATCCCAAAAGCAGCGCAGCAATCCCTTGTTTATCAGAATTGATATCCCGATTTTAAAGACATGCATATTATTAGCTTTGATTTGATTATGTTGTCTTGAAAGCATGTTGTTGATACATTACTTGTATTGTTTGTTATGTTTTTTTACTGGGAATATCTTTCTCACCGGAGTTATCCGGCTGTTGCTTTGTTTTGTATGTGTACTTGGCAACAGGTGAGGCATGATCAACTCAACAAAGACCTGCTTAGCAACAAGAGGGAGAGTTAGTAGTAGGACTTCGGTTTAGAAATGAAATTGCATGTCAATCTAATTATGTTTTGAGAGCTTTTTAGACTCGAATTGTTGTTGAATCTTGTTGTATTGAATAAGTCAACTTTGGTTATCGAATATTGATGTTTGCATGTTGTAATTTCTAATTTGAATTGTTGTTGAAAGTTGGAAAAACCTGTTCTGTTTTCTGATGTTTTTCTGGGCTCAGGGTGCGCTTGATCGCATGAGTTGGCACGATCGAGCGCAGCCCCTTTTATTCCTGGACAGAAGAAAGCACAGGAGGGCGCGCTCGATCGCACGAGTTCATGTGATCGAGCGCGGCACCTCCAATTTTCCCGGCAGTGTGTTTTGCTGGATGGCGCGCTCGATCGCACGAGTTCATGCGATCGAGCACGGCAACTTTGGAAAGAAAAATTTTTATGTCTTATCTTTTGGATCTTGATTGATTATCGATAGGATTAAATCTTGATTAGACGATTAGAATCGAGGTCTCACAATCATCCTACCTTCGTTTTGTGTTTTGTGTTTGTTTGTCATATGTCTTGCTCGAGGGCGGACAAGGTTAAATATGGGGGAGTTGATAAGTGAATTTTGTGCGTATTATTTTGTGTTATTTTTAGGTTTATTTGGCATGCATTCATATGGTTTCATATGTGTTTTTACATGTTTTATTTATAATTTATTTCATGCGTGTGCATTTCACTCTCCGGTTTTATTTAAAGGAAATATTGAAGAAATCAAGAATTTGGAGCAAGAGAAAAGCCGCAAGAATGAATCACGGAGCAGCAATGGTCAAAAATTTATTTTTAATGCTAGAAAGATCCAAATCCTATCTCCACCGTTCAAAATGAAGTTCAAGATGTTTTGAAGTTGCTGTCCAAATTTCGGATCGATCCGACAGTTAAACTCTGGATATGATTTTTCAAAAATACTGCGCGCTGGTAGGGAGGTATGCACGAACAGGGAACGGGGTCCGTGCATGTCGCGAAATTTTTATTTTTGGGCAGAAAGTTGCTCGCTCGAGCGCATGTTCTTGCGCTCGAGCGAGAAATCACACAGAATTTGTAAATAAAATTTTCGGAAATTAAAACTCTCAAGTTTCCGGGCTTTATTTTTTGTGCTTTCAAAGACATATAAATAGAAAACTATCAGATGTGAAAAGGGGAAGGGATCGCATCAGAGGAACGAGGACGGCGGCTGGGGCGTGGGAGATTGAAGACTAGAAAGATTGCTCCATTCAAGTTTCTTCTTCTTCTTCTCTTTTTTATTTTTTTTTAATTATATTTTCGTTAGTTGATTAGTTTTTCTTTAACCAAGATTGCAATATTGAGCCGAACAATTTTATGTCGAACGTGTGGATTTTGATTTTTAGATTTTTATTAAAGTTATTGCTTGTTGGATTTATATTTTTTGTTCTTGTGAATAATCTGATCAATTATTTACTTGTTTGTTAATTGATTATGAGTCGACAGGTTAGGAATTGATTTCGATCGCTCCAATAATTGACATATGGTTAAACCGACTAGAAATAGTATTCGGTTTCAGCATAGGGCTTTAGGTGAAAAATGAATTCTCATAATTCCTAATGCATTTGAATTTGATTAGAATTATGAAAATTAATCCGTCAATATTTGAATAGGTTTAACTGTTCTAGAAATAGACTGTTAAATAAATTAGGAGAATTCATCGTGATTTAAGATTAAATCTGGATCCTAGATTTTCCACTTGTAAGCATAGTTTGTTTGGTACCTACGTGTGTCTTGGTTGTCTTGTTTTAATTAAATTTATCTTTCATCTATTTTATTTCTTATTTGTTTTTGTAATAAAATTTTTATTTAATTTATCGCAATCTTTTTATTATTCTGTCTAGATTAAGCTAAATAAATAATTCTTGAAAATTGACTACAGTCTCTATGGGATCGATACTTGGACTCTTTGTCCACTTACTATAACTTGACCTGGTATGCTTGCCAGTAATTTATTTAATATCGATTTTATCAGTAAAGTTTTTGGCGCCGTTGTCGGGGACTGTTTAGTTAATATTAAGATAGATTATTTGCTTGAGACTAGACATTTTATTATTATTATTTATTTATTAATTATTATTAATTTTAATGTTTTTTTCTTGTGATGTGCTTGGAGATGGATCATCGACAAGTGTTCACAAGGTTTGGCCAACAATAATCAGAGCCATTCTTTTCTGCTTGGAGAAGATTCAATGATTTGGCAAACAATTATCGATCTCATTATTTTTCGAACTACACTCTAGTTAAAAATTTTTATGGTGGTTTAGATGTGACAACAAGATGTTGGGTAGATTATGGAGCTTTGACAACTGACAGTCACTTGTTCAGAAGAGATTACGACAGTGCGATGCACTTGTTAAATGATATGGCAGATTTCGACTACCATTGACATTGTGATCCTTCACTACAGAGTTGGAGTCACCAATATCCTCCAGAATTCAACTCCACAAATTTTGTGAACCAACCATTTGAGCATCAAGAAGAGTGCATAGGGCGTTTTGAAGATCATGTGGCTCAGTTGGAGAACATTGTGAGAAAACATACAGAGATAAATAAGTTCTTAGAAAGCCAAATCAACTCTTTGAGTTTCGTGGATGAGCAGATTGACTGTTTTATAGAAACATTTTCTGAGATCTATCAAGAGAATGAAGTAATAGCGCTAGATCATGAGGAAATATTTTTTGAGAAATTTTCATGCGAGGAGGATCCAAAAGTAACAGTGGAGCAGGAAGAAAAATATACAAGGCGAAAGATTTGACATCGTCAATGGTTTTTACATGTACACCATTAGAAGATACGTTCTTGCCATTGACGCCAACTCCAAAATATTATATCCTCCATAAGCTTCATCCTAGATTCGGAGTCTCCTTCCAAAATAATCAGTTTATGACAAGTATTGCTGGACCGACGAGCTTTCTACGCCAATATCACGCCAAGCTTGAGGGCATAGCAAATCAAGACCCATACGTAGAGTCGTATGATTCTTACTATGGGGGGCAACCACTCTTTGTGGTTGCTACTGGTAATTCGAGCGATAGACTATAAATTTAGCGTTGACTGGAAGGCAACCCAACGTTTTCTTTTTTTTTTTTAATTTTTATTGTTTTTTTTATTATCTTTTGCTAATCCACTGTCTTACCCGTCGCCTTTATATTTGCAGTATGTTTCCCCGCTAAGAGAATTTGCGGATGGAGTTCTACAGCTGGAGAAAGAGGACGAAGCATAGACCAGGGGAGTGTTATTTTTTTTGTTTTCATTTTGTTTATGTTTGTTTTGATTTTTTTTGTTTTTTTTTGCATTCTGTTCATTGTTTCTGAAGCATTGAGGGCAAAGTTTTGGATAAGTATGGGGAGTAGATTAGTTTGTTTTATTGTTTGTCATTATTGTGTTGCATATCTTAATCGTTTAGTTTGTTTGCATATAGTTTGTGTCGTGTTTGTTGTGTCTTGTTAGTTTTTATAGTTGTTTGCATGTGTGTTAAGTAGGATGATGAATGGAGCCGATGATGATATGAAGTTATGAATTTTGTGAAATTTTTAATTTTTGCTCTTGACTTGACATGAGAAACTTTAGGTTGAAACGTGAATCTTTTTAAGAACTTATATTAGACCAGTGAATTGTAGCAAAAAATTCGATGAAGTTTCTATTTGTTTGATCATTGCAGGGCAATAGGTCTTTTGTGGATCTTAACTATTTTCTGTGAATTTTGATGAGTCTCTAACATTGCACTTATGATCGTGGACGCACCAAATTTTTTGAAAACATTTATTAAAAAAAATTTAGTTTTGAAAAACTCAACTCCATCCGGGTCATGGACGAGGAATTGAAATCCTAATTACCACGTCCAAGGCTAAGTCTACGGATTCAATGGGGTTGATGCTCCATCCGAGCTATAGACGAGGGGATTGAAATTATAATCCTATTAAAGTTATAGCTAAATTTGCGGGTAATTATTGGGGCTAAAGCAAAACTGGGTGTAAAATCTGGAGGTGTGTAATTAATTATCTCAAGGGAGGTGTGTTTTGTTAAGAGATCGTTGAAAGAAATGGACACTTGAGAGTGAAACTTGCACTGATTTGTCATAGGTCACTAAGCAATCTTGAAAATTACTCTGTCTAAGTTGCATGTAACTGGACACACACGTTCACGCTAAACCGAAGGTGTATCATGAAGAGTTGAGGGTGTTTGTGATTTTAGTTTGTGTTTGTACTTCGCTGAGGCTAATAATTTCCCATATAATCATCCTACCTTCGTTTTGTGTTTTGTGTTTGTTTGTCATATGTCTTGCTCGAGGGCGGGAAATGTTTAAGTATGGGGGAGTTGATAAGTGAATTTTGTGTGCATTATTTTGTGTTATTTTTAGGTTTATTTGGCATGCATTCATATGGTTTCATGTGTGTTTTTACATGTTTTTATTTATAATTTATTTCATCCGTGTGCATTTCACTCTTCGGGTTTTATTTGAAGGAAATATTGAAGAAATCAAGAATTTGGAGCAAGAGAAGAGCCGCAAGAATGAATCACGAAGTTGCAATGGTCAAAAATTTATTTTTAATGCTAGAAAGATCCAAATCCAATCGCGACCATTCAGAATGAAGTTCAAGATGTTTTGAAGCTGCTGTCCAAATTTTGGCTATATCCGACAGTTAAACTCCGGATATGATTTTTGCAAAAATACTGCGCGCTGACAGGGAGGTATGTACGGACCTAGGCACGAACATGGCACGGGGTCCGTGCATGTCGCAAAATTTTTATTTTTGGGCATAAAGGTGCTTGCTCGAGCGCATCTTCTTGAGCTCGAGTGAGAAATTGCACAGAATCAGTAAATAAAATTTTTAGAAATTAAAACTCTCAACTTTTCGGTCTTTATTTCTTGGGATTTCAAAAACATATAAATAGAAGACTATCAGATGTGAAAAGGGGAAGGGATCGCATTAGAGGAACGAGGACGACGGCTAGGGAGTGGGAGATTGAAGACTAGGAAGATTGCTCCATTTTAGTTTCTTCTTCTTTTCTTCTTTATTTTATTTTTGAATTATATTTTCTTTATTTGATTAGTTTTTGTTCAACCAAGACCGCGAGATTTTCCGAACAATTTTATGTCGAACATGTGGATTTTGATTTGGGATTTTTAGATTTTTGTTAAAATTATTGATTGTTGGATTTATATTTTGTTCTTGTGAATAATCTGATCAATTATTTACTTGTTTGTTAATTGATTCTGAGTCAACAGATTATGAATTGATTTCCATCGCTCCAATAATTGACATATGGTTAAACCGACTAGAAATAGTATTCGGTTTCAGTATACCTCTTTAGGTGAAAACTGAATTCTCATAATTCCTAATGCATTTGAATTTAATTAGAATTATGAAAATTAATCCGTCAATATTTGAATATGTTTAAATTTTTTAGAAATAGACTGTTAAATAAATTAGGAGAATTTGTCTTGATTTAAGATTAAATCTCTATCTTAGATTTGCCACTTGTTTACATAATTTATTTGGTACTTGCGTGTGTCTTGGTTGTCTTGTTTTAATTAAATTTATCTTTCAGCTATTTTATTTCTTATTTGTTTTTGTAATTAAATTTTTATTTAATTCATCGCAACCTTTTTATTATTATGTCTAGATTAAGCTAAATAATTAATTCTTGAGAATTGACTACAGTCTCTGTGAGATCGATACTTGGACTCTCTGTCCACTTACTATATCTTGACCTGGTACGCTTGCCAGTAATTTATTTAATACCGATTTAAGCAGTAAAGTTTTTAACGTCGTTGTCGGGGACTGTTTAGTTAATATTAGGATAGGTTATTTGCTTGAGACTAGACATTTTATTATTTTTATTTATTTATTAATTATTATTAATTTTATTGTTTTTTTTTCTTGTGAGGTGCTTGGAGATGGATCGTCGACTAGTGTTCACAAGTTTTGGCCAACAATACTCAGAGTCATTCTTTTCTTCTTGGAGAAGATTCAATGATTTGGCAAACAATTATCAATATCATGATTTTTCAAACTACACTCTAGTTAATATTTTTATGGTGGTTTGGATGCGACAACAAGACGTTAGGTAGATTATGGAGTTTTGGCAACTGACAGTCACTTGTTCAAAAGAGATTACGACAGCGATGCACTTGTTAAATGATATGACAGATTTCGACTACCATTGACATTTTGATCATTCACTGCTGGGTTGGAGTCACCAATATCCTCCAGAATTCAACTCCACAAATTTTGTGAACCAACCATTTGAACATCAAGAAGAGTGTATAGAGCATTTTGAAGATCATGTGGCTCAATTGTAGAACATTGTGAGAACACAAACAGAGATAAATAAAGTCTTAGAAAGTTGAATCAACTCTTTGAGTTTCGTGGATGAGCAGATTGGCTGTTTTATAGAACCATTTTCTGAGATCTATCAAGAAAGTAATAACGCCAGATCATGAGAAAATATTTTTTGAGGAATTTTCATGCGAGAAGGAGCCAACAGTAACAGTGGAGGAGGAAAAAATATACAAGGCGAAAGATTTGAACTCGTCAATGGTTTTTACATGTACACCATTAGAAGATACGTTCTTGTCATGGATGCCAACTCAAAAATATTATATCCTCCATAAGCTTCAGCCTAGGTTCGGAGTCCCCTTCCAAAATAATCAGTTTATGCGGAGTATTGTTGGACCGACGAGCTTTCCATGTCAATATCACGCCAAGCTTGAGGGCATAGCAAATCAAGACCCATACGTAGAGTCGTATGATTCTTACTATGGGCGGCAACCGCTCTTTGATGGTTGCTACTGGAAATTCGGGCGATAGACTATAAATTTAGCGCTGACTGGAAGACAACCTAGTGTTCTCTTTTCTTTACTTTTAATTGTTTTTTTTCTTTTTAGTATTTTTTTCTAATCCACTGCCTTACCCGTAGCCTTTATATTTGCAGTATGTTGCCCCGCTAAGAGAAGTTGCGCCCGGGGAGTGTTTTTTTTTTATTTCATTTTGTTTATGTTTGTCTTGATTTTTTTTTTGTTTGTTTTTGCATTTTGTTCATTTTTTCTGAAACATTGAGGGCAATGCTTTGGAAAAGTATGAGGAATAGATTAATTTATTTTATTTTTTGTCATGATTGTGTTGCATATGCTAATCGTTTAGTTTGTTTGCATATAGTTTGTGGTGTGTTTTTTGTGTCTTGTTAGTTTTTATAGTTGTTTGCATGTGTGTTAAGTAGGATGATGAATGGGAGCCGATAATGATATGAAGTTTTGAATTTTGTGAAAATTTTTAATTTTTTCTCTTGACTTGACATGAGAAACTGTAGGTTGAACCATGAATCTTTTTAAGCACTTATGTTGGAGCAGTGAATTGTAACAAAAGATTTGATGAAGTTTCTGTCTATTTGATCATTGCACGACAATAGGTGTTTTGTGGATCTTAACTGTGTTATGTGAATTTTGACAAGTCTCTAACATTGCACTTATGATCGTGGATGCGCCTAAATTTTTGAAAACATTTATTAAGAAAAATTTAGTTTTGAAAAACTCAACTCCATCCGGGTCATGGACGAGGAATTGAAATCCTAATTATCACGTCCAAGGCTAAGTCTGCGGATTCAATGGGGTTGATGCTCCATTCGAGCTATAGACGAGGGGATTGAAATTCTAATCCTATCAAAGTTATAGCTAAGTTTGCGGGTAATTATTGGGGCTAAAACAAAACTGGGTGTAAAATCCGGAGGTGTGTAATTAATGATCTCAAAGGAGGTGTGTTTTGTTAAGAGATCGTTGGAAGAAATGGACACTTGAAAGTGAAACTTGTACTGATTTGTCATAGGTCACTAAGAAATCTTGAAACTGATTCTGTCTAAGTTGCATGTAAGTGGAATGATATTGCACACACACGTTCACGTAAACCGAAGGTGTATCGTAAAGAGTTGAGGGTGTTTTGTGATTTTAGTTTGTGTTTGAACTTCGCTGAGACTAATAATTTCCCATATAATCATCCTACCTTCGTTTGTGTTTTGTGTTTGTTTGTCACATGTCTTGCTCGAGAGCGAGCAATGTTTAAGTATGGGGGAGTTGATAAATGCATTTTGTGTGCATTATTTTATGTTATTTTTAGGTTTATTTGGCATGCATTCATATGGTTTCGTGTGTGTTTTTACATGTTTTATTTATAATTTATTTCATGCATGTGAATTTCACTCTTTGGGTTTTATTAGAAGGAAATATTGAAGAAATCAAGAATTTGGAGCAAGAGAAGAGCCGCAAGAATGAATTACGGAGCAACAATGGTCAAAAATTTATTTTTAATGCTAAAAATATCCAAATCCGATCTTCACCGTTCAAAATAAAGTCAAGATGTTTTGAAGTTGCTATCCAAATCTCGGCTCGATCCGACGGTTAGAACTCCAGATATGATTTTTTCAAAAATATTGTACGCTGGCAGGGAGATATGTGCGGACCTAGGCATGAACCTCTTGCGAAATTTTTATTTTGGGGCAGAAATTTGCTCGCTCGAGCGCATGTTCTTGCGCTCGAGCGAGAAATCGCACAGAATCAGTAAATAAAATTTTGGAAATTAAAACTCTCAAATTTCCGAGCTTTATTTCTTGAGCTTTCAAAGACATATAAATAGAAGACTATCAGATGTTATAGGGGGAAGGGATCGCATCGATACGAGGACGGCGGCTAGGGCGTGGGAGATTGAAGACTAGGATGATTGCTCAATTTTAGTTTCTTTTTCTTTTCTTTTTTATTTTATTTTTGAATTATATTTTCGTTATTTGATTAAATTTTCTTCAATCAAGACCGCATTATTGGGCCGAACAATTTTATGTCGAACATGTGGATTTTGATTTGGGATTTTTAGATTTTTATTAAAGTTATTTATTGTTGGATTTATATTTTGTTCTTGTGAATAATCTGATCAATTATTTACTTGTTTGTTAATTGATTCTGAGTCGACAGATTAGGAATTGATTTCGATCGCTCTAATAATTGACATATGATTAAACCAACTAGAAATAGTATTCGGTTTCAGTATGCGGCTTTAGGTGAAAACTGAATTTTTATAATTCCTAATGCATTGAATTTGATTAGAATTATGAAAATTAATCCGTCAATGTTTGAATAAGTTTAACTGTTCTAGAAATAGACTATTAAATAAATTAGGAGAATTCGTCGTGATTTAAGATTAAATCTGGATCCTAGATTTGCCACTTGTTTGCATAATTTGTTTGGTACCTGCGTGTGTCTTGACTTTCTTGTTTTAATTAAATTTATCTTTCAACTATTTTATTTCTTATTTGTTTTAGTAAATAAATTTTAATTTAATTCATCGCAAATTTTTTATTATTCTGTTTAGATTAAGTTAAATATTAATTCTTGAGAATTGACTACAGTCTTTGTGGGATCAATACTTGATCACTCTGTACACTTACTATAACTTGACCTGATACGCTTGTCAATAATTTATTTAATACCGATTTAAGCGGTCAGTCACCTCGCGGTCGGATTCCTAGATGGTGTTACATACTCATTGGTGCCTAGTCTGAGCAGGACTTGGTAGTTGATTAGTCACCCTAGTCATTTTACGCTGCATGCATCATATTAGTTTTGTATACTCATATTTACGTACTTGACGTTAGTCGCTCACGTCTAGGGGTGGGCAATGGTCGGTTCGGTTCGGTTTTAACAAAATTCGGTTCGGTGTTTCGGTTTACGGTTTCTCAAATTTCTAATCCTAAACCAAACCATTTTATTTCGGTTTGGTTCGGTTTTTTTATTACGGTTTTGGTTATTATGGTCGGTTATTACGGTTTGTGTAAAAAATTGAGCTAAAACTTAAAAATAAAGTTGTATGTCAAAACTTTAAACAAATAAAAAAACCAGAGATCAAACCAAATTTTTGATTATCTTATAACATCAAAATCAAGTAATAAAAACTAGGCATAGCATATCTATGATTCTTGTAACCAATTTGAAATTATCTTAAAAACATCAAAACAAAATAATCAAAAATATATAACAATGACTCTTGTAAGCAATTTGGATATTTTGAATTGCTGACAATGAATAATTCCAGCATCTGATCCATATCACTCCTGCAACAAAAATCGTCACTTGTAAGGAAATAAAAATATCAAGTATCAACTCAAAAAAAAAATGTATCCACATAAATTAATTAAACTTAGCATACCTGATTACATGTCACAATTATATATCAATAATGCATGAATCTGTTCCATTATTGAGAAAATCTGGGAAAACAATTAAAAATTGGCATCATCAACCGATAGGCGATAAGGAATAAAATAATTATAACATAAAAAGATATGAGGTACACACCAGATTCAAGTCGCTCAAGATGATCCAACTCCTCCTCTGTTTTAACTGGTGAAGATTCATTTCGAAGCCAATCTTGAACACAAACAAGAGCTTGCACCAACCTAGGAGTCAATGAACTTCTAAATGAATCAAGAACACGTCCTCCGGTACTAAACGCACTTTCCGAAGCCACAGTAGAAATTGGAATCGCTAACACATGACGAGCCATCTCAGCAAGAGAAGGAAATCTAGGTGAGTTCATTTTCCACCAAAGTAAAATATCAAATTGCTCATTTGCAACCTCAATTTCTTCACCAAGATACCTATCCAACTCTGATTTAGCATCCATACATCCACTTTCTGCTTTATGTTTTAAATATTCTTGTTGTATTAGTGTTCCTTTGTGAATGCTCCCAAAATTTATTCTTGATGATAAGTCCATTGTGCTACAATGTGAATCAGACAAGACTCCAAAAGTTTTTGAAGTTACCTTTCGATATTCATCAAATAAACTAGTCATATATGTCTTAACTTCATCTCTCATTTTCTCTCCCTTTTCTTGCCCATACATCCTCAAAAGAACAAAAGCGACATAATCAAATTTGAATCGAGGATCAAGAACACATGAAACAAAAATCATCTTATTCATCTTTTGTGGAACACCCCAGTACTTGTCAAATTTAGCTTTCATTTTCCTTGCCATCAAACTCAAATTAATATCATCACCCTCTGTCAACAATTTCAAAACACAATAAAGCTCACCAATTTCGTGGAAGTGAACATTTGATGTTACATATAATGAACCCGATACCCTCAATGTAAGGTTATAAAATGTTTCAAGAAACTTCTCCATCCGTCTTACATTAGCCCAATCATCACTTGTAAGGGCACCTGCAATCTTTCCATCTTCACAAACATAAAGAAGAAGATATTCTAACAAACCGGGATCAAGATTGCCATAACTTACAAAAGCGTTTTCAAATTCTTGAGCTGCTTTTAACATCAAATAAGTGGAATTCCACCTAGTGGCAACATCTAAACACAAGGACCTTTTACTTGTTATTTTTTCAATTTCACAGCAATCTTTAAATCTTTTGATCCTTGCTGGAGATTGTCTGATATATCTCACAGCTTGTCTAACACGTCTAACAGAATCACCAATTTCTTTTAAACCATCTTGAACAATAAGATTGATCACATGGGCCATACACCTAACATGAAGGTGATGACCATCCATCAAATTTGTTCCCCATTTACTGAATTGTTTTGACAATTCTTTCACTGTAACATCATTTGAACTAGCGTTATCAACTGTTACAGTAAAAACTTTATCCAAACCCCAATCAAGTAAACACTTGGTTATTGCAATTGCCATATCATCACCCTTGTGGCTACTTACTGGGCAAAAATTCAGTATCCTCTTATGCAACTTCCAATCTTTATCGATAAAATGACCAGTGAGACACAAATAATTAATTCTTTGAATTGAAGTCCATGTATCTGTTGTCAAACAGATTCTTTGATTGTTCTCTTTGAAAAATGTCTTAAGCTTTTGCTTTTCTTCAGAAAAAAGTTCAAAACAATCCCTTGTCACTGTTTTACGAGATGAAATTCGAAACTGAGGTTGTGCCACACTTAAAAAGTACCTAAATCCCTCTTTTTCAACAGAACTAAAAGGTTGCTCGTCTAAAATTATCATTTTAGCTAAAGCTTTCCTACATAGTTCCTGATCAAATTTCCAAATGCTCATTGAACCTTCACCCTTCTGATCTTTTGGAGCTTGATGAAAACCTATTTTAGCTTGGCTAGTTTCAACATTATTGGGATTTTTTTTACATTTTTGCAAATGACCACTCAACGTTGAAGTTCCATTAAAGCTTGTATTAGCAGGACTCAGGTTGGACGAGACGAGTGGATCGAGACAGGGTTAAATGCAGGTCCAGGAGCTGCTGGGAGTATACATATCTAAAGTCAGTTGTATGTTACCTTGAGTTTTTAGTACCAGTTGTATTCTGCCGGTTTCTTTTGTAGTAGGATTTTAAGTTTCTGCAATAAACTCTGTTATTTTAATAAGTATTTTTATATTAAGCTAATTGCATGTTTAAAACCGATAGTTAGTAGGTGTCTAGACTGGTCACTACACAAGTCGTATTGGGTAGCATATCTGTTTTACAAAATTAACGTTTAAGATAATCTCATAAGAATTTTTGTATATTTTAAATAAAAATTATTATCAAGATAGATTTTTTGGTTAAAATATATATTTTTATTTATTATTATGTACATATTTGTCTTTATAGTAATGGTCTCTGTATATTAGGAATTCTCAATTTTAAATAAAAGAGTCAGTGTAACTAATTAATTCACCCTCCGTATTTTTATCTTTTCTTATTAATAAATTTATAAAACTAAACTTTTAAATTAATTAAATTAATAAAAAGTGGTAGAACTATCGTCAGAGTTATCTTGCTCGAGACTAGAGTAGATGAGCTGGCTAAAAAAATTCCAATGGCTACAGCTCTTTTCTCAACTGTCCCTCCAAATCTCTCTTTTTTCAGGTGAAATTACCATCTGTTGTTCTGAATTCCAATGCATGATATTTTTTCTTTTCTGAATTTGTTGTTTTTTCTTGGGCGTCAAGGGATAATGCTGAAAAAATTCCAGTTTCAACTCAAAAGAAACATTGGAAAGTAAGAAGAGTAATGGCATGCTGTGTTGATTCTTCGAGACCATTATCGAAACTTGGAATGTGGAGGCGGGATTTATTGTTTATGGGGTTCTCTTGTTCACTTTCTCTAGTTTTCCCAACCTTGGGTAAATATTGACCATGCATTTTCTTATTTGTTTTTATTTCGACAGGGATCTAAAAATGAATATTTCTGACTGGTACTACCAATTTGTAATATTTATTCTCACATAGAATATTATTGCTTTATAAGTTCTCTAAGCTGTGGAATGATATAGTTGAGAAGCAGCTTAAGGTTTCTGTATGTTATGGGAAAATGCTACGGGGATGGTCCTGATAAATGTGTTTTTTTTTTCGACACAAGAAATGTTTTTTGATGATAAAAAAATTATATAATTTTTTTTTATGAGGAGACAGTATGTGGTATTTGTCTACCCAAGTAAAATTTTATTTGGTAATTATTACTAAATTTTGGTTGAATGATAATGTGTGGATGATGATTAGGAGTATGATATATTGATATTTAAGATATGCTAAATTTGATCTAAATATTTCAAAACACTATAGTTTATGAAAGAGAATGAAAAGGGGATGATACTAATAGATTCATTTCAGAGAAAATTATTGTTTTTCGAAATGATAATCAAATATATGTGTTATTGAAAAATAAATTGTTATTCCTGTAGTGCAGTCATGCCATTTATTGTGGTTATCTTAGGCAAGGTCAATTGTGGTTCAACTGCGCGGTTCAGGTGAAGTGTTCTGACTGAGGCCACTGTAAAATATTAGCAAAGGCTTGAGATCCCATTAAGTTCAAAAAAATTAGAAACTTTCCACCTTGGTACTCTGAATGTTTTTCCTGTCGGACGTCAACCAGGAGATGAAGTTATCTTGTTAATTCAGATTTATTTTTATGATCTTGTTTTGTTGGGAGAAATTGAATGAATTAAAGGCTGTTATGTATCCATGTAAGGACTGAAATCAGATTGTCCTCCGATGTCTATGAGGGGCTCGATAAATTGGGTGTCGACGAGTTTGCGTGGATGTTGAACAGCCTACTTTGCAGGATCTTGCAGTGAGGAAGAGTTGAAAATGGATGTGATGCTTGATGAATTAAATGCCTACTCATACTCATATCCTACAGAATTACCTTCTTCTAAGTTTGTCTTCAAGTGGTGAGCAATTTTTGAATTTTCCAACTTTTGAAATTTGTTATGCATTGTTATTCAGTTTCTATCATGCCTGTTTCATGTCAGCCAGGATTTCTGTGAAGAATGCTATGCAATATTTGTTTATGTTTCTGGGCAATGTACATTGCCCAGAAGCATAAACATACGCATGTTATTTTCAAATACTTTCCAAAACATGAGTTTTTACCCGCTTTCACATTCTCTTTCAATTATATTATTTTACATTTAATGTTTCATTATTTAGAGAAACTATATTATATTAGTATATTTCTTCTAACATGGTGCATTATACTTTCTGGAAAATTAAGTTATATGGATATATTCTGACATGATAAGAGATATTTACTACAGAAAACCTTTACTTCCAAAACTGAACAAAACTACATTTTCTGGAAATGTATATTTATATCTCTGAAATATTGAAATGTAACAAAATGTACCATTTGTTTCTTAAAACAACAATTATTCTACATTCCTGACTCTTGACTAAGCATTGGTGACCTTGTGAGTTGAATTGGGTGGCTTAATTCTTATGTGTTTGATCTCCCAATCTCAGGCTGCACCCTTAGCACTGCAATTAATTGCAGCTCGTATAGGTGGATCTTAGACATCTTAGACATTGCTAATGAAAATTGGTGAATGTAAGACAGGCTTAGCTGATAGAATGGTCAATAAGTGGGAAATTATATATTTTTATCCAAACCTGAAAGCACTTTGGTAATGTGCCTTTCGCACACTGCTCCCCGTATTTGCTTGGTTCATGCCTCGTGAGGCAGAGTGCATGAATTTTCAAAGTTAGTGAGAAAAATATGATCTATGAAATGATCATATGGTGTAGAATTTGGGTCAGGATGATAATGAAAAAATTAGATGCATCAAACTTCAGTAAGGTTCTTGTACAGTTTGTGCAAACTTGATTTCATTCTTCATATTCAGTTTGTCATTGGTTATCCCAACAACATTCAAGAAACAATTTTGCTGCATATTGTCATGAACAAACGCCAGCTACACAACTTTTTTTCATGCCTCGCATGTGAAGTGAAAAATTGAGCATGTGAACCTTAAACTTGATTCACTAACTTTAAAATGAAAAATGAGTAATCTGGAACATATTTGTTCAGACCTTCCATTTTTTGATTGTCTTAGAGATTGATTGATTTCTTACCGCATATGGAGAAGACCCCAAGGCACCTATTCCTGAATAAACAATTAATTTCCTCAATATCTTACTTGTGCTTTCCATTTCATCTAACACAAAATATTTCTAATTTATTTGGGACAAAGATCAATTAGAATACATGAAAACTTCTTAAAACCTGGATGCTCTGGTAATACAATGATTTGCCTTTTCTTTGAATGGGATATGAATGATTGCTTTGTTTCACATGAACAAACCTACTATAACCTAATCTAGTTAGCTTGTATCACTAATTGTAGGAACCTCACTCTTTTCATCTATTTGAAGGGTTGAATCGAGAAAACCTGAGCGTTATTCATCAGCTGCGCCATTGTCACGTAAGTTAGTAAGCTCTATCATAGTTTTTGTGCAAATTATGTGAGTGAAATGTGTCAATATGTTGCTTATCCATGCTACCTATATTCCTTGAATGATTTGGTCTGTGATGTAGATGGCTGAAAAAGATGAAGTGGCTTTAGTGTTTTCAGAGCGAAACGAGATTTTGACAATACATGCATCTAACTTGCTCACTCATTTCTTGATATATCACACAGCTGATGCACGGCTCCGAATTGTTTCTGAAAGAGTAGATTTCATGGATAACCTCATAATCTCTGTTTCGGTAATTTGGTCCTGCCGTTCTTATTTTTCAGTTTGATAATGTCTTTGCAGGTTTTCCTATAAGAAATTTGTTTCATGCTCTTTGGTTCAGATAGGTCCCCCCAATTCCCTGTTCTTGAGATCAGAGGACAAAAGTACGTGGAGTCCAAAAGATGTTGCTGATTCCGTTTTAGCTGACAAGTCTGCTCTGGTATTTTGACTCTCTTGTCCACCACACTTTCTTGTCTACCACAAGCAATATGCTTTTTGGTAATTTGTTTCCGTAGTCGCTAAATAATCACTCCAGATTCTGATTTATCGTCATGTCTGGAAAGCTAAAAAGGGGGATTCAGGGAATGTCAAACTTTGACAGAGATTTACTTACTATACATATTCATCTTGTTTTTAAAACACCTGATTACATTTTGATCTGTCTCTATGAGTCTGCGACTCTGGTCACTCATGCCTCTGCTCTCTTTGAAATTTTTGTTAGAAAATCTGTATGATTTCAACAAGAATTTGTTTCGCCACTTTTGATCAATTCCAAATAACTTTTAACTAGTTGGCCATTCTCTACCCTAAAATGCTATTGCATCCTATTGTTACAAACAGCGTGTAACTTCTAGCCAGCGAATGGATGAAAGTTCTGTTCTTGATGCGCATTCTTCTATAGTAAGTATAATTTCTATTCTCGAATCTATTTGTCTCAACTAGTAACAGCACCAATTTTGTTGTGCAATAATCTAACATTTTTTTGTATCGAGCTTATCGTGTTTATTTTTCCTCTAAGATTGATGGTGAATCTTATTGGTATTACGAATACCTGGTTCGAAAGTCACCAACCAAATCTGTAAGTTGCCCCCAGTCATTCACCACAGAAAGCATATTGGCTTTTGTACAGTCATTGAGTGTAATTAATTATTGCATTATGCTGAATGATGCAGATTCAGGAACCAAATCTCTACAGACATTTTGTTGCTTCGACAGCTGCACGTGACGGTAAGATGCATTATATTTACTGGTGCTCATCTGAACGCATCAGCATGCGTCGCGTGCTTATACAAATCGTGGGTTATCATTTTTAAAGTCAAGTTAATTTTTTTATAAAAATAGGAATAATTATATTGAAAATATTTGTTATTACTTTGTTATAATTTGTAATTATTATTTGGATAATGAGAGATTTTTTAAAAAGAAAATTAGTGATGCAATTATATTAAAAATTATTTAATTTTATAATGTGTAATTATTATTTGGATATTATGTGATTTTTTTAAAAATGAAATCAATGATGCAATTTCATTAAAAAAAATCATGTAATTTGTATTGATAATGTGTGAAATTTTGAATTTTTGCATGAAAATTAATTTGTTTAGAGGGATATAGCTAGAATTGTCAATTTTAAAATGTTCATTCATACCAAGAGACCAGATTAGTTAATATTTGTGGTAAATTCTTTATAAATTAATAGCATAGAATAGTGTGTGTACTTATACATACATATATATATAGATTAAATTTAATGTAAAGTAAAATTTTATTTTTTATATGTAGAATAATGTGTTGGTGTAACTTTTTCTTTATCTACATTTTTATATGTATAATCTAAATATATGAGTGTGTGTTGTGTGTTGTGTGTAGCACACCATTATGAGCATTTCCAACGTTCAACTTTTCCCGCATTGTTTTGAAATGTTAATTCTTGTGAAGGAAATGAAAAAGATGTTCAGTAAATGGATTTTCCTGAGTTGTGTCGTGCCCGCAGGTTATTTGTACTCTCTGAATGCTTCAACTCTAAGCAAGCAATGGGACAAAGTGAGTGTAGTTTTACTTTAGACGAATTTCATTCTGCTTATGATTCTACTATAGATTCCTTGATATCCATTCCTTTAGGGAAGCAATTTACCATATTAGGGACGAAAGGTACACAAATGTTAGTGCTTGTTTTGGTTATGCAGATGGGGCCTTTCCTGGAGAAAACCGTGGCATCTTTCCGTCTTCTCCCTCCAACAGAAAATTATGTTCCTCCTTACAAGGACCCCTGGAGATTTTGGTGATGCAAACTCAATATGTTGTTTTTTCCTAGGAATGTATGTTACTGAGGCAGAGGAAGTTTACTTTTTCTGTCATGCCCATTTTATTGTTTTTATTAATATAAGACATTTCGGTCTTTTATATTATATTTTCAGCATTTATGTCTATTTGAAATCAAAACTGTCTTGTTAGATTTAATTTTTCCTGATAAACTGTGATAAATTTTGTTATTCAGCATTAGAAACCAAAAATAGTTTGTATTTAAGAGAAATGATAAATAAATCCCTAACATACTCAAGTTAGGATTTATGTTCTCTAAATCCCTGACAAAATTTGTCATTTGTTTAGGCTCTTTAATTGAGGTCAATTACGAAATTGTTCTCAAATAATATGTAAACTTATTTATACCCCTTTGAACAATAAATGTTTTTTTAATAAGCATTCTTCTCTCCTTCAAATTCCAACGTCTCCGCTATCTGTGTTGTTCTTGAACCCTAAACGAGCAATGATTGTGCTGTATATTTTTTTTTGAACGCAATAACCTCGGGCGAAAGAAATTTAGAAAATTCCAAGGGCCACCAATGAGAACTCGCTTCCTGTCTTGTGTTGACGAAAAATCCAATAAAAACTTACTTTCCCCCAGGGCACCAATCTCAATATGTTTATTGGCTTGCAATATTCGGGGGATTTGTGTTATCAAAGCCTCTCGGTTGATAGCTTTTGGGGAGAAGACTTTGGCCACCAAGCAATTACCTATATGTTGCTTTCCGATCAATAAAGATTCTTCCTCAACCGGAATTGGTGGAACATCATTAGATGGTGGGGAAAGCTTGAGTGCATTGACCAATCGTGTTACTTCTGGGTCCATGGACTAAAGCGCTGGCTGCTTGTAAAAGTAACCAATCGAAGCTGAAGATTTAGTAGACGAAACCTACACCTGGGTAGGGAAGAAGCTTCCACTATCGGCTTCACAAGAAACCCTAGGAGAGAAGTCGTGTGTCATCATAATTATAAAAAATAAAATAATGCGAATACTTGATCAGGCGAGGCATCTTTTCATCCTTGAATTCCTTTAAGTTATCCAAAACATCGGCTGGAAATTTGAAAAATATCTCGAGGTTGAGCTTGTGAGACTCATTGGCTACTAAAGTGCAATCATCAATCCTCGTATTCATAGATCCCATCAGGTTCATGATGTGTTGCAAATGGTCACGGATTTCTTCAAGAGTTTGATGATCAACCAGTTTTGGTTGGGTGATGAGAAGAGCATCCTAATGTGGACCAATAGTCTCATTATCCTCAATATCATCACTGGAGTCTGCTTGCTCATTATCCTGATTCATAAAGGTCTTCATTCAAGGGGATGATGGGAGAAGCATCTTTGGCTTGATCGGGATCAACGGGCGAGGGAGAAACAGGCAAGGTTGCCACAATAGTTTCAGGCAGAGTGACCATAGGTGAGGAGGTTACAACAGGTGATACGTCCGAAGTAGGGACATCCAGCTTCTTGGGAGAAGCAGATTTCAGAGGAGGGTCTTCATATAAAACTTCAGGCGAGGGAGATTTCCCCACCTGGTCGTCAGCAACAGTCTTTGAGGGAGGACTCTTTGGACCAGTTTGATCATCATTTTCCATTTGTTGAGACTGGTCATCAAAGAGGTCGAACTCGGTCATTGACTTTACTACTTCATCTATGGAAGTTGGTGGAATTTCTGGCAGAACGGCTTCCAATTCGATGGCAGATGAGTCTGGTCGTGCATTGGGAGAAAGAGGAGTGGAGAAATGTACCTGAAGCTGAGCACAAGAAGTATCTATGACAGCAGTGGTGATGTCCTCAATAATGTTGGATGGATCAGCAGACGAGGTTCTTGTCACAGCATCGGACGAGGAAACTTTGGGAGCAGCCAAGGAAAGATCAGTCAAGATAGGTTCTGCGACCGATAAACTGATTGGATCTGCTACGAGTGGTGTAACATTCTTGGAAAATGAACCACCATCGTCTTTGAGTCCAAGAAAATCCATCTCATCCTCCTTAAACACAAGTCTTCTTCTTCTCCATCATCAAGGGAACCCATAAGATCAGACATTTATGAAGCTTTTGCAGCATGAGCATTCACATACTGTTCAGAGGGATGCTCATCCATGCCAACTGTACTTTGAGATTTATGACATGCCTTGCAGCGATGTCAGGACTGTTCTCTAATCCCTGAATGACCACAAAGTCGTGGGAAGCTTTTGGACATTCTTTGTCGAAGTTGTCATGGCGTTTGAAGATGATAAGACTGAGGAGACTTTCTCTTAGTTGGAAATCTAACAAGTCATGCCTCTCCAGGACTTTTTCAATATTGTATGTACCGGTGCGTATTAGCATCTTGTTTCAAGTGTGGCCAGCTTAACAAGACATTTATCCTTGATCATCTGAGAGAAGTGAAATGTGGTGCAGTAGTGAGTCCATTGGTTAAACTCCCTGAGTCTTCTGTTGACGGATCAAAACACTTGAGAGAGAGTGAGATTAATCTCAAGTTCTTCTGGGTGAGAGGCTTGGAAGGGTAACTTTGTCTTGAGGGCCAGAGGAGGCATCCTAACTGTTTAGGAAGGTACTGCACCATTATTGATAACAACACCTTTTACTTGTAAAGGAACAATGGTAGGTGGGGCAGTTGGGACAGATGATGTTGTCTCGATCGGTGGTGGGCGAGACACCTTCTCCGGTTGAGGATCATTGGTATGCTCCTTATCGACTGGTGCGCACCCCAGAACAACAAGATTTTTCAATTTCTCTTTCTTAGGCTCAGCAGCCTCATATTTCATGGATTTCTGGTCGTTAACCTGACTAGGTGAGGAAGACCCAAATACCTAAAGGAGAGGAGCATTATCCAATGCTTCATTGAAGTGAGATTGATATACCATCTTTCTTTTTACTGATGGCTTTTTGATTGTCTTTTTGGTTTCCAGAGCCTCAGCCTCAGCCTCTTGCTCTAGAACGAGATCAGCCACAGTGTCAGTAGGAGCCTTATTGGCCTTAAGAACTTGTGAATGGTACCAACATTTATCCATTTGTATAGTGCAGTGGCTCAACCACTTAGATCTACCCCAAGTGTTTGTAAGAGATGGCAGATTTGAAGAGCATACCCTTCATACTGAGTCTTGCCTCGTGTCATGTCACACAGGATGCCAAACAACATATCCAAATAGTTTACTTGAATCTGGGAAGCAATGACAACCATATATTGAAATTTTTCGAGGGTTACCTTCTCGTAAGAGCCTGTTCGGGTGAGAAGATTCTTGGCCACGATGTTGGCCACCAGACAAAATTGTATCTTCAGATTAACCTTGTTTCCTGGAATCTTGATTGGGTGGCCATCAAAAGTGAATTCATTAGCCCAGTGGCTAGCATTGCTGTCATGAAGCTCAAAACATTTCAACAAACCGGTGGTAAGTAACTCAAAAATGTCAGCAAAGAACTTATGGTTAATTGTGTATTTGATGCCGTTGATGGTGAAAATAATCTGTCCACGCTCTAGTCGAGCATAAGCAAAGAATTGCTTGACCATAGGAAGATGAAACACGGAACCACATATCAAAAACTTCTTCAAACCAGATTCTTCCAATAGTGATGCCTTCATGATTGAAAGAGATTACTTTCTTGAAGTCGAATGCAACACATGACTTTTGGATAGATATGATAGTGGCTGAGAATTGTTAGTAGGCAAATGAAAAAGAGAAATATTGAGGAAAGCACAAAGTATGCGGAGAGTTTGAAGAGATTCAACGCGTAAAGAAGAACAGATCAAGCAGGTGACATATATATATATATATATATATATAAATATGGTGGGTTAATTTAGTAACCGTATGCTTAAGAAATTAAATAGCCTAATTTAAGGCAAAAATCTTTGTTGATAATTAAAACGTGACATAAACATGTTTCCCACTAATCATGATTAATTTTATATTAACAAGTGGTCCACGTCAGCAGATGATAAAGTCAACTTTTGTAAAAAATTCCTCAACCGGTGAGAAGAGTGACCTCGACTAGTTGGGGGAGTAATTTTCTGTACCGGGTGACACTTATGTTTATCTTAACTGACACAAGGTATTCTTCATTAAAGAAAATGACAAAGGAGGAAATGGATTCCCCCTATGTTTATGCACTAAGACAATTCTACCACCCAAGAAAATTTCTAAAGTAAGATAACTTAGCATTCGGAAGTGATTTGGTGAAGACGTCTGCTGCTTGTTGATCGGTCGATATATACTCCAACTTTATCTCTTTCTTCATGACATGATCTCTGCTGAAATGATGAATTATGTTGATATCTTTGTTCTTGAATGCATCATAGGGTTTTAGGTGATGGCAATAACACTTGTGTTGTCATTGAAGATGAGAGCTTCACTCGACCGGATTCCATAATAATTAATTTGTTGTTGAATAAAAAGAATCTGCGCACAACAACTACCAGCTGCGAGATATTCTACTTCAGCGGTTGATATGGCTATGGAGATCTATTTCTTGATAAACCGAGAGATCAATCTTTCCCCAAAGAATTGACATGATCCACTGGTGCTCTTCCTGTAAATCTTACAACCAGCATAGCCTGCATCTGAATAGCTAATTAGGTTAAAACTTGAGCCTTTGGGATATCAAAGACCCACATTAATAGTACCCTTAAGGTATTTGATGATTCTTTTATCAGCAGTACAATGAGATTGTTTGGGTGCAGCTTGAAATCTAGCACATATGCATAAAACAAAAACGATGTTTGGCCGACTAGCAGTTAGGTATAATAGAAAGCCTATAATACCATGATACATTGTTACCTCGACCGTTATCCCCCCTTCATCTTTATCAAGTTTGATTGATGCACTCATAGAGATTGCTGCTTCTGAGAAATTTCCAAGCCAAATTTTTTTATGAGCCCTTTGGTGTACTTGGACTGATTTATGAATATACCCTTCTCAAGCTATTTAACTTACAGTCCCAGAAAGAAGTTGAGCTCTCCCATCATGCTCATTTCAAATTTATCCTGCATTAACTTGGTGAATTTATCCCATAATTTGGGATTAGTTGACACAAATATAATATCATCGACATAAATTTGCACAAGCAAGATATGATCTCCTTTTGTGATTTCAACAAAGTCTTGTCGATTGTTCCTATTGTAAGATCATGTTCGAGTAAAAATGTCAAACTGGTATCATACCATGAACTGGAGCTTGTTTTAAACCATATAATGCTTTATCTAACTTAAAAACATAGCCAGGATGAGTTGGGTTGACAAACCCTGGTGGTTGCTCAACATATACTGTAAGGCCCGGAAATATTTAATTTTAATATGAGAATATTTTATTTGGGAATATTTGGAGTTTAGAATTAAATTCTAATATTCTTAAATTATTTAGGATTGAAATTGAATTCTTTTGAGTTTTCGAGGACTAAATTGAAAATAGTAAACTTGAGGGGCCAAGGTGAAAATATTGAAATTTGGCTTGGACACTTGTTATTTTTATATGTATTCACGTGTGTATGTATGCATATCACTTATAAATTCTTCAACTAAGAACCGAGACCACCATCTTTAGATTTGGAAGCATTTCTCATCATCTTCGAGATTCGATATCTTGTGTTCCGGTTATCCGATTTCAATTCTGATTATAGCGTCGCGATCCTTGCAAAAGGGCTTCGATTTGATGTAAGTCTTTTGATGTTTCAGCAGATTTCAAAATTATGGAAGTTGGGAGGAATTCGAATTGATTGTTAATCTTTGTTCTTGATGTTATGTGAATGGTTATATCGAAACTGATCGTAAAACGGACATCATATGCCTTTCTTATGAAATTTCAGCTTATGTTCGAGATCTGAAATGGTTAATATCTTGTTGATATGTATATGTTATAAGTTGGAAAAGATTGGTATATTGAATTCGATATCGTTTCGGTTGCCGATTTTGTACCGTTACGCAGCCGGTTTCAGAATTGACTACACTTTTGTCTTATTGATTGAGATGCATATTGAATTGAATTAGAAGCTGATGTTCTTCGATGTAAACACCTCATTTTAGCTTTGAGAAGAAGTTTGACGAGTTTGACATCTTCATTTTCGAATCGAGAAAAAAAAGAAGGTTTGCGGCAATTGTATTTGAAGTTTGATATTGAAGAGTGATTGATGAATTGAATAGAATTTGATATGTGTTCTTGACGATGTGTTTTCAGATTTGAAGCATTCAAAACCGAGAGATTGAAAGGTATAAATTGATATCGAATGAAAAGGGAATTTGATACTCGAGGTTGTTGAATCTTGAGTATTCCGAGAAAATCACATACTTGATCTTTTATATGTTTTTGATGTATACTTTGAGTTGTTGATCCATCATAGGTAGTGGATCTTTGATTTTAATTGATATTAGCTTGTCATCGAATCGACTATGATATGAGAAGACTGGATATATCCATATCAAGATCGTATACGAATCTTGGTACCGAGGTTCAGATGTGAATCTTGATGTCGTGATTGGCTTAAAACATCTCGATGATTGAAGTTGATTTACGAAGCTTTTATCGTTCTTATTTCTATCTTGAATTGATATTATTGATATCGCATATGTATATCGTTTATACTGGGAATGATTTCTCACCGGAGTTTATCCGGTTATTGTCTTGTTTTGTATGTTTGCATGGAAATAGATGGGGCAGGAGCTGGTTAGAGAAGGCATTGATAGCTTGGGAGAAAGATTTAGCATGTGTGGACTCGGTTCTTAGCTGAGGTGTATGTGCAATAGCTGTTATATATGTTAGAAACAAGTGTTGGTTGTTATGTTGAGAAACATATGGAACTTGTATGTAACTTAGCTAGTTTGAATACTTGAAACTAGTAGTTTGATGTAAGTAAGCTAGAACATTGTGCTTGAACTTGCTACTTTTGTATATACATGTTTGGTATTGAGTTAACATGTTTTGTGATTGAAGAAGAAAGGGAAATCCAACCTTGTACAGCTTTTGACAGCAACAACAGTCTGCAGAATTTCGAGCATAGCATGCTCGCTCGATCGGTTGAATTTGACCGATCGAGCGAGGCTTCTCATTTCTAAAAAAACCGAGAGTTTGTGTAATATGCTCGCTCGATCGGTTGATCTTGACCGATTGAGCGAGGTGCAATGTTTTTTTTTAAAAAAAATTTGGTCTTTATTCTTTGCACTTGATTCAATTAGAATTAATTAGTAAATGCCCTATGATTTGAATTAGCGACCCGAGCCCCACAACAGGTGGTATCAGAGCCATAAGTTCTTGGGCTGGATTAGAGGGAGCTGGGTAGATCGAGTCCTTTTGACTTATTTATTTATTCTTAAAGCACGATTATGATTTGAATTTATTTATTGCTTCAAGACGTACATATGTGCCTAAATATCTGAAGTGATTGAACGTATGTGTTTGTGGAGTATGGATCAGTATAGATTCTTGTTCAGACTCGATCTCTTGTTAAGGCATGATTATGCTAACAGAGGAGGACTGAGATTGAACTGCTGGCTGTGATATATTGTTTAGTTGTGCACTAATCTGTTTGATTATCAGATATGCCTCAAGACCAGTGACTAGACAGACAGGCACAGTTCCAATGCCAGAACATGCAGTTGTAGCATTGACAGTGCCTCAGTAACTGAAGCTCCTCAACCTGAACAGGGTAGTACTTCTGGGGATCCGATGGATGTGACTGCTACTCCGATGAAGACACTATTGAAGAGATTCCAGTCATTTAAACCTCCGACTTTGAAGGGGACAGAGAATCCTGTTGAGTGCGATAACTGGTTGGAAGATATCGATCAACTGTTTGAATCCCTTGACTACACTGATGAACATCGACTCCGATTAGTGATACATAAACTTCATGAAGTGGCCAAGAGTTTGTGGATCAATACCAAAAAAACTCTGAAAAACAAAGGTACGACCGTGACTTGGAATCTATTTAAAACTCACTTCTATCAACGATTTTTCCTAGTATCGTATAAAAAGGACAAGGGAGCCGAGTTTGCCAATTTGAAACAAGGCAATTTGAATGTGGAAGATTATGTGGCCATGTTCTCAGCTCTATTGAAATTTGCGCCACATGTGGATGAAAATGAAGAAGCTAAGGCAGATCATTTTGTGAATGGACTGAATCCGAACATATTTACCTTGGTGAATAACAGAAGACCTAACAACCTTGCTGATGCACTTGACAAAGCCAAGGGTGCTGAAGCTGGGTTGGCTAGACAGAAAGGAATACCATTCACACCACCACCAGCTATACATGTACCATCTTCTGATCAACCACCGGTTCCTCAACCACCACCTTGATTTGAAGCAGGCGGTAGTAGTAGCAGTAGAAGGGAATTCTTCAGGCCGAAGGAAAAGCAGTTTAAGAAGTCAAGTAGTAGTTCCTCAGGTTCTAGTGGCCAACGAGGATCCAAGACTGGACAGAGTTCTGGTTCTTCTGGTGTGTATTGCAATAAATGTGGAGGACGACATGCCAGCGACCAATGCAGAGGGGTATTTGGCAGTTGTCATATATACAATCAAACCGAATATTTTGCTCGAGTATGCCCACAACGTGGTTTTGGAAGTTCACAAGGTGCTGAATCATCTCGATCAGTGACACAGCCAGAGAGGCAAGTATCTTCTGTTCATTCGTTTCAACCACAGCCACAATCACAAAGCAGAGTAGGAGGAAGTCAGACAGTTAATCAGCCTTCTAGGAAACATGCTAGAGTGTTTGCACTGACTGAGGAGCAAGCACAGGCGGCACCTGATGATGTGATTGCAGGTAACTGCTTTATTTATGGTTATCATGCTTATGTGTTAGTAGATATAGGTGCTTCACACACGTTAATTTCTGAGCAATTTGCTTTATCACATTCATTGCATGTTGAGTCATTATCTACTGTTGTATCAATCTCTTCACCTCTGGGGAGCGGTATCATATCTATGAAATCAGTTAGGAATTGTATGCTGCAGTATGAGGGTAACGAGATTGAAATCGACTGTATTGTGCTTAGTTTTTCCGACTTTGATTATATTATCGGTATCGATATGTTAACCAAGTACAAGGCTAAAGTTGATTGCTTTCACAAGGTTGTGAGATTCAGACCAGAGATGGCAACTAAATGGAAATTTTACGGTAAGGGTTTACAAGCCAGAATTCCATTGATATCTGTTCTTTCGATGACTAGTTTATTGCAGAAAGGAGCAGAGGGATTCCTCATTTATGCTATAGATGTGTTGAAAACTAGCCTGAAATTGGCTGATTTTCCAGTGGTTAGTGAATTTGCTGATGTCTTTCTTGATGAGATTCCAGGATTGCCTCCGACTCGAGAGGTAGACTTCAGTATTGAGTTAATGCCAGGTACTCAACCAATTTCTAAAGGTCCTTATCGTATGGCTCCTATTGAATTGAAATGAAATAGAAGTTGGAAGATCTTCTTGCCAAAGGGTACATCAGACCAAGCATTTCACCTTGGGGCGCTTCGATTCTGTTTGTACGAAAGAAAGATGGTTCAATGAGGCTTTGCATCGACTATCGGCAATTGAACAATGAAACGGTAAAGAATCGGTATCCATTGCATCGTATAGATGATTTGTTTGATCAGTTGCAGGGTTCTTCAGTGTATTCAAAGATTGCTCAACGATTTGGTTATCATCAATTGAGGGTACGAGATGAAGATATCCCTAAAACTGCATTTAGAACCAGGTATGGCCATTATGAATTCATAGTCATGCCTTAAGGTTTAACAAATGCACCAGCCGTATTTATGGGATTGATGAATCGAGTATTCCAGAGATACGTAGATGACTTTGTGATTATCTTTGTTGATGATATTTTGATATGTTCCAAGAATCTGTGTGATCATGCTAACCATTTGAGAATTGTTTTGAAAACGTTGCGAGAAGAGAAATTATATGCTAAACTGTCAAAATGTGAGTTTTGGTTGCAAAAAGTTGTGTTTCTCGGACATATCATTCCAGGTGATGGTATTTCAGTTGATCCGATTAAAGTTGAGGCAGTGATTAATTGGCCGAGACCGACATCTGTACCAAAAATACGAAGTTTCATGGGATTAGCTGGGTATTACCATCGATTTATCAGAGATTTTTCTTCTATTGCGAAGCCTATTACGCAGCTGACACAAAAAAATGCACTGTATATTTGGTCTGAAGCTTGTGAAGCCAGTTTCCTTGAACTGAATAACAGATTGACGAGTGCACCAGTCTTGAAAATTCCTTCAGGTACTGGTGATTTTATTGTATATTGTGATGCTTCTCACAGGGGACTAGGATGTGTTCTTATGCAGCGAGGTCATGTTGTTGCGTATGCCTCGAGACAATTAAAGCCGCATGAAATCAGATATCCAATTCATGATCTTGAATTGGCAGCTATTGTCTTTGCATTGAATATTTGGCGACACTATCTGTACGGTGAGAAGTTTGAAATCTTTTCTGACCATAAAAGTCTGAAGTGTCTGTTTACACAGTCCGAATTGAACATGAGACAACGAAGATGACTCGATTTATTGAAAGACTTTGATTGTGAAATTAAATATTATCCCAGAAAGTCCAATGCAGATGTTGATGTGCTTAGTCGAAAGATATGTTCTCTTTCTTTATCTACTATTGGTATCTCTCATTTAGTAGATGATTGTTGTACTTCTGGACTGATATTTGAAACAGATGTGAAATCTATTCGAGTATGTGCTATTCGAGCTGAGCCAGATTTGCTGGTTAGAATCAAAGAAGCGCAGAAAAATGATCAAAGCATTCAAAATTCGATTGAGATAGTCAAAGAAGAACATAAATTCGAATATAAGGTCACTGCTGATGAGGTTCTTTATATGAATAACCGTATTGTTGTGCCGAATATTTCAGAGTTGAGACAGGATATTTTGAAAGAAGCTCATTGCAGTCGATTCAGTATTCATCATGGAGGTAGAAAAATTTACAACGACATGAAGAATCAGTATTGGTGGAAGCAAATAAAGTCTGATGTAACTGAATTTGTAGCTAAATGCTTGAATTGCCAACAGGTGAAGGCTGAAAGAAAGAAACCAGGTGGTTTACTGCAGAGCTTATCTATTCCTGAATGGAAATGAGATCACATTTCCATGGATTTCATAATGAAGTTACCAAGATCATCCCGAGGATGCGATGCTATCTGGGTGATTATTGATTGATTGACGAAATCAGCATGCTTCATTCCGTATAAAATGACATATAGACACGATCAAATGATAGGTTATATGTCAAAGAAGTGGTAAGATTACATGGTGTGCCTAAGTCTATTGTATCTGATAGAGATCCTCGATTCACATCACACTTTTGGCATAGTTTGCAACAAGATCTAGGTACGAAGTTACATTTGAGTACTGCTTATCATCCTCAAACTGATGGACAATCTGAACGAACTATTCAAACACTTGAGGATATGCTTAGAGCTATGGTGTTAGATTTTAACACTACTTGGCAAGAATCATTAACACTGGTGGAGTTCTCATACAACAATAGCTATCAAACGAGTATTGAGATGACTCCATTTGAAGCGTTGTATGGAAAGAAGTGTCGATCACCATTGTATTGGGATGATGTATATGAAATTCCTGATATTGGACCTGATATGATCAGAGAGATGACAGAGAAGGTAAAACGAATTCAAAAATGAATGAAGACGACACAAGATCGACAAGCTAAGTATGCCAATATCATACGAAGACCGTTTTGTTTTGAGAAAGAAGACATGGTATTCTTGAAGATCTCACCTTTCCGAGGCACAATTATATTTGGCAAGCGAGGAAAGTTATCTCCACTATTTCTTGGTCCGTACGAGATTCTCGAGAAGATAGGAAATCTTGCTTATCGACTCGCCCTTCCTCCATCTTTGTCTGGTATCCATGATATATTCCATGTCTCGATGCTTTGAAAGTACCAACCTGATGAATCTCATATCTTGCAACCTGATGAAGCTCAATTAGATGAACTCTTAGCTACTTTGAACAACCGATTCAGATACTTGATCGAAAAGAAAAGCAACTCCGAACTAAGACCATTCCACTGATGAAGGTTCAATGGAGTCGGCATGGAGTTGAAGAAGCTACTTGGGATGCGGAAGAAGATATGAGACAGCGCTTTCCAGAGTTATTCCACTGATGTGAGTCTTATTATGTTTTTGCTTATTTCAGTATATTATGTGCATATAGATTATTTGAGATTTCGAGGAAGAAATCATGTTTTAGAGGGGGAGAAATGTTGTAGTAACCCAAATTCCATTTTAAGATAATAATATGTTAAAAATGATTAAGGGTTAGTAATTAACCAAGTTCGGGGCTTAATTGGACTTCAGAAGCAAAATTTGGGCTTTTGTATTTGGGCCGGATCGGAGGCTCTGAACCCGGATCGAAGGCTTTGAACCCAGCCAGTTCGGGGGCTCTGAATCCCAGCCAGTTCGGAGGCTCCAAACTCCCTTAGACAGCAATGCTAGATGACTAATCCACAATTTTCGACAAGTGTCGTACATGCAGGTTCAGAGGCTCCGAACTCCAACGGATTTTGGCTATAAATAGGGCTCTTCGGAGTCATAATTTGATACGAATTTCGAGTTTCCTTCTTCAGTTATATAGTGTGGGTTATACACTTAAGGTCCCTATCGGTTATTATAGAGGTTCTGGAAAAACCAAGGTGTGGTTATAGTCATCCGGGACTAGCGACTTCAAAGGGCTTACTACGGACGAAGGTATGGTCCGGGAATCTATTTAAGTTTTGGGAGTACTTATTAGCTTAGTTAAGGCTTATAGAACTTGAGTAGTGATACGATGAACTTTTGAATATAGGCTTGGAACCTAGGATCCTACTAGACTCGAACTAGCCTAGAGGTATGTATACATTGACTGAGATTGCCAGCGAGTATACATGTTTATGTGTTGCATTTATATGGAATTATTATATGTCATGATATATGATTTACCGCTTTTCATATTCATATGTCATGTGCATATACATGTTGAGCCTATACCTTGTTATACCTTATTATATAGCCGCTCAGCTCTATACTCGTTAGTCTGTCACTGAGAGTACCGCGATGGCAGGGACATGTATGTCTGACTACTCTGGTGTACTAGACGAGTGCGGTTGCACCCAACGGTTGATCCGTGCAGTGGCAGCACTCATGTGGCATCGGTACTGAGCATGACTTTTCAGATGACCCTTTACCAGTCATCATGTTGCATGCATTATATATATATATATATGTTTACTCATGTTTATGTACTGGACGTTAGCGCTCACGTCCTAGTTGTTATCTTGGACACCCCATTCCATGGGGCAGGTCGCAGGATGGATGGAGCGGGTGGTTCGAGGTAGGACTAGGAGAGCCGGAGCTTTTCTGGGGATTTTATACAGCAGGATTTGTTTAGCTGTATAAATTTTTTAGACCGTTTTATCTTAAGCTTTTCGATATGGTTGTATCACTACAGTATTAAGCCTGGATATGTTTTACAAAGCTGATAATTAAATTATGGATTATGTTTCCGCATGTTTTACTATATTAAGCATTCTTGCTTTATTAAGTTTAATGCATGCTATTAGTTGCCAGTTAGTAGGTGATTCAATGTAGGGTCACTACATTTTTGGTATCAGATCATGCTTAGATTTTGGTATTAGTACTTGGGATTTAGTCTAGTATTGACTAATTATTGCGCATTTGGGATTTTAAAATGTGCAAATCTTTTCAGATAATGGCTGATGGAGGTAACGAGAGTCATGGTAGTGTTGGCCAGGAAGGTGGTCATCATCATCGTCATCATTGCCATCATCATGAGGATCGACATCGTCCTCATGAGGGTAGACGTCGTTATACTTTCAATAAGTTTATGCAAGTAAGACCGAAGCCTTTATTGGGTGGCGAAAATCCTGAACAAGCAAGAGGTTGGATGTCCAAAATCGAGAGTGCTTTTCGAGCTTTCGATTGCACTGAAGAGCAGAAACTGGAAGTTTTAGAATTTTTTCTAGAGGATCGAGCACGCTTATGGTGGGATGCCAAGGTTACTCAGGCACGTACGGAGAGAGGACGGGTGACTTGGGGGGATTTCTGTCAGCAGTTTCAGAAACTATATTTTTCTCCAGCAGTTCGTCAGGCACGATCTATGGAGTTGCTGACTCTGAGGCAAGGATCAATGAATATTGATCAATATCAGCAACGATTTCTTGATCTGTTACCTTTTAGTCCTCATATCAATGAAAGTGATGCGTCAAAGTATGATATCTTCCTGCAAGGCTTGAATCAAGATATCTATTCACAAGTTGTCGTTTATGATGATCCGACATCTTATGAGACTTTGGTGAATCGTTGTCGTCAAGTGGAGAACAGCAATAGGAGAGCACTGTTGATGATTCCAGGACAGTCTAGTGGATCTCTTGGGCCTAGGGCTCAATCTGTTGTGAAATCTGGACCTATGTCTTCTTCTACTACTACTTCGTCTGGTTCTTATGGCTCACGAGGTACGTTCCGTTTTGGGAAGAAAAATAAGGAGTTTTGCAGTCACTGTGATGGGAAGTATCCTGCAGCTTCGTGTCGAAAGGCTACTGGTGCTTGTGGTGAGCAGGGACATCTACGAAGAGATTGTCCTCAGCGTATGGGTTCTGCTAGTGGATCGGGATCACAGGTTGGATCTCAAGCTTCTACTTTTCCACGTCAGCAGTCAGCACCACAGAGTTCTTCTGGTTACCGTCCAAAGACTCAGGGGCAGGTATTTGCTCTGTCTCAGGAACAGGCTACTTAGGGAAGCGATCGCATGTTGGCAGGTACCTTTTTACTATATGGTATTCATGCACTTGTTTTAATTGATACTGGAGTATCGCATTCCTTTATTTATAGTCGCTTTGTTAAGAGACATAGATTACCTTATGTATCATTAGATATGGATTTAGTTGTATTTACTCCGTTGGAGCAGGAGGTATTAACTAAGCGTCTAGTGATGGGTTGCCTTCTAGAGTTTGAGGGTCATGTGTTGTCTGCTAATTTGATGATCTTAGCGATGTCATATTTTGACTGTATTTTGGGAATAGATATACTGACATTGTATCATGCTATTGTGGATTGTTATCAGCGTCTAGTACTGTAACGCCCTCAACCGATGAAGATGTTACAAACTAACATGACGTTAAAACTAGTTCGGAAAAGAAAATTTTTGAAAGATATATGCATACATCAAACCTTACTTAAAACATTTCAGAATAGTTTACAAACCAAATCATGACAATTTGAAACATAAAACGTATTTTCTTCAATCAACATAACAACATTTAGTTCATTAACTTGGCACAAACACACTCAACACATAACACACTCATGCATCGCCCGCCGGTCCGACTCCTTGCTCTTCTTCATGCTCGACATTGAACTCGTCGACATATGCATAAATGTCATCCTCATTACCTGTACCATTCAAGTATAGTGAGTCTAAAAACTCAGCAAGAGTATGCAGTAAAAATCATGAGATTTCAAATATCATTTAAACGTAGCATAACATAACATGACATAACATAACGTAAACTTATCATTTGGTGACGAATTATGCGAAATTGTGGCAACCATCATAATGGGCACATTCATCTTTTCTTGTTGATCAACAATCATATGGCATTAAGCCTCGTAACATTCGTTCATTCATTTTCGGAGGCCCCTCCGGAGCTCATCCCGGAGTACCTAACCCGTACATTGAGCCATATTTGGAAAGGTCCCTCCGGAGCCCAAACTGGAGTACCAGTCCTGTATTGCCACCACAAAGACACATAAGACATCAAAATATTTTCGTTCATCAACATATCATATCATGCTTCATCTTAACATTATTCATTCATGCTTCATCATCTTTCATTTCATCCATCATGAAGCATCATTGAAACATCATAATTTCCATCTTAAGTTTTGTTTCATGAACATAAAACATTACTCGATAACTTTATGCATGTAATAAATGATAAAAATCATACTTTCATATTGAACATAGGTTTCATAAAAGAAACTTAGACATGTACATGCATAACATAACGTAATCGGTCCACGTAAGTCGTTCTTTTCGTTCTTGAGTTAAAACTTGAAACTTTTTGCATAAAAAACTCTTAAATATATTTTAGAAGACTTAAAAGATCATAACCATGAATTTATTACCCTAAAATAACATAAAAAAATCTTCAAATCAGAAGGCCATGCGCGGGGGAGCCACCTTTCAGGCGCGGGCGCGCATGCTCTGCTGATGGGTCTGCTTGTTTGTTCTTAAACTCTATTTTGCAGTCGGAAATTGGAAAGGTGATAAACATGAATGTTTTAGCCCTTGATCTTGGCTTTCAAATGCCGAAAATCTTACCTAAATTAGATTTTTCCGTAAAACGTTATGCTCATTATCCCGAGATGTGTCACTGCCGGAAAGTCACACCACTCGACACACTTCGGGGCAATTTTTGGCCAATCTTCCAAAATGATTTTGACAAAACTCAAAACATGAAAGTTGTAGATAAATAAGCTGTCATTCAAATAAAATTGGCCTCATCTCATTTGGATTAATTCAATATACTTAATCCACAAAATTGCAACAAGTGTCTCTAATCCAAGACAGCCTAGCACATGCAACATTTCAAAGATTTAACTCAAACTAACTCAACACTTCAAAATTCAACACACACCTTAAAAATCAGTCCTTTTTCAAGTCTAAACCATAAAAATTTGTCAACACACATTATTTATCAAGAATTTCACAAGAACGACTTACATATCACGATATCATAAACATCATGCTTTTATGTTTCTCAAATCTTTAAAATCATGCATAAAACTCATCAACACACATAATTTCTTATCAAAATAGATATATCTTGAATGGTGGTTTAAAATTCTTAAAAAACTTGCCTTGAATGGAGGAGGAGTTGATCCGGAACTTCGGAGACGAGCTAAACCTTGGACGAACTAAAAACTGGTACCAAAAACTCACTTGAATCTTGAAGGATTTGATGAAGGAGATGATGAATAGTGAGGGGGAGGAGAAAAACGTGTAAGGGAGGGGAGGATAATGAAGAAATCTGATAGAATATGTCAAGGGAATCACTAACATGTAGGGTATAAGGTTGTTAAGTGCAGTTTTCACAATTAATGCACATCGTGTATTGATTGCTTAAAATGCAGTCAAAGAAACACATCTCGACTCGTCTGATAAAAATTCTATATTTTGACTCGTTTATAAAAACGTAACAATATCATACTTAAAATACTCGTAAAAATGTACTCTATTATCTCGTTCATAGGTTAGCCTAGTCCCGCGAGTCCAGAATCGAACTCTACCTGGAATCATTTATTTAATCAAAATTTTTAAATGTAAGATAAACATAATCATTAAATCACAACTTAAACAATTTAAGGCATAAAATCATTAAAAATTTATTTCTAAATAATCGTGAGCAAGTTTAATGGATTTTTGGAATTTACAACTCTACCCTCCTTAAAAGAATTTCGTCCTCGAAATTCGACTTACCAAATAATTTTGGGTATCGACTACGCATATCTTGTTCGGTCTCCCAAGTAGCCTCTTCCACTAATTGATTGCGCCATAAGGCCCTTACCTCTTCATATGACAAGTCTGGCGTCCAGTGAACTGGCTCATGATGAATGACATGGGAAGGATTTGAGATATACTTCTTTAACATCGAGACATGGAAGACGTCGTGTACTCCTTCTAGATTTGGAGGCAATGCTACTCGATAAGCTCTTGTTCCAACCTTGTCTAGGATCTCGAAAGATCCTATATATCTTGGGCTCAACTTTCCTTTCTTCCCAAATCGCAAAACTCCTTTCCAAGGTGACACTTTCAAGAACACATGATCACCTACCTGGAACTCCAAGTCTCTACGCCTCTTATCGGCGTAGCTTTTCTGTCGACTCTGTGCTGTCAATATTCTATCCTTGACTTTTGCTATCATGTCGATTGTCTGTTGCACTATTTTTGGCCCTAATACAGCTCTTTCTCCCACTTTATCCCAATGCAATGGAGTCCTACACTTTCTCCCATACAAAGTCTCATAAGGAGCCATTCCAATAGTAGCTTGATAACTATTTTTATATGTGAACTCCACTAAGGGCAACTTCGATTCCCAATTTCCTCCAAAGTTAATCATACAAGCCCTGAGTAAATCCTCCAATATCTGAATTACTCGCTCAGATTGTCCATCTGCCTGCGGATGAAAAGCTGTACTAAAGGCTAGCTTTTTTCCCAATCCATGATGTAAACTCTTCCAAAAGTTCAAAGTGAACCTGGGATCCTTATCTGAGACTATCCTTGCTGGAACTCCATGCAATCTAACTACCTCTCGAATATACAACTCTGCATATTGATTCATTGAGAAGTTGTTTCTGACTGGTAAGGAGTGAGCTGCCTTTGTCAACATGTCAACTATCACCCATATTGAATTCATTCTTCGTGGTGTAATTGACAGTCCAATCACAAAGTTCATGGTGACATATTCCCATTTCCAAGTGGGAATGGGTAATGATTTTAGAAGTCCTGCTGGCCTTTGATATTCAACTTTCACCTGTTGACATGTCAAACATTCGCTAACAAACTTAACGATGTCTCTCTTCATACCTGGCCACCAGTATAGCATCTGTAAATCCTTGAACATCTTTGTACTCCCTGGATGAATAGAATATAGTACAGTGTGAGCCTCAGTCATCACATATTCCCTCAGTGAATCTACTGCTGGTACCCACATTCGCCCTTTTTGATGCACGATCCCATCCTTCACTGTATACAATGCACCCCCTTTGGCTTCATCTTTAAGTTTCCAAGTTAATAATTGTTGGTCTGAAGCCTGAGCTATTCGAATCTTGTCAAGCAAACTTGGAACCATTGTTATGGTTGATAAGGCTCAAACTTCCATCGGCTCAACTACTTCCAATCTGAGTCGTTCAAAATCTACAATCAACTCTTGTTGAGTTGATTCAAAGTTGCAGATTTACGACTCAAAGCATCTGCCACTACATTAGCTTTACCTGGGTGGTAGCTAATGTCACAGTCATAATCTTTCACCAATTCAAGACATCTTCTCTGCCTCATGTTCAACTCTTTCTGGGTGAAGAAGTACTTCAAACTCTTATGATCAGTGAAAATCTTACACTTCTCACCATAAAGGTAATGTCTCCACAGTTTGAGCGCGAAGACAACTGCTGCCAATTCGAGGTCATGGGTAGGGTAATTCTTTTCATGAATCTTCAACTGTCGTGAAGCATATGCTATTACCTTTCCATCTTGCATCAAGACAACCCCTAATCCACTCTTGGAAGCATCTGTATAAATTACAAATCGACCTGTGCCTTCTGGCATGGCTAGTACTGGTGTTGTCATCAACTTTTCCTTTTACTCCAGAAAGCTTTTCTCACACTAATTAGACCATTCAAACTTCACACTTTTGCGAGTTAATGACGTTAGTGGCAGCGCTATCTTGGAGAAATCCTGAATGAATCTCCTATAGTAACCCGCTAATCCCAAGTAACTCCGTATCTCTGTAGCATTCTTTAGAGTAACCCAATTTTTAATTGCTTCTATCTTTGCTGGATCAACCTCTATTCCCTTAGCTGAAACTAGGTGACCCAAAAATGCAATCTGTTCCAGCCAAAATTCACACTTACTGAACTTAGCAAACAATTGTTTTTCTTTCAGAATCTGCAAGACTGTAGTTAGATGGTGACGATGCTCATCCAAACTACGAGAGTAAATCAGTATGTCATCTATGAATACTATGACAAACTGATCCAAGAAAGGCTGAAACACTCTGTTCATAAGATCCATGAATATTGTCAGTGCATTGGTAACTCCAAACGGCATGACTAAGAACTCATAGTGGCCATAACGAGTCCTAAAAGCCGTTTTAAGAATATCTTCATCTTTCACCTTCAATTGGTGATAACCTGATCTCAAATCGATCTTGGAGAACACTACTGCCCCTTGTAACTGATCAAACAAATCATCTATCCTTGGCAGTGGGTATTTGTTCTTCACTGTTACTCGATTCAGATCTCTATAATCGATGCACAGTCTCATAGACCCATCTTTCTTTTTGACAAACAATACCGGTGCACCCCAAGGCGATACACTTGGTCTAATAAAGCCTTTATTGAGTAGCTCTTGTAGTTTCTCCTTCAATTCCTTCATTTCACTCGGTGGTAACCGGTATGGTGCTTTGGAAACTGGTTGGGTTCCGGGCATTAATTCAATCCCATATTCTACCTCCCTAGCTGGAGGTAATCCTGCAATATCGTCAGGGAATAATTTTGGAAAATCTCTCACTACTTCGACGTCTTCAAGTTTTGGTCGAGGTAATTCTTGGTTGCAAGTGACACTTGCAAGGAAACCTGCACATCCTTTACTCAACAGTTGCCATGCCTTACCCACTGAAATTAAAAGAGATGAATTATGTTTCGGTGTGGCATGGAATAGAAACGGTTCTCCATCCTTAGTTTTCAAGAAAACCGTTCTCCGTTTACAGTCTATAGTAGCCTCGTATCGAGACAACCAATCCATCTCAAATATCACGTCAAAGTCAGACATATTCAGGATAATATGATCAGCAAGTAACTCATGACTCTGCATTTGTACACTGCATCCTCTGATAATCAAATCACTACTCAATTCTTCCCCTGAAGGCAAGGATATACTAAATCCTGATGTTGACTTATCCGGTACTAAACCCGATTTATTAACAAATTCAACAGATATGAATGAATGTGTAGCTCCAGAATCAATTAAGACATGAGCGGGATTACTTGAAACATTAATCATACCTGTAACTATAGTTGTATTCGGATCCACTTGATCATGTGCCATTGCAAAAACTCGTCCTCTTACCGGTTCTTTGGATTGAGGGCAATCTTTCCGATAGTGCCCTGGCTTTTTGCAAAGGAAACATACTCCAGTCCCTACCATGCATTGACCTGAGTGAAGTTTTCCACATTTTTGACAAGCTGTTGGTGCACTTGCCAGTTTTGGTGCTGGTAGAGCCAATTGTTTCTGCCCCTGAGGTCGAGGCTGCTGTTGTTGGTACGGTCGGTGTTGGGGTGGGGCTTGATACGATCTCTTTCTGCTAGAACTTCCTTGCTGGTCCCGACTCTGATAACTAGATCTCTTTGCCTGTGACTCTTTGATAATGTCGTTTCTGTCCTTTTCAGACAACATGGCCTGATCCACCGCATCTTTGTAATTTTTCGCTCCACTTAGTCTAACATCCTTTCTGATGAAGGCATTCAATCCTTCTATAAAGTGTTTCAACTCTTCAGCAGGATCACCAAAAATCATCGGTACAAAGTATCTTCCCCTTTCAAACTTCTTCACATACTCCGCAATCGACATGTTTCCTTGACGGATCTCCAAAAACTCTTTGGCCAACCGGGTTCGGGTGCTCACTGTGAAATATTTGCCGTAGAACACATCCTTGAATCCATTGCAATTAAGGGTGGTTAGGTTCAACGCTGCTGTAACACCCATAAATTTTATACGTAAATTCGCGTGCATGATTAGAAAAATTTAATTATTTAAATTTTAGAAATATGGGTTAAATATTATTTAGGTGTTATTATGTCTATTATGTGCATGATTTAAGTTATTTTAGCATTTAACCCATAATTTTGGAAATTATAGATTTTTAAGAAATTTATAATTTTGATCGCGTAGACGGGACCGTGGACGGACGAGATATTTGTTTTTCATCCCAATTATTTTTAAGAGATTTTAGTAGCCATAAATTATTAATTTTCAGTTTTTATTCCCAAAACTTATGGTATTTTATTTATATATTTTAGGAAGCCCATTTTTAGCCAAAATAATTCATTTTAATGAATTTTATTAATATTTAAAAATCCCCTAAATCATAATTTCGGGATTTAGGAGTTTTATCCGATTTTAATTTTTTTTTATTTGAGTTTTAAAGTTAGATTATATTTAATTAGTTAGTTAGCATAATTATTGAAGTTGTACCTCAGTTATTATTCCTTAACCTACCCAAGACCCCATGGCTCCCTCCATCAGCCGACACCCCATCTCCATCACCTCCTCTATCATCTTCAACCTCTCGTCCATCCTCCAGTCGTAGCAGCCATCGATCCTTCTCCTAGTGTTCTTCAAGATTTTAGCGAATTCGTCGTCCCGGTGTCCCATACACGCATAATCTTCAAGTAAAATAATCAAAGGCATGTTTAATTATTTTCTTGAACACCATATAAGCTATGTAAACATTTTTAAGTCAGATGCTTCATATTTTTCACTGTTATTTTTGAATTCATAAGAGATCTTGATGTTATGAATGAGCAGTTCATGTTTTGCATGTTTGAATGGCATTTTCCTCACGTTTTTCTTGCATGGGTTGAACATGGCTGCTGTTCCATGGCTGGAGGCGTGTGTGGGTGTCCCTAGGGTCAATCCAGGTCGGGGTTTGAGGCTGATATAGGCTGGAAAGGAAGCTCTCTTCTTCTGAGTAGCACCTCACGCAGGTTTAGGGATTTGAGAAAGTGAGGTTCGTTCTCCTTCCTCAGGCCACAATTTAATGCGTGGTTTGTTGGGTTTGAACCTTTAGGATGTTAGCTAAGTCTCAGAAGTGGTTTCACGATCTTTGGTGGTCGGAGTCGACGGCACGAAGGGAAACTCTAAAATTGCTTGCGTCTGCACGCGAGCTGCGGATGGGCTGTGTTGCAAAACTTTGTTCTCACTCCCTAGGCGATGGTTTGGGTTGATCTTGTCATGTTAGGACCGCCTGGGGGTGGGCTAGACTTGGGTGGTGGTACTCTGACCATTGGTTGCCGGAGTTGGCCGGCCGAACGCCGGGAGTGGCCGCTGCTCATGGGCGAGAAGGGTAGAGGGAGGGGGCAACGAGTTTAGGGTTTTGGGCAGGTACGGGTTGGGTCTTGGGGCTGGGTCGGGTCTGGTAAGTGGGGGGTTGGTTCAGGTTGGTCCAGGTTTGGGTTAAGTGGGCCGGGCTCAGGTATTTTTATTTTTAAGTATTTAATGATTTATGATGTTTTTGGGCCAAATTAATTAGTTATAAAATTATTTGGGCCTCCAAATAATTTTATCTGGGCCTCAAATATTTTACTTAAGTTAGCCCAATGATTTTTATGGGCTTGGAAACCCATGAGAAATTTTGGGCTAGTCAGTGGATTTTGGGCCAGTCTAGGAATTTATTGGGTTTAATTAAGATTTAATGGGCTTAAATATTTTATTTAGGCCCAGTTAAGTTTAAGAAATAAGTTTTGGGATTTTATGTAATTAACGGGCCACCTTAAGATTTAATGGGCTTAGAGTGAGTGATCAGCAGTCTGGACCAACCCATGAAAATTTACTATGTCCGGAATATATATTTAATTTTATTTTATGATGAAAGTATTTTGAGTATAAGTATTTTTATTAAGAAAAAATAATTAAATATATATTACGGACACCCTTTTCAGTGCATACATTCATGAAATTTTACATGTTATGATTATGATAAATGTTGAGCATGAAAAAAATATTTTATGGAAATTGAAGTGATGTGGCAGCATAGAGGTGGTTTACCACCGAGCACAGAGATAGTTTACTACCGTCATAGAGGTGGTTTTACCACCGAGCACAGGGTAGTTTACTACCAGCATAGAGGTGGATTTATCCACCGCCACGTACAATGATTCTTAGACTGATCAGTCGCTCATGATTACGAGCCACACTCATGGATATAACCTATTATGTTCTTTATGATTATGGCATGCTCAAATGATGTTATGTATTATATGATATAGCATATGGATGTTATTTTATGATGAAAGTTATGACATGGAAGTATTTTGATGCATTATTTTAAGAGCATGCACACATGGTCATGGATTATGTATATGTATTTTTATGATTATGTGATGCATTATTTTAACCCTTGTTACAAAGGTTTAGACATGTTGAGCCTCTAGGCTCACTACGCTTATATGGTGCAGGTGAGCATGATGATAGTGATGTAGCTCTTACCGACGGTGAGGGCCTATGAGCACATGGGCAGACGACACCCGTGACCGTCGCTTCAGAGTTTTCTTTATGTGTTGAGATATTTTATTAAACGTGTTCCGCATTTTATGTTTGAGTGGCTGGAAATACCTTTTTTATTATGGTTATTTTATGTGTGCATCGCCTATGGATTTTTAGTAAAGATATTATTTTAATATTGCATGTTTCAAAATTTTTATTGGATAATTAATTATTATCCATTCAAGTCATTTATCAAGTTTTATTTAAGAGATTTATGTTCAATGTTTATACATATATGTAAAGTTAATGTTTTTAGTATATATACTTATAAAAAAAAAGTTCAGTATTTTATTAGTCAGAGTCGTTTCATTTGGTATCAAAGCGCGGTTCTTGGAGGGTGTTTATCTGCCACGTGAAGCTCAGAAATCACACTACCGGTCTGTAAGTTTTAATTGTTTCTTATGATTTATAAGGAGCATATGTAGTGATTTAAGATTTTCATGTTTATAAAGTTTTAGAACCCTTAGTTATGCATGGCGATTTACGTAAAGAAATATATGGTGGTGCAGAATGCCTCCGAGACAGATGATTAGGCGTGGTATTCCTCCACCTCCACCTCCACCCCCGCAGAACCCGCTTACAACATTGGAGCGGGCCAATGCAAATATGATGGCGGGGATCACTGCTCTGTTGGAGCAGCAAGCTGCACGACCTAGACTTACGCATGATGAGGACGTGGCTGAATGGTTCCAGAAGAAGGGACCGAAGGAGTTTACAGGCACCACTGATCCGCTCATTGCGGAGGGATGGATCCGATCATTGGAGTCTATTTTTGACTACATGGGGATTACGGATGCGGACAAGGTCAAGTGTGCGGTTTATATGATGAGAGGGGATGCAGCCTCGTGGTGGGAGGGCGCTGTTAGGGGCGTACACCTACCTACTTTGACTTGGACAAAATTCAGACGTATATTCTTTGCCAAGTATTTCACTGAGGATGTGCACAGCCGCATGATCCGGGAGTTCATGAGTCTCCGTCAGGGGGACAAGTCTGTGGTAGAGTACATCACACAGTTTGAGAGGGGGTGTCACTTCATACCCCTTATTGCTGACAGTGCATCGGAGAAACTGAGACAATTTATTGATGGATTACGGGCTGACATCAAGCATGACGTTCGCATGTTGGACGTCACTACTTATGAGGCTGCAGTTAGTAGGGCCTTGCGTTCTGAGGAGGGGAGAAGAGAGATGCAGAGGGAACAACAGAGCAAGAGATAGTTCCAGCCGGGATCTTATCGGCCATCTTTGCAGCCTCCTTGTGTTTGTTATGCAAGCAAAGGAGGCAGACCCAGATACTTCTTTGATCACCCGTATACCCTAACTTATTCTTTTAAGAAATTTTTGGGAATTTATTTCATGATTTTTTTTAATTGCATGGGTTATCTATTTACATGATTAGAGTAAGATGTATTTTACTTGTGTTTAGAATTAAGAGAACTTGGTGATATTGTTCTTGGGAAGTTAAGTGTGTTGGTATGCAATTGTTGGGATTTTCTGCGTGCAGGGAGAATTCTAGTTGGAGAAAACTCCACGTTTGCATTGCTAGATTCGGGAGCCACGCATTCTGTAACGCTTCACTGTATCAAGACGGGTCTTTTCAGCGTGCTTATGTCCTCACTCACACGCACCCTGGAAAAATTTCCAGGGGGTCACCCATCCTATAATTACCCCAAGTCAAGCACGCTTAACTTTGGAGTTCTTATGTGATGAGCTCCCGAAAAGAAGATGCACCTTCTTGATATGAATAGTACATATGAAATCTTTTAAACCCTCCTCAACCATGTAGTCCCATACCTACACAGTCTCAGAATCCCTCTCATTCCGGCACGGGATCGGTTCATTCATGTCTCCCTCCGCCTAGAAGCCTACCAGGAGCCGCTCATTGTCCGTGCGACCAGTTTGTTTTCTATGCATCCCCGAGCAGTAAGATCTCTCCTGTGATTTCTTATGCACGAGCGAGGAAGTTATTAAGATGTGGTTGCCAGGGGTTTCTCGCCAGTGTAGTCACATCAGCAGAGCCACCTACCAGTTCCCTAGCAGAGATAGGGGTGGTACGTGACTTTTCAGATGTTTTTCCCAATGACGTTGCAGGAATTCCACCAGCGAGGGAAGTGGAGTTCAGCATTGAGTTGATGCCTGACACTGTGCCTATTTCTAAGGCACCGTATCGACTTGATCCTACAGAGATGAAAGAGTTGAAGGAGCAGATTCAGGAATTGTTGGAGAAAGGCTTTATTCGCCCTAGCTTTTCTCCTTGGGGAGCTCCAGTGTTGTTTGTGAAAAAGAAGGATGGTAGCATGAGGCTTTGTATCGATTACCGAGAGCTCAACAAGATCACAGTGAAGAACAAGTATCCACTGTCGAGGATTGAGGATTTGTTTGATCAGTTGCAGGGAGCTTCGGTTTTCTATAAAATCGATCTGCGATCTGGCTATCATCAGTTGAGGATCAGAGATGCAGATGTGTCCAAGACTGCCTTCCGGACACGTTATGGGAATTATGAGTTCTTAGTAATGCCGTTTGGGTTGACCAATGCTCCAGTGGTCTTCATGGATCTCATGAACCGCGTATTTCAGCCGTACTTAGATCAGTTTATCATAGTCTTTATTGATGATATATTGATCTACTCGAGGAGCATGGAGGAGCATAGACAACACTTGCAGACAGCGTTGCAGACTTTGAGGGAGCATCGACTGTATGCAAAATTCAGTAAGTGCGAGTTTTGGCTGGAGCAGGTGGCGTTTCTTGGCCATATAGTTTCGAGAGATGGGATAGCGGTGGATCATTCTAAGGTTCAAACAGTGCAGAATTGGGGAGTTTCGAAGAATGCTTCTGAGATTTGTACTTTCTTGGGTTTGGCAGGTTATTATCGGAAGTTTATCAAGGGTTTTTCTTCTATTGCAGTACCCTTGACAGCCTTGACCAAGAAGAATGCGAAGTACATATGGAGTTCTGACTGTCAGAGGAACTTTGATCAGCTGAAGGAAGCACTCACTTCTGCGCCAGTGTTGGCGATGCCTGTTCCACATGAGGAATTAGTGGTTTACATGGACGCGTCTAAGCTAGGGTTAGGCGTCGTGTTGATGCAGTGTGACCAAGTCATTGCCTATGCGTCGAGACTGTTGAAGATTCATGAGCAGAACTATCCGACGCATGACTTAGAGCTAGCAGCAGTGGTTTTTGCTTTGAAAATCTGGAGGCACTATCTGTATGGTGAGAAGTGCAAGATTTTCACCGATCAGAAGAGCCTCAAGTACTTCTTCACCCAGAAGGAGTTGAACATGAGGCAGCGCAGATGGCTAGAGTTGGTGAAGGATTACGACTGCGACATTAGCTACCATCCAGGTAAGGATAATGTGGTGGCCGATGCATTGAGTCGGAAGACTTCGGTGGTATCCTGTTTGACAGTACAGTTGCTACTTCGGGAGCAGATTCAGAGATTTGAGTTGGAGTTCTACTCGGGCGGTCACGCACCGAGTTTGGCAGTGTAGTAGTACAGTCGAATCTTCGAGATCGTATCAGGGATGGACAGCTTGCTGATGGGGAGTTACATCGGTTGAGGCAGAGGGATGAGGCCAAGGGCAGTCTTCTTTATACTGTCATTGATGGCATTGTTCAGTACCGTGGTCGTATGTGGGTACCAAACGTTGATCAGTTGAGGACCAAGATCTTGACAGAGGCTCACACATCTCCGTATTCCATTCATCTCGGAAGTACGAAGATGTATATAGATTTGCAGTCGTTATATTGGTGGCCGGGCATGAAGAGAGACATTGGACGATTCGTATCTGAGTGCTTGACTTGTCAGCAGGTCAAGGCAGAGCATCAGCGTCCAGCAGGGTTGCTTAAGCCTCTACCCATTCCAGAGTGAAAGTGTGAGAACATCACTATGGACTTTGTAGTTGGTCTTCGGAGGAGTGCCAGAGGCTGTACAACGATTTGGGTGATCGTGGATAGACTCACCAAGTCAGCTCATTTTCTGCCAGTGGGGACTACTTTTTCTTTGAACCAGTATGCAGAGCTTTATATCAAGGAGATTGTTAGACTGCATGAAATACCGGTGTCTATTGTATCCGATAGAGATCCGAGGTTCACATCTGCATTCTGGAAGAGTCTGCATACGACATTGGGGACTATATTACTGTTCAGTACAATGTTCCACCCCAGACAGACGGGCAATCTGAGAGAGTGATCCAGGTTCTTGAGGATCTATTGAGAGCTTGCGTCATCGATTTTTAGGGCTCTTGGGAGACTAGACTGCCGTTGGTGGAGTTTACCTATAACAACAGTTTTCAGGCATCTATAGGTATGGCTCCTTATGCAGCTCTCTACGGGAGGAGATGCAGATCTCCTGTGCATTGGGATTAGGTTGGCGAGAGGATTTTACTTGGTCTCGAGATTGTACAGCAGACTGCAGACATTGTGACTCAGATTCGGGATCGTATGAGGACTGCTCAGAGTCGTCAGAAGAGTTATGCTAATACTCGACGACGAAATCTTGAGTTTGATGTTGGTGATCATGTATTTTTGAAGGTATCGCCTATGAAAGGGGTGATGAGATTTGGTCGAAGAGCCATGCTTAATCCGAGGTATATTGGGCCATTTGAGATCTTGGAGAGAGTTGGCACATTAGCCTACCATTTGGCTTTGCCACCAAGGCTTGCGGCAGTGCACAACGTCTTCCATGTATCCATGCTACGGAGATACATCTCGAATCCGTCGCATGTGTTGGATTACGAGCCTCTACAGTTAGCACCGGATTTAGAATTTGAGGAGAGGCCATTTAGGATCTTGGCCAGGGAGGAGCGGAGGCTGAGGACGTAGGTCATACTGATGGTCAAAGTCTAGTGGTTGAATCATTCCGAGGAGGAAGCCACTTGGGAGACCGAGGCGGACATGAGGACTCGCTACCCGGAGTTATTCGGGTAAGTACTTTAATTTCGAGGACGAAATTCAATTTAAGGGAGGGAGAATTGTAACACCCAGAAATTTTATACGTAAATTCGCGTGCATGAATATAAAAATTTAATTATTTAAATTTTAGAAATATGGGTTAAATATTATTTATGTGTTATTATGTCTATTATGTGCATGATTTAAGTTATTTTAGCATTTAACCCATAATTTTGAAAATTCTAGATTTTTAAGAAATTTATTATTTTGATTGTGTAGACGGGACCGTGGACGGACGAGATATTTGTTTTTCATCCCAATTATTTTTAAGAGATTTTAGTAGCCATAAATTATTATTTTTCAAATTTTATTCCCAAAACTTATGGTATTTTATTTATATATTTTAGGAAGCCCATTTTTAGCCAAAATAATTCATTTTAATGACTTTTATTAATATTTAAAAATCCCTTAAATCATAATTTCGGGATTTAGGAGTTTTATCAGATTTTAATTTTTTTTTATTTGATTTTTAAAGTTAGATTATATTTAATTAGTTAGTTAGCATAATTATTGAAATTGTACCTCAATTATTATTCCTTAACCTACCCAAGACCCCACGGCTCCCTCCATCAGCCAACACCCCATCTCCATCACCTCCTCTATCATCTTCAACCTCTTGTCCAGCCTACAGTAGTAGCAGCCATCGATCCTTCTCCTAGTGTTCTTCAAGATTTTAGCAGATTCGTCGTCCCGGTGTCCCATACACGCATAATCTTCAAATAAAATTATAAAAGGCATGTTTAATTATTTTCTTGAACACCATATAAGCTATGTAAACATTTTTAAGTCAGATTATTCATATTTTTCACTGTTATTTTCGAATTCATAAGAGATCTTGATGTTATGGATGAGCAGTTCATGTTTTGCATGTTTGAATGGCATTTTCCTCATGTTTTTCTTGCATGGGTTGAACATGGCTGCTGTTCAATGGCTGGAGGCGTGTGTGGGTGTCCCTAGGGTCGATCCAGGTCGGGGTTTGAGGCTGATATAGGCTGGAAAGGAAGCTCTCTTCTTTTGAGTAGCAGCTCGCGCAGGTTTAGGGATTTGAGGAAGTGAGGTTTATTCTCCTTCCTCAGGCCACAATTTAATGCGTGGTTTGTTGTTTGAACCTCTAGGATGTTAGCTAAGTCTCAAAAGTGGTTTCACGGTCTTTGGTGGTTGGAGTCGACGACACGAAGGGAAACTCTAAAACTGCTTGCGTCTGCGCGAGCTGCGGATGGGCTGTGTTGCAGAACTTTGTTCTCACTCCCTAGGAAATGGGTTGGGTTGATTCTTGTCATGTTAGGACCGCCTGGGAGTGGGCTAGACTTGGGTGGTGGTACTCCGACCATTGGTAGCCGGAGTTGGCCGGCCGAATGCCGGGAGTGGCCGCTGCTCATGGGCGAGAAGGGTAGAGGGAGGGGGCGACGGGTTTAGGGTTTTGGGCAGGTACGGGTCGGGTCATGGGGCTGGGTCGGGTTTGGTAAGTGGGGTGTCGGTTCAGGTTGGTCCGGATCCGGGTTAAGTGGGCTTGGCTCGGGTAAATTTATTTTTAAGTATCTAATGATTTATGATGTTTTGGGCCAAATTAATTAGTTATAAAATTATTTGGGCCTCCAAATAATTTTATTTGGGCCTCAAATATTTTACTTAAGTTAGCCCAATGATTTTTATGGGCTTGGGAACCCATGGGAATTTTTGGGCCAGTCAGTGGATTTTGGGCCAGTCTAGGAATTTATTAGGTTTAATTAAGATTTAATGGGCTTAAATATTTTATTTAGGCCCAGTTAAGTTTAAGAAATAATTTTTGGGCTTTTATGTAATTAACGGGCCACCTTAAGATTTAATGGGCTTAGAGTGAGTGATCAGCAATCTGGACCAACCCATGAAAATTTACTAAGTCCGGAATATATATATTTAATTTTATTTTATGCATGAAAGTATTTTGAGTATAAGTATTTTTATTAAGAAAAAATAATTAAATATATATTACGGACACCCTTTTCAGTGCATACATTCATGAAATTTTACATGTTATGATTATGATAAATGTTGAGCATGAAAAAAATATTTTATGGAAATTGAAGTGATGTGGCAGCATAGAGGTGGTTTACCATCGAGCACAGATTTAGTTTAATACCATCATAGAGGTGGTTTTACCACCGAGCACAGGGTAGTTTACTACCAGCATAGAGGTGGATTTATCCACCTCTACGTACGATGGTTCTTAGACTGATCAGTCGCTCATGATTACGAGCCACACTCATGGATATAACCTACTATGTTCTTTATGATTATGACATGCTCAAATGATGTTATGTATTATATGATATAGCACATGGATGTTTTTTTATGATGAAAGTTATGACATGGAAGTATTTTGATGCATTATTTATAGAGTATGCACGCATGGTCATGGATTATGTATATGTATTTGTATGATTATGTGATGCATTATTTTAACCCTTGTTACAAAGGTTTAGACATGTTGAGCCTCTAGGCTCACTACGCTTATATGGTGCAGGTGAGCATGATGATAGTGATGTAGCTCCTACCGGCGGTGAGGGCCTATGAGCACATGGGCAGACGACACCCGTGACCGTCGCTTCAGAGTTTTCTTTATGTGATGAGATATTTTATTAAACGTGTTCCGCATTTTATGTTTGAGTGGCTGGAAATACCTTTTTTTTTGTTATGATTATTTTATGTGTGCATTGCCTATGGATTTTTAGTAAAGATATTATTTTAATATTGCATGTTTCAAGATTTTTATTGAATATTTAATTATTATCCATTCAAGTTATTTATCAAGTTTTATTTAAGAGATTTATGTTCAATGTTTATACATATATGTATGGGCATATATGTAAAGTTAATGTTTTTAGTATATATACTTATAAAAAAAAAAGGTTCAGTATTTTATTAGTCAGAGTCGTTTCACCAAACACGAGCGTCATCGCGGAACATATAGGTAGCACATCTCAATCTATCCGCATTCGTGATCTGCATGAATTCAAAAGCAGTCTCCGTAGCTTGGAACCATTGTTCCGCTATCAAAGGATCAGTCTCTCCTTTGAACTCAGGTGGTCCCAACTCTAAGAACCTTTTGTAGATAGGGTTTTGATTAGCTGCAGGATGTTTATTTCCAGCATTAGCCATCTGGGCTTGAAGCAACTGTTGGATTTGAGCTCCCTGAGCACGGCTTTTCTCTTGAAGCAGAGTAGTTAATCCCGCCAGAAACTGGTTGTTTTGATTGTTCTAACTATCTGGCCCGCAATCACTATGGTTGTTGTTTGCGGAATTGGCGTTGGTGTTGGTGTTGTTTCCCCTACGTGATGTCATAGTCCTAAAGTCCAATATTATCCACACCGCTCAGTCACGATTCAAAACGTAAACATACTTTAACATATAACATGCATACATATATCTCATCGCATTATCATAAACATAATCACATAAGACACATAACTTACAGACATGAAGACGGAGCGTTGGAGTCGTGGCGAGTATGCATGAGTATTTCAAGAAAACCCAGAGCGAACTGCTCTGATACGAAACTGAAACGCCCTCAACCGATGCAGATGTTACAAACTAACATGACGTTAAAACTAGTTCGGAAAAGAAAATTTTTGAAAGATGTATGCATACATCAAACCTTATTTAAAACATTTCAGAATAGTTTACAAACCAAATCATGACAATTTAAAACATAAAGCATATTTTCTTCAATCAACATAACAACATTTAGTTCATTAACTTGACACAAACACACTCAACACATAACACACTGATGCATCGCCCGTCGGTCCAACTCCTTGCTCTTCTTCATGCCCGGCATTGAACTCGTCGACATATGCATAAATGTCATCCTCATTACCTGCACCATTCAAGTATAGTGAGTCTAAAGACTCAGCAAGAGTATGCAGTAAAAATCATGAGATTTCAAATATAATTTAAACGTAACATAACATAACATGACATAACATAACGTAAACTTATCATTTGGTGACGAATTATGAGAAATTGTGGCAACCGTCATAATGGGCACATTCATCTTTTCTTGTTGATCAACAATCATATGGCATTACGCCTCGTAACATTCGTTCATTCATTTTTGGAGGCCCCTCCGGAGCTCATCCCGGAGTACCTAACCCGTACATTGAGCCATATTTGGAAAGGTCCCTCCGGAGCCCAAACCGGAGTACTAGTTTCGTATTGCCACCACAAAGACACATAAGACATCAAAATATTTTCGTTCATCAACATATCCTATCATGCTTCATCTTAACATTATTCATTCATGCTTCATCATCTTTGATTTCATCCATCATGAAGTATCATTGAAACATCATAATTTCCATCTTAAGTTTTGTTTCATGAACATAAAACTTTACTCGATAACTTCATGCATGTAATAAATGATAAAAATCATACTTTCATATTGAACATAGGTTTTATGAAAGAAACTTAGACATGTACATGCATCACATAACGTAATCGGTCCACGTAAGTCGTTCTTTTCATCTTGAGTTAAAACTTGAAACTTTTTGCATAAAAAACTCTTAAATATATTTTAGAAGCCTTAAAAGATCATAACCATGAATTTAGGACCCTAAAATAACATAAAAAATCTTCAAATCAGAAGGCCATGCGCGGGGGCGCCACCTTTCAGGCGCGGGCGTGCATGCTCTGCTGATGGGTCCGAGAGTTGTCGCCCTTGATCTTTGCTTTCCAATGCCAAAAACCTCACCTCAATTGGAGTTTTCACTAAAAAGTTATGCTCCTTCTCGCGAGATGTGTCGCTGCCGGAAATTCACAACACTCGACACACTTCAGGGCAATTTTTGGCCAATCTTCCCAAACGATTTTGACAAAACTCAAAACATGAAAGTTGTAGATAAATAAGCTAACTTTCAAATACAATTGGCCTCATCTCATTTGGATTAATTCAATAGACTTAATCCACAAAATTGCAACAAGTGTCTCTAATCTAAGACAACCTAGCACATGCAACGTTTCAAAGATTTAACTCAAACTAACTCAACACTTCAAAATTCAACACACACCTTAAAAATTAATCCTTTTCCAACTCTAAATATCAGAATCTGTCAACACACATTATTTATCAAGAATTTCACAAGAACGACTTACATATCACGATATCATAAACATCATGCTTTTATGTTTCTCAAATCTTTAAAACCATGCATAAAACTCATCAACACACATAATTTCTTATCAAAATAGATATATCTTGAATGGTGGTTTAAAATTCTTTAAAAACTTGCCTTGAATGGAGGAGGAGTTGATCCAGAACTTTGGAGACGAGCTAAACCTTGGACGAACTAAAAACTGGTACCAAAAACTCTTTTGAATCTTGAAGGATTTGATGAAGGAGATGATGAATAGTGAGGGGGAGGAGAAAAACGTGTAAGGGAGGGGAGGATAATGGAGAAATCTGATAGAATATGTCAAGGGAATCACTAACATGTAGGGTATAAGGTTGTTAAGTGTAGTTTTCACAATTAATGCACATCGTGTATTGATTGCTTAAAATGCAGTCAAAGAAACACATCTCGACTCATCTGATAAAACTGCTATCTTTTGACTCATTTATAAAAATGTAACAATATCATACTTAAAATACTCGTAAAAATGTACTCTATTATCTCGTTCATAGGTTAGCCTCGTCCCGCGAGTCCAGAATCGAACTCTACCTGGAATCATTTACTTAATCAAAATTGTTAAATGTAAGATAAACATAATCATGAAATCATAGCTTAAACAATTTAAGGAATAAAATCATTAAAAAATTATTTTTAAATAATCGTGAGCAAGTTTAATGGATTTTTGGACTTTATAGGTACAGTTTCATCCTGTTGAGGGTGAGAGCTGGTAATTTTATGGTGAGGGTGCGCGAACTCCGATGCCACTTGTATCGGCTCTGAAGTCATGTCATGTCTTGGAGTCAGGTGGGGAGGGCTACCTCATTTATGCAGTTGATATTTCCACGAGTAGTTCGGGTATTTAGCAGTTACCGGTTGTCAGTGAGTTTCCTAATGTATTCTCTGATGCGATTCCTGGTTTTCCTCCGGTTCGAGAGGTTGAATTTGGTATTGATTTAGTACCAGGAACTACGCATATATCCCGAGCACCTTATCGTCTGGAACCGTCAGAGATGAGGGAATTGAAATAGAAATTACAGGATCTGCTTGACAAGGGATATATTCGTCCGAGTGTTTCTCCGTGGGGAGCACCTGTGTTATTTGTCAAGAAGAAGGATGGATCGATGCGATTATGTATTGATTACAGGCAGCTGAATCGTGTGACCATCAAGAATAAGTATCCTTTGCTACGAATTGATGATCTATTTGATCAATTACAAGGTACTTTTGTCTACTCTAAGATAGATCTGAGATCGGGATACCACCAGATGTGGGTACGAGACTCAGATATTTCTACGACTGCTTTCAGAACCAGATACGGGCATTATGAATTTTTGATGATGCCATTCGGTCTGACGAATGCACCAACAGTCTTTATGAATATGATGAATCAAGTATTTCAAGAATATTTGGATAGATTCGTCATCGTCTTCATTGATGATATTCTTGTCTATTCTCACGGCAAGAATGAGCATGCACAACATTTGAGGATTGTTTTGCAGACGTTACGAGATAAGCAGCTGTATGCAAAATTGAGCAAGTGTGAATTTTGGCTTGATCGGGTAGTGTTTCTTGGTCATGTGATTTTTAGTGAAGGAATATCTGTTGATCTTAGTAAGATAGAGGTAGTGCTGAACTGGTCTCGTCCGAAGACAGTTGCTGAGATTCGAAGTTTCTTGGGTCTAGCGGGTTATTACCGTCGGTTCATTGAGAATTTTGCGCAGTTGACCAGGACTTTGACACAACTTACACGGAAAGATGTTACCTTCATATGGACCTCGGATTGTGAGGAATCATTTCACGAGCTACGTAGACGTCTTACTACTGCACCAGTGCTAGCTTTACCTTCTGGATCAGGAGTTTATATTGTCTATAGTGATGCCTCGGGTCAGGGGCTAGGATGTGTTCTGACACAGCATGGACATGTTATTGCCTATGCTTCTCAACAGTTCAAGACGCATGAGAGTAATTATCCAGTGCATGATCTCGAGTTTGCCGCCATTGTTTTTGCGCTCAAGATTTGGAGACATTATCTTTATGGCGAAAAATTTGAGATATTTACGGATCACAAGAGTCTGAAGTATTTATTCACTTAGGCGGAGTTGAATATGTGACAGAGACGCTGGATGGATCTCCTGAAGGATTATGATTGTGAAATCAAATATCATCCAGGTTCTGCTAATCTTACTGCTGATGCCTTGAGTCGGCAGGTTAGACTTTATGCACTTCAGACTAGCGAATCATCTCATATGATTCAGGAGTGTTGTTCACTGAGTTTTACACTCAAGCACAAGAAATGAAGAAATGAGATTCGTTTGTATACGATTCTATCTGAGCCAGCGTTGCATTCTCAGATCAGAGATGCTCAGATATCTAATGTTAATACTCATTGTTTGGCACGTCTAGCCAATGAAGTTAATACATCTGGATTCCATTTTCAAGCAGATGGTTTATTATGCTTATCAAATCGGATGGTTGTACCTGATGTTGCGGAGCTCAGGAATGATATTCTATCTCAAGCTCACAAGATTCGATTATCAGTTAATCCTGGAAGCATGAAAATTTATAAGGACTTGCGAACCAGATTCTGGTGGAAAGGGATGAAGCGGAGTGTATATCAGTTTGTTTCTCGATGTCTGGTTTGTCAACAGGTCAAGGTTGAACATCGACGACCAGGTGGATTACTGCAGAATCTTGAGATTTCCGAATGGAAGTGGGAGCACGTTACTATGGGCTTTGTCACCCACTTGCCTATGACTTCACGTCATTGTGATGCTATCTGGGTCATTGTTGACCGTTTGATGAAATCAGAACACTTTATTCCTTACAACCGGGAGTATTCTTATGATCGCATCGCACGTTTATACATCCAGGAGATAGTGCGATTGCATGGGATTTCAGTGAGCATAGTCAGTGATAGAGACCCGCGATTTACCTCACGTTTTTGGGGTAGTTTTCAGCAGGCGTTGGGTACCACTATGAGTTTAAGAACTGAATATCATCCGGAGACTGATGGAAAGTCGGAACGGACGATTCGTATGTTGGAGGATATGCTACGTTCTTCTGTCATGGAGTTTGGTTTATCTTGGCAGGATCAGTTACCTTTGATTGAATTTGCCTACGATAACAGTTATCATCGTAGTATTGATATGACACCTTTTGAGGCATTGTATGGTCAACGATGTCAAACTCCATTATTCTGGGATGAGATAGGAGAAACGACAAGTTGAGGGTCCCGAATTGGTGCAGAAAATTGTAGACAAGGTAGATTTGATCAAGAGGAGGATTAAAGCTGCTCAAGATCGGCAAGCCAGTTATGCAAATATTCACCGTAGGCCATTGCAGTTTGAGCCTGGTGAATATGTTTTTCTGTGAGTATCACCTTTCAGGATGGTGATGAGATTTGGTGTGAAAGGCAAGTTGTCACCTCGTTTCATTGGGCCTTTCCAGATACTAGAAAAGATCGAAGATGTTGCATATCATTTGGCTTTACCGCCTTATCTTTCCAATATCCATGATGTGTTTCATGTGTCGTTACTTTGACAGTACATAGCTGATGAATCTCATGTTATCTAGCCTACTGACGTTCAGCTAGAGCCAAATCTGTCATATGTTGAACGACCACTCCGTATCCTAGACAGGAAGGAGAAAGTTCTTCGGAACAAGACTATACCACTTGTGATGGTACAGTGGCAACGACGAGGCATCAAAGAAGCAACTTGGGAGACAGAGAGTCGTATGCGAGCAGAATATCCTGAGTTGTTTGCTTTGTACTTTTGATTACCATGTAAAGATGTAGTTACAATTGTAATAAAACATGGTTGGATGTTTCATATTGTTATCTTGATTTGTCTTTAGATTTTATTTCGCAGACAAAATATCTAAAGGTGGGGAGAATTTAGTAACCCAAATTCCATTTTAAGATAATAATATGTTAAAAATGATTAAGGGTTAGTAATTAACCAATTTTGGGGCTTAATTGGACTTCAAAAGAAAAATTTGGGCTTTTGTATTTGGGTCGGATCGGAGGCTCCAAACCCAGCCAGTTCGGGGGCTCTGAATCCCAGCCAGTTTGGAGGCTCCGAACTCCCTCAGACAGCAATGATAGATTACTAATCCACGATTTTTGAAAAGTGTCGTACATGCAGGTTCGGAGGCTATGAACTCCGAAGAATTTTGGCTATAAATAGGGCTCTTCAGAGTCATAATTTGATACGAATTCCAAGTTTCCTTCTTCAGTTATATAGTATGAGTTATACACTTGAGTGCCCTATTGGTTATTATAGAGGTTCTGGAATAACCAAGGTGTGGTTATAGTCATCCGGGACTAGCGACTTCAAAGGGCTTACTACGGACAAAGGTATGGTCCGGGAATCTATTTAAGTTTTGGGAGTACTTATTAGCTTAGTTAAGGCTTATAGAACTTGAGTAGTGATATGGTGAACTTTTGAATATAGGCTTGGAACCTAGGATCCTACTAGACTCGAACTAGCCTAGAGGTACGTACACATTGACTGAGATTGCCAGCGAGTATACATGTTTATGTGTTGCATTTATATGGCATTATTATATGGCATGATATATGATTTACTGTTTTCCATATTCATATGTCATGTGCATTTACATGTTGAGCCTATACCTTGTTATACCTGATTATAGATCCGCTCAGCTCTATACTCGTTAGTCTGTCACTAAGAGTACCACGACGGCGGGGACATGTATGTTTGACTACTCTAGTGTATTAGACGAGTGTGGTTGGACCCAGAGGTTGATCCGTGCAGTGGCAGCACTCATGTGGCACCGTTACTGAGCATGACTTTTCAGATGACCCTTTACCAGTCATCATGTTGCATGCATCATATATATATGTTTACTCATGTTTATGTACTGAGAGTTAGCACTCACGTCCTAGTTTTTATCTTGGACACCCCATTCCCCGGGGCAGGTCGCAGGATGGACGGAGCGGGTGGTTTGAGGCAGGACTAGGAGAGCCGGAGCTTTTTTGGGGATTTATACAACAGGATTTGTTTAGCTATATAAATGTTTTAGACCATTTTATCTTAAGCTTTTCGATATGGTTGTATCACTACAGTATTAAGTCTGGATATGTTTTACTAAGTTGATATGTAAATTATGGATTATGTTTCCGCACGATTTACTCTGTTAAGAATTCTTGCTTTATTAAATTTAATGGATGCTATTAGTTGTCAGTTAGTAGGTGATTCAATGCAGGTCACTACAAATGTAAGGCCCGAAAATATTTAATTTTAATCCGAGAATATTTAATTTAGGAATATTTGGAGTTTAGAATTAAATTATAATATTCTTAAATTATTTAGGATTGGAATTGAATTCTTTTGAGTTACCAAGGACTGAATTGCAAATAGTGGAAATTTGAGGGTCCAAGGTGCAAATATTGAAATTTGGCTTGGACACTTGTTATTTTTATATGTATTCACGTGTGTATGTATGCATATCACTTAGAAATTCTTCAACTAAGAACCGAGACCACCATCTTCAGATTTGGAAGCATTTCTCATCATCTTCGAGATTCGATATCTTGTGTTCCGGTTATCCGATTTCAATTCTGAATATAGCATCGCGATCCTTGCAAAAAGGGCTTCGATTTGATGTAAGTCTTTTTTGTTTCATCTGATTTCAAAATTATGAAATTTCAGCTTATGTTCAAGATTTGAAATGGTTGATATCTTGTTGATATGTATATGTTATAAGATGGAAAAGATTGATAAATTGAATTCGATATCATTTCGGTTACCGATGTTGTACCGTTACGCAGCCGGTTTCAGAATTGACTACACTTTTGTCTTATTGATTGAGCTGCATATTGAATTGAATTAGAAGCTGATGTTTTTGGATGTAAATACCTCATTTCAGCTTTGATAAAAAATTTGACGAGTTCGACATCTTCATTTTCGAATCGAGAAAAAAAAAAGGTTTGCAGCAATTGTATTTGAAGTTTGATATTGAAGAGTGATTGATGAATTAAATAGAATTTGATATGTGTTCTTGACAATGTGTTTTCATATTTCAATCATTCACAACCGAGAGATTGTAGGTATAAATTGATATCAAATGAAAAGGGAATTTGATACTAGAGGTTGATGAATCTTGAGTATTCCCGGAGAAAATCACATACTTGATCTTTTATATGTTTTTGATTTATACTTTGAGTTGTTGATCCATCACAGGTAGTGAATCTTTGATTTTAATTGATATTAGCTTGTCATTGAATCGACTACGATATGAGAAGACCGGATATATCCATATCAAGATCGTATACGAATCTTCGTACCGAGGTTCAGATGTGAATCTTGAGGTCGTGATTGGCTTAAAACATCTCGATGATTGAAGTTGATTTAAGAAGCTTTTATCATTTTTATTTCTATCTTGAATTGATATTATTGATATCGCATATGTATATCGTTTATACTGGGAATGATTTCTCACCGGAGTTTATTTGGCTATTGTCTTGTTTTGTATGTGTGCATGGCAATAGATGGGGCAGGAGCTAGTCAGAGAAGGCCTTGATAGCTTGGGAGAAAGATTTAGCATGTGTGGACTCGGGTCTTAGCTGAGGTGTATGTACAATAGTTGTTTTATATGTTAGAAACAAGTGTTGGTTGTTATGTTGAGAAACATATGGAACTTGTATGTAACTTAGCTAGTTTGAATACTTGAAACTAGTAGTTTGATGTAAGTAAGCTAGAACATTGTGCTTGAACTTGCTACTTATGTATATACATGTTTGGTATTGAGTTAACAAGTTTTGTGATTGAAGAAGAAAGGAAAATCCAACCTTGTACAGCTTTTGACAGCAACAGCAATCTGCAGAATTTCGAGCAGAGCATGCTCGCTCGATCGGTTGAATTTGACCTATCGAGCGAGTGCCACAACTTAAATTGTAATTCACCCAAGTGTAGGTTGTCTGCAAGTAATAAGGTTGTCTGCAAGTAATATACTCGTGATTACGAGATCGATCCACGGAGAGGATGTTGTAATTTAATTTTAGCAATGATATATTATAGATGGAAATATTATTATAAAACTTCAAATACACAAATTATAAAATTGTCAAGGCTTCAAAGGTTCATTGTTGGTTTATTTAAGATTGCTTAACAAAAATAAATAAAAAAAAACTAAAATAAGAATAAACATAAAAGAACAATTAAATATTTAAATAAATATATCATATAATATAGTTCCCACTATATTAATATCAGATTAACTGATAATTAATACATGGTACCCATATATATATATATATATAACTGCATAAATATAAATTGACATAAAAGTAAATGTTAGATCAAATCACCATCTTTCATTTAGAACAACCGGCAGAGCCACGCTATCGTCTAAATAAAATATATGACTTTTGTTTTATGTTAGATGCGAGAAAGTAAATGTTAGTTGCAAAAAAGTAAATGTTAGATGCGAAAAAGTAAATGTTAGTTGCGGAAAAGTAAATGTTAGTTGCAGAAAAGTAAATGTTAGATCAAATCATAATATATTATTTAGAACAATCGACAGAGCCACGCTATTGTCTAAATAATATATATGACTTTATTATAAATTGATACATATATTTATAGTATATAATTATTGTAGTATTTATTGTATAATATTAGACAACAAATCAAGTTAGCCACATTTAAGGTACCAAGTATTTGATGTAAATAGATAACAATAAATCATCCAAATTATACCTACAAATAAAGATCAATTCGTAAAACAAAATAAAAATAGAAAAGGGAAGAATATACAAAATATATACAATCTTACTTGACCAACAATGAAACCTTTTCACCTTGACATAAAAGAATTTAGCTTGACATAAACATAAGACTCAAGAGTAAGGATAAAAGAAATTTCAAACTTAAAACTTGGAGAAATATGCACATTCAAACTCTTATTCTTACACACACAATATTTATTTTACAAGTGAGGAATTTCTCTATACTTTTGCACAGTTCAAAGCTTATACAACATATCTATTTATTGGCCAAATGAGAACAAGAGTCCAAGACTCATTAAATGTGGAATAATAAAGTTGGTGGATGCTTGTCTCCTTGAATTTCAATACCATGACCCAACTTTAATTGGCATATTTGATGCCTTAGACCATCGATTCAGCCTTTTCATTCAACATAGAACACAAAGAAAATTTTGTGTCTCTTTTGGGTAAAATGTGAAATAGCTATGATATTTTTACTACAAGCTGGTCATAGTAAAAATAAATCTGTCTCCTTTTTTATTTTTGATAATTTGACCATCTTAATGAGGTTTTTGGAATTTTTTGTCTTCTACAAAGTTGAAGATGACTTTTTTGTGATTCTACAGGATTTGAAATTACTTCAATATGAACTGTGTAACTTGAGTAATTTTATTTTTACCAAACTTGCGCAAACCGTAAAATACAACATTTTTAGTAAAACATTTAAATATAAACACATAACACTAAAATAATACAACTTCATAATTTTAATGAAACTTTAATTTTAAAACACAACTTTAACATATAAATAATTACGAATTTTAAGTTTCATCACACCCCCAAACCGGTTTATTACTAGTCCCTTAGTAATAAAATATCATAAAATCACAAGTTAGATTTTTATTCCTTATTATATATATTCAAATTTGCAAACTTTGAAATTTTAAAACAGTTGTAAGGAGATCATATGTATATTTATAAATCTTGTTATCAACTAATATATCAATACATAATTGGATGGGTTATACATATATATTTCACACAATATCAAAATATTAAATATATATATATATTTTATATAAATATTTTCTATAAACTTTGAGAATAATATAATCAAAATGATAATAGAAATCATTTTCATAGCATGTATAATATCAGGAATCTTAATGTAAAAGTCTCAACTCCATATTCTCTCGGGTTAAAATATTTCATATATAGTTGTTTTTCACTCATGGAGTTGGAAGAAAATTATACACTCATTGAAAATGGTTAATATGTAAAGCAGACAATCAAATAACCTAATATTGAAAATAAGATAGGATAATTTACAAAGAATAAACCCATTTTATTTTTTGTTTTTTCTCTTTTTTTTTTTATTTCAGATTAGCTGCAAAGTTTTATTTTTTTCTTCCTCTTGTTTTTTCTCTAATCACATACCTTGAATAAAATTTGAAAATATAAACTTTGAAAATGTAACTTTTTTATTCAAAGTTTATTTACACTTTTTTTTTTGGATGAGGTAACTTCATTTACATTGAGGATTATAATAATGATAATAATATTTATCATTACGATCATACATCAAACAACTTTGCAGCTAAATTTATTTATATATATTTTTTTCAAAATGGGTTTAATATAGTAATTAACCATTTCTTAATAATCAATAAAAGCTTATAAGTTGTTTTCTCAATTCGCACCCCTCACTCACAAATGTTGTAACGCCCGTAATTATTTAATTTTAATCCAAGAATATTTAATTTGGGAATATTTGGAATTTTGATTTAAATTATAATATTCTTAAATTATTTAGGATTGAAATTGAATGAATCGAGAAATTGTGGACCAAATTGCAATTTTGGAAGACTTGAGGGGCCTAAGTGCAATTATTGGAAAGTTGTTGGGACACTTGTTTGATTCATGCATTTTCACGTGTATAATATCAATTTTCATCAGAAAATTAGAGAAGAAACCGAGAGCAAGACCAAAGGAACCCAAGTTTCTTCTTCATCTTCCAATTGTCGTATCTTTTGTTTCGGGTATCCGATTTCGATTCCGAAAGATGTTTTGGAATCCTTGCAAGAAGACCTTCGAATTGATGTAAGTTTTCTCTTAGTTCATTATAATTTGGGAATTCGAAAATGACAGAGATCAGAATTGTGTAAGAATTGTTGTTATTGAAATTCTATGTTGTGTTTTGTTGATGATAAAATATGATTTTATTTGATAAAGAGATAAAATATGATTTTATATGTGAAATGAGATTTTATATGTAAAATATGATTTTATCTTGTTTAAATTTGAATTGCCACTGCATGTTATCCAATAAATTAATTTTGAATTAAAAGTTATTGGATAAGGATGATCGATTGCCATGACCAATTTTGTAGGTGTATGTTAGGAATTTACATTTTGTTTTATTGTTGTTGGTTTTATTAATGGGCCTGGTTTATGGCCCAATATGAATGTCATATGTAATAAAAGTGGGCTTGGTTTATGGCCCGTTCCCACCCCTAAAAATGTATCCCCTACTTGTCATTGTTATTTATTGTAAATACATTAGATTTAGTGGGAGATCAAGATTTGAAGATGGTGGGCCCAGCAGACAATAAAGACTGAAGAAATGTAAATTGGAAGCACATGTAATAGGATTGCATTGCATACTGCATATTACCTAGGATTGGACTAAGACCCGTGATTGGCAACCACGGGTCAATTAGAAATGGAATCGATCATCCTATATAATATATGATATTATGATTGTATGCATGTTTAGACATAATTGCGTGAATCCGGCAAGCATGCAATAAATTGAATATGATGAGACAAATATTTTATAATTAAAAATCCCTCATTTTAAATATGATTTAAAATTGATATCAAGATAAATAAAGGAAATTTAAATTTGTTTAAATATTCCTACCTTCCATCAACGGTCAATGTATGTGATGCTACCCGCGGATATGGTCCGGCTCATATTATTGGGGGGGCCCGTCCGTCGGAAAGCTGTACATTGGATCGACAAATGTTGTAAGTTGGGTGGAACTCCCATGGGATCGGCTCATATTATTGGGGGATCCACATGGCGACCGTCCATCACAACTTAATATTGATGGGTCATCTTGACATGTCACTTTAAACGGCGTCATATTATTGGGCCCTTATTGGACATGAGGTAAATACATGGGGGTTGCTTTGGAAGCAATTGGGCTCTACCTTTTGAGAATTATGGTTGGCTGATATTATTCGGGACCATAAGTTTGTCAATTGGACTCCATGTTCTCACTAAGGAAAAGTTTCCCGTTTTCACTAGAGGGTGGTGAAATCGTTAAAATAGTGGGAGTGAGATTCATAAAATTAAATTCGCCTATTTTATGTCTTAGTAAATTGCTTAAACAATCATTGATATTTGTCTGTTTCATCTCAGTAATCCACATATTTCTGTTCTCCAACAAAACAAACTTATTGGCGCAAACAAATACAGAATGATTCCATAAGTTAAGATTGTCCTAAGTTCGGAAAAGATTTTCTAAGTGTTAGAAAAGGCTTCTCCGAAAACAGCCCCGGCTGATGTAACTAGAGAAATGGTTGGACCATGATCTCAAGGCAAAATGTTACATACAAAATTGGACAAGTCTAAACAAGTTTGCCATCACTGCAAGAAACCCGGTTATTGGAAACGTAACTGCAAGGAATACCTCGAGCAGTTGCGAACTGCAAAGGGTATGTTATACATTGAAATAAATATTTTTTACTACTTCTTGGGTATTGGATACCAGATGTAGATCTCATATTTGCAATGAGTTGCAAATGATGATAAGAAGTAATAGGCTAAGGATGGGTGAGACCCAGTCAAGGCTCGGGAATGGTTCCAGAGTTAAATCCATAGCTATGGGAAATATTTATTTAAATTTTGCAGAACGGTTTTAAGTTACTTCTAAGAGATGTTTTATTTGTTCCGGATTTGATTAAAAACATTATTTCTGTTTCTATGCTAGATAGAGATGGTTATTCTTGCAATTTTGTGAATGGGATTTGCAATATTTACAAGAATGAATGTTTGATTGGAAATGGACAACTTGAAAACGATCTATATAACTTAAAACTAAAAGACGTTCCAATAAATTATGTTGATAAACCGGCGACAACAAACAAAAGGAAAATCAATAGTCAAAACCCGGCAAACCTTTGGCACGCTAGACTGGGTCATATTTCCTCAAGGAGGATGAACAAGCTAGTGGGAGAGGGCATGTTTAATATGTCTGATATTAACTCTCTACCTACTTGTGAATCCTGCCTAAAAGGAAAAATGACTAAATCACCTTTTAAGGGGAAGCCTGAGCGTAGTCAAAATCTATTGGATTTGATCCATACAGATGTTTGTGGACCATTTAGAGTTGGGACTCAATATGGTCACACCTACTTCATTACCTTTACTGATGATTATTCAAGGTATGGGTATTTATATTTAATGAAATATAAGTCTGAAGCATTTGAAAAGTTCAAAGAATTCAAGGCTGAAGTAGAAAACAAGTTAGGTAAAAGTATTAAAGCACTTCGATCGGATCGAGGTGGAGAATACTTGAGTACCGAGTTTTTGGACTATCTGAAAGAGAATGGGATTCTCTCTCAGTGGACTCCTCCTATGACACCACAGCTTAATGGTGTATCGGAGCGTCGTAATCGAACTTTGTTGGACATGGTTCGATCTATGATGAGCTTCACTGAGCTTCCACCTTCGTTTTGGGGCTATGCGCTTGAAACGGCGGTATTGTTGTTGAACAACGTCCACACTAAAGCAGTAGACAAGACACCATACGAGTTATGGAATGGCAAAGCTCCTAAGTATTCGTACTTGAGGATTTGGGGATGTCCTGCTTACGTGAAGCGGACAGTGGGAGATAAGTTGGATAGTCGATCCAGCTTATGTTATTTTGTGGGGTATCCGAAGAATTCAATCGGATATTATTTCTATTATCCTGCTGAAACAAAGGTGTTTGTTTCAAGGAATGCCACCTTCTTGGAGAAGGAGTTCTTATTGGATAAGAAAGGCGAGATGATGGAACTCGAAGAAATTCGAGAAGAACCCGAAATACAAAATAACAATCCCACACCTCAGGAACCATTGCTGGACACGCCTGCACCTAGAAGATCCGAGAGGACTTCTAGACCTCCTGTTCGATATGGTCTTCTTCTTGAAGGGGATCAAGATGAACCCGACATTGGATGTGATCCAAGAAACTTCAAGGAAGCAATTTCTGATGCGGATTCAAATTTATGGCTTGAAGCTATGCAGTCAGAATTGGATTCGATGCATACAAACCAAGTCTGGTCTTTAGTAGATCCTCCCGATGGAATTGTTCCAATAGGGTGTAAATGGATCTACAAGAGAAAGCTTGGGCCTGATGGTAAGGTATTGACCTACAAGGCGCGATTGGTGGCGAAAGGTTATACTCAAAGGCAAGGAGTTGACTATGATGAAACCTTTTCACCAGTTGCAATGTTCAAGTCCATAAGAATCCTTATTGCCATAGCTGCATGGTATGACTATGAGATATGGCAAATGGATGTGAAGACTGCTTTTCTTAATGGAGACATTAAGGAAGAAATCTATATGAAGCAGCCTGAGGGGTTCACATCCATGGGAAGCGAGCATAAGGTATGCAAGCTTCAGAGATCAATATATGGTCTAAAACAAGCATCAAGAAGTTGGAACCAGAAATTTGATGAAACAATAAAAGATTTTGGTTTCATCAAGAACCCGGAGGAACCATGCGTGTACAAGAAAGTAGTTAAGGATGCTGTGACATTCTTAGTACTTTATGTTGATGACATCCTACTCATTGGGAATGATGTAGGGATGTTGCAGTAAACAAAGATATGGTTATCAGGTAGATTCTCGATGAAGGATTTGGGTGAGGCATCCTACATTCTTGGGATACAGATCTATAGAGATAGATCTAAGAGAATGATAGGACTCACTCAATCAACCTACATCGACACCATATTGAAACGGTTTTCAATGGATGGGTCCAAGAGAGGACATCTACCCATGTGTCATGGAGTTTCTCTATCCAAGTCTATGTGTCTCAAGACTGATGAAGAGATAGAGAATATGACACATGTACCATATGCGTCAGCTATAGGTAGTATCATGTATGGGATGATATCTACCAGACCGGATGTAGCATTTGCTCTGAGTGTCACGAGCAGATATCAGGCTAATCCTGGTCAAATGCATTGGAAAGCCGTGAAGGACATTCTTAAGTACTTACGAAGGACTAAGAATATGTTCATGGTATATGGAGGACGAGATCTGAAATTGGAAGGCTATACCGACTCTAGCTTCCAAAGTGACGTGGATGACTCGAAGTCAACCTCTGGATTTGTGTTCATGCTCAATGGCATGCTGTCTCTTGGAAGAGTTCCAAGCAGGACACCACAGCGGATTCCACCACTGAGGCTGAATACATTGCAGCATCAGCTGCTGCTGAGGCCGTTTGGATGAGGAATTTCGTCCAAGAGTTGGGCGTCATTCCTGAATTTGTTGGTCCAGTCCCGGTGTACTGCGACAACACGGGTGCCGTTGCTCAAGCAAAGGAACCAAGGTCTCATCAAAGATCCAAACACGTACTGAGGAAATACCACATCATCCGGGAAATTGTGGAAAGAGGAGACATCACTGTCGAACGAGTGGCCTCTGCAGACAATATCGCTGATCCGCTTACTAAGCCCTTGCCAGGACCATTGTTTGAGAAACATCGTGAAGCAATGGGTCTACGTAGTATGACTAGTTGGCTATAGGGCAAGTGGGAGATTGAAAGAGTGGGTGCCCAGTGAGCCAACTTGTGGCTATGGGCTTTGATGACTCTTTGTAAAAACAATCTTTTGTTTAATGTAATTTACACTTTTATTAATGGCAATGACTTTATATTACTTCATATTGTTATATTGTGATATACTATTGTTGTTTTGATAAAGACCTTGAATATACCATAGTGTATGTAAGATGTGGTAGAACATGGAGATGTCTATCATGAAATACATCTTATAGTCACTGTATATTCTAAACTGTTCCTAGTCGATTGAGCCGTCCGATAATAAGGATAAGGATCGCTCGAGTTTGAGACTAGCATTTGCGATGCAGAGTACCACGTTTCATTGGTAGGGAACATGGAGATGTTCGAAGCATGCAAATGGATATTCATAGGATGAATAATCGAACTACCCTATCCGGACTTTCCAAGTGGTTATCACTTATCGAGTGGATGAAGTCCGCGGTTTTGGTTGTACACCATTAGTCCTTACGACTTGAAACATCATGGAGACTCTATATGCTAGTACTGTGCTTTGACTCGTTTACCGACTCTATGGGGGTCATCAGGTGTCGAGATTGGGTACAGTTACAACACATATAGGAGTCGATGCATTGTTGTCAAAGATTCACCACATACTTGCGAGTGTGGATATCCTATGCGATCTGAGGAGATATTAGTGTGACGAATCTCTGGCCAGAGTACTTGATGTGATTTAAGAAATGGTTTCTTAGTAGCACATGCGATGTCACTAATTTGATCTTCAAGATGTATTGCATAGTTATCGAATCTTGAGCGACTCTCGATATACCAATGGTTGTTGATTCGATCGGGATATATGGATGAAGGGACCGTACTGTACGCTAACCAAAATCTACTGGTTCTTGTAGGCACTATCAGTGATACCTAGGGAATCATGGGGCGATGTTGCTAGGCGCTTTACCATGATTCGATGGGCAAGTCGGAAATCGTTGTTCCGAGTCACAAGGAGTTGTGAGCCCACGGCTAGCTGTATCCCTGAACCATTGAGGGTCACACAGTGTAATGGAGTTTTAATCCCCGTTGAGATAGTTAAATTTAAAGAGTTAAATTTAATGAATAAAGAAGTTGGACTTCTTAATTAAGAGTAAGGGAGTAGGATTTCCTAAAATGACATAGGGATGGGCATTTTTGGAAACCACTGAATTCGGATTCAGGAAAATTTATTTTGACTTTAAAATGTGCAGAAATGGTTTCTGTGCACATTGGTGAAATCGGTTCATCAATCGGAGTCACGATGAATTTTATATTAATTTCTGAACGTGCGGCTTTGCTTGTCGGGCCCTAACTTATGACTAATGGGCCCTAAGGTGTTAGTGGCCTGCATTATAAATAAGTTATTGCAGTACAGAAATTAGACACAACAGGTCATTATTTTGAGAGCAGAATTTCGAAACCCTAGCCTCTCTCTCAAACATATTTCGGCCGCCCCCCTTCACTCTGTCAGAGAAAATTCCGGTCTGTGATTTTGAATTGCAGTCAGGAATAACGAATCAGATTCGTTTAATCTCTTCGCAGAAAAACTTCTGACAGATTTTCTAGTGCAATCTGTCAGAGGGATTTAAACCTCATTCGTGGACCTGATTGAAGGAGTTCATCGGTTCCAGGGAGAGACAACAAGAGCAGATTAATTCTGTTGGTGTCCATTAATCTCGCTTCGAGATTGAAGGTAAAATTTAATTAATTGTTATTTGAATTTTACATACACAATAATTTAATCGTTGAATGGTTGATACCCACACCATGGAATTGTTCCATGATAAAATTTTTAAACTTCCGCTGCACCGGGTATCAATCGTGATTGATCTGAACGCCAGTTTTCCAACACAGAGGAGGACTGAGATAGATTTGATGATTGTGGTATCCTAACCCTTTTGATAATCAGATATGTCTCGAAGACCAAGACGACCTCCTCTTAGACCACAGGTTCCTACTCCTATACCAGAGCAGACAATTCATACTTCTCTGCCGGAACAGATAGTGGTAACACCGATAGTACCTCAAGCTGCAGTTCCGAGCACTGAACAGGGAAGTACCTCTCGAGATATGACAGATATGACTTCCACTCCAATGGAAACATTATTGAAAAGATTTCAATCATACCATCCGCCTAATCTGAACGGTACTGAAAATGCAGTTGTATGTGAAGGATGGCTCGATGACATGGAGATGTTGTTTGATTCGCTTGATTATGGTGATGAGCGGAGAGTCAGATTAATTGGGCATCAGTTGCATGAGGTTGCGAAGAGCTGGTGGTCCACGACCAAGAAAGCTTTGGAGCGTAGAGGAACTGTACTGACGTGGAATGTCTTCAAAACTAAGTTTTACCAACGCTTCTTTCCAGTGTCTTACCGCAAAGATAAAGGTGCAGAATTTGCGAACCTGAAGCAGGGAAACTTAAATATTGAAGATTATGTTGCAAAATTCACGACATTGCTACATTTTGCTCCACATGTTGCTGATAGTGATGAGGCTATGGCTGATCAGTTCATTAATGGACTGACTCCGAAAGTCTTTACTTTGGTGAACACAAGGCGACCAAATAATTTTGCTGATGCTTTGAACAGTGCCAAAGGAGCGGAAGCTGGTTTGATACAACAGCGAGGAGCTTCGTATATCGCTCAGCCTCCGAGACAGTCACAAACCTCAGCTCCAATCTCGCAACAACCTCCTCGATTTGAAAGTGGTGGCTGCAGCAGTGGCAAGAAAGGATTTTTGCAAGCTCGAGGAAAACAGTTTAAAAAGTCAGGGAGCAGTTCTTCGAGTTCCAGTGGCACGAAATAGAAGTCAGGAGTGTTTTGTAACAGTTGTGGTGGAGGTCATCCAACCGATCAGTGCCGAGGTGTATCTGGGAGGTGCCATATATGCCATCAGACTGGCCATTTTGCGAGGGTGTGTCCTCAGAGAGGTTCTGGACAGTCACGAGGTGCAGAGTCATCATGATTAGTGGCTCAACCTGCGAGGCAAGCCTCTTCTGTTCATTCCTTTCAACCATCACATCCACAGCAACAGCCAAGGCCAGGGGGAAGTTAGACAGGCAGTCAGCCACAGAGACAACAGGCTCATGTCTTTGCATTGACAGAGGAATAGGCACAGGGAGCACCAGATGATGTGATTGCAGGTAACTGTTCTATTTGTGGTTATCCTGCATATGTATTGATAGATACAAGTGCATCCCATACGTTTATCTCTGCACGATTTGCTTCATTACATGCTTTGCCTGTTGAAACATTACCTGCTATAGTATATGTTTCTTCTCCTTTGGGGAAAGGTCTTATATCTATTCAGACAGTTAAGAATTTTTTGTTACAGTATGATGGTAATGAGATAGAGATAGATTGTTTTGTACTTGGTTTGTCTGATTTTGATTGCATTATCGGGATTGATATGCTAAACAAGTACAGAGCTATAGTAGACTGTTTCCAGAAGATAGTGAGATTCAGACCTGAGATGGCAGGAGAATGGAAATTCTATGGTAAGGGTTCTCGTGCTAAGATTCCTCTGATTTCTGTATTATCTATGACCCGACTTTTGCAAAAAGGAGCGGAGGGATTTATTGTATATGCAGTTGATGTTTCGAAAACTAGCCCGAACCTGGCTGATTTGTCAGTGGTTAGTGAATTTGCGAATGTTTTCCCTGATGAGATTCCAGGACTACCTCCGTACCGTGAAATTGATTTCAACATAGAACTGGCCGATTTCTAAAGCACCTTATCGAATGACACCAGTGGAATTGAAAGAGTTGAAAGATCAGTTGGAAGATTTACTGGCCAAGGGATACATTCGACCCAGTGTTTCTCCTTGGGGTGCTCCAGTATTATTTGTTCGAAAGAAAGACGGTTCAATGAGATTGTGCATCGACTACCGACAACTGAATAAGGCAACGGTAAAGAACAAATACCCTTTGCCTCGTATTGATGATTTATTTGACCAATTGCAGGGTTCTTCTGTGTATTCCAAGATCGATCTGAGATCTGGATATCATCATCTGAGAGTTAGGGATTCTGATATTCCGAAAACTGCGTTCAGAACCAGGTATGGCCATTATGAGTTTATATTTATGCCGTTTGGTTTGACAAATGCTCCAGCTGTGTTTATGGCTTTGATGAACCGTGTGCTTCAAAAATATCTCGACGATTTTGTGATAATTTTTATTGATGATATTCTGATATATTCAAAGAATCTGATTGATCATTCAGAGCATTTGAGAACTGTGTTGAAGATTCTGAGATCTGAGAAACTGTATGCTAAACTGTCAAAATGTGAGTTTTGGCTGAAACAGGTTGTATTTCTTGGACATATCATATCTGGAGATGGTATAGCTGTTGATCCAAGTAAAGTCGAGGCAGTGATCAGTTGGCCGAGACCAACAACTGTTCCTGAGATACGTAGTTTCATGGGTTTGGCTGGGTATTATCGCCGGTTCATTAAAGATTTTTCTAGTATTGCGAAGCCGATTACTCAGTTAACTCAGAAGAATGCTCCATTTATCTGGTCTGAAGCCTGTGAATCCAGTTTTATTGAGTTGAAGAAGCGATTGACCAGTGCACCAGTCTTGACAATTTCTTTAGGTACTGGTGGTTTCACTGTTTACTGTGATGCATCTCATCGAGTTTTGGGATGTGTATTGATGCAACGAGGGCATGTGATTACTTATGCCTCGAGACAGTAGAAGCCTCAAAAGACCAGATATCCGATTCATGATCTTGAATTGGCCGCCATTGTATTTGCTTTGAAGATTTGGCGACATTATTTGTACGGGGAACAGTTTGAGATCTATTATGATCACAAGAGTCTGAAATATTTGTTTTCACAGTCAGAATTGAATATGAGACAGCGGATATGGCTTGATTTGCTTAAATATTTTGATTGTGAAATTAAATATTATCCGGGAAAATCGAATGCAGCAGCTGATGCATTGAGTCGAAAGGTATGTTCTTTGTCCTTATCGACGATTGGTGTATCACATTTGATTGAAAACTGTTGTCTATCTGGACTAGTATTTGATACGAATTATCAGCCTCTTCGACTTTATCAAATCCAAGTTGAACCAAAATTATTAATGCGAATCAGAGAAGCACAGAAACTTGATCAGAATGTGCAGAATTCAATTGAGAAAGTCCGATCAGGGCATGTATCTGAATACCAGGTTCGAGATAATCTTTTGTATGTAAACAATCGCCTTGTAGTGCCTGATATTTCTGATGTGCGACAACAACTACTGAAAGAGGCGCATTGTAGTCGTTATAGTATTCATCCTTGAGGTAGGAAGATGTATAACGATTTGAAGACTCGATATTGGTGGAAACCAATGAAGTCCGATATCACTGATTTTGTGTCTCGATGTTTGAATTTCCAACAGGTGAAGGCTGAAAGAAAGAAACCTCCTGGTTTGTTATAGAGTTTATCAGTGCTGGAATGGAAATGGGATCATATTTCCATGGACTTCGTGACGAAGTTACCTCGATCTTCTAGAGGTTGCGATTTTATCTGGGTGATTATCGACAGATTGACGAAGTCAGCGTGTTTTATTCCTTATCGTATGACATATAGACACGATCAGATGGCAGAGCTTTATGTTCGAAAAGTTGTCAGATTGCATGGAGTGCCGAAGTCTATTGTATCAGATCGTGATCCTCGATTTACATCTCACTTCTGGCACAGTTTACAGAGTTCTTTGGGTACTCAGTTACACTTGAGCACAACCTATCATCCACAGACAGATGGAAAATCTGAGCGTACCATTCAGACCTTGGAGGACATGTTGAGAGCTGTGGTGCTTGATTTTGGCACTAGTTGGCAAGATTCACTACATCTTTGTGAATTTTCGTACAACAACAGCTATCAATCGAGTATTGAAATGGCTCCGTTTGAAGCTCTGTATGGTAGAAGGTGTCGATCACCTCTTTTCTGGGATGATATTTCAGAGGTACCTGACATTGGACCTGATATAATTCGAGATATGATTGAACAAGTGAAGCTTATTCAGAAGAGAATGAAGACATCACAGGATAGACAAACGAAGTATGCCAATATCCGACGTCGACCTTTGTCTTTTGAACAAGGGGATAGGGTGTTTCTGAAGATTTCTCCATTCAGAGGCACTGTACGATTTGGCAAGCGAGGGAAGTTGTCTCCACGATATATCGGTTCGTATGAAGTTCTGGAGAGAATAGGCAATCTTGCCTATCGACTAGCTCTTCCTCCATCCTTATCTGGAATACATGACGTCTTTCATGTATCCATGCTTCGGAAATATCTTGCTGATGAATCTCATGTGCTTCAATCTGATGAGGCTGAACTCGATGAAACCTTGAGTTATTTTGAAAAGCCAATTCAGATACTTGATCGTAAGGAGAAGCAACTTCGAACAAACCGCTTGTGAAAGTCCAGTGGAGTCGTCATGATATTGAAGAAGCTACTTGGGAGACGGAATCAGATATGAGGAAACGATTTCCAGAAATGTTTCAATGATGTGAGTTCTTCGTTAATTTTCTGTTATGTGATTTCGAGGACGAAATCATGTCTTAGTGGGGGAGAATTGTAACGCCCGGAATTATTTAATTTTAATCCGAGAATATTTAATTTGGGAATATTTGGAGTTTTGATTTAAATTCTAATATTCTTAAATTATTTAGGATTGAAATTGAATGAATTGAGAAATTGAGGACCAAATTGCAATTTTGGAAGACTTGAGGGGCCTAAGTGCAATTATTGGAAAGTTGTTGGGACACTTGTTTGATTCATGCATGTTCACGTGTATAATATCAATTTTCATCAGAAAATTAGAGAAGGAACCGAGAGCAAGACCAAAGGAACCCAAGTTTCTTCTTCATCTTCCAATTGCCGTATCTTTTGTTTCGGGTATCCGATTTCGATTCCGAAAGATGTTTTGGAATCCTTGCAAGAAGTCCTTCGAATTGATGTAAGTTTTCTCTTAGTTCATTATAATTTGGGAATTCGAAAATGACAGAGATCAGAATTGTGTATGAATTGTTGTTATTGAAATTCTATGTTGTGTTTTGTTGAAGTTGGGTTGAAGATGGTTGTTGTATCCATTTCTTATGAAGTCTCAGCAAGTATTGCAACATTTCTATTCTATATTTTGCTGGTTTTGATTGAAATGCAGCTGGTATCATTATAGAAGGGTTGTAGTTGAGTTCGGGATTGCCGACTTTAACCGTTACGCCGTCAAACTTATGATTTGAGGCTGTTTTGCTATTGTATCTTGGACTAAGATGTTGTTGGGTTGTAGCTGATGATTACTTGGTTTATATGCTGTGATTTCAGTTCATAAACAGGGCACTTCAACCCAATAATCTCAACTTCGAAACTGATAAAAGAAAGAACAAGGTTGGTAGCTTTCTGCCTTGAAGTTTGGTTGAAGCTTGAACAGATTTTGAGATAGGTTGGTGATTGTATTGTACAGATTTTGACAAGCTAGAAGACACCTTGAAACCTCGCATTCGAAAGGTAAAAGTGAACTAGGATTCGAATGGGATTATAACTCGAGATGGTTTGTATCGAGTTCCCTAAATCACATACTTATTTGCTTAATTGCTTTTATATGCTCTTCTTTGAATTGTTGGATGAGTCTTTGATGTTTGTGAATGCTATTATGATGATATATATTGCATTCATCTTGTAAGACTTATTCTTTGATTTTGAAATGAACGGAAACGTTCGATTAGATGATTTGAGGGATTATATATGTATGGCCTGGGTGGTTGACTTAGCCTAGTGTCTGATTTACATATATGATGGATTCAAAGTCTAGAGAAGCAAGATAAGTAGCCCCACCTCGATCGGGAGAGTCGGTGGTTAGTTATGATATCTTCTTCTCGGGATCCCAAACGATGAACTAAAGAACCTTGTTTTAAAACATGCATTGTAGCTATTTTTATATCATGAATTTGATATATGCTTTGCTATGTATGTTTAGTTGCTTTTACTGGGAAATATATTTCTCACCGGAGTTATCCGGCTATTGTTGTGTTGTATGTGTCATGGCAATAGGCGGGAGTGGAACAGGGCAAAAGAGAACTTGAAGAACAAGGGATGAGGAGAATAGCGTGATGATCCGAGTTTAGATGGTTTGTGTGAGCTGTCAATGTTAGAGTTGAGTTCAAAAAAAAAAAACATGATCTTGTTATAGTTACATGTACTAAGATTTGTTGGCTATGAGTTTGATGTATTACTTATATGCTCAAGACCTTAGTTGATGTATATTACTTCACTTCTTAGGACTTGAACTGTTGTTGTATACAATGCTTCTTGTTTGATATGTTAGCCTATCTTGAATTGATTTTAAGGCTTTGTTATGATTTATTTCTATCAACTTGATCATGTTAGAATGCATGATAGCTTAGGATTTGGAATAGGCTTTGTATGAGTTGATAGTAGTTGATAAAGGAATAAGAAACAGATTTTGACAGCAAAAATTGCACCAGATGGATTTTTTGGAAAATGAGCTCGCTCGATCGGGTGATTCCTGCCGATCGAGCGAGGCCTTAATTTTGAAGGCAGAACTTTGAGCATTTTGTGCTCGCTCGATCGGTAGAAAGTACCCGATCGAGCGAGGACATGGATTTGAGAACAGAGAGGTGAGCAAACTTGGCTCGCTCGATCGGTGAAATATGTCCGATCGAGCGAGGCCACCTTTGAACTTACCCGAGAGTTGGGCTTAAGTGCTCGCTCGATCGGTAACTTTTTACCGATCGAGCGAGGTGCTTCATTTTTGGAAAAAAAAAAAATTTTTTTACTTTATTTAGACTTTGATTCTTTGTCTATTATTTACAATGATTTGATTAATGAGAGATTAGAACTCGGGTCGTCACAAATGTGAGTATATATTGCACTTTTACAAATTAATTTCTTCAATTATACATGTTATTATTCATTCAATCAATATCACTTTAACTATATAATCATAAAAGTTTTAGAAAATATGTTATTTGAAAACACACAATTATATATTATTTATAAATTATATCCCATCAATTATATATTTTCTATTAAATTGATAAAATGAAGAATAAATAAACATATATACAAAAAGACTTCATTTTTTTAGTAGTTTGCAATTTAAATATATACGAAATATTAAAATCTAATCTATTGTGATAATATGATTAATAAAAACTAACGCATCTTAGGAATTTTTGACTCCTGCCATTGAAAAAGAAAAACTATTATTATAGAAATATTTTTTTTATTTTTAAATTTTTATTTTTTTTAAAATAAACCCTCCCCCAAACCTAAATATGACATTTTTTTTATACGAATAAAGAGTAAATGATGAAAGAGATATCACATGAAAGTTATTGAAGATGAGGAACAAACACAAACCAACTCACTACATGTTGAATCAATGATCTAGTTTCCTTTTCTTACTCGCTGGTTGAGACCAATTGATCTTTGTTATAGCAGAATCAGGTTGATGAACAAAAGCTTGGAGATCATCAATTAATTGGTTGTCATTCAAAGCAGAGATGAGCATCCTTCGTGAATTTTCTTAAATGAAATTTTGTTCCACAACTACATCAAGAAAAATCAACAAACCATCATAATAGTTATTGATATTCAACAAGCCAACAGGTTTATTATGGATATTAAGTTGTGCCCAAGTAACAACATAAAAAATTTCTTTTAAAGTACCAAAACCACCCGGTAAGGCAATAAAAGCATCAGAATTTTCTATCATTTTAGTTATTCTCTCGTACATTGATGAAACTTTCAACTCTTCCCCAACCGTAACACCTATAATATTTCTTTCAGCTAAAGCTGTAGGAATAATACCCAAAACCTGACTACCTCCAAGATGAGCTGCTGTTGAAATAGATCCCATTAGCCCAATATTGCCTTCCCCATATACCAAGTGAATTTTTCTCTCTGCTAACTTTTTTCCAAGATTAATTGTTGCATCAACAAATATTTCATTCTTTTTGGTACTAGAACCACAAAAAACACAAACATTTTTCAATTTTTGTGAAGAAGATCCTGCCATGTTTTTTTTTTCTGCAAAAATATAGAGACAATTGAGGGATTTTTATAAGGAAAACAAGAAATACGACTTGTAGCACTAAGTCGCGTCACGCCCAAATTACCCAACTCAATAGATAAACAAGAATATGTAGTAGTGTGAGTAGGGATCGTTCCCACGAGGAAAGGAAAATTTAATGTGTTCTAAATAAAACCAAAGGGGGTTTTTGAGTTTTGGAATTAACTACTAAAAATTTAAGCAATTAAAAAAGTAATATTATCACTATCATGCAAGATCAAAAATTAAATTGGCGAAATCAATAAGAGACAAGCCTTGGTATCGGTCGACTACACCCTTGATATTCATTCATTCAATCATCGATTCCCTAAAGATAATTAATTCTATCAAATATTCATCATTGAAAATCAAATTCTTGTTTCACCTTAAGCTTAGTTAATTAGACACAAGCGTTTGAGATTAACCCTTACCAATAAATTAACCCGGATTCTAGCGATCTAGATTTAAATTCAAGGTAGCATTCAAACAAGTAAAACTGATGAACCTAGACAACACATGCACCAGCGGATGTATTTAGCCTAGTCAAGAGTTGTTCCTATGATTTAATAAATTCAACAGCAGAAAATATCAAACGTAGTTGCTTCGCAAATTAGTTAATTAAAACAATTACGGATTTGAATTCTAATTTAGTTGTAGTTTGCATAGCAAAATCCTAAGATGGCCAATCTGAAAATTTCACATACAAACACTCAATAGGAATTAAACACTGAAAATCAAATTTCATGAATAAATTATATCAAGGTTTCGTCTCCCTCTACCAAGTATAAAAGTTTAGCTACAACGATTCATCAAAAACTCAAGAAAAATTCAAAAGAAAGGAAAAAAACTTGAGAGAGAGTTGTAATACAAAACCTAGCCGCCTTAGAGATATGCCAAAGTGCGAAAATTATCTCCCAAAAATGGAATAAAAACCTAATAAAAACTAGAGTCTAAAATAAAAGAGTTTTCAAAATTACAAAGTTTTTCCCGAACAGACTAGCGTGCTCGATTGCGTGAGTATGCAGGATCGAGTGCATGAAAAGTTGCGAACATATTGCCTTGAAAATTCCTCGGCCGTGCTCGATCCTATGAACTGGCCGGATCGAGCGCATGAAAAGTGAGGAGCCTACTGTCTTAAATCTTCAGATGTCGCGCTCGATCCTATGAGTCCGTCCGATCGAGCGCATGAAGCAAAAAATCCGATTTCTTCTGAAAACTTGATAATTCCTACACATTAAACCCGGGAGAAAATTATGTAGCTCAATGCATGCATGAAACAAAACTAAGATAAAACATGAACAAAGACATATGAATGTATGCAAACTACTAACAAAATAACATTAAAATACGCAGACAAAACACGACTATCAACGACAGAAATAGGAATACAGCTGTGAACAGAATGATGAAAACAGTAAAAATAATAATATATAATAACATACATGCATATATACAGTGATGTGATTGTGGCTCACAGTGTTCCTCTGGTTTACGTCCAGAAACGGATTCAATATTTATGAGTTGAGGGTTGACTTACCATCCAATTTTCTTATAAATTGGAAAATAGGGTCTTTTTTAGTCAGATTTCCAAGACTATTATCATGACGCTGCTTTTGAAATAGTTTCCATAAACGGAGAAGTTGAACTTGTACATCTCCACTAGAATGCGTCTCAAGAGTCAATGAGATGTCATCTAAAGACTCTTTACTCATTTCATTCTTAATGAAATCAATTTTATCTTCTCTATTTGTGAAAACATATCCCAAAGATCTGCATCGTCTGTCACAAGTCCATCTGGCACACTTATGACAAACATCTAACCTTTTTTCCCTCCTTTTCTTCGCATAGGTGCTTTTTCCTAGTCCATACATATTTCGAACAGGTAAGAATTTTGGAACTTTGCCACCTAATCGAACCTTGGCTTCAATTATAAGACAAATATCCTCCGGAATTCCTTTTTGCATAAGCATTCTCAATCTTTCACACCTTCCTTCATTGATCATTCTCAGAACTTTTTTAGAAACAGAAGAAGATAAATATTTTCCATGTTCTTTGATAGCTTCTTCCATTTTGAAAATAAAAAAAAAATTTATTTTTGGATCAGTTATTGTGGGAAACCAATGTAACCGATTGTAAGAGCCACGGAGTACCGTTATCCGTCACTTAATGGGGAAGTGAACTAATTTATGCAAAAATAAAATGAAAATATTAATAACAATTAAGTTGGATCATATAAAGGCATAAACTCTTCATCAAGAATTTCATTTTCTAAAAATGGTTTAAGTCTTTGCCCATTAAATTTAAATACATTATTATTTTTATGATTTTCAACATCAACAACACCATAAGGATAGATAGATTTAACAATATATGGTCCAAACCATCGCGATCTAAGTTTTTCTGGAAACAAATACAAGCGAGAATTGTAAAGTAAAAACTTTTGTCAAATTTCAAAAGATTTCCTCATAATATTTTTATCATAAAAGTTTTTTGTTTTATCTTTATAAATATTTGCATTTTTAGCTGTTTTCTTTGACAACAATTGATCTCCACATACCTCAGAATGAAAAAATTCAATGACACTACTTACCTCATTGTCGGGTATGCATCGTCGAAAAATTTGATCAGGACAATACTTAAACAAATAAGGATCATCCCAATAAATTTTTTTACTTCTTTCAAGATTTTATTTTTGTCTTGTGAACTCCAATGAGAAGACATTTTATTTGTCACAAGAAAATTTACAATATTAGCAAACCAATGCATAGTAGTAGCATAAAATAGTTGATCATCCGAAAAAATTTTATTTATTGTTATTTTGTTTTGAGATGATTCAGAAATTATTCTTGATAACTACATTTTCTTTTCCTTCTTTAAGTTTGTTTTCTTCAAATAATTTTGATTCAAAAATATTTTCCGAATCAAAATTTTCCACCAAACAAACATCAGATTGTTGATTTAAGTTTTCTTCTTGTATACATTCTTCCACGATAGTTTATATTTCATTATCATCTTCATCTTCATTAATACTTGTTGTTTACTTAAATTGAACACATTAAGTTCTAAATTCATATTTCCGAAAGACAATTTTATTATTTCATTTCGACAATTAATTACAGCATTTGAAGTTACGAGAAATGGACGTCCTAATATTACTGAAATTTCATTATGCACTTCTATTGGTTATGTATCCAAGACAATAAAATCCACATGATATATGAATTTATCGACTTGAACTAACACATCTTCTACAATACCTCTAGGTATTTTGATTGACCTATCGGCTAGTAAAAAAGTAACAGATGTAGGTTTTAAATCTCCCAACTTAAGCTTTTCATAAACTGAATAAGGAAGTAAATTCACACTTGCTCCCAAATCTAATAAAGCATTTTTAATTTTATTTTTTCCAATAATACATGAAATGTTTGGACAACCAGGATCTTTATATTTCAAAGTAAAATTATTTTGAATATTAGAACTTTTATTTTGAATAATAGAACATACTTGTTCAGTTAAAAATGCTTTCTTCTTTAAATGCAATTGTCTTTTCACAGTACATAAATTGAAACGACTCTAACTATACTTTAAATTAAACTAAATAAAAATATGGGTTTTCAAAAAAATTCTGCATGACCTCTCTATATATATTCAAACCCGCCTGTCCCAGACATCAAATAAAACAAAATAAAATAAAATCAACAACTGACAACAATAAATAAACTAGACCGAGGAAATGAACGTAATCTGAAAAAAAAGAGTTCGACACTTCAAATCTCCAAAGGTTAAACGATTAGATAATTACATGCTTATGAATAAATCTAACATTCCTTACATGTGCAAGTGTCCAATCAACAAAATGAAAGACTATAAAATGATAAAATAAACTTTTGCGGAAGGCTAGCATAGGTCGAAGGGATGTGTCATGCCCACATCGCAGTCCACTCGATAGTCTTGCCCCTCGATCTTAAAGATGACTTATACCTGCCTGAAAACAAATAAGTGTAGTGAATCTAAAAGACTCAGCAAGAATATGGGGGGGGGGGGGATAACGAGTACTACGTAAATACAAGCACACACAGATTAAAAATAGCTTGATAATAAAGTACTTTGTGCCCTTAATTTGAATAAAATGTACTTCTAAAATGAGAGAACATGAACATAACATATGCATGGCTAAGTCATTTATAATCAATGAAACTGCATAAACTGTATGTAAATCTGTAACTGTAACTGTGAACTTAGATCCTTGATTGTGACTCTGTGATTTCGATCATGATCATGACTGCAGTGCACTATGCCGCAAGGAGGTCAAGATAAAACCCAACCCAATCTTGCCCTGAATTGGTAAGGGAGGCCAAGATATCTCTCAGCCCCACACGAACACGTTCTAAGGTAAGGAAACCCATAATTAATTGGTAAGGGAGGCCAAAACGTCTCCCAACCCCACACATACACGTGAATAAATATAGTTACAACCATCTCACTTCGTTCAAAATATTTTCTTTCCTTTTTGATTCTTAGACTTAGCATGAATATTTAGGTGTAATGAACTTGTAAATATTTAATCAATAATAATGCAAAATACTCACACAAAAATGACCGGGATGGTGATCTAGGAGCCAAACCAAAGGGTGAGAAATCTAAACCATAATGAATCGCCTAGGACAAATTCGAACGGTTCACCCGTAAAATTTGTAACTTGCTCGATTCTTAATCAAAAAGGATTCCGCTTGAACCCACGACTCCATGAAACTTAGAAAAAAATATAGAAGTCATCCTCGAATCATTATTCATATCCAATCATTTTATAAAAATCCAATTCCGGGCAGCAACCTATTACTTCAAAATTCTGCACACATTCATTCAAAAATCTAGAACATCAACAAAACTTAACCGAATTAATTCCCGCTTGAACCGACATAATCCCGACATCGAAAACAAGTTCCAGATCCGAGCCCATAACAAAATACCACATTTAGTCCTGACTTAGACATATATTTCCGGACAACCACCTCTTTATAGTTCAAAATTTGCACTTAGCCATTCGAGCGCCTAGAACTCGACCAAAACTTATCCAAATTGATTCCCGCTTGAACCGATGTAATCCCAACATCCTAGACCATTTTTGAACCCGAACCCTTACCCAAAACCCGAGTTTAAACCCTGTTTCAAAATATCTTCCGGACAGCCCACTCAACTTCAGAATTCTGTTCTAGTTACAATTTCAACCTCACCCAAAATTTGCTATATTTCTTCCAATCTTCCAAGACTCTAATCCTAGGACCAAGACCAATGTTCAACCTCATTTCCAACCCTTACAACTAACCTCAACCCAGCTCAACTTAACTCAATATGGCTGCCCTTAACCATGGATCAAAACCGAACCCAACCCCTTACAAAAAAAAACCGAAGTCTATCTCAACTCCGACTCAAAATCTATCATCAAGGCATCCTTTGCACTACCATGTGAACTAAATTTCACCCATGGTAGTTCCTAAACCACCATCCAAGCATCACAATCAACATAAATCGATCAAACCAAACATTACAAGTATAAGCAAGTTTTCTGAAAATTCGTAGTAATAGGGCATCAATGCCAACTTCATTTCAACTCAAAATCTTTCAAATCCTCATCAAGTAATTATAATATCGCATTTTTCCTTGAGCATAAAAGAATGCAAAACTCTCGACAGAGTTGGGAAAATCGAATAGGGCACTATATAATAAATTTCAAAAATAATGAAATGCAACAATAAACCAAACACACGACATAATAGATTTACGAGGTAAGGAAAATGAACCATATTCTTGCCTAGGCTAGAGAAAAACGAAATGCTCCAAAAAGCACAAGAAAAATGGAGATGGGAGAAGCTGAAATGGACGGCCAGTAGCTAGTCAAGCTTGCAAGGGTGACTTCGGCTGGCTGGTGGTGGTGGCAGGCGGCGGCGGTGGCGGAAAAGATTGGAAAAATGAAGAAGCCGATGGTGAGGGGAAGGAGAAATGGAGAGGATGTCGTGAGTGTGAGTGTGTGGCGTGAGAAATGAGTGTATCTTGAGTGTAAATTTTTGGGGTTAGGGTTATATATTAAATTGAGTGTGTAAGAGATAGAAAAAGTACTACACACTTTTAAAAAGTGCTAATCAAACTTAGCAGCTTTGACTCGCTCATTATTTCAGATAATTTATCATCAACTTCCTTATTTTTAGGACTCAAAGTATCATTTTTCTCAAAATTATCAGGATTTGAATCATTACTCTTTGAGTTTAACTGATCTTTGTTTTCATTACTATATGGATCATTAATTATTTTTCCACTTCTAAGAGTAATAATAGATTTTACTTGATCAAATTTATCTTGATTTTGATTTTTAGGATTTGGTTGTGGTTGAGATGGAAATTTTCCTTTTTCATGAATATTTAAGTGCAGATGCAAATTTTGCAAGAGTTTCTTTCAAATCATTCATAGATTGAATGTTTTGAATATTGATAGACTCTTGCTTTTGAATGTATGGATGAATTTCATCTTCAAAATTTTTTTCTTGGAGGTGGGATATAAGGAGCATAACTTTGATGATTTTGGTTATTTTGAAAAGGTTGTTGTGAAGGTTGTGCATTATTATCGTTCCTCCAACTAAAATTATGATGATTTCTCCAACCAGGATTATATTTTTGTGAAAAATGATCTAATATTGGTTTTTTAAAATTGTTAACATAATTTGCTTGTTCATGGAGACATTCTTTAAATGAAGGCAAAGTTGGACAATTTTTTGTGAAATGATCATGTGTATCACATATATGACAAACAATTTCTTGAACCTTTTTTAATTGATCACTCGTTTTAATCTCTAATGAATCGATTTTTCTTGTTGAAGATGCAAGTTTAGCTTGAATATCTACACCATCTTTAAGATGATAAATACCAACCCCATTTGTTGAATTATTGATTTTACTTGGTGGTTCAATTGAGCCTATATTATCCCAATTTTGAGCATTTTCTGCTAATGACTCCAAATATTCCATAGCTTCATTTGGGTTTTTTATCTTCAAAAGTTCCATTACACATGAATTCTATCATTTGCCTATCTTTAGGTATTAAACCTTCATAAAAGTGAGAAACTATCATCCATATTTCAAAACCATGATGTGGGCATGTATTAAGTAACTCTTTATATCTATCCCAACATTGATAAAATGTTTCCCCTTGTTTTTGAGAAAAAGTTGTAATTTATCTTTTAAAAGAGTTTGTTCTATGGGAAGGAAAAAACTTTTTAAGAAATTGTTGTTGCATTTCTTCCCATTATCTTATTGAACTTGATCTCAAATTTTGCAACCATGTTTTAGCTTTATCTTTTAAAGAAAAATGGAAAAGCTTTAATCGAACAATGTTCATGCTACAATTTTGATCATTATAAGTGTTGCAAACCTCCTCAAATTCTCTTAAATACAAATATGGATTTTCAGAATTGATAAGTGCATTTTGTGTGCATTAGTTTGTGATAGGTTTATGTATATTTTGTGTGCATTCATATTATTTTTATGTGTTTTTATGTGTTTTAGTGCATGTGTGTGTATTTCACTCTCCGGATTGATTTTGTAGGAAAATAGATTTTTGAAGAGTGAGTTATGGATCAGCTTTGGTCGAAAAATCAAATTTAATTTTAGAGAGATCCAAATCCAATCTCCTTTATTCAAAAAGTTCAAGATGTTTAGAAAATGTTGTCCAAATTTCAGCTCGATCCGATGGCTAGATCTCGAGATATGAATTTTTCAAAATCGTCGCTCGAAGCAGAAAATGTGAGGCGCGCGAGCAAGAATTGAACTCGCCCGCACGCGAGTTAAAATTCCAGAATTCTGCCTTTTACTGCACGCACGAGCAAAAATTCTTCTCCCCCGCGCGCGGGTTTCGGCGTCAGACTGTTCCGAAAAGTCCTTGTGTTGAAAGGAAATTAATTGGTATGGGTTCCGGACCATATAAATAGAAGATATATCACACTTTGAGGGGTTCCGAAGTTCCAAAACGCAGACAACACAAGGAAGGCGGCTTCAAGGCTTGGGAGAGAATATTTCTCTTTTCTTTTCTTCTTATTTTTATTTTTGAATTATTGTTTTCAATTCTTGAGTAGTTTATTTTTAACCAAGACGGCGTGTTTGGGCCGAACAAATTTATGTAGAAAACGTGGATGTTTATTTGGGATTTTTCAGAGTTGATTTTATTTTATTAATTTTCAGATTTATATTTGTCTTGTGAATAGTCTGATCAACTGTTTGCTTGCATGTTAATCGATTCCAAGTCGATAGAGGAGGTTTTGATTTTGATCACTTTGATAATCATCATATTGTAAAACCGACTAGAAATAGAATTCGGTTTCAATGTGCGGTTTAGGTGTAAACTGAATTTTCACAAATATTTAATGCACTCAAATTTGATTAGAATTATGAAAGATTAATCCGTCAATATTTGAGTAGGTTTGATTGTTCTAGAAATAGACCTTTGAACAAGATAGGAGAATTTCCGTAATTTAAGATTAAATCTGAATCCTGAATCGGCTACATGTTACATGATTTGTTCGGTACCTGCGTGTGTCTTGGTTGGCTCGTTTTAATTAAATTTCCTTTCAAATATTTTAATTCTTATTTTTTAAGCAGTTTTTATTTATAAATTCTTATTTTATTTAAATCAAATTTCTCTTTATGATTTTGTCTAGATTAAGTAAAATAATTAATTCTTGAGAATTGACTGCAGTTCCTGTGGGATCGATACTTGGACTCTCTGTCCACTTTTGAAAGAGTAGGTGCCATATTAGCCAACTTGTGGCTAAGGGCTTTTATGACTCTATGTATAAACAATCTTTGTTTAATATAATTTACATTTTTTTATATTGGCATTTACTTTATCTTTTATCATATTATTATGTTGTGACGTACTATACGATGTTTAGATAAATACCTTGAATATACTAGAGTGCATGTAAGATGTGATAGTATACTTGGATGACTATCATGAAACACATCTTATAAGCACTATATATTCTAAATAGTTTCTAGTCAATTGAGCCATCCGCAAATAAGGATAAGGATCGCTCGAGATTGAGACTAGCATTTGTGATGTTGAGTACCACGTTTCATTGGTATGGAACATAGAGATGTTCGAAGCATGCAAATGGATATTCATATGATGGATGATCGAACTACCCTTTTCGGATTTTCCAAGTGGTTATCATTAATTGAGTGGATAAGTGCGCGGTTTTGGTTGTACACCATTAGTCCTTACTACTTGAAACATCATGGAGACTCTATATGCTAGTACTGTATTTTGACTCGTTTACCGACTCTATGAGTGTCATCAGGTGTCCAGATTGGGTACAATTACGACACATATAGGAGTCAATGCTTTGTTGTCAAGGATTCACCACACGCTTGCGAGTGTGGATATCCTATGCGATCTGAGGAGATATTAGTGTGACAAATCTCTGGCCAGAGTACATGATGTGCTTTAGGTTACTTGATTTCCTAGTAGCACATGAGATGTCACTATTAGATCTTCAAGATGTATTGCATAGTTATCGAATCTCGAACGACTCTCGATGTACCAATGGTTGCTGATTCGATCGGGATATATGGATGAAGAGACCGTACTGTATGCTAACCAAAACCTACTGGTTCTTGCAGGCACTATCAGTGATACCTAGGGAATCATGGGGCGATGTTGCTAGGCGCTCTTACCATAATTCGATGGGTAAGTCGGAAATTGTTGTTCCAAGTCACAAGGAGTTGTGGGCCCATAACTAGCTGTATCCCTGAACCATTGAAGGTTACACAAGTAATAGATTTCTAATCCCCGTTGAGATAATTAAATTTAATAAGTTAAATTTAGCAAATGAGAAGTAGTACTTCTTATTAAAGAGTAGAGGGAGTAAGATTTCCTAAAATGACATAGGGATGCCATTTTTGGAAATCACTGAATTCGGATTCAGAAAATTTATCTTGACATTAAAATATGCAGAAAAGGTTTCTGTACACATTGGTGAAATTGGTTTATCAATTTGAGTCACGATGAATTTTATATTAATTTCTGAACATGCGGGCTTTGCTTGTCAGGCTTGAACTTATGACTAATGGACCCTAAGATGTTAGCAGCGCATGTTATAAATAAGTTATTGCAGTACAGAAATTACATACAACAGCTCATAATTTCGAAAACCTAGAGTGCACTCTCCTAGGGCTGGCCGAAATTTTGTCTCCCAAAATTCGAAAATATCAGTCTGCAATTTTCGAAATTGCAATCTGATTTAACAGATCAAATCTGTTAATTCTCTTCGTAGAAAACTTCTGATAGAATTTCTAGTGCAGTCTGTCAGAGGGATTAAGAATTCTGTTCGTGGACCTAATTCAGGAGTTGATCGAGCGAGTCATCAGTTCTTGGGATTTACAACAAGAGCAAATTTAATCTGTTGGAGTCCATAAATCAAGCCATAGCTTGAAGATGTAAAATTATAAATGTTATTATTATTTTACTTGTTTAATTTTAATCGTAAGGATTTGATGCCCATGATCTGGAATCGTTCCAGATCAAAAAATAAAAATTTTTAAACTTCCGTTGCTCCGGGTATCAAATTGACTGATCTAAAAACGTGATCCAACAACTTTACTATTACTTGACCTGGTACGCTTGCTAGTAGATTTATATCACATCGATTTAGCCGGTCAAGTTTTTGGCGCCGTTGCCGGGGACTGTTTAGTTAATATTAGGATAGATTATTTGCTTGAGACTAGATATTTTATTATTTTTATTTATTTATTATTTATTATTAATTTTATTGTTTTTTACTTGTGAGGTACTTGGAGATGGATCATCGACAGGTGTTCACAAGGTTTGGTCAACAATACTTGGAGCCTTTCTATGCTTCTTGGGGGAGATTCAATGATTTGGCGAACAACATTCGATTGGATTGGATGAGATAACAAGAAGTTGGGTGGATTATGATGGATTGGATGAGATAACAAGAAGTTGGATGGATTATAAAGCTTTAGCCACTGGCAGTCACTTGTTCAGAAAAGATGATAACAGTGCGATGGACCTGTTAAATGATATGGCGGATTTCGACTACCATTGGCATTGTGATCCTTCACTGCAGGGTTGGAGTCACCAATATCCTCGAGAATTCAATCCCAAAAATTTTGCGAACCAACCACCCAAGTATCAAAAAGAGTGTATAGGGCGTTTTGAAGATCATGTGGCTCAGTTGGAGAACATTGTGTGACATCAGACAGAGATAAATCAGTTCTTGGAAAGCCACATCAGCTCTTTGAGTCTTTTGGATGAGCAGATTGAGCATTGTATAGAACCATTTTCTGATATCTACCTAGAGAATGAAGTAATTGAGCCAGAGCAAGAAGAAATATTTTTTGAAGAATCTTCATGTGACGAGGAGTCAAAAGTGACACTGGAGGAGGAAGAAATTTCAAAGGTGAAAGATTTGACCTCGTCAATGGACTTTACATGCACATCATTAGAAGATCCATTCTTGTCATTGAAGCCACCTCCAAAATATTACATCCTCCATGAGCTTCAGCCTAGATTCGGAGTCTCCTTCCAAAAGAAAAAATTCATACCGAGTATTGCTGGACCGACAAGCTTAAACTGCATATATCACGCCAACCTTGAGGGCGAAGGAAATCAAAACCCATACGTAGATCGTATGATTCTTACTATGGGCGGCAGCCGCTCTTTGAGGTTGCTTCTTCATAGTCGGGCTGTAGACTATAAATTTAGCGTTGACTGGGAGGCAACCCAGTGTTCTTTCCCTTGTTTTATTTTTTATTTTTATTTTTTTTAGTTTTATATCTTTTATTGTTGTTCTTTACCATTCCAGTTTGTCGTGAATGCCAATTTAGTCAGTCTGCTACTGTCACCTCAAAAGATGTCGCTGCTAGAGGGTGAAGAGGGCGAGAATGATGGAGATGCCAGCGAATTAACCAGGGGATTTTCAGTTTTCAGTTTCATTCTGTTTTTGTTGTTCGTCTTGCATTTGTTCTTTGTTTGTGCATACTTTTTGTGTTTCTAGAGCATTGAGGGCAATGCTTTGGATAAGTATGGGGGTAGATTAGTTTTGTTTGTTTTTTTGTTTTGCATTCGTATGGTTTAGTTTATTGCATATAGTTCGTAATCATGAATATCATTATTTTTTGTGTTTTTGTTATGTGAATAAGTAGAATGATGAATGTTGGCCGATGATGATATAGTTGTGAAAAAAAAAATTTAGAAAATGTTGCTTTTGATTGAACATGAGAAGCTGTTGGTTGAATCGTGAATCATTTTAAGCACGCATGTTAGACTGGTGTAGTGTAGCGAAGTAATTGATGAAGTTCGTGTTTGTTTGACCATTTCACGACAATAGATGCTTGTTGATCATGATAGTGTCTTTGGATTCTTGATGATTGTTAGACATTGCATGTATGATCTGGGGCGCACCTATAAAATTTTTTGAAAAATTTTGGTTAAAAATTTAGTTAACTCCATCCGGGTTACGAGCAGAGATTGAAATCCTAATCTCTTGTTCTTGACTAAGTATGCGGATTCCATGGGGTTAATAATTTTAAAATTTTTAAAATAACAATTCTATCCGAGCTTGAAAAATGATTGAAATCCTAATCGTTTTTCCATTCCTAAATTTGCGGGCTAAATGGGATTGATGCTCCATCCGGGCTATAGACGAGGGGATTGAAATTCGAATCCTATCTTAGTTATAGCTAAGTTTTTGGGTAATTATTGGGGCTTAATAAAATACCGGGTGCAAAATCCGGAGGTATGTAATTAATGTCAAGAAAGTGAATGTTTTTGCTTGGGATTGTTGGGATGACGGAGTGCTGGTTTGTGACACTTGCACTGAATTTTCATAGGTCGCTAAGCATTTTTAGGATAGATTCTTTTGAAGTTGCACAAAACTGGAATAACGTGGCACACACACATGTTTACGTAGACTGGCAGTGTATTGTGGACAATCAGAAGTATTTGTGGTTTTTACTTGGTGAAGTTGGAACTTATCTGAGGCTATTTTGTTCATGATTCATTCTTACTTATGTTTTTGTTTGAATATTGTTTTTACATGTCGAGCAAGGTTTAAGTATGGGGGTGTTGATAAGTGCATTTTGTGTGGATTAGTTCATGATAGGTTTATGTATATTTTGTTTGCATTCATATTGTTTTTATGTGTTTTAGTGCATGTGTGTGTATTTCACTCTCCGGGTTGATTTTGTAGGAAAGTGGATTTTTGAAGAGTGAGTTACGGAGCAGCTTTGGTCGAAAAATAAAATTTAATTTTAGAGAAACTCAAATTCAATCTCCACTGTTTAGAATGAATTTTAAGATGTTTTGAAGCTGCTGTCCAAATTTCAGCTCGCTCTGACGGCTAGATCTCGACATATGAATTTTTCAAAATCGTCGCTCGGAGCAGAAAATGTGAGGCGCGCGAGCGAGAATTGAACTCGCCCGCGCTCGAGTTAAAATTCCAGAATTCTGCTTTTCATTGCGCGTGTGAGCGAGAATTCTACTTGCCTGTGCGCGGGTTTCGGCGTCAGACTGTTCCGAAAAGTCCTTGTGTTGAAAGGAAATTAATTGGTATGTATTCCGGACCATATAAATAGAAGATATATCACACTTTGAGGGGTTCCGATGTTCCAGAACGTAGACAACACAAGGGAGGCGGCTACAAGGCTTCGGAGAGAAGATTTCTCTTTTTTTTTCTTCTTATTTTTATTTTTGAATTATTGTTTTCAATTATTGAGTAGTTTATTTTCAATCAAGACGGCGTGATTGGGCCGAACAAATTTATGTAGAAAACTTAAATGTTTATTTGGGATTTTTCAGAGTTGATTTTATTTTATTAATTGTCAGATTTATATTTGTCTTGTGAATAGTCTGATTAAGTGTTTGCTTGCATGTTAATCGATTCCAAGTCGATAGAGGAGGTTTTGATTTTGATTACTTTGATAATCATCATATTGTAAAACCGACTAGAAATAGAATTCGGTTTTAGTGTGCGGTTTGGGTGTAAACTGAATTTTCACAAATATTTAATGCACTCAAATTTGATTAGAATTATGAAAGATTAATCTGTCAATATTTGAGTAGGTTTGATTATTCTAGAAATAGACCTTTGAACATGATAGGAGAATTCCCGTAATTTAAGATTAAATCTGAGTCCTGAATCGGCTACATGTTACATGATTTGTTCGGTACCTGCGTGTGTCTTGGTTGTCTCGTTTTAATTAAATTTCCTTTCAACTATTTTAATTCTTATTTCTTAAGCAGTTTTTATTTACAAATTCTTATTTTATTTAAATCAAATTGCTCTTTATGATTTTGTCTAGATTAAGTAAAATAATTAATTCTTGAGAATTGACTGCAGTTCCTGTGCGATCGATACTTGGACTCTCTGTCCACTTTATTATTACTTGACCTGGAACGCTTGCCAGTAGATTTATATCACACCGATTTAGTCGGTCAAGTTTTTGGCGCCGTTGCCGGGGACTATTTAGTTAATATTAGGATAGATTATTTGCTTGAGACTAGATATTTTAATATTGTAATTTATTTATTATTTATTATTAATTTTATTGTTTTTTACTTGTGAGGTACTTGGAGATGGATCATCGACAGGTGTTCACAAGGTTTGGTCAACAATACTTGGAGCCTTTCTATGATGCTTGGGGGAGATTCAATGATTTGGCGAACAGCTTTCGATGCCATAATTTTTCGAATTACACTCTAGTGCCGATTTATTATGGCGAATTGGATGAGATAACAAGAAGTTGGGTGGATTATGGAGCTTTAGCCACTGCCAGTCACTTGTTCAGAAGAGATGATAACAGTGAGATGGACCTGTTAAATGATATGGCGGATTTCGACTACCATTGGCATTGTGATCTTTCACTGCAGGGTTGGAGTCACCAATATCCTCGAGAATTCAATCCCAAAAATTTTTCAAACCAACCACCCAAGTATCAAAAAGAGTGTATAGGGCGTTTTGAAGATCATGTGGCTCAGTTGGAGAACATTGTGCGACATCAGACAGAGATAAATCAGTTCTTGGAAAGCCGCATCAGCTCTTTGAGTCTTTTGGATGAGCAGATTGAGCGTTGTATAGAACCATTTTCTGAGATCTGCCTAGAGAATGAAGTAATTAAGCCAGAGCAAGAAGAAATATTTTTTGAAGAATCTTCATGTGACGAGGAGTCAAAAGTGACAGTGGAGGAGGAAGAAATTTCAAAGGTGAAAGATTTGACCTCGTTAATGGACTTTACATGCACATCATTAGAAGATCCATTCTTGTCATTGACGCCACCTCCAAAATATTACATCCTCCATGAGCTTCAGCCTAGATTCGGAGTCTCCTTCCAAAAGAAAAAATTCATACTGAGTATTGTTGGACCGTCAAGCTTAAACTGCATATATCACGCCAACCTTGAGGGCGAAGGAAATCAAAACCCATACGTAGAGTCGTATGATTCTTACTATGGGCGGCAGCCGCTCTTTGAGGTGGCTTCTGCATAGTCGGGCTGTAGACTATAAATTTAGCGTTGACTGGGAGGCAACCCAGTGTTTTTTCCTTGTTTTTTATTTTATTTTATTTTATTTTTGTTTTTAGTTTTATTTTTTTTATTGTTGTTCTTTCCCATGCCAGTTTGTCGTGAATGCCAATTTACTCAGTCTGCTACTGTCATCTCAAAAGATGTCGCTGCTAGAGGGTGAAGAGGACGAGAATGATGGAGATGTCAGCGAATTAACCAGGGGAGTTTCAGTTTTCAGTTTCATTCTGTTTTTGTTGTTCATCTTGCATTTGTTCTTTGTTTGTGCATACTTTTTGTGTTTCTAGAGCATTGAGGGCAATGATTTGGATAAGTATGGGGGGTAGATTAATTTTGTTGTTTTGCATTCATATGGTTTAGTTTATTGCATATAGTTCGTAATCATGCATATCATTATTTTTTGTGTTTTTGTTATGTGAATAAGTAGAATGATGAATGTTGGCCGATGATGATATAGTTGTGAAAAAAAAAATTAGAAAATTTTGCTTTTGATTGAACATGAGAAGCTGTTGGTTGAATTGTTAAACATTTTAAGCACGCATGTTAGACTTGTGTAGTGTAGCGAAGTAATTGATGAAGTTCGTGTTTGTTTGACCATTGCATGACAATAGATGATTGTTGATCATGATAGTGTCTTTGGATTCTTGATGATTGTTAGACATTGCATGTATGATCTGGGGCGCACCTATAAAATTTTTTGAAAAATTTTGGTTAAAAATTAAGTTAACTCCATCCGGGTTACGAGCAGAGATTGAAATCCTAATCTCTTGTTCTTGACTAAGTATGCGGATTCCATGGGGTTAATAATTTAAAATTTTTAAAATAACAAATTCATTCGGGCTTGGAAAATGATTGAAATCCTAATCGTTTTTCCATTGCTAAGTTTGCGGGCTAAATGTGATTGATGCTCCATCCGGGCTATAGACGAGGGGATTGAAATTCGAATCATATCTTAGTTATAGCTAAGTTTGCGGGTAATTATTGGGGCTTAATAAAATACCAGGTGCAAAATACGAAGGTATGTAATTAATGTCAAGAAAGTGAATGTTTTTTTTTGGGATTGTTGGGATGTCGGAGTGCTGGATTGTGACACTTGCACTGAATTGTCATAGGTCGCTAAGCATTCTTAGGACAGATTCTTTTGAAGTTGCACGAAACTGGAATAACGTGGCACATACACACGTTTACGTTAGACTGGCAGTGTATTGTGGACAATCAGAAGTATTTGTGGTTTTTAGTTGGTGAAGTTGGAACTTATCTGAGGCTATTTTGTTCATGATTCATTCTTACTTATGTTTTAGTTTGAATATTGTTTTTACATGTCTTGCTCGAGGGCGAGCAAAGTTTAAGTATGGGGGTGTTGATAAGTGCATTTTGTGTGCATTAGTTCATGATAGGTTTATGTATATTTTTTGTGCATTCATATTGTTTTTATGTTTTTTATGTGTTTTAGTGCATGTGTGTGTATTTCACTCTCCGGGTTGATTTTGTAGGAAAATGGATTTTTGAAGAGTGAGTTACGGAGCAGCTTTGGTCGAAAAATAAATTTAATTTTAGAGAAATCCAAATTTGATCTGCACTGTTCATAATAAAGTTCAAGATGTTTTGAAGCTGCTGTCCAAATTTCAGCTTGCTCCGACGGCTAGATCTCGATATATGAATTTTTTAAAATCGTAGCTCGGAGCAGAAAATGTGAGGCGCGCGAGCGAGAATTGAACTCGCCCGCGCGTGAGTTAAAATTCCAGAATTCTGCTTTTCATTGCGCGCACGAGCGAGAATTCTACTCGCCCGCACGCGGGTTTCGGTGTCAGACTGTTCCGAAAAGTCCTTGTGTTGAAAGGAAATTAATTGGTATGGGGTTCCGGACCATATAAATAGAAGATATATCACACTTTGAGGGGTTCCGAAGTTCCAGAACGCAGAAAACACAAGGGAGGCGGCTACAAGGCTTGGAAAAGAATATTTCTCTTTTTTTTTTCTTATTTTTATTTTTGAATTATTTTTTTCAATTATTGAGTAGTTTATTTTCAACCAAGACGGCGTGATTGGGCCAAACAAATTTATGTAGAAAACTTGGATGTTTATTTGGGATTTTTCAGAGTTGATTTTATTTTATTAATTGTCAGATTTATATTTTCTTTATGAATAGTCTAATCAAGTGTTTGCTTGCATGTTAATCGATTCCAAGTCGACAGAGGAGGTTTTAATTTTTATCACTTTGATAATCATCATATTGTAAAATCAACTAGATATAGAATTCGGTTTCAGTGTGCGGTTTTGGTGTAAACTGAATTTTCACAAATATTTAATGCACTCAAATTTGATTAGAATTATGAAAGATTAATCCGTCAATATTTGAGTAGGTTTGATTGTTCTAGAAATAGACCTTTGAAAGAGATAGGAGAATTCCCGTAATTTAAGATTAAATCTGAGTCCTGAATCGGCTACATGTTACATGATTTGTTTGGTACTTGCGTGTGTCTTTGTTGTCTCGTTTTAATTAAATTTCCTTTCAACTATTTTAATTCTTATTTCTTAAGCAGTTTTTATTTATGAATTTTTATTTATTTAAATCAAATTGCTCTTTATGATTTTGTCTAGATTAAATAAAATAATTAATTCTTGAGAATTAACTGCAGTCCCTGTGGGATCGATACTTGGACTCTCTGTCCAGTTTACTATTACTTGACCTGTTACGCTTGCCAGTAGATTTATATCACACCGATTTAGCCGGTCAAGAATCTAGGCCATGAAAATTTGGTAAAAGTTGAATGATTTGAGGTTTAAAATTGAAATTAGATACATTAGGAGGAAAAAGTAAACAAGATAGTGTACTAGTTCTTATTGGATTAATATGGTGCCCAAGTGTTCTTGGTTGTTCATATTCTTGATTATTATTATTATTATCAACTTGATTATTAGAATTATTCTCCATGTTTAAAATATTTTCAGATACTCGAATAAGTCTACCACTTTGTTTACGACTCCAAACAATCATACTATTAAAAACAACATACTATTTATAATAATAACATAAATAACAAAAATTAAACTTAATTTATACCTTCCCGGCAAAGGCGCCAAAAACTTGCTACAACTTAAATTGTAATTCACCCAAGTGTAGGTTATCTGCAAGTAATATACTCGTGAGTACGAGATCGATCCACGGAGAGGATGCTGTAAGTTTAATTTTAGCAATGATATATTATAGATGGAAATATTATTATAAAACTTCAAATACACAAATTATAAAATTGTCAAGGTTTCAAAGGTTCATTGTTGGTTTATTTAAGATTGCTTAAAAAAATAAATAAAAGAAACTAAAATAAGAATAAACATAAAAGTAAAATTAAATATTTAAACAAATATATCATATAATATAGTTTCCACTATATTAATATCAGATTAACTGATAATTAATACATGGTACCCATAATATATATATATATATATATATATATATATATATATATATAAGTGCATAAATATAAATTGACATAAAAGTAAATGTTAGATCAAATCACCATATTTCATTTAGAACAACCGACAAAACCACGCTATCGTCTAAATAACATATATGATTTTTGTTTTATGTTAGATGCGAAAAAGTAAATGTTAGTTGCGAAAAAGTAAATGTTAGATGCGAAAAAGTAAATGTTAGTTGCGGAAAAGTAAATGTTAGATCAAATCACAATATATTATTTAAAACAACCGGTAGAGCCACACTATTGTCTAAATAATATATATGATTTTATTATAAATTGATACATATATTTATAGTATATAATTATTGTAGTATTTATTGCATCATATTAGAAAACAAATCAAGGTAACCACATTTAAGGTACAAAGTATTTGATGTAAATAGATAACAATAAATCATCCAAATTATACTTACAAATAAAGATCAATTAGTAAAACCAAATAAAAATAGAAAAGGGAAGAATATACAAAATATAAACAATCTTACTTGACCAACAATGAAACCTTTTTACCTTGACATAAAAGGATTTAGCTTGCCATGAACATAAGACTCAAGAGTAAGGATTAAAAAAATTTCATACTTAAACTTGGAGAAATATGCACACTCAAACTCTTACTCTTACACACACAATATTTATTTTACAAATAAGGAATTTCTCTACACTTTTGCACACTTCAAAGCTTATACAACACATCTATTTATAGGTCAAATGAGAACAAGAGTCCAAGACTCATTAAATGTGGAATCGTAAAGTTGGTGGGTGCTTGTCTCCTTAAATGTCAATATCATGACCCAACTTTAATTTGTATGTTTGATGCCTTAAACCACCGATTCAGCCTTTTCATTCAACATAGAACACGTAGGTAATTTTGTGTAAATGTGTTTGGACATATAATTCACCTCTTTTGGGTAAAAGGTGAAATAGTTATGATATTTTTACTACAAGCTGGTCATAGTAAAAGTAAATCTGTCTCCTTTTTTATCTGTGATAATTTGACCATCTTAATGACGTTTTTGGAAATTTTTGTCCTCTACAAATTTGAAGATGCCTCTTTTGTGATTCTACAGGATTTAAAATTACTCCAATATGACCTCTGTAGCTTGAGTAATTTTATTTTTACCAAACCTGCACAAATCGTAAAATACAAAATTTTTAGTATAACATTTAAATATAAACACATAACACTAAAATAATACAACTTGATAATTTTAATGAAACTTTAATTTTAAAACACAACTTTTAACATATAAATAATTACGAATTTTAAGTTTCATCAGCGAGGCTTCTCATTTCTAAAAACCGAGAGTTTGTGTAATATGCTCGCTCGATCGGTTGATGTTGAACGATCGAGCGAGGTGCAATGTTTTTTTTAAAAAAACATTGGTCTTTATTCTTTGCACTTGATTCAATTAGAATTTAATTAGTAAATGCCCTATGATTTGAAATAGCAACCCGAGCCCCCACATATACTTTCTCTTGCTGGAATCCATTTAGGAAGGATGACTTCACATCCATTTGATAGACTTTAAAGTCCTTGAAAGCATCATACGCAAGGAAGATTTTGATGGCTTAAAGTCTTGAAAAAACTCATCAAGTGTTTGACGCCTAGTTCTAAGGGGTGCAGAAGGATCACCGATGACCAGCTCAGGTGGATGATTTTTATTCCACCAGAGACAAGGCCCAAGAGGATCCGGATCTTGTTTAGGTTGTGCTTTTGCGTAAGGAGGGATGGCACCTGTATTTCTTTGTCCATCAGTGTCTTCGATCGGTTTCAATGGGTCTCGCTTAGTTATATCTTCTTCAAAAATGGGAGGACCAGTCGCAGAAATTTCTTCTGGATGTCGCCTGATCTCTATATCACTTTCAATTTCATATATGATATTTTTGTTCTCCGACCTATGAATCAATTCAGTGATATTTTCTTGTTTTTGGGCTCAACGTATAGTAGATTCATCAAAGATAACATGAATGGTTTTCTCAACGGTCAGAGACTTATTATTGAACACTCTTTAAGCTCGACTGACCGAGGAGTAACCAATAAAGATTCCTTCATCAGCCTTATCGTCGAAGGCAATTAAGTGATGTTTATCATTTTCATGGATAAAAGACTTGCAACCAAATATTTTGAAATAAGAGATATTAGGTTTTGTACCATTCCATATCTCACAAAGAGTTTTATCATGTCTCTTGTTAATCATATATCTTTTTTTAGTTTAACACAATGTATTGACTGATTTTGCCCAAAGTCTTTGAGAGACATTTGAATCGGCAATCACAGTTCTAGCTGCTTCTTTCAAAGTCCAGTTTCTCCTCTCAGCAACACCATTTTCTGAGGAGACCTAGTAGCAGATAACTCATTTCTGATTTCCTGGTCATCTAGATAAGATCCAAGGGTTTTGTTTAAAAACTCAGTACCCCTGTCACTCCTTATCCTATCTAGAGGATTTCTCATTTTGCAAATGCTTTAAAATTTTTATCAGGTGGGATATTGTTTGATCTTTGGATGATAAAAAAAAGTACTCAGGTAAAGCGAGAGAAGTCATCCACAATCACTAGAGTATATCTCATTCCTCCTATGTTTTTAACTGGTATAAACCAAAAAGATCCATGTGCAACAAGTCCAAGAATTTGGAAGAAGAGGTACCCCTCTATTTTTAAAAGTAAAGCTCATCTGTTTGCCTAGTTGGTACGTGGTAATAGATTTTATTTTTTACAAAATCTCCCTTGGGAAGTCCCGTCACCAAAATATTCTTACTCAAGTTGGAAAAGGATTTGAAATTCAAGTAATTCAATCGTTTATGCCATAATAAATTCTTATCACTCTGGGCAATAAAACAGGTGGGGAGGGGTAGTTTATCATCTTGCAAATTTATTCTATAAGTGTTTTGTTCTCTTAATCCGGTTAGCATAATATTGCCTTGGCTAGTTTTGATAGTACACATGTGCTGTTGAAACTAAAAAATATACCTATTGTCATATAGCTAACTAATACTGATCAATTATTGCACAAAATTTCAACTAAGAGCACGTATTTAATGATAACATTACCATGGATAATCCTACCCCTACCCACGGTTTTGCCTTTTGAGTTTTCACCAAAAGTGATTCTTATTTCAGTTAATAGATCTTTGTTTCCAGTCATCTGACGTGAACATCCAATATCCATGTACCAGATGGACTTCTCAAATGGTTGGGGCTTTGTACCTGTAATAAAAATTATAAACCACTTGGTACCCATATCTATTTGGGTCCAGACGGGATTAGATTTTTCAGGACCCACACCTGAATTACCCTGACAGGTCTACACATGTGTGTCAAGAAAATCATGCGGTCGAGATACCTTGTGTGTGCTAGTGTGTGTGCGAGTCTTAACAGTATGTTGTTTAGGCCTGGATCCTTGTTGTTCAATCTATACCTTTAATGAACTGGCCTGCTATTGAAGTAATGGCTATGTTTTGCCTTTTGAGCACCCTGCCTAGATAGATGAGGCTTGGTTCAAGATCGGTTGGGATTTGATTGGTCACTCGGTCTCATCCCTGTCGTTCTTGGCTTAAGCAAAGTCTTCGTAGGTGAGGTATTCTTGGGTTCAACATATCTCAGACCTCTATTCTTATTCGAGTTCTCATAAGATATTATTTGGGTAGCTTGGATCTCGGGCTTATCATGTTCATATACCGTACTGGACCTAAAAAAATGTATCAGTTTAGACTTGGCTTTGTCCAGATTTGGTAGAGTACTTGTCTCAGCCATTATTCTAAAAAACGAGATTAAACGGGATTAAACGTGAAACGTGATGAAAACTCTAAGATTCAGGTAAAAACGAGAAAAAATGGTCAACTTATTAAACGTGATTAAACGTGATTTTTGTAATAAAAATTAATTTTTTTTATTTTTTAAAATAAATTATATCAATTTAAAAATCTCAAAATAAAACCATTTTTTCAAAATCAAATAAATAAATCAGGTCATATATTTTTCAAAACTTTTTTCTTCAAAATTCTTGTGGTCTGGGTAATGTTTAAAATTTTTTATGCGGTCTAGCTATAGACATTGCTAAAAATTATAGTTTTGATATTTTTTTTTTGCTTTTAAAAATTTGAGAAATTGTGTGTTACTATTAAATTTATTATTTATGTGTGTTATTTAGCCTATATATTGGTAATAGATAATTAAAATTTTAATAAAAGCTTGAAACATTTTTCAACGTTTTAACTTGTATTAAACATGTTTAAACTTGTGAAACTTGAAACTTGATCTCGACGTTTTGCCGCGTTTCGCGTTTTTTAGAACCTTGGTTTTAGCTTGATTACAATCATATGAACTAAAGCCTAAGCCAGACTTGACGCCCTCTTGATTTTGGCTCTCATGTATCTTGCTAAATGAGACAGAAGATTGGTTCCATGAGTTGATGACTTTAATAAACTTTTGATTTTCATTCAAAGTAGCATGCAAAAACCTTATCATATTATAATTCTCATTCGCTAGCAGACTTAGCTTCATCTTAAGACTATCAAGTTCTTTTCGCTGCAAGCAGCTTGGTACCCATTCCGTAATCACTAACTAATCAAAGTTTAAGCATGCAATAAATATCTTAAAGCAATAATCAGTAAAAATCAGCGGAAAGTAAAGTGATACAACTAAAAATCCCGGTGGAATACAATCGGTACTGAAATCAAGTGTAGCCAAATGTTATAGAATCCCATCGAATAACAGTACAAAAATCCTCTAATAGAAACCTGTTAAGTTAAAAATCCAACCCTGCTGCAGCTCAACGACCGCTGCCTCCCTGTCCGTCCAACCTAATTCTTGTCTCGTAGAATAGGGTGACCAAAACTAAAAACCGAGGACGTGAGCTAACACTGATCAGTATGAAAATATGAGTATACACTTGCCATGAATTCTAATGCAAATGAAAGGGTACCGATAACCTATCAAGGTGGAAACTCTTGCTCAAACAATAGGTGCCATGTTATGTAGCACACTAGGTTGTCGCTTCAGGAGGTACTCCCATACCATAAGAATAAGTTGACAAAAGTAACCGGACCCAAATCCACGGAATCCATCCACAAATAACTTGGGAATGAGCAACCCATTTACTGGTAATATCAAGGTATAGACTCAACATGATAATGCGTGTAACAATAATATTCGTGGCATAATAAATGCACATAAGGAATGCCATATAAACCATGCAAACATATAACATGAATACTCAACCAAGATATCTCAGATAGTACATTCGTACCTCTATTAAGAAAATCAAGCAACCTAGCAATACTGATTCTCTAGTAAAATCCAATAAGCAGATAATCATCAAATCACTTATTGTCTACGAAAAGCCTTAACTATACTAATAGTTACTCACATAAGGTAATCAGAGTCTAGACATATACCTGCGTCCGTCGTTTAGTCCTTTGATGCAATGGCCTCAAAACCTAGGCACAACTTTGCTACGATCCCGGTAGAGCCTTGCAATCGTCCGACCTTTGAAACGACGCCTAAAATTGCCCAAAATCCAACTAGAAACGAGATAAAAATATAAGTAATGAGGAAGGAAATTGAAGCTCTTGGCCCCCATTTATAGACCATGATCGAAACGTCCGATCTCTCATTCTGAGCTTCCAAATGCTCTACGGAACTTCTGAACTTCCTTCCGATATCCCACTACCGAATGCGTGTTCCTGATTGGACAACACACTCCTGTCGACACAGTTTGGACCTTCCAAAATCTAGTTCAGAGCTTCCAAACTCTCTTAAGTCCAATTACCAATCAAAACCCATACCGCATGAATCTTATATGCATGAAAAGCAAACACGATTATAAATGAATCGTACCCTCAATTCATTAACAAAAATACTTGAATTGTTGTCCAAATATTTTGACACAAGTAAGTTTTGGATATCCACCTCTAGTTTACAACGAAACTAGCAACAAATAAACACGGAATAAACAATTGAATTCAAAGGAACCTTCAAAGAACTTGTCTTTTTGACAATCCACGATGAAGAAAAATCGATAAACGCCACAAAGTTGTTAAACTTTGATAAGTTTGATTTTGAAAAACAATGCAAAGCTTTGAAAAAATTCTAGAGAGAATTTTAATTCAATAAAACTGTATTCTTGTATTCTATTAATGAATGTAAAGTTTACAATATATAAAAGAAAACAAATTAATATTCCTAATAGAATTAGACAATAAGTTTCATAGTTGAAAAAGGTAAAAGATAATACCCAAAATATTAAAAGATAGTTTCCTAATGGGCTTCAAACTCTCAAAAATAGGAAAAATATCAAAAATACTAAAAAATCCCGCACACACAGTACATGCCGTACTGTGTGTAAAATACGTACTAGCGCAGAAGCGCTGTTCCGAAGCGCATAAGCGCTGATGCATCAAACATGAAGTGCATAAGCGTTGGAAGTAAAGCGCAGAAGCGCTAGCTTCACGAACAAGAAGAGCAGAAGCGCTTGAGATATTTCCTTTCTTCTTTATTTTTATTCAATTTTTCTTCATTGTTTTGGTCTTTTAGCACTTCAATAACATTTAAATATCCTCCAACTTGATCTCCAAGTACTCCAACTCCCTCTTGATAAATATCATCAAAGATTGAAGTGTGTCCTTGAACTTCTTGCTACTCCCTCTCGTAATTGGTCCTCGCGGCATCTCCAACGGATCTTTGGCTTCCTTAGATACTTGCAAGTTTTATCATCCAACTCATCCAATAATTTCAATGAATCCAACTCGGTAATTGCTCCTATATTCTCCACACCAACTTTTGTACCTTGCACACTCATAACAAAGTCAAAGAACACAAAATCTTTCATGCTCAAATTAAACAACTTAACATCATAAGCATGCAAAAATATGATTAGAATTCAATTTAGCAAGACATAAACAAAATTTCTCCTCTTCTTAGACCTAGTTAACCCCAACAAAAAATTCATAGATAAGTATAACAAGTGTGTTTGTAGTAACCCATATCCGAAATTATTTATTAATGGTAATTAATCAAGTGATAATGTTTAGATTAAGTAAAACATGATTAAGAAAATTCCAGATGGATTAACGGAGTCCGAAAATGGATCCAAAACGCTCGGAAATAGGCTGGTAGGGTTTCGGGCCAAAGCAGGATCGGACGGTCCGTTTGCAAGATCGGACTCTTTGTTCTGCTAGAGCTAACATCATATGTGATGTCATCATTACGACGTCACTACTTACGCATGCGAGGTGACATCGGACGGTCCGATGGTCAAGATCGGATGCTCCGATTGTACGTCAGGACAGGCGTGTGGTTGCATGCGATTGGATGGATGTGTGGCGGAGATCGGACGGTCCGATGGACGATCGGACGGTCCGATGGGGATCGGACGGTCCGATCGCTATCGATAAATATGGGATCCAAGGCTCATTCCAAGTCGCTCATTCCTCTCTTTTCTCTCTCGATTCTTGGCCTTTCTAGTCAGATCTAGGGATTTCTAGGCGTTTATTGAGAATCCGGAAGTAGCGGAGTGATCCCGACGTCGTAGCGGAGCTTTGCCTAAGTTTTGAGGTAGTCGCCATCAGCGGGCTGACGACGGATGCAGGTATGGTCTCCTTAAATTATTTAGGAGTATCTATTAGCTTAGTTAAGGCTTTTAGAGCTTGTTTAATGATGCATGAGTAATTTTCATTGTAGAGCTGATGATAGGCTTGGAACCTAGAGTGGGAATGCTAGGACTGCCTTTAGTGAGATATGTAAGTACTGACTGAGATGAGCAGCATGATATATGATATATGTGTTGCATGAGTATGTTCTATGTGTTTCCCATGTTTTATTGCTTTAGCACATGCATATTTTTATGCGTACTGGACTTCATCCCGTGAGATGTGACTCATGACAGTTTCCATCGGTGATGAGTTACTCCTTATGGATTTGTGCTTGGGAGGCTCAGCCCTTGGTTTTTCTATCACTAGGAGCAACCACGACGGTGGATTAGTCACTATAGTTGATGGGTGAATATACGAGCGACCCCGTGGACTAGCTGTAGCACCCGAAAATTTTTATACGTAAATTCGCATGCATAATTAGGGAAATTTAATTATTTAAATTTTAGAAATATGGATTAAATATTTTTTTATTGTGTTATTATGTGTATTATGTGCATGATTTAAATTATTTTATCATTTAACCCATAATTATTAAAATTCTAGATTTTTAAGAAATTTATTATTTTGATCGCGTAGACGGGACCGTGGACGGACGAGATATTGATTTTTCATCCCAATTATTCTTAGGAAATTTTATTAGCCATAAATTATTATTTTTGAAGTTTTTATTCTGAAAATTATGGTATTTTATTTATTTATTTTAGCGAGCCCATTTTTTGTTAGAGTAGGTGCCCGTCGAGCCAATTTGTTGGCCGATGGTCCTTGTGAGAACTCTTGTATGACAATATTTATTTTAATAATATTTCACATTATTTAATTTGGAAAATCTTTATCTGTATACTCATGCAAGCTGCATAGATAAAGCCCTTGAATATACAAATAGTAGAAAAAATATGAGATGGTCATGTGATGACTATCATGAAACTCATATTTGGAATACTGTATATTCTAAACTATTCCTAGTCGATTCAGCCGCCATAAAGAAGGATAAAGGCCGCTCGAGCTTGAGACTAGTATTTGCGATGTGAGTACCATGTTTCATTGGTAGGGGGCATGGAGATGTCCAAGCATGCAAATAGGTGCTCCTTGTAGAGTGCACTGAACAACCCTCCCTAAAGGACTTTCCGAGTGGTTCTCACTTATCGAGCGGAGAAGTCCTAGTTTATGGTTGTACACCATTAGTCCTTATGACCTGGGACAACATGGAGACTCTATATGCTAGTGCTTCACTTTGACTTGTTTACCGACTCATCTGGGGTCATCAGGTGGCAATGTTGGGTGTTGTGACGAAACATATAGGAGTCAATGCATTGTAGTCGGGGATTCACCACTTACCTACGGGTATGGATATCCTATGTAATCTCATGCATACGTAGCTTGAAATCTCTGATCATAGTAGGTGGTAATTAAGAAAGGGGTTTCTTGAATTACACCTTTGATGCAACTACGACATGACACATAGTTATCGATTCAATGACAACTCTCGATAAACCAATGGTTGTCGAATCGGTCGGGATATATGAGTTTAAGGGACCGTACTGTACGCTAACCATAATTGATTGGTTCTTGCAGGCACTATCATTTGATACCTAGGGAGTCATGTAAGCAATGCTGCTAGACGTTTACATGACTGGTTGGGTACTTTCAGACTTGAGTTTTCTGACGTTCTTATTATCAATGTGTTGATCAATAAGATTGGAGCTATATAGGGTATGCTCATATAAGAGACTTGTTGATCCCGAATCACATGGAGATGTGAACCCACTGCTAGTTGTATCAGTGAACCATTGAGGGTCACACAAGTACTAGATTTTTAGATCCCGTTGAGATTAAAATAAGTTCAATGTGTTGAACAACTTATAAAGGAGTTTATAAGTAAAATAAATTAGAAGTTTGACTTCTAAATTGGAGAATGAATGGAATAAGTAATTTTTAATTTGTGAATGTGTTCCAAGATTAAAAGTTGACTTAAAATAATTAGTTTATAAAAATGATGATTTTCTAAACTATTATTTTGAACTTAGTTAATTAATTCAAGTGTTGAATTAATTTAACACTAGTAGACATTTTAATGTACAAATAATCAAACACCATTGAGTCTTGTAGAGCTCAAATAAAATAGTGTTATATAATTATTGTTACTAGTGTACTTGAATGAGTTCAATTTGAATTTAATTAATTGATTAAACTTAAATGAGTTTAGGTTTAATATTTAATTAAAATAAGTTCAAAATACCATTTAAATATATATATTTATATATGTATATATATATAGGCGTGTATATATATATATAATATATATATATATATATGTATGTGTGTGATTGAATTTGAAGGGTTGGAAGATTGGATGCAATTTTTCATGCAAGTCATGCATTTTTCTATGCATGGTTTTAATTGTATCTAATCAATTCTTCTCCATTAATATAATATACACACATTACACAATATTCTATTCCAATTCCAAGTGATGGCCGAACACTTCTAAGTGTTTTCTCCAAGTTTTTCATTCATTCTGACGGAGAAAAAAATGATATCTCAATGCTAAATTCTCTAAATATTCTAGTTCATATTTAGAGCAGATTTAGATCGTCTAGTCGTGGACCTAATTCGGAGGCTCGAAGTGTTGAATTCATTTTGAGCAAGGAGTGCTCTTGGAAGCTTGTAGATTGAGTCTACCTTTTTCAAGAGCCTAGTTGTTTATCAACTTGGTTGGAGCCATAAATCAATCTTTGAGAATGATAGGTAAAATTCTAAACACCGTATGGTTGTTTGAGTTTTTGAATGCTACACAAGTGCTCGGATCTCTTTTGTTAAAAAATTTATATTTCCGCTGCGCTTCCGGGCATGAGTTAACCGATCCCCTTCAGTGGTATCAGAGCCTAGGTTACTCTTTTGTGTAGTATTTGTTGGATATTATGTTGAGGTCAATTTCTAACCGCATGAGAAAATCAAGATTTATCAATTTTGGGGCTGTTTTTATAAAAAAAAAAAAATTTGGTTTCGGGCAGCCTATGGGCTGCCCCATACTTTTGAATAAAAAAATATATATATATTTGACCGGAATCCGGCGACGGAGTTTCGGTGACGACTATGACGACTTGAGTTTTTTCAAAAGGTGTTTTGGAATATCATGTGTCATAGGCCCTAAATTTTTAAATACATTATAATTGATTTTTATGAAAAATTAAACTTTATAATATGTGATTTTTCTCATAAAATAAATACTTAAAGTGTGACTTTGATTATTTATAGTAAATTGTGATTTACAAAAAATTTAATTATAAATAAATTAATTTGAAAGTAAACAAAGGTGTTTGTTTATTTTGTTAATTTATTTTATAATTGTGGTGGTTAGTGATTGGACTAAAATATATAATATTTGATCAATTGATTATTGAGATAATTAATTGATGGTGTATGATATGTGATATTGTGCATGAAGGATGATCAAAAGCCCAAGACCAATTTGATAGGTGTATGCTAGGATATTTTGTGTTGAATGGTTGTAATAATTATCAAATTATAAAGTGGGTTTGGTTTATGGCCCGTTCCCACCCATGAGATGTATCCCTATTTTCCATGGATATTTTAATGTAATATTTCATAGTGGATGTTCAAGATTGGAAGATGGTGGGCCATGATGAATTATGAAGATCCAAGACATGTAAATATTGGAAGCTTATGTAATTGTTGCATTTGCATCCCGTGCATTACCTAGGATTGGACCTTGGCCCGTGTTTGGCTCACACGGGCCGAATAGTTTTGGGGCGATTGATCATCCTTGTTAATAAGTATGTGCGTTATTATTTAATAATAACAAAGTTGCATGAATCCGGCAAACATACGATCAAACATGGCGAGTTTTTTAAAATTAACGATGAGACTATTTCAAAATTAAAAACCCCATTTTGAATTAGATTCAAAATTTATATCAAGCCCGAAAAGGGGAATTATAAATTTGTTTTTAATTTCCATGTCTTCCATCGACAATTGATGCATGACGAACGCTACCCGTATTCAATGCTCGGCTCATATTATTGGGGGGGGGGGGGGCTTGGATGCCGGAAAGCTGTGACATCCATTAACATGGTGATGTGAACTACATGGAACTCCCATGACTTCGCCTCATATTATTGGGGGAACTCATGGCAACCGTCCATTAAGGTTCGATATCGATGGGTAAGGCTTGACACGTAAAGATGAACGACGTCATATTATTGGGTCCTAATCAAGCGTGAGACAAAAGTTTACTTAAGGGTTGCATAGAGATGCAACTGGAAACTACCTTTTAGGAATTGTGATTGGCTGATATTATTCGGGATCATGATTGGCTAATTGGACCTTATGTACCTACTGAGGAAAGGAGTTTCTCGTTTTTACTAGAGGGTAGTAAAAATGTCAAAACAGTGGGAGTAAATATTTATAAAGTTAAAGTCCACACTTTATATCTTATTAAATTTTTTAAAATAGTCATTGACATTTATCTGTTATTATTTTTCAGTACAAGTTTTTTGACAATGTCATCAATTTGCAATCCGCTATCTACTATACTCGACAAACATTTACTGACCGGTCCAAATTACCTCGATTGGCTAAGAAATCTGAAAATCGTCTTAAACTCGAAGAGGATTGCATACACACTTGATGAGTCGCCCCCTGATACGGCTCCGACTGATTGTATCCCTGAGGAGCTACAGACTTACAAGGATTGGTGTGACCATGACTTGAAAGCCAAGTGCTATATGCAGGATTCTATGAATGATGAGCTTCAGCGACGTTTTGAGAGTGCAAAGCATGCTGCTGACATTCATTTGAATCTCAAAGAACTCTTTGGTGAACAAACACGCCCACTTCGACATGCGATTGTCAAGGAGCTAATCACTTTGCGCATGCGAGATGGGGCTTCGGTCCATGAGCATGGCCTGAAGTTGATTGGGTTCGTGGAGAAACTCGTTAGCATGGATCTTGTGCTACCAACTGAGTTGACCACAGACGTGTTGCTCTTGTCACTGCCTAGCTCATTTGATCCTTTTGTGGTGAATTTCAACATGAACAAGTTAGATCCAACCCTTGAGGAGTTGGTTAACATGCTTGTTACGTTTGAATCCACAATCAAGAAAGAGAAGCCGGTTCTTTATGTGGGATCTTCATCTGGTTCAAAGAATAGACCACGTGGGAAGGGAAAGAAGCGTTCTTTCCATGCTCCCAAAAAGAATGTGCCCTTAAAGAGGCAAGCTCCGAGTCCCGTTGTGGTAGCCACACCAGTTAAGGCTAACAAGACTAATGACGTATGTCATCACTGCAAGAAACCTGGACATTGGAAGCGTAATTGCAAGGAATATCTTGACCAGAATGGTTCTGGAAAGGGTATCTTCTACATTGAAGTAAACATTTCACTTAACTCTTCTTCTTGGGTATTGGATACCGGTTGTGGCTCACATATCTGTAATGATTTGCAGGTGATGGCAAGAAGTAGGAGACTCAGAGATGGTGAGACCTTCTTGAGGATGGGCAATGGGGCAAGAGTTGCAGCCAAAGATATTGGAGATGTTTACTTATTGTTGGACAATGATTTTAAATTATGTTTGAGAGATGTTTTGTTTGTACCAGATTTGGTGAAAAACATTGTTTCCATTTCTATGCTTGATAAAGATGGATATTCTTGTTTATTTGGCAAAGGTGTTTGCAATATTTACAAGAATGAATGTTTAATTGGTACATGACAATTGGAAAATGATCTCTATAATTTAAAATTGAAAGATATTCCTATGTACAATGTCCAAGAGATATCAACAACATCCAAAAGAAAACAAGATACTCTAAATCCAGCACACTTATGGCATGCTCGATTAGGTCATATATCTTTTAAAAGGATGAACAAGCTAGTGGGAGAAGTCATGTTTGATATGTCTGATATTAATTCTCTTACTACTTGTGAACCCTGTCTAATAGGAAAGATGACCAAAAGTCCCTTTAAGGGCCATGTGGAGCGAGCCAAGGAACTGTTGGATTTGATCCATACAGATGTGTGTGGTCCACTTAGCATCACCACTAAGCACGGACATTCTTACTTCATTACCTTTACCGATGACTTCTCTAGGTATGGGTATGTATATTTGATGAAATACAAATCTGAAGCTCAAAGAATTCAGAAATGAAGTGGAGAATCAATTGGGACGAAGCATCAAGGCACTCTGATCGGATCGAGGTGGTGAGTACTTGAGTACTGAATTCCAAGAGTATCTTAGGGAGAATGGTATTCTCTCACAGTGGACTCCTCCTGGTACACCTTAGTTGAATGGTGTTTTAGAACGTCTTAATCGAACTTTGATGGACATGGTTCGGTCTATGATGGGGTTCACGGAGTTGCCGCCATCCTTTTGGGGATATGCGCTTGAGACAGCGGCACTGTTGTTGAACAATGTCCATTCAAAGGCAGTTGATAAGACACCATATGAGATATGGAAGGGAAAATCTCCAAAGTATTCTTATCTAAGAATATGGGGATGCCCTGCTTATGTAAAGCAGACAGTGGGAGATAAATTGGATGCTCGATCCATTTTATGCTACTTCGTGGGATATCCAAGGAATTTGGTTGGATATTATTTCTATCATCCCAAAGAAACAAAGGTGTTTGTTTCTAGGAATGCAACCTTCTTGGAGAAGAAATTTCTATTGGATAGAAAACGGGAGATGATAGAACTCGAAGAAGTTTAAGAAACACCCACGATTGTGGAACCCACACCCGAACAGCCAAGAGAGGAGATACAAGTTCCTAGAAGATCCGAGAGGATCTCGAGACCACCTATGAGGTATGGTCTGCTTCTTGAAGAGGGCCAAGATGAGCCTGACCATGGATGTGATCCAAGGACCTTCAAGGAAGAATTGTCTGATGCCGATTCATCCAAATGGCTTGAAGCTATGGAATCTGAGATGAATTCCATGTATTCGAACCAAGTGTGGAATCTTGTGGATCCACCTGAAGGAATTGTTCCTATAGGGTGTAAATGGATTTACAAGAGGAAGCTTGGGACGGATGGGAAGGTTGTGACCTTCAAGGCACGATTGGTAGTAAAAGGTTATACTCAAAGACAAGGAGTTGACTTTGAAGAAACTTTTTCTCCAGTCGCAATGTTCAAGTCTATTAGGATAATGCTTGCCATTGCCGCATGGTATGACTAAGAAATATGGCAGATGGATGTGAAGACAGCTTTTCTTAATGGGGATATTAAGGAAGAAATTTATATGTCTCAACCTGAAGGGTTCACATCTATCGGAAGTGAGCATAAAGTATGAAAACTTCAGAGATCTATTTATGGTCTCAAACAGACATCTAGGAGTTGGAACCTCAGATTTGATGGTACAATCAAAGAGTTTGGGTTTACTAAGAATCCTGAGGAACCATGTGTGTATAAGAAGGTCAGTGGGAGTGCTGTGACATTTCTGGTACTTTATGTTGATGACATTCTACTCATTGGGAATGATGTAGGAATGTTGCAATCAACTAAAGTATGGTTATCGAGTAAGTTCTCAATGAAGGATTTGGGTGAAGCATCTTTTGTATTGGGAATACAAATCTATCGGGATAGATCGAAAAGATTGCTTGGTCTCACCCAGTCCACATACATTGATACCATCGTGAAGCGGTTCTCGATGGATGAGTCTAAGAGAGGACATCTACCAATGTGTCATGGCATGTCTCTATCCAAGTCCATGTCTCCCAAGAATGATGCAGAGATAGAGACGATGACACGAATTCCATATGCATCTGCAATTGGTAGTATCATGTATGTGATGATATCTACACGTCCTGACGTGGCTTTTGCACTAAGTGTTACAAGTAGATATCAATCGAACCCTGGTCTTTCACATTGGAAAGCTGTGAAAGACATTCTCAAGTATTTGAGAAGGACTAAGAATATGTTCTTGGTCTATGGGGGTGGAGAACTAAAATTGGAAGGCTATACCGACTCTAGCTTCCAAAGCGATGTTGATGATTTGAAGTCAACTTCTGGTTTTATATTCATGCTCAATGGGGCTGCTGTTTGATGGAAGAGTTCCAAGAAAAATAGCACTGCGAATTCAACCACTGAGGCAGAATATATTGCTGCATCAGATGCTGCAAAGGAAGCTGTTTGGATTAGGAATTTCGTCCAAGAGTTGGGCGTTATTCCTAATGGAGTTGATCCAGTCCCGGTGTACTGCGACAACACTGGTGCCGTTGCTCAGGCAAAAGAACCAAGGTCTCATAAAAAATCCAAACATGTACTGAGAAAATACCACATCATCCGGGAAATTGTGGAACGAGGAGATGTCTTGTTAGACAGAGTCGCCTCCGCAGATAATGTTGCTGATCCATTAACTAAGCCTTTACCAGGAACATTGTTCGAAAAGCATCGCGAATCAATGGGTTTGAAGAATATGGGTAGTTGGCTCTAGTGCAAGTGGGAGATTGTTAGAGTAGGTGCCCGTCGAGCCAATGTGTTGGCCGATGGTCCTTGTGAGAACTCTTGTGAAGGGACCGTACTGTACGCTAACCATAATTGATTGGTTCTTGCAGGCACTATCATTTGATACCTAGGGAGTCATGTAAGTGATGCTGCTAGACGTTTACATGACTGGTTGGGTAATTTCAGACTTGAGTTTTCTGACGTTCTTATTATCAATGTGTTGATCAATAAGAATGGAGCTATATAGGGTATGCTCATATAAGGGACTTGTTGATCCCGAATCACATGGAGATGTGAATCCACTGCTAGTTGTATCAGTAAACCATTGAGGGTCATACAAGTACTAGCTTTCTAGATCCCGTTGAGATTAAAATAAGTTCAATGTGTTGAACAACTCATAAAGGAGTTTATAAGTAAAATAAATTAGAAGTTTGACTTCTAAATTGGAGAATGAATGGAATAAGTAATTTTTAATTTGTGAATGTGTTCCAAGATTAAAAGTTGACTTAAAATAATTAGTTTATGAAAATGATGATTTTCTAAACTATTATTTTGAACTTAGTTAATTAATTCAAGTGTTGAATTAATTTAACACTAGTAGACATTTTAATGTACAAATAATTAAGCACTATTGAGTCTTGTAGAGCTCAAATAAAATAGTGTTATATAATTATTGTTACTAGTGTACTTGAATGAGTTCAAGTTGAATTTAATTAATTGATTAAACTTAAATGGGTTTAGGTTTAATATTTAATTAAAATAAGTTCAAAATACCATTTAAATATATATATTTATATATGTATATATATATAGGCGTGTATATATATATATAATATATATATATATATATATATATATGTATGTGTGTGATGGAATTTGAAGGGTTGAAAGATTGGATGCAATTTTCCATGCAAGTCATGCATTTTTCTATGAATGGTTTTAATTGTATCTAATCAATTCTTCTCCATTAATATAATATACACACATTACACAATATTCTATTCCAATTCCAAGGGATGGCCGAACACTTCTAAGTGTTTTCTCCAAGTTTTTCTTTCATTTTGAGGGAGAAAAAAATGATATCTCAATGCTAAATTCTCTAAATATTCTAGTGCATATTTAGAGCAGATCTAGATCATCTAGTCGTGGACCTAATTCGGAGGCTCGAAGTGTTGAATCCATTTTGAGTAAGGAGTGCTCTTGGAAGCTTGTAGATTGAGTCTACCTTTTTCAAGAGCCTAGTTGTTTATTAACTTGGTTGGAGCCATAAATCAATCTTTGAGATTGATAGGTAAAATTCTAAACACCCTATGGTTGTTTGAGTTTTTGAATGCTATTCAAGTGCTCGGATCTCTTTGTTAAAAAATTTTATATTTCCGCTGCGCTTCCGGGCACGAGTTAACCGATCCCCTTCATTTTTAGCCAAAATAAGTCATTTTAATAACTTTTATTGATTTTTAAAAAATCCCTTAATTAATATTTCGGGATTTATGATATTTTAGCAACATGATATATTTTACTATGATTTTTAAAGGTATTATATGGTATGATTTTAACCTAAATTAGTTATTATCTTAATTAAATTCTAATTAACCAAAAATCTATCCTATCTACCCTAAACCTACGTTAATTCTCTCCTAGCCGCCTCCAACCCTCCTTCAACCTCACACCACATGGCCAAGAAGCTATAGCAGCCTCCATAGCCTGACTTCAAAGTTTTCTTAAGGTTTACGCCGATCCGTCGTCCCGGAGTCGTACACGCGATAATCTTCTTCAATAAAATTAACAAGGCATGTTTAATTCCTTCCTCTCAACACCATATAAGCTATTACAAGTTTTGTTATAAATTTTTTTATGTTTGACATGGATTACATGTGAATTTATGCAAGAGCTTGATGATACACCATGCATGTCCCTCGCTTCCTTCCAATTCTTGATGCATATTCACGTTTTTTTTGGCATGGATCGGTCCAGGACTATTGGCAGATGGTTTGTGGGTCTGTTAGGGTCCTTAGAGTCGAACCAAGGCTGGTCTAGGGGCTACATAGGGCTAGGCCGATCAGTTTATTGTTGGGCATGCAGATCGGCCGCAGGCTAGGGTTGTAGGAAGGGGCTCGGATTCGTCCTGCTTGGATTGCATGCTAGCAAGGCTAGGGCCTGGTTGGGACCACCCACACGTGGGCTACGTCTGGGCGGTGATTCTTCGGCCAGGGGCGGCCGGAGTAGGGCGGCAGCAGCCATGGGATGGCTGCTGCTCACGGCCGAGGGAAGCTGGGAATCGGGGGTGTCGGGTTGGGGGGTTCTGGGTGGGTTCCGGGTCGGGTCTGGAGTTTGGGTCGGGTTTGGGAGTTATGGGTCGGTTCAGTAAGGTTCGGGTCCGGACTAGGTGGGCCGGGCTTGGTTATTTTAATTTCTATGTAATTAATGAGTTAGTTGATTTTTTTTGGGCCAAGTAATTAAATTAGAAAATTATTTGGGCTTTCAAATAATTTTATTTGGGCCTTAAATAATTTATTTAAGTTAGCCCAATGATTTTTATGGGCTTGAGAGCCCATGGGAATTTTTGGGCCAGTCTAGAAATTTAATGAGCTTAATTAAGTTAATGGGCTTAAATATTTTTAGTTAGGTGCATTTAAGTTTAAGTAATTTAATTGGGCTTTTATTTAGTTAATGGGTCATATTAAGATTTAATGGGCTTAGATTGAGTGATCAGCAGTTTGGATCAACCCATGAAAATTTACTAAGTCCGGAATATATATTTAATTCATTTTATGCATGAAAGTTATTTTTTTAGGTATAAGTATTTTTATTATGAAAATTAATTAAATATATATTACGAACACCCTTTTCAGTGCATGCATACATTAAATATTCAATTATATGATTATGATAATGTGTTGAGCAACAAAATAATTTTTATGATGGAAGTTGAAGTAGTGTGACAGCACAGAGGTGGTTTACCACCGCTCATGTTCAGGATGTAGTTTACTAACAGTATAGAGGTGATTTTTCACCGCCACGTACGTTGGTTCAGGAGACTGATCATTCGACACAGATTTAGTCACACTTACGGAAATAACCATAGACTGTTTCCAAAATGATTTGTTCAACTATGTACTTTAAGCTCAGGATGATCAGTTATGTTTAAGTTCAGCAAGTTTATGTTTAATCAGTTTACTCAAGATATTTTTATCATGCATGCATATTCATGTACGTATATGTATTATTACGATTATGTGCTGCATTATTTTAGCCCTTGTTATTATAAAGGATTAGACATGTTGAGCCTCTAGGCTCACTATGCTTATATGGTGCAGGTGAGCATGATGTTTCATTTATAGCTCCTACCAGTGGTGAGGATGTGTGAGCGAGCTGACAGAGGACCCCATGACCGTCGCATCGAGTCTTAGCATGCTTTGAATTATTTTTATTTAGAGTTTTTAAAACATGTTTCATACTTCTATGTTTCAGTGGTTGAGAGGAATGTTATATTTTATTTATGGCTTTTTAGTTTAATTATTGTTTGGGTGATTTGTTTTCTGAATAATAATTTTTTTTATTGCATGACTTAAGATTTTTATTTTAAATAGTTGTTTATTATATTTCAGTCAGTCATGGAAGTTCTTTTTTAGTAGTATTATTTTTAATGTTTATAAATATATGTATGGGCATATATGTTGAAAAGAACCAAACTCGAAAGAAATTTTTTTTTTTTATATTACATATATGCATCTATACTTAAAAATAGATTTTCATAAAATTTAATACATAATAAAAAATGATTTCATGTCAAAACATAAATACTCGAACACATTATAAATCCATGCGTAAATATTCAATAACGTAAAATGCGGAAAATAGTTTGATACAATCTCATAATCATTGAAACATAAAAGCGCGAAGGTCACGGATGTGCTAGCTTGCCACGAATGCACAGAGATCTTCACCACCAGTCGGGACCACAACCTCCTAAATAACATAAATCTCACCTGCACACCATTTAGATCTAGTGAGCCTAAAGTCTCAGCATGCTCTACCTTTAATAACGAGTACTACTAAATAAAACCACATGCAAGCACATAACATATATAAAAATAACCTGAGGATTCTAATGCATGCATGATCTTAAAATCGTATGCATAAACTGTGTCGTAATCTAAATCATAACATAATACGTAAGATAATACATAACATAAGCTTTGGCATGTCATGAACATAAAAATCATTTCCTGTGGGTCATATCAGTGAAGTGTAACCTAATTCGATTGATCAATCTAAATTCATCGTATGTGGTGGCGGCCTGTGGGGTGTACCCCTAACGCCCTATGCCACTTCACCCAACCTTTGGGGATCCATAGGCTCATAATCGTAAGTGGAAAAGTCATCTGGCCCGGTATCCCGACCTCCAGTCCCGTGTTTGTGACAAATCACTTCAACTTCCCAAAAATATTTTTCTTTACATGCCCGTTATCTCATCATAAAATACATGCATGAATCATGAACTTAGAAATATCATTTTCTTAAAATTTTGCCCTTAAATATATATTTAATTCATTTTTTCATAAAAATCATATTTATATTAAAATATACATATAAATCTATTAAATATATATTTACTGACTATTTTGTTTGTCACTGGCTAGTTCGAGTTGCTGCACCCCCTTAACTAAAGTCCTTAAACTTAGATTCATTTGATAACACTTATACTGACCCATTAATACTTAAATTGACCCAATAATACTTAGATTATCTCAATCACACTTAAATTGACCTATTTAGACTTAGATTGGCACAATTAAAATACTGAACCCAACTTAGAACTTAGTTCAACAAATAAATTAAACAACTTAGGCCCATAACAAATTTAGCCCAATTAACATATTTAGTCCAATTAATATCTTAAGCCCAACAAGTTTGGCTAAACAGACTTGGCCCAATAAAAATAAACTCGGCCCAATAAAATAAACTTGGCCCATCAAACAAATTTGGTCCAATAAACAGACTGAGCTCAATAAACAAACTTGGCCCAATAAAAATAAACTTGGCCCAATAAAATAAACTTAAAACTTGGACTCCTAAATAAATTACTCGGCCCGATATAAAATAACTCAGAACCAGACCCAGACCCAGACCCATACATATGACCCTAATTCACTTGACCCGACCCGGACAACCTACTTGCCCGAGCCCTGCTCGCTAGGTAGCCAACCTTACAACCATCCCACTCTTCACCTAGCCGACACTAGTTCAAGGTATCTTAAACCAAGACCCAAAGGAACCTGACTCAGCCATCAAACCAGTGAACAACAACTAAAACTAGCCATGACAGAAAAATAATTCACAATACATAAAAACACGAATGATGCATGAGTTAAAATTTGAGTTACCATATTCACATACAAATGCATCAACACAATTTAATAATAAAATCAGTGAATATAATGATCTAAATGGTGTGAGAAAGGAAGCGTATAACATGCATTTGCGTTTAAAACGCACGAAACACTATTACGGTTGCGGTTGCGCGTATCGGGACTCGAAAATCTTATAATTGTCCAATTTTGGAAGCTCAAATTCCTAAACTGCTGATTTCTGCTTCTAATTATCCTCAACGGGCTTTCGATCTGCGAAAAATCATATGATGGTCAAAAGTCAACCCTGGTCAACTTTGGTCAAACTTTGACCAAAAATTACCAAACTTTATTGCGCTCTCACCGCTTAAAGATTTTGAATCTCTACTCGAAACTTGTATATTAGGATCCATCACGTCGAACCGGTCAAAAAAGGTTAGCATGTCGACGGCCGGTGGCTCGCCAGAGAAGACGGCGGCGACGGTGGCGGTGTGGCGGCGATCTGCAAAACTACTCCAAAAATTCTGAAATTTTGCAGGCTTGTAGAACTCGACGAGAAGATTCTAATGGACTAAGCCCCGACCAAAGATGACCACCGAGGCGGCCGAAATCGGCGATTTACAGGCAGTGGCAGCGAGCTCTAAGCTTCGATCCATGCGATTTCCAACTAAAAATGATTTAATAAGCTTTGGAAATAATCTACACACATCCTAGAACCTTTTAAAAACACAAAAACAACAATAATAGACCTAAAATCCGACGATTCGCGTGAGGAAGATGATGAATAGTATTGCCCCTTTCTCGAAGTCGTGCTCCCCAAATCGGACACCAAAACTCACGATTCTTGGTATGGTTGTGATCGCCTCGACGAGAGCTACAAGATGGCATGCTCAATCGATGGCGAAAGGCGGCGGGCGGTGGTCGGCGACTGCGGGACGCGAATGGGGTTAGGGTTTAGTGTGTGTTTTAGGTGTTTAGTGCATGAGAAAGAGTGTACCACTTAATATTATAAAAATTGGTCCTAAAATGACCCAGACTGATCTATTTCAATGCTCTTGTGTTATTTTACACCAATATGTAATTTAACACATTTTTACAATTATCTGAAATAGCGAACTTTGACCTGTCAACTAGATCAGTAAATTCCCCAATAAATAAATTGAGTCAATCTTAGGCTTTGAACAGTCACCCAAACTGATTATTTTCTCCAAATTAAATTATCTGGCATAAATAATTATTTTTAATTTCATTATCTCAATAATTATCTCAAAATGCCAATATTATCAGATATTCAAAAATAGTCAAACTCATTGACTAATTAGCACGTGTATTTTGTAAATACACTCTATAACTCATTTGGCAGTAATAATTATTTTTCCAACTCAATAATTATTTTTAATTTCCAATTAATTCGTTAATAAATTTTTGGGGCGTTACAACTCTCCCCCCCTTAAATGGAATTTCGTCCTCGAAATTGGAGTAAGTACCGATAAGCTCTGGACAATACGTCCGCATAATGACCTTGGCCTCCCAAAGAGCCTCCTCCTCTGACTGATTCTACCACCGGACCTTGACCAAGGGAAAAACTCGCGTTCTAAGTCTCTGCTCCTCCCGTGCTAAGATCTGCTTTAGTCATTCATCGGACGACAAGTCTGACTCCAATTGCAGAGGCTCATGTCCATTACGCATCATGCCCTTCATGGGCGCAATCCTCACAAACACATGGTCTCCAATAGCAACTCGAGGTATCATAGTCGCCGGTCAGCATAAATCTTCTGACGACTCTGTGTGGCCCTCATCTTGTCCCAAATTCGAACCACGATATCTGTAGTCTGCTGAAATAACTCGAAACCTAAGAGAATCCTCTCGCCAAAAATGTTCCAATGCACGGGAGATCTACACCTTGTTTCGAAAAAATCTCGTATGGAGCCATACCTATGGACGCTGGAAAACTGATGCTATAGGTGAACTCCACTAACGGTAGTCTCGACTTCTAAGAGCCCTGAAATTCAATCACAACAGTATTTTAACAAAACCTTGATATCAATTGTCCCACGATTCTATCTGTTGCCCGCCAAAAACTAAATTCTAATGGTGCTAACAATCACTATCATTTACGAGCCAAAACAATGTCAAGACGACGTTCAGTATAACTCAGCTCAATAAATAACTTGCTGGGTCATAATCAAATCGAAATCGAAGAGACATGGTTCAGAACAATATCAAAATACAATAATATGGAAAAAAAATCTGTAAAAAGGAAACAACTCTTTTGCAGTCTAATACAAGGGGTGAGCGAATCAATTCAAGGCTCCATGAACAATGGATACGAGCCAATCAATAAATATCAAATGAGATGATCAACTGTCAACAGGTATGACATCATGCCCACCATCAATACAAATCAAAATCAAGGTTGTCAGCGTGGCTTACACACGAACAAATCCGCACGCACTCAACGAAAATGAAATAAAATCCCAAGATGTAATCCAATGTCAACAAAATAAAATCGAGATCCCAATGGAATAGAATAAAAATACTCACCCAAATCAATATCCATGTCCAGATTTAAAATTCAAGTTCTCAAGAAATATGAATTTTTAAAATTATAACCAAAATATCATTCGAAGCCAAATTGACTGAATCTTCAATGAACAATGTCATGCGAATCAAGGAATGATTGAACTACAAGAAGGATTCCAATATTTTCAGAAAGAATCGGTAAAATGGCTCGCGTAACTGATTTTTCTCTATCCCAAAAGCACCTTCCCAATCCCTCACAACATCAACTAAACGTCAATCAATGCTTAATTACTCAGTTAGAACTATCACCAAATTCCCAAATTTTATATCTGTAACAAACTAATTCATCTCTCAATAGTACCCTTCACCCAAATCATTTGGCTCAACGATTCCTGAGAAAAAATGAAATCTGAATTCCTAAATAGCAATCAATCAAATCTCTAAGAGAATTCTCAAAACATTCTCTCCGACCCAACATTCGCATCTAACCTGTAGCAAACAATTACTAAAAATCCTCAAAAACTACTGAGAGATAAAAGAATCGTAGCTCCAAAATCTAGCAACACAAACGTAACAATACCTCTAATGCTAATATTCCCTGTACGCAAAAGATTTCCCAAAAGATATAGAACACTCTTCTAGAGCAACCAATTAACATCTAAAGTTCAATCCTAAACATGCTAATTTCACTAATTCCCAATTCTCATCCTCCACATCCATTTTTAAAACACAAGTACAATAGTTAAGCAATTTCCAATGCAAATCTTAACTAAGCATCCCATTAACTGAAATTTAAGAACGCAAATTAGGAATATCCGCGATAAGGGAAGTATCATGATATGCATCCTCAGCCTACACCACAAACAAGCGCGCTATGGTCTGCTTCGCCCTGTGACAGTTCCACGAAATTGTTCCGGATCCTCGCAATGGTAGCACCTGCCTGAGCCAACCAAATATTTTCCAGCATGAGGCCTCTGACACTGTCTGTAAGAAGGTACCCCTACAGTTCTAAGGGCAACTGCCCCTAATGCTGTTGTCTTTCCTGGCCCTGCGGCCTCTGCTACCGCTGCTGCCACGGTCTAAGAGAATCTGAGCCCTTAGATGACCCAAGATAAAACTTCAATGCTGGCTGCTGCAAGGAATGTCCTCTAGATGACTGCTGGAACTGTCTCTGCTTCTGGGAGTCAGCCTGCATCTCCTTACTCCCTTCTCGGACTGGCACGCTCGACTAACATCTACCTTGTGCTTTGTCACGTCTGCCATGGAAACATATGCTTGATATCGGACCTCAAGTTCCCAATAAAATGCCGCAGCCTCTCTCTATTGTAGCAATCGTGGGCACGAAGTGACACTCCCGCTCGAATTTCCTTAAACACATGGCCACAGTCCTGTCTCCCTGTCGAAGGCTCATGAAGTCACGAATCAGATGGCCTCGCACATCCTCTGTGAAGTACTTTTCAAATAAATCCATCTTGAAATCCCTTCAAATCATCCTGGCCAGATCAAGACCAGTCACTGCGCCTTCCCACCAGAGAGTTGCAACATCCTTCAACATGTAGATTGCGCATCTGACCCAATCAGCATCCTGGGTCCCCATGTAGGCAAAGATCGTCTACAACGCTAGAATCTACTCCTCAGCCACAAGTGGATCACGGGTCCACGCAAAATCCTTCGATCCTTGCTTGCAGAACCTCTCAGTGATGTCCTACTCGTGCGCCCTCCTAAGCTGTCTAGCATGATGCTCAAGTAAACTCGTGATACCAGCTAGCATGCCCATGCTGGCCCTCTCAAAAACTACGAGTGGCAGAGCTGCAGGTGAAGGTAGAGGCGAAGGTGGATCCTGATTACCCGCATCGCAAACTACGCAACTCAGAGACATACTGCAATTCCCAATAATCCATCACGCAACCGTAGTGCATAGCTATGTATTTTAATTTAAAAGCCTTATAACATGAATTTTAGTGAAAACTAACTCATGGGTCCCATTTTTAAAACATAATTAAAAGCATTTAAAACTCACAAACTGGTAGTGCGACTTCTGAGCTCCACGTAGCAGGCTAGCCAACCCTCCAAGGACCTTTCTTTGATACCAAATGAAAAGAACCAAACTCGAAGGAATTTTTTCTTTTTATATATATTACATATATGCATCTATACTTAAAAATAGATTTTCATAAAATTTAATACATAATAAAAAACGATTTCATGTCAAAACTTAAATACTCGAACACATTATAAATCCATGCATAAATATTCAATAACGTAAAATGCGAAAAATAGTTTGATACAATCTCATAATCATTGAAACATAAAAGCGCGAAGGTCACGGATGTGCTAGCTTGCCACGAATGCACAAAGGTCTTCACCACCAGTCGGGACCACAACTTCCTGAATAACATAAATCTCACCTGCACACCATTTAGATCTAGCGAGCCTAAAGGCCCAGCATGCTCTACGTTTAATAACGAGTACTACTAAATAAAATCACATGCAAGCACATAACGTATATAAAAATAACCTGAGGATTCTAATGCATGCATGATCGTAAAATCGTATGCATAAACTGTGTCGTAATCTAAATCATAACATAATACGTAAGATAATACATAACATAAGCTTTAGCATGTCATGAACATAAAAATCATTTCCCGTGGGTCATATCAGTGAAGTGTAACCTAATTCGATTGATCAATCTAAATCCATCGTACGTGGTGGCGGCCTGTGGGGTGTACCCCTAATGCCCTATGCCACTTCACCCAACCTTTGGGGATCCATAGGCTCATAATCGTAAGTGGAAAGGTCATCGGGCCCGGTATCCCGACTTCCAGTCCCGTGTTTGTCACAAATCATTTCAACTTCCCAAAATTTTTTTTTTTTACATGCCCGTTATCTCATCATAAAATACATGCATGAATCATGAACTTAGAAATATCATTTTCTTAAAATTTTGCCCGTAAATATATATTTAATTCATTTTTTTATAAAAATCATATTTATATCAAAATATACATATACATCTATTAAATATATATTTACGGACTATTTTGTTTGTTACTGGCTAGTTCGAGTTGCTGCACCCCCTTAACTAAAGTCCTTAAACTTAGATTCATTTGATAACACTTATACTGACCCATTAATACTTAAATTGACCCAATAATACTTAGATTAGCTCAATCACACTTAAATTGACCCATTTAAACTTAGATTGGCCCAATTAAAATTCTTAACCCAACTTAGAACTTAGTTCAACCAATAAATTAAACAACTTAGGCCCATAACAAATTTAGCCCAATTAATACATTAAGTCCAATTAATATCTTAAGCCCAACAAGTTTGGCTAAACAGACTTGGCCCAATAAAAATAAACTCGGCCCAATAAAATAAACTTGGCCCATCAAACAAATTTCGTCCAATAAACAGACTGGGCCCAATAAACAGACTTGGCCCAATAAAAATAAAATTGGCCCAATAAAATAAACTTAACACTTGGACTCCTAAATAAATTATCCGATCCAAAATAAAATAACTCGGACTCGGACCCAGACCCATACATATGACCCTAATTCACTTGACCCGACCCGGACAACCTACTTGCCCGAGCCCTGCTCGCTAGGTAGCCAACCTTACAACCATCCCACTGTTCACCTAGCCGAAACTAGTTCAAGCTATCTTAAACCAAGACCCAAAGAAAACTGACTCAGCCATCAAACCAGTGAACAACAACTAAAAACTAGCCATGACAGAAAAATAATTCACAATACATAAAAACACGAATGATGCATGAGTTAAAATTTGAGTTACCATATCCACATACAAATGCATCAACACAATTTAATAATAAAATCAGTGAATATACTGATCTAAATGGTGTGAGAAAGGAAGGGTAAAACATGTCTTTGCGTTTAAAACGCACGAAACACTATTACGTTGTGGTTGCGCGTATCGGGACTCGGAAATATTATAATTGTCCAATTTTGGAAGCTCAAATTCCTAAACTACTGATTTCTGCCTCTAATTATCCTCAACGGGCTTCCGATCGGAGAAAAATCATATGATGGTCAAAAGTCAACCCTTTCAACTCTGGTCAAACTTTGACCAAAAATTACCGAACTTTATTGCGCTCTCACCGCTTAACGATTTCGAATCTCGACTCGAAACTTGGATATCAGGATCCATCACGTCGAACCGGTCAAAAATGGTTAGCATGTCGACGGCCGGTGGCTCGCCGGAGAAGACGGCGGCGACGATGGCGGCGCGGCGGCTATCTGCAAAACTACTCCAAAAATTCTGAAATTTTGCAGGCTTGTAGAACTCGACGAGACGATTCTAATGGACTAAGCCCCGACCAAAGAGGACCATCGAGGTGGCCGGAATCGGTGATTTACAGGCGGCGGCGACGAGCTCTAAGCTCCGATCCATGCGATTTCCGACTGAAAATGATGTAATAAGCTTGGGAAATAATCTACACACATCCTAGAACCTCTTAGCAACACAAAAACAACAAGAATTGACCTGAAATCCGACGATTCGCGCGAGGAAGATGATGAATAGTGTCGCCCATTTCTCGACGTCGTGCTCCCCTAATCGAACACCAAAACTCACGATTCTTGGTATGGTTGTGATCGCCTCGACGAGAGCTACAAGATGGCATGCTCAATCGATGGCAAAAGGTGGCAGGCGGCGGTCGGTGACGGCGGGACGCGAATGGGGTTAGGGTTTTAGTGTGTGTTTTAGGTGTTTAGTGAATGAGAGAGAGTGTACCACTTAATATTATAAAAATTGGTCCTAAAATGACCCGGACTGATCCATTTCAATGCTCTTGTGTTATTTTACGCCAATATGTAATTTAACACATTTTTACAATTATCTGAAATAGCGTACTTTGACCTGTCAACTAGACCAGTAAATTCCCCAATAAATAAATTGAGTCAATCTTAGGCTTTGACCAGTCACCCAAACTGATTATTTTCTCCAAATTAAATTACCTGGCATAAATAATTATTTTTAATTTCATTATCTCAATAATTATCTCAAAATGTCAATATTACCAGATATTCAAAAATATTTAAACTCATTGAATAATTGGCACGTGTATTTTGTAAATACACTCTATAACTCATTTGGCAATAATAATTATTTTTTCAAATCAATAATTATTTTTAATTGCCAATTAATTCGTTAATAAATTTCTGGGGCGTTACATATGTATAGTGATAAAAAAAAAATTCCGCATTTTATTAGTTAGAGTCTTTTCAGTTGGTATCAGAGCGCGGTCCTTGGAGGGTGTCTATCTGCCACGTGAAGCTCAGAAATCGCACTACCGTTCTGTAAGTTTTAAATTGTTTTCTTATGATCTATAAGGAGCATGTGTAATGATTTAAGATTTCATGTTAGCAAAGTTTTAGAACCCTTAGTTATGCATTGCGATTTACGTAAAGAAATATATGGTGGTGCAGAATGCCTCCGAGACAGATGAACAGGCGTGGTAATCCTCCACCTCCACAGAACCCGCTTACAGCACTGGAGCAGGCCAGTGCAACTATGATGGAAGGGATCAATGCACTGTTGGGGCAACAGGCTGCACGGCCCCGACTTACGCATGATGAAGATGTAGCTGAACGGTTCCAAAAGAAGGGACCGAAGGAGTTTATTGGTAATACTGATCCACTAGTGGCTGAGGGGTGGATCCGCTCTTTGGAGACCATATTTGCTTACATGGGACTCACAGATGCAGACAAAGTGAAGTGCACAATGTACATGTTGAAGGACGATGCGGCCCTTTGGTGGGAGGGCGCAGTTCATGGTGTGAATATGCAGATGCTGACTTGGGAGGAGTGTAGGCGAATGTTCTTCGCCAAATATTTTACTGAGGATGTGTGCAGCCGCATAATCCGAGAGTTCATGAGTCTCCAACAGGGGGACAAGACAGTGGTGGAGTATATCAAGCATTTCGATAGGGGGTGTAACGACCCACTGTATCAAGAAGTGTCTTTTCAGCGTGCTTATGTTCTCAGTCACACGCACCCTGTGAAACTTCCCAGGGGGTCACCCATCCTATAATTGCCCCAAGTCAAGCACGCTTAACTTTGGAGTTCTTATGTGATGAGCTCCCGAAAAAAAAATGCACCTTCTTGATATGAATAGTACATATGAAATCTTTTAAACCCTCCTTAACCATGTAGTCCCATACCTACACAGTCTCAGAATCCCTCTCATTCCGGCACGGGATCGGTTCATTCATGTCTCCCTCCGCCTAGAAGCCTACCAGGAGCCGCTCATTGTCCGTGCAACCTCTTGGCACCGGCGATCACTCCCTGCCTCTTCAGCCTCGGGCGTCACATGCCCAACAGCTTCCGCTTGGTTCGTCCCCGAACCATACCGTACTAAGAGAGGTCGGCTCTGATACCATTTCTAACGACCCACTGTATTAAGACGTGTCTTTTCAGCGTTCTTATGTCCTCACTCACACGCACCCTATGAAACTTTCCAAGAGGTCATCCATCCTATAAGTGCCCCAAGTCAAGCACGCTTAACTTTGGAGTTCTTATGTGATGAGCTCCCGAAAAAAAGATGCACCTTCTTGATATGAATAGTACATATGAAATCTTTTAAACCCTCCTTAACCATGTAGTCCCATACCTACACAGTCTCAGAATCCCTCTCATTCCGGCACGGGATCGGTTCATTCATGTCTCCCTCCGCCTAGAAGCCTACCAGGAGCCACTCATTGGCCGTGCGACCTCTTGGCACCGGCGATCACTCCCTGCCTCTTCAGCCCCAGGCGTCACAGGGGGTGCCACTTTGTGCCCCTGATTGTTTATAGTGCCCAGGATACGGTGAGACAATTTGTCGAAGGGCTTCGGGCGGACATCAAGCATGATGTACGCATGATGGATGTCACCACTTATGAGGCAGCGGTGAGTAGGGCACTGCGATCGGATGATGGCAGGAGGGAGATCCTTCTTGAGCAGCACAGTAAGCGGCAGTTTCAGCCGGGATCTTATCGACCATCTTCGCAGCCTCCTGCGAAGAAGAAGTTTACTGGGCCGTCTAAGGGCCCGAATCAGCAGAGGCAGCAGCAGAAGCCACAGGGACGCCAGCCGCAGCAGCAGCAGGGGCCGGGACCCCTAAGCCAGGAGGAGTTCCACATTGCCCGCAGTGTCAGAAACCGCATTCGGGACAGTGTTTGGTTGGGTCCAATGTCTGCTATCACTATAAGGAGCCAGGCACATGGCATATAACTGCCCGAAGAGGAAGAACACCACTGGGAGGGTGTTCGTCATGCAGGCTGAGGAGGCAGACCCAGATACCACCTTGATCACCGGTATATCTCACCTCTTGCATTTTTATTTTTTAAATTATTTGCTGATTATCGAATGTATACTATTTGGGTTATCTATCTGCATGATTAGCATTAGAATTATATTTTTCCTTGTGATTAGAATTAAGGGTAATCACTGGCTTATCTTTGGGTAAATTAAGTTTTGGAATGCAATTGTTGGGATTTTCTGCGTGCTGGGAGAATTCTAGTTGGAGGCAACTCCATGTTTGCGTTGCTAGATTCAGGAGCCACACATTCATTTATCTCCCTGGAGTTTATCAGACGGATAGGCATTACACCTGAGATTGCTGATACGGGTTACGATGTCACTATGCCGTCTGGACAGATTCAGAGGGTTGGAGATAGAATTGCAGGGACACTCCATCTGGGCAGACTTAGTGGTATTGTCGTTGACTGGATTTGACCTGATATTGGGCATGGATTGGTTGGCAGTCAACAGAGCTTCTATTGATTTTCGTCGCAGGACAGTGTCAGTGAAACCTTCTAATGGCAACCCGTTTACTTTCTATGCATCTCAGAGCAGCAGTGTCTCTCAGTTGATCTCCTTTGTATGCACGAGGAAGTTATTGAGACGTGGTTTCCAGGGTTTTCTTGCCAGTGTAGTCACAGCATCAGAACCATCTAGCAGATCATTATCGGAGATAGATATTGTTTGTGACTACTCGGATGTCTTTCCGAAAGATGTTGCAGGAATTCCACCAGCGCGAGAAGTGGAGTTCAGTATCGAGTTGATGCCTGACACCGTGCCTATCTCTAAGGCACCGTACCGACTTGATCCTACCAAGATGAAAGAATTGAAGGAGCAAATTCAGGAGTTATTGGAGAAAGGCTTCATTCGCCCTAGCTTTTATCCTTGGGGAGCTCCAGTTTTGTTTGTGAAGAAGAAAGATGGTAGCATGAGACTATGTATTGATTACCGAGAGCTCAATAGGGTCATAGTGAAGAATAAGTACACACTGCCGAGGATTGAGGATTTATTCGATTAGTTGCAGGGAGCTTTGGTTTTCTCCAAGATCTATCTGCGATCTGGCTATCATCAGTTGCGGATCAGTAATGCAGATGTGTCCAAGACTGCTTTCCGGACACGCTATGGGCATTACGTGTTCTTGGTGATGCCGTTTGGGTTGACCAATGCTCCAGCGGTCTTCATGGAGCTCATGAATTGTGTTTTTCAACCGTATCTAGATCAGTTCATCATAGTATTTATTGACGATATATTGATCGACTCAAGGAGTATTGAGGAGCATAGGCACCACTTGCAGACAGCTTTGCAGACTTTGAGAGAGCATCGACTGTATGCAAAGTTCAGTAAGTGCGAGTTCTGGCTTGAGCAGGTGGATTTTCTTGGCCATGTTGTTTCTAGAGACGGAATAGCAGTGGATCAGTATAAGGTTTAGGCAGTGCAGAATTGGGGAATTCCGAAGAACGCCTCAGAGATTCGCAATTTCTTGGGTTTGGCCGGATATTATCGGAGGTTTATAAAGGGTTTTTCATCCATTGCAGTACCCTTGACATCCTTGACCAAGAATAATGCGAAGTTTGTATGGAATCCGGACTGTCAGAGGAGCTTCGATCAGTTGAAGGAAGCACTCACTTCTACGCTGGTTTTGGCGATGCCTGTACCTCACGAGGAGATGGTGGTGTACACCGATGCATCTAAGCTGGGTTTAGACGCGGTGCTTATGCAGTGTGATCGAGTAATTGGTTATGCGTCGAGACAGCTGAAGATTCATGAGCAGAATTATCCGACGCATGATTTGGAGCTTGCAGCAGTGGTTTTTGCGTTGAAAATCTGGAGACACTATCTGTATGGTGAGAAGGGCAAGAATTTCACTGATCACAAGAGCCTCAAGTACTTCTTCACCCAGAATGAGTTGAATATGACGCAGCGTAGATGGTTAGAGTTGGTGAAGTATTACGACTGTGACATTAGCTACCATCCGGGTAAGGCTAATGTCGTAGCTGATGCGTTGAGTTGGAAGACTTCAGTGGTATCTTGCTTGTCAGTGCAGTTTCCACTTCAGCAGGAGATTCAGAGGTTTGATCTGGAGTTCTACTCGAACGGGCTTGCGCCGAGATTAGCAGCATTGACCTTACAGCCGGCTCTTCGAGATAGAATCAGAGAGGGACAGCCTGCTGATGAGGAGTTACAGCGGTTGAGACAGAGGGATGAGGCCAAGGGCAGTCTTCTTTATACTGTCATTGATGGCATTGTTCAGTACCGTGGTCGTATGTGGGTACCGAACGTTGATCAGTTGAGGACAGAAATCTTGACAGAGGCTCACACATCTTCGTTTTCCATTCATCACGGAAGTACGAAGATGTATAGAGATTTGCAGTCATTATGTTGGTGGCCCGACATGAAGAGAGATATCGGACGATTCGTATCAGAGTGCTTGACTTGTCAGCAAGTCAAGGCAGAGAATCAGCGTCCAGAAGGATTGCTTAGACCTCTTCCCATTCCGGAGTGGAAGTGGGAGAATATCACGATGGATTTTGTAGTCGGTCTTCCGAGGAGTGCCAGAGGCTGTACAGCGATTTGGGTGATTGTCCATAGACTCACCAAATCAGCTCATTTCTTGCCAGCGAGGACTACTTTCACATTGAGACAGTATACTGAGTTGTATATCAAGGAGATTGTTAGACTGCATGGCATACCGGTGTCGATAGTTTCAGACAGAGACCAAAGATTTACATCTGCATTTTGGAAGAGTCTACACACAGCATTGGGCACTAGACTACTGTTCAGTACAGCTTTCCACCCCAAGACAGACGGGCAGTCTGAGAGAGAGATCCAGGTTCTTGAGGATCTATTGAGGGCTTGTGTCATTGATTTTCAGGGATTTTGGGAGACGAGATTGCCGTTAGTGGAGTTCACCAATAACAATAGTTATCAGGAATCTATAGGCATGGCTCCTAATACAGCTCTCTATGGGAGAAGATGCAAATCTCTCGTGCATTGTAATGAAGTTGGCGAGAGAGTTCTACTTGGTCCTGAGATCGTGCAGCAGACTGCAAATGTTGTGACATAGATTCGGGACTGTATGAGGACTAAGAGTCGTCAAAAGACTTATGCTAATACTCAACGACAAGATTTTGAGTTTGCTGTTGGTGATCATGTATTTCTGAAGGTATCACCTATGAAAGGGATGATGCGTTTTGGTCGCAGAGGCAAGCTTAACCCAAGATATATTGGGCCATTTGAGATTTTGGAAAGAGTTGGCACGTTAGTCTACCGTTTGGTGCTACCACCAGGACTTGCGGCAGTGCACAACGTCTTCCATATATCCATGCTTCGGAGATACATCTCGAACCCGTCGCATGTGTTGGATTACGAGCCTCTACAGCTGACACTGGATTTAGCGTTTGAGAAGAGGCCAGTTCGGATATTGGCTAGGGAGGAGCGGATACTGAAGACGCGGGTCATACCGATGGTCAAAGTCTGGTGGCTGAATCACTCTAAGGAGGAAGCTACTTGGGAGACCGAGACGGACATGAGGACTCGATACCCAGAGTTGTTCGGGTAAGTACTTTAATTTCGAGGACGAAATTCATTTTAAGGGGGAGAGAATTGTAGCACCCGGAAATTTTTATACGTAAATTTGCAGGCATAATTAGGGAATTTTAATTATTTAAATTTTAGAAATATGGGTTAAATATTTTTTTATTGTGTTATTATGTGTATTATGTGCATGATTTAAATTATTTTAGCATTTAACCCATAATTATGAAAATTCTATATTTTTAAGTAATTTATTATTTTGATCGCGTAGACGGGATCGTGGACGGACGAGATATTGATTTTTCATCCCAATTATTCTTAGGAAATTTTAGTAGCCATAAATTATAATTTTTGAAGTTTTTATTCTGAAAATTATGGTATTTTATTTATTTATTTTAGCGAGCCCATTTTTAGCCAAAATAAGTCATTTTAATGACTTTTATTGATTTTTAAAAAATCCCTTAATTATTATTTCGGGATTTATGATATTTTAGCAACATGATATATTTTACTATGATTTTTAAAGGTATTATATGGTATGATTTTATCCTAAATTAGTTATTATCTTAATTAAATTCTAATTAACCAAAAATCTATTCTGTCTACTCTAAACCTACGTTAATTCTCTCCTAGCCACATCCAACCCTCCTTCAACCTCACACCACACGGCCAAGAAGCTGTAGCAGCCTCCATAGCCTGGCTTCAAAGTTTTCTTAGGGTTTACGCCGATCCGTCGTCCCGGAGTCGTACACGCGATAATCTTCTTCAATAAAATTAACAAGGAATGTTTAATTCCTTCCTCTCAACACCATATAAGCTATTACAAGTTTTGTTACAGATTTTTTAATGTTTGAAACGGATTACATGTGAATTGATGCAAGAGCTTGATGATACACCATGCATTTCCCTCGTTTCCTTCCAATTCTTGATGCATATTCACGTTTTTTTTTTGACATGGATCGGTCCAGGACTGTTGGCTGATGGTTCTTGGGTCTGTTAGGGTCCTTAGAGTCGAACCATGGCTGGGATAGGGGCTTCATAGGGCTAGGCCGATCAGTTTATTGTTGGGCTTGCAGATCGGCCGCAGGCTAGGGTTGTAGGAAGGGGCTCGGGTTCGTCCTGCTTGTATTGCATGCTGGCAAGGCTAGGGCCTGGTTGGGACCGCCCAGACGTGGGCTACGTCTGGGCGGTGATTCTTTGGCCAGGGGCGGCCGTAGCAGGGCGGCAGCAGCCATGGGATAGCTACTGCTCACGGCCGAGGGAAGTTGGGAATCGAGGGTGTCGGGTTGGGGGTTCTGGGTGGGTTTCGTGTCTGGTCTGGAGTCTGGGTTGGGTCAGGGAAGTTATGGGTCGGGTCAGTAGGGTCCGAGTCCGGACTAGGTGAGTCGGTCTAGGGTATTTTAATTTCTAAGTAATTAATGAGTTAATTGATTTTTTTTGGGCCAAGTAATTAATTAGAAAATTATTTGGGCTTTCAAATAATTTTATTTGGGCCTTAAATAATTTATTTAAGTTATCCCAATGATTTTTATGGGTTTGGGAGCACATGGGAATTTTTGGGTCAGACCGTGAATTTTTGGGTTAGTCTAGGAATTTAATGGGCTTAATTAAGTTAATGGACTTAAATATTTTTAGTTAGGTGCATTTAAGTTAAAGTAATTTAATTGGGTTTTATTTAGTTAATGGACCATATTAATATTTAATGAGCTTAGATTGAGTGATCAGCAGTCTGGACCAACCCATGAAAATTTACTAAGTCCAGAATATATATTTAATTTATTTTATGCATGAAAGTTATTTTTTTAAGTATAAGGATTTTTATTATGAAAAATTAATTAAATATATATTATGGACACCCTTTTCAGTGCATGCATACATTAAATATTAAATTTTATGATTATGATAATGTGTTGAGCAAAAAAATAATTTTTATGATGGAAGTTGAAGTAGTGTGACAGCACAGAGGTGGTTTACCACCGCTCATGTTCAGGAGGTAGTTTACTACCAGTATAGAGGTGATTCGTCACCGCCACGTACGTTGGTACAGGAGACCGATCAGTCGACACAGGTTTATTCACACTTATGGATATAACCATAGACTGTTTCCAAAATGATTTGCTCAACAATGTACTTTAAGCTCCGGATGATCAGTTATGTTTAAGTTCAGCAAGTTTATGTTTAATCAGTTTACTCAAGATATTTTTATCATGCATGCATATTCATGTACGTATATGTATTATTATGATTATTGCTTCATTATTTTAACCCTTGTTATTATAAAGGATTAGACATGTTGAGCCTCTAGGCTCACTACGCTTATATGGTGCAGGTGAGCATGATGTTTCATTTATAGCTCCTACCGTTGGTGAGGATGTGTGAGCGAGCTGGCAGAGGACCCTGTGACCGTCGCATCGAGTCTTAGCATGCTTTGAATTATTTATATTGAGAGTTTTTAAAACATGTTTCATATTTCTATGTTTCAGTGGTTGAGAGGAATGTTATATTTTATTTATGGCTTTTTAGTTTAGTTATTGTTTGGGTGATTTGTTTTCTGAATAATAATTTTTTTTATTGCATGACTTAAGATTTTTATTTTAAATAGTTGTTTATTATATTTCAGTCAGTCATGGAAGTTCATTTTTAGTAGTATTATTTTTAATGTTTATACATATATGTATGGGCATATATGTATAGTGATAAAAAAAATTTTGCATTTTATTAGTCAGAGTCGTTTCAGTTGGTATCAGAGCGCGGTCCTTGGAGGGTGTCTATCTGCCACGTGAAGCTCAGAAATCCCACTACCGGTCTGTAAGTTTTAAATTGTTTTCTTATGATCTATAAGGAGCATATGTAATGATTTAAGATTTCATGTTAGCAAAGTTTTAGAACCCTTAGTTATGCATTGCGATTTACGTAAAGAAATATATGGTGGTGCAGAATGCCTCCGAGACAGATGAACAGGCGTGGTAATTCTCCACCTCCACGGAACCCGCTTACAGCACTGGAGCAGGCCAGTGCAACTATGATGGAAGGGATCAATGCACTGTTGGGGCAACAGGCTGCACGGCCTTGACTTACGCCTGATGAGGATGTAGTTGAGCGGTTCCAAAAGAAGGGACCGAAGGAGTTTTCTGGTACTACTGATCCACTAGTGGCTGAGGGGTGGATCCACTCTTTGAACACCATATTTGCTTACATGGGACTCACAGATGCAGACAAAGTGAAGTGCGCAATGTATATGTTGAAGGACGATGCGGCCCTTTGGTGGGAGGGCGCAGTTCGTGGTGTGAATCTGCAGACGCTGACTTGGGAGGAGTTTAGACGAATGTTCTTTGCCAAATATTTTACTGAGGATGTGCGCAGCCTCATAATTCGGGAGTTCATGAGTCTCCGGCAGGGGTACAAGACAGTGGTGGAGTATATCAAGCAGTTCGAGAGGGGGTGCCACTTTGTGCCCCTAATTGCTGATAGTGCGCAGGATAAGGTGAGACAGTTTGTCGATGGGCTTCAGGCGAACATCAAGAATGATGTACGCATGATGGATGTCACCACTTATGAGGCAGCGGTGAGTAGGTCACTGCGATCAGAGGATGGCAGGAGGGAGATCCTGCGTAAGCAGCAGAGTAAGCGGCAGTTTCAGCAGGGATCTTATCGACCATCTTCGCAGCCTCCTGTGAAGAAGCAGTTTACTGGGCCGTCTAAGGGCCCGAATCAGCAGAGGCAGTAGCAGAAGCCACAGGGATGCCAGCCGCAGCAGCAGCAGGGGGCGGGGCCCCTAAGCCAGGAGGAGTTCCACATTGCCCGCAGTGTCAGAAACCGCATTCGGGACAGTGTTTGGTTGGGTCCAATGTCTGCTATCACTGTAAAGAGCCAGGGCACATGGAATATAACTACCCGAAGAGGAAGAACACCACTGGGAGGGTGTTCGTCATGCAGGCTAAGGAGGCAGACCCAGATACATCCTTGATCATCGGTATATCTCACCGCTTGCATTTTTATTTTTTAAATTATTTTCTGATTATCGAATGTATACTATTTGGGTTATCTATCTGCATGATTAGCATAAGAATTATATTTTTCCTTGTGATTAGAATTAAGGGTTATCAGTGGCTTATCTTTGGGTAAATTAAGTTTTGGGATGCAATTGTTGGGATTTTCTGTGTGCAGGGAGAATTCTAGTTGGAGGCAACTCCACGTTTGCGTTGCTAGATTCAGGAGTCACGCATTCATTTATCTCCCTGGAGTTTATCAAACGGATAGGCATTACACCTGAGATTGCTGATACGGGTTACGATGTCACTATGCCGTCTGGATAGATTCTTACTACCACTAGTATTTTCAGAGGGTTGGAGATAGAATTGCAGGGACACTCCATCCGGGCAGACTTAGTGGTATTGCCGTTGACTGGATTTGACATGATATTGGGCATGGATTGGTTGGCAGTCAACGGAGCTTTGATTGAATTTTGTCGGAGGACAGTGTCAGTGAAACCTTCTAAGGGCAACCCGTTTTTCTTTCTATGCATCTCAGAGCAGCAGTGTCTCTCAGTTGATCTCTTTTGTACGCGCGAGGAAGTTATTGAGATGTGGTTGCTAGAGTTTTCTTGCCAGTGTAGTCACAGCATCAGAACCATCTAGCAGATCATTATCGGAGATAGATATTGTTTGTGACTACCCGAATGTCTTTCCAGAATATGTTGCAGGAATTCCACCAGCGCGAGAAGTGGAGTTCAGTATCGAGTTGATGCCTGACACCATGCCTATCTTTAAGGCACCGTACCGACTTGTTCCTACCGAGATGAAAGAATTGAAGGAGCAAATTCAGGAGTTATTGGTGAAAGGCTTCATTCGCCCTAGCTTTTCTCCTTGGGGAGCTCAAGTTTTGTTTGTGAAGAAGAAAGATGGTAGCATGAGACTATGTATTGATTACCGAGAGCTCAATAGGGTCATAGTGAAGAATAAGTACCCACAGCCGAGGATTGAGGATTTATTCGATCAGTTGCAGGGAGCTTCGGTTTTCTCCAAGATCGATCTGCGATCTGGCTATCACCAGTTGCGGATCAGAGATGCAGATGTGTCCAAGACTGCGTTTCGGACACGCTATGGGCATTACAAGTTCTTGGTGATGCCGTTTGGGTTGACCAATGCTCAAACGGTCTTCATGGACCTCATGAATCGTGTTTTTTAACCGTATCTAGATCAGTTCATCATAGTATTTATTGACGATATATTGATCTACTCGAGGAGTATTGAGGAGCATAGGCAGCACTTGCAGACATCTTTGCAGACTTTGAGAGAGCATCGACTGTATGCAAAGTTCAGCAAGTGCGAGTTCTGGCTTGAGCAAGTGGCTTTTCTTGGCAATGTTGTTTCTAGAGACGGAATAGCAGTGGATCAGACTAAGGTTCAGGCAGTGCAGAATTGGGGAATTCCGAAGAACGCCTCAGAGATTCGTAGTTTCTTGGGTATGGCAGGATATTATCGAAATTTTATCAAGGGTTTTTCATCCATTGCAGTACCCTTGACATCCTTGACCAAGAAGAATGCGAAGTTTGTATGGAGTCCGAACTGTCAGAGGAGCTTCGATCAGTTGAAGGAAGCACTCACTTTTGCGCCGGTTTTGGCGATGCCAGTACCTCACGAGGAGATGGTGGTGTACACCGATGCGTCTAAGCTGGGTTTAGGCACGGTGCTTATGCAGTGTGACCGAGTAATTGCTTATGCGTCGAGACAGCTGAAGATTCATGAGTAGAATTATCCGACACATGATTTGGAGCTTGCAGCAGTGGTTTTTGCATTAAAATCTAGAGGCACTATCTGTATGGTGAAAAGTGCAAGATTTTCACCGATCACAAGAGCCTCAAGTACTTCTTCACCCAAAAGGAGTTGAACATGAGGCAGCGTAGATGGTTAGAGTTGGCGAAGGATTACGACTGTGACATTAGCTACCGTCCGGGTAAGGCTAATGTATTATCTGATGCGTTGAGTCGGAAGACTTCAGTGGTATCTGCTTGTCAGTGCAGTTTCCACTTCAGCAGGAGATTTAGAGGTTTGATCTGGAGTTCTACTCGGATGGGCTTGCACCGAGATTAGCAGCATTGACCTTACAACCGGCTCTTCAAGATAGAATCATAGAGGGACAGCCTGCTGATGAGGACTTACAACGGTTGAAACAGAGGGATGAGGCCAAGGGCAGTCTTCTTTATGCTGTCATTGATGGCATTGTTCAGTACCGTGGTCATATGTGGGTACCGAACGTTGATCAATTGATGACATAGATCTTGACAGAGGCTCACACATCTTCGTACTCCATTCATTTCGGAAGTACGAAGATGTGTAGAGATTTGCAGTCATTATATTGGTGGCCTGGCATGAAGAGAGACATCGGATGATTCGTATCAGAGTGCTTGACTTGTCAGCAAGTCAAGGCAGAGCATCAGCGTCCAGCAGGATTTCTTAGACCTCTTCCCATTCCGGAGTGGAAGTGGGAGAATATCACAATGGATTTTGTAGTCGGTCATCCGAGGATTGCCAGAGGTTGTACAGCGATTTGGGTGATTGTCGATAGACTCACCAAATCAGCTCATTTCTTACTAGTGAGGACTACTTTCACATTGACACAGTATGCTGAGTTGTATATCAAGGAGATTGTTAGACTGCATGGAATACCGGTGTCGATAGTTTCAGACAGAGACCCGAGATTTACATCTGCATTTTGGAAGAGTCTACACACAGCATTGGGCACTAGACTACTGTTCAGTACAGCTTTCCACCCCCAGACAGATAGGCAGTCTGAGAGAGTGATCCAGGTTCTCGATGATCTATTGAGGGCTTGTGTCATTGATTTTCTGGGCTCTTGGGAGACGAGATTGTCGTTAGTGGAGTTCACCAATAACAATAGTTATCAGGCGTCTATAGGCATGACTCCTTATGCAGCTCTCTATGGGAGAAGATGCAGATCTCCCGTGCATTGGGATGAAGTTGGAGAGAGAGTTCTACTTGGTTCTGAGATCGTGCAGCAGACTGCAGATATTGTGATGCAGATTCGGGACCGTATGAGAACTGCTCAGAGTCGTCAGAAGAGTTATGCTGATACTCGACGATGAGATCTTGAGTTTGCTGTTGGTGATCATGAGTTTTTGAAGGTATCACCTATGAAAGGGGTGATGCGTTTTGGTCGCAGAGGCAAGCTTAACCCGAGGTATATTGGGCCATTTGAGATTTTGGAAAGAGTTGGCACGTTAGCCTACCATTTGGCGCTACCACCAGGACTTGCGGCAGTGCACAACGTCTTTCATATATCCATGCTTCGGAGGTACATCTCGAACCCGTCGCATGTGTTGGATTACGAGCCTCTACAGCTGACGCCGAATTTAGCGTTTGAGGAGAGGCCAGTTTGGATATTGGCTAGGGAGGAGCGGAGACTGAGGACGCGGGTCATACCGAAGGTCAAAGTCAAGTGGCTGAATCACTCTGAGGAGGAAGCTACTTGGGAGACCGAGGCGGACATAAGAACTCGCTACCCGGAGTTGTTCGGGTAAGTACTTTAATTTCGAGGACGAAATTCATTTTAAGGGGGAGAGAATTGTAGCACCCGAAAATTTTTATACGTAAATTCGCATGCATAATTAGGGAAATTTAATTATTTAAATTTTAGAAATATGGGTTAAATATTTTTTATTGTTTTATTATGTGTATTATGTGCATGATTTAAATTATTTTAGCATTTAACCCATAAATATGAAAATTCTAGATTTTTAAAAAATTTATTATTTTGATCGCGTAGACGAGACCGTAGACGGACGAGATATTGATTTTTCATCCCAATTATTCTTAGGAAATTTTAGTAGCCATAAATTATTATTTTTGAAGTTTTTATTCTAAAAATTATGGTATTTTATTTATTTATTTTAGAGAGCACATTTTTAGCCAAAATAATTCATTTTAATGACTTTTATTGATTTTTAAAAAATCCCTTAATTATTATTTCGGGATTTATGATATTTTAGCAACATGATATATTTTACTATGATTTTTAAAGGTATTATATGGTATGATTTTATCCTAAATTAGTTATTATCTTAATTAAATTCTAATTAACCAAAAATCTATCCTATCTACCCTAAACCTACGTTAATTCTCTCCTAGCCGCCTCCAACCCTCCTTCAACCTCACACCACACGGCCAAGAAGCTATAGCAGCCTCCATAGCCTGACTTCAAAGTTTTCTTAGGGTTTACGCCGATCCGTCGTCCCAGAGTCGTACACGCGATAGTCTTCTTCAAAAAAATTAACAAGGCATGTTTAATTCCTTCCTCTCAACACCATATAAGCTATTACAAGTTTTGTTACAGATTTTTTTATGTTTGACATGGATTACATGTGAATTGATGCAAGAGCTTGATGATACACCATGCATGTCCCTCATTTCCTTCCAATTCTTGAAGAATATTCATGTTTTTTTTTTACATGGATCGGTCCAGGACTGTTGGCTGATGGTTTGTGGGTCTGTTAGGGTCCTTAGAGTTGAACCATGGCTGGGCTAGGGGCTGCATAGGGCTAGGCCGATCAGTTTATTGTTGGGCTTGCAGATCGGCCGAAGGCTAGGGTTGTAGGAAGGGGCTCGGGTTCGTCCTAATTGGATTGCATGCTGGCAAGGCTAGGGCCTGGTAGGGACCACCCAGACGTGGGCTACGTATGGGCGGTGATGCTCCGGCCAGGTGCGGTCGGAGCAGGGCGGCAGCAGCCATGGGATGGCTGCTGCTCACGGCCGAGGGAAGCTGGGAATCGGGGGTGTCGGGTTGGGGGTTCTGGGTGGGTTCCGGGTCGGGTCTGGAGTCTGGGTCGGGTCTGGGAGTTATGGGTTGGGTCAGTAGGGTCTGGGTCTAGACTAGGTGGGCCGGACTCAGGTATTTTAATTTCTAAGTAATTAATGAGTTAATTGATTTTTTTTGGGCCAAGTAATTAATTAGAAAATTATTTGGGCTTTCAAATAATTTTATTTGGGCCTTAAATAATTTATTTAATTTAGCCCAATGATTTTTATGGGCTTGGAAGCCCATGGGAATTTTTGGGCCAGTCCGTGAATTTTTGGGCCAGTCTAGGAATTTAATGGGCTTAATTAAGTTAATGGGCTTAAATATTTTTAGTTAGGTGCATTTAAGTTTAATTAATTTAATTGGGCATTTATTTAGTTAATGGGCCATATTAAGATTTAATGTGCTTAGATTGAGTGATCAGCAGTCTGGACCAACACATGAAAATTTACTAAGTCCGGAATATATATTTAATTATTTTATGCATGAAAGTTATTTTTTTAAGTATAAGTATTTTTATTATGAAAAATTAATTAAATATATATTACGGACACTCTTTTCAGTGAATGCATACATTAAATATTCAATTATATGATTATGATAATGTTTTGAGCAACAAAATAATTTTTATGATGGAAGTTGAACTAGTGTGATAGCACAGAGGTGGTTTACCACCGCTCATGTTCAGGAGGTATTTTACTACCAGTATAGAGGTGATTTGTCACCGCCACGTACGTTGGTTCAGGAGACTGATAAGTCAACACAGGTTTAGTTACACTTACGGATATAACCATAGACTGTTTCCAAAATGAATTGCTCAACTATGTACTTTAAGCTCAGGATGATCAGTTATGTTTAAGTTCAGCAAGTTTATGTTTAATCAGTTTACTCAAGATATTTTTATCATGCATGCATATTCATGTACGTATATGTATTATTATGATTAGGTGTTGCATTATCATCGGCAAGATTTTTTAAGGATTTGGCTTATGGGATTCCAGCAAGTACGGACAGGAGCGAAGGATCGTGTCCGAGTTTTCGAGACTTTTACTCATGTGGATCCTAGCTTTGGATCAAGTACCAGATGTCAGAGGCAGTGGTAGAGGATTGGTTGGGACACACTTGACGCTTGCGTCTATATCGTTCGGCCATGATGACACTACCCTAAAGATTCTCCACTCGTAGTTGGAGAGATTGTCATAAAGATCTGGTTAAGCATCGTCCATTTCCAATGTGATGGATGCAAACAGGTCTACTATAAATATCTTGAGCAGAAGAGGTTCGATGACATGCACTGATGCAGAGCATAGCTGGTTAGCGACCAAGAACCATTTTTCCGGAGTTTCTTTTCATGAGATCATATGACGAGATATGGTCAGAAGTATGCTTGTATCGATGCTTAGACATATGAGAAACTTCATGCTCAAAATCAAGATCAAGTACGATGATTTAATACTGTAAATAGTATTTCAGTTGTAATGAATCATCAGACACTTGTTGTATCATTTCAAGTTATTGGGTGAACATTTTTCATTGTATTTTTGAATACTGAATTGTAGTACATGGGATTGTAATAAAGAAATTGTACATAACTTGAAACGATGATATATGTATTATTTTGAGATTAATCTAGTGATTAGTTGATTAGTGCTCAACTGTTGTTCTGAGTAAGCCGATTATAACTGCTTGACATGTGGTTAGTCTAGGTGTTTTCCTAAGATTGACCTAGTTAGCCGATTGAATATGGTTAGTGTCAGTAATGAGGTGATTCCTCAGGAGGCATGGGAATATTGCTCTAAAATGCTTTCTTTAGAACGTTGGGTTTGTTCTAGGGTGTTTCCTTAGAACAATAGTTGTTTGACCTATTTAGGTTGAGACTTTGTGATGATGGGTTTTTATCCAGGAACCAGGTTGAGTATATGCCGAGAGTTGTGGACTATGACCATGATTAGACGTGAGGAGGCGCGACCCTATGTCGGTGTAACTGGGAGCCTTTGTGCTTCTAGAGGTGGCGGTGGTAAGACTACTCAGTCTAGGGATTGGTAACAGTCACAACGGGATATGACCTTGGTGTGAATAGATACCGGGTTTGGTATCAGTGGTGTAGATATCGTCTGGATTTTTTCAGAGATATTTTTTTGGGTTTTTCTGCTATCAGAACCAGTCTTGGAGGGATTTCCTTGACGAGTGAATGTTCTGAGCAGGTAGGTTTTGACCTAGGAGATATTGCAAGACGAGTGGATATAGTAGGTAGTTGGGTTTCTACCAATGATTGCGCGAAGTATCGTCTGAAGTATTCAAAGATTGAACGTGGGATTTTCCATGGGATGGAAATGATCTAGGTATACAATCGAGGGAAAATTCTTAGGATGGTTTTCCTGGATTTTTGCTTTGAGTGAACAAAGTAGCGGTTAGTATTTTTTGAAATGGCGCAAGATGAGTGTCTGTGGGGACCTCGGGTTGCTAGTCTCATCTTAGGGCAATTAATGAACAATAACATTCATTAATCATCAATTAAGAAACCAAGAGCCAAGTAAAAAAAATTTTATTTTTTTTTATAAAATCAGTGCCTCGCTCGATCGGTGAAAAACACCCGATCGAGCGAGCACAATTGCTCAACTCTCGGATGGAACAAAATTTGGCCTCGCTCGATCTGTCAACTTCTGCGGATCGAGCGAGCCAAAAACTCAAATCTCTGTTTTGCAAAATACAGGGTTCGCTCGATCCGTCAACTTCTGCGGATCGAGCGGGCTTCAAATTCCAGAAATCTGCAGAGAAGTTCTTGTGCTGTCAAAACCGTGCACCAACAATACCAATCACCAAATTCGATCCAAATCATGATATATCAAGTCCAAAACATGCATATACTCATAAACAAGGTCATAAGCATTTATACATGCATTTATTTACATCAAACAAGTCGCTAAAGATCGTAAACGACATCAATTATCTCAAACTTTATACATGTAATCCAAAACCAACTAGACTAAAGTTTCATGCTTCTAAAGTTCAAGACATCATCTACAACCCAAGTCCTCACGTGCTAGACTCTCTCCCAGCTGTCAATGATGTTGATGACTAGCTCCTGCCCCTTCTGTTGTCATGCACACATACAAAACAAGACAACAGCCGGATAAACTCCGGTGAGATACAATTCTCAGTATAACCAACATATAGAAAGCGTTAAATAAATCATCTTGACTCGATTTAAACTAAACTCAACAAATAGAGTACTTAAATGCTTTACAAACGAATTGATTCACATAACTTCAAAGCCATCAAGATTCATAACTGATCTTGACATGGATATCCATCTAACGAGTTTGTAACCGACTCGCAAATAAGGTTAACAGCAACCTTGGCATAGAATCAATTCAATATAGCATCATATCAAATCGAATATAAAGATCCAATACCTGTGATGGATCGAAAACATCACAATCAAATCAAAAACATAAACAAGTATGTGATTTTTGCGGGCCAACTCAAAGATAATCGTTCTTGAGTTTCAAAGTCCCTACTTCGCGATGTCGTCATTATACCTTCGTTTGTCTCGGTTCTGAACTCTTCAAATCTGAAAGATACAACCAAAATACATATATCAAACTTCATTCAAGATTATCATTTCAGAAACGAATCAAAACCATTAATCGATCGTCAATCAAACTCATTTCAAACCTCAACTCAACTTCTTCGGTTCAAAGTCGTTGTCTCGAGTCGTTGGCCTTCCAAACTCGACTGAAATGGAAGAATAAAATTCCATAACATTCACATCATCAAGATAATTGTTTCAGCTTAGCTATCGAATAAAAAAAAAGTCCAAAAACTCGATTAAACGGCGTAGCGATTCAAAATCGATAACCGACGTAATCCCGACTTCGAAACTTGTAACTCAAATTCATATATCAGCATATATCTTATAAAACTCAGTCACATAACATCATATCAGCAGTTATACTCATCGATATACATGCTAGAAGTCATATCCACAACATTCAATCATTCAACTTTGATCCGGTTTCAAAAATAGAAGCGATACAAATGCAAGAACACAATCAATAACCAAACATCTGATATCTGCCCTTTATTGATTTTGAAATCCATATAACACAACATAAAACTTACACGAGATCAAAGCCCTCATCGTAAGGATTCCAGAACAATTTACGAAATCGAAATCGGATAACCGGAGCAAAAGTTATAAGGATTTGAAGATCGGAAAATCAAAAGAAACAAAAGATCTCGGCTTGCTCTGTTCTTCAACTTCTGAATTGTCTGAGGCATGTACACGTATCATGCTGATAAAAGAATTAACATCAGATAACTTTCAATCAAAATTGAACTTTAGCCCCTCAACTTTCAATATTTGCAATTTGGTCCTCGGCCCTTATGTTAATTCAATTTCAATCCTAAATAATTTGAGAATATTAGAATTTAAATCGAAACTCTAAATATTCCCAAATTAAATATACTCGGATTAAAATCAAATTAAATTCGGATTAATTTCTAATTAATCCCGGGCCTTACATTTCTCCCCCACTAAGACATGAGTTCGTCCTCGAATTCATAAATAGTACAGATATGCAGACTGCATGCTCATAAGAATAAAGAATAACTGAAAACTGAATAAGAACTCACATCAGTGAAATAGATAAGGAAATCGTTGCTTCATATCTTCTTCGACTTCCCAAGTTGCTTCTTCAACTCCATGTCGATTCCATTGAATCTTCACCAATGGAATGGTCTTCGTTCGGAGTTGCTTTGTCTTCCTATCAAGAATCTGAATAGGTCATTCGAAATAGCAAAGAGTATCATCCAACTCAGCTTCATCAGATCGAATCACATGAGACGCATCAGATATATACTTCCTCAACATCGATACATGAAAGACATCATGTATCCCAGATAAAGACATAAGAAGAGCGAGTAGATAAGCTAGATTTCCTATCTTCTCGAGAATCTCATATGGCCCAATATACCTCGAAGATAATTTTCCTCGTTTGCCAAATCGAACTGTGCCCCTGAACGGTGAAATATTCAAAAACACACTATCTCCCTGATCAAATGATAACGGCCGTCGTCGCACATTTGCATATCTTGTCTGTCTATGCTGCGCTGTTCTCATTCTCTGCTGTATTAATTTCACTTTCTCAGTCATCTGTCTGATCATGTCTGGCCCTAACTTAGGTACCTCAGAAACATCATCCCAATACAAAGGCGATCGACACTTCTTCCCATATAATGCTTCGAATGGTGCCATCTCTATACTCGTCTGATAACTGTTGTTATAAGAAAATTCCACGAGTGGTATAGAATTTTGCCATGTAACACCAAAATCAAGTACTACAGCTCTCAGCATATCCTCAAGCGTCTGAATAGTTTGTTCAGATTGACCGTCAGTTTGAGGATGATAAGCAGTACTCAAATGTAAACGCGTACCTAAAGCTTCCTGTAGGCTATGCCAAAAGTGTGAAGTAAACCTCGGATCTCGGTCAGATACAATCGACTTTGGCACACCGTGTAGTCTTACCACTTCTCGAATATAGAGATCCGCCATTTGATCATGACGATAAGTCATTCGATAAGGAATAAAGTACGCAGATTTCGACAATCTGTCGATGATCACCCAAACAGCATCACATCCTCGAGATGATCGTGGCAACTTTGTTACAAAGTCCATGGAAATGTGGTCTCATTTCCATTCAGGAATCGATAAACTCTGTAATAAGCCACCTGGTTTCTTTCTTTCAGCTTTCACCTGTTGGCAATTCAAACATTTTGACACAAATTCCGTCACATCAGACTTCATTTGTTTCCACCAGTACTGACTCTTTAAGTCGTTGTACATCTTTCTGCCTCCAGGGTGAACACTGAAGAGACTACAATGGGCTTCTTTCAAAATATTCTGTCTCAAGTCTGCAATATCGGGAAAAACTATTCGGTCATTCACATACAAGATATCATCGTCACTAACCTTGTACTCAGACTGATGTCCTGATCGAATCATTTCAATCGATTTCTGCACATTCTGGTCGGCTTTTTGTGCTTCTTTGATACGAATCAATAACTCTGGCTCAGCACTGATTGCATACACTCTCATCGGCCTTCTATCTGTCTCAAATACATACCCCGAAATACAACAATCTTCAATCAAATTAGATACACCTATCGTAGACAAGGATAAAGCACATACCTTTCTACTTAGGGCATCCGCTGCTGCATTAGATTTTCCCGGATAGTATTTGATTTCACAATCAAAATCCTTCAGCAGATCAAGCCATCGTCGTTGTCTCATATTCAATTCAGATTGTGAGAACAGATACTTCAGAATTTTGTGGTCGGAAAAGATTTCAAACTTCTCGCCATATAAGTAATGTCTCCAGATTTTCAATGCAAAGATGATTGCAGCCAATTCAAGATCATGAATCGGATACCTGACTTCATGTGATTTCAGTTGTCGAGAAGCATAAGCGACAACATGTCCTTTCTGCATTAAAATACATCCCAAACCCTGGTGAGAAGCATCACAATAAACAACAAAATCACCAGTACCTGTAGGGATTATTAGAACAGGCGCTGTAGTCAATCTCTTCTTTAGCTCGATAAAAATCCTTTCACAAGCCTCAGACCAAATAAATGGTGCATTATTCTGTGTAAGCTGGGCTTCGCTATAGATGAAAAATCTCGAATGAATCGACGATAATAACCTGCTAAGCCCATAAAACTTCGAATTTTTGGCACAGATGTTGGTCTCTGCCAACTAATCACAGCTTCAACCTTACTCGGATCCATGGAAATGCCATCTCCTGAAATTACATGACCAATAAAGACAACTCGCTGCAACCAAAACTCACATTTGGATAACTTGGCATACAATTTCTCTTCTCTTAATATTCTCAATACAGTTCGGAGATGATCAGCATGTTCACACAGATTCTTAGAGTATATCAAAATATCATCGATAAAGATAATCACAAAATCATCTAAATATCTTTGAAATACTCTATTCATCAATCCCATAAAAACTGCCGGTGCATTCTTTAGACCAAAAGGCATGACTATGAATTCATAATGGCCATACCTGGTTCTAAATGCAGTCTTAGGAATGTCTTCGTCTCTAACCCTCAGTAGTTGATATCCGAATCGTAAGTCAATCTTCGAATATACTGACGATCCTTGCAATTGATCAAATAAATCATCGATACGAGGTAAAGGATAGCGATTCTTTACCGTTGCTTTGTTCAATTGACGGTAGTCAATACACAATCTCATCGATCTGTCTTTCTTTCGAACAAATAATACCGGAGAACCCCAAGGGGAAACACTCGGTCTGATATATCCCTTAGCCAACAAATCTTCGAGTTGGTCTTTTAATTCTTTCAGTTCAATCGGTGCCATACGGTAAGGTGCTTTTGATATCGGTTCTGTACCTGGCATCAATTCAATATCAAAATCTACCTCTCTGTACGGTGGCAATCCTGGAATCTCGTCAGGGAATACATCTGCAAACTCGCTCACCACCGGTATATCAGTCAATGTCGGACTAGTCTTCAGTATATCGACTGCATAAATAAGAAATCCTTCTGTCCCTTTCTGTAACAAGTCAGTCATAGAAAGAACAGATATCAAAGGTATTCTAGCTCGTGATCCCTTACCATAAAATTTCCATTCATCAGTCATATCAGGTCTGAACTTCACAATATTCTGAAAACAGTCCACTGTTGCTCTGTACTTGGTTAGCATATCGATACCGATTATGCAATCAAAATCAGATAAACCAAGAACAATACAGTCAAGATCAACTTCATTACCTTCATACTGTAGTACACAGTTTCTAACAGACTTCACTGATACTATACCTTTTCCCAACGGTGAAGATATAGACACTACAGTAGCTAATGACTCAACAGGCAATGAATACAATGTAACAAATTGTTCAGATATGAAGGTATGCGATGCACCAGTATCGAATAAGACATAGGCAGGATAACCAGAAAGAAAACAGTTACCTGCAATCACATCGTCCGGTGCTGCTTGTGCTTGCTCTTTTGTCAATGCAAACACTCGTGCTTGTTGCCTCGGAGGTTGATTCACCGTCTAACCTCCTCCTCTACTCGGTGCTGCAGGCTGTGGTTGAAAAGAGTGAACAGAAGATGTAGATTGACCTACCGGTCTCGATGATCCCGCACCCTGTGCACCTTCAGAACCTCGTTGTGGACACACTCGTGCAAAATGTCCCATCTTGTTGCAAATGTAGCAGCTTCCAAATACACCTCGGCATTTTTCATTGGTATGGCGTCCACCACACTTGGTGCAATACATATCAGACTTCTGTCCAGCCCTAGACTATCGGGAACTGCCTGAACTTGAAGAGCTACTACCACCAGATCTCTTGAACTGTTTCCTATTGCCTTTGAAGAAGTTCTTCTTTCCACTACTGCTACCTCCAGCTTCAAATCGAGGTGGCGGTGGAATCTATGGCTGCTCTTGGGACTGTCTCACTGGCTGTGGCACAAACGATGCTCCTTGTTGTTTCAGTATCCCTGCTTCTGCACCCTTTGCTCGATTCAGAGCATCAGCAAAGGTATTCGGCCTTCCCGAATTCACAAGTGTAAATACTTCAGGATTCAAGCCATTGATAAATTGATCGGCTTGAGCTTCATCACTAACAGCAATATGTGGAGCAAACTTCAACAGGCTAGTGAAATTTGCAACATATTCTTCGATATTTAACTGTCCCTGTTGCAAACTCGCAAACTCTGCTCCTTTGTCCTTGCGATAAGACACAGGAATGAAATGCTGATAGAAAGCAGTTCAAAATACAGACCAGGTAATAACAGTACCTTGGTTCTCCAATGCTTTCTTCGTCGCTATCCACCAACTCTTGGCAAGGCCATGCAGTTGATGAATAATCAGTCTCACACGACGATCATCTGAATAGTCAATAGACTCAAATAACTGCTCAATATCTTCCAGCCAGTTCTCACACTCCACAGCATTCTCAGTTCCTTGCAACTTCGGTGGTTGGAATGACTGGAATCGTTTCAGAAGTTTCTCCATCGGATTAGCATCACTGAACTCATCAGTAAAAGTACTACCCTGTCCATGTTCAGACACTGTCACTGGGACATGTGCAACATTTGTTTGTTCAGGCTGATTCGTAGCCAACGTCTGTCTAACTCTCGGTGCTGGTCGGGGAGACATATCTGATAATCAAACAGATTAGTGTACAGTTCAATCTCAATTACAACAAGTCTATTACAGTCCACATTGCCTTCATAAAAGATCGAGTTTCGATTCATCCTCATAATACATGCTAGTACTTCAATCAAATAACCAAATAGCATGTAATTCAAACCATTGTATAGCATATTCTTCGCAAATTATCACAGCATCATGTGACAATTTAATATCTGTAATCAATCAATCAATCATATACCATACAATTATAAAAGCAATAAATAAATCAGAATAGAAGACTCGATCTCCCCCGCTCATCTAGTCTCAGTCCAAGAAACTTATGCTCTGATACCAACTGTTTTGGGGACCTCGGGTTGCTAATCTCATCTTAGGACAATTAATGAACAATAACATTTATTAATCATCAATTAAGAAACCAAGAGCCAAGTAAAAAAATTTTTTTTTTTTTTAAATCAGTGCCTCGCTCGATCGGTGAAAAACACCCGATCGAGCGAGCACAATTGCTCAACTCTCGGATGGAACAAAATTTGGCCTCGCTCGATCCGTCAACTTCTGCGGATCGAGCGAGCCAAAAACTCAAATTTCTATTTTGCAAAATACAGGGCTCGCTCGATCCGTCAACTTCTGCGGATCGAGCGGGCTTCAAATTCCAAAAATCTGCAGAGAAGTTCTTGTGCTGTCAAAACCGTGCACCAACAATACCAATCACCAAATTTGATCCAAATCATGATATATCAAGTCCAAAACATGCATATACTCATAAACAAGGTCATAAGCATTTATACATGCATTTATTTACATCAAACAAGTCGCTAAAGATCGTAAACGACATCAATTATCTCAAACTTTATCCATGTAATCCAAAACCAACTAGACTAAAGTTTCATGCTTCTAAAGTTCAAGACATCATCTACAACCCGAGTCCTCACGTGCTAGACTCTCTCCCAGCTGTCAATGACGTTGATGACTAGCTCCTGCCCCTTCTGTTGTCATGCACACATACAAAACAAGACAACAGCCGGATAAACTCCGATGAGATACAATTCTCAGTATAACCAACATATAGAAAGCATTAAATAAATCATCTTGACTCTATTTAAACTCAACTCAACAAATAGAGTACGTAAACGCTTTACAAATGAATTGATTCACATAACTTCAAAGCCATCAAGATTCATAACTGATCTTGACATGGATATCCATCTAACGAGTTCGTAACCGACTCGCAAATAAGGTTAACAGCAACCTTGGCATAGAATCAATTCAATATAGCATCATATCAACTCGAATATAAAGATCCACTACCTGTGATGGATCGACAAAATCACAATCAAATCAAAAACATAAACAAGTATGTGATTTTTGCGGGCCAACTCAAAGATAATCGTTCTTGAGTTTCAAAGTCCCAACTTCGCGATGTCGTCATTATACCTTCGTTTGTCTCGGTTCCGAACTCTTCAAATCTGAAATATACAACCAAAATACATATATCAAACTTCATTCAAGATTATCATTTCAGAAACGAATCAAAACCATTAATCGATCGTCAATCAAACTCATTTCAAACCTCAACTCAACTTCTTCGGTTCAAAGTCGTTGTCTCGAGTCGTTGGCCTTCCAAACTCGACTGAAATGGAAGAATAAAATTCCATAACATTCACATCATCAAGATAAGTGTTTCAGCTTAGCTATCGAATAACAAAACAGTCCAAAAACTCGATTAAACGGCGTAGCGATTCAAAATTGATAACCGACGTAATCCCGACTTCGAAACTTGTAACTCAAATTCATATATCAGCATATATCTTATAAAACTCAGTCACATAACATCATATCAGCAGCTATACTCATAGATATACATGCTAGAAGTCATATCCATAACATTCAATCATTCAACTTTGATCCGGTTTCAAAAATAGAAGCGATACAAATGCAAGAACACAATCAATAACCAAACATCTGATATCTGCCCTTTATTGATTTCGAAATCCATATAACACAACATAAAACTTACACGAGATCGAAGCCCTCATCATAAGGATTCCAGAACAATTTACGAAATCAAAATCGGATAACCGGAGCAAAAGTTATAAGGATTTGAAGATCGGAAAATCAAAAGAAACAAAAGATCTCGGCTTGCTCTGTTCTTCAACTTCTGAATTGTCTAAGGCATGTACACGTATCATGCTTATAAAAGAATTAACATCAGATAACTTTCAATCAAAATTGCACTTTAGCCCCTCAACTTTCAATATTTGCAATTTGGTCCTCGGCCCTTATGTTAATTCAATTCCAATCCTAAATAATTTAAGAATATTTGAATTTAAATCGAAACTCTAAATATTCCCAAATTAAATATACTCGGATTAAAATCAAATTAAATTCGGATTAATTTCTAATTAATCCCGGGCCTTACAGTGTCAGTGACTACTCTCAGCTATTTCCTGATGTTGTCAGGGATAGATGTGTGAACCAACGTGATTCTTGTGTTTGGGAATTAGAAGAATTGTGGCAACTAGATCAAGTTTATTTTTCGAGCCATGTAGGTTTCGAGGATCAGTGGTGATTTGATCGACATTGATGGGTCAAGTGCAAGCCACTGTAGATCGACGTGGTTGATAAGCGAGTCCAATTAGTGATGATTAGGATATAGTAGATCGAGGAGTACTTGGGATAACATTTTGATGCATTGTGCTTAGGAGATTGGTACTTGGTATAATCACAGAATAGTAGGCGATTCGGGTATATTGAGAATCTCTAGGATTGCCAGAGACGGATCTTTTGGGATGCTTATCAAGGACGATTGTAAAATCGACTCGTGTATTCAAGTTTCGCTGATAACTTGGTTATCAGCCGTAGTAAGGGCAACAAGGGAATTGGTAGTTCCTCAGTATAGTGTTTTCTTATTAAAGAGAAGCCGAGATTGATCCAAGCAATTGCTTAAGTATTAGCAATAGTATGCTCAAGGTTGAGTAAGGAAGAGATCAAGTAGTTGCTCCACTGCATTAGTGGACGACAATTTTGAAGGTTGTTAGCCGAATGCTTTGCTACAATATTCAGTAAGAATTTTTTATTTATCCAGTGGGATTAGGTTCGACGAATAGTATGGATTGTAATGGGCTTTTGAACATCAGTTGTCTCGTTGGGAGATGCGAAACAATAGTTTAGACTTATTTTTCAGGGTTTAGCAAGATTGTTGTCACTAATATTTCAGCGTGTGATGCACGATGACATTAAGATGATTGAATCAGTCGATGATCAACTTAATAGTCAACAACATTGCTGTTGGAATTGAAGACTTCGTAAGATCACGATGAAGCAACTTTGGTCTTTTTCAGTCAGTGAATCACATCAAGTGCGGACTATAGTAACCCAGATTCTATTTTAAGATAATAATATGTTAAACATGATTAAGGTTTGGTAAATAACAAATTCCAGGGCTTAATCGGACTTCAGAATTAAGAATTGGGATTCCAATGTTTGGGCCAGTTCGGACGGTCCGAAGAAAACTTCGGACGATCCGAACTCAGCAATCCGGGGGCTCTGAAGAGGGTCTGTTGACTTCGGAGTGAAGGCACGTTTGGATGATCCAAACCCACGATCGGACGGTTTGAACTCCCCTAGGCCAAGCGGGCAGGATTACTCAGCCAAAGATTTTGACAAGTGTCAATCATGGACACTTCGGACAATCCGAAGTGACGATCGGACGGTCCGAACTTGACTGTTTTGCATGTAGGAATTGAGCTGGATCGGACCATCCGAACTCAAGTTCGGAGGATCCAAACATGATTGGGAATTTTCCTATAAATAGGGGTCTTCAGAATTCATTTTGAATTACGAATTCCCGAGTTTTTTTCTTCAGTTATATAGTGTGAGACATACACTTGAAGACCCTATCGATTATTATAGAAGTTCTGGAATAACCAAGGCATGGTTATAGTCATCCGGGACTAGCGACTCCAAAGGACTTACTTCGGATGAAGGTATGGTCCGGGAATCTATTTAAGTTTTGGGAGTATTTATTAGCTTAGTTAAGGCTTATAGAACTTGTGCAGTGATACGGTGAAGTTTTGAATATAGGCTTGGAACCTAGGATCCTACTAGACTTAAACTAGCCTAGAGGTATGTACACATTGACTGAGATTGCCAGCGAGTATACATGTTTATGTGTTGCATTTATTTGGCCTTATTATATGGCATGATATATGATTTACCGCTTTCCATATTCATATGTCATGTGCATATATATGTTGAGTCTATACCTTGTTATACCTGATTATAGAGCCGCTTAGCTCTATACTTGATAGTTTGTCACTGAGAGTACCGCGGCGGCGGGGACATGTATGTATGACTACTCTGGTATACTAGACGAGTGTGGTTGTACCCAAAGGTTGATCCGTGAGGTTACAACACTCATGTGACGCCTGTACTGAGCATGACTTATCAGATGACCCTTTACCAGTCATCATCGATTGAATGCATCATATACATATGTTTACTCATGTTTATGTACTGGGCATTAGCGCTCACGTCCTAGTTTTTATCTTGGACACCCCATTCCACGGGGCAGGTTGCAGGATGGATGGAGCCGATAGTTCGAGGAAGGATTAGGGAGCTCGAGCCTACAGGAGATATTTTATACAGTAGAATTTCGTTATAGCTGTATAATGTTTTTTTTAAGTTATTTCGATATGGTTGTATCACTACAGTATTAAGCCTTGAACTTTTGTACTAAGATGTTATGTAAATTATGTGTTATGTTTCCGTGTTATGTTTCCGCACGTTATTCTCTATTTAGTATTTATGCTTTAATTAAGTTTAATGCATGTCATTGTTGCCAGTTAGTAGGTGATTCAATGCTGGGTCACTACACGGACTGAATGTCAAGGTTGTTGCATTTCAGAAATAGACAATAGTTGGTTACGCGACGTGTCGTGAATATTATTTCAAGCATGGTAACTCTAGGCGTGTTCTTTGAAGTTCTTGGTAACTAGGTGGATTACACTAGTGCTAGGAGTGACGTGTTCGTCAAGAATCTTAGTCTTTTCCAATTCATGTCAGGACTGATGCATTTCAGCATGAACATGAGCTAGTGAAAATATTGAATCCGTTGGGACTAGTTTCCTTTAAAATCAGTTGGTGAAATCTCGTGAGGATAGAATTAGCGATGATGGTGTCATCAGACACTTTGAGATGAGTTATACCAGGAGCAAATGACTGTCGAGTTTTGAGATAGGATAGGAAGCTTTTCCATATTCCGGTGTACTGTGGAATGTACAAGTCGAGCCTTTTGGTGGGAGCTTGCCTTAGTCTTGATGAGTATACAGTGATTGCAAGTATGTATAACTATCAGGAGGATGTCCAAAGTTAACTAAATCTTGTAGAGAGATTTGACTAGCCTATCGACTGAAATTCATAGGTAAGTAACCTGTGGTCGAGATGATGTAGTTCAACAGAGATGCGATGATTGTCATTGCGGCGTATGCATGGCTTCGCAGGCCGATGGTTAAGAGATGACTTAGTGTCATGATTGGCAAGTGAGGATAGTTTTCATCACAGCACAATGATGAGTTATACTGAGAATGTGAACTATGATTAGTACTAGACTTGGTGTTCTGAGTTCATAGTATAGCTTTATAAGCTTGTCTTTGCTTCAGATGAGCATGGGAAGGATGAACCAGTCTGGGAATCTTGTAAAGAAATTACGTTGAAGTGTATCTTTATGTCAACTAAATTCTCTTGAGGAGAGATTAACGAGTTGCTATATCAAGACGGTGTTGGGATGTGTATTCTGCACCGAGAGTTCATGGAACCATTAGATGGTCAGATTTGATCAGTGTTCAACGAATGCCGCTAACCAGTAGGTTATGACGTGAGTTTTGTCTGTATAATGTTTACTTTGGAATAGTTAATATGGTCAGACAAGTTTTGTTTGATTTTGACCAACGAAATCGTGATTCGAATGGTGCGAGATTTGTGCCAAGTGGATATGCAGGAACTGTCTTCCGAGATGATCAGAGATATATATGATTGATTTCAATATGGGAAACATATACTGTTGATCAGTAGACGCTCCAGTGTGTCTCGAGTTGCGAGATATGATCGTACGAGTGTCAACTCCTTAGAAGAATCTTCAGCGATTCTAGTTTAGGAGGGAAGGTGTATCAGGTTGGAGATACTGAAACAGTTCGGCCAGTACCAACAGACTTGTGGTCTCGTGACAACACGAGTCCAGATTGTCAAAATTTATTTCGACCAGTTGTTCCGAATCAAAATTTCCCGTGAATGTGAAGACCAGGGATGGAGATACATTCTTAGGTATTCCCGAGATTTCGGGACGAAATCTTTTAAGAGGGGGGGAGAATGTAGTAACCCGTATCCGGAATTTATGTTTAGATTAAGTAAAACATGATTAAGAAAATTCTAGATGGATTAACGGAGTCCGAAATGGATCCAAAATGCTTGAAAATAGGCTGATAGGGTTTCGGGCCAAACAAGGATCGAACGGTCCGTTTGCAAGATCGGACGCTCCGTTCTGCTAGGGCTGGCGTCATCCGTGATGTCAGCATGATGACGTCACTTCTTACGCATGCGAGGTGACATTGGCCGGTCCGATGGTCAGGATCGGACGCTCCGATCGTACGTCAAGACACGTGTGGTTGCATGTGATTGGATGGACGTATGGCAAAGATCGGACGCTCTGATGGACAATCGGATGCTCCGATGGCGTGATCGGACGGTCCGATCACTGTCTATAAATATGGGATCCAAGGCTCATTCCAACTCGCTCATTCCTCTCTTTTCTCTCTCGATTCTTGGCCTTTCTAGTCAGTTCTAGGGATTTCTAGGCGTCCTATTGGGAATTCGAAAGTAGCGGAGCGATCCCGGCATCGTAGCGGAGTTGTGCCTAAGTTTTGAGGCAGTCGCCATCAGCGGGCTGACGATGGACGCAGGTAGCTATGGTCTCCTTAAATTATTTAGGAGTATATATTAGCTTAGTTAAGGATTTTAGAGCTTGTTTAATGATGCATGAGTAATTTGCATTGTAGAGCTAATGATAGGCTTGGAACCTAGAGTAGGACTGCTAGGACTGCCTTTAGTGAGGTACGTAAATACTGGCTGATATGGCCAGCATGATATATGATATATGTGTTGCATGAGTATGTGCTATGTGTTTTTCATGTTTTACTGCTTTAGCACATGCATATTTTTATACGTACTAGACTGCATCCCGTGAGATGTGAGTCATGACAGTTTCCATCGGTGATGAGTTACTCCTTATGGATTCGTGTATGGGGAGGCTCAGTCCCTGGTTTTGCTATCACTAAGAGCAACCACGACGGTGGAGTAGACGCTATAGTGATGGGAGAATTTACGAGCAACCCCATGGACTAGCTATCCAGCACGGCGCTGTATATTCATGGCGCCCTTGAGTATGCTGTTTTACCCTTGTTTTAAAGTCATTTATGTGATGCATATATTTTATATATCATTGCTTTCGTATTGAGCGTAGTCGCTCACGTCCAGTATTTTCTGTATGTCTGGACACCCCATTCGATGGGGAAGATGCAGGTGCAGGTGCAGGTGCAGGTGCAGGTAGTGCGCCCAGTAGCTTGGAGAGACCAGTGAACAGTGAAGACAACAGGATTAGCTGTAATTTTTAATTCGATTGTGTTGTATATCGAATTTGTTTTTGTCGGTTGTATTCTGCCGACGAGCATTTTATTTAAGTCTTCCGAAGTGAATTTATGTATTTATTTTAATTTCATGCTTAATTATACTCTAACTCTGATTAAGTAGTGGATCCGGGTTGGGTCGCTACAGTGTTCTAGGAATAAGAAGTGATTCACATGCAATATATCTTTCACAACTCAACTCAACATACCTCTTCATGTGTAACCATAACAAATATTTCTCCAAAGTACTCATCATTTTTAATTTCCAAATATAACACTGCAAACTTACATCATATGCTCTCTCAACAAGTAACTCATTCAATGATGAAGATAGAGTGAAATTTTATCCTTTGTAAACAAGTACTCTGTGAGACCTCAGTTCTAATCATATAATCTCGAAATACATCATTCAAATAAACAAACAAGAGCCAAGAAGAATCAAATAAAAAAAATTATTTTTGTCATGAACAGTGCCTCGCTCGAGCGCACGAAATGTGCGCTCGCTCGAGCGACCAGAGTTCTGCTCGTTTTTAAAAATAGAGCCACGCTCGAGCGCACGGAACGCGCGCTCGAGCGAGAAAAGTTATGCTCGAACACCAGAAAACCTGCTCTAGATGCCAAACTCAAATCCAAACTAAACATACTTCAAATCAACCCTCAACATAAATATATCAAGTTTGACAATTATTCGGAGTTTGGGATACAAACAAAAGCAGAAACATGCTACAGTATAGTTACGATATATTAAAAAAGAGTTCTAAACATCACAACTTCTACACTCGATGCCTCACGTCTATCTCTCAGTCCCGAACTAATCCTGTTGCCTCTGACTCGATCCTGCCCCACCTGTTTCCAAGTACACATACAAAAAAAGACAACAGCCGGATAAATCTGGTGAGAATAATACTCCCAGTAAAAGCAACATAACATGCAATATCAAATAATATATCAACAACATGATATAACCTCAACATAGTTCAAAGATAAATGGAATGAAATGCATGTCTTTAAAATTCAGGATTATCTAATCGAATAATCGTAGGAGAATTTGGTTTTTCAGTTGGGATCCCGAGGATAAGATATAACAATAACTCACCGACTCACCCGATCGAGGTGGATGAGGTATATCTCAACATCTAGACTTTGGAGCAACTATAAGGAGTATTTAGACTCTGGGAGACGTCAAAAACCCATGCACTCAATTATAGTCCCCAAATCTTCTAATTCGAAAAGAAATCAAATAATTCGGCTCAAGATGAATGCATATGAAATAAAAATACATTCAAGGATAATTCAAGTAATTCAAATAACATGAAAGTATGTGATTTTAGGGAAATCTAATATCAATTCATATTCGAGTATTCTCCCCTTTTTAGTACGATGTCGACTTTTACCTTATTCTCGATTCAAGGTGCTCCACACCGGGATTCAAATCAATCCTCGACCCACTCTTGAACGATTTGAATTCTGACAACTCCAAGTTCAACAGCCTTCAAACAAATCTGTACGGAGATATATAAGAACTCTACATCAATCATTCAATTCAACTCAAATCCCAAAAACTCAAACAAACTTCCAAATTCCGAAATACTCAAACCGGAGGCATAACGGCTATATATCGGCTAACCGAAAATCCACAAACAACAAACTCAGCATATATATCAAATACAACTTAAATATCAACAAAATTCAACAACCCCAATTTCGAAAATCCCTCAAAAATTCATAACAAATCCGAACGTCGCTCTTTTCCCGATCCGAGTTAGATATACAATCACGGCTAGCTCAAGAACTTATATATCCAATAATAATCAAATTCCATCGACATACAAAAATAGAATCATAATATATCGGAATAAAACTTATGGAATAACGAAGCTCTCGAAGCCATGATCGCGAATATACCTTCAGATTAAAATTCTATTGGACGGATCGAGCAAAATCGAAAAATCAAAAGATTGGAGAAGGCGTTGGAATTCTTCAATGCAGGGAACAACGTGTAAGAAGAAGAATAATGGAGAAGGAAGCCTAATCATGCATATAAAATATAAGACTAAGTCAAATGGCCAAAATTGCACTTTAGTCCTTGAATTTTTCAAAATTTTGCAATTCAATCCCTGATCAAATATCAATTCAGCCATCAAATTTCATAATCTCAGAATATCAATATTAATCTCAATTAATACAATTTTGGGGCACTACATACTCATTACTCAAATAAAATTTATCATGAAGATCACTCAAACGTAAATCAAACACACCTTTAGAATTACCATCCGACACATATAAAACTTCGACATGCATAATCCAAAATTTTTCTATATACTAAGATATAATCAAAGCATACCACAACAAATATACCTCTATCTGCATGCAAAACATAACTCATCAATCTCATGAAAGTACTAGGCACACTAGCTTGTCCAAAAGTCATTACTAACCACTCACCAAGGTAAGACTTTCCACCTAGACAACTCATGCAATATTCACACACATCAACATAAACCAACTCATCAAATCTTTTAGTGTAAGGCCCTGAAAATATTTTTCGTGATTAACAGAATTGATTATTAATTATTTTGGGAGATTTATTGAGCCGGGATTGAATCGATTTAATTGGGAGTTTCAGGAACCGAAATGCAAAAGTTGGATTTTATATAATATCTCATGCAAGTTGACTTATCAATCACTTCACATCACTTCACTCTTCTATCCTTTCCTCCTCCGTTCGTACGTACTGAGCGAGAAGCCATGAGAGGCTATTCCCCAAGCTTTTCTTCCGCCTGATTCGCACGATCCGACCGCCAGATTTTGATTCCGAGTTGAGATTCACGATCACCGCAACGAGGGCTTCGTTCTGACGTAAGTTTTGCTACGATCCTCGAACTTTGATTTTTGTTGGATTGTCAGAATTTGATAATCTTGGAGTATGATGTTCTTGAGCTAGCATAAATCGTGTATTCGAAGTCGGTTTGGAAAAAGAGCGAAGTTTGGATTTTATATGATTTTGGAGCCTAATTTCGAAAATGGGGTTTTGGTTATTGTTGAGGTTTGTTGTGTTTTGTTGGTTTAGAAGTTGATATGAGTTGGTTGAAATGGTTGGATGGTGTTGATGATTTTTGGTTTGATCGTTTATAGTCGTTATGCCGTCGAAATCGAGTTTGGACTATCGGTTATTTTGTTTCGGTTTGATTTCCAGGTTTGATTGAATTGGTAGATTGATATCGAATCCGTATATTCTTCATTTTCAGATTTGGATTGGAGTTTCGGGTTTGGATCAAACTTGGGAGTTGAATCGAATTGAGAAGCGAAGACGGTATATCGATTGAGTTTTCCTTGTTTCGATTTATTGTGATTCGATTGATTATTTATTTGAGTTCGTTGTTATTTTCAGATTTGAATCCTCGACGGACTTGAAAGGTAAAAGACGACATTGATTCGAATGGGGTTGAATACTCGAGTTCGATTGATTCTCGAGCCCCGAAAATCATATACTGCATGTTTAATTGCTTGTGTGAATTTGGTTGATCATTTTATTTACACTTACATCAATATTGAGCCGATTTCTCTATTCGTTTTGATATTAGACGATTTAGGGAGCTATATTGAAGTGGTCTTGGATTTCGAGTTTTTCCAAGTGCCAGAATACTTCTTATAGTTTTTCTGAAGTCTAGGGGTTGAGTTGAACGACATCAACCCCGAATGGGTGTGTCGGTGAGTTGTTGTGAAGACTTGGTCCCGGGATCCCAACCGAATACCGATTGATATTTTGATTATCTGATTTGATAGTCCCGAGTTTTGAAGTCATGCATACATTCATTCTCATTTTGATTTGTTATTGATTATTGCATTTCAATCTGAGGTGTTTATTTGATATTGCATGTCTGTCTCTTTTACTTAGAAATTATATTTCTAACCGGTTTATCCTGCTGTTGTCTTTGTTTGTATGTGTACTTGGCAACAGGAGGATCAGGAGCAGGACCGAGTCGTTTGGGTTACCTCGGGGTGAGATGATAGAAGTGAGACACCGTGTCTTAGGGTTGTGTCCTTTGCACTTGTGTCGTCTTGTTTAGTCGGACAAATCCTATTGTCTAACTTGTATTATTAATATCTCGTTTTGTTGGTGTTTCGAACTCGTTATTTCATGTATTAGCTATGGTTGGAACCTTGGTTGCTTGGATTATCGCTTTGAGCTTGTGGATTTAATAATTTCGTGTCCATGCTTCATCAACCCGAGAGGCACGCGCGGGCGCGCCACTTTGATGCGCGGGCGCGCCTCACTATGCAGCAAATTTGGTTTTTGCCCAAGGGCTGTGCGCGGGCGCGCGAGGATCATTGCGCGGGCGCGCGTGGCTGGCAGAGCGTCATGAGCGGGCGCGCAGGATTTTAAAATAAAAAAAATATTTGATTCTTTTTTCCGCGGCTCCTCGTGTTCGATTGTGTTTAATTAATCGAGTATAGAAGATTAGAAACGGGGTCTCACATTAAGTGGTATCCGAGTGATAAGATTCTTGGATTTGAACTAGAGTGAGCGGGGTAGGTCGAGTCCGCATGAATTAAATTCTCGCATGTGATTGATTTATTTAAATGATTATTTAAATACGTGCGAGCATGCTTTATTGATTCTTGAATTAATTGAATTACATGAGTTGTGATTTAATTTATAAAGCATGAATTACGTGATATATATATGTCCTTGTGTTATTATCTGTCATTGGATATTATCGGAATTCATGAGTACTCAGAGCAGGGTTTGGACACCGAGGTTTGAGATTGAGATTGAGTTTGAGATATTGTAGGAGTAGCCGTTGCATCCATCTGATCTGTCACTGTACTGCCCTGTTCATTCGGAGGAGTGACTGCAGGAGGATTCTCATTCTGAGGAACAACTGGCGGTGGGTTCCTATTCAACACTCTTCGAGGACCCATAATATGATAATCAAAGGTTAGGACACAGATAATCCAATTACCATAATTCCATAAGGTCCAAAATCTTCTCTGAATAATAGTACCACTTCGAGAATATTCGCATTCGATCCAGAACCAACAATTGATATATCAAGTAATTTCATGCTTTATAAATTAAATCACATAATCATGTAATTCAATTAATTCTCAATCAGTAAAGCATGTTCGCATCGTATTTAATAATCAATTAAATAATTCAAACACATGCGAGAAACCAATACAAGTGGACTCGATCTACTCCGCTCACTTCTAAATTCAGTCCAAGATCCAATCGCTCTGATACAACTTAATGTGAGACCTCGGTGCTAATCAACTAATCTTGGATTAAATACACTAAAGCATGCAAGATCCAAGTCTAAAAGAAAACTGAAATAAATTTTTTTAAAAAAAGGGGGTGCGCTCGGTCTGCTAAAAAATGCAGACCGTGCGCCTCCAATCCTTCCAACCTTTTGCCGCTCGAAAAGGGGGATGCGCTCGGTCTGCTAAAAAGTGCCGACCGAGCGCCCCTTGCTGCAGAATCAAGGAACAACACAAACAAAGACAAAACAACAGCCGGATAATCCGGTGTGAATAATATTCCCAGTAAAAGAGACTAGCATACAATATCACATAATATATCAAAACATGATATATAATCAAATTCCACATATGCTTCAAGTAATTTATTTCACTGCGGAATAAAATGATATGCATGGCTTTAAAACTTCTGGATTATCAGACTCAGATAATCAAAAGGAATTCTTCTTTCTTTCTTTATTTGGTTTGGTATCCCAAGGTTAAAATATCCAACAATCACACGGAACTCCCCTTTCGAGGTGGACGAGGTATATTTTAGTCCTTTAGACTCCAGAGCATTATAGTGAGTTAATCGACGCTCGTAGTAAATCTCCTACCAAGGCCACTCAACTATAATCACCAGATCGTCTAATTCAAAATGAATAATCAATCGGATCAATATGAATGCATATGAAATCTCATGCATTCAAATATCAATTCAATCAAGTTCAAATAAGCATATAAACATGCAAGTAAGTGATTTCTTCTAGGACACTCGAATCAATCCGAATTCGGGTTAATCGTCCTATTCCATTCCAAAGTCATCTTATACCTTCTTGTCGTTTCACAATCTTCAATCTGTAAAACAACAATTCTCAATTCAATATCCATTCAAGTTCTACGATCGGTAAGGAAGAAAGTCGATACTATACCGGCTCAAATCTTCCAAAATGATCGAAGCTGCAGTCTCGCAACTCCATGGACTTCGAATCAATCTAACAGAAGAAGTCACAAGATCAATATTGATAGTGAAACCTCATCAAACTCGGTATAATCAAATCAATAGAAACGATATCCCAAAACTCAAACTGACGGCATAATAGCTATATTCTGACAAACCGGAAACGCAGACAGCATACTATCAATCCAAACATCTCATATCAATCATCATTCAAACATTCAAACTCAAATCCAACACATCTCAAAACCCATAATTTTGAAATATGCTTCCAAAAATCAAAACAATTCCGAACAACGCTCAAATTCAAAACCGACTGAGAATAAAAAATCAGAACTCTGTCAAGAACAACATACTCGAAACTCAATCGATTCTAACAACATTCAAAAAACAAAACGTATCTGATCGGAGAGAAACTTACGATAGAATGAAGCTCTCGCTGTAGTGATCGTTAAACTGCCTTCAGAAATAATTTCCAACGGACGGATCGACCGGAAACTGAAATCTAAAAGCTCGAAGAACTCGAATGGCGTCTTCAATGGAGGAGGAAACGTTGGAAGGGATGAAGGGATGAAGTGAAGACTTAGTCAACCCTTAGATATTATAACAAATCCTTTTTTTGCATTTTAGTCCCTGAAAATTCCAAAAATTGCAAAATAGTCCCTGATCAATAAAAAGTCTGTTCTAGAATTTTGAAATCACTGATTATCTCAAATAAAGTCAATAAGATAAAAACGGGGCGTTACATGTGTTGTGCCTTGAGTTAAGGGAAATCGTCATCCAAGGACTGACTACGAACGCAGGTATATCGCTAAAATTTGGTTAGCTTCAGTGAGTTGATATTAGTCTACTTAAGGCTTTTAGTATACGTTTAGTGATACGGTGATTGTTTGCTTATAGGCTTGGACTAGAGGGCCAGTATTGCTAGGTTGCTTATTCTGAGGTACGGACGTACTATCCGAGATACCATGGTTGAGTATGCATGTTTTATGTTTTCATGATTTATATGACATGACACATGACTTATGTGCATTTATTATGTCACAAATATTATGATGCATGCATTATCACGTTGAGTCTATACCTTGATACTACTAATAGAGGGGTTGCTCATCCCCGATATTTTTTGGAAGGATTCGTTGGATTTGGGTCCGGATATTCCACTTATTTCTTATGGTATGGGAGTTCCTCCTGATGCGATGGTCTCGTGTGCTACATACCATGGCGCCATTTGTTGAGCAAGAGTTTTTACCGTAATAGATTTCTGATAACCGTTCATTTTGCATTTAGCATTCATAGCATGTGTATACTCATAATTTCGTACTGAGCATTGTTAGCTCACGTCCTCGGTTTGGTCGTGGACACCCCATTCTATGTGATAGGACTTAGGTGGGATGGACTGGGATATTATGACAACCCGAGTTCTAATCTCTCATGAATCAAATCATAATTAATAGACAAAGAATCAAAGTTTAAACAAAGTAAAAAAAAAAAAAATTTAGAATTAGAGCACCTAGCTCGATCGGGGAAAAGTTACCGATCGAGCAAGCACTTAAGCCCAACTCTCGGGTAAGTTCAAATGTGGCCTCGCTCGATCGGTCAATCTTCACCGATCGAGCGAGCCATCTTTGCTCAAAATTCTGTTCTCAAATCCATGGCCTCGCTCGATCGGTTACTTTCTACCGATCGAGCGAGCACAAATTGCTTATGGTTCTGATTCCAAAATTAAGGCCTCGCTCGATCGGTAGGAATCACCCGATCGAGCGAGCTCAATTCCCAGAAAATCCATCTGGTGCAATTTTGCTGTCAAAATGTGTTCCTTTATTCCTTCATCAACTACTATCAACTCATACAAAGCCTATTCCAAATCCTAAGCTATCATGCATTCTAACATGATTAAGTTGATAGAAATAAATCATAACAAAGCCTTAAATCAATTCAAGATAGGCTAACATATCAAACAAGAATCATTGTATACAACAACAATTCAAGTCCTAAGAAATAATATACATCATCTAAAGTCTTGAGCATATAAGTAATACATCAAACTCATAGCCAACAAGTCTTAGTACATGTACCTACAACAAGATCATGTTTTTGGACTCAACTCTAACATTGACAGCACAAGACAGCACAAGAAACCATCTAAACTCGGATCATCACACTAATCTCCTCATCCCTTGTTCTTCAAGATCGCTTTTGCCCAGTTCCACTCTCGCCTATTGCCATGACACATACAACACAACAATAGCCGGATAACTCTGGTGAGAAATATATTTCCCAGTAAAAGCAACTAAGCATGCATATAAAACATATATCAAACTCATGATATACATAAAAACAATGCATGTTTTAAAACAAGGTTCACTAATCGAACTCTATCGTTTCATCGGTTGGGATCCCGAGAAGAAGATATCATAACTAACCACCGACTCTCTCGATCGAGGTGGGGCTACTTATCTTGCTTCTCTAGACTTTGAAGTCATTATATATGTAAATCAGACGCTAGGCTAAAACAACCACCCAGGCCATACATATACAATCCCTCAAATCGTCTAATCGAACGTTTCCGTTCATTTCAAAATCAAGAAATTGGTTTCTCAAGATGAATGCACATATAGAGTCAATATAGCATTCCTTAACACAATAGACTCATTCAATAAGTCATAGAAAACATATAAAATCAAAGAAGTATGTGATTTAGGAAACTCGATACAAACCATCTCGAGTTATAATCCCATTCAAATAGTAGTCCACTTTTACCTTACAAATGAGATGTTTAAGATGTCTTCTAGCTTGTCAAAATCTGTACAATACAATAACCAACCTATCTCAAAATTTGCTCAAGCTTCAACCAAACTTCAAGGCAAAAAGCTACCAACCTTGTTCTTTCTTTTATCGGTTTCGAAGTCGAGATTGTTGAGTTGAAGTGCCCTGTTTATGAACTGAAATCACAACATATAAACCAAGTAATCATCAGCTACAACCCAACAACATCTTAGTCCAAGATACAATAGCAAAACAGCCTCAAATCATAAGTTCGACGGCGTAACGGTTAAAGTCGGCAATCCCGAAACTCAAGTATAACCCTTCTATAATGATACCAGCTGAATTTCAATCAAAACCAGCAGAATATAGAATAGAAACGTTGCAATACTTGCTGAGAATTCATACAAAATGGATACAACAACCATCTTCAACCCAATTTCAACAAAACACAACATAGAAGTTCAATAACAACAATTCATACACAATTCTGATCTCTGTCATTTTTGAATTCCCAAATCATAATGAACTAAGAGAAAACTTACATCAATTCGAAGGACTTCTTGCAAGGATTTCAAAACACCTTTCGAAATCAAAATCGGATAACCGGAACTCAAGATATTGCAATTACAAGTTGAAGAAAATATTGAAGCTTTCCTTGTCCATCCCCTCGGTTCCTTCCTCTGAATATTCTGATGGAATGTGTTGTATCACACGTGAATACATATACAAATCACAATTGTCCAACAATTTTCAACTATTTGCACTTTGGCCCCTCAAGTCTTCAATAACTGCAATTCAGTTCTCAACTTCTCATTTCATTCAATTTCAATCCTAATCAATTTAAGAATATTAGAATTTAAATCAAAACTCCAATTATTCCCAAATTAATTATTCTCGGATTAAAATTAAATAATTTCGGGTATTACAATTCTCCCCCACTAAGATTAGATTTCGTCCTCGAAATCGCAAGTACGAATAGCACACAAGATATATCGGATAACAGAAAACTAAAGGAGAACTGACATCATTGAAACATCTCTGGAAATCGCTGTCGCATATCTGATTCCGTCTCCCAAGTAACTTCTTCAATACCATGACGACTCCACTGAACTTTCACAAGCGGAATAGTCTTCGTTCGAAGTTGCTTGTCCTTACGATCAAGAATCTGAATTGGCTTCTCAAAATAACTCAAAGTTTTGTCGAGTTCAGCCTCATCAGGTTGAAGCACATGAGATTCATCAGCAAGGTATTTTCGAAGCATCATGAAAGACATCATGTATTCCAGACAAGGATGGAGGCAAAGCTAATCGATAGGCAAGTTGCCTATTTTCTCCAGAATCTCATATGGACCGATATATCGTGGAGACAACTTCCCTCGCTTGCCAAATCGTACAGTACCTCTGAACGGAAAAATCTTCAAAAATACTCGATCCCCCTGTTCAAAAGACAAAGGTCGACGTCAGATATTGGCATACTTCGTTTGTCTATCCTGTGCTGTCTTCATTCGTTTCTGAATAAGCTTAACTTGTTCAGTCATATCTCGAATCATGTCAGGTCCAATGTCAGGTACTTCAGAAATATCATCCCAACACAAAGGAGAACGACATTTTCTTCCATATAAGGCTTCAAACGGAGCCATTTCAATACTCGATTGATAGCTGTTGTTGTACGAGAATTCACAAAGTGGTAGTGATTCTTGCCAACTGGTGCCAAAATCAAGCACTACAGCTCTCAACATGTCCTCCAAGGTCTGAATGGTACGTTCAGACTGTCCGTCCGTCTGTGGATGATATGCTGTGCTCAAGTGTAGCTGAGTACCCAAAGAACTCTGTAAACTGTACCAAAAATGAGATGTAAATCGAGGATCACGATCTGATACAATAGACTTCGGCACTCCATGTAGTCTGACAACTTCTCGGACATAAATCTCTGCCATCTGATCGTGTCTATATGTCATACGATAAGGAATAAAACACGCTGATTTCGTTAATCTATCGATAATCACCCAGATAGCATCACAACCTCTAGAAGATCGAGGTAACTTCGTCACAAAGTCCATGGAAATATGATCCCATTTCCATTCAGGCACTGACAAACTCTGTAACAAACCAGGAGGTTTCTTCCTTTCAGCTTTCACCTGCTGGCAATTAAGACATCGAGACACAAAAGCAGTGATATCAGACTTCATTGGTTTCCACCAATATCGAGTCTTCAAATCGTTGTACATCTTTCTCCCACCAGGATGAATACTATAACGACTACAATGCGCCTCTTTCAGTAGTTGTTGTCGCACATCAGAAATATCAGGCACTACAAGGCGATTGTGAACATAAAGAAGATCATCTCGAATCTGGTATTCAGATACATGCCCTGATCGAACTTTCTCAATCGAATTCTGCACATTCTGATCAAGTTTCTGAGCTTCTTTAATTCTCAAAAATATCTCTGGTTCAACTTGAATTTGATAAAGTCGCAGAGGTTGACAATTCATATCAAATACTAATCCCGAAAAACAACAATCTTCAATCAAATGAGATACACCAATCGTTGATAGAGATAAGCCTTTCGACTCAGTGCATCAGCTGCTGCATTCGATTTCCCCGGATAGTATTTAATCTCACAATCAAAATCTTTAAGCAAATCAAGCCATCTACGCTGTCTCATATTCAATTCTGACTGTGAAAATAAATATTTCTGACTCTTGTGATCAGAATAAATCTCAAATTGTTCCCCGTACAGATAATGTCGCCAAATCTTCAAAGCAAATACAATGGCGGCCAATTCAAGGTCATGAATCGGATATCTGGTCTCGTGAGGCTTCAACTGTCTCGAGGCATAAGCAATCACATGCCCTCGCTGCATCAAAACACACCCCAAACCTCGATGAGATGCATCACAGTAAACAGTGAAACCACCAGTACCTGAAGGGATCATCAAGACTGGTGCACTGGTCAGTCGCTTCTTCAACTCAACAAAATTGGATTCACAAGCTTCAGACTAGATAAAAGGAGCATTCTTCTGAGTTAACTGAGTAATCGGCTTCGCAATACTGGAAAAATCTTTAATAAAACGACGATAATACCCAGCCAAACCCATAATACTATGAATTTCAGGAACAGATGTAGGTCTAAACCACTTGATCACTGCCTCGACTTTACTTGGATCAACAGATATACCATCTCCGGATATGATATGTCCAAGAAACACAACCTGTTTCAGCCAAAACTCACATTTCGACAGTTTAGCATACAGTTTCTCAGATCTCAGAATCTTCAACACAGTTCTCAAATGCTCAGAATGATCAATCAGATTCTTCGAATATATCAGAATATCTTCAATAAAAATTATCACAAAATCGTCGAGATATTTCTGAAACACACGGTTCATCAAAGCCATAAACACAGCAGGAGCATTTGTCAGACCAAACGGCATAACTATAAACTCATAGTGGCCATACCTGGTTCTGAAAGCAGTTTTCAGAATATCAGAATCCCGAACTCTCAGCTGATGGTATCCAGATCTCAGATCGATCTTGGAATACATAGAAAAACCCTGTAATTGGTCAAATAAATCATCAATACGAGGCAAAGGGTATTTGTTCTTTACCGTTGCCTTGTTCAGTTGCCGGTAGTCGATGCACAATCTCATTGAACCGTCTTTCTTTCGAACAAATAATACTGGAGCTCCCCAAGGAGAAACACTGGGTCGAATGTATCCCTTGGCCAGTAAATCTTCCAACTGATCTTTCAACTCTTTCAATTCCACTGGTGCCATTCGATAAGGTGCTTTTGAAATCGGTGCAGTACCTGGCATCAGTTCTATGTGGAAATCAATCTCACTATACGGAGGTAGTCCTGGAATCTTATCAGGGAACACATCCGCAAATTCACTAACCACTGGCAATTCAGCCAGGTTCGGGCTAGTTTTCAAAATATCAACTGCATAAAAAATAAATCCCTCCGCTCCTTTCTGCAAAATTCGGGTCATAGATAATACAGAAATCAGAGGAATCTTAGCACGAGAACCCTTACCATAGAATTTCCATTCTCCAGCCATCTCAGGTCTGAATCTCACTATCTTTTGAAAACGGTCTACGGTAGCTCTGTACTTGTTTAGCATATCAATCCCAATAATTCAGTCAAAATCAGACAAACCAAGCACAAAACAATCTATCTCTATCTCATTACCGTCATACTGTAACAAACAATTCTTAACTGTCTGAATAGATATAAGACCTTTCCCCAAAGGAGAAGAGACAGATACTACAACAGATAATGATTCAATAGGCAAAGCATGTAAGGATGAAAATCGTGTAGAGATAAACGTATGGGATGCACCTATATCTATCAATACATATGCAGGATAACCTCAAAGAGAAAAGTTACCTGCAATCACGTCATCTGGTGCTCCCTGTTCCTGTTCCTCCGTCAGTGCAAAGACATGAGCCTGCTGTCTTTGTGGCTGACTACCTGTCTGATTCCCTCCTGGCCTTGGCTGTTGCTGTGGATGTGGTGGTTGAAAGGAATGAACAGAAGAGGCTTGCCTCGCAGGTTGAGCCACTGATCGTGATGACTTTGCACCTCGTGACTGTCCAGAACCTCTCTGAGGACACACCCTCGCAACATGGCCAGTCTGACATATATGGCACCTCCCAAATACACCTCGGCACTGATCGGTTGGATGACCTCCACCGCAATTGTTACAAAACACTCCTGTCTTCTGTTTCGTGCCACTAGAACTCGAAGAACTGCTCCCTGACTTCTTAAACTGTTTTCCTCGAGCTTGCAAATATCCTTTCTTGCCACTGCTACTACCACCACCTTCAAATCGAGGAGGTTGTTGCGAAATCGGAGCTGAGGGTTGTGACTGTCTCGGAGGCTGAGCGATATACGAAGCTCCTCGCTATTGTATCAAACCAGCTTCTGCTCCTTTGGCACTGTTCATAGCATCAGCAAAATTATTCGGTCGCCATGTGTTTACCAAAGTAAAGACCTCAGGAGTTAGTCCATTAATGAACTGATCAGCCATAGCCTTGTCACTATCATAAACATGTGGAGCAAAACGTAGCAATGTAGTGAATTTTGCAACATAGTCTTCAATATTTAAGTTTCCCTGCTTCAGGTTTGCAAATTCTGCACCTTTATCTTTGCGGTAAGACACTGGAAAGAAGCGTTGGTAAAACTCAGTTTTGAAGACATTCCACGTCAGTACAGTTCCTCTACGCTCCAAAGCTTTCTTGGTCGTGGACCACCAGCTCTTCGCAACCTCATGAAACTGATGTCCAATTAATCTGACTCTCCGCTCATCACCATAATCAAGCGAATCAAACAACATCTCCATGTCATCGATCCATCCTTCACATACAACTGCATTTTCAGTACCGTTCAGAGTAGGCGGATGGTATGATTGAAATCTTTTCAATAATGTTTCCATCGGTGTGGCAGTCATATTTGTCATATCTCGAGAGGTACTTCCCTGTTCATTGCTCGGGACTGCAGCTTGAGGTACTATCGGTGTTACCAGTGTCTGTTCTGGCAGAGAAGTATGAACTGTCTGCTCTGGCATAGGAGTAGGAACCCGTGGTCTAAGAGGAGGTCGTCCTGGTCGTCGAGACATATCTGATTATCAAAAGGGTTAGGATACCACAATCATCAAATCTATCTCAGTCCTCCTCTGATCATCTTACCTCTGATCAAGACTCGGTTCTGATTCAATCTTTAAAAAAAATAATCGAAGTACTCAACCACAACATGCTTCCAATCAATTCCGATAATCAGGTAGCATATCATAATTCATCAGAACACATGCCTCTAATTAGTTCAGATAGTCCAGTAAGCATGCGTCTTTAATCATCATAATCATACTTTCAAATAAAATAAATACAACATCATGTAATAAAATACTTGAAAGTAAATCATGCTAGCATTTACAACATGTAATTCAATCATGTAATTACATCATAGCATAATTAAAATAAAGAAGCAAGGAAGATGACTCGATCTACCCCACTCACTATCTATTCAGTCCAGAATTTTCTCGCTCTGATACCACCTGTTGTGACAACCCGAGTTCTAATCTCTCATGAATCAAATCATAATTAATAGACAAAGAATCAAAGTTTAAACAAAGTAAAAAAAAAAAAAAAATTTAGAATTAGAGCACCTCGCTCGATCGGGGAAAAGTTACCGATCGAGCGAGCACTTAAGCCCAACTCTCGGGTAAGTTCAAATGTGGCCTCGCTCGATCGGTCAATCTTCACCGATCGAGCGAGCACAAATTGCTCATGGTTCTGCTTCCAAAATTAAGGCCTCGCTCGATCGGTAGGAATCACCCGATCAAGCGAGCTCAATTCCCAGAAAATCCATCTGGTGCAATTTTGCTGTCAAAATGTGTTCCTTTATTCCTTCATCAACTACTATCAACTCATACAAAGCCTATTCCAAATCCTAAGCTATCATGCATTCTAACATGATCAAGTTGATAGAAATAAATCATAACAAAGTCTTAAAATCAATTCAAGATAGGCTAACATATCAAACAAGAATCATTGTATACAACAACAATTCAAGTCCTAAGAAATAATATACATCATCTAAAGTCTTGAGAATATAAGTAATACATCAAACTCATAGCCAACAAGTCTTAGTACATGTACCTACAACAAGATCATGTTTTTGGACTCAACTCTAACATTGACAGCACAAGACAGCACAAGAAACCATCTAAACTCGGATCATCACACTAATTATAAGCTTAAATTCTTGTACCAAAAATAGAGAACACACATACAAATTGGTTTCACTGAAGCTTAAATAACAGATTGAATCACCTTGAATTTACAAAATTTTGTCCTAATAATTAATTATTGTTGTACTTACATCAACCCCAAAAGCATAATCATGTAATAAAAATCATTCAACTTGTTTTTCAGCTATCCATGTTCATCAGATAATATACTCGTCGCAACCCGGGCTGGATAAATGTCCATCTTCACTGTCTTTTTATATGTCCATATTTCTTCTTTGTCACGTGCTAAACACTCAAATGAAACTACAAAATGCATTAAAAAGAAGTTTAAGAAAAAAAATCAAGAACCAAAATAAATTTTGGGAAAAAACGGATTTACCATAATCATTCAATTATTTCAGATGAATAATTATTCTACTGAAGCGGCCAACAATATAAACAGAAACCACATAGTAAATTCAAGAATAACAACATAAAAATTGAGATTAAACACATGAAAATAAATAACTAAAAAATAATTTATGAACCTTAAAATACTATTGAAGGATTTCGTGTAAGAACTCCAATGTGACAAACCGAATAAATAAATAAGTTCTTATCAAATTAAAGAACAAAATACTAGCAATTGTTGATAACGAAATCAAAGTCAAGCATTATAACAAAAATAATGAACTTCTGCATAATCATTCAACAATTTCAAATAATTTATAAAAGAAAATAAATAAATAATTTAAACAAAAAAAGTAACCACAATCAACACCAGAATGCAGAAACCGTCAAATAATTGCAAAAAAACGATATTTTGGTCGATTTCCAAGATGAAAACATATTTCAAAGAAAAAACCTTCAAACTTTTTTTGGGTTTCATATCCGTCTTCACCTACGACGTTTTTTTCTTCTTCGTAGTGTCTGCGACTTTCATACCAAAAAAAATTAAAGAACCACACTTTCAGCCACCAAATTTTAATACAACGCGTACTTTACATATAATCGTTTTAATTCAGTACTAGAATATAAAATTTGGTAATTAAATCGTTAAAATCGAGAACGATAATGAATTTCACGATTAGAATAGATGAATTACAGACCCACTCACATACGTAAAACCTAAATATTAGACATCAAATCTGTACTATACACACGAGATATGGAGCTCAAACATAAACACTACGATACATGACTTAAGGACCGACAACAAACTTCTGTTTGTTGTTGGGAATTTATTTATCATGTCTCTTTTATTTATCATTTCCCTTATTAAACTATATAAATGAAAAAATTTAATCACAGAAACAAAATTATATTGTTCAAAATTTCAAGAAGTTCAGGCGTATTTATTATGGTTTGATGATGGCAACTGAACAGGAAAACTGATTTGCCTAAGGGTGTAAATGAATCAAGCCGATTCGCGAGTTTTTCGGGCCAACTCGATAAATAATTGATTCGTATTCGAACTTATCGAACTCGAGCCGAATCCAAACATGTTTGAGCCTTTTTTCAAGCCGAGCTCGAGTCAAAATTATTTTGTTCGATAGTTTGCGAATAGTTCGCGAGTCTTATAATATTTTATTAATATAATATAATTATTGTTGCATATTTTTGTGCCCGCAAGTGCACGGTATTATGTTTTAATATATGATGAGTAGAGTATCGTTTCCACGATGATTAAAAATTTATATTCACACTAAATACTCTAATTAAAATAACCACAACGTTTTTTAGAAAATAAAAGTTTTAAATTCAATAAACTAAACTAAAATAAAATAAAATAAAATAAAATAAATCCAGAATTTCAAGGATGGCTTTAGGTACACGATCTGAGACGGGTTCGAGATACAAGATATCACTCGATTTTCATTCATGCAAATCATATAAATTGATTATATCATCTATTCAAATTTATAGGCCAAGAACACTTAATTGTTATTTACTGCCTCTCCTGAGCGCCGAGTAAATGTTATTATTCTAATGCTAATTTCGATATCCCTATCAGAAATCAAACAACAAAACAATTTAATCAAGTTCTATGGTTCACTTTTAATTACCTCAAAGGAACTTGTAGGCCTCCCAACCTCTACAAAAATCCTAGGTTGTTTTTTCCTATGATCCTATTCAAAATCTCCTCTCCTAGGTGTCAGATTTAAAATAAATTTAACATTCAATTTATGGCCAGTAAATTAAAAGGTGATCAAATCAAGAATATACAAATAAATTATTAAGAACAAATAATATTAGGAAAAATAATATTCAAAACATGAAAATCAAATCAAGATCTGTCAGTCTCTAGAAACAACCAATAAGTTTATAATTAAATAATTAAACACATAGACATATTCAAAAATCTCATAATAAATCAAGGCAGATAATAAAAATCACAAATTAGAGTTGATTCTCCGTCCCCAGATGAATGTCATCTGTCTTGTGATTCGATTATCCCTTGTCGTTCGCTCTCACGTCTCAAATCTGTGTCCCAAGCCTACTTGAATGCTTAGTTGTGTGTGGTTGTGTTGTTTGGGTGCCGCTTCTTCTTCCCTATATTCTTGTCAAATTCTGTGCGGCTCTTGTGCGGCGTCTCTCCTCCTCTATTGTGTCTTTGAAGTCCTTTTTATATGTCCTCAAAGCCCGCCAAATAAATCCCGACAAATCATGTATTTTAAAAACTCAAAAATCTGCACACTTCACACACAGAGCAGCGTGGGCACGCCCGAAAAAGAGAAGTGGGAACGCTGCTATTTCGGTTTTTTTTATTTTTCTCCCGCACAGCTCTAGCGCCTAGGCGCTACCTGTAGCTTCCTTTTCACCACCTGCGCAGCCTTCTTAAAAAATTCATAACTTGAGTTCTAACCATCGAATCGAGCTGAAAGTTTTACAGCAGATTTAAAGCATCCTAAAATTCATTATGAACGGTGGAGATCGGATTTGGATGTTTCAAATATTCCTAGCAATTTTCTGAAGTTTCTGATTCGTATTTCATCTTTTCGCTTCTTCTTGGTAATTTTCCTCTAATCCTTGCATCTCACAAAAACAACAACAAATACGCATAATATCCACTCGATACATCACAAAAGCCAAGTAAAATCATATATAAATTAAGTGCATAAATTGCACTTATCAAATCCCCCAAACTTAGAATTTTGCTAGTCCCGAGCAAAATAATAATGAGCAATATAGTCGGCCTCCGAATTTTTAAATTTCAAGATTCAATACACATGTCCGCTAATTTTTTCAAGAGTTCTCGTGTGTGTGTGATTTGTCAATCTTTTCTATCCTCCCCGCTTTCGATACACTAATGCAACAATTTTGTTTCATAGAATCATCAACTTCGCTCTCTAGTTTCAAAACACTCTAGACCAAGTTCAACTTCTACTCACTAAGATCAAAAGAACTTTTCAATTTATATCACAGTTTTTCATAAAATCTCCGGATTTTGCACCCAGTTTTATTTTATTTAGCCTCAATAATTACCCACAAACATAGTTATAACTAAATATAGAATTCGAATTTCAATCCCCTCGTCTATAGCCCGGATAGAGCATCAACCTCATTTTATCCGCAAACTTAGCCATGGATTGGTGATTAGGATTTCAATCCCGTTCCAGGCCCGGATGGAGTTGTTTTAAAAAAAATTCTCTCCGTTGCTTTTGCAACTTTTTAGATACTCATTAAAATTGCCTAAATCATATCTAAGCTCGTATTAGTATACTTCGATTTTGAGTATAAATCACCAAAGTTAAGAGTCGAATCATCCAATTCACGCATAAAATTACAAAGCTTTTCTAATCACTCGGGTCTAAACAATCAAGGCATAGTGCATATGAGTGAGAACTCAAGATTAAATATAGCTAACATTGACATTTTTTACACAAAATTATTTTCATCATAGGCCAACACAATTACTCATCATGCACTTTAACTCAAACTAACTCATAAAAAATTTTCAAAATGTTCAAAATTTTTAAAAAACCCCCCCCCCCCCCCCCCCCTCAAAAAAAAAAAAAAACTAAACTTAAAATATGCATTGTCCTCAATGTAAAATAAACAAATTAAATAGCAGAAGAATGCACGTACCTATGACTACGACCATCAGTAGTCTTCATCCTTTTCATCTTTATTTGCAACGCATTGGGGTATAGTAGGGGTAACACCACCAAACTTAATCTCCACACATTCTATAAAAAAATGACAAGGGACAAAAATTTAAGAAGTAAATACATAAAAATCAAATAAACAAAATAAATAAATAATACTAAAAACTCTTGGGTTGCCTCCCAAGCAGCGCTTAGTTTATAGTCCTCAGCCCGACTGCGTCTGCACTTTCAAAACATTAAGATCTATGAATAAACTGCAGACATAGATAAAACAAAATAAATTAATCCAATAAAATAATAAATAGACAAAAAAATAATAATTCTAAATCAAAATCAAGATCACTTGGTAACAGTATTAGTACACAATTAATTGAATCAATTCCCGGCAACAGTGCCAAAAATTTATTGCGTATTTTTGTGCCTGCAAGTGCACGGTGTCAAGTTTATGAGTAGATTATCGTTCCCATGACGATTGAAAATTTATATTCACACTAAATATTGTAATTAAAATAATCTCAATTTTGTTTAGAAAATCAAAGTTTTAAATTCAATAAACTACAATAAAATAAAATAAAATAAATCCAAAATTTCACGGATGGCTTTGGGTACACAATCTGATACGGGTTCTAGATACAAGATATCACCCGATTTTCATTCATGCAAATCATATAAATTGATTATATCATATATTGCAATTTATAGGTCAAGGAGACTTAATTGTTATTTACTGTCTCTCCCGAACGCCGAGTAAATGTTATTATTCTAATGCTAATTTCGATATCCTTATCAGAAATCAAACAAAAAAACAATTTAATCAAGTTATATGGTTCTCTTTTAATGACCTCAAAGAAACTTGTAGGCCTCCCGACCTCTAAAAAAACTAGGTTGTATTTTTCTATGATCCTATTAAAAATCTCCTCTCCCGAGTGCCAGATTTCAAATAAATTTAACATTCAATTTATGGTCAGTAAATTGAAAGGCGATCAAATCAAGAATACACAAATAAATTATTAAGAACAAATAATATTAGACAAAATAATATTCAAAACATGAAAATCAAATCAAGATCCGTCAATGTCTAGAAACAACCAATAAGTTTATAATTAAATAATTAAACACATAGACATATTCAAAAATCTCATAATAAATCAAGGCAGATAATAAAAATCACAGATTAGAGTTGATTCTCCGTCCCCAGATGAATGTCATTTGTCTTGTGATTCGATTATCCCTTGTCGTTCGCTCTCATGTCTCAAATCTGTGTTCCAAGCCTATTTGAATGCTTAGTTGTGTGTGGTTGTATTGTTTGGGTGCCGCATATTCCCTAGATTCTTGCCAAATTCTGTGCAGCTCTTGTGTGGCGTTTCTCCTCCTCTATTGAATCTTTGAAGTCTTTTTTATATGTCCACGAAGCCCGCCAATAAAGCCTGACAAATCATGTATTTTAAAACTCAAAAATCTGCACACTTCACGCACAGAGCAGCGCGGGCGCGTTACTCTTTCGGTTTTTTTTTTATTTTTCTCTCACACAGCTCTAGCGCCTAGGCGCTACCTGTAGCTTCCTTTTCACCATCTGCGCAGCCTTCTTGAAAAATTCAAAACTTGAGTTCTAACCGTCGGATCAGCTGAAATTTTTACAGCAGCTTTAAAACATCCTAAACTTCATTATGAACGGTAGAGATCGGATTTGAATGTTTCAAATATTCCTAGAAATTTTCTGAAGTTGCTGCTTCGTATTTCATCTTTCCGCTTCTTCTTGGTAATTTTCCTCTAATCCTTGCATCTCACAAAAATGACAACAAATACGCATAATATCTACTCGATACATCACAAAATCCAAGTAAAATCATATATAAATTAAGTGCATAAATTGCACTTATCAATTATATAATAAATATATACATTTCAAACTTTTTCGAATATTTCGAGTTTTTCGAAACATAATATACGAGTAATAGTTCGAATAGTTCACGAATAAGTTCGAATATTTCGAGCCGAACTCGAACTTTATTTTGAACCAAAATATTTAAAATTTTCGAATTTCGAATCGAACTCGATTATACTTAGTTCGAGCCGAATTCAAGCCTTAAATTTTTATCATTATTCAGCTCGATTCGATTCGTTTGCACTCCTAGTCATTTGCCCTTTAAGCTTCGAAGACAACACTTGCCGTGTCAAACTTTCTGAAAATGTTACTGTTTAACCAATTATTTTAACTTTCTGATATAATTAAATTCCCCTCATCAATTATTTAAACATGCGACAAATTGTAGAATATAAAATATAAGGCTACTAGCAAGGGGAAGATCCTTTACTACTAGCAATCACATCCAACACGTTATGCGAAAATGATGGATATGGATCATCACATACGAGAACTAATTGTAGAATATAAAATATAAGGCTGCTAAAGTAGAACCACTAAACAAGATATTTAAATAAAGAATGTAATGGATATTTACAAGAATTAATAATTTACACTGTCAAGATCTCCCTGAATCAAACAGGAAGGCTTTACACTACACCAAAACACTGTGAGGAAAGCCTTGACCCTACTCTAAAACAGTGAGTGTGTGTGTGAGTGTGTGTGTGTGTGTGTGTGTGTGTGTGTGTGTGTGTGTGTGTGTGTTGTCTTGCACTACTCATGTCATAGAAAGACAATGCAGAAAACTAGTTGGCTTTAAAGGCTAGTCCTGTGAAGTTGTAGAGTATTCAAATAACAGACGTTTGAATGGACCGGATTGTAGGAGAACCCTCAATCGGCTTGTAAGCTGGTAGATCAATGTCCACTGCATCGCCATCTCTGAATCTTTCATCTGTCTGACGACAGAGGCCTGAATACATAGAAGGGTTTTTAGGAAATAAAAAAAGTCAGAAATAGGTTGAGGTTAGCATCCACATTTCAAGGGGTTCCCCCAAACACTCCTAAACAAATCTCAAAGTTTTCTTGTACTCATCTCCCCTGCATGTTATAAGTTTTTCACTTGATGAGGAAAATAAGTGTGAAATACACTAAATACAGGGGAGGCAAATACAAAACACCCGCAAATTTTCAAATAGAAACTAAAAGGAAATTTGAGAACCTGAAGCCGCTTTCCCAGTTGAACTTCAACTTCTGTTCCGAATGAAATGTTGCTAGCAAGAGACTTGAGAGGATCAACGGTGGGGTCTACAGCAAGTAGACTTGGGATCTGTGGAGCATAAACAAGCCTCCACCTAGCTTGTCCAAATTCTCCCTTGCCCTCTATCCTTGGCATCAAGGTTTCGAGCGTCGCAGTCGCAAGTTTTTTGAATGCAAGCTGGCCATCACCTTCTAATATTGATTCCGCTAGTTGACTCTCAAAGACTCTAGCAGCCTGTTTAGTCAGAAACCATAAATGATGTAAAATAATTTCCTTTCTTTCAAAGACACTGATATCTGTCCTACACTTACAAAGACTAAATGAATAGCAACAAAAACAGTGTTTGCAGAGAGACGAAGTCAGATAGAGCCTCGAACATTCGACATGCCACATTTTTCTTCACATAAGGCAAGCATATGTAAAACATGCAAGAGGCCCGTGCAGCACGGCTTTAGAGTCTATCAGTCTGTATATCTTTAAGAAAATTTCCAAGCACGCAACCACTCGTGATTTGAACCTCAGACTTCGAAATAATTTAGTCTTCATTCGCTCCCATGGCATACAAGTGTGGACAGACTGTTGTAATGTTCACTAGAGTTAAATCCAGTCATATCATGTTATCATCTTTTTAATGTAAGCCAACTATAGTAGCAAAAATAAAATTCATGATTAAGACACCTGTTTAATTGTAGATAGACACTACTCATATGCCAACTTTTGAGCCTTATTCTCACACTAACCTCATTTTGGATCAATCAATTTATGTCCAAAGTACATAAAATTTCTCACAGTTCATTATAAATCTGGTTGCTATTTAGCATCAAAGTTACCTCAGTTGCTGAAAGGACGTCTTGCTCCACAGATCGTGTTGATGTCACTACCAACTTCTCCTGCCATTTGCTAGCTCGACTTTGAATTCTAAATTGCCATTCTGATCCTACCAGGGTTAAATCCAGCGTAGGATCAAGTCCATTTTCAGGCTCAAACTTTGCTATATTAAGATGCTCCCTTTTGAGCCGAACCTGGATTTGGAGCGCAGCACACAAACAATTCTTTTAACAAAGATCACAAGGATCTTAAAATGATCATATGACCGAAAAAGAGAAATCACTAAATTACACCAGCTAAGTTTTCACACAATAATTAAGAGCACCTGTGTTGCTACAAGATTCACATCACCGTTCTCAAATGTTAAAGTGCCTTTAGTTCTTATCCGTTTTGGATGAGCTGGGCCATTCAATTCAAGCTCTCCCCGTACAGCAAAATTGAGTATCAAAGGATAAACTATCCTCAGTTCTGGTCCAAGAGTGACCCTTAAGTCCGTCAGGCGAACATCAAGTTTAGGCTTTCTACTTACCAGCACTGTCTCTTTCTCAATCTCATCACGGTTACCTGAAAATGTCCAATATTTGGTATTTATTTTCCCATAGTTAGAGACAAAAGAGTTCACAAAATCAAACTATTACAAGCATATCTTTCCATATGAATTTCCAAAGCATTGTATCAACTTAAAACATTCACAGTTTTTTCCATTTTTTAAATTTTTCAGTAGAAGATAGTTTTACCCAAAGAAAAACTTATTTTAAACCCCTTTGGCTGAAAAAACACAAAACTTAAACTGCTCAAGAAAGACCTCATTGCTGCAAAATTAACCATAGGTATGAAATTAATTAAAGAGACTCAAACTTACCAGATGGTTCGTTGGATGAGATATTTGAAGCATCGGGTATAAGGTTGAGAAATCTTGAAATATACTTGGATGCAACCATGCGACTATAACCACCAGTTGGCAGCCTTGGTTCGTTTAACGTTTCTCTATTAAAGGGAGCAGCCCCACCACCCTTGTCATGTGGTAGATAAGCTTCTCCGTGGCTAATTTTAATATTTCCAGAAATGTTTGGTTGCATAATGGATCCAGTTATTTGCAACTGAGAGTCGACCTGTCCACTGTGATATCCCAACTTTCAAATATAAACAAAACAATGATAACATGGGATGGGAAAGGTACAAAACCCTTACCAAAAACAAAGGGAATGTATGCTTTTGTATCAGGTATATTCCAAGGTTCTTCTAAGAACATGAGTTTTTGAAAATGTATTGGAAAATGAAATGTATGTTTGGTTTTGATTTTGTTTCCATAAAAAAAACAGTAGAGGAATAATTTTAAGTTTTTATGATATAGTTTTCATATTATACAAGTAACTTTTAAAATATATTATTTTTTGCCATTATAAGCTAATAATGATGATGATATTGTTGGAGAAAGATGAAAATTTGAACGAAATGCAATGCTCGAGTAAGAAGGCAAAATAACTTTTTAGAAAATCACCCAACCCACCAAAAAAAAAGGAAAAGGAAAAACAATGAACCTAGAAAAATATGTTCAGTTTTTAATTTGTAAAGAATACCTCAAAGTATTCCTCGCGAGCACTTCCAAAACCTCACATTTTAAGTTAAGTTTGTCACTGAGAGATGCTTCGCTGGTTCTCAAGGGCAGATTCCCTTTAACATACAGTTTCCCTCTTCTGCTAACTCTGCCCTCCAATGAACTGATACGCAATCTATTCGAATTTACAAGAACTGTTCCTCCAAAATTGGTAACTGGCTTTCTAAGTACAGGTGAAGACACGGTCGCCCGGTGAAAATATGCAGATCCATCTAGCACTGGTTGTTCAACAGTACCCCTTACCTTACAAAGTACAGAGAAAAACATATCACAGACAAACCTGGCCAATTACACAAACAAGGATTCCTTGGAAAAGTAATTTCAATGCCTAATAAACATCCCGGAAATTTGCATGCCTCTGATATCATAGCAGGCTTTTATAATAAAAAGATAAAAAAATTTATACCAACCTGAAGCATAACTTCAGCATTGCCGTGGAGCCATTTAGCATAAGGAGATAATGCTGTTAGCAACATCATGCCACCATCTTTAACATCAGCATCAATCCTAACTTCTCCCGCATCCAGTATGTTCCAGTTCAAACCTCTAAGGCTCTCAGCCAACTGTGTGTCCCATACTTCTTGATTTTTTTCTCTTGATCCTTTTCTATCATTAGCCTCATCTGCAGGTACTTTACTTCTCTCAGTGTCCCAACCACGTATCCAAGTGGCTTCCTTTCTATCATTTTCAGTACTTTCTTCCTCAGCAACAATGTTTGGCACGAGTGTCAGAGGAATACTTCCTTGAAAATGTACGTGACCATTTTGAACATTGGGCTCAAATTTTGCGTTAAAAAGGAATCGACTGGATGAAGTTAAAGAAGCAACAATTTCTGCCCTCCCAAGATCGATACCGCCAACTGCCCCATCCAGGAGCCTTACTTGGACATCACATTCTGGTTTCACTAAATTTCCTTTAAGATCACCTTCCATGTGCAATATACCTCTAATGGGTGACAAAAATTGTCGCAAAGAATGAACTGCTTCTGTGGCTGAATTTTCAATAACCTGAACCAAAGTGGGGACTAAACTGACGGGGAAATTCAGAACAGCAAAATGCAAATTTGTTTTTGGCCCTAAAACTGTCCCATCTGCGTGGATTGTCGCATTATCCCTTTGGATAAAGATTTTTTCTAGACGCAAACCGTCATTATTACTGTACATCCCAGCTGCTAGAATACGCTGGGTTGTATATGTTCCCCACTCCCAATCTTCTCCATGAAAGTCAAATTCTGCCTAAAGGAGACAAAAATTATAAACCGATTAACAAGGATGGTCAAAGTCATTAAAGCATTGGATATGCAACTTTGAATTCAGGCACAAATTTTTATGAATTTTCCTCATTCTGTGTTGTATTGTTTTCCTTTGAACAAGCTATAGTTAATCAATAACACATTTCTATTCTTCAAACAATGTCATTCAGGCATTCATAGCACAAAAGGCGCAGAGACGTATACCTTTGTATCTCCATTGCCTCCTCCACTTGCATCTAGCGAACCACGCCAGCGACCTTTAAGCTCAGCCAAACCTGGAAGGTCATGATCTAGGACAATTTCGTATGATGAAGTACAATGACCGCGGATTTCCTACAAAAGTTTATACAATATTACAGTAATATAAATCAAACAAGTTAAATATGTGAAACCCCGAATTTTCGGATTTAAGAATTCCGATATAAGCATATTAAGATGAATGAATTTTGGGATAAGAATATAAAGATAGAAGGATTTTCGAGACAGTCATATCAAGATAAATATTTTTTAAGATAAGAAGCTTAGGCTTGTCAAATATCTCAAATCAAGAAAGAATCAAACCTTAAAGATAGAATCGTATTCAAAATTTGAAAACTAGGTATCCTAGTTGAACTCGATAACTTTTGTCGCCTATAAATAAAACTCAAAACTTTGAGAAAAATTGCACCCAAAAATTCTCCCAAATTTTCAATGGGGTAAGAGTGAATGGTAGGCGAAACGCTGCAGAAATTTTCTTCATATTCGAAAAGGCAGTGATACGTCCATAATCTATTTCCGGTGCTACAGAGATCCAAATTCGATATCCACCGTTCAGAGTATAGCATAAGATGTTATCAATATGCAGTCCAAATTTCAGCCCGATCCAACGTTTAGAACTTTGCACACGACCTTTTCAAGAATCCTGGTAAGATTCTACTCGAGAAAGAAGCAACTTCTGTTCTTCGTTTAGAAACGGATTCAAATAGCCTCCAAACCCGGTCTCCACCATTCACAATTTATATCACTTCCAAGTAAACATCCTAGCCAAATTTCATCTTGATCCGACAGTTCAATACGTCACAAACCTTTCTGCAAGTTAACTGATTTACAGACATGCAAATCCGAAAACTTCATATTACTTTTTCTTTTGTGTATTCTTTTGGCGGCTTGTTGCGGATCAAACTAGGGTGAGATACACTTTTGTTATTCTTAACACGGGCTCATTCCATATGGGCCAGATGCATTTGACTTTGACCATCTTCATGAGGAAACTCAACTACCGAGAAGAGCAATTTCGACCCCTTGTGAATTCGAAGCTACCAGCAAGTTTTGATCAAGTTCATTCGGAATACAGTAAGTGGGCTAATGTATTTTTTAAAGACAAATATGATTATGATTTAAAATTCGATCCAATCATGATATGTTTTGTCATGCTTCGTTTCCTTTTCTTCTACTCGTTATATTCCGAATTGATATCACGTTCCGAATTTGAAAAGCACTGTTAGGATTCGACTTAGAAGAGGAAAGGAAATTTTCGAAATATTATAAGTTAAGGCCCTGATGCGGTGGGTTCACAATAACCGTTCTATGACTCACCCCTTAGAAGGATTACATATAGGGGACTCATCAAGGGACTAATCAGTAAACCACGAAGAAGGAGATGAATTTTTGTGCTATCTATGTTTTATGTCTTGTTATGATATGTTTTGAAGCTTTGTTTCGAAATTTGTCCATCTCTTGTTGTGATCTTTGCAATGTTGTAAATGGCAGGGGGGCGAGGAGGTAGGCGGTTGAATTTTTTTAGCAATATTTTATAGGTAATTATATATAATCATGCAATGTAATTACAAATAGTCATAATTGTTTATGTAATATATGTAATTAATTAATGTTTATTCATAAAGAAGTTTTATACAATATAATACAATCTAAACAAAGTGCAAATAAATATATAAATGCAAACCAAAAAGATAATTAAGGTGGTGGCTGATGGCGACAGCGGCGGGCGGCTGGAGGTGATTTGAGGCAAGTGGTGGCTGATGGTAAGGACACTTGAAATCAAAACTAAATACAAAAGAGAGTAAGAAGTGTTTTTATTATATCTATGGTTTTTTAAATTGATTGACTTTGACTAGCTTTTAAAATTATTTAACTTTGAAATTTGACTGGGATTTTAAAATCATTCACCGCCTCGCCCGCCTCCGCCTCTTCGACCGCCTACTTGCCCGCCTCGCCCGCTAGATGGCCTCGGACCGCCTTAGACAAAGGCGCCCGGTCGAGGGCCTCGACCGCCCCGCCTAGGCGGCCGCCTCGACCGCCATTTAGAACACTCGATCTTTGTTGTGACATTTCTTATGACATGCCCTTTCGGAAATTCCGTATATGTACATGTAATCCTATTGTTCATGTGATCGATCGGTCCCCACTGGCTGAGTAACGACCATATCACTCACCCTTTATTTTCGCCCAGATAAGAATGAGATAAGAATGAAGAACAAGTTGAGAAGGACAATAAAATACGTTTCGAAGCTCGTGATCAAGAATAATTCAAGATCCAAATTTTGAGGCTACTCAACGAAAGAAATTTGGAATATTTGTTAATTGCTTTCTGCTGCCAATATGTTGATGCATTTAGCTTCCGCTGATGTATTTAGAGTAGGTCTTGTATTTTGAGTTGCAAGAACATATTGCATTATGAAATAGACTGGTTTTAGTTAAATTCTGTACTAAGAGGCTTGTTGTTTTTGAATTTTATTTGAAAGCAAAGTCGATGTCTCCAGCTCTGGGAGCGGGGGCATGACAAAATATATTCAGCAATTCCTCACTTGATTGAACTTAGAAATGAATTACCTCAAGTAACTTTTGAACAGTTTCAGCACATAATCCAACTGACTGCAAACTTTGAATGAAAATGTCCTGAAAAGAAAGATAGACAACAAAGGTTTAAACGCAAACAAATGTAATTGATGTGATGTCAACAAATGAATGCATGTCTCAGCAGCACATTTAAATATAAGCCTCATCTGCGTACAAGGGAAAATTTCCTAATAAAGGTTACTGGCAGACTGGCTCTTAAACAAATGTAATTGATGTGATGTCAACAAATGAATGCATGTGTCTGCAGCACATTTAAATATAAGCCTCATCTGCGTACAAGGGAAAATTTCCTAATAAAGGTTACTGGCAGACTAGCTCTTATATCGGAACTACGTTGGAGCATTTATAATTGAAATCGGCGACCGTCCCTAAAACTACTAATACTTTCATTGTGAGATCCAGATGTACTACGATTAAAAATAAGGATACCGTGGCTAAAATGGTTTTCAACAGCCAATCTCAAATTTCAGTGCCTACCACATAAACCAGAAGCTGATTACTTCAATTTTATCTTTACCGGTAAGAAAATTGATTTAATGAAATCGAACAAAATTCTCATAATAGATGAAAGAGCTCCTGAAATGGTATCTTGGGGATTCAAATATGCACCCGCACACAATTCACATTCAATAATCTTTAAAATTGGTCATCTGTAACAAGTGTAGCCTACAACCTTTGATCTAGATTGAACAGCAGGATCAGAACTCCGAGATAAAAGCCTAGCAAGAGGAAGCATCTCAGCAATCTCAGCTTTAGGGACCTCGAGTCTCATCCTCCACCTACCCATTGCAGAAATCATACTGCCCAGATGACCAGTCATTACTTTCTGGAACAAGCTCCCTTTTTCGTTCCCGGCTGTGCTTCGATCTCTTGATCCAGGCAACACATACTCTCCTTGCAGTTCATATTTGCTGTTGCTTTGTTCCAAAATAGCTCTTTCGACAGTAATCTATAACACACGAAATGCAAACCAAGGAGTTAACGTAATAACATCATTAAATTTATAAAATGTCAATAACTCAATAAGAAGAGGGAGGGGGGGGTGGGGGTACGGGAAGATGGGGAGAGGGAGCGGGAGAGGGAGAGGGAGAGGGAGAGGGAGAGGGAGAGATTCATTTGAAAAAGTAAGTTCAAACAAAGCTAGATGGTACTCACCACATCTCCACTCCATCGGGCAGCCACATCTAGAGCTTCTCCCAACACACCACTGAATTTTGGCCGCATGACAGATAGCACACCATGGCCCCTTCTTATCAGAAAGTTCAGCTGAAGTTCGGCCTGGAAGATAAAAGAGTGAAAAACTTAAGCTAACAGCAGACAAGCAATAATTTACCCAAAAAAAAAACAGAAAAGTAGTATAGGCTTTCAATGTATATTCTCCAGTAACACATCCCTCGCTAGTAAGCTACAGAGATCATCTTCAACTACTGAAAGATCAGTATTTCTACATATAATCATGCTACTTCGTGTTAATCAGAAACCAGACTATTTTCATTTGAGCTTGGCACCATAATAATCCTATGGCTCCAAAAACATAGCGAGACAGAAAGATATGCATCAAACTCTAAATACTTGTTCTTGAAAAAAGAAGTGGCATCAACCAGTCTTTAATTACTGAGTTCAAAATTTATAAAGCATCATTCAGTTCAAAATGCCTGCCGAATGGACCTTTCAACTGAAATTGTTGGTGTGTTAATTGTACCACATTGGTTGGGTAAATATTCTGGGAGTTTAATATATAGACAAAATCAATCCTCCCCCTTGAACTAACTTTTGGGATTGAGTATCCAAATCAACTTCTTAACATGGTATCAGAGTCTAAGCTCTACTGTTAAGTGTTGGACTGCCCATAGTTGGGCCACCCGTTAACATCTCCACGCTCCAGTCGTTTCATTCCTGGGCGTGAGATAGGTGTGTTGGTGTGTTAATTGAAGCATGTTTGGGTAGGAATTAAAATAGCATTTAACAAAAGTTATAGGGAGCAAAGGGAAGTGAGATGTTGGAACTTATTACGACATGTTTAGTCAGGACCCCAGAGTTTACCCTTGAAATCGCTCCACGAAGTGAGGCCAGCTCCAGCTCATCCAAGGGCAAGTGGCGGATCTGCTCACATGTAAGAGCACACATTTGCATCAATCCAGAGAAAAGAAGTGCATACAGCATAAAAAGCGAGAAGAAATGACAGAGTTACAAGCAAGTCATAATAGAGGCAGATTGAACCTCCAAATTGGCGGAATGAAATGGCCGATAACATGCTTTAGCTTTCATTTGACCTCTTTGCAAAGAAAAGGAGAGCAACTTTCCAGGTAGATTTTCTTCAGAAGTTGACTGCAAAGGTCCAACAATTTCAACCGCAAGACTTTCATCTGGCCTACCAGTAGCATCTAACTGCACCACCATTAAAATATATATAAAACAAGATAGATCAATCAATCCGGGAATTTGCTCTTCGTGATTGGAAAAGCATTTCGCATTTAATGCCAATCACCTACATTACGATTACGAACTGAACATAGAATCCATATGATGTTATGTGTTGATTGTTTCCAACTTCCATAAACTAGATTATAGATCATAACTGGCCATAGTAAAGTTATTCTGATACATTCTCTCATTGTGCCCACAGCAACACTTCAGCTATAGCGAAGAAACCAGAGAAATTTGGAAACTGCTACTTTTGGATTCTGAAGCATTTTGAACTACACGTGAATGCCAAAGTGTACTAAATATTTAACCAAATGTTAGTGAAAAATTTATAAAATGCACATAAATCATCAGCTTCAGCCTAATCCAGTGATCCGTATCTAGTTCTGGATGGAAGCTTATGGTTCTCAAATATAGATCAAAACCTTTTTTTTAAGAGGAGAGCAAAACATTTCTTAAGAACAGATTGAATACAAATAGATAGAAAATTACTTTGATATTAGAACATAAATTTGCAGAAATGATGAAATATCTGCAAGCATCTAAGGATGCAAAAGATATTCATTTAGGATACAGATATCTATGGGTCTTGTAGAATAAGATAATTAGATATTATTGATATTTGATATTATCTTATACTGTTCAGTTTTGTTTTGATAAGATAATTCAACCTTTGTAAATTAGATAGGGTAATATTTGATTTCTGATTTATTGGAGTTTGTTGTAAGCCTTGTAGTCTATTTAAAAGGTGTCTTGTAATCTCATAAATATATAGAAAATAAATTTATCACCAATTCTATATGGTATCAAAGCCAAACGGTGGTTCCTGAATTTCTTTTTCTCTCTTACGTTCAACATGTCAACTGAATCGCCCAAATCTCAGATCTCATCCGATGGATCCAAGATCAAAACATCATCTGGGCCAACTGGGTCTATTACTCCTCTTTCCGGGGGTGACCTCAATTCATTCCAAATTACAGTCCATCGCCTCAATGGCCGCAACTATCTCCAGTGGGCACAATCGGTCAAGATTGTGGTTTGTGCCCGTGGAAAATTAGGGCATTTAACAGGAGATCTCCCTGCCCCAGCCTCCTCTGATCCATCTTATACAACTTGGTTGTCCGAAAACTCCATCGTTCTTGCTTGGCTCGTGAATTCCATGGAGCCTCAAATTAGCCGTCGCTACTTGTGGTTCAACACGGCTAAAGAAGTTTGGGATGCTGCTCAGAAAATGTACTCCGACCTCGGAAATACCTCTCAAGTATTTGAAATTCGGTCCAAGTTGAAGGAAATAAAACAGGGCTCTAACTCAGTCACACAGTACTTCTCTGATTTGCAGGATTTATGGCAAGAATTAGATCTTTTTCTTGAGGACACGAAGATGTGTACTGAATGCAGCCCGAAAATCAGGCTTAATCTGGAAAAGGAAAGGGTTTTTGAGTTCCTCGTGGGCCTCAACCATGATCTGGACGATGTCCGAGGGAGGCTGGTTGCACGTGACCCTTTTCCATCACCTGATGCCGCTTTTGCAGAGGTCAGACGCGAAGAACTTCGCCGCAAGGTTATGCTCCCAGATGTTGTGCCACAATCTGTCTCTGCTCCTGAATCTTCTGTCATGGTGTCGCACAAAAATTATACTCCAGGTCAGCGTCTAACCAAGAGGCCGTGGTGTGACCACTGTCATCGTCCTGGCCATACAAAGGACAAATGCTGGGAAATTCACGGGAAACCCGCAAATTGGCAGCCGCGAAAAAAGTTTGATGGTCGTGGGTTGCATATCCAATCTGCCCCTGAACAGCCAGCAACTTCCAACATTTCAGTTTCGTTCACCAAAGAACAAATCAATCAGATTGAGGAGTACTGTCGCCTCCTTCGTCAGACATCACTCAATCCTTCCTCAAGTTCACCGGTTGGCTCATGCTCCGTTATACAGTCTGGTACAAACCATACCGCTCTTGGCTCTTGTCTCAACGAGTCTTGGATAGTTGATTCCGGTGCCTCTGATCACATGACTCGAGACTCTCGCATTTTTTGTTCATATACTTTCTGTACGAAAAACACTACTGTACAAATTGCAGATGGATCTTTAACATGTGTTGCAGGCATTGGTGATGTTGTTCTGTCCCGAGATATCACACTCAAATCAGTTCTCCATGTTCCTTCCTTGACCTACAATTTACTATCTATCAGTAAACTTACTCGTGATAACAATTGTATTGCCAAATTCTCACCTGTCTCCTGTGTATTTCAGGACCTACTATCGGGGAAGACGATTGGCAGTGCTAAACTCCACAATGGCCTTTATTACCTTGAGGATACTCCGCCAACATATCGACAGTCTTTGGTATCTAGTGTTGCGTCTTCCTCTGTTTCAGATGTTAGGGAAATAATGTTATGGCATCATAGGTTCCAACATCCAAGTTTTTCATATTTGCAACGTTTGTTACTGTCTTTATCTATTAATAAAAATTCTGATTTGCTACGTTGTGAATTTTGTCAGTTAGCAAAACATACTCGTGTTTCTTTCTCACCCAAACCATATACACCCACTGCTCCATTCTCTCTCATTCACAGCGAGGCCCTTCACAAATTCCTACTATTCATGGTAAAAGATGGTTCTTAACTTTCATTGATGATCATATTCGTATTACATGGGTTTATCTTCTACACTCCAAATCTTAAACTAGCACAATTTTTCAACACTTTCACAAAATGATAAAAACTCAGTTTAATACTCAGATTCGCACCCTTCGCACTGATAATGGTAGAGAATATTTCAATACCATTCTCGGCAGCTATCTGAAAGAAAATGGTATTATCCACCAAAGATGGCTTGGATACTCCACAACAAAATGGGATATCCGAAAGAAAAAATCGTCATCTTTTAGAAGTTGCTCGCGCTCTCATGTTTACCATGAATGTTCCAAAGTATCTTTGGGGGGATGCTGTCCTAACCGCTGCCTATCTCATTAATCGATTACCAAGTCGCCCTATAAAATTTGAAACACCACTGTCCATTCTTTCTCAATCATTTCCTCATGTTTCTGCATCTCAAAACCTTCCCATGAAAACTTTTGGGTGCACCACCTTCGTCCACGTTCATGATCACAACCGAAATAAACTAGAACCTCGTGCTATCAAGGCCATCTTTGTCGGTTATTCTCCTACACAAAAGGGTTACCGTTGCTATTGTCCCAATACACGAAAAATGTTTGTCTCATGTGATGTTACATTCTTTGAAGACAAGCCTTTTTTCATTCCAGATTCTCAAGGGTGGGACACTAATAAAGCTGGTTGGGATAATGCACCTCTTCTCAGAAATAATATGGAAACATTTTCTCCCTGTCCTGATCCTATCATCGTTAATCCTTCTCCACATGAACCCAACTCTTCAGAACATGTTCCCGTGTCAAAACAAGGGGAGACTCAACGCATCAAAACGAGGTACTAGTCTATTCGAGACGAAGACGGAGGATTCCTCAGGTAAACACAGATATTGTGGATCCTATGCACAGTCCAGCAACTGAACCGATAGCAGATCCTCAGCCAGGTAACACTCTTGATCTTGAAGTACCAATAGCCTTTAGGAAAGGAAAGGGATCGTGTACTCAACACCCTATATCTAAATTTGTCTCATATACCAATCTTTCCCCTCATTTCGTGCTTTTACCTCGAGTTTGTCTAGTGTGATTCTTCCCAGGTCAATCAGCAAAGCCCTTAATGTTCCAGAATGGAAAGCTGCTGTGCTAGAAGAGATGCATGCCTTGAAGCAAAATAATACATGGGACTTGGTCCAGCTACCTCAAGGGAGAAACACCGTGGGCTGTAAATGGGTTTTTACAGTCAAGTACCGGGCAGATGGCTCAATCGAAAGACATAAAGCACGTCTGGTAGCCAAAGGGTTCACACAAACCTATGGCACTGATTATTCTGAAACTTTCGCCCCAGTCGCCAAACTAAATACAGTTCGCATTCTTCTGTCTTTGGCTGCTAATCTTGATTGGGCTCTACATCAACTAGATATCAAAAATGCTTTTCTAATTGGTGAATTAGCAGAGGAAGTTTATATGAGTCAGCCTCCAGGGTTTGAGGAAAAGTTGGGCAGTCAGACCGTTTGTAAGCTTAACAAGTCTCTCTATGGATTAAAACAGTCACCACGTGCCTGGTTTGATAGATTTTCAAAAGCTATCAAGAAATTTGGATACAATCAGGGGGAAGCTGATAATACACTTTTTATCAAACACTCTGTGAAAGGGAAGATCACAATTCTAATTGTGTATGTGGATGATATTATTATCACTGGAGATGACAATCAAGAAATGGAGAATGTGAAACAAATGATGGCTAGGGAATTCGAAGTCAAAAACCTTGGAGCACTGAAATATTTCTTAGGAATGGAGATTGCCAGAACTAAGAAAGGCATTTCAGTTTCCCAAAGGAAGTACACGCTAGACTTATTGGAAGAAACAGGTATGCTTGGTTGCAAACCAAGTAAGACTCCTCTTGAATCAGGCAATAAACGACAAATGCTTGAGGGAAAAACAGTAGATGTTGGACAATATCAACGTCTGGTTGGGAAGCTTATCTACCTTTCACATACTCGCCCTGATATTGCATTTGCGGTTAGCCTGGTCAGTCAATACATGCACTCACCTCGACAAGGGCATTTGGATGCAGTATATAGAATTTTGAAGTATTTGAAACACACTCCTGGGAGAGGCTTGTTCTTTGCAAAGAATGATGATCGCCAAGTTAGTGCATTCACTGATGCTGATTGGGCGGGTTCCGTTGATGATCGGAAATCGACCTCAGGGTACTGTACAAAAGTTTGGGGAAATATTGTTACCTGGCGCAGCAAGAAACAGTGCTGAATCTGAGTTCCGAGCAATGGCACAAGGAGTATGCGAGCTTCTATGGATTAGGCGGGTGTTAAAGGAATTGAAGATGGATTGTACTGGTCCTATGTTTCTTTACTGTGACAACAAATCGACAATCAGCATAGCTCACAATCCAGTACATCATGACAGGACAACATGTTGAAATAGATCGACACTTTATCAAGGAAAAATCGATGGAAAAATTCTTAGTATTGAATATGTGCCTACATCTCATCAGCTTGCTGATTTGCTAACAAAGGGACTGTCAGAATCCACTCATGATTTTCTTGTTGGCAAGCTTGGACTCATCAATATCTATAGCCAAGCTTGAGGGGAGTGTAGAATAAGATAATTAGATATTATTGATATTTGATATTATCTTATACTGTTCAGTTTTGTTTTGATAAGATAATTCAACCTTTGCAAATTAGATAGGGTAATATTTGATTTCTGATTTTTTGGAGTCTGTTGTAAGCCTTGTAGTCTATTTAAAAGGTGTCTTGTACTCTCATAAATATATAGAAAATAAATTTATCACCAATTCTATAGGTTTTAAAACGTTTCCGCAAAAATTTAACACAAATTACATAATGCTTAACTTATGCTGAGTTCCAAATGGTGATACCTCATCAAATAAATTCGACAATTCAAAAAAATAAAAGGATGCCATTGAACTTACTTTCACTAAACTGTAAACAAGCAAAACTAATCATCAGAATTACTCATAATAAACATCATAGTCAAAATTTGGCGCTTGTAACATTGATTGAGCAATGAGAAAAAGGGAACACTGAAGATTGAACACATCATTATAAAGTCAACGATTTGGCGTATTTTTCTAGTTAGCGAGTCAATATTCTAAATTCAGGTTCGATTGTAAGAAACTGTGATTGGAAACAAGAACAGCACAAGCCACATATCAAACCCAATGCATCATTGAGATCCTTTGTTCAACCCCCAACAATTTTTATACTTCTCCATACAGCATAAGCACGATTTAAAAGTAATTACAAATTTCATACTTCTCTGATAGATTAATCACACTCATCCACCATCTTCATGAGCTAGAAAATCAAACAACGAGAATCATTCAAGCCATGCATCAGTAGAGACGAATAAAACATCTGAAGTTTAACTCGAAGACGCAACAAGAAGGAAAGAGGCACACCTTGATACCCTTTGATGTAACGCTCAACACTCCAGCCAACTGAGGTGCCAGCATCAATTGATTGAGTTTAAGACCAGAGATTGAAACATCACCAGAAAGACTCTTTGCATTTTTTTCGCCTTCCAATGGAGGCAATTCGATAGTTTTATCGGATTGCATAACTTGCTCATCAACACCGTGGCAAGTTTCCTTCACCTTTCCTTGAAACTTAATTCTTCCAGTAGCTTTCAGATGCACAGGCCTCAGAGAATCAAAAGCATAGGGAGAGACCAAGTTAAAAAATTCAAAATTGCGCATTCTTAGATCTAACTCCACTCCTTCCACGGAGAAAGGAATGGCAACTGTTTTACCACATTCTCTCCAATTTAACTGATTGTCATCAGGATATGAAGTTGAAACTTTTGAATACAGCTCAAATGCAGCTGACGAAGAATTGATAGAAATGTAATCATGCGAAATTATCACATCTCCGCGTGCATCAAAAAGTGATCCTTCAGCTCTAGGCGCAATCCATTTGATGTCAAATTTCCTACATTCTTAAAAATGGTCTATGAAAAGATTTCCATCCAGAAATGCACAACAGATTTCTTCAGACAAAATCAATTTGTATACATCACAAGTATAAGAATGTTGCAAGATATCTTACGGTCTTAACAATGAGCCAGAAACTTGTGTTTCACCATTCAGATCTTCTAATTTAAGGGGCATTGCTTGATGATAACCAGGTACATATCGGCGCATAATTCTATCAAAATATAAATTCCCTGAAAAGTTAATGTCCAGTGCTGTGTCATCAACCTCACCCTGAAACAAGAAAGCACATTTAATACCATATGGAGTAGGAATACAAGTCAGGGCTTCATGTGACAAATCACTTGACAGATTCCATAAAGAACAATAGAGTATAGAATGCTTTTTATCTCTCTGTCACATTATATGGCCTGATAAGTTGATTTGTCAAACTATAGAATATCAAGTCAAACAGAAAAAAGAGATATAATTGGGCTAACGCATTAGGCATCAATCTGTTAACGATAGTTCAATCATTTATATTTCATCATTTCGAAAGAGATTTTACTAAGCCAGAGCTAACTTGATGAACTAACCTGAGCTATGGATCTATTTTTCCTTACAAACGAAATTTTAAAACTTAAGGTTTAGACATTCGACTAATAACAAGTATTCAATCAAACTGATAGAACCTAGTTTATCTTCTAGTCAGCTAAAAAACCTCTGGACAAATCCAAGCATTCCCCGCTCCACGAATTTCACCTCCATCAACTAGTGTAGCTCTGATTCCATAAAGGTCCGCAACCTGAATGCACAAGGAGAATTCCAGATGAAAAGGAATGTGGAGAGAAAATGCTGAAGCAGACTCTTTTTGAACCATATAAACTTTCTTTCAATAAACACTCACACAATTATCAGTGTTAAAGGTAAAATTAGCAGATATGTAAGAGAATGGAATACGGTCAATGGCTGCCACTGCACCAGCCTCTTTATTAGTCATCATTGCCTCGTGTGCAGCGGATTGAGAAGTATCAACAGATGAATGAATAAGTTTTCTCGATACCAATGCACTCCCTACAAATATAGGCGCATCCAATGGACCTTGACAATTGAATACGGCTGTTACTGATCCAGCCAACTGAAATAATTACGGTTAAGCGAATAAAAATTAACAAAAGTGCTTATCCAATCATAGTGATAGGGAAAATAAGTGAAGATAAATAACTCAAGAAGATTTAATGTCAAACTGCTTAAGAAATAATTTACCAAGCAAAACTAAAAGCATGAGAAAGATCGTCATTATGAGAGGAAAAGTGACAAACGTGAGGATAGTTGCATAATAAACATCGAAACAGCTTGCTGCATAAAATATTACGTGTGGTATGCATGCGTGAAAGCACATAATACATATCTGACTTCATATCAGAGGTAATTATTGCTGTAAGTTTCTGGTTAGATCGAGGCGGATCCATCAGTGGTGGCACTAATGCCAGATTAATGGTATCTGCGCTGCTAGCTGTGGCGGTAATCGGTAAGGTAATTAATATTCAAGAAGCTGTAATTTAGGTTGGTGATGGCTTTAAATTTATTGTGCATGCAAACAAACTTATATTTCCAAGACAGTCAGATCTAGAGAAAGATCTGCACGGCAGAAGTATGCACAGAGTCTCAGACCGATTATCTAGAGAAAAAGGGAGACATACTGGAAACAACAAAGGCTTCATCTTGAAAGACCTCATCAAAGCATTGACTTCTACCGATGGAACCTGAAATACAAATGACAATCCTTAGAAAGTCGAGAATTTAACTTTTAACTAAAATTAGAAAGCAATAAAAGGAAAGCGTGGCATTTATCAAACTTGTTGGTTTCTGTGGAATTATGTGGCTGGCCATCTGGGCAGATCCCATAAGGATCATTTTTCTTTTTAATAAAGATTGTGATTTCTGCTTTCCTTAAGGTTTAGGTTATATTTTTGGTTAGATAGGATTTTATTTCCTTGTTTGTAGGACTGGAATTATGGAGAGTCACCAGCCTGTGGTGTCCTCATCCTCTATTTAATTTCATGTACGCTTTGACAGAAATAAGTTGACTTTTTCATCTCGTTCTATAGTTTCAGAGAACAACAATTCCAGAAATTTCAGAAAGATATGTATGATTCCTGCTTAATTATCGGATAACTATGTTGTCAAGGTGAGCATTTAAATACCTGGCACATTAGGTGATATTCACCTTCCTCAGGATCAATGCCAAAATCCCCGGATGCTTCTAAAGGAATATTGCCAAACCAACCCCTAGCATTGGGTAAAAATATTCGCTGGGCGCGGAAAAACAAGCTTGCTGATATATCCTATGAAAAAAGGTAATAAAAACGAAGATAAAAAACAAAACAAAAAAACGGAAAAAAAAATAAGAAAAAATTTGTTGAATTTTAAGCTGTGACACAACCGAAAACTTCCTATTTCAGCTCTCCTAGTGGAATGGGCTTCCATTATACACAAAAATTCTCTAATGACGCTGAATTGCCAAATCAATTATCTAATAACAGAAACAAATAAGTCATGAGGAAGATTCTCCATGCAATTCAAACATTGATAAATCATTGGTACAAAGCACATCATGCTACCGATTCAATGCTCCATCTGTATATAAGGTAAGACAGAAAAAGCTACCTTGTAGTTCCACATCTTACACTAAGAATGAAGAAAGAGTTGAAATTCCTTCGACCAACCAAGAAAGCAAAGAACAGTGTTGGTACAATATTATGAACAGAAAGGCATAGAACGGTGTTGCAACTGAAGAACAGATTGTGCTTTCTTTGAATTTGTTAAAACCTTTGAAATGTTCAGTGCTGTAACTGTTTTTTTGTTTGACAACCAAATAAACTAGAAGGCATGAAGCTAACTGCAAGTGCAAGAACAGCTCGTGTTTCCTAACCACCACATTCCTACAAAACTTACAAACTTGGTAGCTAAAAGATATCCTATGAAGAATATGACTGACATTGGAAGAAAATTTGGTCAGAGAGATGCACAAAAGATTAAGCATAAAAAAGCGATACAAAAGACGTACAGAAAACTGTGAGGGGGCATCATAGATGTGAAAGGCCAATCCTGTTACATCTAGCTGCCCATGAAGGTTGGGAAATGTTTCTCCTCTCGACATGCAAATGTGAACCTGCCACAAATTCAAGGTCGGGAATTGTAATAGGTAACAAAACTTCATATTTTCTTTTTCAAGATACCTTTATGCTTGACCAATAGGAGAAATAAAAGGCATAATAAACAAAAAGGTTATTGAAAGTGAAATATTGAATACTCTGATGCAGCTAAAAAGAAGAACTATTGCACGAACAAATGTCAACTTCACTAGATCTTGCTTAATCTGTATTCATTTCTAGACACATAAATAAATATCAAAGTGCGGGTTAGAGAAAAAGTTGTCAGTTATGGAAAAAAAACATTATTGTTCATAATTATTCTTTTTTGCAACCATCTGAGTGTATAGAGTATTGCCCAATATACTGCCTAATCTAAACTACGTGGTACCAGAGCATCGTTGATCCATGACCGAATACGGCATGGTCTCGTCTGATCGCTCTTCATCCTCTTCTGAGGCTACGGCCAAACCTCCACCCACAACTGTAATGGCTGATAATAATTCCTTTCCCATCACCACATAAATTGACTGGGCAAAATTATTTACAATGATACCAGTCGGTGATGATGTTCGTTTGCGGCAAAGGGAAGAATGATTATCTCTCAGGTTCGGCCACTTGCCCCAAAATGGATTATTCAGGCTTCAAGACCTGGAGATTAGAAAATAATATGGTGATGTCATGGCTCATCAACTCCATGACAAACGAGATTGGTGAAAATTTTCTACTCTACCCTACTACAAAAGATATTTGGGATGATGCAAGGGACACTTATTCCTGCAAAGAGAATACTGCTGAAATCATTGAAATAGAAAGTCTACTTCACGATTTGTAACAGGGAGATTTTCCAGTCACCACCTATTTCACATTACTCACTCGCTATTGGCAACAACTGGATTTGTTTGATGTCTTTGAATGGAAATGCCCAGATGATGAGGCCCAATACAAAGGAATTGTTGAGAACTGTTACAGATTGTATATATATGTAGGAATTATGTGATATGATTCTCCTTGATTGTAGGGATTTGATTAGTCTATTTCCTAATATAGGCTGATACTCTGTATATATATATGTGATGAGATAGATGAATAATAATACAAGTGATATGTATTCTTTCTCAATATACGCTGTAATTTAGCATGGTATCAGAGAGCTAATACAAATTATAGGAAGAGTCACTTGCCGATCTGCCAGTTCTTAGATTCCGGCCATCGAAATCCCTGCGTGTGAATCGTGATTGAGAGATTCGAGACCGGTGCGTCTGCTGTCAGAAATCTTTTCGGTTTCGTCAGCATCAGTTCAGGTGTGGGACCTTTTACGCAGAAGGTTCAAAGTTTCCTTTGACTCTTGCTGCCCTTCGGTTATATGGCTGAGAAGAAATCTGTAGTTGTGTCTGATGTTGTTCCTGTGTTCTCAAAAATCACGGAACATAAACTAAATGGCTCTAATTATCTTGATTGGAGTAAGACAGTTCGTCTTTATCTGCGCAGCATTGATATGGATAAGCATATGGTTGATAACCCACCTACAGATGAGTCAAAACAGACATGGTTGAAAGAGGATGCTCGATTATTTTTACAGATACGAAACTCCATCGACAGTGAGGTAATTGGTCTAATTAATCACTGTGAATTTGTGAAGAAACTAATGGAATATCTGGATTTCTTGTACTCTGGAAAAGGGAATATTTCTCGTATTTATAAGGTGTGCAAAACCTTTTATCGTGCGGAAAAACAAGATAGGTCTCTTACAACCTATTTCATGGATTTTAAAAGAACTTATAAAGAACTCAACATGTTATTACCATTCAGTGCTGATGTAAAAGAACAGCAAAATCAACGTGAGAAGATGGCCTAATGAGTTTTTTGGCCGGGCTTCCACATGAGTTTGAGACAGCTAAATCTCAGATTCTCTCCAGCTCTGAGATTTCATCTCTGCAGGATACTTTTAGAAGGGTGTTGCGCACAGAGAACTCTCCACCTGTTGGACTTAATAGTGCTCTTGTTAGTCGAAATAACATATCTGAATCTGGAAGATATCAGCACAAGAATGGTGGTAAAGGAGTAGGGTCAAGCAACTATGACAAACATTTTGACACTCGAGGACAGGAATTTCGTGGTATTGTTTGTCATTATTGTCATAAGCCGGGACATATGAAACGTGATTGCGGGAAATTGCAGAATAAGAAACCACAGTCAGCCTACATCGCTTCCACAAATGGCACTTCAGAGCAATTTGTCACGGTTTCTGCTGATGAATATGTCAAATTCTCTCAGTACCAAGAGTCATTAAAGTCCTCATCCACCCCAATTACCGCCATTGCTGAGTCAGGTAAACCAAATGCATGTCTTGTTTCTTCATCCACGAAGTGGGTCATTGATTCTGGTGCCACAGATCATATGACAGGTAATTCTCATATATTCTCTGCATTTCAGTCACATAGCTCCAATTCTACAGTTACTTTAGCAGATGGATCAACCTCTCATGTTTTAGGATCTGGCAAAATCACTCCCACTCCTTCGATTTCTTTGCATTCTGTCTTAAGCTTACCCCAGTTGACTTTTAATCTAATTTCTGTCAGCAAACTTACTCGTACCCTCAACTGCTCTGTCTCATTCTTTCCAAATTACTGTCTATTTCAGGATCTTACGACGAAGAAGATTATTGGTAAAGGACATGAGTCAGGAGGCCTCTACATTCTTGATACACAATTACCGAAGTCCATTGCATGCTCTGGAATAACAGCCCCTTTCAAAGCTCATTGTCAATTGGGTCATCCTTCTCTACCAGCTCTGAAGAAACTTTGTCCACAATTTCATAACCTATCCTCATTAGATTGTGAGTCATGTCAGTTTGCTAAACACCATCGTCTTAGCTCAAGTCCAAGAGTCAATAAACGAGCCAGTGCTCCCTTTGAATTAGTTCATTCAGATGTTTGGGGACCCTGTCCTGTTTTGTCTCAAACTGGTTTCAAATATTTTGTTACTTTTGTTGATGATTATTCTCGTGTGACATGGTTATATTTGAGGAAAAGTCGTTCTGAATTATTTTCTCATTTCTCTGCCTTTTTTGCTGAGATTAACACTCAATTTAATGTTCCTATTCAAACATTGCGAAGTGATAATGCTAAGGAATACCTATCAGAAACTTTTCGAACTTACATGACTAAACATGGCATTCTCCATCAGACCTCTTGTGTCGACACACCATCTCAAAACGGGGTTGCGGAGAGAAAAAATAGACATATTCTTGAAACTGCTAGAGCTTTGTTGTTTCAAATGCATGTTCCGAAACGTTTTTGGGCTGATGCAGTTTCCACAACTTGTTTTATAATTAATCGTATGTCATCATCCATCCTTCATGGTGAGTCTCCTTACCACGTCCTCTTTCCGACTAAGCCCCTGTTTCCCGTGGACCCTCGAACGTTTGGTTGTACTTCTTTTGTTCGGGATATTCGTCCTCATGTTACAAAACTTGATCCAAAATCTTTGAAGTGTGTTTTTCTTGGGTACTCTCGGGTTCAGAAAGGATACAGGTGTTACTGTCCTCATCTTAACAAGTACTTGGTGTCGTCTGATGTCACTTTTCTGGAAAATACACCTTTCTTTCCATCTGTGGACAGTCCTGGTCAGGTAGAAGATGATGATCTGTTAATCTATATTGTCACATCTTCTATTTCTGACCCTACTGAATCTGTCCCCATCAAGCCTCCCATACAACAGGTTTATTCTCGTAGACGTCTTCATCCTACTCCATGTCCTGCACCAGCCTCTTCGTCGGTAGATCCAATTTCAAGTGTTGATATACCAATTGCTCTTCGTAAAGGTAAACATCAATGTACTTATCCAGTGTCATTTTTGTATCTTATAATCACTTATCATCATCCTCATGCTCCTTTATTGCTTCTCTCGATGTTATTTCTGTTCCTAAGACTGTTCATGAAGCTCTGTCACATTTTGGATGGCGTAGTGCTATGATTGACGAGATGAACGCACTGGATGATAATCATACTTGGTCTTTAGTCAATCTACCTGTAGGTAAAAAGGCAATTGGATGCAAATGGGTGTTTACCGTTAAAGTCCATCCAGATGGATCTGTTGCTCGACTAAAAGCCCGACTTGTAGCTAAAGGCTATGCCCAAACTTATGGCGTGGATTATTTTGATACTTTTTCTCCTGTTGCTAAACTTACTTCTGTCAGATTATTTGTTTTCATGGCAGCCACTCATGACTGGCCGTTATATCTGTTAGACATCAAAAATGATTTTCTTCATGGTGACCTTCAAAAGGAAATTTATATGGAGCAACCACCTGGCTTTGTTGCTCAGGGGGGGTATGGGAAAGTTTGTCACCTTCGAAAAGCCTTATATGGTTTGAAACAAAGCCCTCAAGCCTGGTTTGGAAAATTTAGCGAGGCAATTGAGAAGTTTGGAATGAAGAAAAGTAAGTCTGATCATTCTGTGTTTTATAAACAATCTGTGGTGGGCATCATTTTGTTGGTTGTATACGTGGATGGTATTGTCATTACTGGAGATGACATTGAAGGTATTTCTGCTCTTAAATCATTTCTTCACAACCTGTTTCATACAAAGGATTTAGGGGTTTTAAAATACTTCTTGGGTGTTGAGGTAACAAGAAGTAAGAAAGGAATCTTCTTATCCCAAAGGAAATATGTACTTGATTTATTGACTGAAACAGGAAAACTGGAGGCTAAACCATGTAGCACTCCAATGATTCCTAATCAGCAGCTCACAAAAGATGGTGAATTATTTGAGAATCCTGAGAGGTATAGAAGATTGGTTGGAAAGTTAAATTATCTCACTTTAACTCGTCCAGATATTGCATATCTGGTCAGTTTTGTAAGTCAATATATGGCTTCTCCAACCGTTGATCATTGGGCAGCTGGTGAACAAATTTTGTGCTATTTGAAACAAGCTCCTGGACGAGGTATCCTGTACAGCAACCATGGTCATACTAAGGTTGAGTGTTTTTCAGATGCTGATTGGGCGGGATCCAAAGATGATCGAAAGTCGACATCTGGTTATTGTGTCTTCGTTGGAGGGAATCTAGTTTCATGGAAAAGCAAGAAGCAAAATGTCGTCTCACGATCGAGTGCAGAATCAGAATATAGAGCCATGGCAAAGGCTGTGTGTGAGATAATGTGGATATATCAGTTTTTGTCTGAAGTAGGCCTTAAAATCTCAATGCCAGCCAAATTGTGGTGTGATAATCAAGCGGCTCTACATATTGCTTCCAATCCTGTCTTTCATCAGCGAACTAAGCATATTGAAATTGATTGTCATTTTGTACGTGAAAAGATCCAACTAGGTTTGATCACTACAGGATATGTAAAGACGGGAGAACAACTGGGAGATATCTTCACAAAAGCTTTAACTGGAGTTCGGGTTAATTACCTTTGTAACAAGCTGGGCATGATCAATATCTATGCTCCAGCTTGAGGGGGAGTGTTACAGATTGTATATATATGTAGGAATTATGTGATATGATTCTCCTTGATTGTAGGGATTGATTGTAGGGATTTGATTAGTCTATTTCCTAATATAGGTTGATACTCTGTATATATATATGTGTATGAGATAGATGAATACTAATACAAGTGATATGTATTCTTTCTCAATATACGCTGTAATTTAACAAGAACAAAAGAGTTTTTAAATTTCTGATTGCCCTTAACACTCAATTCGATGATCCCCGTGGACGAATTCTTCCAATCAAGCCCCTTCCCAGTATTCGCGAAGCCTTCTCTGCTGTCCGCCATGAGGAAAGTCAACGCAAAATAATGCTGGGCTCTGCTCCTCCATCTCCACAGGTGGAAACATCAGCCCTTGTTTCTCATCGTGCACCCCCTATTTCAACAATGAATCTACAGTGGCTGCTAATTGGCAATTCTCAGCCCTCCAATAACACACGCAACGGGCGACCACGGTGTGGCAAATGCAAAAAACCCAATCACACTTTGGACACATGCTGGAGGATTCATGGTAAACCGGCAAACAAGAGCCATCCCGACGTGCAAACGCTGCTGTTGCTGAACCTTCTGCCACTGATCCACAACCGTTCAGTAAGGAACTTACTGAACAACTTGATGTGCTTCATAAACTGTTTGGACAGGCCCCTCCATCAGCAACTTCTTCGGTTATTGGGGCTGGAAGTGTCGCACATCAAGGTATCTTTTCTGCGGCCTTATTGTCTCAACACATTTTATTCAATTCTTGGACTGTTGATTCCGGTGCTTTGGAACACATGACTGGAAACTTGAAGCTCTTGCACTCCTACAGCCCGTGCCGAGTTACTCACTCAGTTCGAATTGTGAATGGGTCTTGCTTCAAAGTATTCGGTTCAAGAACAGTGCATCTTTCTAAGGACTTTTCCTTACATTCAGTTCTATATGTGCCAGATCTTGATTTTAATCTATTGTCAGTCAGTAAACTAAACATACATCTTAAGTGCCCCACTAAGTTCCTTAATGATCCATGTGTTTTTCAGGATTTGGCACCGGGGAGGACGATTGGAAGTGCTAACTATTGTATGGGCCTTTATCTCCAACAGATGACGTTTCCTCCAACAAACCAGCCTGCGCATCATGCTTGTTTTTTGCTTCCTTGTTCTGTTCTTGGGTCAAAATAACGATGGTGCGATCTTGTTATGGCATTATCGGTTAGGCCACCCGAATAGTCTGTATCTTGAAAAAGTTTTTCCATTTTTTATTTAATCATAATAAAACTTATTCCAAATTGTTTCAGTGCGATGTTTCTCAATTATCTAAGCACACACACAACACCTTTTCTCCACAACTATAGAAACCATCCCAACCATTTGCAGTTGTTCATAGCAATATCTGAAGTCCATAAAAAATCAAGAATATCACGGGTTCACGCTGGTTCCTTCAATTTGTTGATGAATATACGAGAATTTCGTGGGTCTTTTTTATGAAAGATAAATCTGAAACTAGCCAACTGTTCAGAAACTTTAATACCATGATCCAAACTCAATTCTCAGCCTGCATTCGAGTTCTAAAATCAGATAGAGCCCAGGATTATTTCAATTCTAAATTCAGTGAGTACCTCAAAACCAAGGGTTATAGTTCACCATGTGTTGAAATGCCCCAACAAAATGGTGTTTCTGAACGTAAGAACCGTCACTTACTTGAGGTTGCTCAATCCCTTATGTTTACACACAATGTCCCCCCTTTTTGGGGTGACACTGTCTTCTGGTCTTCCCCGCAACCTACCTCATTAATCGGATGCCTTCTCGTGTTCTTAACCACAACACCCCAATCCAAACACTTCAGACTTCATACCCTACTACTCACCTCATCCATACCATTCCCCTCAATGTTTTTGGTTGTTCTACCTTTATCCACAATTATCAACACAATCAGGGAAAACTTGAACCACGAGCCATTAAATGTATCTTTCTCGGGTACTCTCCTCACCAAAAGGGAAATAAATGCTATTCTCCGGTCACTAAAAAATTTTACACCTCCATGGATGTAACATTCTTCGAGAATCAGCCCTTTTATCTCAATTGTTCCATTCAGGAGGAGCGTATATCTGAATCTCAAAATTGGGAAGACAATGCACCTGCTGCTCAAAACTGGGAAGACAATGCACCTGCTGCTCAAAACTGGGAAGACAATGCACCTGCCTTTCCACAGTTGGAACCACATGATCCTGGACTTTTCCCTGAATCTGTTTCAGCAAGCAATAACACCACTCAGCCCACATAGATTATTCCAAAAACACTTCCTGTTGCACCAGATTCTGCACCTACGACCACCAATTCACCAATGCAGGTTTATTCTCTGAGGAAAAGGCATCCAAAAGAGTGCCAACAGCCACCTGTACAAAGTCAGCCTATTCACCGGAGCAAGAATCTATCGAAAATACTGCAGGTACTACTGATTTTGATTGTACTTCTCCTATAACTGAGCTTGTTGAACTTGACAACAGGCCTATTGCATAGAGGAAAGGAACTAGATTCTGTACACAACATCCTATATGTAATTTTGTATCTCTTGAACATCTATCACCTGTATATCGTGCCTTTGTGTCTTGGATTGGATCAGGTCCAGATTCCTTCAACCATAAAAGATGCTCTTCAAAACCCAGGATGGAAAGCCGCAGCCATTGATGAGATTAGAGCATTGGAGAAAAATAAGACATGGTACATCACTGATCTTCCACCTAATAAACTTACAGTTGGATGCAAATGGATATTTTCTGTTAAACACAAAGCTGATGGAAGTGTAGAACGACAAAAAGCACGACTAGTAGCAAAGGGATACACTAAATCATATGGGATTGACTATCAGGAACATTTGCTCCAGTGGCCAGACTCAACACCATCAGAGTCTTACTGTCAGTAGCTGCGAATTTAGATTGGCCCCTGTATCAGCTTCATGTCAAGAATGTCTTTCTTAATGGAGACCTCGAGGAGGAAATTTACATGGATATCCCTCCTGGCTCCAAAACAGAATCAACCAACAAGGTATGCAGATTAAGAAAGCATTATATAGACTAAAACAATCACCTCGAGCCAGGTTCAAACGGTTCACCAATGTTCTGAAAGGAAATGGGTACACTCAGTGTCAATCAGACCATACGTTTGCCAAACATGCAGAAAGAGGTAAAATCATGTTTCTCATTGTCTACGTTGATGATATTGTCCTTACAGGAAATCAGAAAGATGAGATGGCTAATGTAAAAGCACTGTTATCAAAGGAATTTGAAATGATGGATCTGAGACTCCTCAAATATTTTCTTGGAATGGAAGTTGGTGGATCATCTCTTGGGATTTCAATTTCACAAAAGAAGTATGTTTTGGACCTACTGAAGGAAACTGGTATATTGGGGAGCAAACCTATGGACACACCCATGGATGCAAATGTGAAACTTGGGGAGAAAAAAGACGGTCCGTTGGTTGACAAGGAAGATACCAAAGACTCATAGGAAAGCTGATCTATCTCTCACCTACATGACCAGATATTGGATTTGCCGTAAGTGTTATCAGTCAATTCATGAATAGTCCACCAAAAGATCACGTGGATGTAGTGTATCGGGTACCAAGGTACTTAAAAGGAAACCCAGGAAAGGGACTTCCCTTCAAGAAATCCTTGATAAGAAATATCAAAGTCTATAGCGATGATGACTGGGAATACTCTCGTGCTGATAGACGCTCTACTTCTGCCTATTGTACATTTGTGTGGGGGAATCAAGTAACATGAAATAGTAAGAAACAACCGGTGGTGGCTTGTAGCAGCGCAGAGGCAGAATATAGAGCATTGCCAAACGGAATTTGCGAAAGAGTTCACATATTAACTCGTATATAATATGTCAAACGGAATTTGCGAAGGAGTTCACAAATTTGTTAGTAATCCGCTCCATGATATTACATGGAGAAACTATCAAATTTACCTTCTACGATGGCTACTTCACTGGCTACGTGTATTTGGGATTGTCAACTACTTTATTCCATTCCTAGACCTTACTTCAATTTGTTTGCTTCTTTGTTCATTTGGGTATATAGATTGCAAAACGTTGCTTTCACTTGGTTCAGTGTGATTGATCATCAGTTTAACTTTTCAATCTTGTTACTTTCTATCTTAGGAAGTGTTGGTGTCTTAGTTTGTGTCCCACATCGGTTGGCTAAATAACCTAGGAGCTCTTTATATAGACAAGAGCAAACCTCCCCTCTCGAGCTAGGTTTTGAGGTGAGTTAGGTCCAAATCAATGTATCAGAGCCCAGGTTCCACCGTTATGTGTTGAACGGCCCACAGTTGGCCTCACCCGTCCCATAGTTGGCCACCCGTTAATATATCCACGCTCCAGTCGTTTCATTCCTGTGCGTGACAGGGGTGTGTTGGTGTCTTAGTTTGTGTCCCACATCGGTTGGCTAAATAACCTGGGAGTCCTTTCTATAGACAAAGACAAACTTCCCCTCGTGAGCTAGCTTTTGAGGTGAATTAGGTCCAAGTCAATTTCTACCAGGAAGGACAAAAATTTTACGCTGAATTTTCAACTAAAAATCCATGCACCTGTGATGTTGATATTGTGGTATATTCACTTCATCATATTATTTAAGAAATTACAAATTCAAATTAAACATTGTTCAACGTGAGATATACTCATAACCTGTAGTTCATTTTTCTTAACTTTTGTAATTAATATTTCTATACTATCTAATTATCTATATCTATACTATTCTATACTATTAAATAAAGAATGTACTTGGGTCTTGGTATGGTCATTTCTAAATGGCATTCGATCCTTATCTCACTAAGCAAAATACTTTTCAAATGACAATACTACCCTCATCCCAGAAAAGAACTACACATCATTTTTTATAAAAGAAAAAAATGCCACAATATGCACACATTAATTTCCAAATTATAACAAAATAATTGCAAATATTTTCAATACAAATTGTTCCTAATCTGAATATTAATTTTAACTCCATCGATTAACCATAAAAAAACAAACAGTGTAGGCATGCAACACGCTGTGTTTACTAGTTTTCAATCAAAGTTGGGTGCATTCATCTTTTTTAAGCGCACATCGTAATGTTGTTTCATATCATTCATCAATTTGAAGGTTGAATAAAAGGCAACTGAAAAAAAAAATTACCATTATAGAATGCAAATACTTTTTTGCACTATTTCAACTTCTTATTGATATACCAGCATTCTAATTTCTAGGCACAGATCCAAGAACCAAGACTATACCAACTTTTGTAAATTGTGGGTCACTTCATTAAATGGGCTTAGGTCAAATTTTTAAAAAAAATTCGACCGCTCCCTTATCCCTAAATCTTCCGTAAATTGATGCATACTTTACATTTAATGAAATTTAACGGTCAATTGTGTTTATGCAAATTGAAATTACTTTCATTGATTGATTTATAATATACGTAAATCTACTCAAGGGAAATTTCAAAACTACAAAATAAAAATAATATTCGTGAAACGATCAAGAGTATGACATCAGCACTTATTTTTCCAAAAAAAGTTTATTTTCTTCTAATCCAAGGTGAAAGATAATGAATTTAACAAAACTATACCGGCAAATCAGAAGTTGAAATATCATCGCTAACAAATTCAATGATACAGTGAGAAAATTATATGAGAACACAATTTAGAGATCCACACTATGTATTGACAAATAATTTTGAGATAAATTGTCGATATTTAGCTATTGAAATCCCTTTTTAATTGCTCCTCAAACATTCCTGGCCGCACCGAGCTTAAGGGCACAGCTTTCTTCAGATCAAACTTGTTGCACAACATGTTAAAATTAGGTTACGAGATTTTATTTGATAATCTAAAATTTAATTTATTAACCATCTCAAATTTTGTTTATTGGTCATTCTTTCTCGATAAGGGACTTTGACAAATTGATACATACATGTAAATATTAACATCGTATTATCAACACATTTTCTTAATTTACATAATTTAGAATGTAAATTCACACGAGAAGCCTGTGTTTCTTGCTAGTTAAACTAATGGTAATTGTAAATATCTATATTGTCTCTACGAACTCTACTACTCTATTAATTATCTACTATGATATAAAGCAACATAAAGGTCTTAGACTAACCACTTTTGGTATGGCTTATCACATCAATTTTTCTTCTTTTTTTTTCAAAATTTTCTTAACCTCATACTTGATATTTAGAAATCATTCCATGTACTTATTAGTAATTTCCAAATTTTCATTAATTTTTCCCACTTTTTTCTCAACTAGATACAAATGTTAACTAAAGCATCTATTTAAAATATTTTCTTTTGTTAAAAATCAAAACTAAATCAATTATTTAAAATATTTTAATTAAATTAAAATATATTATGCATATGCATATAATATTCATACTTAATATACACGCAACACGTGTGCACTTAATCTAGTATGTATATTGCAAGAGACTGTGTGAAGTTTGAAAAGCACCTCGCCACTAGCTCTGCCTTTATTCCATGTGATTGGAAGATCCAAAATCCTCTCAAAAAGCTGCACAAAAAACTTGGCTATAATTTACCAAAACACAAGGGGAAAAATAATGTGATGTACTTTACCGGAATGAAGAAATTTGAAACTTTCAAATTTGCATGCCATTTCTGCTCACTGATATCAACATAAACATCTGTTGACAACCATCCACCATCTTCCATGATCAAACCCGATCTCCACATTTTACAATTTCCACTAACTTGCACATGCACACACCCATATTGGTTTTGAAATTTAACATGTCCACCAGAAACTTCTATTTCCCTATAAACAATAACAAATTCAGCTGGATTAAGCCAATATACTTGGTGTAAGAAACCTTGTCTATACAACGACTGACGATCAAAGTAAGACTTGCATATAAATGGAAAAACCAGCCCTCTAGTAAACCACAATCTTTCAGACTTTCACAAATACAACTGTTCAAAAACTCATTTTTAAGAGCATGAATTTGATGCAGAACAAAAGTATGAAACTAAACAAAAATAAGACACTAAGATAACTGAATGCCTTCAAACATCATTCTTATTTTATATAATAAGATTACCGAATGCCTTACAACATTAAATTTATTTTGTATAAGTAAAACAACACAACTAAGGTTTTTAAGAAATCAAATGATTTTTAGTCAGCATCTAATTCAACTAAGACTGAACCAGAGAACAGCCTAATCGGTCAAACACCCACAGAGCAAAGCTGAGGAACCTAGAGATCAAGTCCTTTGGTGATGGGATGTGAGGCAAAAGGGAACTCAAATATGTTTTTAGCATGGGTAAACCTTACCTTGGTTCTATAAACTTAGCATGGGTAAACCTTACCTTGGTTCTGCATCACCATATGCAAGTAGCATGAGGGTACCACCTTTAAAATGTAATGAATCGAGTATAACCGGAATCATCTTCTCAATTCCTGAATCATTTTCTGAATCAATATCATCAACTAGTTCCATGGACATATCATCAAACCTCATAAAGATCTCCGACTTTAATCTCTGCAAAGGATTGACAAGTAAAGCAGACCATGCCTCACCAAAATTTTTAGAGACTGAAGATAAACCAGAATGTGAGCTCAAGAGAAATTGCTGAAGGTAATGTGGCATCAGACTAGATTCACTGCATGCATGACTTGCTTGAGCAGTCGAGATATCATTTTGTGGCTCTTTCTGTTCCTCAACTATTCTGACATCTTCATTTCTAGCCACTGTGCCTCTATTAGTATCCCCAGCTTCCAACATTTCATTTCTTGCAGATCTTATCTTGGTGTCTATAATTCCTAGAGCATTTGTAGGTGATGAATATTCATCACTGGTGTTTGTAGCCACACTAAGTTTATCTAGAGTAAAAAGAAAGGGATCTCTGAGGGAACTTAAACTGTTTGTGAGGCTCCTAGCCTGCCCATCCAAATTTACACCAGAAACAAAATCTTTTTTCAACTGGTCCTCCTGTTGAGAGATTACTTTGCTACTCGAAACATTCTCAGTAACATGGACATTTTCATCATCAATGTCAATCATTTTTCCACTTTCAAACTTGACATCCTGATGTTCCGCTCTCTCTTCTCCTTCAGAATTCATTGAATAATTGGAGGCAACCCTGTCATCAAAACCTTCAGATTCATTGGTTGAATTTTCACACTTCTCAAACAATTGTCTTTGGAAATATAAATGGGCTGCAGTCGCACTTCGCTCAAGAAGCCTTCGTTTAGATGCAACACCCAATATAGACAAATCTTTGTTGACGGCCTTCTTCTTGAAACGACGCCTCATAGGTCCGGGCAAAATTGTGGACCAAATGCTCGTTTCTGTGGAAGATACTTTGGATCCAAAAGATTTCTCTAACTCAGCATGCTTCAAATCATACTCCGCTCCAGCTTCCGTGCAATGATGATCTCTCCAGTGCAGTTTCTCGTCCATGTAAAGTAATGGCTCTGAAGTCGCAAACCTTTCGGGAAGACTCATACTCTCCTTCAAATTATCATCCTCAAGTTGAACATGATCACATTCAGAAAGTATATAACCTTTTTCAGCAGATTCTCTTGCTCTATCATCTCTTTCGGTGTCCCATCGAATGGCAGCTTCCTCCTTTGCAATCCTCCTTGTTTTTGTACGATAATCAATTCCTTCTTCAGCAGACAAGTGCCTGTGGGGGCTGCCTTCCGAATAGGGTAACCCCAACCAAGTGAAGTTCTTCTTTTGCACTACCAACAAACTTGGATCCGACAACACAGCATCAACAACAATTTTTCCCCTTCTAAGACTAGCAAAAGGACGAATCCGTAATTTGACAGCGGACGCCTCACCACAAGAGAACTCTTCACTATGAGGACCAAATGAGCACGACTCTAAAGTAATGCTCAAAGGTGAAATTCTTCGAACCCTACCGAAATCAAGCTCCCGCTGAATTTGGTCACTCAGCATGGCACAAACAGAAGGTAACAGCTTGCCTTCTACGTAATTCTTTACTTTCAACTGCCCATACCACACAAGTAAACATAAACCAGATATCACAGTGAAAAGGACAGAGCATCTGAACAAAAAAAGTCCCTCTTTCCAAACAGGAGTAATAGACTTGATCAATGTCTTGCTTCGAATAAAAGGCTCTTTCACGGAATTAATCATCCAACCACTCCTTAATTCTAGGTTCCTCCACAATAACTCGACATGTTTGCCATAAAAGTGAGTAAATTTCATCCTCTGGAAAATCCAATCACGTTTCTTAGCACATTTACATGTTTGAAATTTTGAACCTTTTCTGAAGGGTTTTAAATTAATTCCATCCAGACAAGCATAATCTCCTTTATTTCTCATATCGAAAACATTGCACTTACGGGGAACCCCAAGAACTGGGCTTTGAAGTTTCGCACTGAGTTTCTCCATCTAATCAGCTGAACTTCTTTGCGACTCATTAGCAGAGGGAAATTGGGGTAGAAGGGACCAGAGTAAATGGCGAACCTTCTTTAATTGGCTAAACACAAAATTCTGACTAAGAAAATGTAAAAGTCTGGCTCAAAAAAAAAAAAGAAAATGTAAAAGTCGAAATAAATATTATTATTAATTAATATACATTTAAAATAATTTATTATTAATTATTGATTAAATTAAATAAAACCCAACCCTAACAATATATACCCAAACTTGGTCATTGTAGTGACCCGATCCGGAATCACATGCTAATCAAGTTATAACGTGCCATAAATATCTTAAAGCGTAATAAACAATTAATAACCTGTGGAAACTCAAACGATTCAACAAAACAACCGGCGGAATACAACTGGTATCGAAATCAACTGTTATACAACCCGATCGAATGACAGTACTAAAAATCCACAAACGAGAACCTGGTACAGGACAATCCCAACATCGCTGCAGCTCAACGACCGCTACCTCCCGGTCGGTCCAACCTAAGCCCTGTCCCGTGGAATAGGGTCTTCAGAACTAAAAACCGAGGATGTGAGCTAACAACGCTTAGTACGAAAGTATGAGTATATATATGCTATGAATGCTAATGCCAATGAACGGGTACCGAAAACCTATCATGGTAAAAACACTGCACATCAAGTGGCGTCAAGGTATGTAGCACGATGGTCCATCATATCAAGAGGTGGCTCACATACCAGAAGAAAAATGTTGATATAGGTAACCTAACCACGTAATCCAACGGGTCCAACCATCCACTCAATATCTCAGGACTGAACGACCCCACTACAGCTTATGTCAAGGTACAAGCTCAACATGATAAATGCATGCAGCATAATGATCGTGACGTAATATATGCACATAAGTCACGCTCGGAAGCCCTCCAAAACCACTAAAACGAGAGAGAAGAGTGATTTTGTGAATGAAAATGAAGCTCTCAGCACCTATTTATATAACGATCGGAACTACCGATCCCACGTTTGGAGCTTCCGAACGGACTTCGGAGCTTCCGATCTCTAGCCACCAAATGTGTATCCTTGATTGGAAAACGCATTGTTGTCAACGGAGTTCGGACCTTCTGAACTGGGGTTTAGATCTTCCGATCTATCTCACGCCAGTTCACCAATCAGAAAGCCCATATTTTCTTATCCCAAGACGATCAGACCTTCCGATCGTGAGTTCGGAGCTTCCGAACTCTCCTTCGGTTCGGTACAAAAGTTCTGACCGTACTGATCAGTTCCTCTTATTTCTGATAAATTCAGACAATAATGCAATCCAGGGTTGAAATTCTTTGTCAACAATAGTTGAGTCTCAACTACTCTCTTCAGACAGATGGAATTCCTGAAATCTCGACATAACCATTATTGATAAATCCCAACATATAAGGAATTTTGAATATCAACATTCTAAGTGGAGCTGATAATTCCTTCAAGGTACTTTCATCTTGTAACACCTAAAATTTCTTCTATGTTAAACTGTATGCATAATTAGGAGAATTTAGTTATTTTAAAAATAAATTAAGGTGGTTAAATGACTTTTATGTGACATATTTATGTGTTTTAATTTAATTTATTTATGACATTTAACCCGAGTATTTTGAGAGTTATGGAATTTTTAAGGAAAAGTTGATTTACGAGCGCGTAGACGGGACCGTGTACGAATGGAGTAAAAATTTTTATTGAAATTTATGTCTAATGTTTTTAAGAGCCCAAAATAATTATTTTGAGATTTAATTTATAGAAAATAATTAAAAGCTCATTTTTCAACTAGTTAGGCCGTTTTAAGAGCTTTTATGGCATTTTTAAGTTTTGGTCTCCTATTATTTCGAGAATTTGTGATCTTTAATGTCTAATAATGGATGTTGGGCTAATGTTTAAATTTTTAAAAGCTCATACCCAAATTCAATTAAAATCCCATGACCCAATATATTTAAAACCCAAATCAAGCCCTAAATCCTTCATTTCTTCTTCAACCTCACACACCCATGTTTTCTTGGAGAGCAAGGGAGTTCCCAGCTGCTGATCACACTTGCACACTCTTCACAAGTTTTTGAATAAAAAATTTCAAGGTTTTGGGCATTTTCGGATGTTTCGTCGCAAGCTTCACACTCGTTTCCCCCATTTCTTGAACAAGGCATGTTCTTCCCCTTCTTGCTCACCCATTTAAATCATATAATCCTCTCTTTTTGATGATTAAATTGTGTTTGTGCATTTGTTTGTGGATATGATAGCTCAAGTTTTAAGTTTCCATGCATCATTCATGTTTTTATGCAACATGGCTCGATCTTCTTCTTTGCTGGTGACGACTGATCGAGCTACTGCTACCCCTGGTTCGGTGGTCTAGTTGGGTCCTCAGGGTCATGGTTTGTTGGTGGTGCACGGCCTAGAGGGGGTGAGCTAAGTGGCCAAAGGTTTCAGGGGTTGTGTGCTTGAGGTGGTTCACAGGGTGTTGGGCTGTAGAAAGGGCCCTCGACCGAGCCATGTATAACATGGATCGAGCTAGGGCTGGCTCAAGGTGGTCCGGCAGGACCTTGGGGTGGTCTTGCTGGCAGGGCTCCAAAAAAGGGTGGCCGGACCAGGGTGGCCGTGGGTTGGAATGTTGAGCTGCGTGAGTTAGGATGGGGCTTGGGTTGTGATTTCGGGCAGCCCAGGCAGGGCTCAGGTAGTTGGGTTTTTCGGGTCGGGTCAAGTGTATTTGGATCATGTGTTATGGGTTTGGGTTCGGGTTATTTTATTTCGAGCCCTAGTAATTTAATTAGGAGCCCAAGTGTTAATTGAACTTAAATTGTGTAAATAGGCCTAAGTTGTTTAAATTATTTTAAATTGGGCTTGGGTGAATTATTTAAGTTATTGGGCTCAATTTATTTATTGGGCTCAAGTTATTTATTGGGCTTAATTAGTTATTGGGCCAAAATTGTTGGGCCAATTCTATTGGGACAAGTTTGTTGGGCTAATTTTATTGGGTTAAGTATTTTAATTGGGTCAATCTAAGTCTAATTAGGTCAATTTATGTATGATTGGGCAAGTCTAAGTATTTTTGGGCCAAGACAAGTGTTAATGGGCCAGTCTAAGTTTGTTGACTTTAGTTAAGGGGCAGCAACTCGATCTAGCCTGTGGCAAGTAAATTATTCCGTAAATATATATTTAAAAGATATATATGTATATTTTGATATCAGTATGATTTTTATGGAAAATGAATTAACTATGTATTTACGGGCAGGATTTTAAGGAAAATGATATTTTTAAGTTCATGATTCATGCATGTATTTTATGATAAGATTATGTGCAGTAGCCCGTAACCAAAATCAGTAATTAAGAAATTAATCATAATTACTTGGGAAGAGTTCGAAAGCTCCGAAGGTGAGTTCGGAAGCTCCGAACAGGATCGGAAGCTCTGATGCAGGATCGGAAGCTCCAATGGTATTACGTCAGGCATGACGTGTGGTTGGATCGGAAGCTCCGATCACCCCTATCCGAAGTCAACAAGTGATATTTTGACACGTGGCAGATCAGGATCTTCGGAAGCTCCGATGGCAGGATCGGACGTTCCGATCGAGGATCGGAGGCTCCGATCGTTGTCTATAAATAGAAGGCCGAGAATTCACTTTCAATTGCCAATTCCGGATTTCCTCTCTACTCTAGTCGTATTCGAGTTGTTCCAGCCTTCCTAGGCTTGACCCGGGAGTCGTCGAGGCATTCGTTAGTCGTAGCGGAGTTGTGCCCAAGTTCTGGAGGCATCGACATCAAAGGGCTAACGAGGGACGAAGGTATAGCTTTTGCTTTCTATAAATATTTAGGAGTATGCAATAGCTTAGTTAAGGCTTTTAGAGCACTTTAATGATAGTAGTATCATTTGGCAGTGTAGAGCAGACTATAGGCATGGACCTAGAGTTGGTAGAACTTGCACTGATTTGAGGTACGAAAGTACTGTTCGAGATATCCTGACTGAGTATGCATGTATTATGTGACTGTATGGTTTATATGTCATTGATTTATGCTGCATTCATTTGCATATTGAGCAATCTCCTTCGAGATGTTTATTAGTAGGGTTGTACCCTATCCTGTTAGTGGATGGACTTCCATGGCTTTGGGTCCGGTAAATCCACTGGTATTATGGTATGGGAGCCACCTCCTGAAGCGACGGCACATCGTGCTATATACCAGGGCCCGGTCTGTCTCTGTTATCTGATCCTTGACCTCGAGTTTATAGGGAGTTCACTTTGCATGCATGTATACTCATACTCTCGTACTGAGCGTTTTATGCTCACGTCTCGTACTCTGTGTTTCTGGACACCCTATTCCATAGGGCAGGTTTGCGATTGGATGAGGCGAGTGGATCCAAGAGGGGCTAGGCAGTGGTTGGTCAGCTGGAGCTTTGCCTAGGTTTTATTCTGTTGTTATTTGTATTAATACAGTTGTTCGATATGGTTGTATAATATTTGGGTATTTACAGATTCCTTTACTTGGGATTGTATATTGTATTTGGTTTCCGCAGTTTTATTCTGATATCCATTTAATTAAGTTAATTGCATGCCTAAGTTCTGTTTAGTAGGTGATCCAGGTAAGGGTCAGTACATTTATGGTATCAGAGCATGCAAAGTATTCTTGGGATTTAGATTCTACATAAAGATAACCGTTTGGTTAATTTTGCAGATGGCAGATCGTGACGATCAGAGTTCTCATGGCAGTATTGGTGGGCGTTGGGGTGATGCCGACTGGGAGCCTCGTCGGGAACGCCGCCATCATCATCGAGATGAGGACCGTTTCAGTGTGTGTCGATTCTTGCAGATGGGGCCTAAGCCCTTGGTTGGAGGTGAGTCTCCGGAGGATGCGGAGAACTGGTTAGACCGCATGGAGACGACTTTTCAGACTTTCCAATGCACTGAGGAGCAGAAGATGGAGACCCTTTGTTATCTTCTGGATGGACGTGCGTGCAGGTGGTGGAGGTTTACTTCTGCACCTTTTGTTACGGCGAGAGGAGTGGCCACCTGGGCCGAGTTCCGCACAGCTTTTCAGAAGCTGTATTTTCCTCCTGCACTCCGTCAGTCGAAGGCGGGCGAGCTACTGAGTCTGCGACAGGGAGCCATGTCTATTGATGAGTATCAGCAGAAGTTCTTTGATCTGCTATCTTATTGCCCCGAGATTGCCGACAGCTCCGAGATGAAGTATAATCTGTTCCTTCAGGGCCTTAACCCTGAGATCCATGACCGTGTGGCGGTTGGTGACGACATGTCCTACGAGGGTTTGGTGAGCCGTTGTCACCAGGCGGAGGACAGCATTCGACGGAACAGGTCTTTCTCTCAGTCGAGACCTGCTAGTTCTTTGGGTCCCCGTGCCCAATATTTCAAGAAGTCTGGATCTACTTCTTCTTCCTCTGGCTCTGCTGGTGTTGTCCATTTTGGAAATAAGGACAAGTGTAATCACTGTAGGAAGAACCATCCAACCGACCGTTGCCGTAGAGCTTCTGGAGCTTGTTTCCATTGTGGAGAGACTGGTCATATCTGGAGGGATTGTCCACTATCTGGGGGAGGTGGTTCTGGTTCAGGATCTGGTTCTCAAGCCACCGTTCAGCAGAGGTCGCAGGGACAGCCTGCTGGGAGTTCTCATTTGAGGCCACGAGCTTCTGGCCAGGTGTTTGCCCTGAGACATGATCAGGCAGTGGAGGAGAATGAGAAAGTCATCGCAAGTACATTTCTGTTTTATGGTATACCTGCTCTTGTACTTATTGACACTGGTGCATCTCATTCCTTCATTTCTGCACGTTTTGTTAAGAGGCATAAGTTACCATGCATTGCACTAGATGTAGTGATGTCTGTTTCTACTCCGACGGGCCAATCTGCTTTGGCTAAGCGTCTAGTGATGGGTTGCCCTTTAGAGTTCGAGGGAAACATTCTGTTAGCGAATCTCATGGTTCTTGCAATGGACGACTTTGATTGCATTCTGGGAATAGATATGTTTACTACCTATTGAGCTTTAATGGACTGCTATCAGAGATTAGTACGCTTTTATCTGGAGGGGAGTGATAGCTGGTTTTTCTATGGAGAGACAGCGCGACCCCCGATGCCTTTGGTATCAGCTTTGAGAGCCTGTCGAGCTCTACAGTCTGGCGGGGAAGGCTACCTTATCTATGCAGTAGATTTGTCCGCTGAGAGTATTGGGATAGAGAGTATTCCTGTTGTCTATGAATTCCCAGATGTATTTCCTGATGAGATTCCGGGTTTTCCTCCTGTTAGGGAAGTCAAGTTTGGCATAGAGTTGATGCCGGGTGCTTCGCCTATTTCTCGAGCACCGTATCGTCTGGCTCTGTCAGAGATGCGTGAGTAGAAGAATCAGCTACAGGATCTTTTGGACAAGGGGTACATTCGTCCTAGTGTATCTCCTTGGGGAGCTCCTGTTCTTTTTGTGAAGAAGAAGGATGGGTCGATGCGGCTGTGCATTGACTATCGGCAGCTGAATCGAGTCACTGTGAAGAACAAGTATCCGTTGCCTCGTATTGATGACTTGTTTGATCAGCTGCAGGGCACTTCAGTTTACTCCAAAATTGACTTGAGATCTGGGTATCATCAGTTGAGAGTCCGTGATCAGGACGTAGCCAAGACTGCATTCCGTACTCGCTATGGGCATTACGAGTTTCTAGTGATGCCATTTGGTTTGACTAATGCGCCGGATATATTCATGGATCTGATGAACCGTGTCTTCAGGGAGTATTTGGACAAGTTTTTTGTGGTCTTCATTGACGACATCTTGGTGTATTCGCGTAATACGGAAGAGCACGTTTCTCACTTGCAGTTGGTACTGCAGACTCTTCGGGATGAGCAGTTGTACGCCAAACTGAGCAAGTGTGAGTTCTGGATGGATCGAGTGGTCTTTCTTGGCCATATCATATCCAGGGAGGGGATTTCTGTTGATCCAAGCAAGATTGAAGCGGTGCTTAATTGGTCGCGCCCGACGACGATTGCTGAGATCCGTAGTTTTCTGGGTCTAGCAGGGTATTATCGTCGCTTCATTCTGAACTTCTCTCAGCTAGCTCGACCCTTGACGCAGCTTACCCGCAAGGGTGTGGATTTCGAGTGGTCCTCCTAGTGTGAGGAGAACTTCTGCGAGCTTCGACGATGGTTGACTTCTGCGCCGGTGTTGGCATTACCGTCAGGATCTGGAGGGTATGTGGTATACACTGATGCTTCTCTTCAGGGGTTAGGTTGTGTCCTGACTCAGAATGGGCATGTGATCGCATACGCTTCTAGACAGCTGAAGCTTCACGAGGACAACTACCCAGTCCATGATTTGGAATTGGCAGCCATTGTGTTCGCTTTGAAGATCTGGCGTCATTATCTGTATGGCGAGAAATTTGAGATCTTCACCGACCATAAGAGTCTCAAGTATTTGTTCACTCAGGTGGAGTTGAACATGAGGCAGAGACGTTGGATGGACTTGCTTAAGGACTATGATTGTGAGATTAAGTACCATCCGGGAGCTGCTAATCTCACTGCTGATTCTTTGAGTCGCAAGGTGCGACTATCCGCACTTCAAACTTGTTCGATGTCTAGTGCGATCAGTGACTGTTGTACTTCAGGATATGCTTTCAAGTATAAGAAAGATATGCAAAGTATCCAGATGTTTGCGATATTATCTGAGCCAGCTTTGTATTCGTGGATTCGAGATGCTCAGATGTCTGATTCGAAGACCCAGCATTTAGCTCGTCTAGCTAACGAGGGTAGCTCGTCTGGATTTCATTATCAGTCAGATGGATTTCTGTGTTTGTCTGGTAGACTTGTGATTCCGCAGGATGTAGAGTTGCGAGAGGAGATTTTGTCTCAGGCGCATCGCACTAAGTTGAGTATTCATCCTGGGAGCAACAAGATGTACAAGGATCTACGTACTCGTTTCTGGTGGAAGGGAATGAAACGCAATGTTTATCAGTTTGTTTCGAGATGTTTGGTGTGTCAACAGGTCAAGGCAGAGCACCGACGACCTGGAGGATTGCTTCACAGTCTGCCTATTCCTGAATGGAAATGGGAGTTTATCACAATGGACTTTGTGACCCATTTGCCGGTATCCCCGAGGAACTGTGATGCTATCTGGGTTGTGGTGGACCGACTCACCAAGTCAGCGCATTTCATTGCCTATAGCCGGGAGTACAATGTGGATCGTATGGCTCGGTTGTACATTCAGGAGATCGTTCGACTTCATGGAGTGCCTGTGAGCATTGTCAGCGATCGAGACCCCAGGTTTACTTCTAGATTCTGGGGGAGTGTTCAGTGTGCGATGGGTACTACTCTCAGTTTGAGTACTGCCTATCATCCGGAGACTGATGGTCAGTCAGAGGGCACTATCCGTACTTTGGAGGATATGCTTAGAGCGTGCGTCATGGATTTTGGTTCAGCCTGGCAAGATCATTTGCCATTGATCGAGTTCGCGTACAACAACAGCTATCATACTAGTATTGGGATGACACCTTTTGAGGCGTTGTACGGGCGACGTTGTCGTACTCCACTCTTCTGGGAAGAAGTGGGGGAGAGATAGGCTGAGGGACCGGAGTTTATCCAGCAGGCGGTAGACATTGTTGATCAGATCAAGAAATGGATTAAGACTGCATAGGATCGTCAGGCCAGCTATGCTAACACTAAGCGTAGGCCTTTGCAGTTCGATGTCAGGGAGAAAGTGTTTTTGAGAGTGTCACCTTTTCGCAAAATTCTCAGATTTGGCCTTAACGGCAAATTGTCTCCCAGATTTATCGGTCCGTTTGAGATCTTGGAGAGTATTGGCGATTTGGCTTATCGACTAGCTTTGCCACCGCATCTTTCCAGTATTCACGACGTGTTCCACGTATCTCTGTTGAGACGGTATGTGGCGGATGAGTCTCATATTCTGCAGCGGTCTGAGGTTCAGGTGAGCAAGGATTTGACCTATGTTGAGAAACCTATGAGATCATGTGTGATGCAAGTGACTATGCAGTTGGCGCTGTTTTAGGCCAAAAAGTTGGAAAAGCATCGCATGCTATATACTACGCTTCGTGTATCCTGAACGATGCCCAACGGAACTACTCCACCACTAAAAAGGAGCTTTTAGCTGTAGTTTTTGCATTAGAAAAATTTTGCTCTTATTTACTTGGTGCTAAAGTCATTGTTTATTCTGATCATGCAGCTCTTCGCTTTCTGATGGCAAAGAAGGATGCAAAACCAAGGCTGATACGATGGATACTACTGTTGAGCGAATTTGATGTGGAAATTAAGGACAAAAGAGGGACCGAGAATCGAGTTGCTGACCACTTGAGTCGCCTAGTTCATGTTGATGAGGAGCTGAATTTGCGAGAAGAATTTCTTGATGAGCAATTATTTTCAGCAAGCGCCGAATTACCCTGGTATGCAAATATTGTGAAATATTTAGTTACTAATGGGTTTCCCTCTGAATTTTCAAGGGTGCAAAAGGACAAAGTGAGAAGCGATGCCAAGTATTATGTGTGGGATGCTCCATACCTGTGAAAACACTGCGCTGATCAAGTTATACGTCGATGTGTACCCACGAGCAAGGTAATCCCCATCCTTATGTTTTGTCATTCTTATGCATGTGGTGGCCATTTTGGAGCGCAAAGGACAACAATAAAAGTGTTAGATTGCGGATTTTTCTGGCCATCTTTATTTCGAGACGCTTACGTGTTCTGTAAGTCGTGCGCTCAATGCCAAAAGACAGGTAATATCTTCCAACGTAAGGAGATGCCCCAACAACCTATTTTAGTTTGTGAAATCTTTGATGTTTGGGGCATCGACTTCATGGGACCTTTTCCTAGTTCATATGGGTTTTTATATATATTGCTTGCTGTGGACTATGTCTCGAAATGGGTGGAAGCAAAGGCCACCCGGACTGATGATTCTAAAGTTGTTGCAGAATTTATCAAGCACAACCTTTTCTCAAGGTTTGGGATTCCACGAGCTCTCATCAGCGATAGAGGCACACACTTCTGCAACCGAACTGTGGCTAGTTTGCTTAAAAAGTACCATGTGACGCATAGGATCTCCACTGCATACCATCCACAATCCAACGGTCAAGCTGAGGTCTCGAACAGAGAAATTAAATCAATCCTAGAAAAGACCATAAATCTGACAAGAAGGGACTGGAGCTTGCATTTGGATGATGCTTTGTGGGCGTATAGAACCGCATTCAAGACGCCGATTGGAATGTCTCCATATCGGCTATTTTTGGGAAACCATGCCATCTGCCAGTGGAATTGGAGCATAGAGCCTATTGGGCTATAAAAAACTTTAACATGCAGATGGATGAGAGTGGCGAGCACCGAAAGCTGCAGTTGCAAGAATTGGAAGAAATCCGCAATGATGCTTACGCCAGCTCCAAGATTTACAAGGACAAAACAAAGGTCTTCCACGATAAGATGATCTCTAGACGGAACTTCAAAGTCGGCCAAAAAGTTTTGCTTTATCATTCACGACTTCGGTTGTTTCCAAGTAAGTTACGTTCACGTTGGAATGGACCGTTTGTTTGTTGTAATTAATGTCTTCCCTCATGGTGCAGTCGAAATTCAAAGCTTGGACACATCCAAAACATTCAAGGTGAATGGCCACCGGCTTAAACACTACTATGAAGGAGTCCAAGCGAACGTAGGAGGAGACGAGCATGATATCACTCTACATGCTCCGCCAAATGTCGACTAAATCGCGGCAAGCAGTCGAGCTATAGACTGACTATAAATTTAGCGCTGACTGGGAGGCAACCCAGTGTTTCTTTCCCTTTTGTTTTTATTTGATTTTATTGTTTTTGGTTTACTTTTGCATTCTTTTGTTTTTCGGAAAATTTTGGAAAATTATAAAAAAAAAATTTTTTTTTTAGTATTGTGCGCTCGATCCTGCGTATTCACGCGATCGAGCGCACGTTATTTCACTAGTTCTCTGCTCGGATTTTTTTAGGGCACGATCGATCCTGCGTACTCACGCGATCGAGCGCGCGGTTTGAACCCAGTTCTCTGCCCCCGCTTTTTATGAAGCGCGCTCGATCGCACGAACTCACGCGATCGAGCGCGCTATCCTGGGCGTGTTATTTCTTCCCTTTTCTTTCTTTCCCCCCTCACTTTTTCCTTCCCCCTTACTCGGTTTCCCTAGAACCCTAAACCCCCAATTTTCGAATTTTTCCAATCCTCACAAATTTCTCTTCATCCATTGCAGGCATCATTCCAAGGATTGCAATCATCATCCTTTCTCTCCTCTCCACTTCTCCAGCGCCTGATTTTGCTCAGAAACACCGGCATTCTTAGTGCATGCCAAGTGTTCGATATATTGCCCCGGTCAAGTTTCTTGCTCTTCTAACACCATTATGGGCCCGAAGCGCACTCGAGAGCGCGGTGAATCTTCTTGCCAAGGAACAAGTGATGCCCACGATCCAATCCACCCAGCCGGCCAATTCGTCAACCAAGCGGCTTGGGAAAGATACGATCATGCGAAAACCCATCGCTCCCCTATTATTGAGAGGGGTTTTGACATAGAGGCTTACGACAGGGATCTGGCCAACCAAGTCGTGAATCGTGGGTGGGCAAAATTTGCTCGACAACTGTCTCCGACTATTGTCCCTATTGTGAGGGATTTTTACGCTAATGCTGCAGAGCGCGCGGATAGTAAGGCCTTCGTTCGAGGCATTCTGGTTTCATATGCGCCCCAAGATCTGAATAGCCTTTTGGAGATGCCCGACGTCGATGATAGTTTGTACCAGAGCATAGCTTTTGCCCCGGATTTGCACGAGGTCATTCAGCAAGTATGCATGGCAGGGGCTGCCTGGCAGGATCCGGTTACATTCAAGTGCATTAAAGAGAAATACCTGCTGATGGATCCGGCCACTTGGTACATTTTTGTAGCCCGCCATCTGATGCCCATTTCACACATGAGTGAAGTGCATATTGAGCGTGTTGTGCTCCTCTATGCTCTTGATCTCAATCTGCCAGTCAATGCGGGCCGAGTGATTCACGCACAGATGCGGCATTCTATAGCTACGAGGACATCGGCTCTTTTTTTTTCCAATGATCATCACGCAGCTATGCTTGCGTGCCTGTGTGCCGCATCGACCCGATGAGGAATGGCTGCCACCCATGCGCCCCATTGACAGTGCAACCATCAACGTTAAGCGTGACTATCGGATGAGCCAATTCATAGTGGACGATCGCTTCGTGCCGGTTCCCGATCCAGTACGCCATCCGCCACTCCCCCGCCAAACTACTACTGTCACTGTTAGGGAGTTGGCCCACCAGGCTCAGTATCAAAATGCCTTCAATGCCGCTGTAGCCTCGAATTTTCAGGCCTTGGACTTCATTTGCCGAGGCATTGCAGAGCGACTCGGGATCAATCCTACCACGTTTCCACCGGCTGTCCCATATCCACAGCCTTCCGACTTTCAAGGCGCCAATCCTGTCATTCCTCCCGAGCATGAAGAGGAAGACGCCGCCGGCCATTGAACCAGGGGAGTTTCGCTTTACATTTTCGCATAGCATTTTGTTTAAGTTGTTAGGTTGTGTTTATGTTAGCATGCATTGGGGACAATGCTTAGTTTAAGTGTGTGTGTGGGAGGGGAGGGGGGGGGGGGGGGTTTGCATTGCATGCATTTTGTTTCTTTTGTTTGTATTGCATTCTCATGCATTTTGTTTCTTTTGTTTGTATTGCATTCTCATGTTGTGTTATTACATAGTAATTTGTTTTTGTCGGTTGTGTTGTTTGTGTCTTGTAATGCATGAGTTGGGGATGAGATTTTAGCCTATGATGAGATGGTTGAAAAAAAATGATGAATTTTTTTAAAAAAAATTTCACTCTTGATCAGATTTGAGAAACTGTAGGTTGTTTGTTGAATAATCTTAAGCACACATGTTTAACCGGTGAAATGTAGCGATGTATTAGATATCGTGATTGTCTGTTGGACCATTGCACGACAATAAGTGTTTGTGGAACTTGATAGTGCTTGAATTTTGATGATTTCTTTGATGTGGCATATACTTTATTGGGAGCACCTAAATTATTTTGTTTTAAGAAGGAAAATCAATTTTTGGAAACCAATTAAGTCCATCCGGGTTGCGAGCAAGATTTTTGAAATCCTATTCATCTTGTTTGTGGCTAAGTTTGCGGATAAAATGGGGTTACAAATTTGAAAAATTTTGAAATACAATTCCATCCGGGCTTGAAATGTGAATGAAATTCTATTCATTATTTCATAGCTAAGTTTGCGGACCTAATGGGATTGTAGTTCCATCCGGGCTATAGACGAGGGGATTGAAATTCGAATCCTATCTAGTTATAGCTAAGTATGCGGGTAATTATTGGGACTTTAAAAATGTCTGGTGCAAAATCCGACGGTGCGTAATTATTCTCAAGAAAGTTGTGTTGTGTTGAAGGATTGTTGAAAGGAGGGTTCTTGATGGTGAGGCTTGCACTAAATTGTTATAGGTCGGCGAACAGTCTTTAAACTTTGTCTTTTGAAGTTGCATGTAACTGGGGTAACATGACACACACACATGTTCGCATTCGACTGAAGGTGTATCATTGATGATTGAGAGTAGCTATGAATTTGTTTTAGATGGAAGTAGTTTCTCTGAGGCTATGTTGTGCATGCTCATCTTTGCTTATGTATTTGTTGTTTCATTCTGTTTTTGCATGACTTGCTCAAGGGCAAGCAAGGATTAAGTGTGGGGATATTTGATAGTTGTGTTTTGTTTGCATATTTTGTTGTTATTTTGTTAGTAGTTTGCATGCATTTATTTGCTTTTGTTCATATTTTATCTTAGTTTTGTCTTTTGCATGCATTTACATTCATAACATACTCCCGGGTTTAATATGTAGGAGATTTCAAGTTGAAGGAAAAAAGGACAGATTGTTGGTGAATTTTCACGTGCTCGATCCACGTACTCATAGGATCGAGCACGACATCTGAATTATGAAGGCAATGGGCACTCCATTTTTCGTGCGCTCGAGCAAATGTACTCGCGTGATCGAGCGCGGTCGAGAGAAGTTTCAAAAGAGTGAGATCGCATATTTTGATGTGCTCGAGCGGACGTACTCATGCGCTCGAGCGCGCTAGCCTGTTCGGGAATTTTATTTTAATTTTGGAAACTTTGTTATTTTGGACTCTAGGCTTTATTAGGTTTTTGAATTCCGTTTTTGAGAGAATTATTAAATTTTAGACATTCTCTCTTGGCGGCTAGGTTTTATTTTACATCTCTCTTTCAAGTTTTCTTCTCTTCTCTTGAATTTTTGTTGATTTTGTGATGAATCGTTGTAGCTAAACTTTTATACTTGGTTGAGGGAGAAGAAACCTTGATATAATTTATTCATGAGATTTGATTTGCAGTGTTTAATTCTTGTTAAGTACATATATTTGATCTGTTTGATTTTATGTTTGTATGCGAGATTTTAGGATTGGCCATCTTAGGATTTTGTTTTACAAGCTATAGCTAAATTAGAGTTCAAATCCGTAATTGTTTGAATTAACTAATTTGCGAAGCAACTACGTTTGATATTTTCTGCTGTTGAATTTATTAAATCGTAGGATCAAGTATTGATTAGGCTAAATACAACCGCTGGTGTTTGTGTTGTCTAGGTTCATCAGTTTTACTAGTTTGAATGCTACCGTAAATTTAAATCTAGATCGCTGGAATCCGGGTTAATTTATTGGTAAGGTTTAATCTAGAATGCTGTTTTCTAATTAGCTAAACTTAAGGTGGAACATGAATTTGGTTTCCAATGATGAATATTTGATAGGATTAATTATTTTTAGGGAATCGATGATTGAATGAATGAATATCAAGGGTGTAGTCGACTGATATCAAGTCTCGTCTCTTATTAATTTCTCTAGTTTAATTTTCAATTTTTTATGCTAATGATCATATTTATTCTAATTGTTTGAAGTTTTCAGTAGTTAATCTCAAACCTCAAAACCCCTTTTTGTTTATTAAGAACATAATTAAATTTACCTTTCCTCGTAGGAACGATCCCTACTCACACTACTACATTTTTCATTGTTTAATCTGAGTTGGAGTTAATTTGGGCGTGACACAACTAAACGCTACCAAATTCGCACTTTGAGATCTTCGCATAAACTGCAGTCAAGACAACAGAAGTCAATTAGTAGATAAAAATCAAATAAATAAAACCTCTAAATTAAAACTTAGACTAATTGGTAACAAGACTAAACAAAATAAAAAATTACTCCCCGGCAACGGCGCCAAAAACTTGTTGTGAAAAATACTCGCAAGCGTACGAGTGTCAAGTTTTAATATAGTGATAAAGAGAGTGTCGATCCCACGAGGAGTAAGTTGAAAATATTCAATACTTGTAATTAAAATAGTCTTAATTTTATTTAGAAAATTAAACTTTAGAGATTTGCTGAAAAATTAAATAAATAATGAAGTTTAAAAAATGCGCACACACATAATCCTTAAGAGATTTTCAATCAAGAGAAATAGTCTAGAGGTTCTGATTTCACCTGGTCTCGACAATATTCATTCCTAATTAATCTATTTTCATGAGTTCATTTCAATTATTAACCAAGAGCACATAAATTATACTATTTCCCTCTCCCGAGTATCAAATAGAGTGTATCAATTACAAATCGATTCCAATATCCCTATTAATAATCTACTTATAATGATATGTGTAAAACAATGTTCTTTCTAGGCTCTATTAAAGTTATAAGCTCTCCCGAGTCATATATACAATTAATAGTGTGAATTATATCGATCCTATTCTAAATCCCCTCTCCCGAGTGCCGGATTATAAATAAATATGACAAATCAATTTATGGCCAGTAAATTAAAAAGACTTTCAAAACTAGAATCACAATTAATTTAGAAGAACTCAATTCAATAAAATCAACATTTCATAAATACGTCTTGACTAGGCTACATCAACCTTTAGACATAAAAAGTTTAGTTCATAGTAAAATAACAAAGCCATAGTCTTTCTTCCGTGTCCTGTTGAAAATATCCGTCTTCGTTCCAAGTATTCTTCAATCTCAAGCTCTTAAAATTCTCACAATGTTTTTCTCTCAAAGATATTGTAGTGTGCGATGGCTGATGGTGTCTATTACGTCTGAAAAACTCCCTTTTATACTCCCTAAAAATCGTCCAAAATCTACCCAAAGATATCTCAAAGTTTCCATAATTACAAAAACACTTCGTCAAAATTCTTGCAACGCGCGGGCGCTCCTCATAAGTCACGCGGCCGCGCATAACACTCTGTCCCACAACTCCAAAATTCTCAAACACGTGCGGGCGCGTGTAATGTCCGGGACAGGCGCACATACTTTCTGCCTCAACACTCTAAAAACACTTCAGGAAGCGCGGGCGCGCATACTGCTCAGGTCCTTCTTTAGTTTTCCTTCAAAATCTTGGACCGTCTTCGCTCGTTTTGCCTCTTCCTTGACTCCTTTGACTCCATCCATCATAAATTCAGTATTTTCTTTATTTCCTAAAATCCAACACAAACAACAGAAAATTTCACGTAATTTCGCTCGAAACCAAACAATTATCCAATAATATCAATACAAATTAAGTGCACAAAATGCACTTATCATTGGTCGATATACCAGTGGTTATAGAGTTTGCTGACGATTGTTCAGGATGAGATTCCAGTTTTGATTCCGATTCGTCATATCGAATTCAACATTGAATTATGTCATGCCAATTGAATTGACAAACACTCCTGCAGTGTTCTAGTTCTTATGAACCTAATCTGTTAGACGTTGTTGGGATGAAATTGTGATTATTTTTATCGATGATTTTCTTATCTATTCAAAGAGGCGTACTGATCATGCTGAGTATTTGAGAATTGTCTTACAGATTTGTGTGCCAAGAAGTTGGATGCTATTCTATCGACGTCTGAATTCTGATTGGATCCAGTTGTTTTTCCTCGATCATATTCTCTGGAACTAAAATTTTTGTTGATCACCTCAAGACCAAAGCTGATATGAATTGAGCTAGATCGTCATCTGTACCTGAAATTTGAAGATTTTTGGGATTATCGAGTTCTATCGCAGATTCTTTGAGGGATTCTTATCATTTGTTAAGCCGATTTCTCATCTAACTTCAAAGAATGTGATTTTGTCTGAACCGAATCTTATGAAATCAGTTTTATTGACCTGAAGAAGAGATGGTTTAGCGCTTTAGCATTCTTTATTTCTTCTGTACTGATGATCTTACTGTTCTTTGAAAATTTCTTATTGAGATTGGAGGTGTATTCTTATTTAGAGGAAGTACGTGATAGCTTAGACATCGAGGCAGCTAAATCCGCACGAGACTCAATTGTCTGATTCCTGATTGGAGCTCGCAGTGATCTTACTGTTTTGGAAGATTTGATGTCACTTTATTTACAAGGAATTCCAAAATATTTCTGATCTTAGAAGTTGAAGTATGTGTTTCCGCAGTCTGAACTGATTATGAGACAGAGAAGATAGTTAGATCTGTGGAAGGACTTTGACTGTGTAATCTAATTCTATCCGGGGAAGTTGAATGCAGCAGCTGATGCTTTGAGCCGAAAGATATATTCTTATTTTATCTACTATCGGTAATTATCTTTGATTGATGATTGTTGTGCATCCGATTAAGAATTCGAAGCAAATAGGAGGTCTATCAGAATTTTGCTTTCGAGCCAAATCAAAGTTGATTGGGAAGATCGAGAGCGTACAGAAATCTGATTCAATCTTTCAGAATTCTATAGGAAAGTCAGAACTGGACACAATCTGAGTTTCAGATGGCTGAAAGATATTCAACATTTTGAAGGAGTAGTTTTGGTAGAAGCAGATGAAGAATGATGTCACGAGGTACGTATCTCGATGTTTTGAACTGTCAGCAGTCAAAAGCTAAGAGAGAACAACCTGGTGGTCTGTTGTACAGTTTATTCTGATTCAGAATGGAATAGGGATCATGTTTCGGCATATTGGTCACGAAGCTACCGATCAGTCTGAGATTGAGATACTGTCTGAGTAACGATTGAATGATTGATGAAATATGCTGCCGTATTCCGTACATAATGAATCTCAGAAATGATCAGATGATATTTTGTTAGATTGCATGATTTGCCTAATTTTGTCATTTCAGACAAAGATCCTCGATGTAACCTTTCTTTTGGCATAGTTTTCAAAGAGGCTTTTGTTGTTCGATTACATCTGAGTATAGTTTAATATCCTCAGAACGACGGACAGTCTGAATAGACGACTTGGATTTTAGAGGATATGCCGAGCTGTAGTGCTTGATTCTGGCACTAGGCGACGAATTTCGCTAACTCTTATGAAGTTCTTGTACAATAAAACTATCAGATGATTATCTTGATGACATCTTTCGATGAGTTGTTTGAGCAAAAATGGAAATCTCATTTTTTTTGGGATGATTTTTTTTTTTCTGAGTCACCTGAATTGGTACAAGGTATGAAACGAGGTTTGGATGGACAGATGAAGATTTTTCAGACGAAAATGAAGATAGCACAGGACAGGTAGACAAAGTATACGAATTTCAGACGCAGATCTCTGTATTTTGATCAAGGAGACCGAATATTTCTGAAGAGGCTTTTTCAGATATGAGAAGTGAGAGAAGTAGTCTCTGAGATTGATCGATTCTCACTAGAGTCTGGAGATGATAGGCGATCTTGCCTACAGACTTTCATTTGTTCCGTCTCTTTCTGGTATTCGATGTGTTTTCCGTATTTTGTTGCGGAATATCACCAGATCCTTCCTATGTTCTTCGACCGATGAGACTGAATGTAATGAGACGTCAAGTTGCTTCGACCGATTCTGATTTTTCGATCGATCAGATAAGCAGCTCCAAAACAACCCGATTCAGTTGCGACAGTGCAGTTGAGCTGATAAGGATTAAAGAAGCCGTTTGAGAGATAGAATTCGATACGGAGCAGCGAATTTCAGATTTATTTTTGAGAGGTGAATTCTTATTGCAGTTTTGATACTATCTCTTTCTTATGTGATTGAACCGTATTCGATTTCGAGGACGAAATCTATTCTTAAAGGGGGAGAATTGTAACGCCCCGAATTTATCTTATTTGAGTTTATTTGAGATATTTGGAGATTATAGAATTCGAGGGCTGAAGTGATATTTTATAAGGGGTTATTTTGCCGATTTCAAAATTTCAGGTACAAAAGTGCAATTTTTCCTATTTTTTTGCCTAAGTCTTATTTTGGAAGGGATGACTAGGCTCCTTCATTCTCCTTTCTTCTCCTCCGAAACGTTACCCTCCATTGAAGAAAAAGGACGCCCCTTTCAAGCTTTTGTCTTCCGGTTTTTGTCCGATCCTTCCGGCAGAATTTTAATCCGAAGTTAGTTTTACGATCCCGACAACGAGAGCTTCGTTCTATAGTAAGTATTTCTTCGATCAGTTGTACTTCAATTTTCGAATGTTGTTAGAATCGAATGATTTTTGGTTATATTTTTCCTAAGTTAATAAACATCATTTATTCTCATTCGGATCGGAAAAAGAACAACGTTCGTAATTGTTATGATTTTGGGAAGCATATTTCAAAAATGGGGTTTTAAGATTTGTGGGATTTGAATTGTTTTGTTGGATTGAAGTTTTATAAGTTGAATGGGATCGATATTTTGCTGTCTGTGGTTTTTTAAGTTAGCCGTTTCATAGACGTTATGTCGCCGGTTTGAGATTTTCAAAATTTAAGAGTTCGATTGAGTTTTTGGGATTGATTGAATTGGATTGTTTGATATTGAGTTATTTTGTATCTCCGTACATATTTGGTTGAATATTGTTGAGTTCAGAGTTCGTAGAATCCGAAGTTTCGCAGAATTTATCGAGTATTTCTTGTCCGGATTGCAGCTACTTCGAACCGAAGAAAAAGGTAACAGACGACATCAAATGAAAAAGGGATGAATACTCGAGTTTCGATTGATTCACGAGTCCCTAAGTCACATACATGCATGATTACCTATTTAGGTTGATTAAATGCATTGAGTTGAATTTCTTAAATGTATTATGATTATCATATGCATTCATACTGAGGCGAAATATTTGATTACCGTACGAATTAGACGATTTGGGGATTATAGTTGAGGGGCATTGGTAGTTGAGAATAACTTCAATGACCCGACCAACTCTCTATAGTGCTCCAATGTCTAGAGGAGAGATATATGCCGCGTTCACCTCGATCGGGAGAGTCGGTGAGATTGCGGTGATATATCTTTGCCTCAGGATCCCAATCAAAGAAATAAATTCCCTTTGATTATCTGATTAGATAATCTTGAACCCCAAAGTCATGAATTATATTTTATTTCATTTTGAATTGAGTTATTGTTATTCATGTTGTTGATATACTACGTTAAATTACATGTCTGGTTGTTTGTATATCATGTTTTGATATATTAATTGATATTGCATGTTATGTATCTTTTACTGGGAATGTAATTCTCACCGGATTATCCGGCTATTGTCTTGTCTTTGTATATGTGCTTGGCAACAACTGGGACAGATTCGAGTCAGAGGCGACTTGGTTAGCATTGAGATTGAGGAATAGAAGTGGGACTTTGGTTTAGAGTCGAATAGATAGTCGAAATTGTTGTTGTTTTGAAGTTTTAATAATTGTATTGAAGCATGTTTTAGAACTTGTAGTACGTTAACTTTGATTTGTTGTTGTTCAAACTCTTTTTATTGAAAGTTTAGATTGTTGTATCGTATTAGATTTATTCCGGTTTGAGAACGAGAAATATAGGAAGAAATTGGAAAAGCTGGGCATGAAATTCGTAGGGCTTACACGGGCGCGCGATAGGAATGTGCGGGCGCACATCCTGAAGCAAAGGTCATGCACGGGCGCGCCATTTCATGCAGCCTGGTGCGATGCTCTTGCGCGGGCGCGCCTTGTTTAGGCGCGAGCAAGCGTCCTATTTTTTTTTTTAAAAAAAAATTTCTTGAATCCTTTTGAGCTTTTGAGCTTGATGTTTGATGTTTTATTCTTGTTTAGATTTTTAGAACTGAGGCCTCACAGTATGTTTACCCGTACTAGCGTACTGAGCATTTTATGCTCAAGTCTAGTTGTTTTCTATTTGTCTGGACATCCTATTCGACGGGGCAGTTGTAGGTAGTTTTCCTAGAGATTTGGAGATTGGTGGTGGCCAAGGCAGGATTGGAGGGTCAACCAATAGGTTTTACCATGCTGGTATTTTAGTTATTCTAGTTTCCACAATTTATCTCTAGTTATAATTTATTATTGTTTAATTGCATGCCTAAGTTTCTGAGTGACCCACATTGTGATCACCTACTAATCAAAAACTTAGGCATGCAAAGAATATGATATATCTTAAATTAAATTAATAATTAATTTAGATTTTTTAAATAATCAAATTTGATATATCAAAAATATGATATCTATCTTAAATTCAATTAATAATTAAATGGATTTTTTAAATAATCAAATTTGAAATTTATCTCCTTTTATATAAATAAAAACATGCTAGGGTATATATCAATTAGCATATACATGTATGATTTATGTATGTATGTATTCGTATATATATATATATATATATATACATGTGTTTGTGTGTGTGTATGTAAGTTTTTTGGTCTCCTATGACATTGTCGTTTTCAGGGATTATATCTGTGAGATAAGTCAACTTGATTTATATAAAAAGTAAAAATTTAGGTAATTATGTTGGCATAATAAGACTGGGTCGAGTAGGAGATGATTTCTATCACAAAATTAACATGTGATCAAAATATCTCACAAGAGTTTGTGTGGTATATATATATATATACACACATACACACAATGTATGTATATGGGTGTGTGTGTCTATATATACACATTTATTCTGGTATAGCTCAAACCTGATACATAAAGGTGAAGTAATAGGGAAATGACGATTATAGATAGTGCCAAAATATTTTTCATCTTGAAAATAATATGAGTTTCAAGCAATACCTTAATTCTTCTGAATATAATTGGTTTGCTTATATATAGTACTTCATAAATTATGATTACACATCGTAATTGTGATTATTAAAATGGTGCAGTATTATGGTAAAATGGTTTTTGCAGACACTATCAGTGACACCAAGAGAATAATATGGCGATGCTAGCTACTAGATGTTTTTACCATGATTCAATTGGTTCTATCTATAATCGTCATTTCCCCAGTACTTCACCTTTATGTATCAGGTTTGAGCTATACCAGAATATATGTGAATATATAGACACACACCCATATACATACATTTGTGTGTGTGTGTATATATATATATATATATATATATATATATATATATCTTTTACTATTTAATAAAGCAAGAGGAAGTGATAGTAACTTATTTGGTATTTTTATGTGATTTGCCAAATATACCCTCATATCAATAATTAAAAAAAATAACTTCTATGGATTATTCAGTAAATTTTAAAACTCTTTCAACTCAAATACCCATGTTCTCTCCCATTCATTCTCAACTCCTCATTGATTTTTTTGTACGTGCATTTAAGTAGAAAATTCTAAGTACAATTATTCAAAGTTATATGAACAACCGACGTGCACGTTCTCTCCCACTCCTCACATTCACTACTTCTTCAACCCCACCAACAAAAAAACCATTCATTCTTGCTCTTAATTTTAGTTAACTGAACTCCAATAGCATTTGAAGCCTTACTGTACGGATCTTTTCATTTGCCTTACTCAAATATTATAGAAAATTATAGAAAATGTCTTCCATGGGATGGAATATCGAAAGCACTAGGCGACATCGTGTTCGAGTTCTTACAAATAATAGATTAACTTCAATGAGACGCGATGGACAACAAGAAGATCGACTTGCACGCCGCCGTGAATATTATCGAAGACGTCGAACCGAATCAGTGAATGCGTCAACTTCAAATAATTTTCCTACAATCAACCAAGGTAGTTTCGTTAATTATTTTATTTTCTCCTCTGGAGGCACGCACTCATACAAATTCTAGAGAAAAATATTGCATTTTTTTAACGAATGTATGGTTTTCTGTTTGGATTTTGAAATACAATTCAAGGTATTAGATTTATTTTTTGACACTAATCAGGAATTTATTAAAAAACAGATATATATTTGTGTATAACTGGTTCAATTATCAATTCTGATAAGTTTTTATAATCAAAATTTCCATTACGTACAGTGTCCAGCCATGATATATTTACCCATAGTATTTTAGAGTGCGAATTTTTTTAAGATGTGTTTTATGGTTCATAAACCTCGGCCATGAAAATTTCAAAATTTATTATTTTCATTTAATTTTTTATTCATTGGTTAATAATTTTTTTGCTAGAATGATTTAACCTCTTTCTAATATTATTTATTAGTCCAAAGAAAAAAATATAAAAAATTGAAATGAGATAATATCTAAAATTTCCCACTGCTGTAATTTCTACACTTTGGACACGGAGTCATATTTGTATTGTAGTAATTTTGCTAATGTAGATAAATAAACTATCCATTTACTACTGAGTAAATGAAATGAGATGCTTTATGATAATAAAAATAAAAATTTATTTGGAAGATTATATTATATCTTTTAAATTTACTTTTATTCTCATAAATATGCTGACTATGTGCATCTATTTCGTGGACAGTGAAAAATGCTTCGTAACAGAGACTACAGTTTTAATTGCCTACATAGACATATGTACATATTTTACATAACATAAATCCATTTTTATTTATTTATATATTCTGGAAATTATGAAATTAATATATAATTCTTATTCACATTTGTAGGTGATGCTTCGAATTCCGGACAACAAATATCTTCTGGATTATGTCCAGTCACTTACAACACCAATAACTCCACCTTGGAAATTGGCAACACAAGCACACGTCATCTTCAACCTCCACATCAAGAAGGTAATATTTTATCTATATATTTTTATTTAAATCTTCATTTTCAATTGAAATAATAAAAAATTATTGACAATATATCATTATTCATTACTCAAGTACAGTTCAGCAAACCTCTCGAGTATGCCCAACAACATATAATCCAAACAACTCAAACTTTTGAAATCGGCAACACAAGTTCAAGTAATATTGAATCCCTACATCAACGAGAAGGTACGTATAGCTTACTCTCATTTAATTAAAAAATAATTAATCATTTAATTTATAACATATTCATCACATCTATATATTATGTGTTTCTTCAGACGTGTCATATATATGTGTGTGTGTATTTAGATATCAAAAGTTTCATATTTAACCACCATTTCCTTTCTTTACGATTAATATTAAATTTTAATTCACTGTTTATTGCATAAAATTAATTAAATTAAAAAAGCAATTAATGTTTATTCATGGATTCAATAAATGTATATTATTTTACAAAATAATATGCACATAAGAAAATCCTAAAAACTATATTCATCAAGATATGCGCATATCCAAGCAAGAAGAACATAAGAATTAAAAATTAAAACCACTAAGTAATTTATTTCAATATCCGAACAGAAGAACATAGGAATCAGAAGAAGATAAGAATCAATAACAAACACCATTATTATTTTAAAAAATTATTCTAAATTTTAATAAACTAAATATGAAGCTCAATATCCGAAATTGAACTGAAAAACATAGAGTGTCTCACATTTGGATTTGCGAAGAGGTTTTTTCAGTACACTAAAGATCCATGTTTGATGAAAATTATGGCATTGGAAAATAATAAATTTTACAAATACATTTGGATGTGAAAAATAAACATTTTGTTTTGAAAAATTAAAATAAACAAACTTGGTTATCATAAAACAGTATTATACAATATGAAAAAAAAAAATATAAGTACAATCAAACAATATTAGCGGTAATGCACATGTAATACGTGTGTTTTAAATATTTTATTTTTTTAATAACATCATTTTTTTAAATTAATTTTTTAATAAATTTTTATATCAAAATATATCCGAATCTAATAAAAATTACAATCCAATGTGGAATTTCTGTTATATTTATATTTTAATTTTAATTTTTTAATTTTCATGGATTTTTTTATCCATTTCACTTGGACATACTAAATTACATATATTTATTATTCTTCAAATATAAAGCTACATGAAGTATCCTCTTCCGTACATATCCCCGCATCATGCACAAGAACTATATATTATATATGATTTGTATTTGTTCAATAAATATCAAAACATAATAAACTCACATTCTTATAAACATTCTTATTCAGACAAATTTTTCTCTTCCTGAATGTGATAACTTCATGGGAATATAGGCAATCATGTTGTTCTAAATAGGAATGAAAACACATTGCATCAACGTCGACGCCCACGACGATATCATAATATAGCTAGGAATTTTGAAGAGGTTCAAACACATGATCGATTCCTATTGCCTAATCCAACTATTTGTCTATAATGTCAAGCTTTATTATTTCATGGTAAAACATCCCAACACTGTTGTAGAAATGACGTATAAAACTGGATGTAATACCATCACCAATTGAACTACGACATTTGTTTGAATTGGAAAACGAAGAAGGCAGACACTTGAGGCAATACATACGGTCCTACAATCATGTTTTCTCCTTCACATCAATGGGAGTTACTATAGATAAGGCTTTGGCAACTGGCTCAAATGGGATTTATGTGTTTCGAGCCCAAGGTACAATATATCACTTGATTGGAAGTATTTTTCCTAATGTAAATAGCAGGCCAAGATATTTGCAGATGTGGATTGTTGATATAGATCATGAAATAGACAACCGACTTTTAAAAAACCAAGAACTCAGACGAGATTTGTTGGTAAAGATACAAAGTATTCTTGATCGTTACAATCCATTTGTTCAGGTATTTCGACAAATTGGTCAACGTCAAGACATACCTTCATGCAAACTAATCATCAAGAAACAAAATTCACACCAACGACAATATTGTCTTCCAACAGCATCTAAAGTTGCAGCATTTATTGCAGATAATGAAGGTTTAGAAAATTTGAATGGTAGGGATATTGTAGTTCAAGGTGTCAATGGACATCTTACAAATATTCAAGACATTTCTGGCTATTACGATCCTTTACAATATCCTTTTCTCTTGCCATATGGTACATATGGATGGGATATAAATAGTCGCAATGTAGATAGAACTCGATTGACATGCTTAGACTACAATGCCTTCATCCTACAGGTTAGAAATAAAAAATTACACTAAATTTATATGAATATTGAAATCATAAATTATATTTTAAACATATATATATATATATATATATATATATATATATATATATATATATATATATATATATATATATATATATTACTAATCTCATTGTTCAAATAAACATCTATATCAGATACGAACAAATTTTGCATCGTCATTGCTTCGCGGAGGACCCTTACTGCAACAATATATGGTTGATAAATATGTGAAAATTGAGACGCAGAGACTAAGGTGGATACAAACAAATCAACATAATATTCGATCATAGTTTTATAAAGGACTGCAAGATTTTCTAGATGCTGGTGAAAATAATACAGGTATATTACAATGATTATGAAAATATCACGTTTGACATTATAATTGTTTCAAATTTGACACTAACATCATAGACATGAATTATCACTTCATATGTATAATGACCATATATACTGTAGGAAATATTGGTCGTCGGATTGTGCTTCCTTCATCCTTCACCAGTAGTCCACGTGACATGTACCAAAGATATCAAGATGTCATGACTCTAGTACAAACATATGGAAAGCCAGATTTAATGTTGACAATGACATGCAATCCACATTTTAATGAAATAAAAGATCAACTACTACCTGGACAACAACCTCAAGACCGTCCTGATTTGATAACATGGGTATTCAGAGCAAAGTTTGAAGAATTTAAAAAAGATATTGTTGAGAAAGGGGTTTTAGGAAAGGTTATCTCATATTCATATGCCATCGAGTTCCAAAAGAGAGGACTGCCTCATGTTCACATGTTGGTTATATTTGAAAACATTGACAAACTACGTACTCCGGATGACTTCGATTCAGTTGTTCGTGCTGAAATACCATCAAGAACTGAGGAACCCAATCTTTTTGAAGCAGTTACCAACCACATGATACATGGATCGTGTGGATTATTCAATCCTAATAGTCCATGCATGTCAGATGGTATTTGTAAAAAGAAATTTCCCAAACCATTTGCGCCATAAACTACTCGAGGAAATGATTCATACCCTGTATATCAGAGACGTGAAGGACCTCCGGTTATGAGAACCGCTAATGGTCATGTAATGATTGATAATGGTTGGGTAGTTCCATATAATTCTTGGCTCTTGATGAAGTACGATTGCCATATAAATGTTGAAGTATGCGGTGGGATAAAATGTGTGAAATATATATATATATATATATATATATATAAATATATTCATAAAGGACCTGATAGAGTCGCATTGGAATTACGTAATGTTCATAACTCTGATGAAGTACAACAATACATAGATGGAAGATGGATTTGTGCACGTGAGGCATTATGGAGACTTTATTCCTATGAGCTTAGTAGGATGTATCCATAAGTAATCAGACTGCAAATACATTTATCAAATCAGCAGAACATTAGTTTCAATTCACAACAATATGTAAGTTATATACTTGCAAATGATGTAACTCAATGACTATGCTCACAGAGTTCTTCAAAATTAATTGTTCTCCAGCGCTGAGGGGGAAATATTTGTATCATGAATTCCCACAACATTATAGGTGGATACAAAATCAAAGGAAATGGGTTCAAAGAACTGGATATAATAAGGTTGTAGGAAGGATATATGTCGTGTTACCATCTCAAGGTGAAAGGTTCTATCTACGTATTCTTTTAAATCATATTAGAGGTCCGACGTCTTTTGAAGAACTAATGACCATCAATGACATCATGTGTCCAACATTCAAAGAGGCGGTTGAACGTCGAGGACTACTTCAACATGATGATTATGTTCGTCAATGTATGAAAGAAGTGTGTTCTATAAAAATTCCATCATCATTACGAAGATTAATTGTCTCCAAATTGGTCTTTTGTCAGCCGACACGAGTTCGAGAGCTTTGGAATGAATTTCATCCATACATGTCTCAGGAGTACGGTCGATCGACTTCATCAAATGATTATTTCATCACAAATAAATTGTTGCTTGAAATACGCAGATTATTACATCAGTACAATAAGAAGTTCGAAGATTTTGACTTGCCACCAATAAGTGTAGAGTTTTTTGATGACTTGCCACTTCCTAGGATAATTGAAGATGAGCATTCTATTCAAGTCTCAGATGAAGATTTAAGATCTATCCAGTTTTTGAATTCTGAACAAAGGTTGGCCTCAGACTCTATCGTTGGATGTATTATGTGCAATCTGTAAGGCCTGGGATTATTTGATTTAATCAGAACTTATTTAATTTTAATCCTAGTATATTTAATTTGGGAATATTTAGAGTTTTAATTTAAATTCTAATATTCTTAAATTATTTAAGATTGAAATTGAATTAAAAAGAGGGCTGAGGATGGAATTGCAATTTGTGAAGTTTCTAGGGGCTAAATTGCAAATAAGCTGAATTTATCCAAATTTTTAAGGATTATTCAGCATGTATACGTGTGAAACTCATAGTCAATTCAGAAAAATGGAGCAGAAGCCAATACCTTCTATTTTCATTTGATTTTCTTGAATTTCAAAATCACGTATCTTTTGATCTGATTTTCCGAATTTAATTCCGAATATAGTTCCGGAATCCTTGCAATGAGGGCTTCGATCTGGTGTAAGTCTTTAATTATTTATGCATGTTTTGAAGATTGAAATATGGTAGAGATCATAATTTAATTCTATGCATGTATTCTTCAGCTTTTATACATTCTGATGTTGAAACCGGATCGAGGATTGATTGTTGTATGAACTTGTGATTATTCCAGCATGTATTTTGAATTATATAGCAAATGGTATTGTTGAGTTTGATGGCTTGTTAATGATATGAATTTATTCGAAGTTGATATTGGTTTTGATATTATGTCGGTTATCGATTTTCAATCGCCACGTTGTCGGGTTATGATTTGAGACCGTTTTGATAGCCTAGGATTGAGCTGAGATGTTCTTTGAGATGTTGTGATGATTGTAGCATCTGTATTCTTCAATTTCAGATTAGTATTGAAGGCTAACGACTCAAGAACTTTGAATTTGAACTGAAGAAGAAGCGATCAAGGTTTGAAGTCATTTTGGTTGAGGATCAAATGATGTTTTGATCAGATTTTTGAATGCTAGAAGTGAATGTAGTTTGATATAAATGTTTTGATGTTATGTTTCAGATTTGAAGTACTTCAAGAACCGAAAATAAAAGTAAAGGTATAAGACAACATCGAATGTCAGGAATTTGAAACTCGAGAATGACGCTTCTTGAGTTATTCCGCCAAATCACATACTTGTTTATCGTTTTAAGATTGATGTTGTCGATCCATCACAGGTAGTGGATCGTTATTTGATATGAGATGATATGTGATATAGATTTGATTCTTGCCAAGGTTTGATGAACCTTATTTTCGAGTCAGATGTGACTACGATAGATGGATATCAATGTCAAGATCGGATACGAATCTTGATGGCAATGACGTGATATGAATCAATTCTTTTTATATGTATGTGTTTGATTACTCTATTCTCGAGATGAAATGTTTAGAGTCGATATGATTTACGTTAACGCATATATATGTTGGTTATACTGAGATTGTATTCTCATCGGAGTTTATCCGGCTGTTGCTTTGTTTTGTATGTGTGCATTGCAACAGATGGGATAGGAGCTAGTCAGAGACGACCTTGATAGCTCAGAAGAGAGATTTAACAAGTGTGGACTCGAGTTGTAGCTGAAGAATGTGTCCTAGAATGCATCAAACTTAGTAGAAAACTAAAGACTTGAAGCCCACTTTTGACATTTTGTGTAGCTTGTAGTTTCTTGGTTTTTTTTCGTTATCTGTTTGATGTAATAAATGCAAGAATTTATGCTCGAGATTTGATACATGTATATATGCATGTTTTAGAATTGTTAAGCCATGATTTGAGTTGGTTTTTGAAGTGTTTAGATTGGATTTTACAATATTTGACAGCAAAATATTTTCTGTTGTTTTTCTGGGCAGAGAAGCCTCTCGATCGGTTGAACTTCACCGATCGAGCGAGGCCTGTATTTTTCATACAGAAAGTTGAAGATTTGAGCCCGCTCGATCGGCTGAATTTCATCGATCGAGCAAGGCCAAGTTTTGCTCAAACCCGAGACTTTGCATTTCTTGCTCGCTCGATCGGTAGGATTTAATCGATCGAGCGAGGTGCCCTTTAAAAAAATTTAGTTATTGGTTTGAGTATTCTTTTAAGGTATGATTATTTGTTAATTAATTGTTACTTGCCCTAAGATGAGAGTAGCAACCCGAGGTCCCCACAACAGGTGGTATCAGAGCTTAAGTTTCTCGGACTGAGAATAGATGAGCGGGGTAGATCGAGTCCTTTTGATTGCTTTATTTACTGATTGCATGCTCGCATGGTATATGCTTTACTGTTGTCAAATTTTATTATCGCATGATTATGTGAATAAATGGTAAGAGTATGTTGTATAGTTTTCCGATTTACATGCTATCCGAATATCTAAATTGAGTAGTAGCATGTATTGAATGATTATGAATAAGAACTCGATCTCTTGACGACGCATGAAAGTGCTAATCAGAGGAGGGACTGAGACAGAATTGTGTATATAATATATTTAATTTTGCACTAATCTGTTTGATTATCAGATATGCCTCCCCGTCAAGTACCGAATCCCCGACAAACATTGGCAGTGAATCAGCCAGAGTAGACTAATGCTGCACAGACAGTGCCACAGGTACCAGTGACAGCACCTGAACTAGGACAGGGTAGCACTTCTGCTGATACCATGAGTGCAACTGCAACACCCATGGAAACACTATTGAAACAATTTCAGTCCTTTAAACTGCCAACATTACAAGGAACTGAGAATGTTTTTGATTGTGAGAATTGGCTAGAGGATATCGAGCAGTTTTTTGAATCCCTTGATTATACAGAAGACCGACAAGTCAGACTTGTGATTCATCAACTACATAGCCTTTCAAAGAGTTGGTGGATAGTGACGAAAAAGCGTTTGAAAACCGAGGTACAGTGATCACATGGTCTGTATTTAAAACTGCTTTCTATTAATGGTTCTTTCCTGTTTCTTATCGCAAGGACAAGGGAGCAGAATTTGCAAGTTTGCAACAAGGGCAATTAAATATTGAAGAATATGTTGCAAAGTTCACTAGTCTATTGAAGTTCGCTCCGCATATTGCTGCAAGTGATGAAGCTCAAGCTGATCAATTTATAAACGGGCTGAATCCAGAAGTGTTCACTCTAGTGAATGCGGGACGACCAAATAACTTTGCCGATGCTCTTAATCATGCAAAAGGAGCTGAAGCAGGTATACTGAGGCAACGAGGAGTACAGTTTGTGTCAAAGCCGGTGAAACAACCGCAAGTGCAGCCACAAATTCCACCACCACCTCGATTTGATGCTGGAGGTAGCGGTAGTGGTAGAAAAATTTCTTTAAACAAAAAAGGAAACAGTTTAAACGATCAGGTATTAGCTCTTCTAGTTCGAGTGGAGCCAGACAGTCTAGAGTTGGACAGAGATCTGATGTTTACTGTACCAAGTGTGGGGGTCGTCACACGAGTGAGCAATGTCGAGGAGTGTTTGGAAGCTGTCATATTTGCAATCAGACAGGTCATTTTGCATGAGTTTGCCCACAGCGTGGTTCTGGAAGTGCACAGGGTCCAGGATCGTCTAGACCAATAGCACAAGCTGGGAGACAAGGATCCTTTGTGCATTCATTTCAACCACAACCAGCAGCACAGGGTAGAGCAGGAGGAGGAGATCAGACAGTGAATCAACCTCCAATACAACAAGCTCGAGTGTTTGCACTGACTGAAGAGCAAGCACAAGCTGCACCTGATGATGTGATTGCAGGTAACTGCTATATTTATGGTTATCCTGCTTATGTGTTATTTGATACTGGTGCATTACACATATTTATATCTGAGCAATTTGTTGCATTACATGAATTTCATGTTGAACCCTTAGCTACTGTAGTGTCTATTTCATCACCTTTGGGAAGAGGTATTATATTAGTGAAGTCTGTAAGAAATTGTACATTGCAGTTTGATGATCATGAGATTGAAATGGATTGTGTTGTGCTTGGTTTGTCTGATTTTGATTGTATTACCGGCATAGACACGTTAACCAAGTAAATGGCTATAGTTGATTTCTTTTCAAAAAATTGTGAGGTTCAGACCAGAGATGGCTGACGAGTGGAAGTTCTATGGTAAGGGTTCACAAGCCAGAATTCCTTTGATATCTGTTCTTTCTATGACTAATTTATTGCAAAAAGAGGTAGAAGGATTTCTGATTTACGCAGTTGATGTACTTAAAGCTAGCCCAAAATTGGCTGATTTACCAGTGGTTAGTGTGTTCGCTGATGTTTTCCCTAACGAGATTCCAAGATTGCCTCCGTTTTGAGAGGAAGACTTCAGTATAGAATTGATGTCAGGTACACAATCGATATCTAAAGCACCTTACCGTATGACACCAATTGAATTGAAAGAAATGAAAGAACAACTTGAAGTTATTTTAGCCAAAGGATACATTACACCGAGTGTCTCTCCTTGGGGCGCTCCGGTTTTGTTTGTTAGAAAAAAGGACGGATCAATGAGATTATGTATTGACTACCGGCAATTGAATAAAGTAACGGTAAAGAATCGATATCCTTTACCTCGTATAGATGACATATTTGATCAATTTCAAGGTTCTTCAGTATATTCGAAGATTGATTTACGATCTGGTTATCATCAACTAAGGGTAAGAGATGAGGATATCCCTAAGACAGCCTTTAGAACCAGGTATGGCCATTACGAATTCATAGTCATGCCTTTTGGTCTAACAAATGCACCAACAGTATTTATGGGATTGATGAATAGAGTATTTCAAAAGTATCTAGATGACTTTGTGATTATTTTTATCGATGATATTTTGATTTACTCTAAGAATCCGTGTGATAATGCTGAACACCTCAGAACTGTGTTGAGAACTTTACGAGAAGAGAAATTGTATGCCAAGTTGTCAAAATGTGAATTTTGGTTGCAAAAAGTCATTTTTCTTGGCCATATTATTTCAGGAGATGGTATTTCAGTTGATCCATGCAAAGTTGAAGCAGTGATCAGTTGGCAGAGACCGACATCTGTGCCAGAAATTCAAAGTTTTATGGGCTTAGCAGGTTATTACCGTCGATTTATCAAAGCTTTCTTGTCTATTGAAAAGCCTATTACTCAGCTCACACAGAAGAATGCACCGTTTGTTTGGTATGAAGCTTGTGAAGTTAGTTTTCTTGAGCTAAAGAAAATATTGACTACAACACCAATCTTGACAATCCGTTCAGGTACTGGTGATTTTGTTGTGTATTATGATGCTTCTCACCAAGGTTTGGATTGTGTTTTGATGCAGAAAGGATATGTTGTTTGTAGTGACCCTTACCGAGATCACCTACTAATCAGAAACTTAGGCATGCAATTAACTTAATTAAATAGTAAACCAGAATTAAACTGCGGAAGCAATAACAATATTGAATCCCAAGAAAAATAATCTGTAAATACCCAAATAATTATACAACCAAATCGAATACTATATCAACCCAATACAATAAAATAAAACCCTAGGCGAAGCTCGAGCTGGCCAATCCACTGCCTAGCCCCTCTTGGATCCACCCGCCTCATCCAAACGCAAACCTGCCCCATGGAATAAGGTGTCCAGATACACAAAGTACGAGACGTGAGAATAAAACGCTCAGCACGAGAGTATGAGTATACATGCATGCAAGTGTACCTCCTACAGACTAGAGGCCAAGAATCAGATAACAAGACAGACCGGGCCCTGGTATGTAGCACGCTGTGCCGTTGCTTCAGGAGGTGGCTCACATACCGAAAACCTGTGGATACTCCGGACCCAAATCGATGGAAGTCCATCCACTAACAGGATAGGGTAAAACCCTACTACCAGACATCTCAAAAGAGATAGATCAATATACAAATATATGCAGCATATAATCATGTCATATAAATCATACAGTCACATAATACATGCATACTCAGTTAGGATATCTCGAACAGTACTTTCGTACCTTAAGTACTAGGCAAGCTCTACCAGCTCTAGGTCCACGCCTATAATCCGCACTACACTGCCAAATGATAATAATATCATTATAGTGCTCTAAAAGCCTTAACTAAGCTATTGCATACTCCTAAATATTTTTAGGAAACAAAAGCTATACCTGTGTCCGTCGTCAGCCCTTTGCTGTCGCTTGCCTCAAAACTAGGCCACAGCTCTGCTACAACGCCTGGATCACTACGCCACTTCCGGATTCCCAATGGGACGCCTAGAATTCCCTAGATCTAAGCTAGAAGACTAAGGAATCGAGAGAAGAGAGGTGATTGGTGCATCTGAAAATGAATCTCGGCACCTATAATTATAGAAGGAGTTCGGGCCGTCCGAATCCCACTTCGGAGCCTTCGAACACATTTGGGCCGTCCGAACTCGAATTCGGAGTGTCCGAAGTCCCATCAATGCGTGAGCTGTGATGTCATCTTGCTGACATAAGCAATGAAGTAATACTGGACTCCGATCGGGACGTCCGAACCTGCCGACGGAGCGTCCGAACACGTTCGGAGCCTCCGATCCTGGCTTCGGATCGTTCGATCACGTTCGGAGCGTCCGAACTCTGGGTTCCTAATTGCGATTATTTCTCTTAATTACCTCATTTGGTTTCGGGCTACTACATTCTCCCCCACTTAAGATATTTTGTCCTCGAAACAATATGAAGAAACATCTTTTTATTCAAATTAATCGTTTACAGATTTCTCAACATGAATACAACACGACAATAAAATCAAAATAACTCAGGATGTTCTGAACGCATCCTGCTCTCAAGCTCCCAAGTGACTTCTTCAGTGCCTCGGAATTACCACTGAACTAAAACCAGAGGAATGACCTTTTTCCGCAAGACCTTATCCTTACGATCCAGGATACGAATAGGTCTCTCTACATAAGTCAAATCCGTATCCACCTGAACTTCAGACGACTGCAGAACATGAGACTGATCCGCCACATATCGTCGCAACATAGATACGTGGAACACGTCGTGAATACTAGACAGATACGGTGGCAAGGCTAGACGATAGGCCAGATCGCCAATGCTCTCTAAGATCTCAAACGAACCGATAAATCTGGGAGATAACTTGCCCTTGAGGCCAAATTTGAGAATCCTACGGAAAGGTGAAACTCTCAGACACACTTTCTCCCCAACATCAAACTCCAAAGGTCTATGATTAGTATTAGCATAGCTGTTCTGACGATCCTGTGCAGTCTTAATTCGTTTCTTGATCTGATCAACAACATCTGTTGTCTGCTGGACTAACTCCGGTCCCTCAGCCTGTCTCTCCCCCACTTCTTCCCAGAAGAGTGGAGTACGACAACGTCACCCGTACAATGCCTCAAAAGGTGACATCCCAATGCTACTATGATAGTTGTTTTTGTACGCGAACTCAATCAATGGCAAATGATCCTGCCAGGCTGAACCAAAATCCATAGTGCACGCTCGAAGCATATCCTCCAAAGTACGGATAGTACGCTCTGATTGTCCATCTGTCTCCGGATGATAGGCAGTACTCAAACTGAGAGTAGTGCCCATCGCACGCTGAACACTCCCCCAGAACCTAGAAGTAAACCTGGGGTCTCGATCGCTGACAATGCTCACAGGCACTCCATGAAGTCGAACGATCTCCTGAATGTACAACCGAGCCATACGATCCATAGAGTACTCTCGGCTATAGGCAATGAAATGCGCTAACTTGGTAATTCGGTCCACCACAACCCAGATAGCATCACAATTCCTCGAGGATACCGGCAAATGGGTCACAAAATCCATCGTGATAAGCTCCAATTTCCACTCAGGAATAGGCAGACTGTGAAGCAAACCTCCAGGTCGTCGGTGTTCTGCCTTGACCTGCTAACAAACAAGGCATTTTGAAACATACTGATACACGCTGCGTTTCATCCCCTTCCACCAAAACCGAGTACGTAGATCCTTGTACATCTTGTTGCTCCCCGAATGAATACTCAACTTAGTGTGATGTGCCTGAGAGAAGATCTCCTCTCGCAACACTTCATCCTCCGGAATCACAAGACTACCAGAAAAACACAGAAACCCATCTGACTAATAGTGAAATCCAGATGTACTACCCTCGTTGGCTAGACGAGCCAAACGTTGGGTCTTCGAATCAGACATCTGAGCATCTCGAATTCGCGAATACAAAGCTGGCTCAAATAATATCGCAAACATCTGGATACTCTGCATACCTTTCTTGTTCTTGAAGGTATATCCGGAATAACAACAATCCTCGATCGCACGAGATATCGTACAAGTCTGAAGTGCGGATAATCGCACCTTGCGACTCAAGGCATCAGCAGTGACATTAGCAGCTCCCAGATGGTACTTGATCTCGCAATCATAGTCCTTAAGCAAGTCCATCCAACGTCTATGCATCATGTTCAACTCCTCCTGAGTGAACAAATACTTGAGACTCTTGTGGTCGGTGAAGATCTCAAATTTCTCGCCATACAGATAATGAAGCCAGATCTTCAAAGCGAACACAATAACTGGAAACTCCAAATCATGAACTGGATAATTGTCTTCGTGTAACTTCAACTGTCTAGAAGCATATGTGATCACATGTCCATTCTAAGTCAGAACAAAACCTAACCCCTGAAGAAAATCATCTGTGTACACCACATACCCTCCAGAACCCGATGGTAATGCCAATATTGGCACAGAAGTCAACCGCCGTCGAAGCTCACAAAAATTATCCTCGCACTCTGAGGACCACTCGAAATCAACACCCTTGCGGGTAAGCTGCGTCAATGGTCGAGCTAGCTGTGAGAAGTTCAAAATGAAGCGACGATAATATCCTGCTAGACCCAGAAATCTACGGATCTCAGCAACCGTTGTCGGACGCGACCAATTAAGCACAGCCTCAATTTTGCTCGGATCAACAGAAATCCCCTCCCTGGATATAATATGGCCAAGAAAGACCACTCGATCCATCCAGAATTCACACTTACTTAGCTTGGCGTACAACTGCTCATCCCGAAGAGTCTGCAGTACCAACCGCAAGTGAGAAACATGCTCGTCCGCATCGCGAGAATACATCAGAATGTCGTTGATGAAAACCACTACCAACTTATCCAAAAACTCCCTGAAGACGCGGTTCATCAGATCCATAAATATAGCCAACACATTAGTCAAACCAAAAGGCATCACTAGAAACTCGTAATGCCCATAGCGAGTACGGAATGCAGTCTTGGCTATGTCTTGGTCTCAGACTCTCATCTGATGATACCCAGATCTCAAGTCAATCTTGGAGTAAACCGAAGTACCCTGTAGCTGATCAAACAAGTCAACAATACGAGTCAAAGGATACTTGTTCTTCACAGTAACTCGATTCAGCTGTCGATAGTCAATGCACAGCCGCATAGACCCATCCTTCTTCTTCAGAAAGAGAATAGGAGCTCCCCAAGGAGATACACTAGGACAAATGTACCCCTTGTCCAAAAGATCTTGTAACTGATTCTTCAACTCTCGCATCTTTGACGGAGCCAGACGATACAGTGCTCGAGAAATAGGTGAAGTACCCGGCATCAACTCTATGCCAAACTCGACTTCCATAGTAGGAGGAAAACCCGGAATCTCATCATGAAATACATCTGGAAATTCATTCACAACCGGAAAACTCTTTATCCCAACGCTCTCAGCGGACAAATCAACTGCATAGATGAGGTAACCTTTCCTGCCAGACTCTAAAGCTCGACAGGCTCTCAAAGCTAATACCAACGGCATTGGGGGTCGCGCTCCCTCACCATAGAAAAAGCAGCTATCACTTCCATTCGGATGAAAGCGTACTAATCTATGATAGCAGTCCACTGAAACTCGATAGGCAGTCAACAGGTCTATCCCCAGAATACAATCAAAGTCATCCATCACAAGAGCCATGAGATTCACTATCAAAATGTTCCCTTCGAACTCTAAAGGGCAACCCATCACTAGACGCTTAGCAAAAGCAGATTGACCCGTTGGAGTAGAAACAGAAACTACTACGTCTAGTGCAATGCATAGTAACTTATGCCTCTTAACAAAACGTGCAGAAATGAAGAAATGAGATGCACCAGTGTCAATAAGTACAAGAGCAGGTATTCCATATAACAGAAATATACATGCAATGACCTTCTCATTCTCCTCCACTGCCTGATCGTGCCTCAAGGAAAACACCTGGCCAAAAGTCCGCGGCTTCAAATGAGAGCTCCCAGCAGACTGTCCCTACGACCTCTGCTGAACGGTAGCCTGAGAACCCGATCCTGAACCTGAACCTGAACCGCCTCCTCCAGCTACTGGACAATCCCTCCGGAGATGACCGACCTCTCTACAACGGAAACATGCTCGAGAAGCTTTACGGCATTTGTTTGTCGGATGGTTCTTCCCAAAACAATGGTCGCATTTCTCCTTCTTCCCAAAACGAACAACACCACCGGAACCCGAGGAAGAAGAAGTAGATCCGAACTTCTTAAAAGATTGAGCACGGGGACCCAAAGAACTCGCAGGCCTAGACTGAGAGAAAGACCTGTTACGCCGAATGCTATCCTCCGTCTGGTGTCAACGGCTCACCAAACCCTCATAGGTCATATCATCACCAACCACCACCCTGTCATGAATCTCTGGGTTAAGACCCTAAAGGAACAGATTGTACCTCATCTCAGAGCTGTCAGTAATCTCGGGGCAATAGGATAACAGATCAAAGAACTTCTGCTGATACTCGTCAATCATCATAGATCCCTGACGTAAACTCAATAACTCACCCGCCTTCGCCTGACGGAGTGCAGGAGGAAAGTACAACTTCTGAAAAGCTGTGCGGAACTCATCCCAAGTAGCAACTCCTCTCGCCGCAAGGAATGGTGCAGAAGTGAATCTCCACCACTTTTGGGCTCGCCCATCCAGAAGATAACCAAGAGTATCCATCTTCTGCTCCTCAGTACAATGAAATGTCTAAAAACAAGCCTCCATGCAATCTAGCCAATTCTTCGCATCCTCCTGAGTTTCACCTCCGACCAAGGGTTTAGGACCCATCTGTAAGAACCGGCGCACACTGAAACGGTTCTCATCATGACAACGATGATGGAATTCCCGACGATTCTCCGGATCACCATCGCCCCAACGTCCTCCTATACTGCCATGGGCTACTCTGATCATCGCGATCCACCATCTACAAAATTACCTCACGGTTATCTTATGCAGAATCTAAATCCCAAGAATACTATGCATGCTCTGATACCATAAATATAGTGACCCTTACCGAGATCACCTACTAATCAAAAACTTAGGCATGCAATTAACTTAATTAAACAGTAAACCAGAATTAAACTGCGGAAGAAATAAAAATATTCAATCCCAAGAAAAGGAATCTGTAAATACCCAAATAATTATACAACCAAATCGAATACTTTATCAACCCAATACAATAAAATAAAAAACTAGGCAAAGTTTCAGCTGGCCAATCCACTGCCTAGCCCCTCTTGGATCCACACGCCTCATCCAAATGAAAATCTGCCCCATAAAATAGGGTGTCCAGATACACAAAGTACAAGACAAGAGCATAAAATGCTCAGCACGAGAGTATGAGTATACATGCATGCAAGTGTACCTCCTACTGACTAGAGGCCAAGAATCAGATAACAAGACAGACCGGGCCCTGGTATGTAGCATGCTATGTCTTCTCTTTAGGAGGTGGCTCACATACCAAAAACCAGTGGATACTCCGGACCCAAATCGATGGAAGTCCATCCACTAACAGGATAGGGTAAATCATGTCATATAAATCATGCAGTAACATAATACATGAATACTCAGTCAGGATATCTCGAACAGTACTTTCTTACCTTAAATACTAGGTAAGCTCTACCAGCACTAGGTCCACGCCTATAATTCGCACTACACTGCAAAATAATACTAATATCATTATAGTGCTCTAAATCTTTAACTAAGTTATTGCATACTCCTAAATATTTTTAGGAAGCAAAAGCTATACCTGCATCTGTCTTCAGCCCTTTGCTGTTGCTTGCCTCAAAACTAGGCCCCATCTCCGCTACGACGCCTGGATCGCTACGCCACTTTCGGATTCCCAATAGGACGCCTAGAATTCCCTAGATCTAAGCTAGAAGACTAAGGAATCGAGAGAAGAGAGGTGATTGGTGCATCTGAAAATGAATCTCGGCACCTCTATTTATAGACGGAGTTCGGGCCGTCCGAACCCAACTTCGGAGCCTCCAAACACGTTCGGGCCATCCGAACGTGACTTCGGAGGTTCCAAAGTCCCATCAATGCGTCAGCCGTGACTTCATCTTGCTGTCGTAAGCAATGACGTAATACTGGACTCCAATCGGGCCGTCCGAACCTGACGACGAAGCGTCCAAACATGTTCGGAGCCTCCGATCCTTGCTTCGGATTGTTCGATCACGTTCGGAGCCTCCGATCCTCCTTTTGGAGCGTTCGAACTCTGTCCTAATTGCGATTATTTCTCTTAATTACCTCATTTGGTTTCGGGCTACTACATGAAACCACATGAAGTCATATATCCAATTCATGATCTTGAATTGGCAGCTATCGTCTTTGCATTGAAGATTTGGTGACATTATCTATACGTTGAGAAGTTCAAAATATTTTCTGATCATAAGAGTTTGAAGTATCTGTTTTCACAATTTTAACTGAACATGAGACAAAGAAGATGACTTGATTTATTGAAAGACTTCGATTGTGAAATCAAATATTATCCAGGAAAGTCAAATGCAGAAGCAGATGCCCTAAGTAGGAAGGTATGTGATTTATCCTTGTCTACTATAGGTGTATCTAATTTAATTAAATATTGCTGTATTTTTGGATTAATATTTGAGACAGATAGAAGAGCAATGAGAATTTGTGCTATCAGTGCTGAGCCTGAATTGTTGAATCAAATTAAAGAAGCGCAGAAATCAGACTTAAGTGTTCAGAAGTCGATAGAAATGATCAGATCAGGGTATCAATCCGAGTATAAGGTCAGTAGTGATGATATTTTGTATGTGAATAACCGAATTGTTGTTCCCGATCTTTCATATTTGAGACAGAATATCTTGAACGAAGCCCATTGTAGTCGATTCAGTGTACATCCTGGAGGCAGAAAAATGTATAACAATTTGAAAAATCAGTACTGGTGGAAACAAATGAAATATGATGTGACTGAATTTGTATCAAAATGCCTAAATTGCCAACAGGTGAAGGCTGAGAGGAAGAAACCAGGTGGCTTATTGCAAAGTTCATCTGTTCCTGAAAGGAAATGGGACCACATTTCCATGGATTTTGTGACGAAATTGCCACGATCATCCCGAGGATGCGATGCTATTTGGGTGATCATTGACAGTTTGACAAAATCTGCATGTTTTATTCCATATCTAATGACTTATCGTCATGATTAGATGGCAGATTTATATGTTCGAGAAGTAGTACGATTACATGGTGTGCCAAAGTCGATTGTATCTGATCGAGATCCTAGATTTACTTCGCACTATTGGCATAGCCTACAGCAAGCTTTAGGTACGCTTTTACATTTGAGTACCGCTTATCATCCTCAAACTGACGGACAATCTGAGCGAACTATTCAGACTCTTGAGGATATGCTTAGAGCTGTAATATTGGATTTTGGTTCTACATGGCAAGATTCATTACCTTTGGTGGAGTTCTCTATAACAACAGTTATCAGACTAGTATAGAGATGGCTCCATTCGAAGCACTGTATGGAAAGAAGTGTCGATCACCACTGTATTGGGATGATGTGTTAGAGGTACCTGAATTGGGACCAGATATGATCAGACAGATGACTGAGAAGGTAAAGTTGATTCAGCAGAGAATGAGAACAGCGCAGCATAGACAATCCAGATATGCAAATATTCAACGATGGCCGTTATGTTTTGAACAGGTAGATAGAGTGTTCTTGAAAATTTCACCGTTCAGGGGCACAGTCCGATTTGGCAAGAGAGGAAAGTTATCTCCAAGATTTATTGGGCCGTATGAGATACTCGAGAAGATAGGCAATATTTCTTATTGACTCGCTCTTCCTACATTTTTATCTGGTATCCACAATGTATTTCATGTCTCGATGCTTCGAAAGTATCAACCTGATGAATCTCATATCTTTCAACCTAATGAAGCTGAATTATATGAAACTCTTAGCTACTTTGAACAGCCAATTCAGATACTTGATAGGAAAGAAAAACAACTCCGAAACATGACCATTCCATTGGTGAAGATTCAGTGGAATCGGCATGGAGTTGAAGAGGCTACATGGGAAGTTGAAGAAGAAATTAGGCAGAGATTTCCCTATCTATTCCATTGATAAGAGTTCTTATTCAGTTTTCTGTTATTATTTATTCTTATCTATATACAGACTGCATATCTAGATAGCTTATGAATTCGAGGACGAACTCATGCCTTAGTGGGGGAGAAATGTAAGGCTCGGGATTATTTGATTTAATCAGAACTTATTTAATTTTAATCCGAGTATATTTAATTTTGGAATATTTAGAGTTTTGATTTAAATTCTAATATTCTTAAATTATTTAGGATTTAAATTGAATTAAAAAGAGGGCTGATGACTGAATTGCAATTTGTGAAGTTTCTAGGGGCTAAATTGCAAATAAGCTGAATTTATCCAAATTTTTAAGGATTATTCAGCATGTATACGTGTGAAACTCATATTCAATTCAGAAAAATGGAGCAGAAGCCGAGACCTTCTATTTTCATTTTATTTTCTTGAATTTCAAAATCACGTATCTTTTGATCCGATTGTCCGAATTTAATTCCGAATATAGTTCCGGAATCCTTGCAATCTGGTAGAGATCAGAATTTAATGCTATGCATGTATTCTTCAGCTTTTATACGTTCCGATGTTGAAACCGGATCGAGGATTGATTGTTGTATGAACTTGTGATTATGCCAGCATGTATTTCGACTTATATAGCAAATGGTTATGGTGAGTTTGATGGCTTGTTAATGATATGAATTGATTCGAAGTTGATATTGGTTTTGATATTATGTCGGTTACCGATTTTCAAACGCTACGTTGTCGGGTTATGACTTGAGACCGTTTTGATAGCCTAGGATTGAGCTGAGATGTTCTTTGAGAAGTTGTGATGATTGTAGCATCTGTATTCTTCAATTTCAGATTAGTATTGAAGGCTAACGACTCAAGAACTTTGAATTTTAACCGAAGAAGAAGCGATCAAGGTTTGAAGTCATTTTGGTTGAGGATCAAATGATGTTTTGATCAGATTTTTGAATGTTAGAAGTGAATGAAGTTTGATATGAATTTTTTGATGTTATGTTTCAGATTTGAAGTACTTCAAGAACCGAAAATAAAACAAAAGGTATAAGACAACATCGAATGTCAGGAATTTGAAACTCGAGAATGATGCTTCTTGAGTTATTTCGCCAAATCACATACTTGTTTATCATTTTATGATTGATGTTGTCAATCCATCACAGGTAGTGGATCGTTATTTGATATGAGATGATAGGTGATATGAATTGATTCTTTCCAAGGTTTGATGAACCTTATTTTCGAGTCAGATGTGACTACGATAGATGGATATCCATGTCAAGATCGGATACGAATCTTGATGGCAATGACGTGATATGAATCAATTCTGTTTATATGTATGCGTTTGATTACTCTATTCTCGAGATGAAATATTTAGAGTCGATATGATTTACGTTAACGCATATATATGTTGGTTATACTGAGATGTTATTCTCACCAGAGTTTATCCGGCTGTTGCTTTGTTTTGTATGTGTGCATTGCAACAGATGGGGCAGGAGCTAGTCAGAGATGACCTTGATAGCTCAGGAGCGACATTTAGCAAGTGTGGACTCAGGTTGTAGCTGAAGAATGTGTCTTAGAATGCATCAAACTTAGTAGAAAACTAGAGACTTGAAGCATACTTTTGACATTTTGTGTAGCTTGTAGTTTCTTGGTTTTTTTTTTCGTTATCTGTTTGATCTAATAAATGCATGAATTTATGCTCGAGATTTGATACATGTATATATGCATGTTTTAGAATTGTTAAACCATGATTTGAGTTGGTTTTTGAAGTGTTTAGATTGGATTTTACAATCTTTGACAGCAAAATATTTTCTATTATTTTTCTGGGCAGAGAGGCCGCTCGATCGGTTGAACTTCACCGATCGAGCGAGGTCTGTATTTTTCATACAGAAAGTTGAAGATTTGAGCACGCTCGATCGGCTGAATTTCACCGATCGAGCGAGGCCAAGTTTTTCTCAAACCCAAGACGTTGCATTTCTTGCTCGCTCGATCGGTATGATTTAACCGATCGAGCGAGGTGCTCTTTTAAAAAATAAATTTAGTTCTTGGTTTGAGTATTCTTTTAAGGTATGATAATTTGTTAATTAATTGTTACTTGCCCTAAGATGAGATTAGCAACCTGAAGTCCCCACACAATCAATCAAAACTTTTTTTCATCGATGGTCCAGGAGGAACTGGGAAAACTTTTTATATCGTTCTATATTAGCTCATCCAAGAAAGAATGGTAAAATCGTAATAGCTGTTGCAACTTCTGGAATAGCTGCAACGTTGTTACCAGGTGGAAGAACAGCTCATTCACGTCTTAAAATTCCACTTAGACCAACGGCTAAAGCCCTTTGCACAATTGAGAAGCAAAAAGATACTGCTGATCTAATAAGGCGTTTGTCGGCTATTGTAAAGGATTGGGCCTCTCTGGCCCAATCACTCTTCTCATGGCCTTCTCCCCCCTAGTGGGAGTTTCATGCCCTCCCCAGGACTCGAACTTAGACTTCCAGGCTGCAGTGCACTATGCCGCAAGGAGGTCAGGTATTTCCCAACCCATCTTGCCCATACTTTGTAAGGGAGGCCAAGATTTCTCTCAACCCCACACATACACGTAAATTTTTGTAAGATAGACCAAAACCCAGAGCGCCTCTCAACCCCACACATACACATAAATAAATATAGTCACAATCATCTCACTTTATTCATAAAAATACTTTATTTCTTACATGAATTAGAGACTTAGCATGCATACGTAAATATGACGTAAATATAAATATTAATCGATAATCATGCATATGACTCACACATGAATGATCGGGATGGTGATATAGGAAACAAACCAAAGGATGGGAAAACTAAACCATAATGTAGCGCTTAAGACAAATTGGAGCGATTCGCCCATAAAATATATAACTTGCTCGATGCTTAATCAAAAAGGATTCCGCTTGAAACCACGACTCCATGACACTTAGAACTAAGCCAGAAAATCATCCTTGGGTTTTATTTCCTAAGCGATCATTTTATGAAAATTTAAATTCCGGGCAGCAAGCACTTTGGCTTCAAAAATTCTGCACCTAATCAAATAAAAATCTAGAACTCGACCAAGACTTAACCGAATTAATTCCCGCTTGAACCGGCATATTCCCACCATCTAGGAAAAGTTCCAGACCCGAGACCTTATCAAAATTCTGATTTTAACCTTGCCTTAGATATACATTTCCAGACAGCCCCCAACACTCTTAAAATTCTGCACATGTTTCACTTTCAAACTCAACCAAAACTGTCATAAATCTTCCAATCTTCCAAGTCACTAGTCTAGGTTCAAGAACAACATTTAAGCTCATCTTAACCCCTTAGATACTCCCATAAACCAGCTCAAACTCAGCTCAACAAGGCAACCAAGCCAATCCCCAAAAATCTGGAAAATTCAAAGTTCCTCTAAACCAATTCACAATCTAACTTCAAATCATCCTAACACTACCATGTGAACTACATATCTTCCATGTTAGCTCTAAATCACCATCCAAATCAACACAACAAACACCAAGTGTTCGAACTAAAACATGTATAAAAATCTGGAAATTTAAATCGAACCATAAGCCAACTAAAATCTGAAAATTCGAACACATAGCATGAAGGCAAAAATCTGGAAATTTCGAACTCATGCTTATGATACAATTCTGAAAATTTTGAACATCATGCCAAGGAAAAATCTGGAAATGCTCAACCAACATTCTAGATAAATAGATTGGAAATTCGAACCAACAAAGCATGGAAATAAATCTGAAATTTCGAACAAAGCCATGGAAGTAAATCTGAAATTTTCGAGCAAGCAGCTAAGAAAACCTTCTGCAAATTTCGAACACCAAGCATGTAGTAAAATCTGGAAAATTCGAACATCAAGCGTGAAGAAATCTGGAAAGAATGCTCAACCATATGCTAGAAGATTTCTGGAATTTCGAACATCACATGACCCTCAAGACAACAACAATCGAATGCACAACACATTCTACAAACCATAAAAGCAAAGAACCGATCCCATCTTATGCAAGATCTACAGAAGACTTCCGAAAATTAAATTAATTATAATCATAAATATAAAAGACTGATTCAGGCATGAAAATCCAAGAATTAAACACTTAAAATATTCTGATGTCACGGCGGCGAGTAAAATATTTAAATAACAAGTAGAGCGATTAAAATAATTTAAACAAACTAGACTAACGTTTAAAAGCAATTTAAATAAACACACAAGCGGAAATAAAAACCTTTAAAATGATTTGGACAATTAAAAATGACTTAAATAAATAAGCTAGACATTTAAAATAACTTAAAAGAATTTAAAATAACTAACCTCTAAACTTAAGATATTTAAAATAAATAAGTTGGACACTCAAAAATATTTAAACAAATAAGCTAAACAATTAAAATCGTTTAAAAGAATAAACTAAATAATTAATTAAAATCATTTAAATATGCAATCTTAAACCTTTAAAAATATTAAAATAATTAAATTTCATAATAAAAATCATTTTGACAAATAACCTTAAACAATTAAAAACACTAATTAAATAGTTATTACAATAAAATCATTGAATAAATAATAAAAATATTTTATTATCACATAATTCAAATCAAGAATTTAAATCAATTAACCCTAAAAATAATAATCCTAATATTTATTAAATTTAATGTATGTAATTTAGTAAATTGGATTTTAGGTGCTACAAACATAACAACCAATTTGAAATTCTAAATGCCTATGCCACTTATTAGCATAGCTTTGCTTAATGATCTTGGACCGTGCTCATCCCTTTCTTAGTTATTACCACTCACAACGCTTCTAAGGATATTTAAAATTTTCTTAACCAACAACTCTAGTTCAGCTAACCTTCATGTGGGAAAAATGACTCTTCTCAACTTAGGATGGATTAACCCATTTCTAAAATAACCTAATCCTTGAAAAGAAACATAACCATAAAATCCATTGTTGTTCAGTTCCAAGATACTATCCGATAATATAGAATCCAAATGGGTAACTAAACAGATCTCAATCATCCATTCACCAATTTATACTTTCGTCTGTTGGGCATTCTTAATTCTACCAAAATTTCAATAATAAAGTCACGAAATCTCAAAATTTTGGTTAATCCAATTTGTCAAACAACTTACTTTTCTTCGATGGTATTGCAATTCTTAGTAAAAAATTTCCCAACGGATTCAACCACCTTTCCTAGCTCAGACGCGACAACAAAATAATCCATATTTACTCTGGAAGTCAAAACATACCATGAGCTATTATCCGATTATGGGATTAGATTGTCTCTAAGTACCAAATAATTATTACATATCGCATGAGAACATATCTCAAACCTCTAGTTCAACTCGACAGCAGGTCTGGAAATCCAATAATTCCAAAATCATTATATGGTACCACCTGAATTCATATTTCAAAAACTTAATGTACAATTGGACACCTTTAAGAGTTTGTAACCCGATTGTAAATGCTTTCTCATTTTACCCCCAATACAATAGTATTTCATCGCTACCAAAAATCAACATCTTATCCAGAAAAACTTCCTGAATATTCTATTCATCATTCTGTACACTCAGTTGATGCCTAAGTCAAACTGGGTGACATTCACAAAATCTTGGAATGCAAACGTAAAGTACCCAAAATGCTCTAGGGACAACTCTATTTTCTTATCTAACGACTGATCACCTAACCTATCGATTCCAAACGAGGAATATTCACTCCCGAATATGTTCCAAGGCCTAATCAGATCATTAACACAACCATTCGGATTACCAAAATCGTCTATTCACTCTTAACGATCTAGTTTATAATGAAAAAACACTTTCAACTCATTCACTAACTAGCAGTCTTGCTAGAACTTGATAAAATCGAAGTCATCTTTCCTCGGATCACAATGACAACTTAGGATTTTATCTAGTATTAACACTAAATCCCAACAATCTAAACACTTACTATGCGATTATGAGCCAATTCTCATAAGAAATCAAAATGATAATTGAAAATATAATCCACCGAGTCTTCATCATGATGGATCATGAAAGGAAACAAACATACAAGTAATGCTGCTCAATACAAAATGAAATAGTGTACGCATTAGAAACAAACAAGCTGGGGATAAAAAAAACTAGATAAGTGAAAATAACTCACTCATACTTCAATTCTAGGGGTGAGTGAATAATAATGGGTCCAAGAACAATAAATACGAGCCAACAAGATCATAAATCTGGTGATCACTCATCTATGAGTAATGACATCATGCCCAAAAAATCAAAGCACAATCATGGACAACCAGTGTGACTTCAATCGAGAGAGATCCACACAAGTAAATAATCAGGGAATGGTCCCAAGATATATTCAGATGTAAATCACACAACATAAGTAGATGCTCATTAAAATATAGAGTGAAACTTACTCACATCAACATGTGACTCTAGAACCGGAGAAAAATTTCAACAAGTGTGAAATACGAACAAGGTCTTATTAAAAAGTTCAACCAATGTCAAAGTAGCAGAATACAATGTTGATTGATGTCATACGAATCAATAAATGCACAAAGGATGCACAAAGAGATTTTAGATATTCGAAAGTATATGTTGCAATGGATATGAGCACAAAAGAGAAAAAAGGATAGTTATCGGAATAATAGTTCATATAATCGAAAGGCTCATAGTAACTGATTCACTATTGTCCAAAATCATATTTGTCCCTGTAACAAGAGTAAGACTCAGGCTATCCATTATATAATACAAAGTATGTATCTCATGTCTTCGCATTAGTTTCGATTCATTGTGTTAACTTAAAAAACATACGTCTATAAATTTCTAAAAAACCATTCTCTTAGTTGCATCTGACTAAAATCAATTATAAGATAGTAACATACAATAGTCACACCACAATTAATACCTCACAATGCGCAAGTTAATAATCTTCGACAAACCCCTACTTACTCATTACGATCACTAACGCCACATAGCGTCCACAATGATTTCTACACCTTATCTAATATTGGAAGGAATATTGATACACCAATTCTACTCCATTTGAAGCCAGCATGCTTTTTAAAGATATATAAATAGTAAACTTTAAGCCATTAAAAGAAATCTTAAACAAAACAAACACTGAACTACACATCTAGATAATTTAAACATCTAACTTTGAAAATATTTTAAAATGGATGACATCAAAATATTTAAAGTAGTAATTCAAATACGACTAACATATAAAATTCTTTAAAACTTACAGACTTTGAGTCGAGACTTCCCGAGCTTCTTGCTACCGAAAGTAGGCACAAACCCAAACCAAGACCTTTCTCTGATACCAACTGAAACGATCATAACCTCTACTTTAAATAAAACTTAAATAAAAAATGCGGATTTTTCAAAAAAATATGGCTGAACTTTTTAAATCATTTACAAACCAGCTGTCCCAACCAGCACACAAAAGACTGAACTAAATGAGACAAGAGACTAAACAAGGAAACAATGAGAAATTAAAATGGAAACAGTTCAAGGTTTGCGATTACAAAAATTTAACAAACAAATTATTAACATGCCAATAAAACTGATTTAGAAATTCTTAAATTTATATATAACCAATATACAAAATGAAAGACATCAAAACTATCTGTTTAAATAACATATAAGGAAGACTAGAATAGGTCGGAGGGATGTGTCAATCCCGCATCGCATTCCACTCAAGAGTCAGGCCCCTCGATCTCATCGAAAGTCTAACCTGCACCAAGAAAAGTAGTGAGCTTAAAAGCTCAACAAGTAAACCATGAAGTAGTGAAGGTTTAAAAATACATGCACGATACTTAAAATACTAGTACTTATAATACCTTGAAACTTACTCGGAAAAGTTTTAAAGAAAAAGGATATGAAACTTGGACTGTAAAGAAAGTCGCATGCAATGAACTCACGCCTTTTAACAAAACTCACACTTGAACTTTAATTCAAACTCACGCTTGAACTTTAACTCAAACTCACGCTTGAACTTTAACTTTACACTTGCCTTTAAAAATAAACTTTCATAAGTTTAAATTTAAACTTTCCTCTGTGAATTTTGATCCTCGATTGTGACCCTCTGGTTTGATCGATCAATGGCTAAAGTACTATGCCGGCAAGGACGTCGAGATTTCTCCCGATGCCATATTTCCCCTCTATGACAAGGACACCGAGATTTATCCCAGCCCCACATTGCCCCTCTTGTAAAGGACACCGAGATTTCTCCTGACCCCATATTTCCCCTATATGGCAATGACACCGATATTTCTCCCGGAACCACAATGCCCCTCTATGGGTAAGGGAAACAAGATGCCTCCTAGCCCTTCCGAAAACCTCTGATTTGGCAAGTAAGCTGAGGCATCCCCAGACCGACATTTCCCCTCTATTGTCACAATCAACTCTCCTCATTCAAAACTTTTACTTTAACTCAACTTCCACTTTTACTTTACTCACATCAACACAAACCTTCACTTGAATCGAAAACACAAACGAATATCACAACTTGTTTAAAACTTTACTTAAGTCAAAATATGTGAGCACACACTCGAATATACAACTTCAGGGGATGAAAACCAAGCTTTAAAACAAGAAATAATGATAATTAAGAGGCTGTACCTAGGGTAAACTACCCAACCAAGGCTCCCTTTTTCCTCTAACACGACTTACCTTGAGTGGTCAAACCAAAAATCCCATGACTCAACCTTATCATAACCAAATTGACTGCCGCTTGAACCGACACATTCTACACACTTTAAACTAACCTAAAAACTAGGTTACAGCCTCCAAAACCAAACCAAGAAACCCAAACAAAATGGATTTATGGGCAGCCCCTTGTTGCGTAATTTAGTGCCCGCAAGTGCACGGTGTCAAGTTTTAATATAGAATGAGTAGAGTATCGTTCCCACGAGGATTGAAAATTTATATTCACACTAAATACTGTAATTAAAATAATCTCAACTTTGTTTATAAAATCAAAGTTTAATATTTAATAAACTAAAATAAAAGAAAGAATCCAGAATTTCAAAGATGGCTTTGGGTACACGATCTGAGACGGGTTCAAGATACAAGATATCACTCGATTTTTATTCATTCAAATCATATCAATTGATTATATCATCTATTCCAATTTATAGGCCAAGAACCCTTAATTGTTATTTACTGCCTCTCCCGAGTACCGAGTAAATGTTATTATTCTAATGCTAATTTCGATATCCCTATCAGAAATCAAACAACAAAATAATTTAATCAAGTTCTATGGTTCTCTTTCAATGACCTCAAAGGAACTTGTAGGCCTCCCGACCTCTACAAAAATTCTAGTTTGTGTTTTTCTATGATCCTATTCAAAATCTCCTCTCCCGAGTGCCATATTTAAAATAAATATAACAATTCAATTAGTGATCAAGTAATTGAAAGACAATAAAAATAGGAATACACAAATAAATTGTTATGAACAAATCATATTAGGCAAAATAATATTCAAAACATGAAACTCCAATCAAGATCCATCAATCTCTAGAAACAACCAATAATTTTATAATGAAATAATTAAACATAGACATTATTCAAAATCTCATCATAAATCAAGGCAGATAATAAAAGTCACAGATTAGAAATGATTCTCCGTCCCAAGATGAATTTCCTCTGAGTTGTGATTCGATTATCCCTTGCCTTCCGCTCCCACGTCTCAAATTCATGTCCCAAGCCTACTTGAATGCTTAGTTGTGTGTGGTTCTGTTGTTTGGGTGCCGCTTCTTCTCCTCTCAAGTCTCTCAAATTTGTGCGTGTGATTCCCCTCTAAAAAGTAGGCGGCTCCTCCTACTAATTGTGCCTAAATATCTCCTTTTATATGCCCCTAAAATCATCCAAAAAAAGCCCAAAGAAACCCAAAGTTTCCTTCCAAAAAAATCACAAAATCTGACTTCGCGACGGCGCGCCCGCCCCTATAGTCTCGCGCGCCCGCGCATGGCTCTCGGGTATGAAATTCCGCAGCGCGCAAAAATTTGAAAAAAATCATATCTCACAATAAAACCGTCGGATTGAGCTGAAATTTTGACAGTAGTTTCAAAACATCTCAAAATTTTTTCTGAACGATGGAAATTGGATTCAGCTGAATCAAACATTCCCTGTAATTTTCTGATGTTTTTGCTCCATATTTCATCTTTCCGCTTCTTCTTGCTACTTTTCCTCCAATCTTTGCATCTCACAAAAACAACAACCAATATGCATAAAATCCACTCGATACATCACAAAAGCCAAGTCAAACCATATATAAATTAAGTGCATAAATTGCACTTATCAAATCCCCCAAAACTTAAACTTTTTCTAGTCCCGAGCAAAACTATAATATGTAATGTAATCGGCCTCCGAATTTGATATTTCAAGATTCAATCTACATGTAGGCTAATTTTCTCAAAAGTTCTCGTGTGTGTTTGATTTGACAATTTTGTCTATCCTCCTCGCTTTCGATACACTAGTGCAACAAGTTTGTTTCATAGATTCATCAATTATGTTCTCTAGTTTCAAAACACTCTCCACCAAGTTCAACTTCTACTCACTAAGATCAAAATGACTTTTCAATTTATATCATAGTTTTTCATAAAATCGCCGGATTTTGCACATGGTTTTTTTTATTTTACCCCAATAATTACCCGCAAACTTAGCTATAACTAAAGATAGGATTCGAATTTCAATCCCCTTGTCTATAGTCCGGATGGATCATCAACCCCATTTAATCCGCAAACATAGCCATGGATTGGTGATTATGATTTCAATCCCTTTCCAGGCCCGGATGGAGTTGTTAAAAAAAATTATTTATGTTGCTTTGGAAACTTTTTAGCTTTTAATAAAAAAATTTTATTTTCTAAATCATTTCTTAGCTTGTATAAGTCTAGCTCGCTTTCAAGTATAAATCACCAAAGTTAAGAATCGAATCATTTAATACACACACAAAATCACATAGCTTCTCTAATCACTAGGGTATAAACAATCAAGACATAGTGCATATGTGTGAGAACTCAAGATTAAATATAGCTAACACAAGCTTTTTAGCACAAAAATTATTTTCATCATAGGCCAACACAATTACAAAATTATGCCTTTAACTCAAACTATCTCAACAAAAATTTTCAAAATTTTCTAACTTCACAAATCCCCCCAAATTTAAATTGTGCATTGTCCTCAATGTAAAATAAACAAATTAAATTTCAAAGGAATGAACATACCTGTGAAAACGACCATCAGTAGTCATCATCCTTTTAATCTTCATTTGCAGCGCATTAGGGTATAGTAGGGGTAACACCACCAAACTTCATCTCCACACATCCTATAAAAAAATGACAATGGACAAAAAATTAAAAAATAAATACATAAAAATCAACTAAAAAATTAAATAAATAATACTAAAACTCTAGGGTTGCCTCCCAAGAAGCGCTTAGTTTATAGTCATCAGCCCGACTGCGTCTGCTCTTTCAAAACTTTAAGATCTGTGAATAAACTGCAGACATAGACAAAAGAAAATAAATTAATCCAAAAAATAATGATAATAATAAATAAACAATAAAAATAATAATTCTAAATCAAAATCAAGATCACTTGGTAACAGTATTAGTGCACAATAAATTGAATAAATCCCCAGCAACAGCGCCAAAAACTTGTTGCGTAATTTTGTGCCCGCAAGTGCACGATGTCAAGTTTTAATATAAAATGAGTATAGTATCGTTCCCACGAGGATTGAAAATTTATATTCACGCTAAATACTGTAATTAAAATAATCTCAACTTTGTTTAGAAAAATCAAAGTTTAAAATTTAATAAAATAAAATAAGAGAAAAAATCCAGAATTTCAAAGATGTCTTTGGGTACACGATCTGAGATGAGTTCTAGATACAAGATATCACTCGGTTTCATTCATGCAAATCATATCAATTGATTATATCATCTATTCCAATTTATAGGACAAGAGCCCTTAATTGTTATTTACTGCCTCTCCCGAGTGCCGAGTAAATGTTATTATTCTAATGCTAATTTCGATATCCCTATCAGAAATCAAACAACAAAATAATTTAATCAAGTTATATGGTTCTCTTTCAATGACCTCAAACGAACTTATAGGCCTTCCGACCTCTACAAAAATCCTAGGTTGTGTTTTCCTATGATCCTATTCAAAATCTCCTCTCCGGAGTGTCAGATTTCAAATAAATATAACAATTCAATTAGTGATCAAGTAATTGAAAGACAATCAAAATAGGAATACACAAATAAATGGTAAAGAACAAATAATATTAGGCAAAATAATATACAAAACATAAAACTCCAATCAAGATCCATCAATCTCTAGAAACAACCAATAATTTTATAATGAAATAATTAAACACATAGACATATTCAAAAATCTTAACATAAATCAAGGCAGATAATAAAAATCACAGTTTAGAGATGATTCTCCGTCCCAAGATGAATTTCCTCTGTCTTGTGATTCGATTATCCCTTGTCTTCCGCTTCCACGTCTTAAATTCGTGTCCCAAGCCTACTTGAATGCTTAGTTGTGTGTGGTTCTGATGTTTGGGTGCTGCTGCTTCTCCTCTCAAGTCTCTCAAATTTGTGTGTGTGGTTCCCCTCTAAAAAGTAAGCGGCTCCTCCTTCTAATTGTGCCTAAATATCTCCTTTTATATGCCCCTAAAATCGTACAAAAAAATCCCAAAGAAAACCCAAAGTTTCCTTCCAAAAAATATCACAAAATCTGACTTCGCGACGCCGCACCCGCGCATGGCTCTCGGGTATGAAATTCCGCAGCGCGCAAAATTTTTTCAAAAATTCATATCTCACAATATAACCGTCGGATTGAGCTGAAATTTTGACAGAAGTTTCAAAACATCTCAAACTTTATTATGAACTGTGAAGATTGGATTTAGGAGAATAAAAAATTCCCAGTTATTTTCTGAAGTTTCTCCTCCATATTTCATCTTTCCGCTTCTTTTTGCTACTTTTCCTCCAATCCTTGCATCTCACTAAAAAAACTAATACGCATAAAATCGAATCTATACATCGTAGACGCCAAGTCAAACCATATATTAATTAAATGCATAAATTGCACTTATCAAATCCCCCCAAACTTAGAATTTTGCTAGTTCAATCTACATGTAGACTAATTTTCTCAAGAGTTCTCGTGTGTGTGTGATTTTCTAATTTTCTCTATCCTCCTCGCTTTCGATACACTAGTGCAACAAGTTTGTTTCATAGATTCATCAATTCTGCTCTCTTGTTTCAAAACACTCTCCACCAAGTTCAACTTCTACTCACTAAGATCAAAAGGACTTTCAATTTATATCACAGTTTTTCATAAAATCGCCGGATTTTGCACCCGTTTTTTTTATTTTGCCCCAATTATTACCTGAAAACTTAGCTATAATTAAAGATAGGATTCGGATTTCAATCCCCTTTTCTATAGCCCGGATGGAGCATCAACCCCATTTTATCCGCAAACTTAGCCATGTATTGGTGATTAGGATTTCAATCCCGTTCCAGGCCCGGACGGAGTTGTTAAAAAAATTTATTTATGTTGCTTTGGAAATTTTTTAGCTTTCAATAAAAAAAATTTATTGCCTAAATAATTTCTAAGCTTGTATAAGTCTAGCTCGCTTTCAAGTATAAATTACCAAAGTTAAGAATCGAATCATCCAATCCACTCACAAAATCACAAAGCTTCTTTAATCACTAGAGTCTAAAAAATCAAGACATAGTGCATATGGGTGAGAAATCACACTACAAAAAAAAAAGGCTAAAGACAACGGTTAAAAACCGTTGTTGTAGGGGGTTTTAAACTGTTGTAAAAGGCCCTGTTGTTAAAAGTCACGCTCAAAGACAACGGTTTTTAACCGTTGTCTTTGAAGGAAAAGACAACGGTTTTTCACCGTAGCAAAACCGTTGATTTTTCCTTCAAAGGCAACGGTTAAAAACCGTTGTCTTTGAGCGCGACTTTTATCAAAAGAGTTTTCAACAACAGTTTTAAATCCCCTACAACAACGGTGAAAAACTGTTGTCTTTTTTCGGATAAAAAACAAAAAAAAAATAAAATTTAATATATAATTTTTCAATATTATAAATCATTCAATATACAAAATTAAAAAATAAAATTTAATATACAATTTTCAACATTCTAAAATAATATTTACAACACTCTGAAGAAATTTCATAAAAAACCAAAAAAATAAAAAGCAACGACACTTAAAAAAAAAAGGTAGGGCAATACAACATGGGATTTTATGCTTAGATGCTGTGAAGAAAGTGCTCCTTAACCTGCCAAGTCTCTCCACTCTTTCAGCTTTTCCGGCGTTCTTCGTACTCTTGAGGACACCTGCTCAAATATATATATATAAATATAGAAAGACATCCTATTTTAGTGGTTAATTTATACCCTTCAGTTCCATACAGTAGCCATAAACGCCAAAAATCTAAAACGCCCAGAATTTCGAACTAAAATTCAAGAAACTAACTTTTCATCCAAGTTTCATTATTCAATACCTATATTCACCGGAATACAAAGGATATATATGTTTTATGAGATTGAAATGAAAATATAGACAGAAATGGTTAACTTTTTGCCAATTGTTCGTATACAATCATATCAGTCTACATCAACATGTAAAATAGCTAAGTGTTTGATCAAGAAAATACATAAAATGACCACAAGAGAGCCCCAAAAAAATATACAAAACGGAACCAACAAGGAGCTACGTAAGAAATGTTTTAGCACAAATCTCTCCAACACTGGAAAAGTATTGCAAGGTTCTGCTTTGGGAGACATTTAGCGATGGAGTTCCGAAGATTAAATCAATAAATGAGAAACCTACCCATTACACATTCACACACAAACAGCTATACAAATATATTATACGTAACATAAGGGTTGTGATTGCGATCTAACCTTTCTTTTGAAAGGAATGCAAGAAGAAGAGCAGCATAAGCTTCTACAATCATCTTTTAAGCTTATTTTTCTCCCTGTAATATGGAATCTTCATCCTCATTCATCAAATAAACTTATTTATTATTCAATTTCTAGAATCATTCGAGTACGTTAAACCAACTCCGTTTGCATCTCCCTAAAAGTCAGACTAACTTAGAAGGGTAGTCATAAGGTTATATTTGTTGCAAGGTTATCTCTGCTAAGTTCAAGTACTAATAAAGTTGTGAGATTTCAACTTTCAGCTTTCTTGAAATCTCTTACCTCAGAGCAAATTAAAAAAAAAATATAGCAAACAATTCCACAACGAAAATTAATGATCCATAATATCCCATTAGGTATTAAGATAGCAGAACAAAAATGGTTTTCACACCAAGGACAAACATTTTCCAACTTTATGATCCACAACGCATTAGGACAATAACTAAAATCCAACTGAGTAAATAATGCGAATAAAATCAGAGAATGAATTCCATCCAATTAAATTTCAGAGAAACCTATGAGATAAGTGGAGCCCTCGCCCAAAAAAACTGCTGGATGAAAACCATTTGTGGCTTCTTCCAATTCTTCAATAGAAAACACCCTATAAGCTGGAGCATTTTGTGTCCCCAGTTTTGCTGCTTGAGAAATGATCCCTGAAGCACAGAAAAAGACAAAGGTAACTGAACCCAAACAATCCATGATGAGCTCTCTCTTAAAAATTTGATAACAGCAATATCAAAGGAACATCGTAGCTCCAATAACACAAGTAAATGTCCTTATATTCTAAATATCAATGAAAAACACAAAGAAATGCAAAATATATTTTCTCCTTGACTTACTGGCATTTACTAGAAGTTCAGGGGAAATCCCGGATGGTGGATCATCTTATGCGACCTTAGCTAGAGTACGTTGATCTACTGTCCCCTGTGCGTGTTGTCTTTTACAGAAAAAGAGATACCCAACAGCTAAGAGGGTCAGCACATTAATTCAATACCCCAAATGACACCAAGCAGCAGAGCTATTTCATTCACCGTGGATTACCAAAATTTGAATGCAAAGAGTATCATCACCATGCATTAAACCATGAGCATCAATCATCACTCGTCGTCCGTCCAGTGATATTGTTTATCAAATTAAACTAATCGGATTTTCAAGTTGTTACATTAGTCTAAATGTTTATTGATTGATATAAAAAGATCAGGCGCTATAAAACAAAAACCAAACCAAATCAAAACAAAACAAAACAAAACATGTTTATTGATTGATATAAAAAGATAACAGTGCACGGCATGGATCGTCAGAATCAGAATCAATCAGCTGGAATCTTCGGAGAGGACTAACAGATGTCGAAGCACCAAAACCCCCTTCCCTCTTGGTTGATTTCCAGATACTACCAGAATGTGTAAAAACTTGCCGGCCATGCAGTGAAGGCTTCAAGCCACTACATTTAAATGATCAGGAGGATTTCCAGCAAAATAAAACATAGAAGAAGATTATGAGCATATGAGAGGTAAAGGTGACCATAGAGTCTCGAGCCATTACAATGAAAGTACAAAAAAAAATAAAAGTGAGACAGCCCAGACAGTCACAACAGACAAATGGTATTTTGATGCCAAGAGAATTGCGACAGCTCTAAGGTTATTGCTAGGGTAAATAACGCCAGCAAGCTTAAAAAACAAAGGAAGTTATAGGTCGAGGATAACTAACATAAAAAAAACACATGATGTATCAAGCAATAGCTAAAAGCAATATTCCACAAAACCACTAAAGAATCATGCGCCAAGTCATGTCCTCATTGTTTTCTTTAACTTTCTGATATCCACCCAAGAGCTAGTAAGCAAAATTTTAAAATCAAGCCATTACAATTCCAAAAATGCACAACACGTGGATTCTACTAGCAGGCTCAACAATTCTGCTATTCAATGTTTAGACTTTAGATCATTAAATATTTTTGCAGCTACAAAACAACAAGATTATAGAAATTATTATAATCAACCTAAGAACCCAAAAAGGTCAAAGTCGTACTTTGGAGGCGTCTTAGCCTCGTTTGTGGACTCGAAGCAAATCGCTGTGGAGAATCGGCGATTGATAGGAGAAGGAGTGGGAGTGGGAGAAAGGAAGTTTCTGGAAGCTGAATTACCCAGGCCAGCTGATATCGACTCCGTCTACTTAGCCAAGCTAAAATCTCCACCACCTCCTCCTCTACCGCCTCCGCCAGCGCTGGAATCATCCGGAGTGGAGGTTACTAAATCCAAACCCACGGCGCTCTTCGTGGCCAAAGTGATGGAAAATAAGGAGATTGCGAGCCATAACAAGGAAGAACTCCATCCATGGTCTGCCAAAAAATGAAGGTTTTTGTTAAGAGAAACTTACAACTGAAAATCGAAGCAAACTCGCACAAGAAAGATGAAGAACAGAGCGTCCAGTAGGCCATGGAACAAGACATCGACCAGCTCGATTCCTTTCTCTAAAATTAGGATTATGGCTTAAATCGAAGCTTAAGATGTAAGGAACAAAACACCTCAAGAAATTTGGAATTCCAGTAACAAACGGAAAAGTTATGGTCGCTGCCAGGTCAGGTGTTGAAAATGGAGATAATGACGGGAAAACAAATTGTCGTTCTTTGGAAAAAAAAAAAAACTTAGGGCTCGCAAGTGACGAGAATGAAGCAAAACAGAGAGAGTTTAATTATGTGTGTATGTATATCTAGTATACAAGTTTATAATTTTTTTTAAAAAAAAAATACAAAGACAACGGTATTCTAAAACCGTTGTCTATGAGCGGGTTTTTTAGAACTACGACAACAGTTGATTAAAACCGTTGTCTTAGTCCAAAAACCGTTGTTTTTAACATACATTATACAACGATTTTTAAAAAACCGTTGTCTTTTTTTAAAAAAGAAGACCAACAACAACGGTTTTTATAAAACCGTTGTTAAATGAAAAAAGACAACGGTTTTTCGAAAAACCGTTGTCTATTGAATGTTGTTGTATCCCAAATTTATTGTAATGTCAAGATTAAATATATCTAACACAAGCTTTTTAGCACAAAAATTATTTTCATCATAGGCCAACACAATTACAAAATTATGCCTTTAACTCAAACTAACTCAACAAAAATTTTCAAACTTCGCACACCCTCCCAAACTTAAATTGTGCATTGTCCTCAATGTAAAATAAACAAACTAAATTTCAAAGGAATGCTCGTACCTGTGACAACGACCATCAGTAGTCATCATCCTTTTCATCATCATTTGCAGCGCATTAGGGTATAGTAGGGGTAACACCACCAAAATTCATCTCCACACATCCTATAAAAAAATGGCAAGGGATAAAAATTTAAGAAATAAATACATAAAAATCAACTAAACAAAATAAATAAATAATACTAAAACTCTTGGGTTGCCTCTCAAGCAGCGATTAGTTTATAGTCCTCAGCCCGACTGCGTCTACACTTTTAAAACTTTAAGATCTGTGAATAAACTGCAGACATAGACAAAAGAAAATAAATTAATCCAAAAAATAATGTTAATAATAAATAGACAATAAAAATAATAATTCTAAATCAAAATCAAGATCACTTGGTAACAGTATTAGTGTACAATAAATTGAATCAATCCCCGGCAACTTCGCCAAAATCTTGTTTAAAATTTAATAAACTAAAATAAAAGAAAGAATCCAGAATTTCAAAGATGGCTTTGGGTACACAATCTGAGACGGGTTCTAGATGCAAGATATCACTTGATTTTCATTCATGCAAATCATATCAATTGATTATATCATCTATTCCAATTTATAGGCCAACCCTTAATTGTTATTTACTACCTCTCCCGAGTACCGATTAAATGCTATTATTCTAATGCTAATTTCGATATCCCTATCAGAAATCAAACAACAAAATAATTTAATCAAGTTCTATGGTTCTCTTTCAATGACCTCAAAGGAATTTGTAGGCCTCCCGACCTTTACAAAAATCCTAGGTTGTGTTTTCCTATGATCCTATTCAAATTTTCTTCTCCCGAGTGACAGATTTAAAATAAATATAATAATTCAATTAGTGATCAAGTAATTGAAAGACAATCAAAACAAGAATACACAAATAAATTGTTAAGAACAAATAATATTAGGCAAAATAATATTAAAAACATGAAACTCCAATCAAGATCCATCAATCTCTAGAAACAACCAATAATTTAATAATGAAATAATTAAACACATTGACATATTCAAAAATCTAATCATAAATCAAGGTAGATAATAAAAATCACAGATTAGAAATGATTCTCCGTCCCAAGATGAATTTCCTCTATGTTGTGATTCGATTATCCTTTGCCTTCCGCTCCCACGTCTCAAATTCGTGTCCCAAGTCTACTTGAATACTTAGTTGTGTGTTGTTCTGTTGTTTGGGTGCCGCTTTTTCTCCTCTCAAGTCTCTCAAATTTGTGCATGTGATTCCCCTCTAAAAAGTAGGCGGCTCCTTCTACTAGTTGTGCCTAAGTATCTCCTTTTATATGCCACTAAAATCGTCCAAAAAAATCCCAAAGAAACCCAAAGTTTCCTTCCAAAAAAAATCACAAAATCTGACTTCGCGACGGCGCGCCCGTGCATGGCTCTCGGGTTTGAAATTCCGCAATGCACGATAATTTGCAAAAAATCATATCTCACAATATAACCGTCGGATTGAGCTGAAATTTTGACAGTAGTTTCAAAACATCTCAAACTTTATTATGAACGATGGACATTGGATTCGGATGACTCAAACATTCCCAGTAATTTTCTGATGTTTTTTTATCCATATTTCATCTTTCCGCTTCTTCTTGCTACTTTTCCTCCAATCTTTGCATCTCACAAAAACAACAACCAGTACGCATAAAATCCACTCGATACATCACAAAAGTCAAGTCAAATCATATATAAATTAAGTGCATAAATTGCACTTATCAAATCCCCCAAAACATAGACTTTTGCTAGTCCCGAGCAAAACAATAATATGTAATGTAATCGGCCTCCGAATTTGATATTTCAAGATTCAATCTACATGTAGGATAATTTTCTCAAGAGTTCTCGTGTGTGTGTGATTTGCCAATTTTGTCTATCCTCCTCACTTTCGATACACTAGTGCAACAAGTTTGTTTCATAGATTCATCAATTCTGCTTTCTAGTTTTAAAACACTCTCCACCAAGTTCAACTTCTACTCACTAAGATCAAAATGACTTTTCAATTTATATCATAGTTTTTCATAAAATCGCCGGATTTTGCACCCGTTTTTTTTTTATTTTGCCCCAATAATTACCCGCAAACTTAGCAATAACTAAAGATAGGATTCGAATTTCAATCTCCTTTTCTATAGCCCGGATGGATCATCAGCCCCATTTAATCCGCAAACTTAGCCATGGATTGGTGATTAGGATTTCAATCCCTTTCAAGGCCCGAATGGAGTTGTTAAAATAAATTATTTATGTTGCTTTGGCATCTTTTTAGCTTTCAATAAAAAATTTTATTGCCTAAATCATTTTTAAGCTTGTATAAGTCTAGCTCATTTTCAAGTATAAATCACCAAAGTTAAGAATCGAATCATCCAATACACTCACAAAATCTCAAAGCTTCTCTAATCACTAGGGTCTAAACAATCAAGACTTAGTGCATATGTCTAACAACTCAAGATTAAATATAGCTAACACAAGCTTTTTAGCAAAAAAATTATTTTCATCATAGGCCAACACAATTACAAAATAATTCCTTTAACTCGAACTATCTCAACAAAAATTTTCAAACTTCACAAATCACCCCAAACTTAAATTGTGCATTGTCCTCAATGTAAAATAAACAAATTAAATTTCAAAGGAATGCACGTACCTGTGACAACGACCATCAGTAGTCATCATCCTTTTCATTTTCATTTGCAGCGCATTAGGGTATAGTAGGGGTAACACCACCAAAATTCATCTACACACATCCTATAAAAAAATGACAAGGGACAAAAATTTAAGAAATAAATACATAAAAATCAACTAAACAAAATAAATAAATAATACTAAAACTCTAGGATTGCCTCTCAAGCAGTGCTTAGTTTATAGTCATCAGCCCGACTGCGTCTGCACTTTCAAAACTTTAAGATCTGTGAATAAACTGCACACATAGACAAAAGAAAATAAATTAATCCAAAAAATAATGATAATAATAAATAAACAATAAAAATAATAATTCTAAATCAAAATCAAGATCACTTGGTAACAATATTAGTGCACAATAAATTGAATCAATCCCTAGCAATGGTGCCAAAAACTTGTTGCGTAATTTTGTGCCCACAAGTGCACGAAGTCAAGTTTTAATATATAATGAGTAGAGTATCGTTACCAGGAGGATTGAAAATTTATATTCACACTAAATAATGTAATTAAAATAATCTCAACTTTGTTTAGAAAATCAAAGTTTAAAATTTAATAAACTAAAATAAAAGAAAAAATCCAGAATTTCTAAGATGGCTTTGGGTACACGATCTGAGACATGTTCTAGATACAAAATATCACTCAATTTCATTCATGCAAATCATATCAATTGATTATATCATCTATTCCAATTTATAGGAAAAAAACCCTTAATTGTTATTTACTGTCTCTCCCGAGTGCCGAGTAAATGTTATTATTCTAATGCTAATTTCGATATTCCTATCAGAAATTGAACAACAAAATAATTTAATCAAGTTATATGGTTCTCTTTCAATGACCTCAAAGGAACATGTAGGCCTCTCGACCTCTACAAAAATCCTAGGTTGTGTTTTCCTATGATCCTATTCAAAATCTCCTCTTCCGAGTGTCAGATTTCAAATATATATAACAATTAAATTAGTGATCAAGTAATTGAATGACAATCAAAACAGGAATACACAAATAAATGGTTAAGAACAAATAATATTAGGCAAAATAATATTCAAAACATGAAACTCTAATCAAGATCCATCAATCTCTAGAAACAACCAATAATTTTATAATGAAATAATTAAACACATAGACATATTCAAAAATCTCATCATAAATCAAGGCAGATATAAAAATCATATATTAGAGATGATTCTCCGTCCCAAGATGAATTTTCTCTGTCTTGTTATTCGATTATCCCTTGCCTTCTGCTCCCACGTCTCAAATTCATGTCCCAAGCCTACTTGAATACTTAGTTGTGTGTGGTTCTGTTGTTTGGGTGCTGCTTCTTCTCCTCTCAAGTCTCTCAAAATTGTGCGTGTGGTTCCCCTATAAAAAGTAGGCGGCTCCTCCTTCTAATTGTGCCTAAATATCTCCTTTTATATGCCTCTAAAATCGTACAAAAAAAGCCCAAAGAAAACCCAAAGTTTCCTTCCAAAAAAAAAATAACAAAATCTGGCTTCGCGATGGCGCGCCCGCGCCTATTGTCTCGCACGCCCACGCATGGATCTCGGGTATGAAATTCCGCAGCGCACAAAAATTTTTCAAAAAATCATATCTCACAATATAACCGTCGGATCGAGCTGAAATTTTGACAGTAGATTGTATTTTGGTGACTCAAACATTCCCAGTAATTTTCAAAAGTTTCTGCTCCATATTTCATCTTTCCGCTTCTTTTTGCTACTTTTCCTCCAATCCTTTCATCTTACAAAAACAACAACTAATACGCATAAAATCCACTCGATACATCGTAGACGCCAAGTCAAACCATATATAAATTAAGTTCAAAAATTTCACTTATCAAATCCCCCCAAACATAGAATTTTGCTAGTTCCGAGTAAAACAATAATATGTAATGTAATCGGCCTCCGAATTTGATATTTCAAGATTCAATCTACATGTAGGCTAATTTTCTCAAGAGTTCTCATGTGTGTGTGATTTTCCAATTTTCTCTATCCTCCTCGCTTTCGATACACTAGTGCAACAAGTTTGTTTCATAGATTCATCAATTCTGCTCTCTAGTTTCAAAACACTCTCCACCAAGTTCAACTTCTACTCAATAAGATCAAAAGGACATTTAAATTTATATCACAGTTTTTCATAAAATCGCCGGATTTTGCACCCGGTTTTTTTATTTTGCCCCAATAATTACACGCAAACTTAGCTATAACTAAAGATAGGATTCGGATTTCAATCCCCTTGTCTATAGCCCGAATGGAGCATCAACCCCATTTTATCCGCAAACTTAGTCATGGATTGGTGATTAGGATTTCAATACCGTTCCAGGCCCGGATGGAGTTGTTAAAAAAAATTTATTTATGTTGCATTGGCAACTTTTTAGCTTTCAATAAAAAAATTTTATTTCCTAAATCATTTCTAAGCTTGTATAAGTCTAGCTCGCTTTCAAGTATAAATTACCAAAGTTAAGAATCGAATTATCCAATCCACTCACAAAATCACAAAGCTTCTTTAATCACTAGAGTCTAAACAATCAAGACATAGTGCATATGGGTGAGAACTCAAGATTAAATATAGCTAACACAAGTTTTTAGCACAAAAATTATTTTCATCATAGGACAACATAATTACAAAATTATGCCTTTAACTCAAACTAACTCAACAAAAATTTTGAAAATTTTCAAACTTCACACATCCCCCCAAACTTAAATTGTGCATTGTCCTCAATGTAAAATTAACAAATTAAATTTCAAAGGAATGCTCGTACCTATGACAACGACCATCAGTAGTTGTCATCCTTTTCATTGTCATTTGTAGCGCATTGGGGTATAGTAGGGGTAACACCACCAAACTTCATCTCCACACATCCTATAAAAAAATGACAAGGGACAAAAATTTAAGAAATAAATACATAAAAATCAACTAAACAAAATAAATAAACAATACTAAAACTCTTGGGTTGCCTCCCAAGTGGCGCTTAGTTTATAGTCCTCAGCCCGACTGCGTCTGCACTTTCAAAAATTTAAGATCTGTGAATAAACTGTAGACATAGACAAAAGAAAATAAATTAATCCATAAAATAATGATAATAATAAATAGACAATAAAAATAATAATTCTAAATCAAAATCAAGATCACTTGGTAACAGTATTAGTGCACAATAAATTGAATCAATCCCCGGCAACGGCGCCAAAAACTTGTTTCAAATTTAATAAACTAAAATAAAAGAAAGAATCCAGAATTTCAAAGATGTCTTTGGATACACGATCTGAGACGGGTTCTAGATTCAAGATATCACTCGCTTTTCATTCATGCAAATCATATCAATTGATTATATCATCTATTCCAATTTATAGGCCAAGAACCCTTAATTGTTATTTACTACCTCTCCCGAGTGCCGAGTAAATTTTATTATTATAATGTTAATTTTGATATTCCTATCAGAAATAAAACAACAAAATAATTTAATCAAGTTTTATGGTTTTCTTTCAATGACCTCAAAGGAACTAGTAGGCCTCCCGACCTCTACAAAAATCCTAGGTTGTGTTTTACTATGATCATATTTAAAATCTCCTCCCCCGAGTGCCAGATGTAAAATAAATATAACAATTCAATTAGTGATCAAGTAATTGAAATAAAATCAAAACAGGAATACACAAATAAATTGTTAAGAACAAATAATATTAGGCAAAATAATATTCAAAACATGAAACTCCAATCAAGATTCATCAATCTCTATAAACAACCAATAATTTTATAATTAAATAATAAACACATAGAAATATTCAAAAATCACATCATAAATCAAGGCAGATAATTAAAATCACAGATTACAGTTGATTCACCGTCCCAAGATGAATTTCCTCTGTCTTGTGATTCGATTATCACTTGCGCTCCCATGTCTCAAATTCATGTCCCAAGCCTACTTGAATACTTAGTTGTGTGTGGTTCTGTTGTTTGGGTGCCGCTTCATCTCCTCTCAAGTCTCTCAAATTTGTGCATGTGATTCCCCTCTAAAAAGTAGGCGGCTCGTCCTTCTAATTGTGCCTAAATATCTCCTTTTATATGCCCCTAAAATCGTCCAAAAAAAGCCCAAAGAAAACCCAAAGTTACCTTCCAAAAAAAATCACAAAATTTGACTTCGTGACGGCGCGCCCGCACATGGCTCTCGGGTATGAAATTCTGCAGCGCGCGACAATTTTCAAAAAATTATATCTCACAATATATCCGTCGGATTGAGCTGAAATTTTGACAATAGTTTCAAAACATCAAAAATATATTCTAAACGATGAATATTGGATTTGGGTCACTCAAACATTCCCAGTAATTTTCTGACGTTTCTGCAACATATTTCATTTTTCCGCTTCTTCTTGTAACTTTTCCTCCAATCCTTGCATCTCACAAAAACAACAACTAATACGCATAAAATCCACTCGATACATCACAGATGCCAAGTCAAACCATATATAAATTATGTTCATAAATTGCACTTATCACCCCTAAACCTTCCCTAAATCTGCACTAACCACCTTGACGTGTCACGTCCCTTACTCGATCATAACTAACCCGAAGCACTCCCAATTTGAACTGACATGATCATCACATCCTAGACTCGACCTAGAATCACAACATAACCTGACTAGATGATGTGATCATGGATAACTCTCATGTGGATCAAGTGGCAAGGAAAGTTCGAGATCCATTTGAGTTGCCACGTGGACCAATAACAAGGAGCCAAGCTAACAAATTCAAGAAGGCTCTTCAAATTTTGATGTTTAATTATCAAGTTGGATTTGGAGCACTTGAAGATCAATTTTGGTTTTGCCTATGCGTCCTTGAAGTGTTAAGTCGAAAAGAACACAGAAAATAAGTTTGGGACAAAAAATGTCTCGCCCGAGCGCCATATATTGCCGCTCGAGCGAGCTCCAAGAAGAGTTTTGAGCAGAGGCTTTCTCGCTTGAGCGCGGGTTGTGTCTGCTCAAGCGAGCTCAAGAGAATTCGCGGGACAAAGTGTTTCTGGCTCGAGCGCGAGTTGTGTCCGCTCTAGCGAGCGAGAATTTCCGGGAAATTACACACACATTGGCGTGTTGTGCGTGTGCATGGGTTTTTGATAATTTATGCCTATTTTAAGTATTTTTTATCTACTAGAAAACTTTCTAGATGATATCTTTGATATCTTTAGGCAATATTTTGTTATATCTTTTATTTTTTATTGTAAACTATAAATACTTTGTTTATTTTCATTAATAATAATTCAGATTCAGTTTTACACAAAATTATTGAAATTCTCTCAAGAAGTTTTTCAAAGATTTGTTTTGGTATTCAAATCAAATTTTTCAAAGTTTAATTATTTGAAAACATTTTTCAATTGATTTCTCACTGAATATTTTCAGATACACGCTATCTGAAGGTTTTCTTTGGTTTCTATTGTTCGTGATTTCTGTTGTTAATCGTTACATAGATTAAAGGTGGAAATCAAAATTCTGTCAATTTTACTTGTTTCAAATATTGGAAAAAACACTTTGGATCTTTTGTTTATTTATTAGAGGGTGAGATTTAATTTAAAGTCATGTTTGCTAATCATACTCATCAAGATTCATATCATTTGGTATCAAAGCCAAGGTTTGAATCAAGTAAGTATCTTATCTTCATCTATATCTGTTCTTCGTGTTCTTCGTTCTGAAAGAGTGGGTGCCCGGTGAGCCAACTTGTGGCTAAGGGCTTTGATGACTCTTTGTATAAACAATCTTTTGTTTAATATAATTTACACTTTTATTAATGGCAATGACTTTATCTTTCTTCATATTGTTATATTGTGATACACTATTGTTGTTTTGATAAAGACCTTGAATATACTATAGTGTATGTAAGATGTGGTAGTACATGGGGATGACTATCATGAAACACATCTTATAGTCACTGTATATTCTAAACAGTTCCTAGTCAATTGAGCCGTCCGATAATAAGGATAAGGATCGCTCGAGTTTGAGACTAGCATTTGCGATGCAGAGTACCACGTTTCATTGGTAGGGAACATAGAAATGTTCGAAGCATGCAAATGGATATTCATATGATGAATGATCGAACTACCCTATCCGGACTTTCCAAGTGGTTATCACTTATCGAGTGGATAAAGTCCGCGGTTTTGGTTGTACACCATTAGTCCTTACTACTTGAAACATCATTGAGACTCTATATGCTAGTACTGTGCTTTGACTCGTTTACCGACTCTATTGGGGTCATCAGGTGTCGGGATTGGGTACAGTTACAACACATATAGGAGTCGATGCTTTGTTGTCAAGGATTCACCACATACTTGCGAGTGTGGATATCCTATGCAATCTGAGGAGATATTAGTGTGATGAATCTCTGGCCAGAGTACATGATGTGTTTTAAGAAATGGTTTCTTAGTAGCACATGAGATGTCACTATTTGATCTTCAAGATGCGTTGCATAGTTATCGAATCTCGAACGACTCTCGATTTACCAATGGTTGTTGATTCGATTGGGATATATGGATGAAGGGACCGTACTGTACGCTAACCAAAATCTATTGGTTCTTGCAGGCACTATCAGTGATACCTAGGGAATCATGGGGCGATGTTGCTAGGCGCTATTACCATGATTCGATGGGCAAGTCGGAAATTGTTGTTCCGAGTCACAAGGAGTTGTGAGCCCACGGCTAGCTGTATCCCTGAACCATTGAGGGTCACACAGAGTAATGGATTTTTAATCCCCGTTGACATAGTTAAATTTAAAGAGTTAAATTTAATGAACAAAGAAGTGGGACTTCTTATTTAAGAGTAGAGGAGTAAGATTTCCTAAAATGACATAGGGATGGGTATTTTTGGAAATCACTGAATTCGGATTCAGAAAAATTTATCTTGACTTTAAAAGATGCAGAAATGGTTTCTGTGCGCATTGGTGAAATTGGTTTATCAATCTGAGTCACGATGAATTTTATATTAATTTCTGAACATGCGGGCTTTGCTTGTCAGGCTTGAACTTATGACTAATGGGCCCTAAGCTGTTAGCAGCCCACATTATAAATAAGTTATTGCAGTACAGAAATTACACAACAAAGGGTCACAAAATATTTTGAAAAACCCTAGCTGCGTTTTAATAAGTGGCCGCCCCCTCCCTCTCTCTGTCGGGAAAAATCCAGCCTGTGAATTTTGAATTTGCAATCTGGTTTAACGGATCAAATTTGTTAATTCTCTTCGTAGAAACTTCTGATAGATTTTCTAGTGCAATCTATCACAGGGATTAAATCTCTGTTCGTGGACCTGATTGAAGAACAGTTCGTCCATCAGTTCCAGGGATATACAACAAGAGCAGAGTAATCTGTTGGTGTCCATAATCTCGATTCGAGATTGGAGGTAAAAATTTATAATTGTTATTTAATTTTTACACACACAATTTAATCGTAAAGTTTTGATACCCATTATGGAATCGTTCCATATAAAATTTTTAAACTTCCGCTACACCGGGTATCAATTCTGATTGATCTGATCGCCGTTCTCCAACAGTGGTATCAGAGCCAGGTTGCTCAGATCAAGCGATTAAATTAATTGATTGTACAAAAATTTTTAAGCCTCGGTTTTTGAAACAAAATAAATTTTAAAAAAAATAAAAAAAAAAATTTTCGGGCAAAACACGGGCAGCGATCGTCGCTGCCCTAGGGGCAGCGACGGGCTGCCCGGCCCGAGCCCCTTTGGGGCGCGGGTAGCCCGGGAGCGTCCCGGGCGGCCCGCGAAAATTTAATTTTTAATTTTAAATTAAAATTTTAATATGTTAAAATTCTATTTTTGGTCCGATCGAAAATTGTTTTTGATTGGTCCACGAGGCCGAAAATTTTAAAATTGATTTTTGGATAAATTTGAATTTTTGGAAAATTTATAGATTTTATCCGTTAAATCAGATTTTATGAAATTAATTATTTTTGGTACAATTGATGGTAAGATATGATCTTATGGAAATATTGAGTAAAATATGATTTTATGTATAAAATTGGATTTTATATGTAAAATATGATTTTATTTGATAAAAAGATAAAATATGATTTTGTATGTAAAATAAGATTTTATATATGGAATATGATTTTATCCTTTTAATTTAAATTGTCATTGCATGTTATCCAATAAATTAATTTTGAATTAAATATTATTGGATAAGGATGATCGATTGTCATGACCAATTTTGTAGGTGTATGTTAGGAATTTACATTTGTTTTTATTGTTGTTGGATTTATTAATGGGCCTGGTTTATGGCCCAATATGAATTGTCATATGTAATAAAAGTGGGCCTGGTTTATGGCCTGTTCCCACCCCTTAAAATGTATCCCCTACTTGTCATTGTTATTTATTGTAAATACATTAGATTTAGTGGGAGATGAAGATTTGAAGACGGAGGTGGGCCCAGCAGACAATAAAGACAGAAGAAATGTAAATTGGAAGCACAATGTAATAGGATTGCATTGCATACCTGCATATTACCTAGGATTGGACTAAGACTCGTGATTGGCAACCACGGGTCGATTAGAAATGGAATCGATCATCCTATATAATATATGATATTATTGTTGTATGCATGTTTTAGACTAAATTGTGTGAATCCGGCAAACATACAAATTTTAAAATGATGAGACAAATTTTCAAAATTAAAAATCCCTCATTTTAAATATGATTTAAAATTGATATCAAGATAAATAAAGGAAATTTAAAATTATTTAAATGTTCCTACCTTCCATCAACGATCAATGTATGAGATGCTACCCGCGGATACGGTCCGGCTCATATTATTGGGGGGGCCCGTTCGTCACTGTACATTGGATCGACACATGTTGTAAGTTGGGTGGAACTCCCATGGGATCGGCTCATATTATTGGGGGATCCACATGGCGACCGTCCATCACAACTTAATATTGATGGGTCATCTTGACATGTCACAATAAACGGCGTCATATTATTGGGCCCTTATTGGACATGAGGTAAAAACGTGGAGGTTGCTTTGGAAGCAATTGGGCTCTACCTTTTGAAAATTATGGTTGGCTGATAATATTCGGGACCATAGTTTGTCAATTGGACTCCATGTTCCCACTAAGGAAAACAGTTTCCCGTTTTCACTAGAGGGTAGTGAAATCGTTAAAATAGTGGGAGTGAGATTCATAAAATAAATTTCGCCTATTTTATGTCTTAGTAAATTAATTAAACAATCACTGATTATCGTCTGTTTCTTTTCAGTATTTCATAAAGATGAATTCGCGTAATCCACTATTCTCTATCCTCGAACAAAATAAACTGACTGGCGCAAACTATACGGAATGGTTCCGTAAGTTGAAGATTGTCTTGACCTCGGAGAAGATGCTCTATGTGTTAGAAAAATCTCCTCCGAAGGAAGCACCAGCTGATGTAAGTCCAGAAGAGTTGGCCAAACTTGATACATGATGGGACCATGATATCAAGGCCAAATGCTATATGCAAGCCTCGATGTCTGATGAACTCCAGAGGCGATTTGAGGATACCGTGAATGCTGCTGACATTCACGTACAACTCAAGGAACTTTTTGGGGCTCAATCGAGAGCTGAAAGGTTCGCTACTGTAAAAGAGCTAATGACGTGTCGCATGCGTGAAGGGACTTCGGTCCGTGATCATGGGGTACGAGTGATTTGGCTCATACAGAAGTTGGTAATGCTTGATTTGGTGTTGGAGCATGAACTCAACGTGGACTTATTACTTCTATCTCTTCCTTCTTCGTTTGACGGATTTGTGGTGAATTTCAATATGAACAAGATAGAGGCCTCCCTTGAAGAGATGGTCAATATGCTTGTAACATATGAATCCACTTTAAAGAAGGATAAACCGGCTTTCTTGGTGGGCTCCTCTTCTTCTGCTAAGAAGGGGCCAAGTACAAAGGGTAAGAAACGTTCTGCCCCACCCAAGAAAACCGAACCCGAGAAGAAGTACAAGACAAAGGCTTCAAACATGGAAAAGTCCAAGGATGTTTGCCATTACTGCAAGAAACCCTGTCATTGGAAACATAACTGCAAGGAATATCTAGAGCAGTTGCGAACTGCAAAGAGTATGTTCTATATTGAAATAAATGTTTCACTTAATACTACTTCTAAGGTATTGGATACCGGATGTGGATCTCACATTTGCAATTATTTGCAGGTGATGACAAGAAGTCGTAAGCTAAGGATGGGTGAGACCCAGCTAAGGCTCGAAAATGGTTCTAGAGTCGAAGCCAAAGCTATAGGAGACATTTATTTAGTTTTGCAGAACAATTTTAAGTTATTTTTGAGAGATGTTTTATTTGTTCCAGATTTGATTAAAAACATTATTTCTGTTTCTATGCTTGATAGAGATGGTTATTCTTGCAATTTTGTGAATGGGATTTGCAATATTTACAAGAATGAATGTTTGATTGGAAATGGACAACTTGAAAATGATCTATATAACTTAAAATTAAAAGACGTTCCAATAAATTATGTTGATAAACCGGTAACAACAAACAAAAGGAAAATCGATAGTCAAAACCCGGCAAACCTTTGGCATGCTAGGCTAGGTCATATTTCCTCAAGGAGGATGAACAAGCTAGTGGGAGAGGGCATGTTTGATATGTCTGATATTAACTCTCTACCTACTTGTGAGTCCTGCCTGAAAGGAAAAATGACTAAATCTCCTTTTAAGGGGAAACCTGAGCGTAGTCAAAATCTGTTGGATTTGATCCATACAGATGTTTGTGGTCCATTTAGAATTGGTACTCAATATGGCCACACCTACTTCATTACCTTTACTGATGATTATTCAAGGTATGGGTATTTATATTTAATGAAATATAAGTCTGAAGCATTTGAAAAGTTCAAAGGATTCAAGGCTGAAGTAGAAAACAAGCTAGGTAAAAGTATTAAAGCACTTCGATCGGATCGAGGTGGAGAATACTTAAGTACCGAGTTTTTGGACTATCTGAAAGAGAATGAGATTCTCTCTCAGTGGACTCCTCCTATGACACCTCAGCTGAATGGTGTATCGGAGCGTCGTAATCGAACTTTGTTGGACATGGTTCGATCCATGATGAGCTTCACTGAGCTTCCACCTTCGTTTTGGGGCTACGCGCTTGAAACGGCGGTGTTGTTGTTGAACAACGTCCACACCAAAGCAGTGGACAAAACACCATACAAGTTATGGAATGGCAAAGCTCCTAAGTATTCGTACTTGAGGATTTGGGGATGTCCTGCTTACGTGAAGCAGACAGTGGGAGATAAGTTGGATAGTCGATCCACCTTATGTTATTTTGTAGGGTATCCGAAGAATTCAATCGGATATTATTTCTATCATCCTGCTGAAACAAAGGTGTTTGTTTCAAGGAATGCCACCTTCTTGGAGAAGGAGTTCTTATTGGATAAGAAAGGCGAGATGATGGAACTCGAAGAAATTCGAGAAGAACCCGAAATACAAAATAACGATCCTACACCTCAGGAACCATTGATGGACACGCCTATACTTAGAAGATCCGAGAGGACTTCTAGACCTCTTATTCGATATGGTCTTCTTCTTGAAGGGGATTAAGATGAACCCGATGTTGGATGTGATCCAAGAAACTTCAAGGAAGCAATTTCTGATACGGATTCAAATTTATGGCTTGAAGCTATGCAGTCGGAAATAGATTCGATGCATAAAAACCAAGTTTGGTCTTTAGTAGATCCTCCCGATGGAATTGTTCCAATAGGGTGTAAATGGATCTACAAGAGAAAGCTTGGACCACAAACATCTGTATGGATCAAATCCAACAGATTTTGACTACGCTCAGGTTTTCCCTTAAAAGGAGATTTAGTCATTTTTCCTTTCAGGCAGGACTCACAAGTAGGTAGAGAGTTAATATCAGACATATCAAACGTACCCTCTCCCACTAGCTTGTTCATCCTCCTTGAGGAAATATGACCTAGCCTAGCATGCCAAAGGTTTGCCGGGTTTTGACTATCGATTTTCCTTTTGTTTGTTGTTACCGGTTTATCAACATAATTTATTGGAACGTCTTTTAATTTTAAGTTATATAGATCATTTTCAAGTTGTCCATTTCCAATCAAACATTCATTCTTGTAAATATTGCAAATCCCATTCACAAAATTGCAAGAATAACCATCTCTATCAAGCATAGAAACAGAAATAATGTTTTTAATCAAATCTGGAACAAATAAAACATCTCTCAAAAGTAACTTAAAATCGTTCTGCAAAATTAAATAAACGTCTCTCAAAACATATATCCCAATCGAATCAACAACCATTGGTAAATCGAGAGTCGTTCGAGATTCGAAAACTATGCAACGCATCTTGAAGATCAAATAGTGACATCGCATGTGCTACTAAAGACCAATTCCATTGTCTTATTCATCCTTGGGTGTGAGTCAAAGTCAGTGTCCATAAAATTCCTTACTTGTTTTGTCAATCTTTGTGAGTCAATTTTCAAGCGTCTAAGAGTTTTAAACTTGAGGGTTTGATCCTTTACTCTACAAAGCAAAGCCTTACCACAAATTTGATTTTAAAAAAAAAAAATAGTGTTTGAGTGATTCGTTTGGAGTGATCTTTGAGAATTTGTGTGAGAAAATTTTATTAGTAACAATTTTCTTGCAGGTACCATAAATCCTAATAAAGATGCTAGTGAGAGTGAACAAAGGAATTTACAAGGTTCAAATGGATGTGTTGATGGGGAATTTGACTAAGATGATGAGGTCGGAGTTAGAACCTTTTCATGAGCGGATGAGTAAATTGGAGAAGATTAGTGGTATTGGTAGTAAAAGTAAAAGTAGGATGATGGATGACTTTGAGGATGGTGAAAGAGTTATGAATAAAATTGGGATAGGGAGAGACGAGTGCATGGGGGTACACATAGGCGAGAGGCGGTGCGTGGAAAATATACGAAGGGCAGTAGGGAGGATGGGAATATTAGTAGTATTAAGATGAAAATTCCATCGTTTCATGGGAAGTCTGATCCGGAGGCATATCTGTAATGGGAGAAGCGTGTGGAGGTTTTGTTTAATTGTCATCACTATTCTGATCTTAAGAAAGTGAGTTTGGCAGTAGTGGAATTTGTTGATTATGCATTAATCTGGTGGGATCAATTAGTGACCACTAGACGAAGGTGTGGAGAGAATCCTATTGAGACGTGGGATGAGATGAAGCATATCATGAAGAAGCGGTTTGTGCCTCACCATTTTTATCGTGATATGTTTAGGCATTTGCAGACTTTGAAGCAAAGGTCTAGGAGCGTGGAGGATTACTACAAGGACTTGGAGACCACGATGATCGGGACCAATGTTGAGGAAGATAATGAAGCTACAATGGCTCGATTTCTGTGTTGCTTAGATAGGGAGATCCAAGATCAAGTGGAGCTTTGTCACTGTTTTGACTTGGATGAGATGGTGCAGACGGCCATGAAAGTGGAGCAACAGCTCAAATGGAGAGGAGCTGGTCGAGTGTCTACCGGTGGAGGACCGTCGACTTCTTGATTCCGAACGTTGCAAAACGGGAGGATAACAATCCGGTCTCCAACCCAAAACCTGACAACAAATTGGAGGCGCCAAATCAAGTAGTAAAAGGTACATTTGAAACTTCTAATGCTCGGTCTAGATATATTAAATGTTTTAGGTGTCAAGTTATTGGCCATATTTCTATCCAATGCCCAAATACGAAATTAATGATTATTACTACTTGTGGTGATGTGGAGTCTGAAAGTGATGAGAGTGAGGAAAATTATTATGGTATGCCTGCGTTGGTAGATCCTGATGATGAGCATGGGTTTGGGGCTGTTGTTGGTGAATTATTGGTGACTAGGAGATTGTTACATGCATAACCTAAGAAAGAGGAAGAGAGCTAGAGGGAAAATCTTTTTCATACTCGTTGTTTTATGAATGGGAAGGTGTGCAGTCTTATTATTTATGGAGGTAGTTTTACGAATGTGGCGAGTTGTGAACTTGTGGAAAAATTGGGGTTGCCTCTTTTAAAGCATCCTCAATCATATAGGTTGCAATGGTTTAATGACTGCGCGGAGGTGAGAGTTAACAGGAGAGTTGTGGTGCCATTTTCTATTGTCAAGATGTAGTCCCTATGCAAGTGTGTCATATTTTATTGGGGAGACCGTGGCAGTTTCATAGGAGAGTGGTGCATGATGGTTTCAAAAATAAATATTCTTTTGTAATGAATAAAGAACCTATTGTATTGTTGCCTATGACTCCAAAGCAAGTGTTGAAGGATCAAATGAAAAATAAAAAGAGAGACGAGATCGAAAAAAAGAGTGAACAAAAAAGTGAGATGACCTTAGAAAAAAAAGATGGTAAAAAAAGAGATAAAAATAAAAGTGAGCGAAAAGAGGTCGAGAAAAAAATATACATGACCCAAAAGAGTGAGTTGAGGGATGTTATGAGTTCTCATGTTCCACTTGTGTTGATGTTTTATAATGAGTACTCCATAACACAAGTGATATAGCCGGAGATCTTCCAAGCGTTGTTATATCTCTCTTGCAGGAGTTCGATGATTTATTCCCGGAGGAGCTACCTCAAGGATTACCACCCTTGAGAGGGATTGAGCACCAAATCAACTTGGTACCCAGAAGTGCAATTCTGAATCGTCTAGCTTATAGGAGTAATCCGGAAGAGACAAAGGAGCTACAATGACAGGTAAGTGAACTTCTAGATAAAGGGTTTGTGCGTGAATCGATGTCACCATGTGTTGTACCTGTGTTGTTAATACCTAAGAAATATGGGTCTTGGCGTATGTGTGTTGATTGTAGGGCTATAAATAACACTACCATCAAGTACATACATCCTATTCCTATACTAAATTATATGTTAGATGAACTGCATGGTGCTAGCGTGTTTAGCAAGATTTATCTTAAGAGTGGTTATCATCAAATTAGGATGAGAGAGGGAGATGAATGGAAAACTGCGTTTAAAACAAAATATGGTTTGTATGAATAGATGGTTATGCCTTTTGGTTTAACTAATGCACCTAGTACTTTTATGCGTCTCATGAATCATGTTTTGCGTGCATATATTGGAAAGTTTGTGGTTGTCTATTTTGATGATATATTGGTATATCGCAAAAACTTGGATGATCATGTGAAACATTTGAGAGTTGTATTAATCACATTGCGTGCTGATTATTTATATTCTAACCTGAAGAAATGTGTGTTTTGTACAAGAGAACTCGTATTTCTTGTTTTTTTTGTGAGTGCACATGGTGTGAGAGTTGATAAAGAAAAGGTAAGCGCTATTCGAGATTGTCCGACGCCTACGTCGATTGATCAAGTTAGAAGTTTTCATGGACTTGCGAGTTTTTATAGAAGGTTCGTGAAGGATTTTAGTACATTGGCGGCACCCATGACTGCGGTTATCAAGAAAAATGTTCCATTCCATTGGGGCGAGGAGCAAGAGAAGTCTTTTAATATCATTAAACAAAAGTTTATTAATGCTCCTTTACTTGTTTTGCCTGATTTTACTAATACTTTTGATATTTAATGTGATGCATCAGGTGTAGGAATTGGAGGCATCTTGACACAAGGGGGAAGGCCATTAGCATATTTCAGCGAGAATTTGAGTGGAGCATCCTTGAATTATCCTGCCTACGATAAGGAGTTCTATGCATTGGTGAGGGTACTCGAGAAATGGCAGCATTATTTGAGGCCAAAAGAGTTCGTGATTCATACGGATCATGAGTCCTTGAAGCATCTCAAGGGGCAACAGAATAAAAGACATGCCAAATGGGTAGCGTTCGTTGAGACTTTTACTTATGTAATCAAGTACAAGCAAGGTAAGTAGGATGTGGTAGCGGAAGCATTGTCGCGAAGGTACGTGCTCTTAACTACTTTAGATTCAAAATTTTTGGGGCTTGAGCATGTGAAAAAGTTTTATGCGAGTGATGATGATTTTGGTGAAATTTATGCGTCGTGTATGCGTGGTCAAAAAGACAAGTTTTACATGCATGATGGTTATTTGTTTAAGGAAGATAAGTTATGCATTTCTAAGAGTTCAATTAGAGAGTTACTTGTTAGGGAATCACATAGTGATGGTTTAATGAAGAATTTTGGTGTGGCTAAAACATATCAAATTTTGCATGAACACTTTTATTGGCCACATATAAAGCATGATGTTGAGAAAATATGTAAGCGGTGTGTGACTTGTAAGAAAGAAAAATCTAGATCCCAACCACATGGATTGTATAATTCACTTCCAGTACCTAATGAACCATGGGTAGACATTTCTATGGATTTTGTTTTTGGATTACCAAGGTCTAAAAGAGGAGGGATTCTATTTATGTTGTGGTAGATAGATTTTCAAAAATGGCACATTTTATTGCATGTCAAAAATCAGATGATGCTTTGCATGTTGCAGATTTGTTCTTTAATGAAATTGTGAGATTGCATGGTATGCCTAGAAGTATTGTTTTTGATAGGGATACTCGGTTTTTGAGTTACTTTTGGAAAACATTGTGGTGTAAACTTGGAACTAAGTTGTTATTTTCTACTAGTTGTCATCCACAAACTGATGGTCAAACTGAGGTAGTAAATAGAATTTTAGGAACTTTGTTGCGCTCTATCATTAAAAAGAACTTGAAAAATTGGGAAGATTGTTTGCCATTTTTGAGTTTGTTTATAATCGTAGTGTGCATTCTACTGCGAGTTATTCGCCATTTGAAGTTGTTTATGGTTTTAACTCATTGACTCCGTTGGATTTGATGTCGTTACCTATGAGTGAAAGGGTTAATATGGATGGGAAGAAGAAAGCTGAATTTGTGAAGAGCTTGCATGAGAAAGTACGTGAAAATATCGAGAAAAAGAATATGCAATATACTAAGCAAGAGAATAAAGGGAGAAAGTACGTCGTATTTGAGGCCGGTGAATGGGTATGGTTGCATTTGCGAAAAGAGAGTTTTTCGGAGAAGAGGTGTTCAAAGTTGTTACCTCGAGGAGATGGTCCTTTTTAAGTCGTGGAGCGGATTAACGATAATGCCTACAAACTAGATTTGCCAGGTGAGTATAATGTGAGTACTACATTTAATGTTTCTGACTTGTCTTTGTTTGATGTAGGGGATGAATTAGATTTGAGTACAAATCATTTTCAAGAAGGGGAGGATGATGTGATCATGGATAGCTTGCATGTGGATCAAGTGGCAAGGAAAGTTCAAGATCCATTGGAGTTGCCACGTGGACCAATAACGAGGAGCCGAGCTAACAAATGCAAGAAGGCACTTCAAATGTTGATGATAAATTATCAAGATGGAGTTGGAGCACTTGAAGATCAATTTGGGAGTTTCCTATGCGTCCTTGAAGTGTTAAAAGTCGAAAAGAATGCAAAAAATAAGTTTGGGACAGAAGATATCTTGCCCGAGCGCCATATATTGCCACTCGAGCGAGTTCCATGAAGAGTTTCGGGCAGAGGCTTTCTCGCTTGAGCGCGGGTTGTATCCGCTCGAGCGAGCTCAAGAGAAACCGCGGGACAGAGTGTTTCTCGCTCGAGCACGAGTTGTGTCCGCTCGAGCGAGCGAGAATTTTCGGGAAATTACACACACTTCGGCGTGTTGTGTGTGTGCGTGGGTTTTTGATAATTTTTTCCTATTTTAAGTATTTTAGATCTACTAGAAAACTTTCTAGATGATATCTTTGATATCTTTAGGCAATATTTTGTTATATTTTTTATTTTTTATCGTAAATTATAAATGCTTTGTTTATTTTTATTAATAATAATTCAGATTCAGTTTTACACAAAATTATTGAAATTCTCTCAAGAATTTTTTCAAAGCTTTGCTTTGGTCTTCAAATAAAACTTTTCACAGTTTAATTACTTGAAAACGTTTGTCAATTGATTTCTCACCGAAGATTGTCATATACAAGTTATCTGAAGGTTTTCTTTGGTTTCTATTGTTCGTGATTTCTGTAGTTAATCGTTCCGCCTATTAAAGGTGGAAATTCAAATTCTATCAATTTTACTTGTTTCAAAGATTGGGAAAAATACTTTGGATCTTTTGTTTATTGATTAGAGGGTGCGATTTAATTTATAATCGTGTTTGCTAATCATACTCATCAAGATTCATATCACCAGACCTCTCGAACCGATTCCCCTGCACCAAACACCAGCAACCCCTGACGAAAGACACCATCTAGCACACTCAACCATGCCTCCAACTTCAACTCTATGATCCTCGTGACTCACCCTACCAAGTTCCAGTCTACTTACAACATCCGCACAACCTCTTAGACCTCCATGATCCCATGGATCAAGACCTCCAGCCGGAACCTAACTCGACCAATAAACCGATTGCCCATTCACCCTCTCCCAAGCTCCAAAACCACAAGACCACACACCACAACTCTGGCAGCCCTCTTCCAAGCATTTTAACCACATTAAACACCTCCCATAACACCATCCAAATTCCAATAGCCAACCCTAGGAAGCCCCCTAACATCATAAATCCATGATTTTCAGAAACGAGCTCAATCGACTCAAGATCACAAGCTGAAATTTTCAAATTGATCAAGCATCATCAAGAATTACCCAATATATGATACATTACTCATTCCGACTCCAAAACATCATTAAGAATTCCAAATTAAGCAGGGACCATAGCACTCATATACTGAAAGAAATTATGCACAAACACACAAACCAACACATATCTCATTATAACAACAATGTACAAGAGTGGTTCGAATTTATCCAAGAAACCCACTGAATTTTCATAAAAGCTTCGAAGTTATAGCTCAAACAACATGGAAAATTCGAAATAAGTTCAAGAACATGGCATAAAATGTAATAGTTTTGCTTGGTGGCCAAGGGATTGGCATATACTTGCCTTCAAACCTCAAGAACGAAAGAAAATAAGATGCAGAAGGGCTGGAACTTCGAGTTACAGCAACTATGGCTTCCTTGGGGTGTGCTCCGGCCGGTGTGGGTGGTGGAGAGGCGGAGGCGTGGCTTTTTGACGAGGGGGAGGAGGGGCCAACGGGTTTTTGTTGAATGAGGAAGAAAGGGGTGGCTCTTTGAGATTTTGGGGGGCTAGGGTTTGAGTCTTTATTTAATTGTATAGGGATATATTAGTGTATATGTATATGTGTATGTATGTATAAGTATGTGTGTGGGGGGGGTTGAAAGTGCAACTGACACAACTAATAAAAGTGCTACTTAAAGTTTTACAACTTTTAGCACTACACAAATTTACCTTTTAAAATCCCTATGTTTTAAAATTCAAGATTTGAAATATTTAACTGAATTTCACTAATTCATGTTTGAAAATGCTAACATTTTGGAAAATTTTAAAATAAACTCAAAAATACATTAAAAGCGATTTTGATCACCCGGAAAATCTTTAAAATAAAAACTTGATTTATTTTCCTTCATTCCTCACAAATCTCATATCTTGCAAATCTCAGGGTTTTACCGCCAAAAATCCACCATCACCTCATACCGGAACTGGAAGTTACTGAACTCAAGCATCTCAAGAATAATTAACTTAAATATTTGAGAAACATAAATTTCAAAGGAATTTAAAGAAATTAAATCTTAGAAATTAAAATTATAAATATTAAAATAAATTTAGGCTTGTAATCTAAATTATGGAATTTTTCACGCTACAATTCCTCAGAACTCAAGAATTATTTTTAAATCAATATTTAAACATTTTGATGTCACAACAATATAATAAACATTCAAATGATAAACAGTGTGATTAAAATAATTTAAATAAAATATCCGAACATTTAAAAGTCATTTAAATAAATACACTAGCGAGATTAAAAATCTTTAAAACGACTTGGACAGTAAAAAACATTTAAATAAATATGCTAGATGTTTAAGAATCATTTAAATAAATAAATAAGCAGGAAGTTTAAGTTATTTTAAATTAATAAACGGTACAAGTAAAATAATTTAAATCAACAAACTTAAACCTTTAAAATCATTAAAATGGTTAAGTTTCACAATAAAAATCATTTAAATAAATAAACTTTAAACAACTAAAAGTATCAATTAAATAGTTAGGATTTAAATCAACTAAACTTAAAATAATAATCATAATATTTATTTAATTCAATGCATGCGATTTAGTAGATTGGATTTTAGGTATTACAACTACCTCTTGGTCCGTCCAACCCAAGTCATGCCCCATGGAATGGGGTGTCCAAAACAAATTGCGGACGTGAGCGATAACACCCAGTACAGAAGTACGAGTATATGTACATATTCTATGAATGCTAATTCAAATCAACAGGTATTGGAAACCTATCACGGAAAAGCTCTTGCTCAAACAAGTGGTGCCACGGTATGTAGCACACTGAGCCGTCTCATCAGGAGGTGGCTCACATACCAGAAAATAAAATGTGTTTATCGGTGCCTGATCCCCTAACCAATGGGTCCAACCATACACTCAAGAACTCCGGGCTGAGCAACCTCACCATGGGTTATATCAAGACCACTATGGGTTATATCAAGTACAAGCTCAATATGATAATGCATGCAACATAATAATCGTGACATAATAAATCCACATAAAACATGACATATAAACATGCAAAGATAGATGCATACTCAACCAAGATATCTCGGATAGTACGTCAGTACTTCTACTCAAGCAACTCAAGAAACCTAGCAACTCGGGTACGCAAGTCCAAGCCTGCGTCCGTCGTTAGTCTTTTATTGAGATAACCCCAATCTCTAGGCAAAACTCCGCTACTATCTCCGTAGCGCCTCACTATCAACTAAAGAGAGAGAAGAGGGAAATGAATTTTGAAAATGAAGATCTCGGCCCCTATTTATAGAGCATGATCGGACGTTCCAATCTCAAGTTCGGACGTTCCGATCTCATTTTGGAGCTTCCGATCGCCCTTCCAAACTCTCACCATTGAATGTGTATCTGTGATTGGACAACACAAGCTGTCTATAGAGTTCGGACCTTCCGAAAAGAGGGTTCGTGGCTTCCGATCTCATTTTTGTCAAATCACCAATCAGAAACCCAAACTTGACTGTCGGAGTAGGGTTTGGATCTTCCGATCTACAGTTCAAAACTTCCAAATTGCTCGGTGTCTCCGAACTACAATCTAGCCCAAAGGGTTTGGAACCTCTTATCCATACATGGTCTTGGTTCGGATCTTCCGAACTGCCCTGATACTTTTGGGATTCCCTGGACAATTTCTTATTTTTCTGAATCCAATTTTTAACTCTATATTCCCAAACGAAGATTCCTTAACCATGCTTTGACTAATTAAACATAATTTGACATTTCATTAAATTAATTAGGAAATCAAGCTACTACATGAATACAAGTCCAAAACGTACGTAAAAGCAGGTATGAAAATGCAACATAATTATTACAATAAACATTAAATATTTTATATGTCTTCACCTCGAGCATCGGGCCCACCATATATCCGTCTTTATCTCCCACTCATTCTAATAACTACATTTGAATATATATGGGACATAAGTGATACATCTCATGGAGTGAGAACAGGCCATAAACCAGGCCCACTTCTATTCAAAATAAAATAAATAATAAAACAGTAAAATATGTTGACATACACCTGGTACATTGGTCATGACTATCAATCATCCTCCATGCATATATTATAAAATATTATGATCAATTAATTAAATTTAAAAAATCATGTATCTTGTAAATTTATTACAAACTGACACGATTATTAAATAAATTAACAAATAACATAAACTATTTTATTTAATCTCTAATTAGTTTAATAATAATTGATTTCTTGTAAAAATTTATTTTATTATAAATAATTGAAATCACCTTCTAATTATTTATTTTCTAAGAAAATATATATAATATTACTAAAAATTAATTTTAAGGTCAAATTATTCAAAATTTCATAAAATTTCAATTTAACCCAAATTCACTTAAAAATTCTACAAATCCCCCCGAGCCCAAAATGATTCGAGCCCCTCACCAAAGGATTGCCCGAATCGATTTTGGGCAACCTTAGTTGCACCGCCAGTGGCTCGAACGTTTCGGGCAGCACATGTCTTTGCACACGTGTGTTGGCCGAACTCATTCCGAGCAGCCCATGTTCTAGATGTACACTTGTTTCAGGCCGTATATGTAGAAAAATAAATTTTATTTTAAAAGTTTTAGTGCTGCGATTTTTCTAAAAAAAATTCTTACGCGGTTAGAAATAAAACTCAACATGAAAAAACAACAAAAAATCATACGATGTAAAGAACTTGTCTCTTATACCATTATTGGAGTATGGTTTTCTCATGCCCAAGACGCATAAGAAGTTTTTAAAATTTGATTTCGACATTCAAAATATGTTTGGGCACTCGCATGGTTTATTAAACAATCATAGGGTGTTTATGAAATTATAAATTTGGTGTATTAATTTTACTTGGCTCTAACTATTCTTGGATTAGAGAAGATAGCTCTTGGGTTAAATCTCTACGAACAATCAACTTGAAGAACAACTTTACCTCAAATATATACTTTCTTCAATATTTCAATCAAGTCAATGACTAGATTGCTTGTTCCTTTTCTAACTCACTAGAAATATAGAAGAATTTTGACGTTGAGATCGAACGAAGAAGAGATGACAACTCAAATCTTTATTGATTAGGGTGGCCAAAATCATTAGAACAAAAGGGGAGAAATTTTCAAAAAATTGCTTGCTTTTTTAGGCTAGGGTTTTCGAAAATATTCTTATTATATATATGTGTGGCGTTCGAAAATATTCATGCAATAATAATGTGTTGTGTTCGAAAATATGCATGCAACAATTATTTTGATTTTTGAAACTCACATATGAATGTATATATCAAGTTTTTCCTTTATGTGTGTTGTATAATATGGTATCAAGAATATTTTATTACAATTTAAATCAATATCATATATTATAAAATCTAATGGACTTTATTCTATTCCAACTAGAATATTATTTAATTATCAAAGTTCACCTATAAGTTTAAGAAGTTATCAAGATGTACCTGTACTTATACAAGCCCACGATCCATGTACCCATTGTATTATTCTCATCATAATCCCGATAGATGATCCAATATCACCGATGTGATGATTTTAACTTGTTCGTTAGTATGATGCACACTTTAATATATTTTTGAAACCACTGAAGTCTAAATAAGACAGTTGTCAATTTTGGAACACTTCCACTCAAATAGGACAGGTGCACTTAATTCCTTCACTATTTTTAGCAATCATGCTCTCAAAATTTCTACAAGCTCTTATAAATACATTTGTAAGCTTATCTTTTTATCTCATCAAACTTGTTTCTTATAAATTCAACTATTTGAATATATTATGTCGACGGGAATAGGAAAACCAGTGTTTATGTCACCCTCAAGGTTCAGGAATACAGTTAGTCGTGGATTCACAACTCTTTGTGATTCAGTACGTCGTCTTTTATGTAGGCTTACCCTAATTTTGCCCCATTGTATGCATCAACACCTTGATATTATAAGAATGTCAGAATTAATTTATTATTGAACCAATTGAATCATGGTAAAAGCATCTAGTAGCATCGCCACATGATTCTATAGGTGTCACTGATAGTGTCTGCAAAAACCAATTGATTATGGTTAGCGTATAGTACAATCCTTTCATCTCATATATCTCAATCGAATCTACAACCATTGGTTCATCTAGGGTTGCATATGAATTTCGAGGACAATGTGATGAATCTTTGAGAATATATAGTGGCATCGTATGAGAAACTAGGGAACCCCTTTACCTTAATGCACATCTTATACTCTGACAAGATATTTCATGCACTATTATTTCATAAGAAAACATAGGATATCCACACCTATAGGCGAACGGTGAATTCCCAACTATTCTGGCTTCTACATGTGTCACAATTGCGTCCAATCTCACAACTTGACCCTCACTGAGTCGGTAAACGGGTCAAAGTACAATCCTAGCTAGGGGTGGTTCGGTACGAAATACTGTGGTATTCAACGAATACCGCATACCGCACCAAAAATTTCGATACCGATACCGTACCGAAAATTTTGGTATAATGGCATAAATCCATACCGATATCGTGTATACCGATTTTTTTTAACTATTTTTTTCGGTATACCGAAATACCAAAAATTTTAAAATCCTATACCGATATTGATATCGAAAATTTCGATACAGTATCATACCGTACCGAAATTTTCGGTATATACGGTTTTTTTCGGTACGGTATATGCGATATGACGGCATTTCGGTATTTTTTTCTCAGCCCTAATCCTAGCATGTAGAGTCTCAGTATTGTCTAGGTTCGTAAGAACTAATGATGTACTACCATAACAACATACTCATCCAATCGATGAATGATAACCACTTGAAAAGTCCGAGGGATGGTATTTTAGTGAATGAGCACCAATCTGTATGATTGAATATATCCTTGTACATACAAATGAAACGTGGCACACAACATAACATGATATTCTAGTCTCGAGCTCGAGCGGTCCTTATCTTCTTTTGGACGACCCAGTGGACTAGGAACATATATTAAATTATACATTAAATAAAATATATGTTGTATGATTGTCATCACATATAAAACTTCATATTTAATTATTTGTTTGCTATAGTATATTCAATGTATTTTTTCTTCAGCTTGTTTGGGTATGCAGATAAAGTAAATGCCAAAATTGAATAAAACATAGTGATAAAAATGAAGATTGTTTATTACACTTGATCTGTCGATAAAATCAATATCTAACAGTTGTCGTGCAGGGCATCTACTCTAACATGAAAGGATTTGAAGTCCAATGTTGTCAATGAAAAAACAACTAGATTGACAATGATCGAAATATGGTCTTGGAATGAAGTCCAGTACTCCATCTTGTGCTATATTTCTTGATACACAAAATATATAAGGTATATATTTATGTGGCAAAAAATGCAACGTAAAATGGAGACTATGATTTAAGTTTGTAATAACTAGAGTGATCCAAAGTAAATTGACTTTTATCTTATACTTCATGTATAACGTGATCCATGCTAAGATTGTTTTGAATCTACAAGAAGCTACTAGATCACCAATATTTAATATTAATACTAATATATTGAGTATGTTGGATCATATAAATTCTTTCCACTGCTAATCTCATACTGCAAAATTGTTGGATTAACGTGTTATATATACCTAGCTAAAATATATATGGATGCCATGTATTTTGTGGCATATTAATTGGGAACAATCAAATTTGATCATCACACAATCTTAAAATATGGCTACATGCATCGGGGTAAATTTTAAGAACTAACCTTTTGGTTGAAGGTATAATATTGCACCATTTTAATAATCACAATTACGATATGTGTAATCATAATTTATGAAGTACTATATATAAGAAAACCAATTATATTCAGAAGAATTAAGGTATTGCTTTTGAAACTCATATTATTTTCAAGATGAAAAAGATTTTGGCACTATCCATAATCGTCATTTCCCTAGTACTTCACCTTTATGTATCAGGTTTGAGCTATACCAGAATATGTGTATATATAGACACACACACACACCCGTATACATACATGTGTGTGTGTGTATATATATATATATATATATATATGCCACACAAACTCTTGTGAGACCGTCTCACATGTTAATTTTGTAGAAATCATCTCCTACTCGATCCAATCTTATTATGCCAACATTATTACCTAAATTTTTACTTTGTATATAAATCAAGTTGACTTATCTCACAGATATAATCCCTGAAAACGACAATGTCATAGGAGACCAACACACACACACACACAGCTATATATATATATATATATATATATATATATACACACACACAGCTATATATATATATATATATATATATATATATACATAAATCATAAATGTATATACATACATAATTGATATATACCCTATCATGTTTTTATTTATTTAAAGGGAGATAAATTTCAAATTTGATTATTTAAAAAATCCATTTAATTATTAATTGAATTTAAGATATATATCATATTTCTGATACATCAAATTTGATTATTTAAAAAATCTAAAATAATTATTAATTTAATTTAAGATATATCATATTTTTTTATATAAAATTTTAAATACAATTTAACTATTAATTTAACATTCTCTTGCAATTAAATCACATTGTTTTTCGTGTTACTATCATGGAAAAAAAGACGTTGCATTCGTATGCACTAGCAATTTGTTGTGCATGTGTTGTGGTATTAATAATACTACTATATATGTATGTAAAGTGATACACATTAATTGATGATTTTGATATACATGTTAAATAAAAAAGAATTTTTTTTCAATTATATATAACCATCGTTTCCTTTGAAAATTATTTTACTCTTTTTCCAAAGACTGAACGAAAAAAATGGTTGTCTATGAACGTTGATTTCTATTTATTTTTGTAATTTGATATTCTGAAATATTTTTTGTAGCCCGGTTCGAATGACGTATATATATAATCATCAAGAAAATTTGTTACAAATAAATTAATTTAGATGTTTGAGAAATCATTATAACGATTGAATATTTGTGCTGCAGTCGAGAGAGTGGGTGCAAACAATTGCTCGTACATGTTCTCAAGCGAGTGCCACAAGTACGGGATTCAAGTATGCATAGACCCATGTATTAAAAAAGCTGGCGGTAGAAATTTATATAGCATTCGCTGCGACACCGAAACATTTGTTCCCAAATGCTCTTGTTTTTATCACTGTAATAACACCGAATTGGCCCAGCTGATCCTTACTTAGTATCGATATTATGCACACACACATTGTGTGTATGAAGAATAAAATGGGATATGTAATTTTATATGAAGATATTTTTATATTAAATGCAGTTTGATATTATCTGCAAACTAAAGTTTGGCATGTGGATGTTGCGGTCATGCTAGGAACGTGTGTTCTTAAATTTGTAAAAAAATAAAAATCTAACTTCTAGATTGAGCAATTGGGAGCCCGGTTCAACGTCGGTTATAATATCCCTGGTTAAACATAAAAAATTGATAAAAATGACTAAGAAATAAGAAGTGCTAATAATGGAAATTGAACATTTCGTAATAGCAATAAAAATTCACATTTCTATTTATAAGAAATCAAATATAGATGAAATTTACGAAAAAAAAAATGCAAAAGTACATTGCTGGAACTATAGAATGATATCCTACACTAAGGGTAATACCCAAATCATGCATCCAATGGTTCGTATTTTTACACATAGGCGTAATTAATTATATATTGTTGACGTAGCAAATCATGAAATATCAGATTTATCATTGGGTTAATACACATGTACTAGGTTGAACTCTACCATTATTTGGATGGTTGTTCTCCTATATCTTTATGCCGTGTCATTTCTTCGTCAGCAATTTTTCCTTCCATTACTCTACCATTTAGAAAGTTGGGACAATGTTGGGTCAATTATGTTTTGATATGTTAATAATATTAAGGCAAAAAACTGATTACCAAACAGAAATCTAGTCAACTGAACATAATGACTAGTCCAAAACTAAACTGGATTACCTAAGTGGACTAGTCAACTAAACTGAATCTATAACATAGATTTATGATATACTACCAAACTCAGAGGCGGAGTTAAAATTATGATTCAGTGTAGGCGATGGTATACTATAATTAATAAAGTAAAAAATATATAAAATCTTATAATCATAAAACATCTCAAAATAATTATCTTATAATTATTCTTTTCGAGTCTTCATATTTTGAAACCTTTGTACAATTACTTCATTATCACTGAGGCACTGGAGCGCCACTCCTTGGGCGCTGGGGTGCTACCCCCTAAATCTTCAGCGTTGAAACAAATCATTTTTAGCTCAAAGATGTTGTTGGTTTGACTTCTTGCATGCAGAATTTGGAAAAGTGGCCAACATGAAAGTTGTAGCTCTTTGTCTTGGCATTTAAAATGCCATTAATTTCACCCCAATTGGAGTTTTAGTGAAAATTTATGCTCATTCTCCCAAGATATGTTAGTGCATAAAATTTCAAAACAACCGGCACACTTCGGGTGATTTTGACCAAACTTTCAAACGGAGACCCGGAATGACTCAAACTCGATACACAGTCAATTATTACATTCAAAATGAGCTTAAAACACCACAAATGAGACAAAAATACAACGATGCTCGACAATGGAAAATATCCTACATTGTCCAAAATAAAGCCCAACACAACAAGCTAAGACACGGAGTTCCACTTATAAACTCATTCCAAGCTCTCATGGTCCTCTATGACTCGGCCCTGTATTACCTGTTGCAATGCACACACACACAAGACAAAGAAACAGCCGGATAACCGGTAAGTATAAAACTTAATATGAACAACGGAAGCATATAATAATAAAATGTCCCATTTCAAATGCATTTCAAAATCGATAAAACTCAATCGATGCTATATCAAAATGTGTGATGCTTTCATGAAATGCATGTTCAAGAATATGTTGGCTTCCAAACGACGGGCATCAATCATCGAGGTTCGTTTCCGACCCCGGCATCGAGATTCGTATCCAATCTTGGTGGCAATGTTGTAACTCATCATCGCATCGATGTTGTAACTTGCCATCGATTTTATTCAATTCATCATCAATGTTGTAACTCGTCATTGATGTTATTTCATTCCATCATCAATGTTGTAACTCGCCATTGATGATATTTCTATACTGAAAGAAATCAAGCTCAATATGAATGAGATGATGCAATGTACATATATCGAATAGCTTTCCCTCGCTATTATTCATTTCAAAATCATCACAACTCATATGCATAACATTTGATTCATGTAAATGGCACAAAAGCAACACTGATAATCATCGAGAAATCATCAAAACAACTCATGTCATTTATATCACGTGAATCAAATAAATCAACAATAACATGTAACAAGTAAATTGTGTGATTTTTCTCGGGATATCGAGAAATCAACTCATCTCGAGGTTCAATCTCATTTATTCCTCGTATTCTCATACCTCAATTTCCAAGTCTGGAATGCTCAAATCTAGCAAGCTACAACAATACAAAGCTCATATCAATTTCTCGTTCGATCCAATAATCGTATTTCAAAGCAGCAATCAATCCAAACCTTGATCGAACTCTAAACAACTCAAATTCTCGCAACTCAAATTTTATAAACTCCAAATCAAATCTGAAATGGATAACACACATTCTCAATAGCATATCTCAATGCTTAGCTCAATCCAAATACCCCATAATTTATCAAAACTTAAACCGACGGCATAACGGTTAATTATCGAGTATTCTAAAATTCTCAACACCATCTATTCATTAATATAAACTCAATATCATCATCAATCATCACCATATTTTCGAAAATTGGCTGCCCCTAAAACATGGATTTTCGAAAATCATTCCAAAAATGAAAAACATGCTCAAACGATGATATTTTCTCAAACCATCTTAGATATACCATCTCTATCAACTCAAGAACATGTTTATCAACTCAAATCTTGAATCTAACATCATCGAAATATGGCAGCCCCTAAAACATGAATTTTCAAAAATCATTCCAAAAATGAAAAACATGCTCAAACGATGGTATTTTCTCAAATCGTCTTAGATATATCATCTCTATCAACTCAAGAACATGTTTATCAACTCAAATCTAGAATCTAACATCATCCCAAAATTAGAACTTGGTAGAATCTTAGCAAACTTACGTTTTTAACGTAGCCCTTGGCGCAAGGATTCCGAATTCGTAATTATTTTTGAAATCCAACGGGCGGATATCGACGGATCGGAGCTTGGACGAACGAAAATGGCGTGAGAGTTTTCTGCTTCTTCCTTCTCGCTTCCTACGTCTGATTCTCTCAATAATGAAGAGACAAGGCCATTATGATTCATTAATGGCTTTGACTTTACAAATCTGCAGTTTATTCCCTAGAATTCTCAGAACTGCAATTCAATCCCTACTCAATTTTTCAAACTTCAATCCAGTCCTTAAATTTTTCAAACTCAGAATTTAAATCCAAAATTCCGTAAATTTTCAAATTAAATATTTTTGGGGAGTACAAAATCCAAACCCACTACCATGTGTACTATTGTTAGAAAAGACGATGACGTGGAGAAAGATAAGATTAACGGATACTATATTTAGAACAGTTATAATTTGATTATATGACCTTCGTAAACATCAGTTGGGTAAGGCTTTCAAAATTTGTGCACAAATTCAAGTATTCAAGTTTTCAAAAATCCAAACTGATCAAAACACTCAATCACAAGTTTCATAGTTTTTATTCTGATAATTCAGGATCATATTATGCTAAAAGATTTCTTTGTGAAATCATATGTAAATTTACATTTAGCAAACTGTTAAAGTTACAAATAAGTGTACTAGAAACTTCAGTTAGGCAGTGTTTAAGACCTAACAGAACTAGGATTTTGTAATTTGTTTAATCTCTAAAACCTTATGGTGAAAATCCTTCCCACAAGGAAGAAAATGTAAATTAGAAGTTATTCAAATCTCTGAACATCTATAAATATATTGTTGGAAAACTGGCGTGTTCCCAGATCAATCACGATTGATACCCGGTGCAGCGGAAGTTTAAAAATTTTATCATGGAACAATTCCATGGTGTGGGCATCAACCGTTCAATGATTAAATTATTTGTGTGTGTAAAATTCAAATAACAATTAATTAAATTTTACCTTCAATCTCGAAGCGAGTATATTGGACACCAACAGAATTAATCTGCTCTTGTTGTCTCTCCCTGGAACCGATGTACTCCTTCAATCAGGTCCACGAATGAGGTTTTAATCCCTCTGATAGATTGCACTAGAAAATCTATCAGAAGTTTTCTGCGAAGAGATTAAACGAATCTGATTCGTTATTCTTGACTGCAATTCAAAATCACAGACCGGAATTTTCTCTGACAGAGTAGGGAGGGGGCGGCCGAATTATGAGAGGGAGGCTAGGGTTTTTCGAAAATCCAGTCTCTCAAATTATGACCTGTTGTGTCTAATTTCTGTATTGCAATAACTTATTTATAATGCAGGCCACTAACACCTTAGGGCCCATTAGTCATAAGTTGAGGCCCGACAAGCAAAGCCCGCATGTTCAGAAATTAATATAAAATTCATCGTGACTCCGATTGATAAACCGATTTTACCAATGTGCACAGAAACCATTTCTGCACATTTTAAAGTCAAGATAAATTTTCCTGAATCCGTATTCAGTGGTTTCCAAAAATGTACATCCCTATGTCATTTTAGGAAATCCTACTCCCTTACTCTTATTTAAGAAGTCCAACTTCTTTATTCATTAAATTTAACTCTTTAAATTTAACTATCTCAACGGGGATTAAAACTCCATTACACTGTGTGACCCTCAATGGTTCAGGGATACAGCTAGCCGTGGGCTCACAACTCCTTGTGACTCGGAACAACGATTTCCGACTTGCCCAACGAATCATGGTAAAGCGCCTAGCAACATCGCCCCATGATTCCCTAGGTATCACTGATAGTGCCTACAAGAACCAGTAGATTTTGGTTAGCGTACAGTACGATCCCTTCATCCATATATCCCGATCGAATCAACAACCATTGGTATATCGAGAGTCGCTCAAGATTCGATAACTATGCAATACATCTTGAAGATCAAATTAGTGACATCGCATGTGCTACTAAGAAACCATTTCTTAAATCACATCAAGTACTCTGGCCAGAGATTTGTCACACTAATATCTCCTCAGATCGCATAGGATATCCACACTCGCAAGTATGTGGTGAATCCTTGACAACAATGCATCGACTCCAATATGTGTCGTAACTGTACCCAATCTCGACACCTGATGACCCCCATAGAGTCGGTAAACGAGTCAAAGCACAGCACTAGCATATAGAGTCTCCATGATGTTTCAAGTCGTAAGGACTAATGGTGTACAACCAAAACCGCGGACTTTATCCACTCGATAAGTGATAACCACTTGGAAAGTCCGGATAGGGTAGTTCGATTATTCATCCTATGAATATCCATTTGCATGCTTCGAACATCTCCATGTTCCCTACCAATGAAACGTGGTACTCCGCATCGCAAATGCTAGTCTCAAACTCGAGCGATCCTTATCCTTATTGTCGGACGGCTCAATCGACTAGGAACAGTTTAGAATATACAGTGACTATAAGATGTATTTCATGATAGACATCCCCATGTTCTACCACATCTTACATACACTATAGTATATTCAAGGTCTTTATCAAAACAACAATAGTATATCACAATATAGCAATATGAAGAAAGATAAAGTCATTGCCATTAATAAAAGTGTAAATTATATTAAACAAAAGATCGTTTGTACAAAGAGTCATCAAAGCCCATAGCCACAAGTTGGCTCACTGGGCACCCACTCTTTCAATCTCCCACTTGCCCTATAGCCAACTAGTCATACTACGTAGACCTATTGCTTCGCGATGTTTGTCAAACAATGGTCCTGGCAAGGGCTTAGTAAGTGGATCAGCGATATTGTCTGCAGAGGCCACTCGTTCGACAGTGATGTCTCCTCTTTCCACAATCTCCCGGATGATGTGGTATTTCCTCAGTACGTGTTTGGATCTTTGATGAGACCTTGGTTCCTTTGCTTGAGCAACGGCACCCGTGTTGTCACAGTACACCGGGACTGGACCAACAAATTCAGGAATGACGCCCAACTCTTGGACGAACTTCCTCATCCAAACGGCCTCTTTAGCAGCAGCTGATGCTGCAATGTATTCAGCCTCAGTGGTGGAATCCGCTGTGGTGTCCTGCTTGGAACTCTTCCAAGAGACAGCACCGCCATTGAGCATGAACACAAATCCAGAGGTTGACTTCGAGTCATCCACGTCACTTTGGAAGCTAGAGTCGGTATAGCCTTCCAATTTCAGATCTCGTCCTCCATATACCATGAACATATTCTTAGTCCTTCGTAAGTACTTAAGAATGTCCTTCATGGCTTTCCAATGCATTTGACCGGGATTAGCTTGATATCTGCTCGTGACACTCAGAGCAAATGCTACATCCGGTCTGGTAGATATCATCCCATACATGATACTACCTATAGCTGACGCATATGGTACATGTGTCATATTCTCTATCTCTGCATCAGTCTTGGGACACATAGACTTGGATAAAGAAACTCCATGACACATGGGTAGATGTCCTCTCTTGGACCCATCCATTGAAAACCGTTTCAATATGGTGTCGATGTAGGTTGATTGAGTGAGTCCTATCATTCTCTTAGATCTATCTCTATAGATCTGTATCCCAAGAATGTAGGATGCCTCACCCAAATCCTTCATCGAGAATCTACCTGATAACCATATCTTAGTTGACTGCAACATCCCTACGTCATTCCCAATGAGTAGGATGTCATCAACATAAAGTACTAAGAATGTCACAGCATCCTTAACTACTTTCTTGTACACGCACGGTTCCTCCGGGTTCTTGATGAAACCAAAATCTTTTATTGTTTCATCAAATTTCTGGTTCCAACTTCTTGATGCTTGTTTTAGACCATAAATTGATCTCTGAAGCTTGCATACCTTATGCTCGCTTCCCATGGATGTGAACCCCTCTGGCTGCTTCATATAGATTTCTTCCTTAATGTCTCCATTAAGAAAAGCAGTCTTCACATCCATTTGCCATATCTCATAGTCATACCATGCAGCTATGGCAATAAGGATTCTTATGGACTTTAACATTGCAACTGGTGAAAAGGTTTCATCATAGTCAACTCCTTGCCTTTGAGTATAACCTTTCGCCACCAATCGTGCCTTGTAGGTCAATACCTTACCATCAGGCCCAAGCTTTCTCTTGTAGATCCATTTACACCCTATTGGAACAATTCCATCAGGAGGATCTACTAAAGACCAAACTTGGTTTGTATGCATCGAATCCAATTCAGACTGCATAGCTTCAAGCCATAAATTTGAATCCGCATCAGAAATTGCTTCCTTGAAGTTTCTTGGATCACATCCAATGTCGGGTTCATCTTGATCCCCTTCAAGAAGAAGACCATATCGAACAGGAGGCCTAGAAGTCCTCTCGGATCTTCTAGGTACAGGCGTGTCTAGCAATGGTTCCAGAGGTGTAGGATCGTTATTTTGTATTTCGGGTTCTTCTTGAACTTCTTCGAGTTCCATCATCTCGCCTTTCTTATCCAATAAGAACTCCTTCTCCAAGAAGGTGGCATTCCTTGAAACAAACACCTTTGTTTCAGCAGGATAATAGAAATAATATCCGATTGAATTCTTCGGATACCCCACAAAATAACATAAGCTGGATCGACTATCCAACTTATCTCCCACTGTCCGCTTCACGTAAGCAGGACATCCCCAAATCCTCAAGTACGAATACTTAGGAGCTTTGCCATTCCATAACTCGTATGGTGTTTTGTCCACTGCTTTAGTGTGGACGTTGTTCAACAACAATACCGCTGTTTCAAGCGCATAGCCCCAAAACGAAGGTGGAAGCTCAATGAAGCTCATCATGGATCGAACCATGTCCAACAAAGTTCGATTACGACGCTCCGATACACCATTCAGCTGTGGTGTCATAGGAGGAGTCCACTGAGAGAGAATCCCATTCTCTTTTAGATAGTCCAAAAACTCGGTACTTAAGTATTCTCCACCTCGATCTGATCGAAGTGCTTTAATACTTTTACCTAGCTTGTTTTCTACTTCAGCCTTGAATTCTTTGAACTTTTCAAATGCTTCAGACTTATATTTCATTAAATATAAATACCCATACCTTGAATAATCGTCAGTAAAGGTAATGAAGTAGTTGTGGCCATATTGAGTCCCAACTCTAAATGGTCCACAAACATCTGTATGGATCAAATCCAACAGATTTTGACTACGCTCAGGTTTCCCCTTAAAAGGAGATTTAGCCATTTTCCCTTTTAGGCAGGATTCACAAGTAGGTAGAGAGTTAATATCAGACATATCAAACATGCCCTCTCCCACTAGCTTGTTCATCCTCCTTGAGGAAATATGACCTAGTCTAGCGTGCCAAAGGTTTGCCGTGTTTTGACTATCGATTTTCCTTTTGTTTGTTGTCGCCGGTTTATCAATATAATTTATTGGAACGTCTTTTAGTTTTAAGTTGTATAGATCGTTTTCAAGTTGTCCATTTCCAATCAAACATTCATTCTTGTAAATATTGCAAATCCCATTCACAAAATTGCAAGAATAACTATCTCTATCAAGCATAGAAACAGAAATAATGTTTTTAATCAAATCTGGAACAAATAAAACATCTCTCAAAAAAAAAAAAAAAAAACTTAAAATTGTTCTGCAAAAATGTCTCCTATAGCTTTGGATTTATCTCTGGAACCATTCCGGAGCCTTGACTGGGTCTCACCCATCCTTAGCCTATTACTTCTTGTCATCATTTGCAACTGATTGCAAATATGAGATCTACATCTGGTATCCAATACCCAAGAAGTAGTATTAAGAAAAACATTTTAATGTAAAACATACCCTTTGCAGTTCGCAACTGCTTGAGGTATTCCTTGCAGTTACGTTTCCAATGACCGGGTTTCTTGCAGTGATGGCAAACTTGTTTAGACTTGTCCAATTTTGCATGTAACATTTGGCCTTGAGATCATGGTCCAACCATTTCTCTAGTTCGGCCAACCTTTCGGCAGTTACATCAGCCGGGGCTGTTTTCGGAGAAGCCTTTTCTAACACTTTAGAAAATCTTTTCCGAACTTAAGACAATCTTAACTTATGGAATCATTCTGTATTGTTTGCGCCAATAAGTTTGTTTTGTTGGAGAATAGAAACATGTGGATTACTGAGATGAAACAGACAATTATCGATGATTGTTTAAGCAATTTACTAAGACATAAAATAGGCAAATTTAATTTTATGAATCTCACTCCCACTATTTTAACGATTTCACTACCCTCTAGTGAAAACGGGAAACTTTTTCCTTAGTGAGAACATGGAGTCCAATTGACAAACTTATGGTCCCGAATAATATCAGCCAACCATAATTCTCAAAAGGTAGAGCCCAATTGCTTCCAAAGCAACCCCCATGTATTTACCTCATGTCCAATAAGGGCCCAATAATATGACGCCGTTTAAAGTGACATGTCAAGATGACCCATCAATATTAAGTTGTGATGGACGGTCGCCATGTGGATCCCCCAATAATATGAGCCGATCCCATGGGAGTTCCACCCAACTTACAACATTTGTCGATCCAATGTACAGCTTTCCGACGGACGGGCCCCCCCAATAATATGAGCCGGACCGTATCCGCGGGTAGCATCACATGCATTGATCGTTGATGGAAGGTAGGAACATTTAAACAAATTTAAATTTCCTTTATTTATCTTGATATTAATTTTAAATCATATTTAAAATGAGGGATTTTTAATTATAAAAATATTTGTCTCATCATATTCAATTTATTGCATGCTTGCCGGATTCACGCAATTATGTCTAAACATGCATACAATCATAATATCATATATTATTTAGGATGATCGATTCCATTTCTAATTGACCCGTGGTTGCCAATCACGAGTCTTAGTCCAATCCTAGGTAATATGCAGTATGCAATGCAATCCTATTACATGTGCTTCCAATTTACATTTCTTCAGTCTTTATTGTCTGCTGGGCCCACCATCTTCAAATCTTGATCTCCCACTAAATCTAATGTATTTACAATAAATAGCAATGACAAGTAGGGGATACATTTTTAGGGGTGGGAACGGGCCATAAACCAAGCCCACTTTTATTACATATGACATTCATATCGGGCCATAAACCAGGCCCATTAATAAAACCAACAACAATAAAAACAAAATGTAAATTCCTAACATACACCTACAAAATTGGTCATGGCAATCGATCATCCTTATCCAATAACTTTTAATTCAAAATTAATTTATTGGATAACATGCAGTGGCAATTCAAATTTAAACAAGATAAAATCATATTTTATATATAAAATCTTATTTCACATATAAAATCATATTTTATCTCTTTATCAAATAAAATCATATTTTATCTACAAAATCCAATTTTATAGATAAAATCATATTTTACTTAATATATCCATAAGATCAAATCTTATCATCAATTGTACCAAAAATAATTGATTTCAAAATTCAATTTAAGGATAAAATATTAAAATTTTCCAAAAATTCAAATTTATCCAAAAATCAATTTTAAAATTTACGGACTCGAACAATTCGATCCGAAATCTCGTGAACCAATCAAAAACAATTTTTGACTGGACCAAAAATAAAATTTTAACACATTAAAATTAATAAAAAATTTAATTTTTCCCGCGGGCCGCCCGGGACACTCCCGGGCCGGCCCGCACCCGTGGGCGCGGGCCGGGGCAGCCCGGCTGCCCCCTTAGGGCAGCGACTCTCGCTGCCCTGGCGGCACCTGGCGCCGCCCTTGGGCAGCGCTCGCCGCCCTGGGCAGCGCAGAGCGCTGCCCTGCGCTGCGCTGGGCAGCGCCCTGGGCGGCGCCGTGCGCCCCCTTTGGGCGGCGCCGTGCGCCGCCCGGGGCAGCAACAATTGCTGCCCCACCGGGCAGCGATCCAATCGCTGCCCGGGTTTTGCCCCGAAATTTTTTTTTTTTTTATTTAAAAATATTTATTTGTTTCAAAAACCGAGACTCAAAAATTTTTGTATAATCGATTAATTTAATCGTTTGATCTGAGCAACCTGGCTCTGATACCACTGTTGGAAAACTGGCGTGTTCCCAGATCAATCACGATTGATACCCGGTGCAGCGGAAGTTTAAAAATTTTATCATGGAACAATTCCATGGTGTGGGCATCAACCGTTCAACGATTAAATTATTTGTGTGTGTAAAATTCAAATAACAATTAATTAAATTTTACCTTCAATCTCGAAGCGAGATTATTGGACACCAACAGAATTAATCTGCTCTTGTTGTCTCTCCCTGGAACCGATGAACTCCTTCAATCAGGTCCACGAATGAGGTTTTAATCCCTCTGATAGATTGCACTAGAAAATCTATCAGAAGTTTTCTGCGAAGAGATTAAACGAATCTGATTCGTTATTCCTGACTGCAATTCAAAATCACAGACCGGAATTTTCTCTGACAGAGTAGGGAGGGGGCGGCCGAATTATGAAAGGGAGGCTAGGGTTTTTCGAAAATCCAGTCTCTCAAATTATGACCTGTTGTGTCTAATTTCTGTATTGCAATAACTTATTTATAATGCAGGCCACTAACACCTTAGGGCCCATTAGTCATAAGTTGAGGTCCGACAAGCAAAGCCCGCATGTTCAGAAATTAATATAAAATTCATCGTGACTCCGATTGATAAACCGATTTTACCAATGTGCACAGAAACCATTTCTGCACATTTTAAAGTCAAGATAAATTTTCCTGAATCCGTATTCAGTGGTTTCCAAAAATGTACATTCCTATGTCATTTTAGGAAATCCTACTCCCTTACTCTTATTTAAGAAGTCCAACTTCTTTATTCATTAAATTTAACTCTTTAAATTTAACTATCTCAACGGGGATTAAAACTCCATTACACTGTGTGACCCTCAATGGTTCAGGGATACAGCTAGCCGTGGGCTCACAACTCCTTGTGACTCGGAACAACGATTTCCGACTTGCCCAACGAATCATGGTAAAGCTCCTAGCAACATCGCCCCATGATTCCCTAGGTATCACTGATAGTGCCTACAAGAACCAGTAGATTTTGGTTAGCGTACAGTACGATCCCTTCATCCATATATCCCGATCGAATCAACAACCATTGGTATATCGAGAGTCGCTCAAGATTCGATAACTATGCAATACATCTTGAAGATCAAATTAGTGACATCGCATGTGCTACTAAGAAACCATTTCTTAAATCACATCAAGTACTCTGGCCAGAGATTTGTCACACTAATATCTCCTCAGATCGCATAGGATATCCACACTCGCAAGTATGTGGTGAATCCTTGACAACAATGCATCGACTCCTATATGTGTCGTAACTGTACCCAATCTCGACACCTGATGACCCCCATAGAGTCGGTAAACGAGTCAAAGCACAGCACTAGCATATAGAGTCTCCATGATGTTTCAAGTCGTAAGGACTAATGGTGTACAACCAAAACCGCGGACTTTATCCACTCGATAAGTGATAACCACTTGGAAAGTCCGGATAGGGTAGTTCGATTATTCATCCTATGAATATCCATTTGCATGCTTCGAACATCTCCATGTTCCCTACCAATGAAACGTGGTACTCCGCATCGCAAATGCTAGTCTCAAACTCGAGCGATCCTTATCCTTATTGTCGGACGGCTCAATCGACTAGGAACAGTTTAGAATATACAGTGACTATAAGATGTATTTCATGATAGACATCCCCATGTTCTACCACATCTTACATACACTATAGTATATTCAAGGTCTTTATCAAAACAACAATAGTATATCACAATATAACAATATGAAGAAAGATAAAGTCATTGCCATTAATAAAAGTGTAAATTATATTAAACAAAAGATCGTTTGTACAAAGAGTCATCAAAGCCCATAGCCACAAGTTGGCTCACTGGGCACCCACTCTTTCATATATTTGTGTTTTTTAATTTTAGTTAGCCTATATTTTAATATACAAACCAGTTTTCAGTGTTCAATCTGTCAATCAGGCTATCTCCGGTACAAAATTTATTTGTTAGCCAATTGATATCAATGTACAAGAATTACAATTATCAAGTTGCTAACCCAACTGCATTTATTTGAAGTAATTAATGTGATTGTTTATTCAACCCCTCTTTTAACCATTCAACTGATCCTGCAAGTTTTATCAAAGAGGGGTCAATTATTGTTTCTGAAAACTAGTGAACAACGACTTTCTTCATTAATATTCCAACGTTTTCTAAATAATATTTCGATAATTGGAATATTTGAATGCAGTCTAACTTAGCTGACCAAGATGATGATAAGTGTTACATCATAACTGATGGACCAATGAGGATTTTGAAAGCCAACACCTCAACAGCAATCACAAAAAAGGACTCCTCAGATGATCGAAAGGCCCAAACAAAAATGGACAACCGAAGGTAAAAACAAATCAGATTTGGATAATGTAGCCAAATATATATTGTACAATAATCTTGATAAAAACACATTTAGCAAGATCAAGATGTGTAAAAGTGCCAAAGAGATTTGGGAGAAACTTATTCAACGGTGTGAAGGCAATGAACAAACCAATTAAAACAAACTATATGTTGTAGTGTAGAAGTTTGAAAACATAAAGTTGAAGTCAGATGAGTCTATGTCAGACTTTGATGAAAGATTCAGTGGGATTGTGATTGAACTGAATTCACATGAAAAAATGTATAACAACAGAGAAGTAATACTAAAAGTTATGAGAGGACTTCCAAAGGAATGAGATGCCAAAGCCATTTCTATGAGAGAATCCAAGTATTTACGAAAAGTGGAATTACACAATTTGTTCACATATCTCAAATCATATGAATTTGAATTGAAGACAATAGATGATGATAATTCTACCTCCCAACTGACTAAGGAATTAACTATTGTGAAACTTGAGTCATTAGTTTAGAAATACAAATAAGCTGAGTAGTTGAGTAATGGTGTCATTGAAAGAGTGGGTGCCCGATTAGCCAACTTGTGGCTAAGGGCTTTTATGACTCTATGTAAAACAATCTTTTGTTTAATATAATTTACACTTTTATAATGGCATTGACTTTATCTTTCTTCATATTGTTATATTATGATATACTATTGTTGTTTTGATAAAGACCTTGAATATACTATAGTGTATGTAAGATGTGGTAGCACATGGGGATGGCTATCATGAAACACATCTTATAGTCACTGTATATTCTAAACAGTTCCTAGTCAATTGAGCCGTCCGCAAATAAGGATAAGGATTGCTCGAGATTGAGACTAGCATTTGCGATGCCGAGTACCACGTTTCATTGGTATGGAACATAGAGATGTTCAAAGCATGCAAATGGATATTCATATGATGAATGATCGAACTACCCTATTCGGACTTTCCATGTGGTTATCACTTATCGAGTGGATAAAGTCTGCGGTTTTGTTTGTACACCATTAGTCCTTATTACTTGAAACATCATTGAGACTCTATATGCTAGTACTGTACTTTGACTCGTTTACCGATTCTATTGGGGTCATCAGGTGTCGGGATTGGGTACAGTTATGACACATATAGGAGTCGATGCTTTGTTGTCAAGGATTCACCACATACTTGCGAGTGTGGATATCCTATGCGATCTGAGGAGATATTAGTGTGACGAATCTCTGGCCAGAGTACATGATGTGTTTTAGGTTACTTGGTGTTCCTAGTAACACATGCGATGTCACTAATAGATCTCCAAGATGTTATGCATAGTTATCGAATCTCGAACGACTCTCGATGCACCAATGGTTGTTAATTCGATCGGGATATTTGGTTGAAGGGACCGTACTGTACGCTAACCAAAATCCACTGGTTCTTGCAGGCACTATCAGTAATACCTAGGGAATCATGGGGCGATGTTGCTAGGCGCTCTTACCATGATTCGATGGGTAATTCGGAAATTGTTGTTCCGAGTCACAAGGAGTTGTGAGCCCACGGCTAGCTGTATTCCTGAACCATTGAGGGTTACACAAGTAATGGATTACTAAAACCCCGTAGAGATAGTTAAATTTAAAGAGTTAAATTTAATGAAAGAGAAGTTGGACTTCTTAATTAAAAGGGAGTGAGATTTCCTAAAATGACAAAGGGATGGACATTTTTGGAAATCACTGAATTCGGATTCAGAAAAATTATCTTGACTTTAAAAGATACAGAAATGGTTTCTGTGCACATTGGTGAAATCAGTTTATCAATCGGAGTCACGATGAATTTTATATTAATTTCTAGAACAACGGGCTTGGCTTGTTGGGCTTAAGTTATGAATTGTGGGCCCTAAGAAGTTAGAGTCCTAATGCAATTATAACTTAATCTAGTCTAGAAATTATCTATAAATATATGTACTGTGTTCGAAAATTACACTAGCTTTCAGTCTAGCAATTTTTGAAAATCAGTCTATATTATTCAAGAGGTTTTTCGAAAATTCCTCTGTCTCTTTTGGAGAAAATTCGACTTGTGATTTTTGTGAAAAATTACAAATCGAATTAACAGATCATATCTGTTTATTCTCTACGTAAAACTTTTGATTGATTTCTAGTGCAGTCAATCAGAGGGTTTCTGTTTTTCATTCGTGGACCTAATTCCGGAGTTAGATCGTGACTGTCATCGGTTCCCGGGATTTACAAGAAGAGCAGATTAAATTCTGTTGGAGTCCACGATCAAGCCTTTGCTTGACGAGGTAAAAATTTAACTGTGTTTTATTTTTACTTGAACAAATTTAATCGTAAAAGTTTTGATACCCATATATGGAATCGTTCCATATAATAAAATAAAAATTTTAAACTTCCGCTGCACCGGGTATCAATTCTTAATTGATTTGAACACGTTTTCCGACAGTGGTATCAGAGCCAGGTTGCTCAGATCAAACGATTAAATTAATCGATTGTACAAAATTTTTAAGCCTCGGTTTTTGAAACAAAACGAAAATTTTAAAATTGAATTTTAATGGGCAAATCGGGCAGCGATCATCGCTGCCCGGGGCAGCGAGCATCGCTGCCCAAGGGGCAGCGACGGGCTGCCCTGCCCGGCCCCCTCTTTGGGGCGGGGGCTGCCCGGGATCGTCCCGGGCAGCCCGGAAAAATTATTTTTAATTTTTAATTAAAATTTTAATTTTTTTTAAATTCTAGTTTTTGATCCGATCGAAAATTGTTTTTGATTAGTTCACGAGGCATCGGATCGAATTGTTCGAGTCCGAAAATTTTAAAATTGATTTTTGGATAAATTTGAATTTTTGGAAAATTTATAAATTTTATCCGTTAAATTAAATTTTATAAAATTAATTATTTTGGTACAATTGATGATAAGATATGATCTTATGGTTGGATAAGATAAAATATGATTTTATCTTTTAAATTATAATGCCTTTGCATGTTTATCCAATTATTTAATTATTGAATTAATTATTGGATAAAGGATGATCGATTGTCATGACCAATGTTTTAGGTGTATGTTAGGTAATTTACATTTGTCTTATTGTTGTTGGATTTTATTAATGGGCTTGGTTTATAGCCCAATATGATTGTCATATGTAATAAAAGTGGGCCTGGTTTATGGCCCGTTTCCACCCCTAAAAATGTATCCCATATTTGTCATAGAAATTTATAGTAAATTTATTAGACTTAGTGGGAGACAAAGATTTGAAGAAATGGTGGGCCCAGCAGACAATGAAGACTGAAGAAATGTAAATTGGAAGCTCAATGTAATAGGATTGCATTGCATACTTGCATATCACCTAGGATTGGACTTAGACTCGTGATTGGCAACCACAGGTCGATTAGTTAATGGGATCGATCATTCTTAGATAATATATGATATTATTGATGTATGCATGTTTAGACTAAATTGTATGAATCCCGCAAGCATACATAAATTGCATGATGAGACAAATTTTTAAAATTAAAAATCCCTCATTTTAAATATGATTTAAAATTGATATCAAGATTAATAAAAAGGGAATTTAAATATTGTTTAATATTCCTACCTTCCATCAACGATCAATGTATGAGATGCTACCCGCGGATACGGTCCGGCTCATATTATTGGGGGGGCCCGTTCGTCGGAAAGCTGTACATTGGATCGACACATGTTGTAAGTTGGGTGAAACTCCCATGGGATTGGCTCATATTATTGGGGATCCACATGGCGACCGTCCATCACAACTTAATATTGATGGGTTATCTTGACATGTCACAATAAACGGCGTCATATTATTGGGCCCTTATTGGACATGAGGTAAAAACATGGGGGTTACTTTGGAAGTAATTGGGCTCTACCTTTTGAAAATTATGGTTGGCTGATATTATTCGGGATCATGATTTTTCAATTGAACTCCATGTTCTCACTAAGAAAAACAGTTTCCCGTTTTCACTAGAGGGTAGTGAAATCGTTAAAATAGTGGGAGTGTAATTCATAAAATTAAAATTCGCCATATTTTATGTCTTAGTAAATTAATTAAACAATCATTGATTATTGTATGTTTCCTTTTCAGTATACTATTACAATGACTTCTCGCAATCCACTGTTTTCAATTCTCGAACAAAACAAATTGACTGGCGCAAACTATACGGAATGGTTCCGTAAGTTGAAAATTATTCTTACTTCGGAAAAAGCTTTCTACGTGCTAGAAAAGCCGCCTCCGAAGGAAGCCCCAGCTAATACAAGTCCGGAAGAGTTGGCCAAACTTGATTTATGGTGGGACCATGATATCAAGGCCAAGTGCTACATGCAGGCTTCGATGTCTGATGAGCTTCAAAGGAGATTCGAGGATGCCGTGAATGCTGCTGACATTCACAAGAACCTCAAAGAACTCTTTGGAGCTCAGTCAAGGTCGGAGAGGTATGCCACCATCAGAGAGCTCATGACGAGCCGCATGCGAGATGGGACTTCGGTCCGTGAGCATGGGGTGCACATGATTGGGCTCATTGAAAAGTTGGTAACACTCGACTTGACTTTGGAGCATGAACTTAGAGCGGACTTGTTGCTTCTGTCACTTCCTTCATCGTTTGACGGTTTTGTGATGAACTTCAATATGAACAAGATAGAGGCCACCCTTGAAGAGATGGTCAATATGCTTGTCACATATGAAGCCACACTAAAGAAGTATAAACCGGTACTCTTGGTTGGCTCCTCTTCTAACTCTAAGAAAGGACCAAGTGGAAAGGGTAAGAAACGTTCTGCCCCGCCCAAGAAAATTGTACCAAATAAGAAGGGAAAGGCTAAGGCTTCAATTGGGATAAAAGATGAAAACGTTTGCCATTACTGCAAGAAACCCGGTCATTGGAAACGTAACTGCAAGGAATACCTCGAATAGTTGCGAACTGCAAAGGGTATGTTTTACATTGAAATAAATGTTTCGCTTAATACTTCTTCTTGGGTATTGGATACCGGATGTGGATCTCACATTTGCAATTATTTGCAGGTGATGACAAGAAGTCGTAAGCTAAGGATGGGTGAGACCCAGCTAAGGCTCGAAAATGGTTCTAGAGTCGAAGCCAAAGCTATAGGAGACATTTATTTAGTTTTGCAGAACAATTTTAAGTTATTTTTTAGAGATGTTTTATATGTTCCGGATTTGGTCAAAAACATTATATCTATTTCTATGCTTGATAGAGATGGTTTTTCTTGCAATTTTGTGAATGGGATTTGCAATATTTACAAGAATGAATGTTTGATTGGAAATAGACAACTTGAAAACGATCTATATAGCTTAAAATTAAAAGACGTTCCAATTAATTATGTTGATAAACCGGTAACAACAATTAAAAGAAAAAATGATAGTCAAAACCCGGCAAACCTTTGGCATGCTAGGCTAGGTCATATTTCCTCAAGGAGGATGAACAAGCTAGTGGGAGAGGGCATGTTTGATATGTCTGATATTAACTCTCTACCTACTTGTGAGTCCTGCCTAAAGGGAAAAATGACTAAAGCTCCTTTCAAAGGGAAACCTGAGCGTAGTCAAAATCTGTTGGATTTGATCCATACAGATATTTGCGGTCCATTTAGTATTGGTACTAAATGTGGCAACACCTACTTCATTACCTTTACCGATGATCATTCTAGGTATGGGTATTTATATTTAATGAAATATAAGTCTGAAGCATTTGAAAGGTTCAAAGAATTCAAGGCTGAAGTAGAAAAAAAACTAGGTAAAATTATTAAGGCACTTCGATCGGATCGAGGTGGAGAATACTTAAGTACCGAGTTTTTGGACTATCTAAAAGAGAATGGGATTCTCTCTCAGTGGACTCCTCCGATGACACCTCAGCTGAATGGTGTTTCGGAGCGTTGCAATCGAACTTTGTTGGACATGGTTCGATCTATGATGAGCTTCACTGAGCTCCCACCTTCGTTTTGGGGCTACGCGCTTGAAACGGCGGTATTGTTGTTAAACAACATCCACACTAAAGCAGTAGATAAAACACCATACGAGTTATGGAATGGCAAAGCTCCTAAGTATTCGTACTTGAGGATTTGGGGATGTCCTGCTTACGTGAAGCAGACAGTGGGAGATAAGTTGAATAGTCGATCCACCTTATGTTATTTTGTAGGGTATCCGAAGAATTCAATCGGATATTATTTCTATCATCCTGCTGAAACAAAAGTGTTTGTTTCAAGGAATGCCACCTTCTTGGAGAAGGAGTTCTTATTGGATAAGAAAGGCAAGATGATGGAACTCGAAGAAATTCGAGAAGAACCCGAGATACAAAATAGCGATCCTAAACCTCAAGAATCATCACAAGACACGCCTATTACTAGGAGATCCGAGAGGACTTGTAGGCCTCCTATTAGATATGGTCTTCTTCTTGAAGGGGATAAAAGTGAACCCGACATTGGATGTGATCCAAGAAACTTCAAGGAAGCAATTTCTGATGCGGATTCGAATTTATGGCTTGAAGCTATGCAATCGGAAATAGACTCGATGCATTCTAACCAAGTTTGGTCTTTAGTAGATTCTCCCGATGGAATTGTTCCAATTGGGTGCAAATGGATCTACAAGAGAAAGCTTGGGCCTGATGGAAAGGTATTGACCTACAAGGCACGATTGGAAAAAGTTATACTCAAAGACAAGGAGTTGACTATGATGAAACCTTTTCACCAGTCGCAATATTCAAGTCCATAAGAATCCTTATTGCCATAGCAGCATGGTATGACTATGAGATATGACAAATGGATGTAAAGACTGCATTTCTTAATGGAAACATTAAGGAAGAGATCTATATGATGCAGCCTGAGGTATACACATCCATGGGAAGCGAGCATAAGGTATGCAAGCTTCAAAGATCAATCTATGGTCTCAAACAAGCATCAAGAAGTTGGAACAAAAAATTTGATGAAACGATAAAGGATTTTGGTTTTATCAAGAACCCGGAGGAACCATGCGTGTACAAGAAAGTAGTTAAGAATGCGGTAACATTCTTAGTACTTTATGTTGATGACATCCTACTCATGGGGAATGATGTAGGGATGTTGCAGTCAACAAAGATATGGTTATCAGGTAGATTCTCGATGAAGGATTTAGGTGAGGCATCCTATATTCTAGGAATTCAGATCTATAGAGATAGATCTAAAAGAATGATAGGACTCACTCAATCAACCTACATCGACACCATATTGAAAAGGTTTTCAATGGATGGGTCCAAGAGAGGACATCTACCTATGTATGGAGTTTCTCTATCCAAGTCTATGTGTCCCAAAACCGACGAAGAGATAGAGAAGATGACACACGTGCCATATGCGTCAGCCATAGGTAGTATCATGTATGGGATGATATCTACCAGACCGAATGTGGCCTATGCTCTGAGCGTCACGAGCAGATACCAAGCCAATTCCGGTCAAATGCATTGGAAAGCCGTGAAGGATATTCTTAAGTACTTGCAAAGGACTAAGAATTTATTCATGGTTTATGGAGGGAGAGAATTGAAGTTGGAAGGCTATACCGACTTCAGCTTCCAATGTGACGTGGATGACTCGAAATCAACCTCTGGATTTGTATTCGTGCTCAATGGCGGTGCTGTCTCTTGGAAGAGTTCCAAGCAGGACACCACAGCGGATTCCACCACTGAGGCAGAATACATTGCAGCATCAGCTGCTGCTAAAGAGGCGGTTTGGATAAGGAAATTCAACCAAGAGTTGGGTGTAATTCCTGAAGCTGTTGGTCCAGTCCTAGTGTACTGTGACAACACGGCTGCCGTTGCTCAGGCAAAGGAATCAAGGTCTCATCAGAAGTCCAAACACGTACTGAGGAAATACCACATCATCCGGGAGATCGTGGAAAGAGGAGACATCAGTGTCGAGAGAGTGGCCTCTACAGACAATATCGCTGATCCGCTTACTAAGCCCTTGCCAGGACCATTGTTTGACAAACATCGCGAAGCAATTGGATTACGTAGTATGACTAGTTGGCTTTAGGGAAAGTGGGAGATTGAAAGAGTGGGTGCCCGGTTAGCCAACTTGTGGCTAAGGGCTTTTATGACTCTATGTAAAACAATCTTTTGTTTAATATAATTTACACTTTTATAATGGCATTGACTTTATCTTTCTTCATATTGTTATATTATGATATATTATTGTTTTTTTGATAAAGACCTTGAATATACTATAGTGTATGTAAGATGTGGTAGTACATGGGGATGGCTATCATGAAACACATCTTATAGTCACTGTATATTCTAAACAGTTCCTAGTCAATTGAGCCGTCCGCAAATAAGGATAAGGATCGCTCGAGATTGAGACTAGCATTTGCGATGCCGAGTACCACGTTTCATTGGTATGGAACATAGAGATGTTCAAAGCATGCAAATGGATATTCATATGATGAATGATCGAAGTACCATATTCGGACTTTCCAAGTGGTTATCACTTATCGAGTGGATAAAGTATGCGGTTTTGGTTGTACACCATTAGTCCTTATTACTTGAAACATCATTGAGACTCTATATGCTAGTACTGTACTTTGACTCGTTTACCGACTCTATTGGGGTCATCAGGTGTCGGGATTGGGTACAGTTACGACACATATAGGAGTCGATGCTTTGTTGTCAAGGATTCACCACATATTTGCGAGTGTGGATATCCTATGCGATCTGAGGAGATATTAGTGTGACGAATCTCTGGCCAGAGTACATGATGTGTTTTAGGTTACTTGGTGTTCCTAGTAACACATGCGATGTCACTAATAGATCTCCAAGATGTTATGCATAGTTATCGAATCTCGAACGACTCTCGATGCACCAATGGTTGTTGATTCGATCGGGATATTTGGTTGAAGGGACCGTACTGTACGCTAACCAAAATCTACTGGTTCTTGCAGGAACTATCAGTAATACCTAGGGAATCATGGGGCGATGTTTCTAGGCGCTCTTACCATGATTCGATGGGTAAGTCGGAAATTGTTGTTCCGAGTCACAAGGAGTTGTGAGCCCACGGCTAGCTGTATTCCTGAACCATTGAGGGTTACACAAGTAATGGATTACTAAAACCCCGTAGAGATAGTTAAATTTAAAGAGTTAAATTTAATGAAAGAGAAGTTGGACTTCTTAATTAAAAGGGAGTGGGATTTCCTAAAATGACATAGGGATGGGCATTTTTGGAAATCACTGAATTCGGATTCAGAAAAATTATCTTGACTTTAAAAGATGCAGAAATGGTTTCTGTGCATATTGGTGAAATCAGTTTATCAATCGGAGTCACGATGAATTTTATATTAATTTCTAGAACAACGGGCTTGGCTTGTTGGGCTTAAGTTATGGATTGTGGGCCCTAAGGAGTTAGAGTCCTAATGCAATTATAACTTAATCTAGTCTAGAAATTATCTATAAATATATGTACTGTGTTCGAAAATTACACAAGCTTTCGGTCTAGCAATTTTCGAAAATCAGTCTATATTATTCAAGAGGTTTTTCAAAAATTCTTCTGTCCCTTTTGGAGAAAATTCGACTTGTGATTTTTGTGAAAAATTACAAATCAAATTAACAGATTATATCTGTTTATTCTCTACGTAAAACTTCTGATTGATTTCTAATGCAGTCAATCAGAGGGTTTCTGTTTTTCATTCGTGGACCTAATTCCGGAGTTAGATCATGACTGTCATCGGTTCCCGGGATTTACAAGAAGAGCAGATTAAATTCTGTTGGAGTCCACGATCAAGCCTTTGCTTGACGAGGTAAAAATTTAACTGTGTTTTATTTTTACTTGAACAAATTTAATCGTAAAAGTTTTGATACCCATATATGGAATCGTTCCATATAATAAAATAAAAATTTTAAACTTTCGCTGCACCGGGTATCAATTTTTAATTGATCTGAACACGTTGTCCAACAGTCATGTCTCGATTTGTGAAGAAATCTTGCAAGTTATTGAGAAATAATCAGGGCTTCTACAGAACATCATATATATGACGCCTCGTATTTCTCATTCATGATTATGAAAATATGAAATCGGGAATACTTTTTCATTTTTGTAAAACATGCATCATGCTTGTAAGTTTAATATACCTTGCATAACATTAAATTCCTTCAACTGACTAAAAAATCCCATGGCTCAAAACTTATATAAAATCTCTTTGAACTAAATGATGCTAACATATACGGTAACGCCAAAACTTTCTTAGACATGCAAAAGTTGAAAATATAAAATATTCGATCTTTAAAAACATGAATTTAAATAAAAATGCATAACATCAATGGAATGCATAATCTTCATGGACATTTTTGAAATAAGGTTCTCGTACAACCATGTCATGCATTATTCTCGCCTCCTCGCCTACTCATCCTCCTTACCATCATTTAAATCATTAACTTCTTTATTTTCATATGTACCATCCAAGCATAGTACATAATAAAATAATAAAACATGTCTAGGTTGTGGACATAACATAAAAGTATAACATCTTTTTATTTTGGGTGATGAATTACATGCAAATGTGATAACCACCATTAAGAGCACATTCATTAGGTTCCATGATCATTTAAATAGTTGCGCAACCTAGATATATAATTTGTTACAATTCATACTAGCCAAAGCCAATATGCGTATTGTCATATACTAGCCGAAGTCAATATGCAAATCTTTCATTCTTTGTTTGCAAAGGCCTCTCCGGAGCTCTTTCCAAGCACCAGTCCCGTACTGCTAACACAAGTACATATAAGTAATCAAAAATAACGTTTTCATGCTTCTTTATATCATTATCATTCATATCATGCTCGTCATAACATAATCATAAAACTTTCATGCTATTTAGAAACAAAGTAAACATGTCCCTTAACTTTTCATAAAATATCATTCTTTTTTTCACGCCCCGAGATTGAGACGTGTCACCGGCATTGTTTCAAATTCATACAAATTATAAATACAACCAACCTCATAGTACAGTCTATACCAAACCAATCTTTTTGTCATAAATAAATTCCAAAATATAGTCTTACAACTTGTAAATCCAAAAATGAATAAAACTTCGCAGAAGCATCTTATAATATTAAAATAATAAAAGTACTAAAAATAAATATCAAAAAATTAATCCAAAGCTCTTCCTATCACCATCCCCAAAACTTGTCTTGCTCTTGGTTCTCTGACATATCTTCTGTATCATCTGGGAGGAAAAATGTAAGGGGTGAGCAATCTGGGTATCGCTCGACAAGTGGGGGCCGATTGATCATATGAGCAAATTATATATATGGATATATTCATTTGAGAAAACTCATACTTGGGTTCCAAGCATGGCATAATTCAAAACATATTCATCTTATATCATGTCTCATCATAGCATAACATAAACATCATAACAAAATTGACATGACTTAACATAATTTGGTCAGACATTGAAATTCATTTTCTTATTCATGGCTAAATGATCAGTCCCCTATATGTAATTTCTCTAAGGGGTGAGGCCATTGGTTGGTTATTATCGTCCACCGCATCAGCGCCTTAACATAACATGGTTCGGAAATTTCCTTTCCACTACTAATTCGAGTCATAACAATGCCAAAACATACTTTTAATAAGATTTCATCAAGCATAAGAATTATGTAACAAGATTACAACAATTATCATGAAAGATCGAGATTTTAAAAACATACATAAGATTTTAAAACAAAAGCCCACTTATAGAGTTAATTTGTGCGAAAATCAATAACTTGAATAGACGAAGCTTGGACCAAAAATTTAGAATGAAATTCTCGAAAATTCAAAATTGAATTTTTAAAAATTAATTTTCTAGTTTCTTCTAAAATTAGGAAAATTACTTGGACTATTCCTCAAGCACTTTTCTTCCCAAATTCCTAGACAACATTTTTTAGCACATGGAGAGAAAGTGGACAAATTATTTTGACCCTAATTGCTAGCCTGCTTCTCAAAAATTTATGGAAAGAAAATTAGCAAATTTTGAACGTGTATTCCATGAGGTTTGGGTCCACATATATAGGCATGAATTCTAGTAGGTTTTATCTAGGACTCTTGGCTTTCAAACTTTGAATACAATTCTATCTCTAGATTTTTTTTATTCCTACTCAATATCTGATAACTAGTTAAATTTATATCTTGAAATTAATTAATTATCAATCAAGTAAACTAAATAAAATCTGAATAACTAAGGTAATGAAAGAAATTTAAACATTCCCTACCAATGTTGGTTTCTTCAGAATCATGGTCTTCACATCCTCCCCTCTTTATGGGAAGTTTCGTCCTCGAAACATGGATTATCTTGCTCCTCAAATAAGTATGGATACTTTTACCACATCTTCTCTTCCAATTCCCACGTGCCTTCTCTTTTAGTGTGATTTGAACATTGCACTTTGACATAAGGAATGGTCCTTCGCCTAAGGACTTGGTCTATGATATCCATTATTTCCTCGTACTTCAGCTCTTCATTCATATTACCGTCAATTAGGAGTGTTTTAGTTTCCAAAAAGTGACTTTAGTTGGGGACAAATATTCTTATTTGAGACACATGGAATACATTGTGGATCCTTGACATAGCAGGTGGTAATTCTTGTCGATAGGCCAATGTTCCCACTTTATCAAGAATCTTGAAAGGTCCTACATATTGCGGGTTCAATTTTCCAGCTATGTTAAATCGTATGATTCCTTTCATCGGTGAAACTTTGACATACGTGTTTTTGCCAAATTCAAACTCTACGGGTCTCCTCTTCAAGCCAGCCCAGCTTTTCTGTCGATCTTGAGCATCTTTAAGTTTCTCCTCGATGATTGTAGTGGCCCGTATCCAAAACTATTGATTAATGAGTAATGAGTAATTAAATCGTATAATCATGTCGGGATTAAGTAAAACATGATTAAGGAAATTCCAGAAGGGTTAACGGATTTCAGAAATGGATCCAGGACACTCGAAAATGGCTTAGAGGTTTCATGACTCGAGTGGGATCGGAACCACCGATCCAGGATCGGAGCCTCCGATCTTGGTGAGTTCGGAACCACATCGGAAGCAGGGAGATCGGAACGTCCGATCAGGATCGGAGCTTCCGATGGCTGTCGGTGACAGGTGTGTGGTTGCATGTGGACCGAATTGACACGTAGCGAACGGAACTTCCGATCGGGGAATGGAGCTTCCGATCTAAACGAACGGAGCTTCCGATCGAGGAACGGAGCTTCCAATCGATGCCTATAAATATGAGGTCCGAGCTCCTCATTTCTTGCCAATTCCGAGTTCCTCTCCTTCGCCTAGTAGCTCTATTTTAGGGCTTTGGGTACTCTTATTTTAGAGTTGGAGTAGGAAATATATTCTAGTATAGTCAGACAGTGTCTGACATAGTAGCTGAGCAGTACTCGTTTAGCGGAGCAGTGCTCGAGGCTGTGGAGCTGCAGCAGGGGTGTGCCCCTAGTTGCGGGATAGTCGCCATCAGTGGGCTGACGACGGACACAGGTATAGCTATGGTTTCCTTAAATTATTTAGGAGTATGCAATAGCTTAGTTAAGGCTTTTAGAGCTTATTGACTGATGCATGAGTATTTGCATTGTAGACTTGATGATAGGCTTGGAACCTAGAGTGGGACTACTAGGACTGCCTTAGAAAGGTACGTAAGTACTGACTGAGATTGCCAGCGGATATACATGCTTATATGTTGCATTTATGTGTTTGCATGTTATTATTGTTATGCGGCATGTGCATATCATCTTGTGCCTGTACATCTGTATATCTTTCGAGATGAGCCAGTTAGGGTTGCTCAGCCCTGTTAGGACGTTTGATATCGAGTACCCTTAGGTACTGATACCTCGAGGACTCCGCGGTCCGCGTCCGGGATTCGAGAATGAGTGGTCGCACACAGTGGTTAGCTACCCCGATGTGACGAGCTTATATTCCAGGCGCCAGTCTGAGCAGTTTGTATACAGTTATCCCAGATATGGATACCCTGTCATTTGCATGCATCATATTTTTATGTTTATCCGTGCTTTCATATTGAGCTTAGAGCTCATGTCCAGTATTTTCTGTATATTTGGACACCCTATTCGACGGGGCAGGTGTAGGTGCAGGATTGAGCATCAGGAGTCTGGAGTAGCCAGTGACCTTGAAGACAGCAGGATTAGCTGTAGGTTTTATTTAAATTCGATTGGGTTGTATAATCGAGTTTGTTTAGCTGGTTGTATTCCGCCGGTCTTTTTGTATTTAAGACTTCCGCAGCGATTTATTTAATGCATGCTTAATTATGCTCTTAACTCTGTTTAGGTAGCGGATCTGGGATGGGTCACTACAATGATCATGTTTTTTCTCACCATCTCCTGGATAATTTCGGGTCCAGTGATAGCCTTTCTCCACCACTTCATCCCAATACAGTGTCGAACAACATTTTCGCCCATATAGTGCTTCGTACAGAGCCATCTCAATGCTGCTATGGTAGCTATTGTTGTATGCGAACTCAATTAAATTCAAATATTCGCTCCAATTGTTGATAAAATCTAGGGCACACGCCCATAACATATCTTCGAGGGTTTGGATTGTCCTCTCAGTCTGGCCATCAGTTTTAGAATGATGAGCAATACTGAGAGTGACCTTAGTTCCCATAGATTGTTGGAAACTCTTCCAAAAACATGATACAAATATCGGATCTCTATCGGGCAAGATTCTTATTGGGACCCCATGTAGCCGTACCATATTATCCATATATATCATAGGTAATTTTTCCAAACTATACTTCATGCGTACAAGTAGGAAGTGCGTAGATTTTGTGAGTCTATCTACGATTACCAATATCCCATCATGTCTCTGCCTTGATTCCGGAAGTCCCACCACAAAGTTCGTGGAAATATGATCCCATTTCTATTCTAGAATTTCCAATGGTTGGATTAAACCTCTAGATCGTTGGTGTTCAGCTTTAACCTGTTGGCATACTTGACACTTTGAGACAAATTCTGTGACATCCTTCTTCATTCTTTTCCACCAGAAATTCCCTTTTAGATCCCTATACATCTTTGTACGCCCCGGATGTACTGATAACTTTGAATTATGTGCTTCAGACATGACTTCTTTTCGAAGGTCATTGGTTTCTGTACCCACAACCATCCTTTCATCCAGAGAACTCCTTTGTCGTCCACTTGAAAGTCTGGTAAATTGTCTTCCTTGATTTTTTCTTTGAACTTGGCCAACGACGGATCTAGGTCTTGACTCAATTTGACCATTTCTCGGAGATACGGTTGGGTTGATAATGAAGCTAGGACCTTCTTGTCCATGTTCTTTTGACTCAATGCATCAACCACTATATTGGCCTTACCTGGATGGTAGATTATGACTAGATCGTAATCATTTAGGAGTTCAATCAATCTTCTCTGTCTCATGTTCAGCTCCTTCTGCGTTAATTAATAATTGAGACTTTGGTGATTAATGAAAATTTCACACTTGGCACCATAAAGGTAGTGTCTCAAAATTTATAATGTGAAAACTAACACGGCTAGCTCGATATCATGGGTGGGATAGTTCTTCTCGTAAGGTCTCAACTATCTGGATGCGTAGGCGATCACTCTCCCTTCTTGCATTAGCACACATCCTAAGAATTCTTTTGATGCATCACTATAGATGGCAAAACCTTTTCCTTCCTCGGGTAGCACTAGTATTGGTGTAGATGCTAACCTTTCCTTCAAGGTTTTGAAACTCCTTTCATAGTCTTCATTCATATTGAACTTTTGCATTCTTTTGTGTGAGTCTCGTAAGAGGTATAGTCATTAAGGAAAACCCTTCAACAAATTTCCGATAATAGAACGCTAAAACCAGGAAGCTTCGAATTTCAGTCACTATCTTGGGTCTAGGCCAGTCCGTTATTGCTTCTACTTTCTTGGGATACCGAGACTCCGGCTGCCGAGATTATGTGTCTCAAGAATGCCATGATTTTCAACCAAAATTCACACTTCATGAATTTGGCATAAAGTGTGACGTCCCGTATTTTAAAACATTTAATAAAAAAATTGCGGAAAAAGAGTGAGGAAATTTTTCAAAACTTTTTAAACTATGCTGGGAGTGCATCGCCCTAGTAAATCAACAAATTCATTATATGAAACACGGATGCAACCCTACATTTAAGTCCATCTAAGATACGGCACGTCAAAACCAGCTACTAACATTTAAAGAGGATAGGGGAAAGTGAGTTCAATTAATTAACTATGTATATAAAATACATTTGAAAGACGAAACATTTGAGATCCTCAAAACTCATCTTTAAAAGACTGACAATGAAAATATTTAAACCATTACATTTAAACATCGTACATAAAATATTGTAACAACATAACATAAATAAACATAGATAAATATTTTCTCTTTAAATACATCAGAGCTTTTGAACTATTGTGTCATACAATGTATTCGGCTCTTGGACTATTCAGCCGTGCTACCCAAGCTTTTTAAATCAAAAATGCTAAACCAACTGCATCATTCAAGTAAAGTGAGTCTAAAGGACTCAGCAAAATTAAAAACATGCATATTGATAATGTAATAGCTTCAAAATATTTTAAACTTGAAATTACTTAAACATACATAACATGATACCTTGAACTTGAGAAATTTTAATGTAAACATCATGGAACTTTGAACTTATAATCTTGAACATGAACTCAAAACTCTTAAAAGATGCAAGGAACTTAAACATGAACATCAACTCACTTAACTTTAAGTCTTTAAAATAGACTTCATTCATTTTCTCAAAACTCTACCATTTCATTCTTAAATAAACTTTTGCACTTAACATCTAATAAATAAAATCATGCAACTTGGACAAACATTAAATCATGAACATAAACCATGAACATAACATAGAAACTTATCATTTTGGGGTGATGAATTATGTGAAATTGTGGCAACCTTCATAATGGGCACATTCGTAGTTCCTGTTGATCAACAAGCATTTTTTTCTTTTTGGAGGCACCTCCGGAGCTCATCCTGGAATACCTAACCCGTACATTGAGCCATATGGCATTACGCCTCATAACATTCATTCATTCATTTTTGGAAGCCCCTCCGGAGCTCATCCCGGAGTACCTAACCCGTACATTGAGCCATATTCAAAAAGGTCCCTCCGGAGCCTAAACCGGAGTACCAGTCCCGTATTGCCACCACAAAGACACATAAAACATCAAAATATTTTCGTGCATCAACATATCATATCTTCATGCTTCATCATAACATTATTCATTCATGCTTCATCATCTTTCATTTCATCTTAACTTATCATTCATCATATCATTTCATTCATTATGAAGCATCATTGTTTCATCATAACTTTTGTCATCACTTTCATTTCATGAACATACAACTTTACTCAATAACTTCATGCATGTCATAGATGATGAAAATCATACTTTCATATTGAAAATAGGTTTCATGAATGAAACTTAGACATGTACATGCATCACATAACGTAATCGATCCACGTAATTCGTTCTTTTTGTTCTTGACGTAAAACTTGAAACGTTTTGCATAGGAACTCTTAAACATACTTAAAACACCTTAATACATCATAAACATGCATTTAGAACTTAAAAACATGCATGAAAATATTTTTAGGACAGAACCATCCTCGCTCGAGCGGCACTAACTCTCGCTCGAGCGAGACCTATTCTGGAGAAACATGTTGCAGGCGTTGAAATTCTATTTTGCGTTCGGAATTTGGAAACGTGGTAAACATGTAAGTTGTAGCCCTTGCTCTTGGCTTTCTAATGCCGAAAATCTCACCTAAAATGAATTTTTCAGTAAAATGTTATGCTAATTCTCCCGAGATATGTCACTGCATTCAAAACATTTGACACACTTCGGGGAAATTTTGGCCAATCTTCCAAAATGATTTTTGAAAGGAATATTTTATTCCTTAAAATCATCCTATTTTGAAAAAGAGTTTATTAAATATCTTTTGCCTTTCTTGGACATGAAGTAATCTTTATTTATGTGATTTATTTCCTATTTGCGATATTGATAAGCTGATTAGAATATTTAACATATCATATCTAATATTTATCTTTCTTTATTTGTGTAGATTTGATATGATCAAATCAAAGGAATCCTACGCCTACAAAAAAATATATTGAAGAAGGATTCTTGGTCTATTTATTTGAGATAGGCGTTCACAGGAAAAGAGAGATAGAGAGAGACCGTGAGATTTTCCAAGAGCTTCATACACGTACATTGACAGAAGGATTGAAGATCTTTGAAAGCTCAAATCTGTCAAGGTTACTTGATTCTTGAAGAACACTTGAAGATCATTGATTGAAGAGTGTTTCGACTATACAAGTTTTTGGCACTAAGATTTTTAACTCCTTACTCTATTTTATTTATTCTATTTTGAATAGAATTTTTAGGAGTTATTTTTATGGTTTATTTTCTCAATTGTTTTGAGAAATTGAATTTTACAATAATCACTAGTGTTAGGGTTTGTAAAACTCTTTGATTTGTTTTCTAGTGAAGTTTTGCCCTGAGGTGCTATAAGAGTATTTTATACTCTTGCTTAAATCATATTGAGTCTATTTATTTGGTTGCTTGTTTATTTTATTTACACTTTAATTTTATTTCGCTGCAAGTTACTCAAGGTGTTATTGTAGGTGTGGTCAACATCTTGTGACAACACCTCAAACAGTTTATGTGCAACCCCTATTCCCTTACAAGTGGCATCAGAGCCATATTCTTGATACACTAAGAACTGATCTTGGTTTTTTTATTTTATTACAGGGAATAAGATGGACTCATCGTCTGTTGCGAACTCGTTCCTGAAACCTCCGGTCCTTGATGGCACGAATTACGCACTATGGAAGAATAGGATGCGATATACTATTAAGGCTATGGATGTTCGTGCTTGGCAAAGTATTCGGACTGGTTGGACTCCTCCAAAGATGCTAGATGAAGATGGAGACTACATCATCAAGCAAGAAGAAACTTGGACTGCCGAGGAAACACAAAGTTCAAGCTACAATGCTAAAGCACTCAATGCAATTTTTGCAACTATTGATATGAGGATGTATGGAATCATAGCTGATTGCACTGTTGCTAAGGATGCATGGGATGCTCTTCAAGAACACTGTGAAGGGACTGATAGCGTGAGAAGAACAAGATTGAGATTGTTAAACGCAAGATTTGAAAATATCAGGATGGATGAGAATGAATCTATTGCTGATTATGATAAGAAACTTAGGGAGATAGCTATAGAGGCACATGCTCTTGGAGGACCTATTGCTAGTGAAACTATGGTGAACAAGGTTCTTCGATCCTTGCCTAAAAGATTTAATGGGAAGATTTGGGCGCTTGAAGAAATTAAAGACACTTCAAAGATAAAGATGACTGAACTGATTAGCATCCTTCAAGTTTTTGAGATGAACAATTCAGAACAAGAGAAGGATAAAGGAAAATCAATAGCCCTTCAAGCCTCAAAACCCTCATATGAGGAGTATGTTCAATTTCATCAAGAAGTTCATCAATCTGACTTGGAAGATGATTCGATCTCTCTTATGACTAGGAAATTCAATGATTATCTGAAGAAGATGAAAGAATCAAGAAAGACGGATTAAAAACTAAAGGCTTCAATGTTCTCTAACAAGCATTTAAGGATTACTGGACGAGAACAATCACCAAGGAAACCTGTTGATACTCCTAAGCCTCGACTGATGTTGGAAGGGAAGAAGAAGTTTGTGTCAAAGAAGTTGGACACTGTTCAATGTCATGCTTGTCAAGGTTTTGGACACTATGCAAATGAGTGTGCCAACACGCTTAGGAAAGGGATGAACACGTCTTTGAGAGATGGAGAGTCTGAAGAAGAAGAAGAACAAGAAGATGAAGAAAGCCATAGTGCCTTATCTGCCCTACTGAAGAGCAAGAAAAAGTTTCAAGTCAATCCTTTAGGTGTTGCCGCAGGTGTTGCCACACCTGACCGCAACATCTCCCAAAGGTCAGTTTGTTTGAATTCCTCCATTACTGATAACATGTGTGATAATGATACAGGTGAAGAGACAATGTCCATGGAATAAGCTCGGATGATGTTTGAAAAACTTCATAATTATTAGGTTGAAAGGAATAATATGAATACTATTATTTCAAAGGAAAATTCTGATCTAAAGGCTGATGTGTCAAGACTGGAAGTCATGCTGAGTAAGAAAGACATGGAATTAAGCCAAGTGAAGAAAGAACTCGGAAAAGCAAATTCTATATTGTCCAAGTTTAATTCAAGCACTTCCAAGCTTGATTCGTTACTCATGATGGGAAGAGATGGTACGGCTGGTTTAGGTTTTGAAAACAACATATTTGAGGTTGGTGAAAGTTCTAAAGGCCCTGTGTTTGTCAAGGAAATTAGCAGTGTAAAAAGCTCAAGCAAAAATGCCTCACCAAGTGATCCTCCAAAACCAAAGCCACAGCCTGCTGCCCCTTCAAAATCTAGAAGGAAACGTAAGTACATCTGTCATTACTGTCATAGACCAGGTCATATCAAACCATACTGTTTTAAGCTGCAGGAAGACTACAGGTATAGATCTGCATCGAAGGTGTTGCCTAAGGTGTTGCCAACACCTCCCCACAACATCCCTAGAAACAGATCTTATGTAAGAAATATTTGGGTACCAAAAGCTGATATTCAATGTCATATGATTTATACTGCTTTGAGAACTAATGTTTCAGGTGCATGGTACTTTGATAGCGGTAGCTCTCGTCACATAACAGGTTCCAAAAAGTTTCTCACTGACTATGTTGAACAGAAAAGTGGAAAAGTAACCTATGGTGGATGTTCAAAGGGAAACATTGTTGGAAAAGGAACTCTGGATGTTGCTGGTCTGCCCAATTAAGCTTCGCAATGTGCTTCATGTTGAAGGATTAACCGCAAATCTAATAAGCATAAGCCAACTTTGTGATGATAATTTGCATGTGCGATTTGATAAGAAATTATGCAAAGTTTTTGATGATTCAAATTTGTGTGTCATGACAGGTACAAGGTCATCGGATAACTGCTATCAACTCGGAGAAAAGATGGCTTGTAGGCACACAAAATTGAATGAGTTTGATCTATGGCATCAAAAATTGGGTCATGCAAACTTCAAGAATTTAAAGAACTTAAGTAAGTTAGATGCTGTCAGAGGTATGCCTAACTTAAAATCTGGTATTCCATTTGTGTGTGAAGCGTGTCAGAAAGGAAAGCAGACTAGGGTGTCACACGAGGTGTTGCCAACATCTGTGACAACACGCTGCCTTGAGCTTTTACATATGGACTTGATGGGTCCAATGGATGTTGAAAGCTTTGGAGGTAAGAAATATTCTTTTTTTTGCGTGGATGATTTCTCACGATATACTTGGGTAAATTTTTTGAGAGAAAAATCAGACACATTTGATGCCTTCAAGAAACTGCTCACTAAAATTATGAATCTACATAATCTGAAGTTAATCCGTATTCGCACTGATCATGGTAAGGAGTTCGAAAACTCTTCTTTTGCTAGTCTGTGTGATAAGAAAGGTATTTCTCATGAATTTTCTGCTCCTAAAACTCCACAAAAAAATGGAATTGTTGAAAGGAAAAATAGGACTTTGCAAGAAATGGCAAGAGTGATGTTGAGTTCGAAAAATATTTCAAAACGTTTTTGAGATGAAGCCTTGAATACTGCATGTCATATTTAAAATAGAGTTTATTTGAGGAATGGTACTACTATGACATCCTACGAAATTCTCATGGGAAAAAGGTCAAACCTTAAATATTTTCATGTTTTTGGATGTGTATGTCACATTTTGAATGATAGGGATCATCTTGCTAAATTTGATGCAAAAAGTGATAAGTGTATGTTCTTGGGATATTCATCAAATAGCCGAGCCTATAGGATGTACAACTTGAGAACACGGACTATTTTTGAGTCAATTAATGTTGTTTTTGATGACTTTGCAGATCTAAAGAAGAAAACAGCTGAGAATGAAGTTAATGATCTGCTTGAAAATTCTGGAAATTTAGATGTTGTCAAAGGAGTGTTGCCAACACCTCTGACAGCACCTCCTATAGAAAATCCAGAATCAAAAGTTGAAAGGCCTACTGATGAGAATATTGATGAAAATAGTGAGGTAAATGAAGCTAGAAAGAACGTTCCAAGCAGAATTCAAAAGAATCACCCAACCTCACAGGTCATTGGAGATGTGCATGGAGACTTGCAAACTCGAAGGAAAGAGAAAGTGGATTATCGAAAGATGGCAGGTTTGTTGTGCATGAGTTCTACATATTCTAAGGTAAGATTCTCTTGTTTCGTGTCAAAAATTGAACCCAAAAAGGTAGAAGAAGCTTTAAAAGATGAATTTTGGGTCAATGCTATGCATGAAGAGTTAGAACAATTTGTTAGAAATGATGTTTGGTACTTAGTACCGCGTCCTGCTCATGGAAATGTCATAGGAACTAAATGGATTATCAAAAATAAAACTGATGAGTTGGGAAACATCATTAGGAATAAAGCTAGGTTGGTAGCTCAAGGGTATACACAGGTTGAAGGGGTGGACTTTGATGAAACCATTGCTCCTGTAGCCCGCATTGAGTCAGTCCAACTTTTGCTTGCTGTTTCATGTTATATGGGAATGAAACTGTTTCAAATGGATGTAAAGAGTGCCTTTTTGAATGGGATCCTAAATGAAGAAGTCTTTGTGAAACAACCTAAGGGTTTTGAGGATCCAAATCATCTTGACTATGTGTATAAGTTGAAAAAGGCATTGTATGGATTGAAGCAAGCACCACGTGCATGGTATGGGAGACTTACTGAGTACTTGCTCAATATTGGCTTCAGAAGAGGTGAAGTTGATAAGACTTTGTTTGTGCAAAAGTCTCAAGGTAATATATTAATTTGCCAAATTTATGTGGATGATATAATTTTTTGTGCTTCAAATGATAAACATGTTGATGATTTTGTGAAGTGCATGTCGTCTACATTTGAGATGAGCATGGTTGGTGAGTTAACATATTTCTTGGGCTTGCAAGTAAAACAAATGCATGATGGTATATTTTTGTGTCAAAGCAAGTATGCTAAAAATATTGTAAAGAAGTTTCTGAATAACAACACTAAACACATGCGCACACCTATGGGGTCTAATGAATTTCATTTTTGAGTTGCCCTATTAAGAAAGAATCCGTTTGTGCTTCTATAGAGTGAAAGAACAACCCCTGGCTGGGATAAATAGACTGATTGACTGTGATGAGGTAGCTTAGAGGATGTTGCCGAAAGTGTTGACAATACCCTCTACAGAAGCATGATTGGTAGTCTTTTATATTTAAGTGCTACTAGACCTGATATTATGTATAGTGTTTGTCTATGTGCTAGATACCAGTCTAACCCAAAAATTACTCACTTGAAGGCCGTAAAACGTATACTGAAATATGTGGCTGGAATTTTGAATTTGGGTTTGTAGTACACTAAAGAAACCAATTCTAATTTGGTAGGATTTAGTGATGCTGATTGGGCTGGGGATTTAGATGAGAGAAAGAGCACTTCAGGAGGATGTTTCTACTTGGGGAATAACTTAGTATCTTGGTATAGTAAGAAACAAAATTGTGTCTCACTGTCTACTGCTGAGTCTGAGTATGTTGCTGTTGGTAGTTGTTGTTCACAAATCCTTTGGATGAATCAAATGCTAAATGATTATGGTGTTAAGAGTGATACTCCTATTGTGTACTGTGATAATTCAAGTGCCATTGATATATCCAAAAATCCAGTACAACACTCTCAAACCAAACACATTGACATTAGACATCACTTCATTCAAGATTTGGTCGAGAAAAGCATGATCTTAATGGAGTTTGTTGGAACTAATAACCAATTAGCTGATATATTCACAAAAGCTTTGGATTTCGAGATATTTTCCAGTCTAAGGAAGTCTCTCAGTATGTGTGCATTATAAACAGAACCGAGATGTTGTCAGGAGTGTTGCCAACACCCTGTGACAACACCTTTTCATGTATGTGCATTTTTAGGATCTTAGGCATACTGCATTCATGCATTCATTCTGTTTTGTGATGTGGATGATACTTTGTAACCATTGAATAGCTTTCACTCAGGATTCATTGCAAAATATTTTACAGTTTAATTCGGATAAATTGAAGAAGAGTTCTGACTAAGTTACGAAGTAGTGGAGGGACATTCGTGTATTCCATGATCTTGTCCCAAGTGAAAAGTGACTTTGTAAATTCAGAATAAAAAAAAAATGATGAAGCTTGAATTGAATCAATCATCAAATTTGATTGATAATAAAAAAAAAATGGAAAAAGCTACCTAAAGGGGTCCATTTGAAGACCGTTCCTTTAGTGTGCAGGCTACCACTTCTGCAAAAATAATGAATTGGATATAATACTTTTTCTGAATCTTGAAGTGTTGCTGGGAGATGTTGCCAACATCGTGGATAACACCTCACTTGTCAACATTTATTTGTGCATAAAATTGCATTTTATTTTTTATGTCACACTCTGTTTTTAGACATAATTAGGGCATGCATATTTGTGAATATACTAAGCCAAAAGGTTAAAAATTCTGATCGAACAAAATTTGTGATTTTTGCCTATCCTCTGAATTTTTGAATTTGAATGTGATTGGATTTTGTTTCAGTGGTGTTATATTCTGATGAGGAGTTAAATTTGGAAATATTTGGTGAAATATTTGGACCGAAATTATCGGAGAAAATCGAAGAGATCTATTGCCAAATTAAATCGGATTTGTTATCATTCTCCTCATAGTTACCGTTGGAGATTTTGTTACCGTTGGGGCCTACTCAGAATCCGAGTGAGAATAGGAAAAGATTTGGTGCCTTATATGTTTGTGTGCTTATCTGTTTAAGGAAAGATATTATCTCCTTGCTTTGTTTCGCACCATTGTATCCTCTGTACTCCCTGTTTTTCCATTGTCTAAAATTTCTTCTCTGTTCACTCTTTCACATTCTAATGGCAGGAAAAGTTTTTGATTCACATGATATTCATTCTGAGATGGGATATACAGAAGATGTTGCGGAAGGTGTCACGGCACCTACATCACCACACCCTGTGGTTGAGAAAGCAATCATTCCCGTTGCCGAGGAACCTGTGCCTCTGGACTCCATCGCTCCAGGAGAGCCTGGCAATGCCATCGATGTAGAGAATTTACCAGACATGAGCGTGGTGAATAAGGTGTTTCCCACAAAACCCTTAACTCGCCGATCCAAGAGACAAGCTGGATTCAACCCAGATTACACTGCCTCCAAATGATTCCGTGGAAAAGGACAACCATCAAGACCATCTCTGGTGGATACTGAATTCACCTCTAGGGATGAGAGCTCTGATGAAGACTTCAAGCTTGTACGCCGAAAAAGGGGAAATTCAAGTACCCAAAAACCGTCTGGAGAAGCTATTTCGGTTCCTTTTGCCGCTGAAAGTAAATCATCAAGTGATTCCTCTGAGAGTGAGTCCACTGAATCAGGAACTCCACTTGTTGCTGCTACTGTTGTTGAGACAGATGCACCTGCATCTGTACCTACTGTTGTGGGGACATCTACTATTCCTCCTGTTCTATCCGATGAAGAAGAAATGTCAATAGCCCAGTTCATGGCTAAAATGAAGAAGTCTAAAAGCAAGAAGCCTACATCCACTGGTACTGCTCCTGTCCCAGAATCTGAAGATAAACCAGACGAGGAGATGCTCGCAGAATTTGCTGACAACCGCCCTCAACCTTCTGATAGTTCCAGCTCTGATTCGAGTGAAGATTCAGATGCTGAGAAGGAGTTGGAAGAAGAGTCCAATTCTGATGACTCTGAACAAGAAGAGGAAGGTGCTGAGGAAGGTGTTGTCGACACCCTGGACAACACCTTAGGCAAAGAATACCAGGTAAACTCGTCCTATTCATCTGCTTTTTACTCCAAGGAGATTGCTGATTGCTGGGAGAACTATGCTGATCGAGAGTTTCTGGAGGAGCATAACATTGATGTTGAGAGCTATGGAGCTCAGAACATGGTGAGATTTTTCGAGGTAAGGAACATACTGTCTACTGTTACTACTACTGGTCCTTATTGCAGAGAACTGGTGCGTGAGTTCTACTACAATCTCACTGAAGCTGTGAAGGATCCTAGATACATAAAGTATGGGAAAGTCTATGTACGTGGGCAGATCTTCGCTTTCAGCCCTGCCATTATAAATGGATTTCTTCAAACTCCTGACTCTGATGATGCTGCTCTGTCTACCACTGATGAGATGACATCTGTCATCACTGGAGGATATGTCACTGTTTACCCAGCTCATCCTAAGAAATTGTCAACAGCCAAGCTCACTTCTTTTTACTCTGTCCTCCATAAAATTGTTGTGAAGACTTGGACTCCATCCGGAAATTCCAGTGTGGTTACCAAGTATCAAGCCCCTGTCTTGTATGCTATTGGCACTGGAATTGCATTCAACTACGGCCGACTCGTGTTTGACACAGTCATGGATTTTGCAAATGGTGCTCAACCTACATTGAAGCTGCTTTATCCATCACTCATCTATTCTATGCTGCTATCTCAACAGATTGAGAAGGATGATGATGAAGCACTTATTGCTCCAGAAGAGTTGCTAAAGATCGCACCTGCTTTGCTCAAAGGAAATCGGAAGATAGACCTTCCTTGGTCTGAGTCTGCTGATGCCGCAGGTGTTGTGGCAGGTGCTGCCAACACCTCCTCTGCCACTGCTATTTTTGTTCCTCCTCTACTGCTCATGATGTTGATCCTGCATTCATACAAGCTCAATAGGTGCATGCTAAGCAGAAGATTGCTCAAGCAAAGGCTGACCTAGCCTATTATGAAGGGTTAAAGGCTCACTATGAATCACTACTAAGCGGAGCTGGCCCTTCTGAACAAAAAGGGGGAGAAGAAAGTGAAGCAGAAGACGCTGAATCTGAGAGCAATCAATTTTAATCTTCGTTTTTAGTTTTTGTTGATTTTGCTAGTTTAGATTTTATTTGTTTATTTGTTTAGTATTGTTTTTGTTCTTTGACCCTAATCAAAACTGTCTTTTATGTGGTGTTAACTCTGATATGATTTCTTGATTGTGTTTCTCCTTGCTCTAATGGTTTCTTATTTAAGGTGTCATAAGCTAGATGTTGCCAACATCTTGCGACAACACCTCTGGATATACTTAGGGGGAGAATCTATTTAGGGGGAGTTTTGATTAAGGGAGGGTTTAGTTGATATGTTTGTGAATTAAATATGTTTTGTCCAGAAAGGTAAAAAGGGGGAGATTGAAAGGAATATTTTATTCCTTAAAATCATCCTATTTTGAAAAAGAGTTTATTAAATATCCTTTGTCTTTCTTGGACATGAAGTAATCTTTATTTATGTGATTTATTTCCTATTTGCGATATTGATAAGCTGATTAGAATATTTAACATATCATATCTAATATTATTCTTTCTTTATTTGTGTAGATTTGATATGATCTAATCAAAGGAATCCTATGCCTACAAGGAAATATATTGAAAAAGGATTCTTGGTCTATTTATTTGAGATAAGCGTTCACAAAAAAAGAGAGATATAGAGAGACCGTGAGATTTCCCAAGAGCTTCATACACGTACATTGACAGAAGGATTGAAGATCTTTGAAAGATCAAATCGGTCAAGGTTACTTGATGCTTGAAGAACACTTGAAGATCATTGATTGAAGAGTGTTTCGACTATACAAGTTTTTGACATCAAGATTTTTAACTCCTTACTCTATTTTATTTATTCTATTTTGAATAGAATTTTTAGGAGTTATTTTTATGGTTTATTTTCTCAATTGTTTTGAGAAATTGAATTTTACAATAATCACTAGTGTTAGGGTTTGTAAAACTCTTTGATTTGTTTTCTAGTGAAGTTTTGCCCAGAGGCGCTGCAAGAGTATTTTTACTCTTGCTTAAATCATATTGAGTCTATTTATTTGGTTGCTTGTTTATTTTATTTACGCTTTAATTTTATTCCGCTGCAAGTTAATCAAGGTGTTATTGTAGGTGTGGTCAACATCTTGTGACAACATCTCAAACAGTTTATGTGCAACCCCTATTCCCTTACAATTTTGACAAAACTCAAAACATGAAAGTTGCAGATAAATAAGCTATATTTCCAATAAAATTGTCCTCATATCATTTGAATCAGTACAAAAATTTTGATCTTCAAAATAGTAATGAATGTCGCTAATCCGGGACAATCCAGCACATGCAACATTTCAAAGCTTTAACTCAAACTAACTCAATACTTCAAAATATGGTATTTTCTACTACTCTAGCTATATAATTTAAATAAAACATCCCTTGAAACATCAAGAACACATCAAAACTTAAAAGAAACATGTATCTCTTGAATCAAATTCAAGAACATGACAAGAACGACTTATGCTTCATGATTTCATACCATCACATAACATGTTCTTCAAATCCTTAAAATCAAAACTTCATGCTCTTGAAATTCTGGAAAATCATGCATACATATCCCAACATACATCTTTTCATATCAAAATAATTATATTTTGAATGGTGGTTTCAAAACCTTTAAAATTTGTACTTGCCTTAAACGAAGATTGAGATGATCCGAAACCTCGTCAACGAGCTAACCTTGGCACGAACGGAATTTTGGAAGCTAAACTAACTTGGAAATGGAGGAACCCGAGAGTAGAACAAAAGAAGAAGATGAAGAATGATAGGAAAATGGGTGTTGGACGTGTGGTAGTGAGGAAAAGGGGAGACAAGTGAGTGAATGAAGGAGACAATGGTTATTAAGGATGGGGTAGGGAGTAGATAAGTAGAGAATGCCAAATTTAATACAAAGCGTGTGTTTACTACTTAAAATGCAGTTAGATCAACACGTCACAACTTGGTATAGTAAAATATAATCTCACTCGAGGTTTAAAATAAAACTATGACAATATTATACTAGAAACGCTCATAAAAATATAACCTATCACCTCGTCTCTAGGTTAGCATCATCCCGCAGTCCAGGATCAATTCCATCATGAAAACATTTAAATTATTTAGCAAGACATAAAAATATGTTAGGCATATACCTAACATAAATTAATTTAAATCACAACTTTACATTTCATAAATGAATTGCATAAAACTATTAAAACCACTTAACACACAATAAATAGATGTACATTTTAACACATGAAATATCAACTCTTAAATCATTTACACAACACACAAAAGTATTTAGTTGATAATAAACTTTAATTTATAAATAATAAAATACAATAACTTAAAAATCATTTAAAATTCCTTTAATAAATCATGAATTGATTTATGGATTTTTCGAGTATTACATATAGTTTCTTTTCCCTTAAGGTTTGAAGTGTAATAAGAATATTGTTTTCGTGGTCTTATTTGATGGGCGAGTAAACGAGGATATCATCGATAAAAACAACCACGAATCTGTCAAGAAACGGTTTGAACACCCGGTTCATGAGGTCCATAAATTCTGCTGGAGCATTGGTCAAGCCGAACGACATTAATACAAACTCGTAGTGCCCATATCTTGTTCGAAAAGCCATCTTCGGAATATCCTCTACCTTGACCTTTAACTGATGATAGCCCGAACGCAGATCCAGCTTGGAGAAAACAGTAGCTCCCTTGAGTTGATCAAAAAGGTTGTATATTCTTGGAAGAGGGTACTTATTCTTGATCGTGATCTTGTTGAGTTCTCTATAATCTATACACATCCTCATGTTTCCATCCTTTTTCTTGACGAATAAGACTGGGCTCCCCACGGGGATGCACTCAGTCTAACTTGCTTATTATCCAACAACTCTTGCAGTTTTTCTTTTAATTCCTTGAGTTTCGCTAGTGCCATTCAATATGGGGCTTTTGAAATCGGGGTAGCACCAGGTTCTAATTGAATCTTGAATTTAATTTCTCGATCTGGAACCATTTCGGGCAGTTCTTCCGGAAAGACATCTCGAAATTCTTGTGTGATAGGAATGTTTTCTATTTTGAGCTCCAGTACTTCTTTTACCTCGCTTATCATAGCCAGGTAAAATTCTTCGCCACTCTTCATTGCCTTCCAAGTTTGGGAGGCCGACAAGAGGGGTTTTCGCGTCTTTGTCTTGCCTTGGAATATAATTTCATCTTGGTTCGGGGGTTTAAAGCTTAACATTCTTATCCCAACAGTTAACCATTGCATGGTTTCTAGCTAGCCAATCCATCCCAAGGATGGCATCAAATTCTATCATGTTGAGTTCGACCAACTCAGCTCAAATGTTCGATCGCTGACACTAATACTACATTTTCTATGTATCTTGTGAGTTTCAATCATCTTGCTAGTAGGGGTCGCTACTCTGAATGGTTCAATCAAATTCTCAGGTGTAACGCCCCAAATTTAGCCTATTCAAAATTATAGGAGATTAAGATAGATAATCGGGATTTAGGAATTTGAGGATTTAATTTTTATTCGATAAGGGACTAAATTGCAATTTTTGAAGAATTCATGGAACAAAGTGCAAAAATGGGATTTATTATATAACACTTGGCCCTTACCTTTTGACTGAGTCTCCTCCTTCCTCCCTCCCTTTTCTCTCTCGGCCGTTCCCTCCAAAGATGAACAAGACTCCGCATTCAAGCTTTCAGATTTCATTTTGTGCTCGATCCATCCGATAGAATTTTAATCCGAAGGCAGATTCACGTTCACGACTGCGAGAGCTCCGTTGTACCATAAGTTTTTCTTCGATCCAATATACTTCATTTTTGGGATGTTGTTAGAATTGGATGAAATTCGGATATGTTTTTCTTGAGCTAAGATAGATCGTATATTTGAAGTTGGATCAGAAAAAGAACATCGTTCGGAATTGTTATGATTTTATAGGCATAATTCAAAAATTGGGTATTTGGAAATTGTTTGATTTTGGTTTGTTTTAGATGAATTATTGATGTTGGGAGTTGTATTGGATCTATTTATTACTGTCTGTGATTATCGGTTGATCAGATTATAGCCGTTATGCCGCCGGTTTGAATTTTCAGATTTTGGGGATTTTGATTTAGATTTCGGAGTTGTTTTGAATTGATTGGTTGATATTGTACTCGTTTATATCTCCGTAAATATTTTACCAAAGATTGTGGAGTTCGGAAATTTACAGAATTCGGATCGTCGAAGAGTTGATCGAGGTTTGGTATTGAGTTACCTTCATCGTCGAATTTCAATTGGAATAGAATTTTTGATTTGGAAATTCTTATCATCGTAGCTTGATCGAGATTGGAAGCTACTTCGAATCAAAGAAGAGTTAAAAGACAATATCGATTGGAAAGGGAGGAATACTCAAGTTTTGATTGATTCTCGAGTCTCTCAATCACATACATGCATGATTACCTGTTTAGGTTGATTGAATGCATTGATTGAATTTCTTAAATGTATTACGATTACCATATGCATTCATATTGAGCCGGAAGATTTGATTACCTTTGGAATTAGACGTTCTAGGAATTATGTGGCATTGGTAGGCGAATTACTACAATGGCCGAACAGCTCTCTATAGTTGCTTCGTAGTCTAGAGGATTGAAATATGCATCATCCACCTCAAGGGGAGAGTCGGTGTGATTGTTGTGATATTTTACCTCGGGATCCCAATTAGAGAAGAATTTCCCTTTGATTATCGGATTAGATAATCTTGAACCCTGATGACATGCATTGCATTTTATTGCATTTGAATTGAGTTATTGTTATTCATGATTGTTGATATACTTCGTGAAATTGCATGTCTGGTTGTTGATATATCATGTTTTGATATATTAGTTGATATTGCTTGTTATGTCTCTTTTACTGGGAAGTGTATTCTCACCGGATTTATCCAGCTGTTGTCATGTCTTTGTATGTGTGCTTGGCAACAGGTGGTACATGTTCGAGTCAGAGGCAGCATGACTAGACTGGTATTGAGTTGATAGAAGTGAGGACTTGGTTTTTTAGAAGTCGATTTTTAGAATTCGATTATGTAATTCGAACTTGTTATGTATTTATATTTGAAATCTAGAATCGAAGCATGTTCTACTAGTTTGAATAATGTACAACTTTAGAACTACCTTGTATTGTATTATGTATGTTGAATGAGTTTTTAGCATGTTGGAATTGAAGATTTGAGTTGTATTAGCATGGATACTATATTTAGAACGGTTATAATTTGATTATATGGCCTTTGTAAACATTGTCTCTAAATAGAATTAAATCAGCACTTCTTTGGTGAAACATTTGGGTTGCCCACCAGTGGTTTGATGAAATGCGCAGATCTACCTGACGGGAATGCCTCTCACTGGGCAGCTCAGTTCACATTGGATGGAGCACCTATTAAAGTTAATTGTCTCAAACAAAGTCTGAAGCCCGCATATCGACTGCTAGCCAACATTGTAGCAAAAACTCTTCTGGCCAAAGCTGGATCTTATGACAAGATCACTCTTGAGAAATTTCAGTACATGGCATCCATTGCCTCTCAGTTGACCTTCAACTGGTCATCCATTCTCTACTATAATCTCTGTGAGATGATTCGAGGCAAAGGACAATCCGAAGGCTTTGCACTACAAATTTTCCATCTTCTTGCAGCCTTAGGTGTGGACTCCTCTAGTTTTGAAGCCCTGCATGTCTCCAAATGGCTCAATGCGGTTACTATCCCTTTGTTCTTGCAAAAGAATCAAGTAACTGCTGATCAATTAGGGACGGTCAAACGTAAAATCGGGTCAGAACAACAACAAGCTGTCATGGAAACTACAATTCTTCAACAGAGGCGACCTCGACCTAGCAGGCGCAAAATAAATGTTGACTCAGATCTAGATGATGATGCCGGTGACAATGCTCCTTTGGTTCAAGTCTTCGGTGGCTCTTCTCCTTCTCCAAGGAAGAAAACGACTCTCAAACCATCTCAACCGAAACCTAAAAGGATAAAGTTGCTATCAACTGTTCACACTCCAACCTCTCATATGACAGCATCCACCATAGCAGTATCCGCATCGGTGAATCTTGCTACTCAGACAGCTTCTATCCCTCAGCTGATATCCGAGCCAGCTGAAGCACTACAGTCACCATTGCACCAATCTCGGTGGCAATATGTTCTTCATCAGTCAATGCAGTCTCTATATTCAGTAATCAAATCCTCAAAGCTCAAGATCCAATTTTCAACACTCCAGTTCCTCCCCTCAAAGGAATCACTCTCACTGAGTCCTCAGCCACAGCCTTCAATATAACCTCGATCGGCGTTCAAGGAAAAGGCAAAGGCATTTTCATACCACCTCCAAAAGCCCCATCTGTTGGAAAAATGGAAGTCTTATTAATCATCTCCAGAATTCTCAGAGCCGTGCGTTTTAGACTACAAGAATTTGATGAATGGATGAACTATCGCTTCAACGTCTCATACACTCGAATTCTGCACGAGAAAAAGTTGGCATACCTCTCCAGGTTAGAAGATAAAATGTTCATCCTTACAGCAACTTCTCATCTTGAAACTGCTCTCAGCAGATATAAGCTGGTTGATGTTCAAATCCACGATAGCCTTGCCGGATACATTCTTTTTCAAAGAGAACAACACTATCAACCGATAAGCAAGATAGCCAAGGATGACAGTGAAGTCATCTTGCATCTCAGACAGTCTGTAGATGTCACTAACACCTTCTTACGGGAATATCGGCTGAAGCACTCCATTCCTCACCCAACCGAAGAGTACCAGAGAATGTAGCGTGAAGAAGTTCAGGCGATGATTCCAATCTTGGATTCTCACGATAACTCAGAACCGCCTGACTTCATCTTCACCTCAGAGGAACAAGACTTCATTGCATCATAAGAAGAATGTCCTTCTACATATTTTTCTTTTGTTTCCACCTTTGACAAACCAACAACTTGATGCACCGCTACTGCTTCAGAACCTCCATTGATTCAACCAATTACATCAGTCATTGATGACTCTCTTCCTGAGATCCCACTTACTTCAGTATCAGACGTTTTGAAGTCGTTAACTGACTTGGATGAAGTTCAGCCTACATCTCCTCTTCATGAGATTCACTTTGCTGACTCCTCTCCTCAACCGACTACTGAAGAATCTCAGCCTACCTGTTCAATCAGTCCAGTTGATCAGGAGATTATGATCGATGCATCCTCCTCATTGGATAACACAACCATAACGCCATCACTTGCCGAGCACACTACCTCCTCCCATGTTACGACTACTACCAAAGATCAAGCAACCACGCTCAACGCTTCAAGCGGCGATTTTGACAAACTTGCCTCAGCTTCGGTTGATGAACCAGAATCCTCGACTTATGCTCTGGAAAACATCATAGACAAACTCTGCTCTACAACGCAGAGCCTTAGCAATCACATCCAAGGACAAGATGCTAGTATTGCAAGTTCTAGCTCAGCAATTATGTCTCGTCTCAACATTCTATCTTCTGAGATTGGCAGATGCATCACCAAATTGAAAAACTACAAGGAACGCATCATTCGAGCCATGGATACCGTTGCCGAACAAGTATCACAAACTGTTCGTTGCACAAATGCGCACACCTCCGCACAAATCTCAGTTCTTCAAGCTGACTTAACTGCTCATATTGACTCCCGTATTGACTCCTTCCAAACCACTGTCGGTGCACAACTTGGAGATATCATCTCTCATCTCAACCGTGGTGATGTCAAAAAGGGGAAAGTATCCAGAAAATCAGTTGACACCGAACGACAAAGTCAAGATGTCCCACAACAAAGGGAACAATGATATCAAGTATATTTATCATATTTCAGCAACGTAGGTATAATAGGATTTTATTGCGCTTTTCGAATGATTGCTTGTAACATGTTTTGTATCAATGCAATTCATTTTTGCAATGATTTCATCTTGTAAACTTTGTTCATAATGATAATGATTTTCAGGGCCTAGGTTTTGTCATCACCAAAAAGGGGGAAATTGTTGAATCCCAACTTTTGATGATAACAAAACAATACCAAAAAGGGGGAAATTGTTTTAGTACGGCCGCCACTTACATGTAAAACAGGAGCTCTAGAGAAGTCTACCGTCAGCTGACCAAGAGATATCTACTGGAATGAACGGTATCAGCTGATCTTAGCACGACAACCAATATCTTTCAACCGATCTAAGAACATCAACCGCTCAACTGTTCTGGGTTATCAAAGAAAGGATATCTACTGAACTCACAAGTTGACAGGATATCTATCGTACTCAAGAAGTCATGAATTCCCAGTTTCTCAGAAGGTTAACAAGACAACTTAAATACAAAGAACGAAGCATTTAAGGAGCCGTATGATAAAGTAAGGAAATTGACATATATTCACAGAATAAATAGATTTAAAAATAAATAAACTAAATAAAAATGCAACCTTTAATAAATTAAATATCTGATTCAAACATTTAATAAAATACTGACATAAGCAAAAATAAATAAAATTTGCATGCACTGAAAATATTTAAATAAAATATTCCATACTGTCAACCACTGAAAATAAATAAATAAATGTATAACATGCTAAAATATTCAAAACATGCATAAAGACTCAGACGACTATCACGGTCACGGGATCACCGCATGTCCGCTCATATGTCCTCGCCGCCGGTGGGTACCACATCCTCCTCTACGTACTCACCTGCACCATACCAGTGTAGTGAGCCTAGAGGCCCAACATGCTAACATAACAAGGGTTTAAAAATAGTTTAAATCACTTTAATACTAATACATAACATATACATGAATGAGCATGCTTAAAATATCATGACATAACATAACTTAAATTAACTTAAATATCATAATCATACATAATACATAAACATTGTTGAGCAAAGTATTTTCTAACATCGCATGGTTGTATCCATAGTGTAACCTTAAATCATACATTAAATACTGATCAGCATGGGAAACCAACGTACGTGGCGGTGACGAATCACCTCTTAAATTGGCAGTAAACTGCCCTTCAATAGTTCACATATGGGGACGAATCCCCCTTAAATTGTCACACTACTTCAACTTCCAACATAAAATTATTTTCTTTTGCTCAACCTTAAACATTAAATCATGCATAAAAATTATTTCATGAATGCATGTACTTAAATAAAATGTGTGTCCTTCATATATATTTAATTTAATTTTTATACTAACATATAAATACTAAAATAACATTCATGCATAAAATAATTAAATATATATTTAGGACACATGAAATTTCTCATGGTTTGTACTGAGACTGGCCCATTAACATACTTAAGCCCAATAATTAATTATTCTAAGCCAACTTAATTAATTAAAGCCCATTAAAACATTTTTGGCCCATTAACATTCTATTCCGGCCCAATGGGCCCAAAAGCCCAAAGACTGGCCCAATAATTTCCATGGGCTCTCAAGCCCATAAAAATTAGTGGACTAACTTAAATTAATTATTCAAGCCCATTAATAAACTTAAATGTAGCCCATTAATTTAATTAATCTAATTAGCCCAATAAAACACTTAAACTTAATAATTAACTTAAAATTAAAAATACCCGGGCCCAATTAACTTAACCCTGACCCGGACCTAACTAACTTAAACCATGACCCACGGAATTGACCCGGACCACTAATCCGACCCGAAACCCACTTGGAACCCTAGAACCCGTCGCCCCCCATTCACGTTCTACTGCGGCCGTGAGCAGCAGTCGTTCCCAGGCTGCTACCGGCTTGCTCCAGCCTCCCCTGGCCGGAGCGCCGCCGCCCAGACGTATCCCACGTCTGGGCGGACCTAACCTGCACCAGCCCTCAGCCCTATGCAGCCCAAACCACCGAGGCCGAAGGCCTTTCCCGAAACCCTAGTCTGCGCGTCCAAGAACCCGATCGAGCCTAGCTTACTTCCTGGGCTCGTTTGGCTCAAACCACTCGAGCCACTCGAGTCCAGACCACCCCCTCTCGACCTAGGGACCCTGACCAGCAGTTGTATGGACCATGGCTAAGGAAAACGTGAGTATGATCAAGAATCACAAGAACAAACGCATAAAACCTTAACCCATCTCGTTTTTCTGAAAATTTTTGAAGAGGACTGATGCACACGCACACACCCGCATATACTCTGTTATTGCACGAACAAAAAAAAGAAGGAATCATGCTTTGCACCGTTAAAGGACGAGATAGGAGCGTGTAGAACGAATCCGGGACGACGGGACGATGACAACTTTCTTTGGACCTTAAAAAACGTGGCTATGGAGTCTTCCTTGGCTGTTGGATCGACGAAGAAGATGATGGAGATGGGGGTGAGGCGGCTGATGGAGAGTTTGGGCGTAGGGTTGGGTAGTTTTAGGATTAAAAATTTTAAATATAATTACACTATATAATTTACTTAATTAATATACCAAAATATATAATTTAAAACTCCACTTAAAAGATTTAAATCTGATACTAAATCATAAATCCCGAAATATATAATTAAGGGAATTTTAAAAATACTAAAAAGTCATTATTTTGGCTTATTTTGAATAAAAATGGACTCCTAAAATTATATAAAATTAAATACTAAAAATATTGAGGAAATAAAACTCAAAATAATATTTTTGGGCTCTAAAAATTCTCATGAAATAAATTGGATAGAAAGTTGTCATCTCGTCCGTCCACGGTCCCGTCTACGCGATCAAAAACAATTAATTTCCATAAATCGTGAAAATCACTAATTATGGGTTAAATGCTTAAAAATAACTTAATACATGCACAACTAATTTCACATAATTATTTAACCCATAAATCTAAAATTTTAAATAAATAAATTTCCTAATTATGCATGCGAATTTACGTATTTAAAAATATCGGGTGTTATAAATAGCATTTAATGTGAACGACACATTGAATACACAATTTAAGGCGCTCCTAGTACAGATATTCAGAAGATATTATCGCACATCACAAATCAAGGACTGATATCTGACACTCTAGACGTTTTCCTACTGTTGTTAAAAGGAAAAAAACGTTGAGCAAGCTACTATAAATATCAGAGTCTACTTAGATGAAAACAAGAGCAACGCTTGAAAAGATTTGCATACTTGAGAACTTGAAATCACTTCTTGACTACTCGACTGCTCACTTAACCCTTCGCTAAAAAGCTTATCTGATCTACAAAGAGATCTCTACAAGGGTTACACAAATCCAGCCGTTGTTTGAAGAACACTATCTGCTACAAGGATTTGAGATTCAAAGCCTTCAAGAAGCTTAGATTGATATCTTCATAAACTGAAGAAAGTTTAATAAGAACCTAGAATCTTATCAGTGTAAATCTAGGAGTTCCATCTTGGGCATTTGATAAGTCCTAACTTGGATCGAGTGTATTGCACGTCGTTGTAATAACCAAAGTTTTCTAGTGTATTCTTCCCATGAGGAAGAAGGGGTGACGAAGGAGATTGAGCTCCAAACATCCATAAACATATCGTTGCTTACTTACGTTACTGCATTACACGATTTCATAATTATCATCTAGTTTAGCAAGAGCTGTTTTCGCACTATTTTAAGTAGCTCTTATATTTCTAGAAATTTAAAGAAAAATCGGTTGAGTGAACTAACATTTGCTCAACCATATTGCATTAGAGTCAAATATTTTAAAAGTGTGTATTCACCCCCCCCCCCTTCTCTACACACACATTTGATCCCCAACAATTACTATTGAAGAAAATTAAGCAGAAAACATATTAATGTCTTATAAGGCATTGTCGTATAAAATAATGGTTGAAAAACTCGAGGTAATGAGATTAGACGACATAAAATTATTCTCTCCATATACTTAATTAGAGGTTCGAGAAATATTAATATAATATATCTAGACTAGATACTATGTTATTAGCGATAACAATAAAAAAATTAAAAATAATTTATTTCTATACTTGTAATCTCGAATAGGAAGAAAAAAAGATAATTTTAAATAATGTCACAAGTTTCACTAAAGCCAATATTCTAAGAGTTTTTTGAACAAAATATTACAGGATTTTAACTAATAAAAGTATAAATAAAAGTTTGGATTGATTGTTGCACAATATATGAATTTGATTTCTGAAAGAAGATATTTACCACATATTAAAACGTTAGATTTTTTAAAACAAGAGTTTGATGAACTTATAAAACAAATATGTATATATATCATTTATTAAATAATTATTTGTATAATTGATTTAAATATTCTTAGTATATATTTGTATATACTATAACACACAGACTTTATATTATAAAATATTATTTTTTATTTCTATGTTTTTTGTTAGGATATTGATTATTTTTTATACTAAATTATTATTTAATGTATATTTAAATTTGATTATCGAAGCCAAACAAATAAATGTATTCAATAAACTGAAAAAATATACGAAAAAATTTTTGAATATATTATTATGTATGACCAAGATGATTGAGAATCAAAGAAAGTCAAGCTACAACAATTTGTCTTATGATTATGATGGTTTACCCAAGAAAAAATAATACATTATTATATTTACTTTATCAATAAAAGATCAACTTTTATTTCCAAACAAAGCTTTTAAATAAAGGAAAAATAGTTTTTTTTTGTTCACTAACTTATTTACTTTTTGGATCAGATCCACTAAGTTTTCAAAGTTTGTTTTCGGTACGCTAAATTTTAATTCTCGGCAATTATTGGTCTAATTTGTAACGTGATACTGGAAAAATACTGATTTGTTATAAAAAAAAAAATTACCGACAAGACATAAAAATGCTGAGATAAAAAATTGTTGAATTGTCAAATATCACGTTAACAATTGGACTAACAATAGTAAAAAATTAAATGTTAGTACACCAAAACCAAATTTTACAACTCAATGGACTAAAACTGAAATTTGGACAAGTTAATGAATCAAAAAATTATTTCTCTGAAATAAATTACTATTTTTTAATTAAAAATCAATATAAGTAAACTTATAATTTAACATAAATTATTCATGACGTTTGAGATTTTGTATTGTTTAAAATATTTGAGTCGTATTAATTGTTACCATCAACTATAAATTTTTGTTAAAGCGAAAAGCATTCGGCCATACAATTAATATCGGAGTCAAGGTCATGGTTTCGATTCATATTAATTGAAAGCACGATTATGGATAAGATGATTGTTTGGGTGCAATAATTATCTTTCTCCTAGATTGAACAATTGAAACATGTGTTTGTTTGTATTGTTGTACGATTTAAAAGATTTGAGTTGCACAATTACCATCAACTTTAGCTTTTAATAACAGACAAATCACTTGATCCTTAAAAAAAAAAAAAAAATGGGAACGCTTCTTTGTTTTGAGAGATAAAGGGCATCGTATTTTTTCTTGTCATAACTTGTTATATATGTTGATCGATTTTGCATGATCTATGTGAGAATCTGAATCTTGTAAACTCATCATTGACAGTGGATTCAATTGGGGTCGTAACGTTGAACGTCGGATGTAGGATTATTCAAATCGAACCAAGTAAAATTTTGTATGATCTTATTTTGATTACTTCTATTTTTGTCTTCTTTCTCTATTACTTTTTTCTTATAGGACTTCTACTTTATGCTTATTTTATGGAAAAGTTCAACCTAACGAATCAAATCCAAGGGTCCCAATATAATTGAAGTTTTGGAGTTGTGAGTGGATTATGCTGACCGACCCCAAGTGAACTGGGTCGTTGGATCCTAGCACAAGGACAGTGGAAGCAACCTTATTTAATTTCATATATATTGGCTACGCATATGAGGCCGCGTGAGAAGAGAGCTGCATATCGATCTCTTATGTAGTGTTTGGAAGAGCTTTTATAAAACACTTATCAGCTTTTTGTCAACAAAATTTCATAAAATTTCAAAATTTTGTTAAAAAAAAGCTGATAAGTGCTTTTTAGAAGATCTTTCAAACACTATCTTAGTATAGTATAGAAGATGAGACACATTATATATGCCTCAACAATGGGAATGCACACAATAATCCAAGCATATATATATATATATATATTACGTATTTAATGTGGGTGGATGGACAAATTAATTAATTAATTTACAAGATCAGAGGATGAAATAAATGCTAGTTGGATATTGTATGCTTCTTGTAGCTCAATAAGAACTTGTGATAAAGTTGGCCTGCGTAATGCATCTCTTTCTACACACCTGCAAGCGATTGACGAAGCCCGTCTCATGCTTTCCTCCTCGAAACTTCCAATTATTCTCTCATCCACTATCTCAAATGCACCAGCCTGCAAGTAGGGCTTTGCCTGCAAAATTTTGTTAGAATAATTAATATTAATTGTTTTTCTTGTATCTCATTAGCAACAAATTTTACGTACGTACCCATAAAACCAGGTTATAGGAATCCGGTGTGCCAGAGTGAGTGAGTGGTTCTCTACCACATATGAGCTCCAGAAGTACTACTCCAAAACTATAGACGTCACTTTTCACTGTCAATTGTTGAGTTGAATAATACCTGAATTAAACAAATTATAATAAGTTTTCATGCTTCTAAAACAATATCACTATAATAAACTTGCACAATGTATATATATATATCTTACTCGGGGTCAAGATAGCCTGCATTGCCTTTCACAACAGTAGTCATATGCGATGCATCTGTTTTTGTTGCTTGCTTTGAAAGCCCAAAGTCGCCGACTTTAGCATTCATATCCAAGTCCAGAAGTATGTTGCTGCTCTTAACATCACGGTGTACTATACAAAGGTCACTTCCATTGTGCAGATACTCCAAACCTATGGAATACCAAGTCTTATATATATGGGTATTGCTTTATTGGGATTTTGTGTATTTTTTTTTTTTTTTTACCTCTTGCAGCATCGACAGCAATTCTCAATCTTTGAATCCAGCTTAGAGATAATTTTTTACTCTTGTTGCCTAAGGGATCAGTAAGAAACATGAAATGAAATTTTATTTTATGAATTAAAATATCTTGAATATTCTTGGATAATGCAATTACGTGCATTTTGTAGCATACCATAAAGGTTTTCAGCCAATGATCCACCACGTAAGCATTCGTAAACTAGAATCTGGTGCTTCGGTTCGCAGCAGAACCCTTCCAACAAGACAAGATTCTGGTGATGTATTTGAGACAAAAGCGATACCTGAAACAACACATTCTGATCATAGTTAAGTATTAGTTGATCCACGTGTATTTTCATTCTAGTATCTGCAATGTGAAAGATTTAGTTCTCCACAGATGTGCACTATAAGGATAAATTATATCAACACTCCCCGGCGTGGTTAACCACATGCTAATGCCCCCTCGTTACGCTCATAGCTTTCAGGAATTTGTCAAGGAGTCAATCTATGTAAGGCTAAGTCTCTTCGATTTTCGATTACATTTTTAGGATTTATCATTGGCCGATGTACCAAAAGTTGCAGTTAATGATATGCATGTCGGCTCAAATGTTTTAAAAATCGTACAGTAGTTCAAAAAAACATGTATGGATCTTTCGTAGCCTATAGACAACAACACAAGACAGCAGTCAAATCGATGTGACTCGATAAATACAGCAATAAGATGCTGCATGATTAAGTTCAAACAGACCTCATTGATGAAAGAATCAGCTCCAAGCTGAGTCTTGTCAAATCGAACTTTTACTGCTACTAGTTTACCGTCTGCAAGCTTTCCTTTGTAAAGGCATCCAAAGCTACCAGAACCTATGGTTTCTTTGAAGTTATTTGTAGTTGCTTTGATCTCTTTGTAGGTGAAGATTCTAGCAGTGTTCCAATTATGAATATCTGTTCTCGATTCTGAGAGTAGAAACAAATAAAGATCAAATATTCGTCCCCTTAAATTCGATACAAACTTTGACATATACTCTTGATGGTTCATAATCATCTGCCATTTCGAGGTGTAAATTACCTGATGTATGATATGTGCTTTTGGTTTTATTTCTCTTCATGTACATGAGTACTGAAAATGAAACCACAAATAAAGAGAGGATGGCCCCTCCAACTGCACCGAGCAGAATCACGATATTTTTATTGTTGTTGTGCTTTCTAGGAGTGAAGATGGTCACTTGCGGAGCCTTAATTGAAGAGTTTCTAGAGAGATCACTGCATGTCAATGAGAACGAAAGGCACAAATTCCCTGATGTCCTGCAGAAGAGGAGGAAAATATAGGAGTTCTTTAACAAACTGTGGATATATATGAGAAGTGGGAAGCTGCTACATACTTGACTTCTGTGCTCTCTCGGTCCAGTGATTGTGGAAGTGGCCCTTGCAGGTTATTGTTCTCTAGATTCCTTGAATTTCCAACCACAAACAACACTTATGAGAAAAGGAACGTTCTTTATTTTTCTTAATCCGTAAAGGTACATTCTTCTTACAATAGGTGAAGATTTTTCAGTTCTCCCAAGCTCTCAGGTACTATTCCTTGCAGAGTGTTATTTTTCAAGTCCCTGTTTCAAATAGAAACTAGTATTTTTGTTCAAATTTCATGAGTTATTCTATGTCGAACTCAGATGCAACAGGACTTACAGAACTTGAAGGTTGATCAAATCTTCCAATTCAGAACCAAAGGATGTTATCTGATTGAAGCTCAAGTTCCTGCAACACTCATTCAAGAGTTGTTCAATTTGAAGATGGAAAAAATTAAAGAAATCTGAAGAGTAGTAATTATACAGTTTCTTGAGACGTTGCAGATCACCCAAGTTTTGTATTTCTCCGGAAAGAGATGCATTATGCAAGTCCCTGCAAGCAAAGGCAAACAAGAAATTAACTGTTAGACAGCTCAAAAATCTAAGACTTGCTTTGGCAAATGAGTGAAGTTTTAGTTTTGTATAATTCTTACAGTGTTATAAGATCCAGCAGATCACTAAATGTAGGGCTAATTGTCCTCAAGCTAATGTCAAAAAGCTTCCTATAGAGATTCCAATATTAAATATTGGCATACACCAGTAAGAAAGTAAAATAAGATCAGAAATAAAATGCCCATTTGAGATTGATGAACATACAATGAAGTGACCATATTTCCTTCACAATCAATGTGCTCCCAGGGCGTTGGCAAACAGGGGTCATCTAGCCAACCAAGACTCAGGCCTGTGGATTCTTGAATAACCCGAAGTGCTGAAACTGTTAAGAATAGGGTTGAATTGTTTCAAAATCCTAATTGGAAGACGGATATTGTTTGTCTAAAAAAGGCAATCGAACCTGTAGTCGTAGAAACTTCTGACGGAATATCAAGAATCTGATAAACCTCAAGAGCATTTACCAAAGGATAATAGTTTATTGTCTTTAAGGTGATATTCAGATTCTTGATTCCTTGGACAGTAAAGAATAGACTATCAGCTTCCCATCTTGAAACTGTGTAGTTTGATCGAATAACTTTCCCATTTAACAACACATCAAAAGTTGGTGAAACGGGCAAAATGCCAGCAAAGTAAAGAACAACATGGTAGTCTCCTTTATTGTCCAAAGGCAACTTATATACTAGGTTATTCCACCTCGCCAAGACTCTCCCGGTCTGAAGCACGACTGTTGGAGGGCTCTCTTTGATGCTCGATAAGTTAAAGTTACTCTGAATGTCAAAGCCAGATGACACATGGTAAGGTGAGAAATCCTCATCTGCATCCCATATTCGATCATATTGGTCGAGAGGGTACCTTCAAAATTCACAAAAGTGGGTCATATTTCAGTGGGGGGAAAAGTTGATACAGAGTGTTGTGAGCCACTGGGGCTATTTCCTATGACATAGAATCACTTCGGTGTTAGGAGAATCGCACATTCCTAGATTCACCTCTACGTGTATAGAATACAAGAGTATAGAGCAACACATACATACCTTAGTGATCCATCACTATACCCACAGTTAATCCGGTATGACTTCCGAAGTAACTTATCATTGTGATCTCCCAATGCAGCGGTGTAAGCACCCTGAGGAAGAGGCCGGACTTCAAGTGATGAAATAACTGGAAATCCTCCATTCATAATCGAGTGAAAGCAAAAAGGGAGCACGTCCTTATTAACCGGCCATAGAAATTCTTCAACCCATGGATCCCTGTGAGCAAGATTCACTGTAGTAGTCATGGCAGTTCCAAGAGAAACAGAGAACACCGGGGGTTTTCCAACCCCATCATAGTTCTTGTACACGAATCGAGCCCTTACAAGAACTATGGATGGGATGTTTAACGGAAGCCGGTAACACTTTCTTGCTTCAGAATCTGGGAAAAATCGGACAGGGAAACTAGACGAAGATGTCCCCTCCAGAAAAACCACACTTGTAATGTTTCCACTGGCTACGTAATTCACATCGGGTGCCCATGAAATGTTAGAAGAATCGATGTAATTCGTCATTCCACCACATAATAAACTCAAGAAACCTGTCCCATTGAAAAAACACAAAGCAAGAAAAAATCTGAAAACAGCAAAAGCAAATCCGCAGCTTCGAAGGGAAAATGTGAAATCAAAGGAGCTTAAATTCTATACCATCTTGATAACCGGAAATGATTCCAATCAATTCAGATAAGATCAAGAAGCCAAGCCAGTATAAGTGGTGCTTCTCCATTTATAGAGAAGAAATCGTGCTTGATTCGATTATATAACACAGGTTTTAAGTGGTAAAAACCGGTATAGGCCTATGTACTAATTCACTACATGTTAGAAGAATGGAATGAGAATTAAAGAAGGGATGGAGAAAGAGGAAGAGCTGAAGCTGTAGAGCAAAGTGTTAAAAAGTAGATTTTTTGGTCGTTGCATTGCATGCTAGCTTCTCAGTATAATGAATTATTAAAAGTAATGATGAATGATGATTGTAAGACTAGCAACAGGGTTAGACTACGGTTGAAAAAATGATTTTTGAGTATGAGTTTTTAATAAAAATCTTCCGCTACAATTAGTCATTAGCTACACATAAACTTTTCAGTTTATTTTTTCAAGATCGGCATTAATAAAATGCATCAAATTGCGACTCGGATTCGACATTTATCAGTTTCTTGCTATTATTATTTGTCCTATACACTGTTCAAAAGCCTGATCAATGAGCAATAACCCCATGCAAACATTAGCGAAATTTCTTAGCCATCTAAAACATATATTAAATATTACATGAGTTTTATTTTGGTTTAAATGTTAATTATATATAAGCTTTTTTTTTCTTGCAAGCACGATTATTTTTTATCATTTTTTTTTTTTACTTTTGTGGGTACCAGGCATGTTAAGGTGTAATTATGTGAAAAAAAACTTGCAAGAAACAAGAACAACTTCATGATGCGAATCCAACAATCATAGAAATAAATAATGATGAATTGGGTTCTTTTAATGCAATCAATAATTAAAGTTAAACTTCCCTGCCAAGAAAAATTATCTTTTTGACTTCAAACAAACAAATGCCCCAAGTTTGCCCAACCATCATCATTTATGCCAACTAACATTGCACAAATCACAATTAATTTTTTGCTCTGGATTAAGAGGTAAAAATTTTAAGTCATGATTGAATCGATAAAATTCAATTTTTTTGACTTGCTTGAATTGATAAAGTAGAATAATCCAATTCATATTGATTTATGACATTTAAAAAAAAAATTAAAAAATTTGAGATGGGCTTCAAATATACCCAACACGTGTCATTTTAAATTTGTCATTCAAATCAAATCAAATCTTTATCTCCAAATCAAATTTAAAATTCCAAGAACAACCTTGGTAGAAAAAAATACAACGGAATCAATTTTTTGTTTGGGAACGGAGTTGATATCAATTCAGAATTATGGGGGAAAACGTACACACGTTATTTTGCTGTACTTCAAGTTACAAAGATCGGGGTCGCCTTCTTTTATTTAAATAAAATAAAATACGATAATAATCTTTAGCATATAGACTCTTGACTTTTCATCTGGGTCTTAGCTCGTAAATGTTAGCTCCATCCGTAGACGGTAGACCGTAATAGTGTAGTAAAACAAATAATGTTTTGATTCGAATTAAAATAGAGTCTCGGACAATATTAATATTACACTGTTCACGACTCAATTGATATATCCGATGTTGATATCTCAATAAATAAGTATAATTAATATTATGATTTGAGACATGAATGGTGTAATAGAGTCGAAGCGTAAGGCGGCAGACTAGTAGCCCGACGTGCCACGTGCGTTAGCACCCGAGGTAGAAGAAGTTGAATTTGATATATAACAGGAATGAAAAGATAAAAATTACAGAGAATATAGGAAGGCGGTCGGGAAACTGTAAGATGAAGACGCCGGAGAGCAAGCGGATGACTAGAAAAAAGGCAAGAAAACGGGGAAGGCTAGTGACAGATCCAAAACGTATGAAATGGTGGGAGGAGGCGAGTATTTATACGGGCAAGAGAATGATCAAGGCCATTCATTGTAGATAGAAAGAACGGTGGAGATGAGCCTCAAAACTCAAACCTGGTAGCCTGGGCAGGTGTCATGATGAGTCGGGCAGATGAAAGGACATATGACAACGCTTTTGACATAATAGCATCCTTTCAACTGCTAGGGCTGAGATCATGCTTACGATAGCCCTAGCTCGCCTGAAATTTGAAAGGAGCAATTTCCTTCCCAAGTCCAGAGTTAACCATTTGGGAAACGAACATGACTCTAGCCTGACTTTTTAAGGAGAGAGTGGTGATATCCCGAGAGCTCAAAGGGATATCATTGGACCTGGGTCAAGTATGTTTGCCCTTGGGAGAAGAGAAACATAGATCGGGGACATATATCTCCGAGAAGAGACCACAAGAATTCTGGCATGAGTAGAAGGAAACGGGCAGGAGTAACAGGGAAGAATGGTAGCTCAGAGTAGAACTGCTTGGATGGGAAGACCGAGTCAAGAGATCGTAATTCGTTCTCATCCATATTTCAGGGGCACGTTTCCCCATAACTGCTCAATCGGGCATGACAAAAAAATGTGGCCCACGATCTCATGTCCTGGTCATGATCCGAGAATCTTGGAAAAGATACAATCATCTAGGCCTTTAAATACCGCATACCATGGTACACCAAAGGGTTTTCTTATATCTAAAGAAACACACACTCTCTACATGTTTTCTGATTTTCTCATGTACACACCATTTTGCTAAATTAAGCATCGGAGTGGTCACACCGAAAAATCTTTCGGTGTCCCACTGACTCTATTTTGTTTATGTGTGTGCAGAACCCAAGCAAGCGAAGCATTGATTACCCGATCACTTGGCTTCTATCGATCGGGACCCCTATTATCGACCCGAGCAATTGCTCACCCCGACTATTCAATTGTTCCCGGGTGACATCATTGGCGCCTTTTGTAGGAAACCAAGTCTATAGGGGAGGATTGGCTTTCACAAAAAAAAAAAAAAAAAACTCAAGGGAATCCTTCAGAAAAGGATACCACTGGCTCAGGGGCTCAATGAGAAGAATCATCCCCTGAGATTCCTTAACATAATGTCATCATCCACACTGAGCAGATCAAGCTGCTGATCATCGCGGCTGTGCAGAAGGCCCTGTCATCCCAGACACCCTTGAAGGAGAAGGAGGTGCCGAATGAAAAAGAATAGTCCTGAGGTGACTCTCATGACAAAGAGAAATCTAATAGGGTCGGGGAGGACTCACACACAGATTCTATGGAGACATCAATGGCGGAAGAACCAAAGAAGCTCAGAAAGAAAGTGCAAAAAACTGGAGAAGGAGACCGGGGCCCGATCATCCCGGCATGTCAAAGCCTGGGGATGCCCCTTTTCCTCGGAGGTGATAAGCAAACCCTTGCCTACACATTACCAATATGCTAAAGTTTGAGAGTATGATGGGAGCACAGACCATGAAAAGTGTTGGAAAACGTGTTCAGATCAATCAAGAATTGATACCCGGTGCAGCGGAAGTTTAAAATTTTTATTTTATTATATGGAACGATTCCATATATGGGTATCAAAACTTTTACGATTAAATTTGTTCAAGTAAAAATAAAAACACAGTTAAATTTTTACCTCGTCAACCAAAGGCTTGATTGTGGACTCCAACAGAATTTAATCTGCTCTTTTTGTAAATCCCGGGAACCGATGACTGTCACGATCTATCTCCGGAATTAGGTCCACGAACGAAAAACAGAAACCCTTTGATTGACTGCACTAGAAATCAATCAGAAGTTTTACGTAGAGAATAAACAGATTTGATCTGTTAATTCGGATTGTAATTTTTCACAAAAATCACAGTCCGAATTTTCTCGAAAGGAGATAGGGAATTTTCGAAAATCCCTTAGAAAAATATATGTAGTGTTCGAAATTTGCAAGACTGAATCTCTATGAATTTCGAACACTGCTTACATATTTATAGATGATTTCTAGACTAGATTAAGTTATAATTGTATTAGGAATCTAACCCCTTAGGGCCCACAATCCATAACTTAAGCCCAACAAGCCAAGCCCGTTGTTATAGAAATTAATATAAAATTCATCGTGACTCCGATTGATAAACTGATTTTACCAATGTGCACAGAAACCATTTCTGCATCTTTTAAAGTCAAGATAATTTTTCTGAATCCGAATTCAGTTATTTCCAAAAAAATGTCCATCCCTATGTCATTTTAGGAAATCCCACTCCCTTTTAATTAAGAAGTCCAACTTCTCTTTCATTAAATTTAACTCTTTAAATTTAACTATCTCTACGGGGTTTTAGTAATCTATTACTTGTGTAACCCTCAATGGTTCAGGAATACAGCTAGTCGTGGGCTCACAACTCCTTGTGACTCGGAACAACAATTTTCGACTTACCCATCGAATCATGGTAAGAGCGCCTAGCAACATCGCCCCATGATTCCCTAGGTATTACTGATAGTTCCTGCAAGAACCAGTAGATTTTGGTTAGCGTACAGTACGGTCCCTTCAACCAAATATCCCGATCGAATCAACAACCATTGGTGCATCGAGAGTCGTTCGAGATTCGATAACTATGCATAACATCTTGGAGATCTATTAGTGACATCGCATGTGTTACTAGGAACACTAAGTAACCTAAAACACATCATGTACTCTGGCAAGAGATTCGTCACACTAATATCTCCTCAGATCGCATAGGATATCCACACTCGCAAGTATATGGTGAATCCTTGACAACAAAGCATCGACTCCTATATGTGTCGTAACTGTACCCAATCCCGACACCTGATGACCCCAATAGAGTCGGTAAATGAGTCAAAGTACAGTACTAGCATATAGAGTCTCAATGATGTTTCAAGTAATAAGGACTAATGGTGTACAACCAAAACCGCAGACTTTATCCACTCGATAAATGATAACCACTTGGAAAGTTCGGATAGGGTAGTTCGATCATTCATCATATGAATATCCATTTGCATGCTTTGAACATCTCTATGTTCCATACCAATGAAACGTGGTACTCGACATCGCAAATGCTAGTCTCAATCTCGAGCCATCCTTATCCTTATTTGCGGACGGCTCAATTGACTAGGAACAGTTTAGAATATACAGTGACTATAAGATGTGTTTCATGATAGCTATCCCCATGTGCTACCACATCTTACATACACTATAGTATATTCAAGGTCTTTATCAAAACAACAATAGTATATCATAATATAACATTATGAAGAAAGATAAAGTCAATGTCATTATAAAAGTGTAAATTATATTAAACAAAAGATTGTTTTGCATAGAGTCATAAAAGCCCTTAGCCACAAGTTGGCTAACCGGGCACCCACTCTTTAAATCTCCCACTTGCCCTAAAGCCAACTAGTCATACTACGTAATCCCATTGCTTCGCGATGTTTGTCAAACAATGGTCCTGGCAAGGGCTTAGTAAGCGGATCAGCGATATTGTCTGTAGAGGCCACTCTCTCGACACTGATGTCTCCTCTTTCCATGATCTCCCGGATGATGTGGTATTTTTTCAGTACGTGTTTGGACTTCTGATGAGACCTTGGTTCCTTTGCCTGAGCAATGGCACCCGTGTTGTCACAGTACACCGGGACTGGACCAACAGCTTCAGGAATTACACCCAACTCTTGGATGAATTTCCTTATCCAAACCGCCTCTTTAGCAGCAGCTGATGCTGCAATGTATTCTGCCTCAGTGGTGGAATCCACTGTGGTGTCCTGCTTGGAACTCTTCCAAGAGACAGCACCGCCATTGAGCACGAATACAAATCCAGAGGTTGATTTCGAGTCATCCACGTCACATTGGAAGCTAGAGTCGGTATAGCCTTCCAACTTCAATTCTCTCCCTCCATAAACCATGAATAAATTCTTAGTCCTTCGCAAGTACTTAAGAATATCCTTCACGGCTTTCCAATGCATTTGACCGGGATTGGCTTGGTATCTGCTCGTGACGCTCAGAGCATAGGCCACATCCGGTCTGATAGATATCATCTCATACATGATACTACCTATGGCTGACGCATATGGCACGTGTGTCATCTTCTCTATCTCTTCGTCAGTCTTGGGATACATAGACTTGGATAGAGAAACTCCATAACGCATAGGTAGATGTCCTCTCTTGGACCCATCCATTGAAAACCTTTTTAATATGGTGTCGATGTAGGTTGATTGAGTGAGTCCTATCATTCTTTTAGATCTATCTCTATAGATCTGAATTCCTAGAATATAGGATGCCTCACCTAAATCCTTCATCGAGAATCTACCTGATAACCATATCTTTGTTGACTGCAACATCCCTACATCATTTCCCATGAGTAGGATGTCATCAACATAAAGTACTAAGAATGTTACCGCATTCTTAACTACTTTCTTGTACACGCATGGTTCCTCCGGGTTCTTGATAAAACCAAAATCCTTTATCGTTTCATCAAATTTCTGGTTCCAACTTCTTGATGCTTGTTTGAGACCATAGATTGATCTCTGAAGCTTGCATACCTTATGCTCGCTTCCCATGGATGTGTATCCCTCAGGCTGTATCATATAGATCTCTTCCTTAATGTTTCCATTAAGAAATGCAGTCTTTACATCCATTTGTCATATCTCATAGTCATACCATGCTGCTATGGCAATAAGGATTATTATGGACTTGAACAGTGCGACTGGTGAAAAGGTTTCATCATAGTCAACTCCTTGTCTTTGAGTATAACCTTTTTTCACCAATCGTGCCTTGTAGGTCAATACCTTTCCATCAGGCCCAAGCTTTCTCTTGTAGATCCATTTGCACCCAATTGGAACAATTCCATTGGGAGGATATACTAAAGACCAAACTTGGTTAGAATGCATCGAGTCTATTTCCGATTGCATAGCTTCAAGCCATAAATTCGAATCCGCATCAGAAATTTCTTCCTTAAAGTTTCTTGGATCACATCCAATGTCGGGTTCACTTTGATCCCCTTCAAGAAGAAGACCATATCTAATAGGAGGCCTAGAAGTCCTCTCGGATCTCCTAGTAATAGGCGTGTCTTGTGATTATTTTTGAGGTGTAGGATCGCTATTTTGTATCTCGGGTTCTTCTCGAATTTCTTCGAGTTCCATCATCTTGCATTTCTTATCCAATAAGAACTCCTTCTCCAAGAAGGTGGCATTCCTTGAAACAAACACTTTTGTTTCAGCAGGATGATAGAAATAATATCCGATTGAATTCTTCAGATACCCTACAAAATAACATAAGGTGGATCGACTATCCAACTTATCTCCCACTGTCTGCTTCACGTAAGCAGGACATCCCCAAATCCTCAAGTACGAATAATTAGGAGCTTTGCCATTCCATAACTCGTATGGTGTCTTATCTACTGCTTTAGTGTGGACGTTGTTCAACAACAATACCGCCGTTTCAAGCGCGTAGCCCCAAAATGAAGGTGGAAGCTCAGTGAAGCTCATCATGGATCGAACCATGTCCAACAAAGTTCGATTGCGACGCTCCGAAACACCATTCAGCTGAGGTGTCATAGGAGGAGTCCACTGAGAGAGAATCTCATTCTCTTTTAGATAGTCCAAAAACTCGGTACTTAAGTATTCTCCACCTCGATCCGATCGAAGTGCTTTAATACTTTTACCTAGCTTGTTTTCTACTTCAGCCTTGAATTCTTTGAACCTTTCAAATGCTTCAGACTTATATTTCATTAAATATAAATACCCATACCTTGAATAATCATCAGTAAAGGTAATGAAGTAGGTGTTGCCACATTTAGTACCAATCCTAAATGGACCGCAAACATCTGTATGGATCAAATCCAACAGATTTTGACTACGCTCAGGTTTTCCTTTGAAAGGAGATTTAGTCATTTTTCCCTTTAGGCAGGACTCACAAGTAGGTAGAGAGTTAATATCAGACATATCAAACATGCCCTCTCCCACTAGCTTGTTCATCCTCCTTGAGGAAATATGACCTAGCCTAGCATGCCAAAGGTTTGCCGGGTTTTGACTATCGTTTTTCCTTTTATTTGTTGTTACCGGCTTATCAACATAATTAAATGGAACGTCTTTTAATTTTAAGTTATATAGATCGTTTTCAAGTTGTCCATTTCCAATCAAACATTCATTCTTGTAAATATTTCAAATCTCATTCACAAAATTACAAGAAAAATCATTTCTATCAAGCATAGAAATAAAAATAATGTTTTTAATCGAATCTGGCACAAATAAAACGTCTCTAAAAAATAACTTAAAATCGTTCTGCAAAACTAAATAAATATCTCCTATAGCTTGGGCTTCAACTCTAGAACAATTTCCGAGTCTTAGATGAGTCTCACCCTTCCTAAGCTTATTACTTCTTGTCATCATTTGCAACTCATTGCAAATATGAGATCTACATCTGGTATCCAATACCCAAGAAGTAGTATTAAGTAAAATATTTATTTCAATGTAAAACATACCCTTTGCAGTTACGTTTCCAATGACCGGGTTTCTTGCAGTGATGGCAAACTTGTTTAGACTTGTCCAATTTTGCATGTAACATTTTGCCTTGAGATCATGGTCCAACCATTTCTCTAGTTCGGCCAACCTTTCGGCAGTTACATCAGCCGGGGCTGTTTTCGGAAAAGCCTTTTCTAACACTTAGAAAATCTTTTCCGAACTCTGGACAATCTTAACTTATTGAACCATTCCGTATAGTTGCGCCAGAAAGTTTGTTTTGTTCGAGAATTGAAACATGTGGATTACGAAGATTCATTATTATGATATACTGAGATGAAACAGACAATAATCGATGATTGTTTAATTAATTTACTAAGACATAAAATATGGCGAAATTTATTTTATGAATTTCACTCCCACTATTTTAACGATTTCACTACCCTCTAGTGAAAACGGGAAACTCCATTCCTTAGTGGGAACATGAAGTCCAATTGACAAATCATAGTCCCGAATAATATCAGCCAACCATAATTTTCAAAAGGTAGAGCCCAATTACTTCCAAAGTAACCCCCATGTATTTACCTCATGTCCAATAAGGGCCCAATAATATGACGCCGTTTATTGTGACATGTCAAGATAACCCATCAATATTAAGTTGTGATGGACGGTCGCCATGTGGATCTCCCAATAATATGAGCCAATCCCATTGGAGTTCCACCCAACTTACAACATGTGTCAATCCAATGTACAGCTTTCCGACGAACGGGCCCCCCAATAATATGAGCCGGACCGTATCCGCGGGTAGCATCTCATACATTGATCGTTGATGGAAGGTATGAATATTTAAACAATATTTAAATTTCCTTTTTATTAATCTTGATATCAATTTTAAATCATATTTAAAATGAGGGATTTTAATTTTGAAAATTTGTCTCATCATGCAATTTATGTATGCTTGCAGGATTCATACCATTTAGTCTTAACATGCATACATCAATAATATCATATATTATTTAAGGATGATCGATCTCATTAACTAATCGACCCGTGGTTGCCAATCACGAGTCTAAGTCCAATCTTAGGTGATATGCAAGTATGCTATGCAATCCTATTACATTGAGCTTCCAATTTACATTTCTTCGGTCTTCATTGTCTGCTGGGCCCACCATTTCTTCAAATCTTTGTCTCCCACTAAGTCTAATAAATTTACAATAAATTTTGATGACAAATATGAGATACATTTTTAGGGGTGGGAACGGGCCATAAACCAGGCCCACTTTTATTACATATGACAATCATATTGGGCTATAAACCAAGCCCATTAATAAAATCCAACAACAATAAGACAAATATAAATTATCTAACATACACCTAAAACATTGGTCATGGCAATCGATCATCCTTTATCCAATAATTAATTCAATAATTAAATAATTGGATAAACATGCAAAGGCATCATAATTTAAAAGATAAAATCATATTTTATCTTATCCAACCATAAGATCATATCTTATCATCAATTGTACCAAAATAATTAATTTTATAAAATTTAATTTAATTGATAAAATTTATAAATTTTCCAAAAATTCAAATTTATCCAAAAATCAATTTTAAAATTTTCGGACTCGAACAATACGATCCGATGCCTCGTGAACCAATCAAAAACAATTTTCGATCGGATCAAAAACTAGAATTTTAAAAAAATTAAAATTTTAATTAAAAATTAAAAATAATTTTCCCGGGCTGCCCGGGACAATCCTAGGCAGCCCGCGCCCCAAAAAGGGGCCCGGGCAGGGCAGCGACGATCGCTGCCCGATTTGCCCATTAAAATTCAATTTTAAAATTTTCGTTTTGTTTCATAAACCGAGGGTTAAAAATTTTGTACAATCGATTAATTTAATCGTTTGATCTGAGCAACCTGGCTCTGATACCACTGTTGGAAAACGTGTTCAGATCAATCAAGAATTGATACCCGGTGCAGCAGAAGTTTAAAATTTTTATTTTATTATATGGAACGATTCCATATATGGGTATCAAAACTTTTACGATTAAATTTGTTCAAGTAAAAATAAAAACACAGTTAAATTTTTATCTCGTCAAGCAAAGGCTTGATTGTGGACTCCAACAGAATTTAATCTGCTCTTCTTGTAAATCCCGGGAACCGATGACTGTCACGATCTATCTCCGGAATTAGGTCCACGAACGAAAAACAGAAACCCTCTGATTGACTGCACTAGAAATCAATCAGAAGTTTTACGTAGAGAATAAACAGATTTGATCTGTTAATTCGGATTGTAATTTTTCACAAAAATCACAGTCCGAATTTTCTCAAAAGGAGATAGGGAATTTTCGAAAATCCCTTAGAAAAGTATATGTAGTGTTCGAAATTTGCAAGACTGAATCTCTATGAATTTCGAACACTGCTTACATATTTATAGATGATTTTTAGACTAGATTAATTTATAATTGTATTAGGACTCTAACCCCTTAGGGCCCACAATCCATAACTTAAGCCCAACAAGCCAAGCCCGTTGTTATAGAAATTAATATAAAATTCATCGTGACTCCGATTGATAAACTGATTTTACCAATGTGCACAGAAACCATTTCTACATCTTTTAAAGTCAAGATAATTTTTCTGAATCCGAATTCAGTGATTTCCAAAAAAATGCACATTCCTATGTCATTTTAGGAAATCCCACTCCCTTTTAATTAAGAAGTCCAACTTATCTTTCATTAAATTTAACTCTTTAAATTTAACTATCTCTATGGAGTTTTAGTCATTACTTGTGTAACCCTCAATGGTTCAGGAATACAGCTAGCCGTGGGCTCACAACTCCTTGTGACTCGGAACAACAATTTCCGACTTACCCATCGAATCATGGTAAGAGCGCCTAGCAACATCGCCCCATGATTTCCTAGGTATTACTGATAGTGCCTGCAAGAACCAGTAGATTTTGGTTAGCGTACAGTACGGTCCCTTCAACCAAATATCCTGATCGAATCAACAACCATTGGTGCATCGAGAGTCGTTCGAGATTCGATAACTATGCATAACATCTTGGAGATCTATTAGTGACATCGCATGTGTTACTAGGAATACCAAGTAACCTAAAACACATCATGTACTCTGGCCAGAGATTCGTCACACTAATATCTCTTCAGATCGCATAGGATATACACACTCGCAAGTATGTGGTGAATCCTTGACAACAAAGCATCGACTCCTATATGTCTCGTAACTGTACCCAATCCCGACACCTGATGACCCCAATAGAGTCGGTAAACGAGTCAAAGTATAGTACTAGCATATAGAGTCTCAATGATGTTTCAAGTAATAAGGACTAATGGTGTACAACCAAACGGACTTTATCCACTCGATAAATGATAACCACTTGGAAAGTCCGGATAGGGTAGTTCGATCATTCATCATATGAATATCCATTTGCATGCTTTGAACATCTCTATGTTCCATACCAATGAAACGTGGTACTCGGCATCGCAAATGCTAGTCTCAATCTCGAGCGATCCTTATCCTTATTTGCGGACGGCTCAATTGACTAGGAACAGTTTAGAATATACAGTGACTATAAGATGTGTTTCATGATAGCCATCCCCATGTGCTACCACATCTTACATACACTATAGTATATTCAAGGTCTTTATCAAAACAACAATAGTATATCATAATATAACATTATGAAGAAATATAAAGTCAATGCCATTATAAAAGTTTAAATTATATTAAACAAAAGATTGTTTTGCATAAAGTCATAAAAGCCCTTAGCACAAGTTGGCTAACCGGGCACCCACTCTTTCAGAAAAGCACCTGGCTCGATTCGAAAACGTGGCCATGTTGATTTATGTCAATTTAAAAAAAATTGTGATGGGCTTCAAATATACCTAACACATGTGTCATTTTAAATTATCCTTCAAATCAAATCAAATCTTCATCTCCAAATCAAATTTAACAATCCAAGCACAACCTTGGTAGAAACAAATACAACGAAATTAATTTTTGTTTGGGATCGCAGTTGATATCAATTCAGAATTATGGGGGAAAGACGTACACGGTTACTTTTTTGTACTTCAAGTTACAAAGATTGGGGGTCTTCTTATTTAAATAAAATAAAATACAATATTAATCTTTAGCATATGGACTCTTGACTTTTCTGATGGGCCTTAGTTCGTACATTTTGGCTCCATCTGTAGACCGTAATAGTGTAGTACAACAAATGATGTTTTGATTCAAATTTAAATAGTGTTGGAACATGCTTAGTTTTGTTGTTGACAAAACTATACAAGAAAAATATCGAGGTAAACTGTATTTTTTCCATGAGCTAAATTGAAGAAGAACTGGACAAGATTACGAACTAAACTGAAGAGTCACCTAAATTGAGTTGACTTTGACCAAGAACCAAACTGAATTTATCAAAGTTATGTCAACCAAACTGATCTGACCAAATCAAATTGGATTCAGTTTACAGAGCTAAATTGAATCAGTCAGTCACAAGACAAATTACTCCAACAAGCCAAACTGAATTACCAATACTGGACAAGTTGCAAGATTGAACCATTTGGGATTGCATGACCTAGACTAAATTCTCGATATCCATCTCTCTCTCTTGCAGGTACAATTTTTGGTACACAAGCTGAAGCTGCAAAAAGCTGCAGAAGGACATTGTACCTCCATAACGGTATTGTATTATCACAATACGAATGTAATTTGAATTAAAGAGCCATTAAAATCCATCCCTATATAAAGGAGATGGAGATCAGTTTTGGGCAGAGATCAGCAATAGCCAGCAAGAAATAAACAGTGAGACAATAAGTGAAGAAGGGAAAGAAATAGTTAGATATACATGAAATACCAGTGAGACACTCAGTGTTAGGATCGATTTGGACTGCTCTTATGAAACTTTCGTGAGCAGTTAACTTGGCAAACTTTTTATATGAGAGCAATTGTTGTTAGAAACTAACTCTATTCTTTTCTCGTGTCAATGTTAATCGGCCAACAAATATTTGTGCACAAACATGCCAAATAATATATTGAACAATGATAAAAATATCTTGACAGAAATATAAGTAACACAGAGATGTATATGGATGTTCAGAGACAAAACACTTGGGTCAACCCTTCCTCCACAATGGAAGGATCAACTAAAAGGCTTTGGCTTGTATACAACCCACTCCAATCATATGACTTACCCTTTCCTAGATTGGAACTCCTAGAAGAAAACCATGTTAAAACAACTCTTCCTAACAATCAAAATACAGTGATGAATTAATCCTTAGATTCAGATAGTAGATCAACTCCTCTTAAACAAATAGGCAATTGAGAGTTGATTCTTGGCCCTTGATGATCCTCAGAGATCAGATGTATGAATTATGTGTGTGGGCACATTGAGTAGTGTAATGACCTGATTCCATTTTACAAGATTAATTAAATAAAAATAATTAAGCTTGGATTAGAGACTTAATTTGGATTCAACTAGACAATTTTTGGATTTTTGACCAAGGACAGTTTGGAGGGTCCGAACCCAAGATCGGAGGGTCCAAACCCTTCGGAGGAACAAATGCTGGATCGGAGGCTACAAAGAGATTGGAGCGTCCGAACCAGGATTGGAGCGTCCGATCTCACTTATGCCATTTAGTTGGTGAGGTGTCAAGACTGATCAGGCATGCAGCATTTCAGAGCCTCTAAAGTATGGATCGGAGCGTCCGAACTGTGCATGCAGTGACATGGTCTACATGCAGAGATCGGAGCTACCGAACCCCTGATCGGAGCGTCCAATCTCCGCTTATAAATAGGCCATCCGAGCTCATCATTTCTCACACCATTTTCTCAGCTTCTCTATCGGTCTTTAGGCCTTCTAGGTGATTTCTAGCCTTCCTAGGCTTGGTCCAGGTGTTGGCAAGGTGCTCCAAGGTTGTGGCGGAGAGGTGCATAATTTCTGGGGCAGTCGTCATCATCGGGCTGACGACGGACGCAGGTATAACTCAAGCTCCTTATAGTAAATAAGGAGTATGCTATAGCTTAGTTAAGTCTTTTAGAATAAGATTATGATGCATGAGTATTTTTCATTGTAGTACGGACTATAGGCTTGGACAGTAGACCTGGTATAGCTTTCCTAGTTATCAAAGGTACGATAGTACTGTTCGAGATACCCTGACTGATTATGCATGTATTATGTGTTTGCATGGTTTATTTGACTATATGGCATGATTTTATCTGCTTATACATGTATAGATATTATGCTACATCTATGAGCATATTGATCCTGTATCCTTGTGATATCCTGTAGTACGGTGGTTACCCTATCCTGTCAGTAGATGGTTGGACATATAAACTCGTGTCAGGTCACCAATATTGGTTGGACATGTAGACTTATGTCAGGTCACCATGATTTGGGTACGTAGGTCACCTCCTGAAGCGACGACACAACGTCCTACCTACCCAGGGCCCAAGTCTGTTCTTGATCAGATATTCTTGACCTTGTGTCTTGGTACCCGTACACTTGAATTCATGCACGTATAATATTGTATACTCATACTCTAGTACTGAGCGTTTTAATGCTCAAGTCCTCATACTGTTGTTTTTGGACACCCTATTCCATGGGGGCAGATTTGCGATTGGATGATGCGGGTGGTTCCAGGAGGGCTTAGGCTACAGGTTGCCAGCGGAGTTATTTGTCTAAAGCTTTCAGTGTTGATGTATTTGGCTTGATACACTTTTTTTGATATGGTTGTATAACAGTATTTACAGAGTATTTTCCTTGGGATTTTATTCGTTTATGTTTTTGCTGATTATTTTTATTAATGTTTAATTAAGTTAAATGCATGCTTAAGCTCTTGATCATTAGGTGATCACGGTGTGGGTCCCTACATTTATGGTACCAGAGCATGCATAGTAATCTTGGGATTTAGATTTTGATCAAGGAAATCGTTGCTTATCTTGTAGATGATAGGTCAGGATGATCAGAGTAGTCATGGTAGTGTTGAAAGATGGGGTGATGATGATGCTCAAGGACATCACCGGGGATATCGTCAGCATCGTGAGAGGCACCACCATGATGATCACATGTGTTTTAGTATGCATCAATTTACGCAAATGGGTCCTAGACCACTAGCTGGAGGCGAGACCCCAGAAAATGTAGAGAACTGACTAGAACGTATGGAGAGTTGTTTCCAGGAGTTCTGTTGCACTGAAGAACAGAATATGGAAACTCTCAAATTTCTATAAAAAGGAAATGCTAGGAAATGGTGTAGATCTACATTCGCACCTATCATCATAGTGCGAGGAGTTGTTACTTGGGCAGACTTTCGCATAGCATTACATAAGCTATATTTTCCTCCCATACTCCGACAGGCAAAAGCTAGTGAATTTGTAACACCCAGTATTTTTAGTACGTAAATTTGCATGCATAATTAGGGATTTTATTTATTTATAATTTTAGATTATGGGTTAAATATTTATGTGAAATTATTTGTGCATGTTTTAAGATTTATTTTCAAGCATTTAACCCATAATTTGAAATTTTTATGATTTTTAGTATTTAAATTATTTTATCGCGTAGACGGGACCGTGGACGGACGAGATGACAACTTTCTATCCAATTTATTTCATGAGCATTTTTAGAGCCCAAAAATATTATTTTGAGTTTTATTTCCTCAAAATTATCAGTATTTAATTTTATATAATTTTAGGAGTCCATATTTATCCAAATTTAGCCAAAATATTGACTTTTAATTACCTTTAAAATTCCCTAAAATAAATATTTCGGGATTTTAATTAATTGTTATGTTAGTTAGTATTTTTAAAAGTTAAGATTATCTTATTATTGTTATTATCTCCCTATATTAGTTATTAAAATCCTATCTACCCAAATTAAATCCTAAATCTACCCCAAACCACACGTTCAATCCTTTTCTCTACAACCTAGCCGCCTACCTCCCCCATTATTCATCTTATTCATCGTTCTAGCAATAAAAAAAAAAACTCCATAGCTCGATTTTTTTTAAGCTTCCAAGGTGGTTGATCTTCGTCCCGTCGTCCCGGAATCGTCATCTACGCCTACTTCTTTTCAACCAACGGTGCAAGGCATGATTCTTTCTATAAATTTTGTACCATATCAGTTATTATGCGTGTGTGTGTGTAGGCATCAGATTTTTCATTTAAATTTTTAGAAATCTAATCGGTTGTTGATGTAAGCGCATGGTTCTTGTGTTTTTGGTTGATCATCCTCACGTTTTTGGGGCATGGGTTGTGCATGGCTACTGTCCACGGTTCAGAGGGGGTCCAAGGGTCCCTAGGATTGGGTTTGGTCAGATTTGTGGGGCTGGAATGGGCTGGAGTCGAAGCCATGTCTTCTGGAGCCAAGCAATTCGCGTGCAGGTTTTTGGCTTCTGGTAGAATGGTTCGTTCTCCCCCCTCAGTGCACGGTTTTGGGTAAGATTTGTTGCATTAGAACCCCCTTGATGTTGGCTAAGTTTTTCAAGTGGTCTCACGATTTTTGGTGGTCGGAGAAAGCAACACGATTGAAAATACGGCCGCTGCTCCTGTCTGCGCGCGAGCAGAATAAGGGCTAGTTGTTTTGGTTCGTTCTCCTTCGTTAGGCTCGGTTTGAGCTAGTTTTTACCTTTTTGGAAACGTCTTGAAGAGGGATAGGTGTAGGTGGTGGTGCTCCGGCCATCGGCGGCCGGAGCACGGCGTCAGCAGCCATGGAAGGCTGCTGTCCGCGCGGCCGCCGTATGGAAATGGAAGTAAGGTTCGGGTTTTAGGGTTTTAGAGTGGATCCAGGTCGGGTTGTTTGGTCCGGGTCAAGTCAGTGGGTCATGGGTTATGTTAGTTGGGTCCGGGTCCGGGTTAAGTTAGTTGGGCTCGGGTATTTTATTTTTAAGTGAATTAATAAGTTAATGGGTTTTATTTGGGCTATTAGATTTAATTAATGTTTGAGCCACATTTAAATAGTTATTTGGGCTCCATTTAATTATTTTGGGTTAAGTTTAATTATTTTTGGGCTTAATTAAATTAATTAAGTGGGTCCACTAATTTCTATGGGCCTTGGGGCCCATGGAAGTTATTGGGCCAGTCTTTGGGCTTTTTGGGCCCATTGTGCCAGAATAGGTTGTTATTGGGCCAGGAATGTTTTAATGGGATTTAATTAATTAATTGGGCTTAGAAATGTAATGTTGGGCTTAAGTATGTTAATGGGCCAGTCTTAGTGTTAATGGGCCAGATTTAAGTAAATGGGCTTGAGTGTTAGGGTCAGCAGTTCAGTACAACCCATGAGAAATTGCATGTGTCCTGAATATATATTTAATTATTTTTATGCATGGAAGTTATTTTTATATTTATATGTTAGTATGAAATTAAATTAAATATATATGAAGGACACACATTTTATTTAAGTACATGCATTCATGAAATAATTTTTATGCATGATTTAATGTTTAAGGTTGAGCAAAAGAAAATATTTTATGTTGGAAGTTGAAGTAGTGTGACAATTTAAGGGGGATTCGTCCCCATATGTGAACTATTGAAGGGCAGTTTACTGCCAATTTAAGAGGTGATTCGTCACCGCCACGTACGTTGGTTTTTACGCTGATCAGTATTTAATGTATGATTTAAGGTTACACTATGGATACAACCATGCGATGTTAGAAAATACTTTGCTCAACAATGTTTATGTATTATTATGATATTCAAGTCTAATTTAAGTTTATGTTATGTTCATGATATTTTAAGCATGCTCATTCATGTATATGTTATGTATTAGTATTAAAGTGATTTAAATTATTTTAAACTCTTGTTATGTTAGCATGTTGGGCCTCTAGGCTCACTACACTGGTATGGTGCAGGTGAGTACGTAGAGGACGTAGTACCTACCGGAGGCGAGGACCTATGAGTGGACATGCAATGATCCCCCGCGGCCGTCGTCTGAGTCATTATGATTATGTTTTTATGAAATATTAAACATGTCGTTCTTTTTATTCATTTTCAGTGGTTGGTACTAGTACTTATTTTTATTTAAATATTTTCAGTGCATGCAAATTTTTATTTAATTGTTTAGGACAACATTTTTATTTAATGCATGACTCAAACATTTAATTTATTAAATGTTGCATTTTATTTGAGTTATTTTTAAATCTGTTTATTTTTGTGCATATATGTATGGGCATGTATGTACATCTATTTTACTTAGTATTATTTTTAAAAAAAAAATTCCGCATATATTATTTTAGAATGTTTGGGTCGTTTCAATTGGTATCAGAGACGCATTCTTGGTGGGGTCATCACTGCTATGCGAGTCAGAAATCCACGCTACCGGTCTGTAAGTTTTAATTGCTTTTAGTCTGATTTAGTCGTATCGTGTTTAAGACTTAAGCATTTATGTTAGCAGAAAATTTTTAAGTACTTAGTTATGCATGTCGATTTACGTAAAGAAACATGTGGTGGATTACATTACCCAGTTCGAGAGAGGGTGTCGCTTCGTGCCTCTTATTGCTGAGTACACCAGACAAGTTGAGACAGTTTGTGGATGGATTGCGGGCTGAAATCAAGCATGACGTTCGCATGTTGGATGTCACTACTTACGAGGCGGCAGTTAGCAGAGCATTGCGTTCTAAGGAAGGGAGACGAGAGATGCAGAGGTAACAGCAAGGCAAGAGGCAGTTCCAGCCAGGAGCTTATCGACCATCTTCGCAGCCTTCTGCGAAGAAGCAGTTTACTGGGCCGTCTAAGGGCCCGAATCAGCAGGGACAGTAGCAGAGGCCTCAGGGGAGCCAGCCGCAGCAGCAGCAGAGGGGCGGGGCCCCTAAGACAGGAGTAGTTCCCTTGTGCCCATAGTGTTAGAGGCCTCACTCAGGTCAGTGTTTGATCGGTTCCAACGTTTGCTACCACTGCAAGGAGCTAGGGATTGGGGCATACAACTGCCCAAGGAAGAAGAACACCACTTGGTGGGTGTTTGTCATGCAGGCTGAGGAGGCAGACCCAGATACCTCCTTAATCATCGAGAGAATTCTAGTATGAGTAAACTCCACGTTTGCGTTGCTAGATTCAGGGTCTACGCATTTGTTTATCTCCCTAGAGTTTATCAGATGGATAGGCATCACACCTGAGATTGCCGACAGTGGTTATGATGTCACTATGCCGTCAGGACATATTATTTCTACCTCTAGTGTCATTCGAGAACTGGAGTTGGAGCTACAGGGGAACTCCATTCGCGCAGATGTAGTGGTTTTTTCGTTGAGCGGGTTTGATTTGATATTGGGTATGGACTGGTTGACAGTCAATGGAGCTTCGATTGATTTTCGTCCAAGGACAGTGTCAGTGAAACCATCAGAAGGCGACTCATTTACTTTCTATGCATCTCAGAGCAGTAGTACACCTCAGGTGATATCTCTTATTCAGGCGAGGAAGTTCTTGAGACGGGGTTGCCGAGGTTTTCTAGCGAGTATTTTCACGGCCTCAGAACCATCTAGCAGATCACTATCAGAGATAGATGTGGTTCGTGATTTTCCGGATGTCTTTCCAGAGGATGTTGCAGGAATTCCACCAGTGAGAGATGTGGAGTTCAGTATCGAATTAGTTCCAGACACCATGCCTATCTCAAAGGCACCATACAGACTTGCTCCTACCTAGATGAAAGAGTTGAAGGAGCAGATTCAGGAGTTATTAGAGAAAGGCTTTGTTCGTCCTAGCTTTTCTCCATGGGGAGCTCCAGTGTTATTTGTGAAGAAGAAGGATGGAAGTATGAGACTGTGCATTGATTATCGAGAGCTCAACAGGGTCACAGTGAAGAATAAGTACCCACTGCCGAGGATAGAGGACTTATTTGATCAGTTGCAGGGAGCTTCGGTGTTCTCCAAGATCGATCTTCGATCTGGTTATCACCAGCTGCGAGTTAGAGATGCAGATGTGTCCAAGACTTCTTTTCAGACACGTTATGGGCATTACGAGTTCTTAGTGATGCCATTTGGGATGACCAATGCTCCAGCGGTTTTCATGGATCTCATGAACTGGGTATTTCAGCCATATCTTGATCAGTTCATCATAGTCTTCATTGATGATATCTTGATCTACTCTAGGAGCATTGAGGAGCATAGGCAACATCTACAGACAGCCTTGCAGACTTTGAGGGAGCATCGTTTGTATGCCAAGTTCAGCGAGTGCGAGTTTTGGATTGAGCATGTGGCATTTCTTGACCACATTATTTCGAGAGATGTGATTGCAGTGGATCAGTGGAAGGTTGAGGCAGTTCAGAATTGGGGGATTCCAAAGAATGCTTCAGAGATTCGCAGTTTCTTGGGTTTGGCAGGATATTATAGGAAGTTCATCAAGGGTTTTTCCTCTATTGCAGTACCCTTGACATCCTTAAACAAGAAGAACGCGAAGTTTATTTGGAGTTCAGACTGTCAGAGAAGCTTCGATCAGCTGAAGGAAGCACTCACTACTGCACCGGTTTTAGCGATGACAGTACCACACGAGGAGTTAGTGGTGTACACCGACGCATCTAAGCTAGGTTTAGGCGCAGTAATTATGCAGGGTGGTAAGGTTATTGCTTATGCGTCGAGGCAGTTGAAGATTCACGAGCAGAACTACCCGACACATGATTTGGAGTTAGCAGCAGTGGTCTTCGCTTTGAAAATCTGGAGGCACTATCTGTATGGCGAGAAGTGCAAGATTTTCACTGATCACAAGAGCCTCAAGTACTTCTTCACTCAGAAGGAGTTGAACATGAGGAAACGGAGATGGTTGGAGTTAGTGAAGGATTACGACTGCGACATTAGCTACCATCCAGGTAAGGCTAATGTAGTGGCCGATGCTTTGAGTCGGAAGTCGACAGTGGTATCGTGTTTGACAGTGCAGTTACCACTGTAGAGCGAGATTCAGAGGTTTGATTTGGAGTTTTACTCGAGTGGTCATGCACCGAGCTTTTCAGTGTTGACGGTGCAACCGATTCTATGAGATCGGATCAGAGTTGGACAGACTACTGATGAGGAGTTAGAGCGTTGGAGGCAGAGAGATGAGGCCAAGGGTGGTCGTCTTTATATGGTTGTAGATGGCATTGTTCAGTACCGTGGTAGGATGTGGGTACCGAACATCGATCAGTTGAGAGCTGAGATTCTAGCAGAGGCTCACACATCTCCGTACTCCATTCACCCCAGAAGTACGGAGATGTACAGAGATTTGCAGCTATTGTATTGGTGGCCCGGGATGAAGAGGGACATAGGGAAAGTTGTGTCAGAGTTCTTGACTTGTCAGCTAGTCAAGGCAGAGCATCAGCGTCCAGCAGGACTTCTTAGACCTCTTCCTATTCCGGAATGGAAGTGGGAGAACATTACGATGGATTTTGTAGTTGGCCTTCCGAGGAGTAACAGAGGTTGCACAGCTATTTGGGTGATCGTGGATAGACTCACCAAGTCAGCTCATTTCTTGCCGGTGAGGACTACCTACTCCTTGACACAGTATGCAGAGCTTTACATCAAGGAGATTGTTAGATTTCATGGCATACCTGTGTCCATTGTATCCGATAGAGATCCGAGATTCACATCCGCGTTTTGGAAGAGTTTGCACACAGCATTGGGGACTAGACTACTGTTCAACACAGCTTTTCATCCCCAGACAGATGGTCAGTCAGAGAGGGTGATTCAGATTCTTGAGGATTTACTGAGAGCCTGTGTCATTGATTTTCAGAGCTCGTGGGAGACTATACTGTCATTAGTGGAGTTTACCTATAACAACAGTTTTCAGTCGTCTATAGGTATGGATCCTTATGCAGCGTTGTATGGGAGGAGATGCAGATCTCCTGTGCATTGGGATGAGGTTGGTGAGAGGATTTTACTGGGTCCTGAGATCGTGCAGCAGACAGCTGACATTGTGACTCAGATTCGGGATCGCATGAGGACTGCTCAGAGTCGTCAGAAGAGTTATGCAGATACTCGACGACGAGATTTGGAGTTCGCGTAGGTGATCACGTGTTTCTGAGAGTGTCACCTATGAAGGGAGTGGTACGATTTGGCCGGAGAGGGAAGCTTAATCCGAGGTATATAGGGCCATTCGAGATCTTGGAGAGAGTTGGAACGTTGGCCTACCGTTTAGCTCTACCGCCAGGGCTTGCAGCAGTGCACAACGTTTTCCATGTATCCATGCTTCGGAGATATGTCTCTAACCCGTCGCATGTGTTGGATTATGAGCCTCTTCAGTTGACACCAGAGTTGGCATTTGAGGAGAGGCCAGTTCGGATCTTAGCCAGAGAGGAGCGGAGATTGAGGACACGGGTCATACCGATGATCAGAGTCCAGTGGCTGAATCACTCGGAGGAGGAAGCTACTTGGAATACTGAGGCAGACATGAGGACTCGCTACCCGGAGTTGTTCGGGTAAGTACTTTAATTTCGAGGACGAAATCCAAATTAAGGGGGGGGGGGGGGAGAGAATTGTAACACCCAGTATTTTTAGTACGTAAATTTGCATGCATAATTAGGGATTTTATTTATTTATAATTTTAGATTATGGGTTAAATATTTATGTGAAATTATTTGTGCATGTTTTAAGATTTATTTTCAAGCATTTAACCCATAATTTGAGATTTTTATGATTTTTAGTATTTAAATTATTTTATCGCGTAGACGGGACCGTGGACGGACGAGATGACAACTTTCTATCCAATTTATTTCATGAGCATTTTTAGAGCCCAAAAATATTATTTTGAGTTTTATTTCCTCAAAATTATCAGTATTTAATTTTATATAATTTTAGGAGTCCATATTTATCCAAATTTAGCCAAAATATTGACTTTTAATTACCTTTAAAATTCCCTAAAATAAATATTTCGGGATTTTAATTAATTGTTATGTTAGTTAGTATTTTTAAAAGTTAAGATTATCTTATTATTGTTATTATCTCCCTATATTAGTTATTAAAATCCTATCTACCCAAATTAAATCCTAAATCTACCCCAAACCACACGTTCAATCCTTTTCTCTACAACCTAGCCGCCTACCTCCCCCATTATTCATCTTCTTCATCGTTCTAGCAATAAAAAAAAAAACTCCATAGCTCGATTTTTTTTAAGCTTCCAAGGTGGTTGATCTTCGTCCCGTCGTCCCGGAATCGTCATCTACGCCTACTTCTTTTCAACCGACGGTGCAAGACATGATTCTTTCTATAACTTTTGTACCATATCAGTTATTATGCGTGTGTGTGTGTAGGCATCAGATTTTTCATTTAAATTTTTAGAAATCTAATCGGTTGTTGATGTAAGAGCATGGTTCTTGTGTTTTTGGTTGATCATCCTCACATTTTTGGGGCATGGGTTGTGCATGGCTGCTGTCCACGGTTCAGAGGGGGTCCAAGGGTCCCTAGGATTGGGTTTGGTCAGATTTGTGGGGCTGGAATGGGCTGGAGTCGAAGCCATGTCTTCTGGAGCCAAGCAATTCGCGCGCAGGTTTTTGGCTTCTGGTAGAATGGTTCGTTCTCCCCCCTCAGTGCACGGTTTTGGGTAAGGTTTGTTGCATTAGAACCCCCTTGATGTTGGCTAAGTTTTTCAAGTGGTCTCACGATTTTTGGTGGTCGGAGAAAGCAACACGATTGAAAATACGGCCGCTGCTCATGTCTACGCGCGAGCAGAATAAGGGCTAGTTGTTTTGGTTCGTTCTCCTTCGTTAGGGCTCGGTTTGAGCTGGTTTTTACCTTTTTGGAAACGTCTTGAAGAGGGATAGGTGTAGGTGGTGGTGCTCCGGCCATCGGAGGCCGGAGCACGGCGTCAGCAGCCATGGAAGGCTTCTGTCCGCGCGGCCACCGTATGGAAATGGAAGTAGGGTTTGGGTTTTAGGGTTTTAGAGTGGATCCGGGTCGGGTTTTTTGGTCCGGGTCAAGTCAGTGGGTCATGGGTTATGTTAGTTGGGTTCGGGTCCGGGTTAAGTTAGTTGGGCTCGGGTATTTTATTTTTAAGTGAATTAATAAGTTAATGGGTTTTATTTGGGCTATTAGATTTAATTAATGTTTGAGCCACATTTAAATAGTTATTTGGGCTCCATTTAATTATTTTGGGTTAAGTTTAATTATTTTTGGGCTTAATTAAATTAATTAAGTGGGTCCACTAATTTCTATGGGCCTTGGGGCCCATGGAAGTTATTGGGCCAGTCTTTGGGCTTTTTGGGCCCATTGTGTCAGAATAGGTTGTTATTGGGCCAGAAATGTTTTAATGGGCTTTAATTAATTAATTAGGCTTAGAAATGTAATGTTGGGCTTAAGTATGTTAATGGGCCAGTCTTAGTGTTAATGGGCCAGATTTAAGTAAATGGGCTTGAGTGTTAGGGTCAGCAGTTCAGTACAACCCATGAGAAATTGCATGTGTCCTGAATATATATTTAATTATTTTTATGCATGGAAGTTATTTTTATATTTATATGTTAGTATGAAATTAAATTAAATATATATGAAGGACACACATTTTATTTAAGTACATGCATTCATGAAATAATTTTTATGCATGATTTAATGTTTAAGGTTGAGCAAAAGAAAATATTTTATGTTGAAAGTTAAAGTAGTGTGACAATTTAAGGGGGATTCGTCCCCATATGTGAACTATTGAAGGACAGTTTACTGCCAATTTAAGAGGTGATTCGTCACCACCACGTACGTTGGTTTCCACGCTGATCAGTATTTAATGTATGATTTAAGGTTACACTATGGATACAACAATGCGATGTTAGAAAATATTTTGCTCAACAATTTTTATGTATTATTATGATATTCAAGTCTAATTTAAGTTTATGTTATGTTCATGATATTTTAAGCATGCTCATTCATGTATATGTTATGTATTAGTATTAAAGTGATTTAAATTATTTTAAACTCTTGTTATGTTAGCATGTTGGGCCTCTAGGCTCACTACACTGGTATGGTGCAGGTGAGTACGTAGAGGACGTAGTACCTACTGGAAGCGAGGACCTATGAGTGGACATGCAGTGATCCCCCGCGGCCGTCGTCTGAGTCATTATGATTATGTTTTTATGAAATATTAAACATGTCGTTCTTTTTATTCATTTTCAGTGGTTGGTACTAGTACTTATTTTTATTTAAATATTTTCAGTGCATGCAAATTTTTATTTAATTGTTTAGGACAACATTTTTATTTAATGCATGACTCAGACATTTAATTTATTAAATGTTGCATTTTATTTGAGTTATTTTTAAATCTGTTTATTTTTGTGCATATATGTATGGGCATGTATGTACATCTATTTTACTTAGTATTATTTTAAAAAAAAAATTCCGCATATATTATTTTAGAATGTTTGGGTCGTTTCAGAATTGCTGGGTTTGAAGCAGGGCTCCAAGTCCATTGACGAGTACCATCAGAAGTTTTTAGAATTTTTGCCCTATTGTCCCCAGATCTTTGACACCACTGAGGGAAAGTACAATCTGTTTCTCCAGGGCCTTAATCCGAAAATCAATGACCGAGTAGCTATGGCGATTACATGACTTACAAGGGACTGGTTAGTCAATGTCGCCAGGAAGAAGACAGCATTTGCCGTAACAAGTCTTTCCCTTCATCTAGACCCGCTATTTCTTTGGGTCCCCGTGCTCAGTCTTTCAAGAAGTCTGCTTTTTCTTCATCCTCCGGATCTGGGGGAGTAATGTGTTTTGGAAGGAAGGGTTATTGTAACCATTATGGTAAGAATCATTTGACTGACAAGTGCCAGAAGGCTGCAGGAGCATGTTTCCGATGCAAAGAGATTGGTCACCAGAAGAAAGATTGTCCATAGGCTGGGGGAGCTGGTTCTGGTTCTCATGCTATAATACAGCAGAGACCACAGGGACAGTCGGCAGGAGGTTCTAATCTGCGACCTCGTACTTCTGATCAGGTGTTTGAATTGATACATGATCAGGCAGTGGAGGAGAATGAGAGGGTTATCGCATGTACGTTTCTATTATACGGTATACCTGCTTTTGTTCTGATTGATACTGGTGCATCTCATTCCTTCATATCTACTCGATTTGTCAAGCATCATAAGTTACCATACATTAACCTAGATGTAGTACTATCTGTTTCTACACCGATGAGTCAGTCTGCATTGGCTAAGCGTCTAGTGGTTGGAAATGGAGGATTTCAATTGCATTTTGGGAATTGATATGTTGACCACATACCGAGCTTTAGTGGATTGTTACCAAAGATTGGTACAGTTTCACCCGGTTGGTGGTGATAGATGGTTTTTTTTATGGTGAGGGGCGCGAACCCCGATGCAACTGGTATCAGCTTTGAGAGCCTGTCGTGCTTAGAAGTCTAGCGGGGAAGGCTACCTCATCTATGCGATTGATTTGTCCATTGAAAGTGTTGGTATAGAGGATCTGCCAGTTGTGAATGAATTCCCTGATGTTTTTTCTGATGAGATTTTGGGTTTTCCTCCTATCAGGGAAGTCGAGTTTGGTATTGAGTATTAGCCAGAGACTTTGCCAATTTCTCAAAGAGCCATATCATCTGGCTCCTTCAGAGATGCATGAATTGAAGAATCAGTTACAAGATCTCTTGGATAAGGGATAAATTCATCCTAGTGTATCTCCGTGGGGAGCGCCTATTCTTTTTGTGAACAAGAAAGATGGGTGTATGCGTCTGTGTATAATTTCCCCTAACTTAAATATTTGCTAGTCCTGAGCAAAACTATCAAAACAAAAATTCCAAAAACTCATATCACCAAACTAACAACCAAGCATCAACAACAATAGTCAAGAAATATTATGGAGCAATGGCCTCAGCAATAATTTTTAAAATTCAAATACAATCCCATCCAATCTCATAACACTTAAAAAATTTAATCATAACTAGATAACCGCATAAACTTACAATCTCCGCAACTCATATTTCAAAACACCCTTATCCAAATTTAATTCACACATTCATAAATCATGAGAACTTTTGAAGGTAGCAAATGATCAAATATAGGATATCATTCAATCAAAAACACTCACAATCGATTTAATGCAAATAATAATAGTGTGTGCGTGTTTTGATTCGAAATTCATACTCATTAAAAGTGTCTATTGATAGTCCATAAGCTAGATTCTTGAAACCCCTCTCCACTAGTATATTGGGCAACTGTGACTCGATCAATATGACTTAATCAGCTTATAATGTCAGGCCTGGATCATGGCTATAAACGAACGAATAAGAATTCAAAAGAGGGAGTAAATTATGCTCTATCTCTAATTTCCACTCTTTTTTATTCAAACTTCACATCTCTTGTTTACCCCACTGATTTTCATCTTTTCTTTATTTTTGATCATGCTTCTTTTTTTCACCAACATTTTTTTTACAACTTCTTCACTCATTTTTTTTCTCTTTTTTTTCAATCCCCTTTTCATCTTTTTTTTTTATTTTCACTACTACCCTTTTTCTTTTCAATTCTTCCACCACACCATTCCATATTCACAAATATAAACTAGGAGCATATAAAATTCTAACATTCAAATTACTCCCTTAAAGGTAGGAAATAGTGTTTAGGCTATTCATAGGGAGTAAATGTAGGGCCTTGAAATGATGTCGAATAGGGGTTTATCACACATTTTTACGCATGTCATTAGTTTTTTAATAAGACTCAAACAAGATACTAAGGATAATAAATTCAGTGGGTAGCTTGAAAGGCACAAACGATTTTCAAAAAAAATTTCGAAATCATTCCTAGGTCACAGTTTACCTGTATTTCGCCTTGAAAGGTGTCAGAACAAGTTCTAGACAAGTCTTAATCGACAATTAAATCATACAAATTTCAATCAGTGTAGAATAAAAATAATAATCATCAACAGCAAACGATGATTTTTCAACAAATTTCTCAGAATATGCCTCAAGTACTCTTATAATTTTGTGAAGGCTCAAATGGGCTACTAAGGAAAAATAAATTTTCAACAAAAATCAGGCCCAAATAATCAAACAATGCCTCAATCATCTCTATGTTTGTATGTTTCAAAATCAAATTCAAGCATAAATCACAAAGTATATAGGAAATTGTTCATCTAATTGATTTCATTTTTATCAGATAGGTAGATAGTCATGGAAATCTGTTATTGAACAATGCAGAGAAAATTTCATCATTGTCCACGCATTTCAATTCTTCTTGACTCAATTCAAACCATAACACATCAAACAGCATATACTAAAATCCGTAATCCCAAGCAAGCAAGAACAACTACGCATAAATTCACAAAATTTGAATTGAACTCCCCCCAAATTTATTACAATCATTTCCCCCAATGATTAATAAATAACAAAAACAAATTTATGAGCATCAAGACTCGACATCATCATCATCTTCATTGAAAGAACTCACAAAATCAACAATATCATCAGGCGACCATCTTGGAGGATCGGTCATCAATATAAGAGTGTGAGAGTGAGATAGGGGCTTGCAAATAGGAGACTGGAATGCGGTTTTTAATCTCTGAAGCAGATATAATACGCGTAAAGTAAGTGCCCTTCGATAGCACGATAGCCCATGCATGTGCGCCTTTCAAGAACGTGATAACACTTGAGTGTGCGCATTTTATATGTGCGATTGCGCTTGTTTCTTGCGCAATTAAATTGCGCGTTAGCGCTTGGTCTTGCGCTGCTGAGTTACGCATTAGCGCAAGGAGTTGGCGCTCTCAATTGCGCGATTTCACTTGGTTGTGCCCTGATCAGATGCGCGTTAGCGCTGGGTGTTGCAAGCTTGAGTATTAGTGCATCGTAGAGGATGCGCGGGCGCTCAATAAGAGATTTCTAAGCCTGAAATATTTTGAAAATTGACAAGAATTAGGCTTAAAAAATTGACCATAATGTACTGAAAATAATTAATTAACAAAAATTAAATAAAATGAACAGAAAAGCAAATAAAATAAAGGAAAAGCTTGGGTTACCTCCCAAGTAGCGCTTTGTTTTTTAGTCGTCAGCCCGACTTTCACCAGTCTTAGGCGGTCTTCCCATTCTCTTTCACACGCCAAATGTATTCCACAAACCACTTTTTAAATTTCGCCTTCTTTTTTGTGGTTTTATTCTTTGTTAAACTTGGATCTCTCTTCTTTGGAGATTCAACTTCAATAACAGCTTTTTGGCGGTCTTCCAGCTTCACAACTCGCTCAATCATGCATAATTCTTCAATGGGTGGGCTAGGTGTTTTCGTGAATATATTATAAATCACTCTTTCACCTTCCACACCCATCGACAATTTTCCATTCTTGACATCTATTTTGGCATCATCAATAGCCAAAAATGGTGTTCCAAAAATCAGTGGTGAACCATGATCCGCTTCCATGTCTAAGATCACAAAATCAGCAGGAAATATAAATTTATCCACCTTGACTTGCACATATTCAACAATACCCCGTGGATATGTGATGCTTCTATCCGCCAACTGCAAAGTGATCGTGGTCGATTTCATCTCTCCCAACTCCAAAGCCCTGTAAATATACAATGACATTAAATTAATACTGGCCCCTAAATCACATAAAGCATTACTAATATGAGATCCACCAATAGAATAAGGAATAGTGAAACTCCCTAGATCTTTAAGCTTTTGTGGCATCTTTTTTTGTAGCAAGACACTACATTCTTCAGTTAAATTGACCACCTCGTTCTCTAGCAGCCTCCTTTTCTTGGACGTATCACCTCTTTGATGAACTTTGCATAGTTCGGCATTTGCTCCAAAGCATCAGCAAAAGGGATGTTGATATGAATCTTCTTGAAAATCTTCAAAAATTTTGAGAACTGCTCATCCAATGTCTTCTTCTTGAACCTTTGGGGATATGGAAGTGGAGGGTTGTACATCGATTTCTGCTCAGGTTCAATCTCCTTCTCCTCGACTTCCTCCTCTTCCTTCTTTTCAGCATCATCTTTTTCAGTCCTTTCAAATTCCTGGCTCACGATTGCCTTCTTCATTACCTTCTTGTTTCCCACTCCTTAAAGTGATAGCATGGCATTGATCCTTCGGATTTACGTCTGTGTTGCGCGGAAACTGGCCTGTGTTGTTATCTTTCAAAGCATTCGCCAATTACCCAATACTAGTCTCCATAGATTGCAGCACAACACCCATATTGGCCACAAGAGTCTCTAAGCTGTCAAGGCGAGAATCAGTTCTCGCCATCCTCTTGCTCGATTCCTGCACAAAATTACTAACAACATCCTCCAAAGAAGGCTTACCTTCACCCTTATTTGTAATGAACCCCGGAGGATTCAACACATTTTTATTGTTAGCGTAAGAAAAATTTTCATGATTTCGCAAACTAGGGTGATAAGTATTGGGAACATGATTACCTCTAAAGCCTCCATATCCTCGGTAACCATTAGGATTGATATAATCACTTCTTCTGGGGTATGTGATCCTTACTGAAAGTTATATACTCTCCCGAGTTATATAAACAATGTTCTTATTAAGGCTTTATTAAAGTTATATACTCTCCCGAGTTATATAAACAATTAACAGTGTTATTTCTATTGGTCCTATTTAAAATCTCCTCTCCCGAGTACCAGATTATAAATAAATATTATAAATCAATTATTAATAAAGTACTTGAAAAGACAATCAAATCTAGAAAAAACATGTTCTTATTAAGGCTCTATTAAAGTTATATACTCTCCCGAGTTATATAAACAATTAACAGTATTATTTCTATTGGTCCTATTTAAAATCTCCTCTCCCGAGTGCCGGATTATAAATAAATATTACAAATCAATTATTGATCAAGTAATTGAAAAGACAATCAAATCTAGAAAAAAAAATTAATCTAGAGGTACTCAATTCAATAAAATCAAAAATTCATGAAAGTGTCTAAACTAGGTTTCATCCGACCTCTAGACTCTAAAAATTTAGTTCATAATAAAATTCTGATAACACCAAAACATATTCAGAAAAATAAACATCAAATCAGAATTTAATAAATATAAAATAAAGAAAACAAAGCCGAATATTCGATGTCGTGTCCGGACTCTCGATCTTCAAACTCCGTTCTTAACGTAAACACAGATTCCTCCTTTGAAAATTCACGATCAGATTCTCTAAAATTATTTCTCTGATAGCGGAGGATTTTTTTTTTCTCAATTCTGACTTCCAATTACCTTTTATACAGTGCACACAAAAGCCCAAGAAAAAGCCCAATAAAATCTAAAAGTTTCCTTTCCCGATAATTTAAAAACTCTGTCGCGTGGGCGCTCAATATTCAGGGGCGGGCGCACACTAATCTCTGACTTAATTTCACACTCTCGTAAAGGCTCGCAAGGAATCATCGCGATAACCAACTAAGAAGCATTGTTCAGGAGTGCTTCTCCCTTTCCTCTTCTTAGCACTAAAACGAAGCGCTTCTTTCTCTTTCTTCTTTCCTTTTCTTTTTTTTTCTTTTTATGCTTCTTATTCTTTCTCTTGCCTTTTATTCTTTTCTCTTCTCAAATCTTATTTTTCTTCTTATCTCCTCAACAATTTATCAATTCCCTACATCCACACAAACAACAAAACTTGCGCATAAATCTGCTCGAAACAAAACAATTAACCATTAAAATAATAATCAAATCAAGTGTATAAAATACACTTATCAATTGACTAGCGACAATTGAATCGTGTGACCATCACGAATAAGTATCCTTTTTCGCATATCGATGATTTATTTGATAAGTTGCAGGGTACTTTAATTTACTCCAAGATTGACTTGAGATCTAGATATCACCAGATGCGAGTCAGAGATCAGGATATAGCCAAAACAACATTCAGGACCAGGTATGGGCATTATGAGTTCTTGGTAATGCCATTTGGGTTGACTAATGCACCCGTTGTATTCATGGATCTCATGAATCGGGTATTCCGGGAGTTTCTCGTGTTTATTGATGACATGTTGGTATATTCATGTGATGTGAATGAGCATGCTTATCATCTAAGGATTGTATTGCAGACACTTTGAGGGAAGCAATTATACGCAAAGTTGAGTAAGTGTGAATTTTGGCTGGATCGAGTGGTATTTCTTGGCCACGTTATATCCAGGGATGGTGTTTTTGTAGATCCAAGCAAGGTTGAGGCTGTATTGAATTGGTCGCGTCCGACGACGGTAGCTTAGATCCGTAGTTTTTTGGGTCTGGCAGGATATTATCATCGCTTCATCGCGAATTTATCGTAGCTAGCTCGACCTTTGACACAACTTACTCACAAGGGCGTAACTTTTGAATGGTCCTCAGAATGTGAAGAAAATTTCTGTGAACTTCGTCGACGATTTACTTTTGCACCTGTATTGGCATTACCGTCTAGATCTGGAGGGTATGTGGTATATACGGATGCGTCTCTTCAGGGGTTAGGTTGTGTCCTAACTAAGAATGGGCATGTGATCGCAACGCTTCTAGACAGTTGAAGGTTCACGAGGATAATTACCCAGTGCATGATCTTGAGTTAGCATCTATTGTTTTTGCGTTGAAAATATGGCGTCATAATTTGTATGGCAAGCGATTTGAGATTTTCACAGATCATAAGAGTCTTAAGTATTTGTTCAAACTCAGGATGTGACGCCCGAGGCTGAGGAGGCGAGGAGTGATCGCCGGTTCCATGAGATTGCACGGACAATGAGCGGCTTCTGGTAGGCTTCTAGGCGGAGGAAAACATGAATGAACCGATCCAGCCGGAATGAGAGGGATTCTGAGACTGTGTAGGTATGGGACTACATAGTTGAGGAGAGCTTAAAAGATTTCATATGTAATACTCATATCAAGAAGGTGCATCTTCTTTTCGGGATCTCATCATATAAGAACTCCAAAGTTAAGTGTGCCTGACTTGGGGCAATTTTTGGATGGGTGACCCCTTGGGAAGTTTCTCAGGGTGCATGTGAGTGAGAATATAAGCACGCTGGAAAGACCCGTCTTGATATTAAACACCATCCAAGAACTGCTAATCTCACTGTTGATGCCTTAAGTCGCAAGGTGAGAGTATCAACACTTCAGACTTGTTCGGTATCCAGTGCGATTGAATATTGTCTTTCTTCAAGGTATACCTTCAAGCATAAGAAAGGTATGCAGAGTATCTAGATGTTTGCAATTCTATCTGAGCCAGCTTTATAATTCTATCTGAGCCAGCTTTATATTCTCGGATTCGAGATGCTTAGATGTCTGATCTGAAGACCCAGCGTTTGGCTTGTCTGGCCAAGGAGGGTAGTACGTCTGGATTTCACTATTAGTTAGATGGTTTTCTTTGTTTGTCTGGTCGTATTGTAGTTCCAGAGGATGATACTCTAGGGAGGATATTTTATCCCAAGCTCACCGTACTAAGTTGAGTATTAATCCAGGGAGCAACAAGATGTACAATGATTTGCGTACTCGGTTTTGGTTGAAGGAAATGAAGCGCAATGTGTATCAGTATGTTTTCAGATGTTTGGTATTTTAGGAGGTCAAAGCAGAATACCGACGACCTGGAGGATTGCTTCACAGCTTACCTATTCCTGAGTGAAAATGAGAGTTTATCACGATGGATTTTGTAACCCATTTTCCGGAGTCCTCGAGGAATTGTGATTCTATTTGGGTTGTGGTGGACCAACTTACCAAGTCAGAACATTTCATTCCTCATAACCGAGACTACAGTTTTGACAAAATGGCTCGCTTGTACATTCAAGAGATTGTGCGACTGCATAAAGTGTCTGTGAGCATTGTCAGTGACCGAGACCCCAGGTTTACTTCTAGATTCTGGGGGAGTTTTCAACGCACTATGGGCACTACTCTGAGCTTGAGCACTTCTTATCACCCGGAGACTGATGGACAGTCAAAGCGCACTTTCCGTACTCTCGAGGATATGCTCAAAGCGTGTTCTTTGGATTTTGGTCCAGCATGGAAAGATCAGTTGCCATTGATTGATTTTGTGTAGAACAACAGTTACCAATGCAGTATTGGCATGACACCATTTGAGGCATTGTACGGACGACGATGTCGTACTCCACTATTTTGATAAGAAGTGGGGGAGCAACAGGTAGAGTGATCAGAGTTAGTCCAGCAGGCTATTGATATCATTGGACATATCAAGAAACAGATTAAGACTACAGAGGATTGACAGGATAATTATGCGAATGTTAAGCGCAGACCTTTGTAGTTTGAGGTGGGCGAGAAAGTGTTCTTGCAAGTTTCACCGTTTCGCAGGATTTTGAGATTCGGTCTCAAAGGTAAGCTATCTCCTAGGTTCATTGGTCCATTTGAAATTCTGGAGAGTGTTGGATATTTGGCTTACAGACTCGCTTTACCGTCGTATTTGTCAAGTATCCACAATGTGTTCCATGTGTCACTGTTACGACGGTATGTGGCAGATGAGTCTCATATCTTACAGCCGTAAAAAGTATAGCTGGATACAGATTTGACATATGTGGACAGACCATTGCGTATCATGGGTCATAAGGACAAGGTGTTGCGTAACAAGATTATTCTTCTTGTTCTAGTTTATTGGCAGCGCCGAGGCACTGAGGAAGCCACTTGGGAACTTTAGAGTCGTATGCGAACAGACTATCCAGAGTTTTTCTGCTTCTGTTGTATTTCAGTTGTATCTTGTAAAATTTTCAATTTGAATAAAAGATGTTTATTCAAGTAGTAAATGCATTCAATACTTAAGATTTGTTTCGAGGACGAAAATATCTTAATTGAAGGAGAATGTAATGACCCGGTTCCATTTTACAAGATTAATTAAATAAAAATGATTAAGCTTGGATTAGAAACTTAATTTGGATTCAATTGGACAATTTTCAGATTTTTGACCAAGGACAGTTCGGAGGATCCGAACCCAAGATCGGAGGGTTTGAACCCTTCGGAGGCACAAATGCTGGATCGGAGGCTACGGAGAAATCGGAGCATCCGAACCAGGATCAGAGCGTCCGATCTCAGTTAGGCCATGCAGCTGGTGAGGTGCCAAGACTGATCGGACACGCAACAGTTCATATCCTCCGAAGTAAGCATCCGAACACCCGATCCAAGCGTCCGATCTCCGCCTATAAATAGGCCATCCGAGCTCTTCATTTCTCACACCATTTGCTTAGCTTCTCTCTTGATATTTAGGCCTTATAGGTGATTTTTTGCCTTCCTAGGCTTGGTCCGGGTGTTGGCAAGGTGATCCGGGTTTGCGGCGGAGAGGTGCCCAAGTTCTAGGGTAGTCATCATCAGCGGGCTGACGATGGACGCAGATATAGCTCTAGCTCCTTATAGTAAATAGGGAGTACACTATAGCTTAGTTAAGGCTTTTAGAATAATCTTATGATGCATGAGTATTTTTCATTGTAGTATGTTCTTGATCAGATATTCTTGACCTTGTGTCTTGGTAATCGTACACTTTCATTCATGCACATATAATATTGTATAATCATACTCTTGTACTGAGCGTTTTATGCTCACGTCCTCGTACTGTTGTTTCTGAACACCCTATTCCAAGGAGGCAGGTTTGCGATTGAATGATGCGGGTGGTTCCAGGAGGTCTTAGGCAACAGTTGCCAGCGGATTTATTTGTCTAAAGCTTTCAGTGTTGATGTATTTGGGTTGATACACTTTTTTTGATATGGTTGTATAACAGTATTTACTGATTCCTTTCCTTGGGATTGTATTCGTTTATGTTTTCCGCTGATTATTTCTGATTAATGTTTAATTAAGTTAAATGCATGCTTAAGCTCTTGATTAGTAAGTGATCACGGTGTGGGTCACTACAAGCAGTTTAGATGAATATTTTATGAGTGCTCAAGTAGCTTGTATCTCTTGTTGTTGAATATGTTGTATTTCTTTTTCTATTCTCTGTCTTTCTCTTTTCTATGTCATCTTCATACATTTAAATATGCATCTTTTCAACGTTCATCTTCGTCATAAATGCATGTCTTCTTTGCCTATATATCTTCAATTAGTCTTTATGAGAACATTAATGATGTTGCTCGTTCTTCAATAAAAGTATCTGGATCTTGCAACGGTCTTTATATTTTAAATATGTCTTGATGTAGTAGGATAATATATATTCCAATTTGTCTCATTAATTTGTTTCCTCCCCACTCTTGATTTTGGACTGGATATGTGAACAAGCTTCTTCAACTTGTCTTCAACTGTATCAATATGATGTATGACTGGACTGTTTAGTCCTGGACTGCTTGCATATCAACTAGACTGCTTGAACTTCTTGTATACCTACTGGAATGCTTGAATCTGGACTGGCTTTCTTGGACTTAAGATATTCCGCCATCTTGACTGCTTCGAAATATTTCTTCATGTTTTGTCAAATACCAAAACTTATCCCAATAATTTTCCTCTTTTTGGTTTATGACTAAACTAAGAAGTTCTTTATGCCTTAGAAATATATTATTTGAATATCAGAAGCTTTTCTCAATTTTTCTTCAAACAATTCCCCTTTAATGCAATTCATAGTCTTTTTAATTGCTTTTCTTGAAAACTCTTCTAATGTCTTTAGAAACTCGTTCTTCTATGTATTTAATTTATTAAGTCTCTTTGATTTCCTGAAATATCATCGGAAAATATTAGCATGAATGACTTTACATTCTCCAAACAAGTCTATAAATAGGTAAGAATTTCACAGCTTCAATTAGCATATTCATAAAGCAACAGATATATCATGTACACTATTATCCAAGAGTGTAAAGTAGTTGTTGCTGAGAAAATTTTGTCTCTTAAGGCAAAATTAAGAATGCGGCAGGTTCATCGATTCACGCCTTATTCTTCGACAATAGTGGGAAGGCTGACCAGAATTAAAGCAAAATTCAAGTTGTGGCTTGAAATTTCTAGATTTGAAGACATCTTCACATCAGAGAATGTCACTCTCCTTATGCTTATGAAGGATTTTCAAACTCTAGAGAAAATTTTCCTCACTCCCAATTTTCAAGATACATCCACAGGTGAACTGGCCACCATGATATATTTTCGGAAACTTGCTGTGGAGTGTGAAATATATATATTGTAAAAAATGATCTTCAAATAATAAATAAATGTTTATTTACTTATCTTGCTATTGTTTTCTTAATGCAAGTTATAATATTTTTAACGGTTTTTCTTGGAATTCTCTTTTCAATAATTGCAATTCTCTCTTTTCAATACATCTCTTCGATCTCCTGAAATTGTATTGGAAATATTCAACATCTATAAATCTTCATATTCTTCAATCAGATCTATAAATAATTCAGATTTCATATATTTGAACAAAAAAACAAGTTTTTTTAGCAAAGTGATCATAGAAGCAATTATCAAGGAGTACGAAACAATTGTCGATCAAAAAATAATGTCTCTCGAGGCCAAGGTGAATATGAGGAAGACTCATAGAGTTACGCCATATCCACTAAACATAGCATAGCGAGTGGCTTGGATAGAAGTAAAATTTATGCAAAGGCTTGATACTTCCATTCTTGAAGACATCTTCTCTCCTAAAGGTGTTTTTCATTTGAATCTTATAAAAGAGTTTCAAGTACTGGAAAAAATCACCTATTCTCCATATTTTCAACATATAGCATCAGATGAACTGATCACCTCGATGTCGTACTTGATAATGGTTGTTGAATGGTAAATATATTTTTGTACAAAATGATTCTATAAATGAAATAAAATTTCCTAATTTTCTTTTGCGTGATTCCAATATTTAATCCTTTTAATACTTAAAATATCAAATTTAAACATATAATCAAATAATTTTATGAGTAATAAGGCTTAGTCTTGTTTTTGGCGTGTCAAAAGATGCTTCGAAAAGCATTTCATCCAGCAGTCTTCTTGTAAGAATTCAGAAGTTCCCCCTATCTGCAGTTCCCCCTAAATCTTATAATTCTTCTCTTGTTCCTACAAACAATGTCACAAACTAGTCTATGGTACCCAAATTTACGTGGATCCTTGATGGATTAGTCCTTTGGGAATCCAAACTTGAATCAAACTGACAGGTCGATTATTTGTATCCCATAAAATTTTTGCTTTGTGTCGTGTGAGTTTTTTAGATGAATCATATGCATCAAATTTAGAATGATGTTCATGATGTAATCTAATGCTTGATTTTTCATTATAAAACTGTCTATATCTTCTTTGAACTGGTTTTTCATGAGTATTGACATTTTGCTTTCCAGTTAATCTGGTTTGACCCATTTGATTTTTGTGGAACATAGTGAACTCCATACTTTCTTATATTGTTCCATTTCTCCACTATTTCATTATTGTAAGAGAGTTCCAAGTTTGACAAAATGTATATACCTTCCCTTACACATGTTCAGTTTCGGTCTAGTGTCAACTTCTGAACTGCTCGTATCTTCTTTAAAACCTATACCAGTCCTATAATTTCCTGGTCTTTGCAGTTCATGTATTGTATTTTATGTAACTGAAGATTTATTCCAGGTTTGAATCAGCTCAGATAATTTCAAATTTTTCAATTTTAACTGTTGTTCTTGATCTGTAAATCATTATTTTCAGTTCTAAGCTTAACAATTTATACCTTTAACTCAGCTTTGTTTGGCAATTCAATTTGATTTGCCATAATTTCTTCAAATGCTAAGCATAATCTTTGATATTCAATAGCCATTTCGTGTAGTGCATTAGCTAACTCTTCTTGTGTAAAATCTGTAGAGTTAAAACTGATCAGTACCTACTCACTTATGGATGAATGAGTAACTACCTATTCATTTGAACTTGATGAACAACAAGATTTTTCAACATCTTTGGCAGAATAAATCTCTGTCTTTTTAGTATTTTCATTGTTGACATGCTTATTAAATTTCTACCACATATTCTTAGAAGTTAAACATGTTTTCATGATTTTGATTTGAGCAATTATCCATGGTAGTATTCCAGAAACTCTTAGAAATTTCTCCAAAAGCAGCCATAAGAACTTGTTTAAAGACGAGAAAGAAACCCTCTCTGATACCACTTATTATGATCGATTTGGACTGCTCTTAGGCAACTTCCGTGAGCATTTGAATTGAAAAACTTCTTATATGAGAGCAGTTGTTGTTAGCAACTAACTCTATTCTTTCTCTCGTGTAAATATTAATTGGAATATTTGTGCAGAAACATGCCAAGTAACAGATTGAACAATGTTAAAAAAAATAGCTTGACATAAATATAAGTAACACAGAGATGTTTATGAATGTTCGGAGACAAATTCCTACGTCACCACTTCTTCCACGAGGGACGGATCCACTAGAAGACTTTGGCTTATACAACGTCTTGTATACAACCCACTACAATCTTTGGACTTACCCTTGCCTGAAAGAGTGGGTGCCCAGTGAGCCAACTTGTGGCTATGGGCTTTGATGACTCTTTGTAAAAACAATCTTTTGTTTAATGTAATTTACACTTTTATTAATGGCAATGACTTTATATTACTTCATATTGTTATATTGTGATATACTATTGTTGTTTTGATAAAGACCTTGAATGTACTATAGTGTATGTAAGATGTGGTAGAACATGGGGATGTCTATCATGAAATACATCTTATAGTCACTGTATGTTCTAAACTGTTCCTAGTCGATTGAGCCGTCCGATAATAAGGATAAGGATCGCTCGAGTTTGAGACTAGCATTTGCGATGCAGAGTACCACGTTTCATTGGTAGGGAACATGGAGATGTTCGAAGCATGCAAATGGATATTCAAATGATGAATAATCGAACTACCCTATCCGGACTTTCCAAGTGGTTATCACTTATCGAGTGGATGAAGTCCGCGGTTTTGGTTGTACACCATTAGTCCTTACGACTTGAAACATCATGGAGACTCTATATGCTAGTACTGTGCTTTGACTCGTTTACCGACTCTGTTGGGGTCATCAGGTGTCGAGATTGGGTACAGTTACAACACATATAGGAGTCGATGCATTGTTGTCAAGGATTCACCACATACTTGCGAGTGTGGATATCCTATGCGATCTGAGGAGATATTAGTGTGACGAATCTCTGGCCAGAGTACTTGATGTGATTTAAGAAATGGTTTCTTAGTAGCACATGCGATGTCACTAATTTGATCTTCAAGATGTATTGCATAGTTATCGAATCTTGAGCGACTCTCGATATACCAATGGTTGTTGATTCGATCGGGATATATGGATGAAGGGACCGTACTGTACGCTAACCAAAATCTACTGGTTCTTGTAGGCACTATCAGTGATACCTAGGGAATCATGGGGCGATGTTGCTAGGCGCTTTACCATGATTCGTTGGGCAAGTCGGAAAGTGTTGTTCCGAGTCACAAGGAGTTGTGAGCCCACGGCTAGCTATATCCCTGAACCATTGAGGGTCACACAGTGTAATGGAGTTTTAATCCCCGTTGAGATAGTTAAATTTAAAGAGTTAAATTTAATGAACAAAGAAGTTGGACTTCTTAAATAAGAGTAAGGGAGTAGGATTTCCTAAAATGACATAGGGATGGACATTTTTGGAAACCACTGAATTCGGATTCAGGAAAATTTATCTTGACTTTAAAATGTGCAGAAATGGTTTCTGTGCACATTGGTGAAATCGGTTCATCAATCGGAGTCACGATGAATTTTATATTAATTTCTGAACATGCGGGCTTTGCTTGTCGGGCCTCAACTTATGACTAATGGGCCCTAAGGTGTTAGTGGCCTGCATTATAAATAAGTTATTGCAGTACAGAAATTACACACAACAGGTCATAATTTTGAGACAGAGTTTTCGAAAAAAACCCTAGCCTCTCTCTCAATAATTCGGCCGATCACCCCTCCCTCTCTGTCAGAGAAAATTCCGATCTGTGATTTTGAATTGCAGTCAGGAATAACGAATCAAATTCGTTTAATCTCTTCGCAGAAAAACTTCTGATAGATTTTCTAGTGCAATCTATCAGAGGGATTAAAACCTCATTCGTGGACCTGATTGAAGGAGTTCATCAGTTCCTGGGAGATACAAGAAGCGCAGAGAAATCTGTGTGGTGTCCAATAATCTCGCTTCGAGATTGAAGGTAAAATTTAATTAATTGTTATTTGAATTTTACACACACTTATAATTTAATCGTTGAACGGTTGATACCCACACTATGGAATTGTTCCATAACAAAATTTTTAAACTTCCGCTGCACCGGATATCAATCGTGATTGATCTGACCGCCAGTTTTCCAACAGTGGTATCAGAGCCAGGTTGCTCAGATCAAACGATTAAATTAATCGATTGTACAAAAATTTTTGAGTCTCGGTTTTTGAAACAAAATAAATATTTTTAAATAAAAAATTTTTTTTTTCGGGGCAAAACCCGGGCAGCGATTGGATCGCTGCCCGGTGGGGCAGCAATTGTTGCTGCCCCGGGCGGCGCAGGGGGCGCACGGCGCCGCCCAGGGGCGGTGCTCAGCGCCGCCAGGGCAGCGCTCGGCGCTGCCCAGCGCAGCGCAGGGCAGCGCCAGGTGCTGCCAGGGCAGCGAGAGTCGCTGCCCCCGGCCCGCGCCCACGGGTGCGGGCCAGCCCGGGAGTGTCCCAGGCGGCCCGCGGGAAAAATTAAATTTTTATTTAAAATTAATTTTAATGTGTTAAAATTTTATTTTTGGTCCGGTCAAAAATTGTTTTTGATTGGTTCACGAGATTTCGGATCGAATTGTTCGAGTCCGTAAATTTTAAAATTGATTTTTGGATAAATTTGAATTTTTGGAAAATTTTAATATTTTATCCTTAAATTGAATTTTGAAATCAATTATTTTTGGTACAATTGATGATAAGATTTGATCTTATGGATATATTAAGTAAAATATGATTTTATCTATAAAATTGGATTTTGTAGATAAAATATGATTTTATTTGATAAAGAGATAAAATATGATTTTATATGTGAAATAAGATTTTATATATAAAATATGATTTTATCTTGTTTAAATTTGAATTGCCACTGCATGTTATCCAATAAATTAATTTTGAATTAAAAGTTATTGGATAAGGATGATCGATAGCCATGACCAATTTTGTAGGTGTATGTTAGGAATTTACATTTTGTTTTTATTGTTGTTGGTTTTATTAATGGGCCTGGTTTATGGCCCGATATGAATGTCATATGTAATAAAAGTGGGCTTGGTTTATGGCCCGTTCCCACCCCCTAAAAATGTATCCCCTACTTGTCATTGTTATTTATTGTAAATACATTAGATTTAGTGGGAGATCAAGATTTGAATATGGTGGGCCCAGCAGACAATAAAGACTGAAGAAATGTAAATTGGAAGCACATGTAATAGGATTGCATTGCATACTGCATATTACCTAGGATTGGACTAAGACCCGTGATTGGCAACCACGGGTCAATTAGAAATGGAATCGATCATCCTATATAATATATGATATTATGATTGTATGCATGTTTAGACATAATTGCGTGAATCCGGCAAGCATGCAATAAATTGAATATGATGAGACAAATATTTTATAATTAAAAATCCCTCATTTTAAATATGATTTAAAATTGATATCAAGATAAATAAAGGAAATTTAAATTTGTTTAAATATTCCTACCTTCCATCAACGGTCAATGTATGTGATGCTACCCGCGGATACGGTCCGGCTCATATTATTGGGGGGGCCCGTCCGTCGGAAAGCTGTACATTGGATCGACAAATGTTGTAAGTTGGGTGGAACTCCCATGGGATCGGCTCATATTATTGGGGGATCCACATGGCGACCGTCCATCACAACTTAATATTGATGGGTCATCTTGACATGTCACTTTAAACGGCGTCATATTATTGGGCCCTTATTGGACATGAGGTAAATACATGGGGGTTGCTTTGGAAGCAATTGGGCTCTACCTTTTGAGAATTATGGTTGGCTGATATTATTCGGGACCATAAGTTTGTCAATTGGACTCCATGTTCTCACTAAGGAAAAAGTTTCCCGTTTTCACTAGAGGGTGGTGAAATCGTTAAAATAGTGGGAGTGAGATTCATAAAATTAAATTCGCCTATTTTATGTCTTAGTAAATTACTTAAACAATCATTGATATATGTCTGTTTTTCTTTTCAGTATTTCATACAATGAATTCGCGTAATCCATTATTCTCGATCCTCGAACAAAACAAGTTAACTGGCGCAAACTATACGGAATGGTTCCGGAAGTTGAAGATTGTCTTAACTTTGGAGAAAATGCTCTACGTGTTAGAGAAAGCACCTCCGAAGGAAGCACCAGCTGATGTAAGTCCGGAGGAATTGGCCAAACTTGATGCATGGTGGGACCATGACATCAAGACCAAATGCTATATGCAAGCCTCGATGTCTGATGAACTCCAGAGGCGATTTGAGGACACGGTGAATGCTGCTGACATTCACGCGCAACTCAAGGAACTTTTTGGGGCTCAGTCGAGGGCTGAAAGGTTCGCTACTGTTAAGGAGCTAATGACGTGTCGCATGCGTGAAGGGACTTCGGTCCGTGATCATGGGGTACGAGTGATTTGGCTCATACAGAAATTAGCGACCCTAGATTTGGTGTTGGAGCATGAACTCAATGTGGATTTACTACTTCTGTCTCTTCCTTCTTCGTTTGACGGATTTTTGGTAAATTTTAATATGAACAAGATAGAGGCCACCCTTGAAGAGATGGTCAATATGCTCGTTACATATGAATCCACACTAAAGAAGGATAAGCCAGCTTTCTTGGTGGGCTCCTCATCTTCTGCTAAGAAGGGGCCAAGTATGAAGGGCAAGAAACGTTCTGCCCCACCCAAGAAAGTCGAGCCCGAGAAGAAGCACAAGACAAAGGCTTCAAACATTGGTAAATCCAAGGATGTTTGTCATTACTGTAAGAAGCCGGGTCATTGGAAGCGCAACTGCAAGGAATATCTAGAGCAGTTGGGAACTGCAAAGGGTATGTTCTATATTGAAATAAACATTTCGCTTAATACAACTTCTTGGGTATTGGATACCGGATGTGGATCTCACATTTGCAATGATTTGCAGGTGATGACAAGAAGTCGCAGGCTTAGAATGGGTGAGACCCAGCTGAGGCTCGGGAATGGTTCCAGAGTTGAAGCTACGGCCATTGGAGATGTTTGTTTAACTTTGCAGAACGGTTTTAAGTTATTATTAAGAGATGTTTTATTTGTTCCAGATTTAATTAAAAACATTATTTCTATTTCTATGCTTGATAGAGATGGTTATTCTTGCAATTTTGTGAATGGGATTTGCAATATTTACAAGAATGAATGTTTGATTGGAAATGGACAACTTGAAAACGATCTATACAACTTAAAACTAAAAGACGTTCCAATAAATTATGTTGATAAACCGGCGACAACAAACAAAAGGAAAATCGATAGTCAAAACCCGGCAAACCTTTGGCACGCTAGACTAGGTCATATTTCCTCAAGGAGGATGAACAAGCTAGTGGGAGAGGGCATGTTTAATATGTCTGATGTTAACTCTCTACCTACTTGTGAATCCTGCCTAAAAGGAAAAATGACTAAATCACCTTTTAAGGGAAAGCCTGAGCGTAGTCAAAATCTATTGGATTTGATCCATACAGATGTTTGTGGTCCATTTAGAGTTGGGACTCAATATGGTCACACCTACTTCATTACCTTTACTGATGATTATTCGAGGTATGGGTATTTATATTTAATGAAATATAAGTCTGAAGCATTTGAAAAGTTCAAAGAATTCAAGGCTGAAGTAGAAAAGAAGTTAGGTAAAAGTATTAAAGCACTTCGATCGGATCGAGGTGGAGAATACTTGAGTACCGAGTTTTTGGACTATCTGAAAGAGAATGGGATTCTCTCTCAGTGGACTCCTCCTATGACACCACAGCTTAATGGTGTATCGGAGCGTCGTAATCGAACTTTGTTGGACATGGTTCGATCTATGATGAGCTTCACTGAGCTTCCACCTTCGTTTTGGGGCTATGCACTTGAAACGGCGGTATTGTTGTTGAACAACGTCCACACTAAAGCAGTGGACAAGACACCATACGAGTTATGGAATGACAAAGCTCCTAAGTATTCGTACTTGAGGATTTGGGGATGTCCTGCTTACGTGAAGCGGACAGTGGGAGATAAGTTGGATAGTCGATCCAGCTTATGTTATTTTGTGGGGTATCCGAAGAATTCAATCGGATATTATTTCTATTATCCTGCTGAAACAAAGGTGTTTGTTTCAAGGAATGCCACCTTCTTGGAGAAGGAGTTCTTATTGGATAAGAAAGGCGAGATGATGGAACTCGAAGAAGTTCGAGAAGAACCCGAAATACAAAATAACGATCCTACACCTCTGGAACCATTGCTAGACACGCCTGTACCTAGAAGATCCGAGAGGACTTCTAGGCCTCCTGTTCGATATGGTCTTCTTCTTGAAGGGGATCAAGATGAACCCGACATTGGATGTGATCCAAGAAACTTCAAGAAAGCAATTTCTGATGCGGATTCAAATTTATGGCTTGAAGCTATGCAGTCTGAATTGGATTCGATGCATACAAACCAAGTTTGGTCTTTAGTAGATCCTCCTGATGGAATTGTTCCAATAGGGTGTAAATGGATCTACAAGAGAAAGCTTGGGCCTGATGGTAAGGTATTGACCTACAAGGCGCGATTGGTGGCGAAAGGTTATACTCAAAGGCAAGGAGTTGACTATGATGAAACCTTTTCACCAGTTGCAATGTTCAAGTCCATAAGAATCCTTATTGCCATAGCTGCATGGTATGACTATGAGATATGGCAAATGGATGTGAAGACTGCTTTTCTTAATGGAGACATTAAGGAAGAAATCTATATGAAGCAGCCTGAGGGGTTCACATCCATGGGAAGCGAGCATAAGGTATGCAAGCTTCAGAGATCAATATATGGTCTAAAACAAGCATCAAGAAGTTGGAACCAGAAATTTGATGAAACAATAAAAGATTTTGGTTTCATCAAGAACCCGGAGGAACCATGCGTGTACAAGAAAGTAGTTAAGGATGCTGTGACATTCTTAGTACTTTATGTTGATGACATCCTACTCATTGGGAATGACGTAGGGATGTTGCAGTCAACTAAGATATGGTTATCAGGTAGATTCTCGATGAAGGATTTGGGTGAGGCATCCTACATTCTTGGGATACAGATCTATAGAGATAGATCTAAGAGAATGATAGGACTCACTCAATCAACCTACATCGACACCATATTGAAACGGTTTTCAATGGATGGGTCCAAGAGAGGACATCTACCCATGTGTCATGGAGTTTCTCTATCCAAGTCTATGTGTCCCAAGACTGATGAAGAGATAGAGAATATGACACATGTACCATATGCGTCAGCTATAGGTAGTATCATGTATGGGATGATATCTACCAGACCGGATATAGCATTTGCTCTGAGTGTCACGAGCAGATATCAGGCTAATCCTGGTCAAATGCATTGGAAAGCAGTGAAGGACATTCTTAAGTACTTACGAAGGACTAAGAATATGTTCATGGTATATGGAGGACGAGATCTGAAATTGGAAGGCTATACCGACTCTAGCTTCCAAAGTGACGTGGATGACTCGAAGTCAACCTCTGGATTTGTGTTCATGCTCAATGGCGGTGCTGTCTCTTGGAAGAGTTCCAAGCAGGACACCACAGCGGATTCCACCACTGAGGCTGAATACATTGCAGCATCAGCTGCTGCTAAAGAGGCCGTTTGGATGAGGAAGTTCGTCCAAGAGTTGGGCGTCATTCCTGAATTTGTTGGTCCAGTCCCGGTGTACTGTGACAACACGGGTGCCGTTGCTCAAGCAAAGGAACCAAGGTCTCATCAAAGATCCAAACACGTACTGAGGAAATACCACATCATCCGGGAGATTGTGGAAAGAGGAGACATCACTGTCGAACGAGTGGCCTCTGCAGACAATATCGTTGATCCACTTACTAAGCCCTTGCCAGGACCATTGTTTGACAAACATCGCGAAGCAATGGGTCTACGTAGTATGACTAGTTGGCTATAGGGCAAGTGGGAGATTGAAAGAGTGGGTGCCCAGTGAGCCAACTTGTGGCTATGGGCTTTGATGACTCTTTGTAAAAACAATCTTTTGTTTAATGTAATTTACACTTTTATTAATGGCAATGACTTTATATTACTTCATATTGTTATATTGTGATATACTATTGTTGTTTTGATAAAGACCTTGAATGTACTATAGTGTATGTAAGATGTGGTAGAACATGGGGATGTCTATCATGAAATACATCTTATAGTCACTGTATGTTCTAAACTGTTCCTAGTCGATTGAGCCGTCCGATAATAAGGATAAGGATCGCTCGAGTTTGAGACTAGCATTTGCGATGCAGAGTACCACGTTTCATTGGTAGGGAACATGGAGATGTTCGAAGCATGCAAATGGATATTCATATGATGAATAATCGAACTACCCTATCCGGACTTTCCAAGTGGTTATCACTTATCGAGTGGATGAAGTCCGCGGTTTTGGTTGTACACCATTAGTCCTTACGACTTGAAACATCATGGAGACTCTATATGCTAGTACTGTGCTTTGACTCGTTTACCGACTCTGTTGGGGTCATCAGGTGTCGAGATTGGGTACAGTTACAACACATATAGGAGTCGATGCATTGTTGTCAAGGATTCACCACATACTTGCGAGTGTGGATATCCTATGCGATCTGAGGAGATATTAGTGTGACGAATCTCTGGCCAGAGTACTTGATGTGATTTAAGAAATGGTTTCTTAGTAGCACATGCGATGTCACTAATTTGATCTTCAAGATGTATTGCATAGTTATCGAATCTTGAGCGACTCTCGATATACCAATGGTTGTTGATTCGATCGGGATATATGGATGAAGGGACCGTACTGTACGCTAACCAAAATCTACTGGTTCTTGTAGGCACTATCAGTGATACCTAGGGAATCATGGGGCGATGTTGCTAGGCGCTTTACCATGATTCGTTGGGCAAGTCGGAAAGTGTTGTTCCGAGTCACAAGGAGTTGTGAGCCCACGGCTAGCTATATCCCTGAACCATTGAGGGTCACACAGTGTAATGGAGTTTTAATCCCCGTTGAGATAGTTAAATTTAAAGAGTTAAATTTAATGAACAAAGAAGTTGGACTTCTTAAATAAGAGTAAGGGAGTAGGATTTCCTAAAATGACATAGGGATGGACATTTTTGGAAACCACTGAATTCGGATTCAGGAAAATTTATCTTGACTTTAAAATGTGCAGAAATGGTTTCTGTGCACATTGGTGAAATCGGTTCATCAATCGGAGTCACGATGAATTTTATATTAATTTCTGAACATGCGGGCTTTGCTTGTCGGGCCTCAACTTATGACTAATGGGCCCTAAGGTGTTAGTGGCCTGCATTATAAATAAGTTATTGCAGTACAGAAATTACACACAACAGGTCATAATTTTGAGACAGAGTTTTCGAAAAAAACCCTAGCCTCTCTCTCAATAATTCGGCCGATCACCCCTCCCTCTCTGTCAGAGAAAATTCCGGTCTGTGATTTTGAATTGCAGTCAGGAATAACGAATCAAATTCGTTTAATCTCTTCGCAGAAAAACTTCTGATAGATTTTCTAGTGCAATCTATCAGAGGGATTAAAACCTCATTCGTGGACCTGATTGAAGGAGTTCATCAGTTCCTGGGAGATACAAGAAGCGCAGAGAAATCTGTGTGGTGTCCAATAATCTCGCTTCGAGATTGAAGGTAAAATTTAATTAATTGTTATTTGAATTTTACACACACTTATAATTTAATCGTTGAACGGTTGATACCCACACTATGGAATTGTTCCATAACAAAATTTTTAAACTTCCGCTGCACCGGGTATCAATCGTGATTGATCTGACCGCCAGTTTTCCAACATTGCCTAGATCGGAACTCCTAAAACACAACCAAATTAAGACATCCCATCCTAACAATCAAATTACAATGATGAATTAATCCTTAGATTCAGATAGTAGATCAACTCCTCTTAAACAAATAGGCAATTGAGAGTTGATTCTTGTCCCTTGATGATCCTCATAGATCAGATGTATGGATTATGTGTGTGGGCACGTTGAGAAATTTAGATGAATCTTTTATGAGTTCTCAAGCATCTTGTATCTCTTGCTGCTGTATATGTTGTATTTATTTTTCTATTCTCTGTCTCTCTCTTTTTTTTGTCTTCTTTATACATTTATATATGAATCTTTGCAACGTTCATTTTCATCATAAATGCATGTCTTCTTTGCCTATAGATTTTCAATAATTCTTTATAAGTACTTTAATGATTTTGTCGTTCTTCAATAAAATTGTCTGGATCTTACAACGGTATTTATATTTGAAATATGTCTTGATTCAGTAGGATAATATATATTCCAATTTTTTTGATTAATTCGTTTCCTCGGCAGTTTTGATTTTGGACTGGATATGTGAACAAGCTTCTTCAACTTGTCTTGAACTGTATCAATATGATGTCTGAGTGGACTATTTAGTCCTGGATTGATTGCATATTGACTAGACTACTTGGACTGCTTGTATACCTACTGGACTGCTTGCATCTAGACTGGATTTCTTGGACTTCAGATATTCCGCCATCTTGATTGCTTTGAAATATTTCTTCATGTTTTGTCAAATATCAAAGCTTATCCCAACACTCAGCAATCCTATATTTGCATTCAAAAAGTTTCAAATGGAGAAAAATGATCAAGCACAAGTCTATCGCCATATATGATCAACTGTAGGATCACGTTGTGCTATTGTAATCAATTTATAAACTCTGTAATATATTAGTTTAGTGAACTATAAAAACTAATGTTGCAACAAGAATTAGTCGAGGGCTGATGTAATACCCAGAAAATTCATATATCCAATCAAGAGTGTTAAAGAAATTTTAAATGTATTTTAAGTTATTTTATTTTATTTATTTACGATTTAAAGGTTATTTTTTATTAAATGTCTTTATGTGGTGTTTAAAAGATTTAGTGTTATGTATATTACATGAGATATTATGTTTCAAAGTTGAGTTTTTTTGTGTTAAAAATATATGTTTAAATGTTGTGTAACATAATTTAATGTTATATCAATTTTCTGATGTTTAATATTTGCAAGTTAGTTTTAATGTGTTTCAGATATGGGTTTGAACTGGGTGATGAAGGAATCGAGACTAGCCTACGAACGAGGTTTAAGAATTTTTCCATTATGGAGTTTCCGATTTAAAAGTAATAAATGTTATTTAAGTTTTAATTAAAAGTATTTTGGGTTCCAATTATTTAAAGTTGGGCTTGGTAGCCAAGTTTTAACATAATTGAAGGAAATATTTTAAAAGTCAGTATTTTTATTTAATGAGCCGTTTAAGCCCATTAGTTTTATAAAAGAGGGTTAGCGTTCAGTTTAGGTTGAAACCTTCTCCCATCCCTAGCCGCCAACCCCCATTCCCCTCTCCCCAAATCTTCAAAAGTTTCATCTAAGGAAAAAGATCGTTCGACGATCCGTTCCTGGCAAGGCTAGATCTAGTTTTTGAGGTACCAATTACTCCTTACCAAGAAAAAAAGCAAATTTAAATACTTTTGAAACCATCAATTGAGAATATAAGTATTTTGATATGAAAAAGATTTATGTTGATGTGTAAGTTATGTATATTGCATTGATTCTATGAGTTTTTGAAGAGCATGATATAGAACCGTGAAACGTGAATCATTCTTGATGTTTATGTGAAAGATTTTGATGAGAAATTGATTCAAAGAAGTTTAGATCAGAAAATTTTGGTGTGAGTATGATGTATGTGTTTTTAGTTCAAAGGTTTTGACAATTCAGCACAGCATCAATATTGCTTGGATCAACTGAAACTCCCTAGCTGGATATAACATGGCCAAGTAACACCATGCAATCAATTCAGAACTCACACTTACTCAGCTTTGCGTAAAGTTGTCTCTCCCAAAGAGTCTGCAAAATGAGTCTCAAATGATATGCATGCTCATCCAAATTACGAGAATACACCAGAATATCATCGATGAACACAACCACAAACTTGTCTAAATACTCCCTGAAAACAGGATTCATCGAATCCATGAATACAGCCGGCGCATTAGTTAACCCAAATGGGATTACCAAGAACTTATAATGCCCATATCTAGTCCGAAACACGGTCTTGCTATATCCTGATCCTTAACTCGCATCTGATGATACCCAGTTCGCAAATCAATCTTGTAATAACAAATTACCCTGAAGATGATCAAATAGGTCATCTATACGAGACAAAGGATACTTATTCTTGATGGTCATACGGTTCAAATGTCTATAGTCAATACACAGTCGCATAGACCTATCTTTCTTCTTCACAAAGAGAACATGAGCTCTCCACGGAGATACACTAGGACGAATATATCCCTTGTCCAAGATATCCTGCAATTGTTGATTCAACTCACGCATGTCTGACGGATCTAGACGATACGGTGCTTGAGAAATAGGTGACGTCCTTGGAATTAACTCAATGTCAAATTCAACTTCCCGAACAGGAGAAAAACTCGGAATATCATCAGGAAAAACATCAGGAAATTCATTAACGACTTGAAAATATCCTATACCAACACTCTCAGTGGACAAATCAACAGTGTAGATGAGGTAGCCTTCCCTGATTGACTCTAGAGCTCGACAGGCTCTCAAAGCAGATACCAACATTAGAGGTCGCGCTCTCTCACCATAGAAAAACCAACTATCATCCCCAACCGGATGATACCACACAAGTTTCTGGTAACATTCCACTGAAGATCGGTACATGGTCAACATATCAATACCTAATATACAGTCAAAATCTTCCATCGCTAACACCGTGAGATTCGCTGTAAAAACATTATCCTCAAATTCTAAAGGAAACCCCAAAACTAGACGTTTATCCAACACTAACTCACTAGTTGATGTAGAAACAAAAATTAATACGTCTAGAGCAATATAGGGTAACTTGTGACGCTTGAAAAAACGTGCAGATATAAAGGAATGAGATGCACTAGTATCAATAAGAACAAAAGCAGGTATACCGCATAAAAGAAACATACCCGCAATAACCCTCTCATTCTTCAACACAACTTGATCATTACTCAAAGCAAACACATGGCTCGGAGCTCATGGTCACAGATTAGAACAAGTTATCAAAATGTGAATTTTGGCTAGATAGATTTATTTTTCTTGGGCATATCATTTCAGGAGATGACATTTTTGTTGATCCGAATAAAGTTGAGGCAGTGATTAGTTGGCCTAGACCGACATCTGTACCAGAGATATGGAGTTTTATGGAATTAGTAGGTTATTATCGTTGATTTATCAAAGATTTTTCTAGCATTTCAAAGCCTATTACTCAATTGACTCAGAAGAATGCATCGTATATCTGGACTGAAGCATGTGAGGCTAGTTTCATTGAGTTGAAGAAGAGGTTGACGAGTGCACCAGTCTTGAAAATTCCTTCAGGTACTGGTGATTTTACTATATATTGTGATGCTTCTCACAGGGGATTATGATGTGTTCTTATGCAACGAGGGCATGTTATTGCTTATGACTTGAGACAGTTGAATTCGCATGAGACGAGATAACCAATTCATGATCTTGAATTGGAAGCCATTTTCTTTGCATTGAAGATATGGCGACATTATATATACGGTGAGAAATTTGAAATTTATTCTTACCATAAAAGCTTAAAATATTTATTTTCGCAGTCTGAACTGAAAATGAGACAATGAATATGGCTAGACTTATTGAAATATTTTGATTGCAAGATCAAATATTATCCAGGAAAGTCGAATGCTGTAGATACCCTAAGTAGGAAGGTATGCTTTTTATCCTTATATACTATAGGTGTATCTAGTTTTGTAGAGAATTGTTGTGGTTTTGGATGGGTATTTGAGAACAGATATACAGCCTATTTGAGTTTATGTTATTCGAGCTGATCCAGAACTGTTGATTCGAATCAAAGAAGCGCAGAAATCAGATTAGAGTATTCAAAAATCGATTGAGATGATCAAATCGGGGCATCATTCCCAATATCAGGCCAGTACTGATAATGTTTTATATGTAAATAACAGAATTGTTGTTCCAGATGTTTCTGATTTGAGACAGCACATATTGAAAGAAGATCACAACAGTAAATTCAGTATTCATCCTGGTGGCAGAAAGTACAATGACTTGAAGAATCAGTATTGGTGGAAACATATGAAGTCTGATGTCACCGATTATGTGTCTCGTCTGAATTTCCAACAGGTGAAAGCCAAGAGAAAGAAACCTGGTGGTTTACTGCACAGTTTATTTATTCCTGAATAGAAGTGAGATCACATTTCCATGGATTTCGTTACGAAGCTACCACGTTCATCCAGAGGTTGCGATGCCATTTGGGTGATTATTGACAGGTTGACGAAATCAGCATGTTTTATTCCATATAAGATGAAGTATCGACATGATCAGATGACAGATATATACGTCAGAGAAGTGGTAAGATTGCATGGTGTGCCTAAATCTATTGTTTCAAAACGAGATCCTAGATTTACATCGCACTTTTGGCACAATCTGCAGTAAGCTCTAGGTACTCGATTGCACTTGTGTACTGCATATCATCCTCAGACTGACGGACGGTCAGAGCGGACTATCCAGACACTTGAGGATATGCTTAGAGCTGTAGTGTTAGATTTTAACATTAGTTGGCAAGATTCATTACCACTTGTGGAGTTCTCGTACAATAACAGTTATCAGACGAGTATCGAGATGACTTCATTTGAAGCTTTGTATGGGAAGAAGTGCGGATATCCTCTCTACTGGGATGATATTTCAGAGGCACCTGAGATTGGGCCAGATATGATCCGAGAGATGACTGAAAAAGTGAAACTTATTCAGAAGAGAATGAAAACAGCTCAAGAACGACAGGATAAGTATGCAAACATCAGATGCTGACCTTTGTGTTTCGAGCAGGGAGACAGAGTGTTCTTGAAGATTTCTCCTTTCAGGGGCACTGCCAGATTTGGTAAGAGAGGAAAGTTGTCTCCGAGATTTATCGGTCCATAAAAAATCCTCGAAAAGATAGGTGATTTAGCTTATCGACTCGCATTGCCTACATCTTTATCTGGAATACATGATGTCTTTCATGTATCTATGCTGAGGAAATGTCAACCTGATGCATCTTATATTCTCCAGCATAACGAAGCTGGAACTTGACGAGACTCTGAGTTATTTTGAACAACCTATCCTGATTCTTGATCAAAAAATAAAACAACTCAGAAACAAGTCTATTTCATTAGTCAAAGTTCATTGGAGTCGACATGGGATCGAAGAGGCAACATGGGAAACAGAAGCATATATGAGATAGAGATTTCCAGAGTTGTTTCACTGATGTGAGTCTTATTCAGTTTTATGTTATTTTATTATCTTATATATAAATATTGCATGCGATTTCGAGGAAGAAGTCATGTCTTAGAGGGGAAGGATTGTAAGGCCCGGGATTATTTAATTTTAATCCGAGAATATTTAATTTGAGAATTTTGGAGTTTAGATTTAAATTCTAATATTCTTAAATTATTTATGATTGAAATTGAATTTAATAGAGGGAAATGAGCTCAATCGTCATGAGTATAGGGCTGAAAATTCGAAATGCATCAAGCCACTTCAAGAATTGACCAATACACATAACATGACTCATTTCAACTCCAAAAAACATGCATAATTTGAAAAATAAATCATAGGCCCTACTGATTTTTCACAAAATTTCGAAATATATACATAGCCCAACCAAGTCTCAACTCCATCTCAACACATAACACATTTTAACATAAAAAAAAGAGGGATTCGAAAATTACACATGCAAACTTACTGATTTATGAAGAAATTTTGAAACCCTAGCTTTTACAACAAAGAAAAATTGAAATGACAATAAAAATAAGGCATACAACATCGCAACTTTTCTTGGTGGCCAAGGAAATTGCTTGAACTTGCCTTAAACCTTCAAGACACAAGAAAAGAGGTTGGAATGAAGGTGGAATTCAAAAAACTCAATATCTTTGGCTTCCTTGGGTCGAGCTCCGGCCGGTGCAAAGGTGGGATGGTGGCGGCGGCATCGTTCCGATGGTGGAGAGGGGCAGCCAACGGCTTGGAGGATAAGAGAGGGGAGGGTGGCGGCTCCTAAGGGTTGGGGGGCTAGGGTTCCAATTTTTTTTTAATGTGTAGGGTTTGAAAGTAAAAATGCTTAAAAGTGCTACTCTATCAACTTGTAAAAGTGCTACTAGTTGTTTTACAACTTTAGCACTACTCACACTTAGCCCTTTAGAATTTTTATGTTTGAAAATTCAAGAATTGAATGAATTAATTAAATTTCTTTTACCCGGGTTAAAAATTGCTAAATTTTGAAATGTTCTAAAATAAACTCAAGAATGCCATAAAAGTGATTTTGGTCTCCCGAAAAATCTTAAAAATCAAATTTTTATTTATTTTCCTCAATTACTCACAAATCTCAAATCTCAAATCTTTCAGAAATTAAGAATTACCACCGAGATCCACCGTCACCTCATGTCGAATCAAAAGCCACTGAACCCAAGAATATCAAGATTAATTAGTTTAAATAATTAAGAAAATAAAAATTTAAAGGAATTTAAAAAAAATTAAATTTTTGAAATTAAAATAATTAATATTTAAGTGAAAATAGGCATGTAATCCAAATTATGAAATTTTAGACGATATAATTCCTCCCTCCCTAATATGAAATTTCGTCCTCGAAATTTGAAACTTACCGAAAAGCTCTAGATAACGAGTCTAGCTTCCTCATCAGAATGGTTCAACCATTTCACCTTGACCATCAAAATCGTCTTGTTGCGGAGTCTCCTCTCCTGTCTCTCCAAGATCCGCACAGGTCTCTCTTCATAAGTCATGTGCAAGGAGAGCTGAAGGGGTTCAAAACTGAGCGCATGAAAAGGATTCGAGACGTACTTTCTCAGCATGGATACGTGGAAGATGTTGTGCACTCCAGCAAGACTAGGCGGCAGCGCCACCCTATAAGCTAATGTCTCCACTCTATCAAGAATCTTAAAAGGTCATATGAACTTCGGAGCCAATTTCCCCTTCTTCCCAAACGTCATCACCCCCTTCATAGGAGCTACTCGCACTACAACAAAAATGCACACACAACACTTAAAAGACAACGCTTTTAGTGAAAAGTGTTGTTATTTTTTAAAAGATAACACTTTTATGTATTTTTTATTCATCAAAGACAACGCTTTTTTTAAAAAACGTTGTCTTTAAGCATTTTTTTTAGGTCAAAGACAACGCTTTTAAAAGTGTTGTGTATTAGCGTTTTTTTTCTTATATATAACATCACTTTTAAAAAAGTATTGTAGAAAAACTATTATTTTTATTTAAAATAAAACTGAAAATAAATAATATTACACTCCCTCATAACGTGAAAAATAAACCCAAAATCCCAAACCCCTTCTCGATTAACTTCTCCCTTTCTCCTTTTTATTTATTTAAATTCCAAATCTGCTTTCCCATGTCCATTTTTGCTCGTCTTGCTCGATTCATCTGACGATTTTTCAAGTGACCTCCGACAAGCTCACCTCGCATCTGCTGTACTCGCTCGGGCCGTCGGGATGATTGGCCGCGGCACCAGCTACGCTCTCGTCGAACATCGTCACTTCCTTGAACTACGCTACAGGTGAATACCGTGAAAATATTTACTTCTTGTAGCTCTTGTAGTTAACGAGATTTCACATACAAATTACCTTTCACGTTTGAAAAAATAAACCCAAAATACCCAAACCCTTTTCGCGATTTCTCCCCTCTTTTTTCTCTCTTTCGATTCCAACTCTGTTTTTCCATAATTTGTTGATTTTTGCTGCTCTTGTAGTTGACGAGCTACAGACTTTCCGGATTACCTTGCTCGGGTACTTGGCAACTCCGGCGACGAGCATTGGCAGTAAGGTCGGTTGTAGAATTCAGTTGGATAAATGTTCCTAGCTGCTATTTTTTATACTTGTTTCATTTAGTTTATTATTGTCACGGTGCCTGCAGATTTGCAATGTAGTGGCAGTGGATAGACTCTTGAATGCAACACCGGTAATTCCTCATTTTGATCTACAAAATATTTGGAAGGATCCTCAAATTTGTTAGAAACGTGTAGGCTGTAAATTGTAATCTTGTTTCCAAATTATTGACAGAACCTCGATTTATTCAAGAAATATTCATTGGTGTAGACTTATGCAACGTAACTGTCACTCCAAATATTTCTTTATTAGTGATAGTGATAGAGATTTATGCTTATGTCTTTTCTTTAGATTGACTTGATCAATGAATGACATAAGTTTTTACCCCTAGCAAAATGTCTTCTATTCTCTTGAGTTGCAAGAATGAGAATGACCGTTGGAAAGTCCAATCTAGTGCACACATCATAAAATGTCAACAAAGTCTCAATCAAAACAGTTCATCAAAATTTTCAGGCCTTCTGATTTATTGTCTTTTATGATTCTTGCACTTCTGTACACCTTTTTTTGAACTACAGATCTCGACCTTCTACTTATGGATGTCGTTTCGACAGGAAACTTGTGCATTTCCACAAGAAAATAGATCCTCATGGGCTTAAGTTCCTCGTCGGGTTCTAACTTAGGATCCCGGATTTCGTACCTTTTCACGGACCCTGATTCAAGCAACACGTAACACGGGGGATAATATTTTCTTGCGCCTCTCATTTTCGTCATCGTTGGAGTCTGAATCCTCATCTTCACACGGGGACTTGAAGGTGAAGAAATAATGTGAATTAATGGTTGAGATTGACGTCCTCGAGGTCCTTAGTTAAGGTAAACCCCAACAAAATATTGATTTGTTATTGCTAACTTTTGATGTTGCTGATATTGTTTTCTTCTCCTCCAATTAATTATTTTTTCTGCTTGTTACAGATGGAGATAGTGCCTGAGCAGTTGATCTGGGAGATCGTGAAAAAAGAAAACTGTTTCTTGGTGAAGGAATTTTGAAATGAAACCGCGGGAGTGAAGTTCAGCAAGGAACCTAACAATCTATGCAACTTCCATTCATACAAGTACTCTGGTAAGTTTCTTGTGCTGGAATTTTTGTTCGGTTTTACTTGAACTTGTCGAAAGGAATCTGCTGCGGAAAATAATGATGAAAAATAGACTTATTTTGTTTTCAAGGTAAATTCTTACATTAGTGTTAAGGGATAGAGATCCGTTGATTGTTTAGCAGTTTGTTTGGGAGTATTTGCTACAATTATTTTTAGGAAACACGATGTCATTCTTTAGGATGTTTTCAACTCCTTTCTCGAATGTAAAATGGATTACTAAGAATTTGGAAATCCTCAAACGAAGTCTTGTTTTGAATATATTCTCAAGTACTCTCCTTTTGATGATATTCCTCAAGGTGTTTGTTGTCCTTGAATGTTCGTCTTGTCCTCATTCAATGATTCCCAGTAATAAAAATTTTAGATTATCATTTCAACAAAAATATAGCTATGCTGTCCGGTGGCGCTCATTTATTTGTTCAGATAGCACTTTTCATAATTTAAGTAAATTCCACCATTCTATAAAATCTAATATGATGTTAAAATCTAATCCACCATACTAAAAGGATAAGGAAAATATGGTCATCACAGTTTCTGAATGCCATGTTTGTTAAGCTCCATTGTTAAAACTTAATGTGGCATAATTTTTTGTCTCTTTATGATACATAAAAATATTTTAGTAAATAGGTGACCTTCAATCCCCCCTGCCAACCCTCTTTAGGCATGCATACTTGACTCTAATAGTACAGTCTTAGCCTCGTTTAAGAAAATTTGGAGAACTCTTTGTTTGGTGTTGTTTCTTTTCCATTATTTATTTGATCTGATAAGATTGAAATTATTTTATATTTTTACTTCTTTATTGTATTCATGGTTTTCAGAGTTCTAATTAATTTCTGTTTCACTTTCGAACCTTTAAAACCCTCCTGGATTTGACGTAGCAAATGGAAACCATTTGATCTTTAATGATCGTAACAAGTATAAGTCTATGTTAATATGGATATATTCATCTGTTTGTATGATAAGAGGGTTTGCTTTAATAATCTATATGGGTCATCTGTACATATGGGCCATGATTGTTGTTATCCAAATTTTTATGGCAAAGGAGCTGTTCAATTTGCTTAGGAGAGCACATGAAGATAAAAGCCTCCCGTCCTTCAGACTCTTGAACTGGTAGCTGGAACAACTTCTTATCCTCTTTATATTTTAAAATTATCAGAGTGCTATTAACATCATTGTACTTTTGTCTTCAATAATTCACATTGGTTTTGTGGAGGAGTTGTGCTGTAAGCTCTATTTTGAGTTTGTTCTGTCGTTTTAGCTGGAAGACATTTGACGTAATTATAATTCACGAGGTTTTATGGTATATCTAACTGTATAGCTGATATTTCTTTTTGTTTTGTTATTCAGGTTTTATGTGGTTCATACTTACATTGAAAAAAAAGATATACAAGTATCAATTTGGCCAATATGCGTGGACACACATGATTTTAATTGTGGTGTTTGCATGGTCATCGTTTACTGTGGCTAATATATATTTGTTAACTTTCATGTACTCACTGGAGATGCTATAGTATCCAAATGTAAGAATTTAAGGAATTTATTGTTGCAGGGTCTTGGTAAAATTCAAAATATGGGAATTTAAGGAATTTATTGTTGCAGGGTCTAGGCAAAATTCAGAATATGGTTCCATTTGTGCTGACTGCAAAGGTATGTGATTGTAAGAATGTATGGACTATGAATCAAATTTTATTATAATGGTTTTCTGAAACTTCGAGGCAGTTTATTTTATTCCACTAATTATTACACCAGTTATTTTCGGTGGCAAACTATCTTTTTTTTTATTATTTCGAGTTTAGGGAAATGCATGTGCTTAGAAATTTGAACTAATTATTCATTGTGTGCGGTATTTCTGTTGTGTCCGGATTAGAGCTTGTCATATCAAAGCATCATCATTATTGTAAGTCTAATGTTTTTCAATTCATCCTTTTTTTACACCCTGCTCTTTTGTTCTTGTCTACCAAATCTTGTGATTGAGCAGGCTCTAAATTCATACAAACATTGGAACTCTTTGTGGTCTAACTGAACACGAATGATTTTGATTCTCTGTTTATTGTCATACACTTTAAGTTGCATTTGTTTGATGTTTCTCGCCCCTAAAATGCAAATGCATCCGTTCCTGAGAAAGCTAATTAATTGAGGTAGAGTCGTGACAGTTAAAGAAAGTGGATTTATCAAGTTGAGGAAGTAATAGCATGTGAAGTGAAAATATATAACATTATTCAAGAAAAAACATGTCTGTTTTCTCTTCACCTTCACCTTCACCTTCACCTTCACCTTCACCTCTCTTACATCTTTGTGTTTCACCTCAAACTTTGACGACTTTCCTGAAGCAGAAGCATCTTAAGTTCAAATATTTGTGATTGCACGTGATGATGTGCATGTAAAACTCATTGTAGAAAAGTTATATAAAATTATTTCTTTTGGTACTTGCAGGAAATCGAGGCACCCCGGTGCGTGTTCCATTTCAAGGTGTCGGAAGAACTCTAAGCAGTAGCTCTCCTACTAAACCAGTTTCTGAGACAACTGGACCTGGTACCCTCTATGGTGCTCCATCCCCTTCATAGATACTTGTGGTGGATATCTTTAAAACAAATATTAATGTCATGTCGTAGTTGTTTCAGTCATTGAAGAAGGTAATTGGATCTATGGCTATTGTTGGGATACAGACCATGCCCAGGATATCTTGATGTATTTTGTGTTTGGATCATGTAAAGTTCTCTCTTTCTTTTCCAGTTTACTTCTCAGATGATAATTTATTTGTTGATGCAAAGATTTACCGTTTTGGAAGTAGTTGTCTTGCTGATGAGTTTGGTGATTTAACACTGAATATCATCTAGTTCATGCTGATAAATTTTCATTATGGATCAGAATTATTTGAGTTGGTTGTGACTTTTTGATTGATATTTTTCTATTCAAACGTGTTCCTTATTCATTGATTGTGTTGATGATGTGATGTCTTGAAATTAATTTGGATGATGAGGAGCACATTTTCAGTATGCGGATTATGTATTTGTTTCCATTTTACTTTTCTTCTTTGATGTTTGATTTATTGTGCTATTCATAACCATGGCTTTGAAATTTTATTCTTGTTTGCTGTTATTGTTCAGCACATTCCCAGTCTTCCAAATGGATTTAGCATTCTGAGAGTTGGTCTGATCGCCGACACCGGTTTGAGGCAGAAAGCATAGCGCACATGGCCGAGATGAACATGAAGAATTCTATTATTTGTTATATTTGAATGTTTTATGTTATATTTGAATGATTTATAATATTGAAATATTGTATATTAGATTTAATTTTCAAAAATTTTGAATATTGAGTGATTTATAATATTGAAAATTTGTGAATTAAATTTTATTTTTTTTGTTTTTTTATTTGAGAAAAGGCAACGTTTTTTAAACGTTGTCGTAGGAAGTTTAAGCATTGTCTTTGCAAAACACAACGCTTTTAAAAACATTGTGAAAAAGCGTTGTAAATGGCCGTGTTGTAAAAAGTCCGCTCAAAGACAATGCATAAAAAGTGTTGTCAACGCTTTTTCCGCGTTGTCTTTGACCGCGGTCTTTCACAACACTGGCTACGACAACGCTTTTTTGTGACAATAACAACGCGGAAAAAGCGTTGTCGTTTGCCGTTTTTCTTGTAGAGTCGGACAAAAACATGATCACCCACTGAGAACTCCAGATCTCTCCTCCAAAGAACTGTGTAGCTCTTTTGTCTACTTTGAGCAGTCTTCATCTTATCTCGGATCTTGACTACAATATCGGCAGTCTGCTAGACAATCTCTGGCCCCAACTCCGATCTCTCACCAACCTCATCTCACAAAACAGGAGACCTGCACTTCCTTCCATAAAGTGCCTCGTAGGGAGCCATACCGATAGTAGACTGAAAATTGTTATTGTACATAAACTCCACCAGTGGTAACCTCGACTCCCAAATATATTGGAAATCAATAGCGCAGGCCCACAATAGGTCTTCCAAAGTCTGAATCACCCTCTCAGATTGCTCAACCATCTACGGGTGAAAGACGGTACAAAACAAAACTTTCGTCCCCAAGACCGAATAAAGACTTTTCTAAAAATACGAAGTAAACCGCGTATCTCTATCAGACACAATGAAAATTGGGATGCCATGTAGTCTGACTATCTCCCGGATATACAACTCTGTGTACCGAGTCATGGTGAAAGTCATCCTCACCGGTAGGAAGTGAGCTGACTTAGTGAGAGTGTAACGCCCCAAAATTAGCCTAATCGAAATTTTAGAAGATTAAGATTGATAATCAAAAATTAAGGAATTTGAGGATTTAATTGATATTCTATAAGGGACTAAATTGCAATTTTTGGGAAAATAAGGGACCAAAGTGCGAATTTGAGAGTTTGACCAAGTATTTTATATTAAAGGGATTTTTGAACGTGAGTCATCACTTCTCCTTCCTTCTCTTCTTCCTCCTTGGCCGAATCCTCCATTTGAACGCCCCTTTGAGCTTTCTGATTTCTTCTCGTGCACGATCCGTCCGATAAAAATTCAATCTGAAGGCTTTTTTGCAGTCACGGCTTAGAAGGCTCTGTTGTACAGTAAGTTTTTCTTCGATCAACTTTACTTCGATTTTTGGATGCCGTTAGAATTGTATTAAATTCGGATATAACGTGCTCGAGCTAGCATAGATCGTATATCCGAAGTCGGATCGGAAAAAGAACGTCATTCGGATTTGTTATGAATTTTTAGGCATTTTTTGAAAATATGATTTTTTGGGATTTGTTGGAATTGGATTGAATTGGTTGAATTGTTTTGATTGATATATTAATGTCTGTGATTTCAGATAGTTGAATTTATAGTCGTTATGCCGTCGGTTTGAGATTTTAGGATTTTAGGAGTTTGAATTAATTCTTTGAATCGACTTGAATCGGATTGATTGATATTGAATGTTTTTATATGTCCGTACAAAGTTGACTGAAGATCGTGGAGTTCAGAATTAACAGAATTCGAATCGTTGAAGATTTGATCGAGAACAATAACGAGTTGACTTTAATCGTTGAATTACGATTGAATGGATTCTGATTGGAATTTTTGTTCTTGTAGCTTGTCCGGATTGCAGCTACGTCGAATTAAAGAAGAGGTAAAAGATGATATCGATTGGAAAGGGAGGAATACTCGAGTTTCGATTTATTCTCGAATCCCTAGATCACATACATGCATGATACCTTTTTCAATTTCTTTAACGTATTACGATTACCATATGCATTCATATTAAGCCGGAAGATTTGATTGCCTTTTGAATTAGAAGTTTTGGGGATTATAGTCGAGTGACATTGGTAGAAAAATTACTACAATGGCCGAACAACTCTCTATAGTTGCTCCGGAGTATAGAGGATTGAAATATACATCATCCACCTCGAGTGGACAGTCGGTGTGATTTTTGTGATATTTTACCTCGGGATCCCAATTAATGAAGAATTTCCCTTTGATTATCGGATTAGATAATCTTGAACTCTGATGACATGCATTGCATTTTATTGCATTTGAATTGAGTTATTGTTATTCATGATTGTTGATATACTTCGTGAAATTGCATGTCTAGATGTTGATATATCATGTTTTGATATATTAGTTGATATTTCTTGTTATGTCTCTTTTACTGAAAATTGTATTATCACCGGATTTATCCGGTTGTTGTCTTGTCTTTGTATGTATGCTTGGCAACAGATGGGACATGTTCGAGTCAGAGGCAGCATGACTAGATTGGGATTTTGACGATAGAAGTGAGGGCTTGGTTTAGAAGTCGAACTTTGTATTAGAACTCTTCTGGGTTGTATCTTGAATTGTAAAACATAGAATTGGTGCATGTTCTACTTGATCGGTTATGTTACAACTTAGAACTATCATGTATTGGATTTATGCATGTTGTATGTTAAGATTTGAGTATTGGAGTTGTTTTTGGATTGCATGAATTGATGTCTATTTTTTTTTTCCCAAAAAAATAGCAGTGCACGGACCCCATGCCTAGGTCCGGGTGAGGGTCCGTGTACCTTTGCATTTTTTGAATGTTCCGGATTTGTTCATGCACGGACCCCGTGCCTTGGTCCGTGCATGGGTCCGTGTGAACATTGGTTGAGGCAGAAACTTGTTGTTTTTGAATTGATGGGCACGGACCCGAGCACGGAGGGTGCACGGGGTCTGTACATAAAACAGAGAGTTGGGTTTTTAGTGCATTAGTTTCGCACGGACCCATGCACGGAGGGTGCATGGGTCCGTGTATTTTGTGGCCTCCGAACCCTTGGATACAGATTAATGCACAGACCCGGGCACGGAGGGTGCACGGGGTCCGTGCATGTCTTTTAAAAAAATTTCTTAACCATTTTGGTCCGAACTCTCTGTCGATTATTGCATGATTTATTTTGATTAGATGATTAGAATCAAGGTCCTCACATTAAGTGGTATGAGAGAGATAAGTTCTTGGACTATATTAGAAGTGAGCGGGGTAGGTCGAGTCCGCATGAATTGATATTTCGCATGTGATTAAATTATTTATTTATTAATTTAATTTTATGCGAGCATGCTTTATTATTCCATGAATTATTTGAATTACATGATTATGTGATTTAAATATTAAAGCATGGTATAGTAGAATTACGGATTTAATTTTTCCTGATATGGAATGAAATTTTTGAACAGAGATTAGGGACACGAGATTGTTGAATTGAGATATTTGTGCCCTTATTCTCTTGAATATGAGATATTTTTCCTCGATGAATTTTGAACAGGAAACATTCAGCATCAAACCTGGTCGAACAGAATTGTTCTGCGACTGAACGAATGGATGTCACTCCGACACCGATGGAAGCTTTACTGATGAGGTTTCAGTCGTTTAACCCGCCGACTCTGAGGAATACTGAGAATGCTAATGGCTATTAAAGCAGGTTGGAAGATATAGATCAGTTGTTTGATTCTCTAGGATACACCGATGACCGACGAATTCGGTTAGTTTTGTACAAACTACAAGGTATTGAGAAAAGTTGGTGGATATTGAAGAAGAAAGCTTTAGAGAATCAAGGTTCGGTCATTTCGTGGAGTCTGTTTAGATCCGAATTTCTTAGACAGATTCCGTTTCAACATTCGAATTGATATAGAGGGTGTAACTTTAGAGAATACCTTCAGCCAAAGGGTAAACATTTCAAGAAGTCTGGAAGCAGTTCTTCTAGCTCCAGTGACTCGAAACAGTTTGGTTCAGGATAGAGTTCTAGATCTTCTGATATATCTTGCAGCAATTGTGGAGGTTGACACCTCAGTGAGCTTTGTCATGGGATCCATGGAAGCTGTCATATCTGCCATCAGACAGGACACTATGTTAGGTGATGTCCTCAACGAGGTGCTGAGCGATCTTTTAATGTTCACTCTTTTCAGCCACAGCAACAACATAATCTAATGGGAGGTAATCAGAACGTGAATCAACCTCCAATTCAACAGACGCTAATATCTGCTCTTAACGAGGATCCACAGACTCGGGCTGCACCTGGTGATGATATAGCAGGTAATATTTGATTTTGATTTTTTGCATTTTGAATGATAGATACTTGTGAGTCCCTTACCTTCTAATTGAGGAATCTAGTTTGATGCTTTCTCTGCTTGTTGAACTTTTTATTACTGTAGTCGTAATTCTTCGATTTGATGGGAATAAGATTGAACTGGGCAGTATGGTACTGAAGTATCAGATCTTGATTTTATTGACTATTTAGCTGCATTAACCGAGTACAAGGCAACCGAGGTTTGCTTTTAGAGAGTTGTTTGATTCAAATCCGAGAAGATAGACGAGTGGGAATCCTTCGGTAAAATTCTCGATTCTAGAATTCTTTGATAATTCTTCTGTCGAATGATCATTTGTTACAGAATGTACGAAGGAATTTTTTGATGTTTGCGGTTGATGTCCTGAATTGTAACCCGGTCTGGTTGATACACCAGTGGTTATATATTTGCTGACGTTGTTCAGGATGAGCTTTCAGTTTTAATTTCGATTCATCAGATTGAATTCAGCATTGTATTGAGATCAGAATATCATCAACTGAGAGTTCAAAAGAAAGAGGTATTGAAGACCGGACTCAGAATGAGGTATAGCTGTTTTGATTTTTTCATGCCTTTTGAATTGACAGACGTTTATGCAGTTTTCATGAATTTTAGAACCGAACCTTTCAGAGGTATTTAGTTGAATTCATAACTATTATTATCGATGATTTCTTATCCTTTCGGAATGAGAATTGTATTGAACATGCGGAGCATTCGAGAATCGTCTTACAAAATTGCGTGCCAAGTAGTTGTATGCTATTCTTTTGACGTCTGAATTCTTATGGGATCGAGTTGTCTTTTCCTCAATCATATTATCTGGAGGTGGAATTTCTATTGATCACCTCAAGACCGGAGCTGATATGAATGATCTAGATTGACATCCTTACCTGAGATTTGAAGATTTATGAGTTCTATTCCTGATTTGTCAAGGGATTCTTATCGTTGTGAAGCCGATTACTCAGCAGAATATGTTATTCTGTCTGGACTTAATCTTATGAGACTGATAAGTGTGTTTAGTATGCATTATTTTATGTCTTTTTATTTTTATTTTGCATGCATTTAAGTTATTTTTGTGAGTTTTATTAGTGTTTTTTGTTATGTGCATGCATTATACTCTCTGGTTGAATTTTGTAGGAAATTAAGCTATTTTTAGGATTTCTGTGCGTACAAGCCGCGCGCGCGCGAGCCTCTTGCTTGCGCGTGCGCAGAAGAAGATTTCAGTGGCAGCCAGGACAAGGCGCGCGTGGGCGAGCTCCAGGCCCGCGCGTGCGTAGAAGAATTCGACAGAGGAGTTGCAGTGAAGACGCGCGCGCGCGAGACGTTCGATGATTCACTGACTTTTAAAGCTGCGCGCGCGCGAGCTATCCTATGCGCGCGCGCGTATCCGTGAGACCTAATTTCCGAGAATTCAAGTTTTACGAGGATTCCAATTGGCGCGACCCTATAAATAGAATATTTATGCTCTTTTTACAGACTTTTTGTCTTTTTGAGTACGGAAAAAGCTTACGGCGGCTGTGGAGCAAATTTCTTCAGATTTTCTTCTACTCTAGTATTTTTATTTTATGAATTTAAACTTGGTTTATTTAATTATGTTTATTAGTGAGTAGTAGTTTTTATTCGATCAAGGCCACGTGATTGGGCCAAACAATTGATGTAGAAAACTCGTTTGTTTATTTGAGATTTTCAGACTTGATTTGAATTTATTGTTTATTGAATTCATATTTGTCTTGTGAATTTCCTGGCCAGTTATTTGCTTGCATGTTAATTGATTCCAATTCGACAGAGGAGGTTTTGATTTTGATCACTTCAATAATCAACATAGTGTAAAACTGACTAGAAATAGAATTCGGTTTCATTATGCGGTTTGGGTGTAAACTGAATTTTCATAGTTATTCATGCATTCAAATTTGATTAGAATTACGAAAGATTAGTTCATCAATATTTGAATAGGTTTGATTGTTCTAGAAATAGTCCCTCGAACAAATTAGGAAAATTCCCGTGAATTAAGATTAAGTCTGATGTCTTAAATCGACTGCTTGTTACATGAATTGTCTGGTACCTACGTAAGTCCTTGATCGAACTTTTCCCATATTTGAATTAATCCAAAGTTTTTTGCTGCGTTTTATTTAATTAAATCTTAATTGCAACTTTTTATTATTAGTTTAAAATCCGAATCACCTTTATTTATTAGTCTAGATTAAGTAGAAATAAATATATTTTGGTATTCATACATATACAGTCCCTGTGGGTTCGACATCTGGACTTTTGTTCACTATATTATAATTTGACCTGGTGCGCTTGCCAGTTGATTTTTAATCACACCGATTTAGCCGGTCAGAGACCAGTTCTTATTTATTTGAAGAAGAGATTGATCAGTGATTCAGTATTCTTTATTCCTTTCTGTACTGATAATCATCAGTGCATTGTATATTCTTATCGAGATTTGGGATATTTTATTCAGAGGATCGTGTAGTATCTTATGCTTCCAGGCTGTTGAAGACGCACAAGACTCAATGTCGGATTTTTGATTTGTGCTCGCAATGATCTTATTGATTGGAAGATCTGGCGACATTTCTTATGATGAGATTTCCAAAAACTTTTCTGATCTGAAAGGTTGTAGTATTTGTCTTCGTAGACTGAACTGATTTGGAGACAGAGAAGAAGATTTGATTGTGAGGGAGTTCTTACTATGAATCTATTCTATCCGAGGGATTTGGATGCTGCAGCTGATGTTTTGAGCCGAAAGATCTGTTCTTATTTTATCTACATTCGGTAATTCTATGTTGATCGATTGTTGCTGCACTCCTGATTTGAGTCTTGAAAAGATAGGAAGTTTATCAGAATTCTTTCGTTCGAGACAAACCAGAATTGTTTGAGAAGTTCGAGAATGCTTAGAAATCTGATTCAATTTTTCAGAATTCAATGAAGAAGAATCAGATCTAGATTCAATCTGAGTTTTAGGTCAGTTCCGATACCTAATCTAGGAATACTCGTTTAGTTGTGCCAGATGTTTCGATTTGAGACATCGTATCTTGAGATTGGCACTCTGGAGTCTATTCAGTTTTCTTCCAGATGACCGGAAGATGTTTGATGATTGGAGAAATCAGATCGGATAGAGGACGATGAAGAATGAGATTCGAAGTATGGCTTTCGATGTTCTGAACTTTCCGCAGTTGATAGATGAGAGAGAGAATGACTCGACTGTCTATGGTACAGTTATCTATTCAGAATGGATAGGGGATTACCTTTCGATGGGTGTTGTTCTGAAGCTATTGTTCAGTCTGAGATTGAGATGTCATCTGAGTATGTTTAACCGATTTATGAATTTGCTACTGTTTTCTGTACAGAATGAATTTTCGACTCGACTAGATGGTTGAATTTTGTCGGAAGGATTGTTAGATTGTTTGATTTGCCGAATTTAGTCTTTTCAGACAGAGATCCTTGAGTAGCCCTTTATTTTGGGCATAGTCTTCGAAGAGACTTTTGATGTTCGATTACATCTGAGTTCATATCCTTAGAACGACGAACAACCATATCAGACGATTTAGATTTTACAGGATATTGCCGAGCTGTAGTGCTTGATTCTGGCACTAGTTGTCGAGTTTCAAAAACTCTTTGAAGTTCTTGTACCATTTAGCTATCAGATGATTATCTTGATGGCATCTTTTGATGAGTTGTACGAGAAGAAATGAAAACCTCGATGGTTGGGGAATGATTTTCAGGGTTCCCTGATTTGGGAACAATTTCGATTTGAGGTTCAAATGGATAGATGAAGAATTATCAGACGAGTTAACGATGGCTCAGGATAGATAGACTAAGTATTCAAATTCCAGATGCATATCTCTGTGTTTTCATCAGGGACACCGAGTAATTCAGAAGATTTCTCCTTTTATAGGCTTTGTCAAACATGAGAAGAGAGATAGGTCGTCTATGACATTGATCGATTCGTACTAGAGTCTGAAAATGATAGGCGATCTTGCCTACAGGCTTGTTTTTATTCCGTTTTTTTTCTGGTTTTCACGATTTACTTTCCATCTCTTGTTGGGGAATATCACCAGATTCTTCTATGTTCTTTGACTGAGGAGACTGAACATAATGAGACGTCGAGTTGCTTCGACCGATTACGATTTTGACCGAACAGAAAAGCAGCTTCGGAGCAAACCGATTCAGTTTGTATCAGTGTAGTTGAGCCGTTACGGATTTGAGGAAGCAGTTGAGAGACAGAAGTCGATTTGGAACAGAAATTTTTCCAGAGTTATTTCTGTGATGAGAATTTTATTTATGGCAGTTTTGATAATATCTCTTTCTTTTGAGATTGAACCGTATTCAATTTCGAGGACGAAATCAGTTCTTAGAGGGGGAGAATTGTAACGCCCCAAAATTAGCCTAATTGAGATTTTAGGAGATTAAGATTGATAATCAGAGAATAAGGAATTTGAGGATTTAATTGATATTCGATAAGGGACTGAATTGAAATTTTTGGGAAATTCAGGGACCAAAGTGCGAATTGGAGAGTTTGACCAAGTCTTTTATATTAAAGGGATGTTTGAACGTGAGTGACTTCTCCTTCATTCTCTTCTTCCTCCTTGAGCGAATCCTCCATTGGAACTCCCCTTTGAGCTTTTTGATTTCTTCTTGTGCACGATCCGTCCGATAGAAATTCAATCTGAAGGCATTTTTGCAGTCACGGCTTAGAAGGCTCCGTTGTACCGTAAGTTTTTCTACGATCAAATTTGCTTCGATTTTTGGATTCCGTTAGAATTGGATGAAATTCGGATATAACGTTCTCGAGCTAGCATAGATCATATATCCGAAGTCGGATCGAAAAAAAAAACGTCGTTCGGATTTGTTATGAATTTTTAGGCATTTTTCAAAAATATGATTTTTGGGATTTTTTGGAATTGGATTGAATTGGTTGAGTTGTTGATTTGAGTTGTTTTGATTGATATATTGCTGTCTGTGATTTCGGATATTTGAATTTATAGCCGTTATGCCATCAGTTTGAGATTTTGGGATTTTAGGAGTTTGAATTAAGTCTTTGAATCGACTTGAATCGAATTGATTGATATTTAATGTTTTTATATGTCCGTACAGAGTTGAATGAAGATCGTGGAGTTCTGAATTAACAGAATTCGAATCGTTGAAGATTTGATCGAGAACGGTAACGAGTTGACTTTAATCGTTGAATTACGATTGAATGGATTCTGATTAGAATTCTTGTTCTTGTACCTTGTCCGAATTGCAGCTACGTCAAATTAAAGAAGAGGTAAAAGATGATATCGATTGGAAAGGGAGATATACTTGAGTTTTGATTTATTCTCGAGTCCCTAAATCACATACATGCATGATACCTGTTTAGGTTGATTGAATGCATTGATTGAATTTCTTTAACGTATTACGATTACCATATGCATTCATATTGAGCCGGAATATTTGATTACCTTTTGAATTAAAAGTTCTGGGGATTATAGTCGAGTGGCATTGGTAGGCGAATTACTACAATGGCCGAACAACTCTCTATAGTTGCTCCAGAGTCTAGATGATTGAAATATACATCATCCACCTCGAGGGGAGAGTCGGTGTGATTGTTGTGATATTTTACCTCGGGATCCTAATTAAAGAAAAATTTCCCTTTGATTATCGGATTATATAATCTTGAACTCTGATGACATGCATTGCATTTTATTGCATTTGAATCGAGTTATTGTTATTCATGATTGTTGATATATTTCGTGAAATTGCATGTCTGGTTGTTGATATATCATGTTTTGATATATTAGTTGATATTTCTTGTTATGTCTCTTTTACTAGAAATTGTATTCTCACCGAATTTATTCGGTTGTTGTCTTGTCTTTGTATGTGTGCTTGGCAACAGGTGGGACAGGTTTGAGTCAGAGGCAGAATGACTAGACTGGGATTTTGACGATATAAGTGAGGGCTTGGTTTAGAAGTCGAACTTTGTATTAGAACTCTTTTGGGTTGTATCTTGAATTGTAAAACTTAGAATTGATGCATGTTCTACTAGATCAGTTATGGTACAACTAAGAACTATCATGTATTAAATTTATGCATGTTGTATGTTGAGATTTGAGTATTGGAGTTGTTTTTGGAATGCATGAACTGCTGTCTTTTATATATTTTTTTTAGAAAAATAGCAGGGCACGGACCCCATGCCTAGGTCCGGGTGAGGGTCCGTCCTTCGCATTTTTTGAATGTTCCGGATTTGTTCATGCACGGACCCCGTGCATGGGTCCGTGTGAACATTGGTTGAGGCAGAAACTTGTTGTTTTTGAATTGATGGGCATGGACCCGGGCACGGAGGGTGCACGAGGTCCGTGCATAAAACAGATAGTTTGGTTTTTAGTGTATTAGTTTCGCACGGACCCATGCACGTAGGGTGCACGGGTCCATGTATTTTGTGACCTCCGAACCCTTGGCTACAGATTAATGCAGGACCCGGGCACGGAGGTTGCACGGGGTCCGTGCATGTCTTTTAAAAACAATTCTTGACCATTTTGGTCCGGACTCTCTGTCCATTATTTCATGATTTATTTTGATTAGATGATTAGAATCCATGGTAACCCAAATAGCATTCGAGCCTCCCACTGTCCTAGGCAAACTGGGGACAAAATCCATGGTAATATTCTCCCATTTCCACTCGGAATAGGAAGTGGTTTAAGCAATCTGATAGGCCTCTGATGCTCCGCTTTGACCTGCTAGCATGTCAAACACTCAGACACAAAATGACCACCAATAAAACTGCTGAAGATCTCGATACATCTTCATACTCCCTGGGTGAATAAAGTATGACGATGCATGAGCCTCTGTCATGATCGCAACTCGCATTGAGTCACCTGCGGGAACCCAAAACCGACCTCTAAATTTCACAATATTATCCACCACTAAATGCATACCACTTCCCTTCGCCTCATCTCTTTGTCTCCACTTCCTCATCTGCTCATCAACTGCCTGCCCGACACGGATACGATCAAATAGAGTGGTCTGCACAGATAATGAAGACAATCTGGGTGCTCTACCCCCTGCATAAAACTCTAGGCCAAACCTCTGAATTTCATCCTGCAACGGTCTAGACACCAACATAGAAGCAATAACTGATGTCTTCCAACTCAAGGCATCTGTAACAACGTTAGCTTTACCCGCGTGGTAACTAACGTCGCAGTCATAATCTTTCACCAACTCTAGCCAACTCCACTGCCTCATATTTTACTCATTCTGAGTGAAGAAGTACTTGAGGCTTTTATGATCGGTGAATATCTTACACTTATCTCCGTAGAGATAGTGGCTCCAAATTTTGAGAGCGAACACCACAGCTGCCAACTCCAAATCATGAGTAGGATAATTCTTCTCATGCTCATTCAGTTTCCTAAAAGCATAAAAAATAACTCTATCCCGCTGCATGAGAACTGCTCCTAGACCCAACTTAGAGGCATCGGTATAAACAACAAAATCACCCTGCCCTAAAGGAATAACCAAAATCGGTTTTGTCATAAGAGCCTTCTTCAACAAATCGAATCTCACTTGACACTCCGGGTTCCACACAAACTTTTCATTCTTCTTAGTCAACACTGTCAAAGGCACAACAATGGATGAAAAACCCTTGATGAACTTCCTATAATAACCGGCCAATCCAAGAAAGCTGCGAACCTCTAAAGAATTTCTGGGTATAGACCATTCCTAACTTCTTGAATCTTGGAGGGGTCTACCTCCACTCCACCCTTAGAGATTATATGACCCAAGAATGCCACTCTCTCTAACCAAAACTTGCACTTGTCAAACTTGGCGAATAACTTTGATCTCAGAGCACTTCTAAAATCGTTCTCAAATGCTGCAAGTTCTCCTCTATGTATTTAGAATAAATTAGAATGTCATCTATGTATACAATGACAAATTGGTCCAAGTACGGCTGAAACACGTGGTTCATAAGATCCATGAAGACTGCGGACGCGTTCTCCAGACTGAACGGCATCACTAGGAACTTTTAGTGGCCATAATGAGTCCTAAAAGCTATCTTGAAAACATTTGATTCCTTCACCTTCAACTGATGATAACCAAAACGGAGATCTATCTTCGAAAATACCGAGGCTCCTTGCAACTGATCGAAGAGATCCTCAATCCTGGGTAAAGGATACTTATTCTTCACTGTCACCCCATTCAACTCTATGTAGTCTTTGCACAATCTTAGAATCCCGTCCTTCTTCATCACAAAAAGGACTGGTGCGCCCCATGGAGAGAAACTAGGGCATATGAACCCCTTATCAAGCAACTCTTGAATCTGCTCTTTCAGTTCCATCATTTCTATAGGAGCTAGTCTGTACGGTGACTTAGAGATCGGCATGGTACCTGGGACTAAGTCAATAGAGAACTCAACTTCTCTATCGGGTGGAATACCTGCAACATCATCAGGAAACACATCTCCAAAATCTCTGACAACATCCAGATCTGAAATAACTGGAGGGGCTGGACACTCTGTCAGAGATACACTGGCTAGGAATGAATTGAACCCATCTAGAATAAGCTGCTTTGCTTGCAAAAAGGATATGATTCGAGTCTTTCTCAAACTCCTAGCAGCTTCAAACCAAAATGGCTCATCTCCCTCATGTCTGACTAACACTGACCTCTGTTGAAAATCAATCACCTCTGCATTATTTATCTTCCAGTCCATCCCAAGAATCAAATAAAACTTAGGCATAGGCAACACTATCAAATTTGCAATCACTGACTGCCCTTTCAAGAATAGCTCAAGATTCCTGAATATGCTCCGAGTGGACAACTCTTCCCCTGGCGGTATAATCCCTACGAATCCCACCGATAGCTCTTCATGCTTAACACTCCACTTATGCATAAACGCCTCGAAAATAAAAGAGTGGGTAGCCCCCGAGTCTAACAAGGCTTTGGTGGCTACACCTGCTACTAATATCTTACCTACAGCAACGTTGATTACAAATACAAAAAAGATTTAAAACTAAGGTTATTTAATGCAGGTCCTTCATAGATTCATTCTAAATCATCTAATCCCAATATTCAATACTTCACATGCTACACAGTCAAACTTCTCAAAATAAGCAACATATTACAAAATCTTACGCCAACCCAAGATTCAAGAAATAACCAATTGATAGCACACTACAACCTCCCAATTAGTAATCTCATAGTCAAATTTTCATCAATAAATCAATTGAATTGCTCTAACTAAAAATTTAAAGTGTTATCTATCATTAGGGTAGTGTCTGGATCGGCCTCCTCGGCATACATCACAAATACTCATCCAGAGACTGGCCTCCACAGCTCTGTGAACTCACTAGTCATGTGTCCTGGCTCTTGCACTTGAAATAAACTCTTGTGCCCACCAGAAATTTCCCAAAATGTGGTCGAAGGCACTCCTTGCGAAATGGCTTCTCCCCAGCCTTGGGAGGAGCGGGTCTCTGGGCCTGGTTCCCTTGTGGTTTTTGCTACTTCTGCGGCCCTGAATATGGATTCTTGCCATGGTGCTACTGCGGGCGGCCCTGCTGAATGAAGGGACTTTTATCATGTGTCTCTGCGTTGATATCCCTCAGAGATTGCTCAGACCTCAAAGCTCGTCTAAGCGCAGTAGCATAATCTGCTGGCTCCACCATCAACACATCATGGTGGATCGTGTGTCGCAGCACATCGATAAAATGCTGAAACTTCTCTGTTTCATCATAGCCAATCAACGGCAAAAAATGGCACCCTCTCTCAGACTTCATCAAGAACTAGGTGTAAGAGTGGGTGCCCAGTGAGCCAACTGTGTGGCTATGGGCTTTGTTGACTCTTTGTATAAACAATCTTTTGTTTAATATTATTTACACTTTTATGGCAATGACTTTATATTACTTCATATTGTTATATTGTGATATACTATTGTTGTTTTGATAAAGACCTTGAATATACTATAGTGTATGTAAGATGTGGTAGAACATGGAGATGTCTATCATGAAATACATCTTATAGTCACTGTATATTCTAAAACCGTTCCTAGTCGATTGAGCCGTCCGATAATAAGGATAAGGATCGCTTGAGTTTGAGACTAGCATTTGCAATGCGAAGTACCACGTTTCATTGGTAGGGAACATGGAGATGTTCGAAGCATGCAAATGGATATTCATAGGATGAATAGTCGAACTACCCTATCCGGACTTTCCAAGTGGTTATCACTTATCGAGTGGATAAAGTTCGCAGTTTTGGTTGTACACCATTAGTCCTTACGACTTGAAACATCATGGAGACTCTATATGCTAGTACTGTGCTTTGACTCGTTTACCGACTCTGAGGGGGTCATCAGGTGTCGAGATTGGGTACAGTTACGACACATATAGGAGTCAATGCATTGTTGTCAAGGATTCACCACATACTTGCGAGTGTGGATATCCTATGCGATCTGAGGAGATATTAGTGTGACAAATCTCTGGCCAGAGTACTTGATGTGATTTAAGAAATGGTTTCTTAGTAGCACATGCGATGTCACTAATTTGATCTTCAAGATGTATTGCATAGTTATCGAATCTTGAGCGACTCTCGATATACCAATGGTTGTTAATTCGATCGGGATATATGGATGAAGGGACCGTACTGTACGCTAACCAAAATCTACTGGTTCTTGTAGGCACTATCAGTGATACCTAGGGAATCATGGGGCGATGTTGCTAGGCGCTTTACCATGATTCGTTGGGCAAGTCGGAAAGTGTTGTTCCGAGTCACAAGGAGTTGTGAGCCCACGGCTAGCTGTATCCCTGAACCATTGAGGGTCACACAGTGTAATGGAGTTTTAATCCCCGTTGAGATAGTTAAATTTAAAGAGTTAAATTTAATGAACTAAGGAGTTGGACTTCTTAAATAAGAGTAAGGGAGTAGGATTTCCTAAAATGACATAGGGATGGACATTTTTGGAAACCACTGAATTCGGATTCAGGAAAATTTATTTTGACTTTAAAACGTGCAGAAATGGTTTCTGTGCACATTGGTGAAATCGTTTCATCAATCGGAGTCACGATGAATTTTATATTAATTTCTGAACGAGCGGGCTTTGCTTGTCGGGCCCCAGCTTATGACTAATGGGCCCTAAGGTGTTAGTGGCCTGCATTATAAATAAGTTATTTCAGTACAAAAATTACACACAACAGGTCATTATTTTTGAGAGCAATTTTCGAAAACCCTACCCTCTCTCTCAAAAACGATTTCGGCCAACCCCTCCCCTCTGCCCGAGAAAATTCCGGTCTGTGATTTTGAATCGCAGTAAGGAATAACGAATCAGATTCGTGTAATCTCTTCGCAGAAACTTCTGATAGATTTTCTAGTGCAATCTATCAGAGGGATTAAACCTCTGTTCGTGGACCTGATTGAAGGCGTTCATCGGTTCCAGGGAGAGACAACAAGAGCAGAATTGTTCTGTTGGTGTCCATTAATCTCGTTGCGAGATTTGAGGTAAAATTTATTTAATAGTTATTTAAATTTTACACACACGTAATTCAATCGATGTATGGTTGATACCCACACCATGGAATCGTTCCATAAAAAAATTTTTAAACTTCCGCTGCACCGGGTATCAATCGTAATTGGTCTGGGAACTCGCCAGTTTTACAACAGTGGTATCAGAGCCAGGTTGCTCAGATCAAACGATTGAATTAATCAATTGTACAAAATTTTTGAGTCTCGGTTTTTGAAACAAAATAAATATTTTTAATAAAAAAAAATTTTTTTTTTTCCGGGGGCGAAACCCGGGCAGCGATTGGATCGCTGCCCGGAAGGGGCAGCGATGGTCGCTGCCCCCAGGGGCGGCGCACGGCGCCGCCCAAAGGGGGCGCACGGCGCCGCCCAGGGCGGTGACCGTCGCCGCCCTGGGCGGCGCACGGCGCTGCCCAGGGCAGCGCTGTGCGCTGCCCAGCGCAGCGCTGGGCGCTGCGCAGGGCAGCGCTCGGCGCCGCCCAGGGCAGCAAGCGTTGCTGCCCTAAGGGGGCAGCCGGGCTGCCCCGGCCCGCGCCCCGGATGCGGGCCAACCCGGGAGTGTCCCGGGTGGCCCGCGGGAAAAATTAATATTTTATTAAAAATTAATTTTAATATGTTAAAATTTTATTTTTGGTCCGGTCAAAAATTGTTTTTGATTGGTTCACGAGATTTCGGATCGAATTGTTCGAGTCCGTAAATTTTAAAATTGATTTTGGATAAATTTGAATTTTTGGAAAATTTTAATATTTTATCCGTAAATTGAATTTTGAAATCAATTATTTTGGTACAATTGATGATAAGATATGATCTTATGATATATTGAGTAAAATATGATTTTATTTGTAAAATTGGATTTTATAGATAAAATATGATTTTATTTGATATGGAGATAAAATATGATTTTATATGTGAAATGTGATTTTATATATAAAATATGATTTTATCTTGTTTAAATTTGAAATGCCACAGCATGTTATCCAATAAATTAATTTTGAATTAAATGTTATTGGATAAGGATGATCGATTGCCATGACCAATTTTGTAGGTGTATGTTAGGAATTTACATTTTGTCTTTATTGTTGTTGGTTTTATTAATGGGCCTGGTTTATGGCCCGATATGAATGTCATATGTAATAAAAGTGGGCTTGGTTTATAGCCCGTTCCCACCCCCTAAAAATGTATCCCCTACTTGTCATTGTTATTTATTGTAAATACATTAGATTTAGTGGGAGATCAAGATTTGAAGATGGTGGGCCCAGCAGACAATGAAGACTGAAGAAATGTAAATTGGAAGCATATGTAATAGGATTGCATTTGCATACTGCATATTACCTAGGATTGGACTAAGACCCGTGATTGGCAACCACGGGTCAATTAGAAATGGAATCGATCATCCTATATAATATGTGATATTATGATTGTATGCATGTTTAGACATAAATTGCGTGAATCCGGCAATGCATGCAATAAATTAAATATGATGAGACAAATATTTTTATAAATAAAATCCCTCATTTTAAATATGATTTAAAATTTATATCAAGATAAATAAAGGAAATTTAAATATTGTTTAAATGTTCCTACCTTCCATCAACGGTCAATGTATGTGATGCTACCCGCGGATACGGTCCGGCTCATATTATTGGGGGGGGGCCCGTCCGTCGGAAAGCTGTACATTGGATCGACAAATGTTGTAAGTTGGGTGGAACTCCCATGGGATCGGCTCATATTATTGGGGGATCCACATGGCGACCGTCCATCACAACTTAAGATTGATGGGTCATCTTGACATGTCACTTTAAACGGCGTCATATTATTGGGCCCTTATTGGACATGAGGTAAACACATGGGGGTTGCTTTGGAAGCAATTGGGCTCTACCTTTTGAGAATTATGGTTGGCTGATATTATTCGGGACCATAAGTTTGTCAATTGGACTCCATGTTCTCACTAAGGAAAAAGTTTCCCGTTTTCACTAGAGGGTGGTGAAATCGTTAAAATAGTGGGAGTGAGATTCATAAAATAAAATTCGCCAATTTTATGTCTTAGTAAATTATTTAAACAATCATCGATAATTGTCTGTTTTATCTCAGTAATCCACATGTTTCTGTTCTCCAACAAAACAAACTTATTGACGCAAACAATACAGAATGATTCCATAAGTTAAGATTGTCCTAAGTTCGGAAAAAGATTTTCTAAGTGTTAGAAAAGGCTTCTCCGAAAACAGCCCCGGCTGATGTAACTGCCGAAAGGTTGGCCGAATTAGAGAAATGGTTGGACCATGATCTCAAGGCCAAATGTTACATGCAAAATTGGACAAGTCTAAACAAGTTTGCCATCACTGCAAGAAACCCGGTAATTGGAAACGTAACTGCAAGGAATACCCCAAGCAGTTGCGAACTGCAAAGGGTATGTTTTACATTGAAATAAATGTTTTTCTTAATACTACTTCTTGGGTATTGGATACCAGATGTAGATCTCATATTTGCAATGAGTTGCAAATGATAACAAGAAGTAAAAGGATAAGGATGGGTGAGACCCAGTCAAGGCTCGGGAATGGTTCCAGAGTTAAATCCATAGCTATGGGAAATATTTATTTTTTTGCAGAACGGTTTTAAGTAACTTTTGATAGATGTTTTATTTGTTCCAGATTTAATTAAAACATTATTTCTGTTTCTATGCTAGATAGAGATGGTTATTCTTGCAATTTTGTGAATGAGATTTGCAATATTTACAAGAATGAATGTTTAATTGGAAATGGACAATTTGAAAACGATCTATACAACTTAAAACTAAAAGACGTTCCAATGAATTATGTTGATAAACCGGCTACAACAAACAAAAGGAAAAACGATAGTCAAAACCCGGCAAACCTATGGCACGCTAGACTAGGTCATATTTCCTCAAGGAGGATGAACAAGCTAGTGGGAGAGGGCATGTTTGATATGTCTGATATTAACTCTCTACCTACTTGTGAATCCTGCCTAAAAGGGAAAATGACTAAATCTCCTTTTAAGGGGAAGCCTGAGCGTAGTCAAAATCTGTTGGATTTGATCCATACAGATGTTTGTGGTCCATTTAGAGTAGGGACTCAACATGGCCACACCTACTTCATTACCTTTACTGATGATTATTCTAGGTATGGGTATTTATATTTAATGAAATATAAGTCTGAAGCATTTGAAAAGTTCAAAGAATTCAAGGCTGAAGTAGAAAACAAGCTAGGTAAAAGTATTAAAGCACTTCGATCGGATCGAGGTGGAGAATACTTGAGTACCGAGTTTTTGGACTATCTAAAAGAGAATGGGATTCTCTCTCAGTGGACTCCTCCTATGACACCACAGCTTAATGGTGTATCGGAGCGTCGTAATCGAACTTTGTTGGACATGGTTCGATCCATGATGAGCTTCACTGAGCTTCCACCTTCGTTTTGGGGCTATGCGCTTGAAACGGCGGTATTGTTGTTGAATAACGTCCACACTAAAGCAGTGGACAAAACACCATACGAGTTATGGAATGGCAAAGCTCCTAAGTATTCGTACTTGAGGATTTGGGGATGTCCTGCTTACGTGAAGCGGACAGTGGGAGATAAGTTGGATAGTCGATCCAGCTTGTGTTATTTTGTGGGGTATCCGAAGAATTCAATCGGATATTATTTCTATTATCCTGCTGAAACAAAGGTGTTTGTTTCACGGAATGCCACCTTCTTGGAGAAGGAGTTCTTATTGGATAAGAAAGGCGAAATGATGGAACTCGAAGAAGTTCGAGAAGAACCCGAAATACAAAATAACGATCCCACACCTCAGGAACCATTGCTGGACACGCCTGCACCTAGAAGATCCGAGAGGACTTCTAGACCTCCAGTTCGATATGGTCTTCTTCTTGAAGAGGGTCAAGATGAACCCGACATTGGATGTGATCCAAGAAGCTTCAAGGAAGCAATTTCTGATGCGGATTCGAATTTATGGCTTGAAGCTATGTAGTCTGAATTGGATTCGATGCATACTAACCAAGTCTGGTCTTTAGTGGATCCTCCCGATGGAATTGTTCCAATAGGGTGTAAATGGATCTACAAAAGAAAGCTTGGGCCTGATGGTAAGATATTGACTTACAAGGCGCGATTGGTGGCGAAAGGTTATACTCAAAGGCAAGGAGTTGACTATGATGAAACCTTTTCACCAGTCGCAATGTTCAAGTCCATAAGAATCCTAATTGCCATAGCTGCATGGTATGACTATGAGATATGGCAAATGGATGTGAAGACTGCTTTTCTTAATGGAGACATTAAGGAGGAAATCTATATGAAGCAGCCTGAGGGGTTCACATCCATGGGAAGCGAGCATAAGGTATGCAAGCTTCAGAGATCAATTTATGGTCTAAAACAAGCATCAAGAAGTTGGAACCAGAAATTTGATGAAACAATAAAAGATTTTGGTTTCATCAAGAACCCGGAGGAACCGTGCGTGTACAAGAAAGTAGTTAAGGATGCTGTGACATTCTTAGTACTTTATGTTGATGACATCCTACTCATTGGGAATGATGTAGGGATGTTGCAGTCAACAAAGATATGGCTATCAGGTAGATTTTCGATGAAGGATTTGGGAGAGGCATCCTACATTCTTGGGATACAGATCTATAGAGATAGGTCTAAGAGAATGATAGGACTCACTCAATCAACCTACATCGATACCATATTGAAACGGTTTTCAATGGATGGGTCCAAAAGAGGACATCTACCCATGTGTCATGGAGTTTCTCTATCCAAGTCTATGTGTCCCAAGACTGATGAAGAGATAGAGAATATGACACATGTACCATATGCGTCAGCTATAGGTAGTATCATGTATGGGATGATATCTACCAGACCGGATGTAGCATTTGCTCTGAGTGTCACGAGCAGATATCAGTCTAATCCTGGTCAGATGCATTGGAAAGCCGTGAAGGACATTCTTAAGTACTTGCGAAGGACTAAGAATATGTTCATGGTTTATGGAGGACGAGAACTCAAACTGGAAGGCTATACCGACTCTAGCTTCCAAAGTGATGTGGATGACTCGAAGTCAACCTCTGGATTTGTGTTCATGCTCAATGGCGGTGCTGTCTCTTGGAAGAGTTCCAAGCAGGACACCACAGCGGATTCCACCACTGAGGCTGAATACATTGCAGCATCAGCTGCTGCTAAAGAGGCCGTTTGGATGAGGAATTTCGTCCAAGAGTTGGGCGTCATTCCTGAATTTGTTGGTCCAGTCCCGGTGTACTGCGACAACACGGGTGCCGTTGCTCAAGCAAAGGAACCAAGGTCTCATCAAAGATCCAAACACGTACTGAGGAAATACCACATAATCCGGGAGATTGTGGAAAGAGGAGACATCAGTGTCGAACGAGTGGCCTCTGCAGACAATATCGCTGATCCACTTACTAAGCCTTTGCCAGGACCATTGTTTGACACACATCGCGAAGCAATGGGTCTACGTAGTATGACTAGTTGGCTATAGGGCAAGTGGGAGATTGTAAGAGTGGGTGCCCAGTGAGCCAACTGTGTGGCTATGGGCTTTGTTGACTCTTTGTATAAACAATCTTTTGTTTAATATTATTTACACTTTTATGGCAATGACTTTATATTACTTCATATTGTTATATTGTGATATACTATTGTTGTTTTGATAAAGACCTTGAATATACTATAGTGTATGTAAGATGTGGTAGAACATGGAGATGTCTATCATGAAATACATCTTATAGTCACTGTATATTCTAAAACCGTTCCTAGTCGATTGAGCCGTCCGATAATAAGGATAAGGATCGCTTGAGTTTGAGACTAGCATTTGCGATGCGGAGTACCACGTTTCATTGGTAGGGAACATGGAGATGTTCGAAGCATGCAAATGGATATTCATAGGATGAATAGTCGAACTACCCTATCCGGACTTTCCAAGTGGTTATCACTTATCGAGTGGATAAAGTCCGCGGTTTTGGTTGTACACCATTAGTCCTTACGACTTGAAACATCATGGAGACTCTATATGCTAGTACTGTGCTTTGACTCGTTTACCGACTCTGAGGGGGTCATCAGGTGTCGAGATTGGGTACAGTTACGACACATATAGGAGTCAATGCATTGTTGTCAAGGATTCACCACATACTTGCGAGTGTGGATATCCTATGCGATCTGAGGAGATATTAGTGTGACAAATCTCTGGCCAGAGTACTTGATGTGATTTAAGAAATGGTTTTTTAGTAGCACATGCGATGTCACTAATTTGATCTTCAAGATGTATTGCATAGTTATCGAATCTTGAGCGACTCTCGATATACCAATGGTTGTTGATTCGATCGGGATATATGGATGAAGGGACCGTACTGTACGCTAACCAAAATCTACTGGTTCTTGTAGGCACTATCAGTGATACCTAGGGAATCATGGGGCGATGTTGCTAGGCGCTTTACCATGATTCGTTGGGCAAGTCGGAAAGTGTTGTTCCGAGTCACAAGGAGTTGTGAGCCCACGGCTAGCTGTATCCCTGAACCATTGAGGGTCACACAGTGTAATGGAGTTTTAATCCCCGTTGAGATAGTTAAATTTAAAGAGTTAAATTTAATGAACTAAGGAGTTGGACTTCTTAAATAAGAGTAAGGGAGTAGGATTTCCTAAAATGACATAGGGATGGACATTTTTGGAAACCACTGAATTCGGATTCAGGAAAATTTATTTTGACTTTAAAACGTGCAGAAATGGTTTCTGTGCACATTGGTGAAATCGTTTCATCAATCGAAGTCACGATGAATTTTATATTAATTTCTGAACGAGCGGGCTTTGCTTGTCGGGCCCCAGCTTATGACTAATGGGCCCTAAGGTGTTAGTGGCCTGCATTATAAATAAGTTATTTCAGTACAGAAATTACACACAACAGGTCATTATTTTTGAGAGCAATTTTCGAAAACCCTACCCTCTCTCTCAAAAACGATTTCGGCCGACCCCTCCCCTCTGCCCGAGAAAATTCCGGTCTGTGATTTTGAATCGCAGTAAGGAATAACGAATCAGATTCGTGTAATCTCTTCGCAGAAACTTCTGATAGATTTTCTAGTGCAATCTATCAGAGGGATTAAACCTCTGTTCGTGGACCTGATTGAAGGCGTTCATCGGTTCCAGGGAGAGACAACAAGAGCAGAATTGTTCTGTTGGTGTCCATTAATCTCGTTGCGAGATTTGAGGTAAAATTTATTTAATAGTTATTTAAATTTACACACACGTAATTCAATCGATGTATGGTTGATACCCACACCATGGAATCGTTCCATAAAAAAATTTTTAAACTTCCGCTGCACCGGGTATCAATCGTAATTGGTCTGGGAACTCGCCAGTTTTACAACACTAGGCCACCGATAAATCCCCCTGCCGAAGACTCATAAACTCCTTCTTCAATTGAGCCCTCACATCCGCACTAAAATAATTCTCAAAGAAGAGTTTCTTGAAATCACTCAAAGTCAAGGTGGTCGGAACCACTGTCTTCTCTACTCCCTCCCACTAGAGGGCAACGTCATCCTTTAGAAGTAAAGTGGCAAAGGCAAAACAAACTCGATCTGCATCTCCCAACTCCATATAGCGAAAGATCACCTATAGGGAACATATCCATCCCTCAGCCATGAACGGATCAGTAGTGCCAGCAAAGTCCTTCGGATCCATCTTCCGAAACTGCTAATAGATTTTCTGTAGCGACCCTACCCGGATCCACTACCTAATCAGAGTTAAGAGGATAATAAAGCATGCATTAAATAAATCGCTGCGGAAGACTTAAATAAAATCAGACCGGCAGAATACAACTGGTTAAACAAATTCTATTATACAACCCAATCAAATAAATAAGCCTAAAAGGAAAAAACCTACAACTAATCCTGCTGTCTTCACTGGTCACTGGCCACTCCAAGCTCCTGGTGCTCAATCCTGCACCTACACCTGCCCCGTCGAATGAGGTGTCCACATACACAGAAAAGACTGGACGTGAGCTCTAAGCTCAATACGAAAGCACAGATAAAACATACAAATATGTGCATGCAAATGACAGGGTATCCATATCTGGGATAACTGTATACAACTGCTCAGTAATGGCGCCTAGGACATGAGTGGTACAACCCGGGGAGCAAACCCTACGTACACTGCTCATTCCTAACGGACGTAGACCATGTCTTCCAGATGCCAGTGCCGGCTAACCCGTCGGTCGCGGGGCGCTCTACATCAACCGTCCGAACAGGGCTGAGCGGCCCTACATGGCTCATTTCAAAAGATGGACAGACACAATATGATATGCACATGCTGCATAATAATACGACATACAAATTCAACATATAAGCATGCAAAACCCGCTGGCTATCTCAGTCAGTACGTACGTACCTTTCTACAAGAAGTCCTGGCAGTCCCTCTCTAGGTTCCAAGCCTATCATCAACTCTACAATGCAATTAACCATGCATCATTAATTAAGCTCTAAAATCCTTAACTAAGCTATTGCATACTCCTAAATATTTTTAGGAAGCCAAAGCTATACATGCGTCCGTCGTTAGCCCTTTGCTATCGCTTGCCTCAAAACTAGGCCACAGCTCCGTTACGACGCCTGGATCGCTATGCCACTTCCGGAATCCCAAAAGGACGCCTAGATCTCCCTAGATCTGAGTTGGAAGGCTAAGGAATTGAGAGACAAAAAGGAGAGGTGCGAGTTGAAAATGAAATTTCGGACCCCTATTTATAGGCGAAGTTCGGGCCGTCCGAACTCGACATCGGATCCTCCGAACTGGTTCAGATCCTTTGTTCCTGACTTCAGAGTCTCCGTTCCTGTTCGGAGCCTCCGATCCTGACTTCGGATCCCCCGAAGTCCCATCAGTGATGTCACCAATGACGCATTATCTTCGGAGCCTCCGATCCGAGTTCGGATCCTCCTAACCCGGTTCGGAGCCTCCGAACCATCCGAACCCTCGGAACCTTCCCGACCATTTTTGAGTGTCCTGAATCCATTTCTGGACTCCGTTCACCCATTTGAAATTTCCTTAATCATGTTTTACTTAATCTAAACATGAACATACGATTAATTACACATTATTCGCTAATTTTGGATACGGGTCACTACATTCTCCGCCTCCCCCCCCCCCCCCTTCTTAAAAGATTTCGTCCTCGAAATCTAGGGTAGAACCTCGAGAACATACTAATTAAAGACCCTTGCTCGAGTGTCTGGTCGAAATAGCTTCCGACGCACTCAGACTCTTGTCGAATTCCCTTTAAGCTCCATTAATGCTGAACAACATTAACATTCTCCCAGCTGAAGATTACTACGCTACTGGTCGACAGTCGAACTCCTCTGGCACTAGCGTATCAAAACACTGATACATCTTTCATTCTGACCACGATCTCCCTGATCACGAAGGATACAAATACCCGCTTGATCGAGATCATCGTCCCAAGGGAAATCTTAGACTGACGAATACCAAGTCATAACCTGACTGGTTTACAGCATCCGTCAAATCACTAATTGAATCTAACCATCTAATGGTTCCAAAAGTTCTCGGTGCTTAACACCTCTAGTTAGGAAACACCATTCCCAACACTGTGCTGTCACAACAAATTCCGAATTTCTCCCTGTGAGAATCTAGTTGACAAAAAGCTATACACCAACGTAACTGCTTAACACGATTCCCTAGACTGGTCATCCTTCCCATGCTCCATCAAAGCAAACGAGCTTTCCAAGCAATACTGGGAATTCAGTCCACCATGTCTAGTACAAATCACAGTTCACGTTTTTTAGTATAACTCAGCACTGTGCCCTGATGAAAACTATCATCGCTCGCCAATAATGACACTAAGTCATCTCCTAGCCATTGGCCTGCGAAGCCACGCGTACTCCAATGGAAATCATTACTCCTCTGCTGATCTACATCATCTCGACCATAGGTTATTCACCTCATGGATTTCCAATCGATGGACATCCTCCTGATAGTTATACATACTCGCAATCACTGTACGCTCATCAAGACTAAGGCAAGCTTCCACCAATATGCCCGACTGGGACATTCCACAGTGCACAGACATATGGAAACGCTTCTTATTCTGTCTTGAAACTCGACAATCATTGCACCTGGTATAACTCACCTCGGAGTCTCTGATGACACCATCATCACTAGCTACTTATCAAGCACCCGACCATTGTCCATTGCTAAAACGCAATATCCTTGACAAACAGTCTGCACTGATGGTGAAATTCTTCGATTCCAAAGGCAACCTGGTTTACTACTAAGTCGATCATCGACTACCTCATTCACCTCAAAGATATCGCACATCACTCGCTGAAAGATTAGTGACACAACCTGCTAGACCTCGTAAACTAGATCCTAGCTAATGTCACATCTCACGATCAGACAACTGATGTCCCCTTGCTAATGTCCATTAGCTTTTTCAACACTCGTCAATACAAGAACACTTCGTCAAAATGTTCTGTTGACATCCTCAATATCTTGTCATTGGACAACTCTCACATGAAGCAGAAATCCTGATCTCATCCATTACTCAACCCGAGTACGCAATTGCTATCACTAAGAAATTTTTGGAATCAATACCAGTTTCCTTCATAACAAGAATGTATAATCCTAGTAAACCACCAACTCACTTGCTTGTTTCCACTGCCAAGTTATCACCTAACTTGACCATACATGTAACGACCCAAAACTCGAGAGGGATTTTTTTATATATATAAAAATTTAAACACCACATATATGCCCATACATATATGCATCTTTACTAAAAATAATCTTTATTCCTTGTGAAATAATATATAACAAATTGATTGAAATCTAGCAAATTTTAAAACGCCTAAATAATTTAAAAGAAATGACAGCGCGCGAAATACGGTATCGCAAAATGCAAAAATACATAGTTTAAGAAATTACCCAAACATAGTCGAATCATAACATGAGTAGTAAAGTGGCAAACATGCAATGTAAATAGTTTAATACAATCCTCAGTCAAATCTCAGAAAATTGCGGAAATAAATACTGCAATGGTCACGGGCAAGCCAGCTAGACGTAGATGCTCAGAGGTCCCCGCCACCAGTCGGGACCACATCATCAGCTACTGAATCAATCTCACCTGCATATTTTAGATCTAGTGAGACTAAAGGCCCAACATTCTCTACAATATACATAACGAGTACTACTAAATAAAACCACATTAAAGCATACATCATATATGAAAATATCCTGAGGGTTCTAATGCATGCATAATCATAAAATCGAATGCATCATACTAAAACGTAAACATAATCATAACATAACTAAATACATAGCATAAATTATGGCATGCAATATATCATAAAATCTTTACTGAGTGGGTCCTATCAGTGAAATGTGACTCTAAACATAAGCGATTGATCAATCTATAAACAGCGTACGTGGCGGCGAGTTTCACCAAACCTTACCACGGGGATTCCCTACGCCTCTTATGCCACCTCGCCCAACATTAACACGGGGATCCGTAGGCTCCTGAACATAATTGCCACAATTCACGTCAACTTCCCAAAAATTATTTTCTTCACGTGCCAAATACTTAACATTAAAATATATGCATGAATCATTAATAAAAAAATATCAGTTTTTCTTAAAAATTTTGCCCGTAAATATATATTTAATTCTTTTTTTATAAAAAATAATATTCATATCAAAATATTACATATACGTCTATTAAATATATATTTACGGACTATTCAGTTTGTCATGGCTGGTTCGAGTTGCTGCTGCTTAACCTAAGACATGAAACTAGATCTGGCCCATTAACCCTTACCAAGGCTCAAACACTTAAATTAGCCCCATTATTCATAAATTAACCCAATTAGATCAAAGTTGGCCCAATTAACTCTAATCTACTCGAGCCCAAGAAACTTGGTCCAATACTAACTTAAGCCTTAACCCAATAAATTTAATTCAAGCCCAAAATATTCACTATTTAAGCCCAATAAATTAAATTCTTAGGCCCAGCACCAACCCAAATAACACAAGCCCAAATAAGTAACCCATACCAAACTCATGGCCCATGAATTAATTGACCCAGACCCAGACCCACTTAAGCTATGACCCGATCCACTAACTCAAACCCGGCCCGACTCGGACCAGCCCACCTGGGCCGAGCCCAAGTCACAACCCCGCCCCACTCCCTTCTCCTCGGCTTCTCCAAACTCTCGACTCCTTCCCTTGTATCGTTCCCCCTGCTCCGACCACCATGGCCGGAGCCCGGCCGGCAGGGCCATCCCAGGGTCCTGCCGAACCATCCTGACCCAGCCCCTGGCTCGGCCAAGGCCCACAACAGCCGAGCAAGAAATCTGCACACACACACGCATATCCCTTCAACCAACAACCATCGGCCAGCCTACACCCTCACCACTTCCAGCCCTCTACCCATCATCCAACTGACTAGAACCCTAAGATCTCCATCTAACCACCGAGCTAAGGCAGCAGCAGCTCATAAGCCCGCCGAGAACAACCAGAGAAATCGGTCCATTCATAAAATGAAAACAAAACAAAACAAAACAAAACGTTGCAATAACCTTAAAATTATGCCCGAGACCACACACAAATGCAAACACAATTCATTTATCAACCAAAATAAGCGTAATAGCGATTCGAATGGTGAGGGGAAGAAATTTGAACATGCCTTAAATACAAAGATAAGGAATGGAAACAAAGGCGGCGACGAGGCGATCGGTATTCCGTAAAAATCTTGAAATTTGGCAAAGATTTCGAGTGAGGTGTGTGCTGGTGAGAGAGACGGCCAAGGGTTCCCGTTTCACAAAAGAAATCGATGAAGAAGACGATGTCTGAATAGGGCCTCTATCGGCTATTAAAAAAAAACAAAACATGGATCTTGGGCGCAATCTTTGGGCTAAAAAAAAAGAATACAATCCTTAGCCCACAACAAATATTTTGGACAATTTAAATGCTAATTTTCGAAATAATAAGGCCCAAAAATTTAAGGTGCCCTTAAAGCCCTAAAAATGGCATTTTTAGATTGAAAATGGGCTTCTAAAATATTTATATATATAATACCTAAATTTTTCGATGAAATAAACCTTAAAATAATTTTTTTAGACTCTTAAAATACTCGGGTTAAAATCCAAATTAAATTTTAAAACACATAATCATGCCAATAAAAGTCATTTGAACCCTAAATTTATTTTATTATTATTATATTCTATTTAATATATAAAAATCCTTAATTATGCATACGGTTTAGCGAAAAAGAAAAAATCTAGGCGTTACAACTCTCCCCTCCTTAACAGAAATTTCGTCCTCGAAATTGAGATAAGTACCGAACAACTCCGGATAAAGAGTGTCTCGTCTTACAATTAGCCACCTCCTCGAGATAATTCAGCCACTGAATTTTGCCTTTAGAGATAGATCGCGTCCTAAACCTCCGCTCCTCTTGCGCCAAGATCTGCACCGGTCGCTCCTCGAACGACAAATCTGACGCCAACTGCAGAGGCTCGAAATCTGACACATGCGATGGATTGGAGATATACTTCCGCAGTTTCGAGACATGGAATACATCGTGAACTGCTGCAAGGCTAGACGGTAGCGCTACATGATAAGCCAAAGTGTCAATCCTCTACAAAATCTCAAATGGACCGATAAACCTCGGACTGAGCGTGCCTCTCTAACGAAATGCTTCACGCCCTTCATGGGCTCGACTCTCACAAATACATGGTTCTCAAAGCTGCAAATAGAATCTTCTATTTCTCTTTCCTAACCATTCGGATCAAGGCATAACTATTTGAATCGACTGCGAATCTGCTTCAAAATCTAACCCAGAATACCATAATTCATCCTCGATATCTTCAGACTCACAATCCTATCCAGTGACCACCAAACACTAAAATCTAAGGGTGTTATTAATTGCTATCGGTTACAAGCCAAAATAATGTCAAGAAAACGCTCAATAAAACACAGCTCAATCAATAACTTGCTGGGTCATAATCAAATCGAAATCAAAGGGATATGGTTCAGAAAAATATCAAAATACAATATTCTTGAAGACATTTTCTTTAAACAAATACAACTTTCTTGCAATTAAATACAAGGGATGAGATGAGTAGATCAAACTCAAGGCTCCATGAACAAAAGATGAGAGCCAATCAATCAATATCTATTCAGGTGATCGATCACCCGTCAACGAGTTTGATGTCATACCCATCATCAAGACAAGTCAAAGTCAGGGATGTCAGCGTGATCTCACACACGAATAAATCCACACGCATTCATCGAAAAGAAAAAGAAATATAATCTCATGGCATAATCCGATGTCAACGAACTAAAATAGAGATCACAATGAAATAGAATAAAAATACTCACCTGAGTCAATATCCATGTCCAGATTTAGAATTCAAGTTTTCAAGAATGTGAATTTTTGAAATTCATAATCGAAATATCAATCGATTTCAGATTGACTGAACCTTTAATGACCAGTGTCATGCGAATCAAGGAATGCATGAACCACAAGAAGGATTCCAATATTTCTAGAAAGAATCGATAAAACAGCTCAAGTAACTGGTTTTCTGCTATCCTTCACAATAAAAACCAAGCTACAAGCGATGCTTAATTACTCAATTAGGACTATCGCCAAATTCCCAAATTTCATATCTGCAGCAAACTAACTCATCTCTATTAAGTACTCTTGTACCGAATAATTAGGCGCAACGATTCCTAAGGAAAGAAAATCTAACTTTCTCAATACTAATCAGTCAAATTTCTAAGATAAATCTCAAAACATTCTCTCCAACCCAAATAAGATCAAAACCCTACATCGGCAAAACCACTAAATTAGCTCGAACCACAGACCCCTCAAACGGCAACTCCCAACCAGTGATAACACTGGTAGAAAAAGAAACTTCACCAGAAGACACGGTAATATCGTACCCTTAACTAGACATCTCGGGTACAATACACACCCGCACAATGAAAGACTGAGAGATAAAAGAGTGTGTCGCTCCAGAATCTAACAACGCAAAAGTTGCAACCCCTCTAATACTAATTTCCCTGCACGCAGAAATGTTCTCAAACAGATATAGACTATACCACCAAGAATAACAATTCATCCCAATCACCAACAACATCCAACCTAAATATGCAAATCCACAAATTCAACAATTCCAAAAAAACTTAAGCACGCAGTTCTAAATCACAAGTACAAACAATAGAGTAACTACTCGTGCAAAGCATTAATTAAACAGCCCAAGAGTAGCGAATAATCATAAATGAGAGTTACCCGAGATAAGAGAAGTTTCGGATCAACCTCCTCAGCGTGCATCACAAATAGGCGTCCCGTCGTCTGCTTCTTTTGCGGACAGTTCCTCGAAATGTGGCCCGGCTCCTTACAGTAATAGCACCTGACCGAACCCACCATGCACTGACCAGAATGGGGCCTCTGACACTGTCTGCAAAAATTCAATCCTCCTGCATTAGGGGCGGCTGCCCCCTTCTGTCGCTGCTGTTGTCTGGGCTGACCCTGCGGCCTCTGCTGCTGCGGTCTCGGAGGATTTGGGCCCTCAGATGACCCAAGGTAAGACCTCTTCGCAGACTGCTGCGAAGACTGCTCTCGTGCTGACTGCTGGAACTGTCTCTTCCTCTGATAATCAACCTGCATCTCTCTCCTCCCTATCTCTGACCGATACGCCCTGTTCACCGCTGCCTTATACGTCACCACATCGGCCATAAAAACGTCATGCTTGATGTTGGTCCTCAAGCCGTCGGTGAAGTGTCGAAGCCTCTCTCTCTCATCCTCGGCTATCATGGGTACAAAGTGGCATCCACGCTCAAACTGCTTCACATACTCGGCCACAGAGCGGTCTCCCTGTCGAAGAGTCAGAAAATCGAGGACCAGCTGGCCTCGAACGTCCTCCATGAAGTAGTTCTCAAAGAACACGGTCCTGAAATCCCTCCAAGTCATCCCCGCCACATCCAGTCCAATCACGGCGCCCTCCCACCAAAGGGCTGTGTCATCTTTCAGCATATAGATGGCGCAACGAACCTGGTCAGCATCCTAAACCCCATGTAAGCAAAGATCGTCTCTAACGATCGGATCCAATCCTCAGCAGCTAACGGATTAGTGGTCCCTGCGAACTCCTTGGGATCCTTCTTGCGGAACCTCTCCGTGATGTCCTCCTCACGAGTCCTCCTAGGCTGATCGGCCTGATGCTCCAGCAATCTAGTGATGCCAGCTAGCATGTCCATGCTAGCCCTCTCAAACACTGTAAGTGGCGGAGCTGGTGGTGCTGGAGGCGGTGGTGGAGATGGTTCCTGCTGGTCTCCACCCTAGTCAGCACCTCTCTGGTCAGCATCCATGGGGTCACCCCGTCTCAAAACGCATCTCGGAGCCATACTGCAATTCCCAAAAACCTCACGTAACCGTATTGCATAACTAAGTATTTAATTTAAGAAAACCTCTTATAAATTAAATTTCAATGAACATTTAACTACTGAGTCTCATTCATAAGCATATACTTAAAACATTTAACCTTACAGACTGGCGATCCGACTTCTGAGCTCCACGTAGCAGGCTAGCTTACCGTCCAAGGACCATGCTTTGATACCAAGCTGTAACGACCCGAAACTCGAGAGGGATTTTTTTTTTATATAAAAATTTAAACACCACATATATGCCCATACATATATGCATCTTTACTAAAAATAATCTTTATTCCTTATGAAATAATATATAATAAATTGATTGAACTCTAGCAAATTTTAAAACGCCTAAATAATTTAAAAGAAATGACAGCGCACGAAATACGGTATCACAAAATGCAAAAATACATAATTTAAGAAATTACCCAAACATAGTCGAATCATAACATGAGTAGTAAAGTGGCAAACATGCACTGTAAATAGTTTAATACAATCCTTAGTCAAATCTCAGAAAATTGCGAAAATAAATACTGCAATGGTCATGGGCAAGCGAGCTAGACGTAGATGCTAAGAGGTTCCCGCCACCAGTCGGGACCACATCATCAGCTACTGAATCAATCTCACCTGCACCATTTAGATCTAGTGAGCCTAAAGGCCCAGCATGCTCTATAATATACATAATGAGTACTACTAAATAAAAACACATGCAAGCATACATCATATATGAAAATATCCTGAGGGTTCTAATGCATGCATGATCATAAAATCGAATGCATCATACTAAAACGTAAACATAATCAAAACATAACTAAATACATAGCATAAATTATGGCATGAAATATATCATAAATCTTTACTGAGTGGGTCCTATCAGTGAAATGTGACTATAAACATAAGCAATTGATCAATCTATAACCAGCGTATGCGGCGGCGAGGTTCACCCAATCTTAACACGGGGATTCCCTACGCCTCTTATGCCACTTCACTCAACCTTAACATGGGGATCCGTAGGCTCCTGAACATAATTGCCACAATTCACGTCAACTTCCCAAAAATTATTTTCTTCACATGCCAAATACTTAACATTAAAATATATGCATGAATCATGAATAAAAAAATATCAGTTTTCCTTAAAAATTTTGCCCGTAAATATATATTTAATTCTTTTTTTATAAAAAATAATATTCATATCAAAATATTACATGTACGTCTATTAAATATATATTTACGGACTATTCAGTTTGTCATGGCTGGTTCGAGTTGCTGCTGCTTAACCTAAGCCCTGAAACTAGATCTGGCCCATTAACCCTTACCAAGGCTCAAACACTTAAATAAGCCCCATTATTCATAAATTAACCCAATTAGATCAAGGTTGGCCCAATTAAATCTAATCTACTCGAGCCCAAGAAACTTGGTCCAATACTAACTTAAGCCTTAACCCAATAAATTTAATTCAAGCCCAAAATATTCACTATTTAAGCCCAATAAATTATATTCTTAGGCCCAACACCAACCCAAATAACACAAGCCCAAATAAGTAACCCATACCCAACTCATGGCCCATGAATTAATTGACCCAGACCCAGACCCAGACCCACTTAAGCTATGACCCGATCCACTAACTCAAACCCGGCCCGACTCGTACCAGCCCACCTGGGCCGAGCCCAAGTCACAACCCCGCCCCACTCCCTTCTCCTCGGCTTCCCCAAACTCCCGACTCCTTCCCTTGTATCGTTCCCCCTGCTCTGACCACCATGGCCGGAGCCCGCCCGGTAAGGCCATCCCAGGGTCCTGTCGGACCATCTTGACCCAGCCCCTGGCTCGGCCAAGGCCCACAACAGCCGAGCAAGAAATCTGCACACACACGCATATCCCTTCAACCAACAACCATCGGCCAGCCTACGCCCTCACCACTTCCAGCCCTCATAACCCTAAGATCTCCATGTAACCACCGAGCTAAGGCAGCAGCAGCTCATAAGCCCGCTGAGAACAACCAGAGAAATCGGTCCATTCATAAAATGAAAAAAAAAAAATAAAACAAAACGTTGCAATAACCTTAAAATTATGCCCGAGACCACACACGAATGCAAACACAATTCTTTTATCAACCAAAATAAGCGTAATAGCGATTCGAATGGTGAGGGGAAGAAATTTGAACATGCCTTAAATACAAAGATAAGGGTATGGAAACGAAGGCAGCGAAGAGGCGATCGGTATTCCATAAAAATCTTGAAATTTGGCAAAGATTTCGAGTGAGGTGTGTGCTAGTGAGAAAGACGGCCAAGGGTTCCCGTTTCACAAAAGAAATCGACGAAGAAGACGATGTCTGAATAGGGCCTCTATCGTATATTCAAAAAAAAACAAAACATGGATCTTGGGCCCAATCTTTGGGCTAAAAAAAAAAGAATACAATCCTTAGCCCACAAAAAATATTTTGGACAATTTAAATGCTAATTTTCGAAATAATAAGGCCCAAAAATTTAAGGTGCCCTTAAAGCCCTAAAAATGGCATTTTTAGATGGAAAATGGGCTTCTAAAATATTTATATATATAATACCTAAATTTTTCGATGAAATAAACCTTAAAATAATTGTTTTAGACTCTTAAAATACTCGGGTTAAAATCCAAATTAAATTTTTAAACACATAATCATGCCAATAAAAGTCATTTAAACCCTAAATTTATTTTATTATTATTATATACTATTTAAAATATAAAAATCCTTAATTATGCATACGATTGAGCGAAAAAGAAAAAAATCTAGGCGTTACAATACAAGTCCAATTGCAATCGTCCCCAATTACAGCAATCCCAAATTATTCATCTCCGGCAATCCTAGAGACTCTAAATCATCCAAATTTTCGAATGCTCAAAGACTGTACCAAGTACTCATCTCCTAAGCACTAATCAAAAAATACTACCCCAAGTATTTCTTAATTGTTACACCTCGATCATAGTTGATTGGCTCAACCAATCGAACTCGTTGATCTACTTAGGCTCACACTCATCAGATCAGACCACCACTGATCACCCATTCCACATGGCTAGATCAAACTTGGCTCCGCTGCCACAACGGACTATTTCCAAACACTTGGAATACCCAAATCGCTCTGGTTTCAACACACCCATACTTGATAACCAGAAAATAGCTATTAGTAGCCTATCGACACAATCTCATGTCTTACTACTGACAGCTACCTCGTATACTGAACTTAATCAACCTAACTCTGACAGAGTTAGCCAATGGTCACTAGTAGTCATTAGCACAATTCCTATGCCACCTTAGCACTACCAATCGTTGTATTGTTCACCCAAGGCGAACATCAAGATGAACTAAGCCCAAGATTCGCTCGCGATCTATCAACCTAGCCCATTTCCATCCCATGGAAAATCCTACGCTCAACCTCTGAAAACATCAGATGGTACTTAGCACCAACACTGGACTCACTATCCTTGCTTCGTTCATTCAGGATGAACATCACGATTCGTCAAGTTCAGAAATCATAACTAACGAATCTCCAATATTTTCACAATCTCCGGACACACTCCTGATTATATCCCTCTCTAAGATTGTGCAACAATTCAAGACTGAGGTAGCTTACCACGATAATCCACCTGGACAATCACAAAGGCTTCAGGGTATAGGCCATGCTTTCCTCACATCTCAAATAATCTTGTACAATATTTAACATCTGATATAATCCATCACAGATGAAGTCAATAATCATGGAGTAGTCCTCGTATTCCAGTTGAAGTCTTAAAACAACATCCCATCTAGATCTTGGATGATTCCTATCAAAGGAAAATTCTAACCATAACCCTGATGACAACCCCTAGCCATCGCTGGTAGAAATCCGTCTACCTACTAGATTCACACGTCTAACAGTAACCTAAAGGTTAAAACCAATCTGCTAAGAGTACACACTCGTCAAGGAAATCCCTCCAAGACTGGTTCCCACATGTTGTGAAATTTCCTCGCAAGTGTACGAGTGTCAAGTTTTAATATAGTGAATAATTCAGATATCGATCTCACAGGAAGTAAAATGAAAATATTTAGTACTTGTAATTAAAATAGTCTAAACTTTATCTAGAAAATCAAACTTTGAGGATTTTGCAATAAAAATAAAATAATTAAGAGATTTAAAAGCACGCACACAACTTTCAGATTAAAAATCAATCAGAGAAAAACGGTCTAGAGGTATAGATTTCACCTGGTTTCAACAACAATCAATCCTAAGTAATTAATCTTCATGAATTCCAATCAATTAATATCCAAGAACACTTACGTTTATTATTTCCCTCTCCCGAGCAACAGATAATGTTTATCAACTACAATTAAATTCCAATATCCCTATTAAGAATTTATCGCAGTGATCTATCACAAAACAATGTTCTTTTTAAAATCTCTGTTAAAATTATACACTCTCCCGAGCTGTATAAATAATTAACAGTGTATTTTCTAATGTCCTATTCAAAATCCCCTCTCCCGAGCAATGATTTCAAATAAATATAACAAATCAATTATTGATCAGATAATTGAAAAGACAATCAATTCTAGAAAAAACAATTAATCTAGAAGAAATTCAATTCAATAAAATCAAAAAATCATGAAAGCGTCTACACCAGGTTCCATCTGACCTCTAGACTATAAAAATTAGTTCATAATAAAATTCTGAAAACAATAAATAATAAATCCAAACATGTTCAGAATTAAATAAAAGATAAGAAACAAATCCGTTGTCGACACCGTGTCCGGACTATCAAACTCCGTCTTCGTTCTTCAGTTAAGCTCCAGATAAATCCTCAGCAAATCACACGATCAAACCGTCTGATATTCTAATATGTGTGTGTGGCGGCTCCTCCCTCCAATTGTCTGACAAAAATCCTTTTATATTGCTCAGCAAAAGCCCACAAAATCAAGCCCAAGAATTAATTACCCGATTTAATAAAATCTTCCCAATTCAGCAACGGAGCGGGCACTCAAGTAAGGGCGCGGGCGCGCCTTCAACTCGAAGTATCAATTCTCAGATTTCTAAACTTTGCGTGTTAGCTCTTGAAGAAGCGCTAAAGATAAGCGCTATCTTTGGCCCAATTGTGAAAAGCCCATTAACATCTGTACGTTGTTTCCTTTTCTTTTCTTCTTTCTTCTTTTCTTTTCCTTTCTCTTCTAAACTTCTTATTTTTCTCCTCAAAATTTCATAATTCACAAAATCTCGATAATTTCCTACAATCACAAAAACAACACAATACCCACATAAATCTGCTCGAAACAAATATTTAACAATTAAAATCATATATAAATTAAGTGTATAAAATACACTTATCAAATACCCCCAAACTTAGACTTTTGCTAGTCCCGAGCAAAACTATTAAATTCCAAAAACTCATTCTCTCAAAAACCAACAAGAATAGTCAAGAAATATTATGGAACAATGGTCTCATCAATGATTTCAAAAAAAAATATCAAATCCAATTCATATCCAACCTACTAACACTTGAAAGTTTTAGCTAATCACAAAATAATAACCGCATAAACTCACAATCTCCGCAACTTAAGTTCAAAACACCATCATCCGAATTCAATTCAAACATTCATAGATCATGAGGACTTTTCAAGGATAGCATAGGATCAAATATAGGATATAAATAAAAAAACACTCACAAATAGGTAAATGCAAAGAATAATAGTGTGTGTGTGTTTAGATTAAAATTCATAATCATTAAAAGCATCAATCAACAGTTCATAGGCTAAATTCTCGCAACTCTTCTCCACTAGTATATTGGGCAACTGAGACTCGGTCACTAGGACTTATTCAGCTTATAATGTAAGGCCTGACTCATGGCTACAAGCGAAAGATAAGAATTCAAAATAAAGAGTAATTTATAATTTTATGCTCAATTTAACTTCAACTCCTTTCATTCACAATTTCACACTTATTTCACTTCACTCAATTTTTCAACTTCTTCACAACTCTCTCACAAATTTTTTCTTTCTTTCACAACTTTTTCAACCACATTTTTCAACTCTTTTTTCTACTACCTTTTTTTTTCATCTTTTCAATTCATCCACCACACCAATCCTTTTTTCACAAATAAAGCAAGGAACATAAATATTTTAGCATTCAAATTACTCCCTTAAAGGTAGGAAATAGTGTATAGGCTATTCAGGTAGTCAATGTAGGACCTTGAAATAATGACGAATGGGGGTTTAATCACACGTTTACACGCATGCCATTCGATTTTCAATAAAGCTCAAACAAGGTACTAGGGATAAAATAGTAATAGGTAGCTTGAAAGGCTCAAACGAATTCAGAAAAATCGCCTAAGTCATCCCTAATCTCAGTATTGCCCGTATTTCGCCTCGAAGAGTGTTCGAACTAGTTCTAGACAAGTCTCAATCCACAATTAAATCATACAAATTCAATCAGTGCAGAAAAAGAATACTCATCAGAAGTTAAAGATGATTTTCACAACAAATTCAGAATTTTCGTACCTCAATGTACTCATATACGTGTAGCTCAAATAGGCAACTAAGGATAAATTCAATGAAAATTAGGCCCAAAAATTTCAAACAATGCCTCAATCATATCTATGTCTGTATGTCTCAAAAATCAGATTCAAGCATTAATCACAAAGTATATAGGAAATTGTTCATCTAATTGGTTCCATATTTTCAAAAATATTTGTCAGATAGGTGGACAATCATGGATTTCAGTTATCACACAAAAATATTTTTCATTGGCCATGCATCCATTTCTTTCTCAACTTCTTTTAAATTCAACTCAACTCAACCAAAAACAACTAAACTCAACAAAAAATTTTATCTATGAAATTCAAAACTCAACTTCCAACCAAACAATCAAACAACTAAATCAAACTAAATCAAACTAAATCAAACATTGATTATCCCCCCAAACTTAATGTAATCATTGTCCCTAATGATTAAAAACAATAAAAAAAAACAAGGGACTCATACCTTCGACACCGAGCATCAGGACTCGGCGTCATCATCATCATCATCTCCATGGAAAGAAGGTGCAGCAGCAGCAGTATCATCAGAAGACCACTGCGGAGGAGCTGGATAAGGCACAACAGTGGGCGGATAATTCTGGGCGAGAGCGGCAGTGAAGTCATGCATATATGTCATGTGTGCTTGCATCATCTTCCATTGCTTCTTCATCTGAGAAAGCACGGCCGTAGAATCATCACGAGTAGAATACTCAGTGGCCGGATGCGTCGGTAGTGACATAGGTCCTTCCAAATGGGAAGGTGCTGGCTCAAAGTGTGGTAGTGGCTCCGAGGGTTGCGGTGGTTCAGCTGCCTGTTCAGAAGTACTGGCTGCTTTCTTCTTCTTGTCCCGTCTCAATGCACCAGTAATTCTTATAGGACCTCGAATTGGAAGAATCTGCTCCGTATCATCCCACACAACACCAGCTAACCGGCAAAGTTGAGTAATCAAAGACGAGTGGGGTAAACTGATAGTCGAGGAACCCCTAACTGCAGCAATAATAGACTCCTGAATCACCCTCCCAGCATCAACAGATTTTCCAGTGACAATGCAGTACACAAGACCAGCTCTAACCTTAGTCACATCAGATGTATGCCCAGATGGCAAAATTCTGGCAGCCACAAACTCATGCCAATTATTCGCTTCTCGTCTCAGAAAGATGGATGGAAATGTAACAGCTTCATCCTTTGAATTTCTCTTCCATTCCGCCCCATCATGACACAAAGTCTGAATTATAATATTCTCTGGATATGACTCATTCTTAAACACCTCATACTCATCATCAGAAATGTCCAAATCCGGCATTTCATAGAGACGGTTAATTGTACTCTTATCAAAAGGCACCAATTTCCCTCGAACTCGAACTTTCAGATTCACGTCTTTGACCATCAAATTTGCATAAAACTCATGAATCAATGATATAACAGCATCTGGTGGACTCCTAACAAATGTCTCCCAACCTCTTCTCTTAGCTTCAATTAACGCCGGTGCACTATGCTCTCTCAAACTCATTCCTCTTTCTTTGTGCATCCCTCGCTCCATTACATCAAAACAATATTCCTCTGCTGTGCCATTCCAAAATCTGTGTCTATCATATGAAGCAGCAGAGGACGAAGAAATTGCTCCTTTCCCTTTGGTTTTCGGTGGCATTGTAACTCAAAAACTCAATAATTCAACTCAAATCAATTACAGATGGAATTCTCACAATCCCAACACTAAACTTCAACCGACTCCAGCAATGTGCAAACACAACTTTAACCCAAACAATTTAACAAACACTTGGCGTACATGAAGACAATAATATAGAAAGTTCACTGCCAAATGTTCTTCACCCCACAATTCAAACACCCAAACAGCTTCAACACACCAACTTATATCACGGCATAAATGTAATAGATAAAATTTTATCTTTGTACCATTCAAGAACGAAAACGTCCCAAACCCCGGTAGATTCCCATGTTCTGTGCGAGGCGTGGATGGAGCAAGATCACATTCTGAGAATCCCAGATTTACAATGGCCTTGTAATGAAGATCAAAATCCCAGAGATGATATTTTGTTGAGTGCAATATTTTCGATGATTGTGCCAAAATGTGAGATTTAGAGCGGGACTCAAAAGAGAGATCGTGACATTTGAAGTCTGGGAGGAGCAAATTAGGATTTTAAATCTCAGATGTTGCGCTTTAAATCTCAGATGTTGCGCGATAGCGCCTCGTGTAGCGCAGACAGATAGAGCGATAACGCTTAGATTAAGCGCGGTTGACGGGCGCGATAGCGCAAGATCTTGCGCTTAGAGGGAGCGCGTTAGCGCTTGTGTAGCGCGGTTCCGGAGAGCGATAGCGCTTAGATTGGAGCGCGTTAGCGCTTGTGTGGTAGAGGATGCGCGTTAGCGCTGTCTTAGGCGCAATTGAGAGGGCGCGATTGCGCTGGTGGATGAGCTATTGTGTATTAGTGCAACGAAGGAAAGGCGCGGGGGCTCGAATGGAGTGGCTCGGACGCGCCTTTAAGTCGCAAAAAAACTCCAATTTCTTCCAGGTAAGGCGTGGGCGCTCTCATAAATGGGGCGGGCGCGCCTCTTGCTCAAATTTGAGATTTCTGGAGCCTGCAAATTTTTGAAGATTAAGAAAAATTAGCTCAAAAATTTAAAATAAAAAACTTAAAACAATTAAATAACAAAAATTAAATAAACTGAAAATAAAAAAAAATAAAATAAAATAAAATAAAATGCTTGGGTTGCCTCCCAAGTAGCGCTTGGTTTAAAGTCGTCAGCCCGACTTTCACGGGATTAATTCTTCCCCTTCTCTTTCACTCGCCAAATAAATTCCACGAACCGCCTTTTAAATTTTGCTTTTTTCGTGGCCTTCTTTGGTGGTTTTGGCGCTCTCGCGTTCGATGAATCAACCGCAATGTCGGCTTTTGAACGACCCTCCAAATTCATAACCGGCTCTATCAAGCATAATTTTTTAATAGGGGTGTTAGATGACTTCATGAATATATTGAAAATTACACTCTCACCGTCCACACCCATTGACAATGCACCTCTCTTCACCTCTATCTTGGCATCGGCAGTGGCCAAGAAAGGTCTCCCCAATATCAGGGGCATGTTTGCATCCTCCTCCATATCTAACACAACAAAATCCGCTGGAAAAATAAATTTATCTACTTTTACCAAAACATCTTCAATGATTCCAAGCGGATATGTGATAGATCGATCAGCCAACTGCAACGCGATCATGGTGGGCTTCACCTCACCAAGTCCTAAGCTTCTGAAAACAGACAAGGGCATGAGATTAATGCTAGCTCCTAAATCGCAAAGTGCATTATTAAAATAAGAAGAGCCAATAGTGCAAGGAATAGTAAAACTCTCTGGATTCTTAAGCTTTTGTGGCATCTTCTTTTGGAGCACCGCACTGCACTCTTCCGTTAAATTCATTACCTCGTTCTCTAGCAGCCTCCTCTTCTTGGACATCACCTCCTTGATGAACTTCGCATAATTCGGCATTTGCTCCAAAGCTTCAGCAAAGGGAATTTTGATGTGAATCTTCTTAAAAATTTCCAAGAACTTGGAAAATTGCTCGTCCAATGCTTTCTTCTTGAACCTTTGCGGGTAGGGAAGTGGAGGCTTGTACATCGGTTTCGGCTCCAGTTCAGGCTCCTCTTTCTCCTCAACTTTTTCCTCAAGTTTCTTATCCGCAACAGTAGGAATTTGGACTCCAATGTATTTGGCACTCCGCACTTCGATGGCATTGCACTGCTCCTTGGGATTCACCTCAGTATTGCTAGGGAACTGGCCGTGATTGTTGTCCTTCAGTGCGTTCGCCAACTGCCCAATACTAGTCTCCATGGATTGCAACACTGCGCCCATGTTGGCCATGTGCGTCTCCAAGCTGTCAAGGCGAGACTCAGTCCTTGCCATCCGCTTACCTGATTCCTGCACAAAGGTACTAACCATATCCTCCAAAGACAACTTACCATCACCCTTATTAGTATTGTTAGTATATGAAAAATTTTCATTATTCCGCAAATTAGGGTGAAAAGTATTGGGAATAGGATTACCTCTATAGCCTCCATATCCTCGATAGCCATTTGGATTTATATAATTGACTTGCTCTATGGCCGGTGATCCTTCAAATCCAGTTGAATCTGCAACATTAATTTTATTCAGAGAAGCTACCTGTGTAGTCAGTGCAGATAACTGAGCAGTAATGGACGTGAGAGGATCCACTGCATACACTCCAGCTGGCTTCTTTACTCCTATACGCTCCGATGGCCATTGGAAACTATTGACCGTCATCTCCTCCAACATATCATAAGCCTGAACATGATCCTTTGCAAATATAGTACCTCCAGCAGCAGAATCGACATTCATCCTTGTAGGCGAATTCAGTCCATTGTAAAACCACTCGATCTGTTCCCAATCTGCAAAATTGTGGTTAGGACAACGTCTTAATAATTCTTTATACCTTTCTTATGCCTCATATAACTGTTCAGTGTCCATCTGCCGGAAGGTGCTGATCTCGATCTTCAGTTGGGTGGTTTTGGCAGGAGGAAAATATTTTGCAAGAAATTTTTCTGCCATCACCTCCCAAGTAGTGATGCTTCCAAGCGGCAGTGATTGCAACCAACTTCTGGCTTGATCCCTGAGAGAAAACGGAAACAAGCGTAAGCGTATAATATCCTCAGACACACCATTAATTTTTACCGTATCAGTAATTTCTAAGAAGGTCCTGAGATGCAGATGAGGATCAGCTGTGGCACTCCCATTAAATTGGTTCGATTGAACCATGTTTATCAATGCAGGCTTCAGCTCAAAATTGTTTGCATTGATAGTTCCTCGAGCGATTCCAGAATAGTGAGCCTGGATTGTCGGTCTGAAGTGATCTCTAATAGGCACTAGGGGAGCTTGGTTTGCTTCTTGTTCAGCCATTCTTTCAATTTCTTCTCTTCTAGCTCTTCTCAAAGCACGTGCAGTGCGCTCGATCTCCGGATCAAAAAGTAGAGAATTAGAACTTTGAGATCGTCGCATAGACTGCAATTAAAAATAAGAAGAAATTAATTAGCAACTTAAAATTAAAATAAAAAACTCTAAATTAAAATCTAGACTAATTGGTAACAAGACTAAAAAATAATCAAATTTACTCCCCGGCAACGGCGCCAAAAACTTGTTGTGAAATTTCCTCGCAAGTATACGAGTGTCAAGTTTTAATATAGTGAATAATTCAGATATCGATCCCACAGGAAGTAAAATGAAAATATTTAGTACTTGTAATTAAAATAGTCTAAACTTTATCTAGAAAATCAAACTTTGAGGATTTTGCAATAAAAATAAAATAATTAAGAGATTTAAAAGCACACACACAACTTTCAGATTAAAAATCAATCAGAGAAAAACGGTCTAGAGGTATAGATTTCACCTGGTTTCAACAACAATCAATCTTAAGTAATTAATCTTCATGAATTCCAATCAATTAATATCCAAGAACACTTACGTTTATTATTTCCCTCTCCCGAGCAACAAATAATGTTTATCAACTACAATTAAATTCCAATATCCCTATTAAGAATTTATCGCAGTGATCTATCACAAAACAATGTTCTTTTTAAAAGCTCTGTTAAAATCATACACTCTCCCGCGCTGTATAAATAATTAACAGTGTATTTTCTAATGTCCTATTCAAAATCCCCTCTCCCGAGCAATGATTTCAAATAAATATAACAAATCAATTATTGATCAGATAATTGAAAAGACAATCAATTCTAGAAAAAACAATTAATCTAGAAGAAATTCAATTCAATAAAATCAAAAATTCATGAAAGCGTCTACACCAGGTTCCATCTGACCTCTAGACTATAAAAATTAGTTCATAATAAAATTTTGAAAACAATAAATAATAAATCCAAACATGTTCAGAATTAAATAAAAGATAAGAAACAAATCCGTCGTCGACGCCGTGTCCGGACTATCAAACTCCGTCTTCATTCTTCAGTTAAGCTCCAGATAAATCCTCAGCAAATCACACGATCAAACCCTCTGATATTCTAATATGTGTGTGTGGCGGCTCCTCCCTCCAATTGTCTGACAAAAATCCTTTTATATTGCTCAGCAAAAGCCCACAAAATCAAGCCCAAGAATTAATTACCCGATTTAATAAAATCTTCCCAATTCAGCAACGGAGCGGGCGCTCAAGTAAGGGCGCGAGCGCGCCTTCAACTCAAAGTATCAATTCTCAGATTTCTAAACTTTGCGCGTTAGCTCTTGAAGAAGCGCTAAAGATAAGCGCTATCTTTGACCCAATTGTGAAAAGCCCATTAACATCTGTACGTTGTTTCCTTTTCTTTTCTTCTTTCTTCTTTTCTTTTCCTTTCTCTTCTAAACTTCTTATTTTTTTCCTCAAAATTTCATAATTCACAAAATCTCGATAATTTCCTACAATCACAAAAACAACACAATACCCACATAAATCTGCTCGAAACAAATATTTAACAATTAAAATCATATATAAATTAAGTGTATAAAATACACTTATCACCACAGCAGAAAACTCAACTTATATCTCTGGCATACCAGACGATATTGAACCATCGATACCAACCCTGATATCTAATCCAAGGTCATACCATGTTGTGACGGCTACCAAATCCCTAGACTGAGTAGCCTTCCCACCGCCATCTCCTGAAGCACAAAGGATCCTAGGTAACGCTGGCATAGGGTCGCGCCCCACCACGTCTAGTCATGGTTATAGTCCACAACTCTTGGCATATATTGGACCTGAAATCCTGATGAAAACCCATCATCACAAGTATAAACCTATCAAAGGTCAGACATCCTACTGTTCTAAGGAAACAACCTAGAACAAAGCCCAATGTTCTAAACCGAACAATACCCTTAATGCCTCTAGATGAGTACACTCATCGCTGGCACTACCTTAGCCTTCTGATTAACTAGGTCAATCCTAGGAAAACGCCTAGACTAACCACAAGTCAAACAGTCACAGTCGGGCCACTCAAATCCCATGAGATACAATAGTTGAACACCAATCAACTAAAACCAAGCCAACCTTCCGCAAAATCATGCAAACATCCACGAATTGCTGGATAAATAAAACATGTATCATTACTTCAAGCAATGTACAATTCTCTTTATTACAATCCCAATGTAATACACACAGTATTCAAAATACAATGAAATGTACAAACAAACTTGGAATGATACAACCAAAGTATGATGATTCATTACAACTGAAATACTGTTTACAACTACAACAATACAGTATTTAAATCATTGTACTAGTCTTTGTTTCTTGAGAATGAAGCTTCTAATATACACACGCATCGATACAAACATACTCCCGCTCAAACCTCTCGGTATCTCGTCCTGCCAAGACTTCCGGAGAAATAACTCGAGCTCGCTAACCAGCTATGCTATGCATCAGTGCCTGTCAATCGACCTCTTCTGCTCACGATCTACTGCCAGCTTTCTTCTTGTAACCAAATCATGATTTTGAACATGAAGTTTCCCGTGTGCCTACCAAAATCATCGATACAAGCATATCGGAAAAACCATGTTCTGCATGAGTTTAAAGACCTTACGCTCGAGACCTGTCATGCCTTAGGCACTCGAGGCATTCCCTGGTGAAGGTCTATCTGACAATCTCTCCAACTACGACTGGAGAATCTTCAAAGTAGTGTCATCATGGTACGAACTGTACAGATGCAAACATCAAGAAAGTCCCCACCAATCCTCTGCCACTGCCTCTGACATCCGGTACCCGATCCAAAGCTAGGATCCACATGAGTAGAAATCTCGAAAGCTTGGACACGATCCATCTCTCCTGTCCGCACTTGCTGTAATCCCATAAGCCAAATCTTTAGAAATCCTGCAGATGATGATCGTCTTAGGGCAACCTAATTGCCACATCATCACCTCTTCCAAGGTCTCATCAATACTATAAGGATAACCCAAAGTCTTAATACTATATCCCAAGTCTCTTGCATGCATTCTCTGATACCAATAAATGTAGTGACCCTACCCGGATCCACTACCTAATCAGAGTTAAGAGCATAATTAAGCATGCATTAAATAAATCGCTGCAGAAGACTTAAATAAAATCAAACCGGCAGAATACAATCGGTTAAACAAATTCGATTATACAACTCAATCGAATAAATAAGCCTAAAAGGCAAAAACCTACAGCTAATCCTGCTGTCTTAACTGGTCACTGGCCACTCCAAGCTCCTAGTGCTCAATCCTGCACTTACACCTGCCCCGTTGAATGGGGTTTCCAGATACACAGAAAAGACTGGACGTGAGCTCTAAGCTCAATACAAAAGCATGGGTAAAACATACAAATATGATGTATGCAAATGACAGGGTATCCATATCTGGGATAACTGTATACAACTTCTCAGTAATGGCGCCTAGGACATGAGTGGTACAATCTGGGGAGCAAACCCTGTGTACACTGCTCATTCCTAATGGTCATAGACCGTGTCTTCCAGATGCCAGTGCCGGCTAACCCGTCGGTCGCGGGGCGCTCGACATCAACCGTCCGAACAGGGCTGAGCGGCCCTACATGGCTCATCTGAAAAGATGGACAGACACAATATGATATGCACATGCTGCATAATAATATGACACACAAATGCAACATATAAGCATGCAAAACCCGCTGGCTATCTCAGTCAGTACTTATGTACCTTTCTACAGGCAGTTCTAGCAGTCCCTCTCTAGGTTCCAAGCCTATCATCAACTCTACAATGCAATTACCCATGCATCATTAATTAAGCTCTAAAAGCCTTAACTAAGCTATTGCATACTCTTAAATATTTTTAGGAAGCCAAAGCTATACCTGCGTCTGTCGTTAGCCCTTTGTTGTCGCTTGCCTCAAAACTAGGCCATAACTCCGCTACGACGCCTGGATCACTATGCCACTTCCGGAATCCCAAAAGGACGCCTGGATCTCCCTAGATCTGAGTTAGAAGGCTAAGGAATTGAGAGAGAAAAAGGAGAGGTGCGAGTTGAATATGAAATTTCGGACCCCTATTTATAGGCGAAGTTTGGACCATCCGAACTCGACTTCGGATCCTCCAAACTGGTTCGGATCCTCCGTTCCTGACTTCGGAGCCTTCGTTCCTGTTCGGAGCCTCTGATCCTGACTTCGGATCCCCCGAAGTCCCATCAGTGATGTCACCAATGACGCTTTATCTTCGGAGCCTCTGATCCGAGTTCGGATCCTCCGATCATAGGTTAGGATCCTCCGATCTAGTCCATCCGAACCCTCGAAACCTTCCCGGCCATTTTTGAGTGTCCTGAATCCATTTCTGGACTCCGTTCACCCATTTAAAAATTTTTTAATCATGTTTTACTTAATCTAAACATGAACATACGATTAATTACGCATTAATCGCTAATTTTGGATACGGGTCACTACATATTCCCTGGTCTAGCCCTAGGAGCAGCCTTTGCATGCTGCTCGAGGATATAAGCTAAACCGGCCAACACCTGTCCTCCTACATCCATCTGCGGAGGAGGTGGAGACGGCGGTTGAGGTGGAGGATGTGGAAGTGCATTAGGATCACGACGGGGAGACATCTGTACGTATGTTCAAAATCCAACACTAAGTTACATTCCCTAAGAAAGGTTTACTTTAAACTTATAGATGATCAAAGAATTTTAAAACTAATGCTACTAAATTTAAACAAGTAGAAATAATGAAAGCTTAAAACACACGGACTTTGAGGCGAGATCCCCTGAGTTTCGGCAATCAGCAGTAGGCACAACCCAAACCAAAACCATGCTCTGATACCAACTGAGACAACCCTAACCTATACCAATTATTTCTTAAATAAAAATGCAGATTTTTAAAAAATTTTGCCATGACCTATTCGCAACTCTTAAAATCCACCTGTCTCAAACACAGAAACCATGAAACCACAAGACACGAATTTGAAACGAGAAATAGGCACAAAACTAATGAAAGAAGTTCAATTACGGAAACAACAAAGTAAAATAGTTAATTAGTTTACATGCCAAAATAAAACAAGTTGCAGGGAAAGCACATTCTGCTAACTAACTCTAAAAATAAACGTAGTGTATCAAGTTCATTATTTCAAACACTCTAGTGCGAGAAAGTAAAAAGCGACGGTCGAGGGTCGGTGCTGCCAGTGCCATCAGCCAAAGGTATCCTGCCCCTCGGTGCTTATGAAATCCTCACATGCATCAAACAAAGGTAGTGAGTCTAAAGACCCAGAAATTATAAACAACGAAATAACGAGGATACATAATACATGCAAGATACTTTAAAATACTTATACTTAAAATACCTTGAGACTTTCACGAAAAAGTTTAAAGATAAAAGGAGGTGAGACTTGAAACTATAAAGGAAAATCGTATGCAAGGAACGCACGCCTGAAACTCCAACTCAGCTCATGTCTTTAAACATAACTTTAACATTAGCTTTAACTTCATTGTGAACTTAGATCCTTTATTGCGACAATCTTTTGTTTGATCGATCAATGGCCACAGTACTATGCTGACAAGGAAGCCAATATTTCTCCCGACCCTACATTGCTCCTCTATGGTAAGGAAACCAAGATTTCTCCCGGCCCCACCTTATACGTCTGGTTGGTAAGAAAACCAAGATTTCTCCCGGCCCCTCCTTACATGTCTGGGTGGTAAGGAAATCAAGATTTCTCTCGGCTCCTCCTTACACGTCTAGGTGGTAAGAAAACCAAGATTTCTCCCGGTCCTTCCTTACTCGTCTAACATCACAATCAACTTTTCTCATTAAAAACTTTTACTTTAACTAAACCTCAAACTTTTACTTTAATCAACATCAACACAAACTTTCACTTGAATCGAAAATGCAAAGGTATTTTCTCAACTTGTTTAAAACTTTACTCCAATCAAAATATGGGAGCAACACACTCGAATATACAACTTTAGAGGATGAAAACATGCTTTAAATCAAGGAAAAATGATGATTAAATGGTTGCCCCTAGACTAGACTAATCAACAAACACTCCCCTTTCCTCCTCAACCAAGACTCGCCACGAGCCCTTCGAACCTTCCTAAACCTCATCCAATACACCATTTGAACTCCATTTCATCTATCCTAGGCAGCACTTAACATCATTCAAACATATTTTTAGAAAATGAGCACAATCGTCACGAGTATAGGGCTGAAATTTTGAAATGCATCAAGCCACTTCAAGAATTGACAAATACACATAACATGGCTCATTTTAACTCCAAAACACATGCATAATTCGAAAAATAAAGCATAGGCCCTACTGATTTTGCACAAAATTTCGAAATATATACATAGCCCAACCAAGTCTCAACTCCAACTCAACACATAACTCATTTTAATATCAAAATCAAGAGGGATTCGAAAATTACACATGCGAACTTACTGAATTTTTAAGAAATTTCGAAACCCTAGCTTACACAACAAAGAAAAATCGATATGACAACAAGAATAAAGCATACAACATAGTAGCTTTGTTTGGTGGCCAAGGAAATGGCTTAAACTTGCCTTAAACTTTCAAGACACAAGAAAAGAGGTTGGAATGAAGCTGGAATTCGAAAAAATCAGTAGCTTTGGCTTCCTTGGGTCGAGCTCCGGCCGGTGAGAAGGTGGAATGGCGGCGGCAGCGGCGACATTCTGGTGGTGGAGAGGGGCACCCGCAGGCTTTGGAGGATAAGAGAGGGGAGGGTGGCGACTCCTAAGGGTTTGGGGGGATAGGGTTCCAATTTTTTTTTTTTTGTAATGTGTAGGGTTTGAAAGAAAAAATGGAGATTTAATTTAAGTGTGGGTGCAAAATGCTTAAAAGTGCTATTCTATCTGTAAAGTCCGAAAAATTCATAAATCCAGTCACGAGTATTAATATGATTTTAAATAAAATTTAATGATTTAATTTATTTATTTATGATTTAAAGGCTATTTCTAAATAAATGTATTTATGTGATTTTTTAATGATTTAAAAGATTGTGTTAAAAAAGTTTCTCATGCTATTTATTCTGCATGAGATTTTATAATTCGAAGTTGAGATTTTAAGTCTTAAAATTTATGTTTTAAATATTGTGTTAAATAATTTGATGTTATGTAATTCTGCAGCCTTTTATTTTTAGAGATGGACTTGACTTTTAATTTTAAAAGTTTATAGAAAGTTGTGAGTATTTATAGTTGTTGGGATTACTTTAAGCCCAAGAGTTTTACACCCAAACATAAACGTCAAACATTTTATTTCTTTTTCTCTCTTCTCACGTCACGCAGCCGCCTCCCTCTCCCTCTCCTCATTCAAGCTCGCCTCCCTCTGCGCAGCTGCTGTATTTTGATCATATCTTCCTTTTCTTGAGTCCAAACTTCAATCCGTTTGATGGGTTTTCTTCCATACATCCGTACCTTCAATTTGAGATATAAATCGCTATTTTTGGTGGATGTTTCAGCCTAGATTGAAGCTTTTTTGTAAGCTATTTCTGCACAGATTTTATTTTCCCTTTCTTCGTAGACTTTGTCTTCGGTTTTTGGTGTCTCCTCACCATGTAAAGGTGTCATTTTGAGCTTAGGAACAACTAAACAATTTCTTGGAGTTCATCTTCCTTCGGCTCCTTTTTAGCATGTTTGAATAAGGCTAGATCTCTGCAAGTCCAAATTGATTCCATTCTTTGAAGAACAAAGGCAAGTGCAAGTTTTTACTGTTTTAAAACTCATTCAAGAGTATAAATATTTTGATATGAAAATTCATGTTGATGTTTTTATTCTCATGATTTTAAGGGTTTAAAGAGCATGTTTGTGATAGTATGAAATCGTGAAGCATAAGTCGTTCTTGTCAAATTCTTGAGTTTGATTCAAGAGAAGTGTTGAGTTAGTTTCAAGATAAAGCTTTGAAATGTTTCATGTGCTGGATTGTTTCGGATTAGCGACACTCATTATAATTTTGAGGATTACGACTAGTGTACTAATCCAAATGATATAAGGTTAATTTTATTTGAAATCTACCTCATATATATACAACTTTTGTGTTTTAAGTTCCGTCCAAATCCGAATGGAAGTTTGGCCAAAATCACCCCGAATTCTGTTGGTTGTTTTGAAATATCTACACTGACCCATCTTGGGAGAATAAGCATAAAGTTTTACTAAAAACTCCAAATGGGGTGAAATTAAATGCATTGTAAAGGCAAGACAAAGATCTACAATGTTTATGTTTACCACTTTTCCAAATTCTGAGCGCAAGAAGTCAAAAAAGCAGTGTCAACGCGCTGCAACTGCAGGGAGTCCGCGAGGTCTTTGCGCAGGGCAGGCGCGCCCGCGCCCGCGCCTAAGCTTCGTATTTTAACATTTTTCAATGTTATTTTAGGGTCCTAAATTCATGGTTATGATCTTTTAAGGTCAAGAACGAAAAGACGACTTACGTGGACCGCTTACTTTATGTGATGCATGTACATGTCTAAGTTTCATTTATGAAACCTATGTTCAATATGAAAGTATGATTCTTATTATCTACGATATGCATGAAGTTATCGAGTAAAGATTTATGTTCATGAAATGAAAGTTAAGACGGAAATTACGATGTTTCAATGATGCTTCATAATGAATGAAATGATATGCTGAAATGATAAGTTATGATGAAATGAAAGATGATGAAGCATGAATGAATAATGTTATGTTGAAGCATGATGATATGATACGATACATGAAAAATATTTTGATTGTTTATGCGTTTTGTGGTGATTATATGGGGTATGCACTTTGGGATGAGCTCCAGAGCGGCTATCCAAACATGGCTCACAGGATAGTTACACGGGGTATGCACTTCGGGATGAGCTCTGGAGCGGCTATTCAAACATGGCTCACAGGATAGTTACATGGGGTATGCACTTCGGGATGAGCTCCGGAGCGGATATCCAAAGAATGAAAGTTACTGGCGTAATGCCATATTCTTGTTGTACAACAGGAAACTATGAATGACTTATTATGACGGTTACCACAATACACATATTTTATCACCCCAAAATTATAAGTTTTTATGTTATGTTCATTTTAAGATGTCATTTCAAGGCTCATGATTTTCATATGATTTTAATTGCATATATTTCATCAAGGAACGGAGTAGTAATGTTATGTAATAATGCATGAAGATTATTTTCAAGTTCTTTAAGTTAAGTATGAAGATGTCTATGTTTAAGTTCCTTGCATTTCATAGTGTTTTGAAGATCATTTTCAAGGTTTTTAAGTTTAAAGTATCATGATGTTTAAGTTTAAATTTTCAAGTTTAAGGTATCATTTTTATGTAAGTTCAAGTCATTTTTAAGTATAAGGTATTTTAAAGATATTATGTTATCATTATGCATTTTAATCTTGTTGAGTTTTTAGACTCACTATACTTGAATGGTACAATTGGATTAGCAGTTTTGAATTAAAGGCATTGGTAGATTGGCTGAAGAGTCCAAGAGGTGATAACGTTGCATGGCACGACAGTTCCGAAGCTCTGATGTTTTTAATGAAATGAGACTTTCCTATGTTTATTTTGATTATATTGTTAAATTATTATATGCACAGTCTTTTAAGATCCGAATTTTTAATATTTTCATTGTCAATATTTTAAATGTTGAGTTTTGAAGATTACAAATGATTAGTCTTTTAAATGTTCATTTCAGTTTGATATTGTAGTGAGGATTCCTCGATTATTTTCAAATGTATTTTATGTAAGTAGTTTGTTTATTTTAGCTCACTTTCCCTTATCCTTTTAAGATGTTAGTAGTAGGTTTTGACGTGTCGTATTTTAGTTCGTCTTGACTGTAGGGTTGAATCTTGTTTAAAATATTTTGTGCACGTTAGAGACATGAGTTTTATTGTTATCGATTTAGATTTTGAATTTCATTTTGAATGTTGATTGAGTTAGTGTGATGCATTCCCTGCACTTTAGTTTTGAAAATTTTTCTCACCCTTTTTCCGCATCTTAGTTCATGTTAATGTTTTAAAAATACGGGACGTCACACTATCAACTAGTAAAAGTGCTACTAGTTGTTTTACAACTTTAGCACTACTCACACTTAGCCCTTTAAAATCCCTATGTTTGAAAAATTAAAGAATTGAAGGAATTAATTAAATTTCGCTTGCCCGGGTTAAAAAATGCTAAATATGGAAATGTTATAAAATAAACTCAAGAATGCCATAAAGCGATTCTGATCATCCGAAATATCTTAAAAATCAAAATTTTATTTATTTTCCTCAATTCCTCACAAATCTCAAATCTTTCGGAAATTAAGAATTACCACCGAGATCCACCGTCACCTCATGCCAGAACCGGAAGCCATTGAATTAACCAAGAATCTTAAGATTAATTAGTTTAAATAATTAAGCAAAATAAATTTTTAAAAGAATTTAATGCAATTAAATTTCTAAAATTAAAATTATAAATATTTAAGCAAAAATAGGCATGTAGTCCTAATTATGGAATTTTAGACGCTACAGTTATGCCTAGAAGAATAGGAATCACCCAAATCAAGAGAAGAGAGGTAGAAAAGGTACTAAAATGCGCTCTCAGACCCTTTATTTATATGCCACGATCGGATGGTCCGATCTGCACCTTTGGATCGTCCGATCTCCCTTGATCGCCACGTGTAACCAATCTTTGACAAGTGTCCCTGCCAGCACTTCGGACGGTCCGATCCTGCTCTTCGGATCATCTGATCCCCACATGACGTCATCAAGTGGATGTCACTTGCAGAAGTAACCTGGACACTTGGCTGGAATGGGTTCGGATTGTTCGAACGCCCTGATCGGATCGACCGATCGCAACGTAGCTTCCGAACTACCCCAAGTTAGGACCATCCGATCTCGGGTTCGGATCATCCGATCTACCCGATGACTCGGACTTTAGAATTAATATATTAATCCCAATTAAGCTATCAATTTTACTAATTAACATTCCTTGATCATCTTTAGTCACTTAATCACATTAATTAGTATATGGGTTACTACACCCGCACTGTAATAACCTACTAATCAGAAGCTAAAGCATGCAATAATATTAATTAAAGCATATTCAGAATTTATCAGCGTAAAACACCAAAGTTATACAAAACCAAGCATAGAAAATCCAAAATTATTACAACCAAATCGAAACACATTCTCACTATCAAAATAACAAGTTCTGATACAATCCCTTGAACAAACAAAGCTCCCAACAACTGCAAAAATCTTGCAACTAAGTCCGCCCTAAGCCTCCTGCTCCGTCCAACAAAGACCTGTCCCATCGAATGGGGTGTCCAATAAACACAGAAATATGGACGTCAGCGATTACACTCAGCACGAGAGTATGAGTATACAAATATTATATGAGCATGAATGCAAGTGTACGGGGTACCAAGACTCAAGGTCAAGAAACTCTGAACAAATAAACTTGATGCCAAGGTACGAAGCACTCTGTACCGTCGCACCAGGAGGTGGCTCACACACCCTCTGTTGATATCGGTGACCTGATCACGAGTACACTGTTGGAACACGATCGTTCTCTGGATCGAAAAAGAAAGTGATACCCGGTGCAGCGGAAGTTTTAAATTTTTATATGGAACGATTCCATATAGGTATCAAATTCCTACGATTAAAATTGATAACATAAAATTTAAACAATATAAATTTTACCTTAAAATATCGAAGCGAGATTATGGACACCAACAGATTAATCTGCTCTTGTTGTATATCCCAGGAACTGATGAACGAACAATTCTTCAATCAGGTCCACGAACAGAAATTTAATCCCTCTGATAGACTGCACTAGAAAGTATATCAGAAGTTTTTACGATGAGATAGAACAGATATGATCTGTTAAATCAGTCTGTAAATTCAAAAATTCACAGACTGAATTTTCGAACACTGTGAGAGAGGGGGAGGGGGTCGGCCGAATTCCTTGAGAGAAAGCTCTCTAGGTTTTCGAAATTATGACCTGTGTTGTCTAATTTCTGCACTGCAATAACTTATTTATAATGTGGGCTGCTAACAGCTTAGGTTCCATTAGTCATAAGTTCAAGCCTGATAAGCAAAGCCTGCATGTTCAGAAATTAATATAAAATTCATCGTGACTCAGATTGATAAACCAATTTCACCAATATGCACATAAACCATTTCTGCATCTTTTAAAGTCAAGATAAATTTTCTGAATCCAAATTCAGTGATTTCCAAAAATGTCCATCACTATGTCATTTTAGGAAATCTTACTCCCTCTACTCTTAAATAAGAAGTCCCACTTCTTTATTCACTAAATTTAACTCTTTAAATTTAATTATCTCAACGGGGATTAAAAATCCATTACTTGTGTGACCCTCAATGGTTCAGGGATACAGCTAGCCATGGGCTCATAACTCCTTGTGACTCGGAACAACAATTTCCGACTTGCCCATCGAATCATGGTAAGAGCGCCTAGCAACATCGCCCCATGATTCCCTAGGTATCACTGATAGTGCCTGCAAGAACCAATAGATTTTGGTTAGCGTACAGTACGATCCCTTCATCCATATATCCCGATCGAATCAACAACCATTGGTAAATCGAGAGTCGTTCGAGATTCGATAACTATGCAATGCATCTTGAAGATCAAATAGTGACATCGCATGTGTTACTAGGAAACCAAGTAACCTAAAATACATCATGTACTCTGGCCAGAGATTCGTCACACTAATATCTCCTCAGATTGCATAGGATATCCACACTCGCAAGTGTGCGGTGAATCCTTGACAACAAAGAATCGACTCCTATATGTGTCGTAACTGTACCCAATCCCGACACCTGATGACCCTAATAGAGTCAGTAAACAAGTCAAAGCACAGTACTAGCATATAGAGTCTCAATGATGTTTCAAGTAATAAGGACTAATAGTGTACAACCAAAACCGCGGACTTTATCCACTCGATAAGTGATAACCACTTGGAAAGTCCGGATAGGGTAGTTCGATCATTCATCATATGAATATCCATTTGCATGCTTTGAACATCTCTATGTTCCATACCAATGAAACGTGGTACTCGGCATCGCAAATGCTAGTCTCAATCTCGAGCGATCCTTATCCTTATTAACGGACGACTCAATCGACTAGGAACTGTTTAGAATATACAGTGACTATAAGATGTGTTTCATGATAGCCATTCCCATGTGCTACCACATCTTACATACACTATAGTATATTCAAGGTCTTCATCTAAACATCTTATAGTATGTCACAACATAATAATATGATAAAAGATAAAGTAAATGTCATTATAAAAGTGGAAATTATATTAAACAAAAGATTGTTTATACATAGAGTCATAAAAGCCCTTAACCACAAGTTGGCTCACCGGGCACCCACTCTTTCAAACACGTGTCCAACCATCCACTAACACATTAGGTTAACCACCCCAATACAAGTTATCTCAAGGATAAATGCTCAATATGAATATGCAAGAATCATAATATCGTGACATAATATATGCAAATAAAATCATGTCATATAACAATGCAACACATAATACATGCAAACTCAGTCAGGATATCTCGAATAATACATTCGTATCTCAATACTATCAGGCAAGCTACACCAGCTCTAGTGTCCAAGCCTAAAATCACAAGATTACTATATCACTAAGCATTATCAAAATGTCTTAATTAAGCTAATAGATACTCCCAACTATTTATAGAAACTCGGATTATACTTTTGTCCGTCGTTAGCATGTTGTTGTAAATTGCCCCAGAACTTGGACACAACTCTGCTACGAGTTCAGAAACGCCTCACTAAGGCCCGTCCCTCGAAAAAGAAATGCTGGAAGCCCCTAATCTACTCAAGAAACGAGAGGAAAAGTTGTGAATTTTCAATTGAAAATGGCTCCCGGATGCCCTATTTATAGGAGAAGATTGTACGTTCCGAACTCCCGATCGGATGTTCCGATCTCTGCATTTGGCCACGATCAGAAGCTCCGATCTAGACTTTGGAAGATATCCGACTGCTCAAAAGAGTTATCAAGACTGTTTGAATATTTTCGACTGCTCTACAAAATTTTTGGACTGCTCTCAATCAATATTTATTCAAACTGCTACAAGGATATCATGGACCAGTTCAAGTCAAGAAACAGAAAAACAGTTAGAATGACAACCGTATTAAAAGTCTCAAAAATTCAATTGATCAAGACGGCTAAGATTTAATTCGAAGAAATTTCCTCTTAAATTAAGAATCCCCGACAAGTATTTATGAAGATATGCCAAAAACTAAAAGACGGTACATACAAACATTTATGAAGATAGGAAGAAAACTAAGAGACGTTTGAGACAAGCATTTATGAAGACATCCAGTCGAACGTTGATCAAACATGCATATATATAGAGGATCCTTACAAATAAAAAGAGATTTCAACACAACTTACAACCTATCAAAAGCATTCTCTGAGCACTTTGCAAGAAAATTCTCATCTGCGCACTTAGCCCACTGATACAAGACATATATCAAATCTTCTAAAGGATCCAAAAAGGGCGCATAAAGTAAACTCTCAACTACTCGCATCAGATTGTTGAAGAAGAGTTGCTCAAATGTTTGAATCTTAGGATTCATTCAAACTACTTATTACTTCATATGTTCTTTTTACTGTTAAGACATGTTGTCTTAATTTGTGGAGAACTAGAAGTTTTGATCTAGGCAAAGGATAAGTCCTACGATTGAAGTGAGCTGTATACAAAAGAGTGTATAAACCAAAGCCTTCTAATGAATTTCTTCCTTCGTGAAAGAAGGGGAGACGTAGAAGTTTTTTCTTCGAAATTCCAAATATCAGTCTTATTTATTTCAACTGCTCATATATATTATTGTTAATATTTACTTGAATATAAAGAAATCACAAAATCATTTGGACTGTTTATCCGCACTACTATTGTAGTCCAAACTGCTTTTGAGGTTAAAAGAAATAGTCTTGATAGCTAACCCTAGCAAGCTGTCCACGAAGAATTTGAAAATTCATTGAAATATTCTAAGTGTGTATTCATCCCCCCTCCTCTACACATACATTCGATCTTAATAGTGATAGATCAAGTATATTCAAGGTATAGGTTTCAAGCCTACAGTCAAGTAATTATCATATCACTAAACATGATTTAAAAGCCTTAACTAAGCTAACAAATATTCTTATATTTAAATAAGATTCTTGGATCATACCTTCATCATTCGTTTGTCCGTTGATGTTAATAACCTAGTTTCTACTCTCAACTTGATGCTATTCCAGAAGCTAGCACCTCACTTTTATCATTGGAACTCCTTATTTATAGACTGTTGTGTAGAGGAATCACTGTGAATTGTAACTTAAATATCTGCCTCGGATGATCTATTTTAAGGCGGAGTTCGGAAGCTCCGAACTAGGGTTCCGACGTTCGAACTCTGCATATTTGACACGTTTCCGATCGCTTGATTTTGGATGTTTCGATCAAGTCTTACGAAGTTCTGATCATGTTCGGAAGTTCCGATCTTGGTCTTGGGATGTTCCGAACATGCATACAAATACACGCGTAAAAACTCATTGCTTAGACATCGGGCCATGTAAAAGGACACTCTAATTGGGTACTTTGGATGGTCCGATCATCCATGTGGCATGCATCTGATCGTGCAACCAATGGCTGACTTGTCTAGGTATAGATCGAAAGTTCCAATCTGTGTTCGGACGTTCCGAACTGACCATTGGCATCCGAACATGAACCATGCCTCCGAACACGTTCGAACCTTCCAAACTGCCTTGCTTCCAAACTTAACAAGGGTCCAGTTCGGTGCTTCCGAACTAGGGTTCGGATCTTCCGAACTCTTTGGTGGTTTCGAAGGCCAGAATTCATATTTTAATCTCATTTAATACTTTGATTTGTTTAATTAGTAAATCTTAATCATGTTTATCACTTAATTAACTCAAAATAGGGTACGAGTTACTACACATAATCAAGAGGTAAGCTGTGATAATAGAGATGATAAAAAAATGATATCTTAAAGATAGTATCCTGAAAATGCATCTGAAAATATATGTTTATCATCTCCTGTAAAAAAAATATTGATTTTTTGGTATACCATACATCTTCTATTATTAAATTTACATCCTTGCTATTTATTTTGCATGTTGTTACACTACCAAATTTATGCACTGGGTCCATTTTTAAAGGGAGGAACCATTCAGTTTGAGTGGATATTAAAATTTTACTAATTTAATGCAGGAATCTCGATTTCAATAACGTGTAATTTTTTCTAAAATAAATTAATTGTGTCTTTCCGTTAATTTAATGTTTTAGACGAATTTGATGAAATTGGGTTAAAGAAAAATTATTTTTAAAGTAAAAGAGTACAAATGAATTAATTAAAAGAGGTCATTTTTCAAATTAAAGGGATTTTTGTATTAAACTCTTTAATATTTGTAATTTGTTTTAGAAACTTATCTCTCTTGTGAAATCTAAAATTTGTAACATTTAAGAGAGTCAAATATCGAATTCATTATTAAATATAAAAGAAGTAAATGCAAAAAACTCGTTTAACAAATCACTCCAATAAATAGAGTGGAGAATTTTTATGCGTTTGGACCAGACCTCTCCCACAAAAAGAATACTTTACACTAAAAGATTTAAGTAATTTATATATATAAATATAAACTAAAACGAAAAATAGAAGAGTGCCTAATATATATTAGTTTAATAAAGTTTCTTCTCTTGTATGGTGTTGACAAAATATTTTAGTTTTCTATAATAACATCATAAATATTTCGATAACATTATTATTTATATATAACGTACCCGAAATTCGACGAACTACCGTGCACCTGTTCCCTTACTGGCTCTCACCAACCGCACTTGGAAGAAGTTCAATTTCATTTGTTTACACCTACCATCACCACACTCTTGACAAGATTTAGTCTTTCTTCTTGGTTCTTTGAGACTGAATCTCCTCCCTTCAGATGGCTAAAGTGTTTAGTTTTGCTGAGGTTTCTGAGCACACCACCACCAAGGACTGCTGGCTCATCATTAATGGCAAGGTACTTGAAGTTGATTGATTTCTGCCAATGGTTCTGAATCTTTTTTAGACTTCTTGTGGATTGGTAGTACGTGGGCTCCTTCCTGTTTATTTGATGTCTGGATCTGCCAAGATTTGATTTTGATGGGTTCTTGAATTGGGTTTGGTCTCTTTGTTCATCAGTTTGAATGGATGTTTAGTTATTCCAGCTTTTTTTCGTTATCTGATTCTCAGAATTGTAAGGTAGGGGTATCCTGCGTGGAAGTGAATGTGGCCTTTTTTGCTCGGATCCTAATTCACTTTACTGTGGTGCTTCATCTGATCATTGAAGTTGCATTTTAGTTCAATGCATTTCGTGGTTCTGAAGAAATGTATAATATGAGGCTATTGTTACAGATAAATGAAATGCATAATCTTTTGTCAATTTGCAAATTGGCGTAACTAGCGATCTCCGCATTGTTTGGGTTAGTTCTTGATGGTTTGGTAAAAAATTTTGGGGAAATGTTTTGAGAAATGTATATGGCAGATGAAAAAGCATGTTTTGTAGTGCTTCTTGAAAAGATATGCCGGTAAATGCTAAATTTGAATGGTAAATTTTGTTTGTGATTAGTGGATGGTAAATACTCTTCGGTGGTGGTTGTAGAAAGACGATGAGCAAATTTTTCATTTTAGTTCCTCTTTTATTTGAGTTTTATCAATGGAGATTTTCTTCACAGTCAATTTGTGACTTCTAATATGGTATCAGAGAACTAGGAAGTTGCATCTCTGTTTTCTTCATCCATGTCGAACGAAATCAAGCCCAAGCGTCAAATTCTCAAACAGTGAATGATCCGAATGGTCGAGAGTCTGACAATTCAAGCATTTTGTTTTACTTATCTTTAGATTGACGACGACCTTGAATTGATGCTAGTCTCGTGCCTACTCACGGGTACTAACTACAAGTCTACAACACTTGAAATCGGGCAGTGTCGATGCATTAACAGCTAAAATATGCTTCCTTTTATTGGCGGCACATATACGTCCTAAATTGAGTATTTGTTGTATGGAGCTTGGATTCACTATAATAGCATATTGATTTGATGGATTTTGAAATCTATAAGCAGTGAGATAGAGTTAGTCCGATCACCGATGTGATTTGATGGATTTTGAAATCTATATATATATCCACAACATTTGATATTTGGATTGACCTTTGAGATCTGTTCTACAGCATACTATTTTCCATATCACGGCTTACAGTGTTCAAAATTCACGAATTCACCATTCTATTACAGCGAATCCAAGCTCCATGTACAAATCATCCAATTTAGGGCGTAAATACTTTTCATTCAAGGCGTCAACAAAAGGAATCTTTTTTAGTTCTTAATGTCATCCACACTGCCCGACTTTGTAGTTAGTACCTGTGAGTAGGTGCGAGACTAGCATCAATGCAAGGTAGTCACCTTTCTGAACGTAAAACAGACTGCTTGAATTCTGACTCAACTATTAGGATTATTAACCTCAAACAGAAGCTTGGGCTTGATTTCCCTTTGACATGGAGGAAGCAACAGAGGTGAAAATTTACGTTAATTCTAGTATATTGTATGTGATTTATTTTTGAGTAAAGAAAAAGAGTTTGAGGATGAAAACAAAATATTATCCTCAACTTGGAAGCTTCAACTTCTTAAAGGACTTCTGAGTTAGAAGATCAAATATTTTATGTAGTAGTGTTAGCTCTAGTGAAGTTGGATTTTTGTCACGAGTAACTTGAATAAGCATGTACCTCTTATTTTCTACAACTTTATTCTATTCTTTATCCTGTCAATGCATTTCAACTTCCTCATTATTGAAGTAGTTTGAAATCCCCACTTACAAATCCATTTATCAGTCCATACATGTCCATGTAATGCAACTTCACTATAGCTCTATCTTAAGTATTATCTTTTGATGAAAATCGTCACCACTAACAGTTTTATTGCTCATGGTAGCCTTCTCAGTTTTTGACTCCTTTGTCTCTACATTTTCCGTTATAATCATGTCAATCGATGGTGCTTCAAGATTTTAGTTGTCTTTGACTGCTAAGGAGTGTTCATCTTGGCCATATTGGCACCTGCTTTTATAATTGATTTGACCTTCAGGTTGTGATTTATTTGAATTGCGGTAAGCTGCTTGTAAACTGTTTATTTTCTGTCCGCACATTATCTCATCAACAATCACCTCCTAGTCTCGTTGATGTTTTCCCAAGAGGGAGAGAATAATGATGTTCGAACTCACTGCATGGAGAATAATCTCCAATGAATCAAGCAGTATTAAGAAATTAAATATCATGCTTTGCTACCATTATGCTTTTTTTTAAAAAAAGAAAAATAAACTTCAAAGCATTTTTTATGTTAGGATTTGGCTTATCGGAATTCTGTTGCCTTTTGAGCATTCAATCTTTGTATGGCCGCTTCTAAACATGTAGTAATAAACTTAAAGTATTTCCAGAGTGGTTAACTGTTTCTTTCGAACAAGTTTTAGTGCCCAAACACACTGTATGATGGGACCATGATCAACAGCTACAGTCCAATTTTCGCCTTTATTAATAGTCCAGAGGCTCTTGGTTCCAACGTAAAAGAGAACTACCCCTATCTCCTCATGCTCCAGATTTTTACATGTAATATTGTTGTTTCTCAACTTGAAATACATTTGAATAGGCTTATGATGTGACTAATTTCTTGGAAGAGCATCCTGGTGGTGACGAAGTTCTGTTGTCTGCAACAGGTAACACCATTCTCCAATATCCACTGCACAAGTACATGAGAGTACATCATATAAATATGTATATTTTTTCTTGATCATTTTGAGGTTTGTGTGTTTGGTTTTTAAAATTTTAGGAAAGGATGCAACTGATGATTTTGAAGATGTTGGCCACAGTATCACTGCGAAGGAGATGATGGAGGGATTCTACGTAGGAGATGTTGATTCTTCAACCATTCCCACCAAGGTCACCTACACTCCTCCAAAGCAACCTCACTATAACCAGGACAAAACATCAGAGTTCATAGTCAAGCTGCTTCAGTTCTTAGTTCCCCTTCTAATCTTAGGTTTTGCAGTCGGCATTCGCTTCTACACCAAATCATCGGCTTAAAAAAAACTTGTTTTTTTGTTGGCAATAAGTTTCTTGGGGTCGAAAGCTTTCTATCAATTGCAGGACATCAGTGGATGGTGTTTCAACTTTTGTGATGTTTGGGAATGCATTTGTAGTATGATAATGTTTCTCTTGAGGAAGCATTTTAATGTTTTGATTCCTTATTGTCTTCATCAGATTCTGAAGTACTTAATGATTCATGGTTTTGTCAGTTCGTTGGTTTGTTATTGTTAATAGTGATCCTTCTGAGCTTACTACTTTCAACAAATTAAACACGTAATTCTCTTTTTCTAATGTCACAATTGCTAATATTCATGGTCAAGCTTTTAGTATTGTGATAGATTTCATCTATTAATTCTTTAAACACGTAGTTTTAACTCTAAATTTCCAAATTATATATTTTTATTTATAAATTAATCTATACATATTATAAAAGGTTAAACCATGAGTAAAATTAAACAATGTAAATTGTCAACTACGTCAACGATTTGTATGTATTTTAAAAAGTTGGCGAGGATATTCTGTGAAGAAATTATTATTGATAGATCAAAACTGAAAAAGTTGGTGAAAGGAATAAATGGTTACACACAAAATAAAATTCAGGTGTTGTCACTAGATGTTTGCAACATTTGACATAACATGCAGCGAAAATATTAAAAGCATTAATAGAATATCAATACTTAAAAAAAACTCAAGAATAATTAAACACAAGTCCAAAAGACTCGTGCAGCACCTCAGGGCAAAACTTTCACTAGAAAGATAATAAAGAGTTTTACAAAAACCCTAAAACTAGTGAATTATTGTCAAAATAAATTTTCTCAAAAAACAAATGAGAAAATAAATACTAAAGCAACTCCTAAACGTCTACGTAAAGTAGAACAAGAAAACTCAATAATCGGAGTTGATCATTGACGCCAAACACACTCGAAAGCAACACAAGCTTTCGATTTAATCGTCAAGTGCTCTCCAATCCTCCAAGGCGATCAAGTAAATAAGTACCTACAAAATTTGAAAATCCGAGCTTTAGAAATCTTCAAAATATACGCTCGAACTCTCTATCTTGATTCTCTCTCTATTCGACCTCTTTTCTATGCAAGCCTCCATGCTTTTTATAGAATTCTTCATAATATTGTTTCCAAGTAGGTGTGTAGTCTTATCTCCATAATTAGCTTATATATATAGTTTCCTTCATTCAAAATTGAATGTGCAAAGATAAGAAAAAAGTGATTAAGTTATGAGAAATAAAATATATTATCATAACTATACAATATATTATATCTTATCAAATAAGGAAACAAATCAATAGAAACTTCAAGTCAAAAAAGACAAAAGACTTAAATAAATCTTTTAAAAACTTGAAAGATATTTTTGGAAATAAAATTTCCTTCAATCTCCTCCTTTTTGTCTTTATGGACAAAACACAATAAAAAAAAGTATAGTTCAATGAATCAACTTTCCCTGAATCAAATCTCTCCATAAATATAAGAAACGATTCTCCCCCTTAGTCTAAGCAGAGGTGTTGTGTGAGATGTTGGCAACATCGTGTCACAACACTTAAGACCAACAGTATCAGAGAAGAGAAAACAAATATTTAAGAACACATCAGAGAGAAACAAGCTTTGATTATAAACAGAGCAAAAACAAACAAACCAGCAAAAACTAAAAAACAAAGAAATAGATAGGCATAGTAAAAAAAACTAAAATTGATTGCTCGAAGAGCCTTCTTCATTATCAGCTCTTTCATTATCAGCTTCTTATTCTTCTCCAACAACTTCTTCTTCTCCCTTTTTTTGTTCAGAAAAGGTACCAACGCTAAGTAGACTTTGATAGTAGCTCGCAAAGCCTCAGATTAGGCAATGTCCGCCTTGGCTTGATTGAACTTCTGTTCAGCATGCAACAAATGGGCTTGAAGAAAAGATGTGTCCAGTGGCTGTGATGAAGACGTGGTACAACACTGCAGTGTCAGGGGCAGTGTTGGCAACATCTGCCACAACATTTGCAGCAACATCTGTTTCATACCAAGGGAGATCCACTTTTTTGTTTCCTCGAAGCAGTGCAGGTTCAATCTTCAGGACTTCTCCCGCATTTGTCAGACTCTCATCATGATATTTTTCAATGCCTTGACTTACCATCATGGAATAAATCAGAGAGGGATAGAGTAGCTTGAAGGTAGCTTGGACGCACTCAGCAAAGGTCATGACTGTGTCAAACACAAGTCGCCCAAAATTGAAAGCTGAGCCAGTCCCTATGGCAAACAGTACTGGTTCCTGATGTTTGGTGACGCTAGTTGAGTTGCTTGAGGGTGTAGTAACCCGTATCCATAATTAACGATTAATGAGTAATTAATCATTGGATCATGTTGAGATTAAGTAAAACATAATTAAGGAAATTCCGAATGGATTAACGTAGTCCGAAAATGAATCCAAAACACTCAAAATTGTGGAAAAGATTCGGGAGGATCGGACGATCCGATCTAGGATCGGACCATCCGAAGTGGCTGTGTTCGGGAGCTAGTTCGGAGGATGCGAGCCGTTCAGACGCTCCGAAGTCAGGTTCGGACAATCCGAACATGATCAAAGACACGTGTCTTCATATCATCGGAGGGCTGACGTCACGGGTGACGTAATATTTAGTTCGGACGATCCGAAGAGCCAATTCGGACCATCCAAACAGTGTTTAGGACAGGTGTATGGTTGCATTGGCTGGACGCGTGGCAGAGATCGAACGATCCGATGAGGCGATCGGACAATCCAAAGCAGATCGAATGCTCCGAAGGCGTGATCAAACGGTCTGAACGTGTTCTATAAATATGAGGTCCGAGCTCCTCATTCGTGCAAATTCCAAATTCTTCTCCTTTGCCCGCGTGGCTCTATTTTAGGGCTATGGGTACTCTTATTTTAGAGTTTTAGTGGGGAAATATATATTTAGCATAGTGACAGTGTCTGACATAGTAGCGGAGCAGTGCTCGTATAGCGGAGCCATGCTCGAGGCTATGGAGCTGCAGCAGGGGTGTGCCCCTAGTTGCGGGATAGTCGCCATCAGCGGCTGACGACGGACGCAGGTATAACTATGGTCTCCTTAAATTATTTAGGAGTATGCAATAGCTTAGTTAAGGCTTTTAGAGCTTAATGAATGATGCATGAGTATTTGCATTGTGGCGTTGATGATAGGCTAGAGTGGGACTGCTAGGACTGCCTGTAGTAAGGTACGTAAGTACTGACTGAGATGGCCAGTATGATATATATTACATGTGTTTCATGAGTATGTACTACTTGTTTTATATGTTTTACGGCTTTAGCACATGCATGTTTTTACGGTAGAATGCATTTGGTATGATGTGAGTCATGATAGTTTTCATCGGTGATAAGTTACTCCTTATGGATTCGTGTCTGGAGAGACTCAGCCCCTGATTTTGCTATCACTAGGAGTGACCACGATGGTGAAGTAGACGCTATAGTCGGTAGGTGAATATGGGAACGGCACCGCGGATTAGCTATCCGGCACAACCCTGCATATTCTTGGCGCCCTGAGTATACTGTTTTACCTGAGTTTTAAATACACTTATGTGTTGCATATATTATATATATCATTTCTTTCGTATTGAGCGTAGTCGCTCACGTCCAGTATTTTATGTATTTCTGGACACCCAATTCGACGGAGCAGGTGTAGGTGCAAGGTTGAGCAACAGGAGCTTGGAGTGGCCAGTGACCTTGGAGACAGCAGGATTAGCTGTAGGTTTCTATTGCCCTTAGGAATATTTATTCAATTGGGTTGTATAATCAAATTTGTTTAACCGGTTGTATTTTACCGGTATGCTTTTATTTAAGTCTCCCCAGCGATTTATTTTAAATGCATGCTTAATTATTCTTTAACTCTGATTAGGTAGTGGATCTGGGTTGGGTCGCTACATTTATTGGTATCAGAGCATGCATGCAAAGAGACTTGGAAGATAGTAATAAGACTTTTGGGCTATCCTTGTAGAATTTGTTGTGACTTTTAAAGAGACGATGATGAGGTGTTTGGGTTTCCCGAATACTATCATCATCGGCATAAATTCTAAAGATTTGGCTTATGGGATTCCAGCAAGTGCAGGCAGGAGCGATGGATCGTGTCCGAGCTTTCAAGATTTCTACTCATGTGGATCCTAGCTTTGGATTGAGTACCGGATGCCAGAGGATTGGTGGGGTACTTACTTGATGTTTGCTTCTGTACAGTCATTACCATGATGACACTACTCTGAAGATTATCCAATCGTAGTTGGAGAGATTGTCATATAGAACTTCACCAGAAAATGCCTCGAGTGCCTAAGGCATGAAAGGTTTCAAGCGTAAGGTCTTTAAACTCATTCAAAACATGATTTTGTCGGTATGCTTGTATCGATGCGTTCGGTAGGCACACGTAAAACTTCATGTTCAAAAAGCATGATTTGGTTACAAAAAGAACGCTAACGGTAGATCGTGAGCAAAAGAGGTCGACTGACAGGCACTGATGCAGAGCATAGCTGGTTAGCGAGCTTGAGTTATTTCTCCAAAAGTCATGGCAGGACGAGATGCCGAGAGATATTGGGCAAAATTACGCTTGCATTGATGCATGTGTCGATAAGAAGCTCCATTCTCAAGGAACGAAGACGAGTGCGATGATTTAAAATACTGTATTGTTGTAGCTGAAAACAGTATTTCAGTTGTAATGAATCATTAGGATTTGGTTGTATCATTTCAAGTTAATGATTGTACATTTTATTGTATTTTCAAAATAGTGTAATTGTATTACATGGTATTGTAATAAAGAAATTGTAGATAACTTGAGGTAATGATACATGTTTTATTATTTCAGTAATTCGTGGATGATTGCATTATTCTGCTAAGTTTTGGCATGACGTTAGTTAATTAGTGTTCAACTGTGGTAACTCATGGGTTGAGTGAGCCAGTTGTAACTGTTTTACTTGTGGTTAGTCTAGATGTTTTTCCTAGGATTGGCCTAGTTAGTCAATGGACTAAGTTAGTGCCAGCGATGAGTGGACTCATCTAGAGGCAAGAGAATATTGTATGGTTTAGAACATTGAGTTTTGTTCTAGGTTGTTTCCTTAGAACAGTAGGATGTCTGACCTTCGTAGGTTGAGATTTCGTGATGATGGGTTTTCATCAGGATGCCAGGTTCAGTATATGCCGAGAGTTGTGGACTATGACCATGACTAGACGTGATGGGGTGCGACCCTATGCCAGTGTTGCTCTGGGAGTCTTTGTACTTCAGAGATTGCCTAGGAGCCTTTGTGCTTCAGGAGATGGCGGTGGGAAGGCTACTCAGTCTAGGGATTTGGCGACATTCACAACGGGGTATGACCTTGGATTAGATATCAGGTTTGATATCATTGGATAGATATCGTCTGGTGTGCCAGAGATATTAGGTTGAGTTTTCTGCTGTGAGAACCAGTCTTGGAGGAATTTCCTTGACAAGCGTGTGCTCTGAGCGAATAGGTTTTTACCTATGGGATACTGCTATAATAGTGGATCTAGTAGGTGATTGGATTCTTTTGTGATAGGATTTATCCAGGATATGGGATTATATCAGACGCTAAGGATTATACATGACTATTTGAGGCATGAGGGAAGCGTGACTTATGCCCGTGAAACCTTGGTGGTTGTCCAGGTGGGTTATCGAGGTAAGCTATCTAAGTCTTAAATTGTTGCACAGTCTTAGCAAGGGAATATAATCAGGAGCGTGTCTGGAGATTGTGGAATCTTTTGGATTCATTAGTTGTAATTTTGGACTTGACGAGCCGTGGAGTTCATTCTGAATGAACGAGGCAAGGATAGTAAGTCCAACGATTGCGCTAAGAACTGTCTGGTGTTTTTAGAGGTTAAGCATAGGATTTTTCCATGGGATGGAAAATGGTTTAGGTTGATAGACCGCGAGCGATTCATGGGCTTAGTTTGCCTTGGGTGAACAAGACAGCGATTAGTAATGCTAAGGTGGCACAGGATTTGTGCTAATGACTACGAGTGGAACTTTTCGGACTCTGTCAGAGTTAGGGTGTTTAAGTCTAGTATATGAGGCACCTGTCAGTAGTAAGACACGAGGTTGTGTCGATAGAATACTAATAGATATTTTCTGGTTATTAAGCATAGGTGCGTTGAACTAGAAGTGATTTGAGGTATTCCAAGTGTTTGAAAATAGTAGACTTGTGGCAGCTGAGTCAAGGCTATTGATCGAGCCACATAGTTTTTGATGATCAGAAGTAATCTGATTTGAGTTTCACTATTAAGCTAAGTGTGAGCCACAGTAGAATAGACGAGATCGATTAGTTGAACTCAATCAGTGATGATCAGGGTGTAGCAATTAAGAAATACTTGGGATAGTATTCTGACGCGTAGTGCTTAAGATATGAGTACTTGGTACAATCTCAGAGCAGTCGGCGATTTGGGTATTTTAGCGTCTCTAGGGTTGCCAGAGATGGATCTTTCGGGATTTTTGTAATCGAGGAAGATTACAATTAGACTTGTATGGTCAAGTTAGGCGATGAGTTGACAGTAGAAACAAGCAAGGAAATTGGTAGTTTCCAGTATAGTGCTTTCTCGCAAGGAAAAGTTGATACTGATTTCAGCAATTTCTTAGCGATAGCAATCGCATACTCGGGTTGAGTAATCGGTAGGGATCAATATTTCTTCTTCGTGTGCGAGTTGTCCATTAACAATGATATCAAGGGTGTCAACCGAACATTTCGACGTAGTGTTCTTGTGTCGAACCGTTATGTTAAAACCGACGAGTGTTGGGAAAAGCTAATGGACATTAGCAAGGGAACATCAGTTGTTTGATCGTGATAGGTGAAATTAGCTAGGATCTAGTTATCAAGATTTAGCAGGTTGTGTCACAAGTTTTTCAGCAAGTGATGCGCGATGTTTCTGAAAGGACTGAGATAGTCGAGGATCAAAGTAGAGACCAATGAGGTGTGCTTTGGGATTGAAGACTTCGCAAGATTATTTACTCTAGTTGACTAGTCTTCTTCACTCCATCTTCTTCACCTTGCACTCCTCCCTCCATTAGAAGCACCCCAAAGCTTTTACAAGATTTCAGATTTCAGCTCGAGCTCGATCCGTCCGTTGGAAATTATTTCTAAAGTAAATTTAGCGATCACTGCAGCAAGAGCTTCGTTATATCGTAAGTTTTTCTTCGATCAGCTAAACTTTGATTTTCCGATTTTGTTAAAATCGATTGAGTTTTGGTTATGTTGTTCTTGGTAGAGTTCTGATCGTTTATTCTCAGTCAGTTTTGAAATAGAGCGACGTTCGGATTTGTTATGATTTTTGGAAGCCAAATTCAAAAATGAGGATTTTGAGATGTGTTGAATTTGAGTTGTTATTGTTGACTTAGCATTGATATGAGTTGATATCGATATTGTACTGCTGTCTATGTTTCCGATTTGTTCACTTTATATTCGTTATGCCGCCGGTTTGAGTTTTGAGATTTTGAATCGTTTTTGAGTTGTAGAACTTTGGCATTGAGTTTTGATCATCGTTGTTGATCTTCTTTGCCTCCGTACAAATTTGTTTGGAGTTTGTTGAGCCTGGTGTTAGCAGCATTCGATCGTCGAAGAGTTGGACGAAGAGCGGTAAAGAGTTTACCTTGAGCCTTGTTGTTGTTTTGGTTGTATGGATTTTGATATAACCTCTTTTGTAGTGTATCCAGAGTTGGAGCTACTTGCATTGAAAGGTACAAGCAGTTATCATTTAGCGGGATAGCATACTCGAGACAGTTGGTTCTTGAGTTTTTCCTTAAAATCACATACTTGCATCAATACTTGTTCTAGCATGTGGAACTTGTATTTTGTTGTTGATTGAGCTTTTATTACATGGATTAATGTTTATGTTTTCTTATGCATTCATCTTGAGCCAAACCTTGATTTGTCGGGCTGAACGACCCTTTTTGTTTAGACGTTTTGGGGGCTATACTGTGATTGGCCTGGGTGTAGAGGTTCACCTAGTGTCAGCATACTCCTTATAGTCGCACCAAAGTCTAGGGGAGTGGGATACGTGGCACCAACTCGATTGGGAGAGTCGGTGAGTCGTTACGTGATCTCATTCTCGGGATCCCAAAAGCATAGCAGCAATCCCTTGTTTATTAAAATTGATATCCCGAATTTAAATACATGCATTTAATTCGTCTTAGCCTTGAAAATTTTGTATTGATATCATGTTATTGATATTATACTTGTTATTGCATGTTATGTTGCTTTTACTGGGAATATCATTCTCACCGGAGTTATCCGGCCGTTGCCTTGTTTTGTATGTGTACTTGGCAACATGTGGGACATGATCAAGTCAGCGAAGACCTAGTTAGCATCAAGAGGGAGAGATAGTAGTGGGACTCGGTTTAGAACTTGTGTCAGCATGTCTATCTAGTTTATGTTGGAACATGTTTAGATTTCGAACTTTGTTTTTTTATGTTGTATCGTATATGCGAGCTTTGCGGTTAAGTGTTGTCGTTTCATGTTCTATCTTTGAGCACTTGATCAACTCTATAACTTCATGTATTATTTGGAGAGATTGTGATTGTAATGCATGATTATGATTTGAATGTTTGGGGTTTGAGTTTTATCAAGTTTCTGCTGTATTTTTGCTTCTGGACTGTCACCGCTCGATCGGTGAGATTTGACCGATCAAGAGAGTGACATTTTTCCATGTTTCTGTTCTTGATTCAGGGTGCCCGCTCGATCGGTGGTTTTTGACCGATCGAGCAGAGCTTTTTATTTTACCCGGACAGAAATTTGGAAATTTTGGGCTCGCTCGATCGGTTGAATTCTACTGATTGAGCGAGGCACTATTTAAAAAAAAATAATTTATTATTTCTTTTAATCTTGGATCTTGTATACTTAATTATTGTTTAATCCAAGATTAGTTGTTTAGAACCGAGGTCTCACATTAAGTGGTATTAGAGCGATAAGTTCTTGGTTGAGCTAGAGTGAGCGGGGTAGTTCGAGTCCGCATGTATTGCCTTCTCGCATGTGTTTGAGTTATTTAATTGTTTATTTAATTCATGAGAGCATGCTTTATTATTTGAGAATTATTTGAATTACATGATTATGTGATTTAATTAATAAAGCATGAATTACTTGAGATATAACTATTTTTGTCATCGACTGGTATACGATTTTCTGAGAGGTTGAAAGGGCACCGATTTGTAGCAATTGAGATATATCGTGTCCTAACATTTGATTATCTGATGGGTCCTCGTCGAGTTATTGACAGAAACCCATCGCCAGTTACTCCTCCGAATGAGCAAGCTAGTACTGAAACTGATCAGATGGATGCTACAATGACTCTTATGGAAACCTTGCTAAAGAGGTTCCAGTCATTTAATCCTCCTTTGTTGCTAGGTACAGAGAATCCTGTTGATTGTGAGAGGTGGTTGGGCGACATTGATCAGTTGTTCGATTCCCTTGATTACTCTAACGACCGCCAAACTAGGTTAGTCATTCATCAGCTTCGTGGTGTTGCTAAGAACTGATGGATCACGACGAAGAGATCCATGGAGAATCGAGGTACAGTTGTTAATTGGACTCTTTTCAAATCTGAATTTTATAAGCGATTTTTCCCTATTTCGTACCGTAAGGATAAGGGAGCCGAGTTTGCTAATCTGAGGCAAGGAAACTTGAACATCAAGGAGTATGTGTCCAAGTTTGATAGTTTACTGAGATTTGCACCGCACATTGCCGACAATGAAAAAGAAAAAGCCGATCAGTTCATCAACGTCTTGAACCCCGACATCTTCACATTGGTAAAAACTGCTAGACCTGATAACTTTGCGGATGCCATGAATCATGCAAATGGAGCTGAAGCAGGTTTGTGGAGATAGAGAGGAAATCAGATGGTACCTCAGCAGCAGAGACAGTCTCAGAATCAACCGTCTCAGTCTCAGAATCAGCCATCTCAGTATCAGAATCAGCCATCTCAGTATCAGAACCAACCAAGAGGTATGAAGGAGGAAACAGTGGTGGTAACAAGAAGGATCATTACAAAGCAAGAGGAAAACAGTTTAAGAAGCAGGGGAACAGTTCTTCTAGTTCCAGTGGTTCCAAGTAGTTTGGTTCAGGACAGAGTTTTGGATCTTTGTCTTTGTTCTGCAATAAGTGTGGAGGTAGACACTCACCGGATCAGTGTGTAGGAGTCTTTGGGAACTTCAATACCTGTCAGCAACCGGGAAACTTTTCTAAGGTGTGCCCTCAGCTTAGTAGAGATCGAGCTCTGAGTGGGAGTTCATCTAGACCTATAGCTCAGCCTGAGAGGCAGTCTTCTGCAGTTCACTTCTTCCAGCATTAACAGCAGAACAGACAGGGAGGTAGCCCAAGTGCAAACCAGCCTCCGAGACAGCAGACACGAGTCTTTGCTTTGACAGAGGATCAGGCTCAGGCAGCACCGGACGATGTTATAGCAGGTAACTGTTTGATTTTCGATTATTCTGCTCATGTTTTGATAGATATAGGTGCTTTGCATTCCTTTATCTCTCAAAAATTTGTGTTGATGCATGCTTTGCCTACTGTAGTAGTTGTTACTTCACCTTTGGGTGGAGGAATTGTTTCTGTCAAATTAGTCAGGAACTGTGAACTTTGTTTTGAGGGAAATTTGTTAGAGTTCGACTGTATTGTACTTGGGCTATCAGATTTTGACTGTATTGTTGGTATAGATGCTTTAACCAAGTGCAGGGCAACAGTCGATTGTTTTCTGAAGGTTGTTAGATTCAGACCTGAAATGGAAGACGAGTGGAAATTCTTTGGTAAGGGTTCTTGATCTATAATTCCTTTGATTTTAGTGTTATCTATGACTCGTTTATTACAGAGAGGTGCAGAAGGATTTTTGGTTTATGCAGTTGATGTACTGAAATCTAGCCCTGAATTGGTTGATATACCAGTGGTTAGAGATCTTGCTGATGTGTTTCCGGAATAAATTCCTTGATTGCCGCCTATTCAAGAAATTGAATTCAGCATCGATTTAGTGCCAGGTACTCAAATTATTTCCAAAGCTCCGTATCGTATGGCACCAGTCGAATTAAGATAATTGAAGGAGCAACTTGAGGATTTGATTTCCAAGGGATACATCAGACCTAGTGTGTCGCCTTGGGGTGCTCTTGTTCTGTTTGTTCGGAAGAAGGATGGTTCTATGTGGCTCTGTATTGACTATCGTCAACTGAATCAGGCTACAATCAAGAACATATATCCTTTACCCCGAATAGATGACCTTTTTGATCATCTGCAAGGTTCTTCTGTTTATTCGAAGATTGATCTGAGGTCAGGTTATTATCAGCTGAGAGTGCGAGAGGAAGATGTTCCTAAGACCGCATTCAGAATGAGGTATGGTCATTTCAAGTTTATAGTCATGCCGTTCGGTTTGACTAACGCTCCAGTGGTTTTTATGGGTTTCATGAACCGTATCTTTTAGCGCTATTTAGATGAGTTTGTTATTATCTTCATCGATGATATTCTTATCTACTCGAAGAACTGTACTGACCATGTAGAGCATTTGAGGACCGTCTTGCTGATTTTGCGAGTTGAACAGTTGTTTGACAAGCTATCTAAATGTGAATTCTGGTTGGATCGAGTTGTTTTTCTCAGTCACATTATTTCTGGTGATGGGATTTCTGTCGATCCCAGCAAGATTGATGCGGTTATGAATTGGACTAGACCAACATCATGTGATAGCTTATTCATCAATGCAGCCGAAGCCGCACGAGACTCGTTATCCGGTTCATGATCTTGAACTAGCTGCGATCGTCTTTGCTCTGAAGATATGGCATCACTATCTGTATGGTGAGTCTTTTGAGATCTTTTCTGATCATAAGAGTCTTAAGTACTTGTTTTCACAAGCAGAGCTGAATATGAGACAGAGAAGATTGTTAGATCTGTTGAAGGATATCGATTGTGAAATCAAGTATTATCCAGGAAAGTCAAATGCAGTTGCAGATTCCTTGAGCCAAAAGTTATGTTCTTTATCTTTCTACTATTGGTGTTTCTTAGTTGATCGATAATTGTTGCACTTCTGGCTTGGAGTTTGAAACAGATAGGGAGACTATAAGAGTATTTTCTATTCAAGCCGAGCCAGAGCTATTTATCTTGATCAAAGAAGCACAGAAGTCTGATCCGAGCACTCAAGTTTCAGTCAAGAAAGTCAGATCTGGGCATCATTCTGAATTCCAGGTTAGAGATGACTTCTTGTTTGTGAATAACCATATTGTTGTGCCTGATATTTTGGAGTTGAGATAGCGTATTATCTGAGAGGCTCATTGCAGTCGGTTCAGTGTTCATCCTGGAGGCCGTAAGATGTATATCGATCTGAAGAGTCAGTTTTGGTGGAAGAGAATGAAGAGCGATGTTGCAAGATTTGTATCTCGATGTTTGAACTGTCAGCAGGTGAAAGCAGAAAGGAAGCGACCGGGTGGTCTGTTGCACAGTCTATCTATTCCTGAATGGAAATGAGATCACATTTATATGAATTTCGTCACGAAGCTACCGCGATCTGTTCGAGGATGCGATTCTATTTGGGTAGTGATCGACCGATTGACGAAGTATACTTGTTTTATTCCCTAAAGAATGACGTATCGTCATGATCAGATGACAGAGTTATATGTTAGCAATTTTTTGAGATTGCATGGGGTGCCGAAGTCGATCATTTCATACCGAGACCCTAGATTCACTTTGCACTTTTGGCACAGTCTTCAGGAGGCACTTAGTAATCGATTGCATCTGAGTAAAGCTTATCATTCTCAGACCGACGGAAAGTCAAAGCGGACTATCCAGACGTTAGAGTATATGCTTCGAGCAGTAGAGCTAGAATTTGGCACTAGTTGACAAGATTCTTTGTCTCTTGTCGAGTTCTCTTACAACAACAACTACCAAGCGAGTATCGGTATGGCGTCTTTTGAGGCTTTGTACAGTAAGAAGTGCCGATCTCCGTTGTTTTGGGATGATTTGTCTGAGTCTCCTGATCATTTGGGACCGGATATGCTTCGAGATATGACAAAGCAAGTTAAGATCATTCAGACGAGAATGAAGTCGGCTCAGGATAGACAAACAAAGTATGTGAATATCAAACGTAGACCTCTAAGTTTTGAGCAGGAAGACCGAGTTTTCTTTAAGATTTCTCCTTTTAGAGGCACTTTTAGACTTGGTAAGAGAGGGAAGTTATCTCCGAGATTCATCAGAACGTATGAGATTCTCAAGAAGTTAGGCTATCTTTCCTACAGACTTGCACTTCCTCCGTCCTTATCTAGTATTCATGACGTTTTTAACGTCTTTATGTTGCGGAAATATCATCGAGATCCATCTCATATTCTTCAGCCTGATGAAGCCGAGTTAGACGAGACTCTAAACTATTTTGAGCGACCGATTCAGATCCTTGATCTGAAGGAGAAACAACTCAAAACCAAGTTGATTCCTTTGGTGAAAGTGCAGTGGAGCCATCATGGGGTCAAGGAAGCGACTTGGGAGATAGAATCTGACATGAGACAGCATTTTCCTGAGTTAGTCGGATGACGTGAGTTAATCTTACTATTTTTGTACTTTATTCTATGTTATGAGTTGTGATTCTAATTGATTTTGAGGACAAAATCTCTTCTTAAAGGGGAAAAATTGTAACGCCCCAATTTTATCTTAATTGAGCTTATTTGATATAATCAGAGTTTCCAAAATTCGAGGGCCGATTTGATTTTGATCAGGGTCTATTTTGCAAATTTTTGAAATTTCAAGGACTAAAGTGCAAAAATGAAGTTTTATATATTATCTACTCTAGTTGACTAGTCTTCTTCACTCCATCTTCTCCACCTTGCACGCCTCCCTCCATTAGAAGCGTCCCAAAGCTTTTCCAAGCTTCCAGATTTCAGATTGAGCTCGATCCGTCCGTTGGAAATTATTTCTGAAGTCAATTTAGCGATCACTGCAGCAAGAGCTTCGTTATATCATCAGTTTTTCTAGGATCAGCTAAACTTTTATTTTTGGATGTTGTTAGAATCGATTGAGTTTCAGTTATGTTGTTCTTGGCAGAGTTCTGATCGTTTATTCTCAGTCGATTTTGAAATAGAGCGACATTCAGATTTGTTATGATTTTTGGAAGCCAAATTCAAAAATGAGGATTTTGAGATGTGTTGAATTTGAGTTATTATTGTTGACTTAGCATTGATATGAGTTGATATCGATATTGTACTGCTGTCTGTGTTTCCGGTTTGTTCAGTTTATAGCCGTTATGCCGCCGGTTTGAGTTTTGAGATTTTGAACCGTTTTTGAGTTGTAGAACTTTGGCATTGAGTTTTGATCGTAGTTGTTGATATTCTTTGCCTCCGTACAGATTCTTTTGGAGTTTGTCGAGCCCGGTGTTAGCAACATTCGATCGTCGAAGAGTTGGACGAAGAGCGGTAAAGAGTTTACCTTAAGCCTTGTTGTTGTTTAGGTTGTATAGATTTTGATATAACCTCTTTTGTAGCGTATCCAGAGTTGGAGCTACTTGCATTGAAAGGTACAAGCAGTCATCGTTTAGCGAGATAGCATACTCGAGACAGTTGGTTCTTGTGTTTTCCCTTAAAATCACATACTTGCATCAATACTTGTTCTAGCATGTGGAACTCGTATGTTGTTTTTGATTGAGCTTTTATTACATGGCTTAATGTTTATGTTTTCTTATGCATTCATCTTGAGCCAAACCTTGATTTGTCGAGCAGAACGACCCTTTTTGTTTATACGTTTTGGGGGCTATACTGCGAGTGGCCTGGGTGTAGAGTTTTACCTAGTGTCAGCATACTCTTTATAGTCGCACCAAAGTCTAGGGGAGTGGGATACGTGGCACTACCTCGATTGGGAGAGTCGGTGAGTCGTTACATGATCTCATCATCGGGATCCTAAAAGAATAGCAGCAATCCCTTGTTTATCAGAATTGATATCCCGACTTTAAAGACATTCATTTCATTCGTCTTAGCCTTGAAAATGTTGTCTTGATATCATGCTATTGATATTATACTTGTTATTGCATGTATGTTGCTTTTACTGGGAATATCATTCTCACTGAAGTTATCCGGCCGTTGCCTTGTTTTGTATGTGTACTTGGCAACAGGTGGGACATGATCAAGTCAGCGAAGACCTGGTTAGCATCAAGAGGGAGAGATAGTAGTGGGACTCGGTTTAGAACTTGTGTCAGCATGTCTATCTAGTTTATGTTGGAACATGTTTATATTTCTAACTTCGTTTTTTTTATGTTGTATCGTATATGCGAGCTTTGCGGTTAAGTGTTGTCGTTTCATGTTCTATCTTTGAGCACTTGATCAACTCTATAACTTCATGTATTATTTGGAGAGATTGTGATTGTAATGCATGATTATGATTTTAATGTTTGGGGTTTGATTTTTATCAAGTTTCTGCTGTATTTTTGCTTCTGGACTGTCACAGCTCGATCGGTGAGATTTGACCGATCAAGCGAGTGACATTTTGCCATGTTTCTGTTCTTGATTCAGGGTGCCCGCTCGATCGGTGGTTTTGGACCGATTGAGCTGAGCTTTTTATTTTACCCGGGCAGAAAGTTCGAACTTTTGGGCTCGCTCGATTGGTTGAATTCTACCGATCGAGCGAGGCAATATTTCAAAAAAAATTATTTTATTATTTCTTTTAATCTTGGATATTGTATGCTTAATTATTGTTTAATCTGAGATTAGTTGTTTAGAACCGAGGTCTCACAATGACTATCATGAAGATGTCCATCGACTGAAATTCATGGGTGAGTAACCTATGGTCGAGATGATGAGAATCATCAATGATGAGATGATTGCCATTGTGAGCCAATGGTTAATGGATGACATAACGTCATGTTAACTAGTGACGATAGTAATAATCGAGATACAACGTTGTGCTATATCAAGAAACGTGAACTGTGATTCACACTAGACTTGATGGTTAGAGTTCCCAGTATTGCTTGGGAAGCTTTTTTGCTTTAGGGGGAGCATGGGAAGGATAACTAGTCTGGGAATCGTGTTAAGCAGTTATGTTGGAGTATAGCTTTGTGTCACTAGGATTCTCTTGGGGAGAGATTCTTGAGCTGCTTTTAAGAGCAGTGTTGGGATTAGTGTTTCCTGATTAGAGGTGTTGTGCACCGAGAGCTTTGGGAACCATTAGATGGTTAGATTCAACTAGTGACTAGACGGATGTCGTAAGCCAGTCAGGTTATGACTTGGTCTTCATCAGTCTAAGATTTTCCTTGGGACATTGTTCTCGATCGAACGAGTGTTTGTATCCTTTGTGATTAGTGAGATCGTGGTCAGAATAGAACATGTATCAGTGTAGTGATACATTAGTGCCAGGGAAGTTCAACTGACGACAAGAGTCTGAGTATGTCGGAAGCTATTTTAACCAGACACTCAAACAAGTGTCTCTAGTACGTTCTCGAGGTTTTACCCTAGATTTCGAGGATGAAATCATTTAAGGGGTGGGGGGGGGGGAGAGAATGTATTGACCCGTATCCAGAATTAACGATTAGTGAGTAATTAATCATTGGATCATGTTGAGATTAAGTAAAACATGATTAAAGAAATTCCAAAGGGATTAACGGAGTCCGAAATTGAATCCAAAACACTCAAAATGGTAGAAAAGGTTCGGGAGGATCAGACGATCCGATCTAGGATCGGACCATCCGAAGTGGCTATGTTCGGGAGCTAGTTCGGAGGATGCGAGCCGTTCGAACGCTCCGAAGTTAGGTTCGGATGATCCAAACTTGAGCAAAGACACGCGTCTTTGTATCATCGGAGGGCTGACGTCACGGGTGATGTAATATTGAGTTCGGACCATCCAAACAGTGTTTAGGACAAGTGTATAGTTGCATGCGATTGGCTGGACGTGTAGCGGAGATCGGACGATCCGATGAGGCGATCGGACGGTCCGAAGCAGATCGGAAGCTCCGAAGGCGTGATCGGACGATCCGAACGTGTTCTATAAATATGAGGTCCGTGCTCCTCATTCGTATCCAGAATTAACGATTAGTGAGTAATTAATCATTGGATCATGTTGAGATTAAGTAAAACATGATTAAAGAAATTCCAAAGGGATTAACGGAGTCCGAAATTGAATCCAAAACACTCAAAATGGTAGAAAAGGTTCGGGAGGATCAGACGATCCGATCTAGGATCGGACCATCCGAAGTGGCTATGTTCGGGAGCTAGTTCGGAGGATGCGAGCCGTTCGAACGCTCCGAAGTTAGGTTCGGATGATCCAAACTTGAGCAAAGACACGCGTCTTTGTATCATCGGAGGGCTGACGTCACGGGTGACGTAATATTGAGTTCGGACCATCCAAACAGTGTTTAGGACAAGTGTATAGTTGCATGCGATTGGCTGGACGTGTAGCGGAGATCGGACGATCCGATGAGGCGATCGGACGGTCCGAAGCAGATCGGAAGCTCCGAAGGCGTGATCGGACGATCCGAACGTGTTCTATAAATATGAGGTCCGTGCTCCTCATTCGTGCAAATTCCGAATTCCTCTCCTTTGCCCGCGTGGCTCTATTTTAGGTCTATGGGTACTCTTATAGAGTGGGGAAATATATATTTAGCATAGTCAGACAGTGTCTGACATAGTAGCGGAGCAGTGCTCGAGGTAGTGGAGATGCAGCAGGGGTGTGCCCCTAGTTGCGGGATAGTCACCATCAGCGGGCTTACGATGGACACAGGTATAGATATGGTCTCCTTAAATTATTTAGGAGTATGCAATAGCTTAGTTAAGACTTATAGAGCTTAATGAATGATGCATGAGTATTTGCATTGTAGCATTGATGATAGGCTTGAGAACCTAGAGTGGGACTGCTAGGACTGCCTGTAGTAAGGTACATAAGTACTGACTGAGATGACCAGCATCATATATATTATATGTGTTGCATGAGTATGTGCTACTTGTTTTATATGTTTTACGAATTTAGCACATGCATGTTTTTACGATAGACTGCATCTGGTATGATGTGAATCATGACAGTTTCCATCGGTAATGAGTTACTCCTTATGGATTTGTTTCTGGGGAGACTCAGCTCCTGGTTTTTCTATCACTAGGAGCGACCACGACGGTGGAGTAGATGCTATAGTCGGTAGGAGAATATGGGAGTGGAACCGCGGATTAGCTATTCGGCACAGCCCTGCATATTCTTGGCGCCCTGAGTATACTGTTTTACCTGAGTTTTAAATACACTTATGTGTTTCACATATTATATATATCATTGCTTTTGTATTGAGCGTATTCGCTCACGTCCAATATTTTATGTATGTCTGGACACCCCATTCGATGGGGCAGGTGTAGGTGCAGGGTTGAGCACCAGGAGCTTGGAGTGGTCAGTGACCTTGGAGACAGCAGGATTAGCTGTAGGTTTCTATTGACCTTAGGAATATTTATTCAATTGGGTTGTATAATCGAATTTGTTTAACCGGTTGTATTCTGTCGGTTTTCTTTTATTTATGTCTTCCGTAGCGATTTATTTTCAATGCCTGCTTAATTATTCTCTAACTCTGATTAGGTAGTGGATCCGGGTTGGGTCGCTACAAAGGGAGTCCAAGTCTTCACAATATTTTTGTGCAGAACGGAGTACAGTTAAGTAATCTTGGCCGCAGACAACTTAAGTGGGTGACCTGGAAACCTTGTGACATAGCCACCAGTTATGACAGATGTCATCTCATCCAGTGTAGGAAGAACAATATAATCCATGTTAGGAGAGCGGAAAAAACCGTTAATCACATCAGGACTAAACAAGAAAATCTGACCCCTCACATACACCTTCTCAAACTTAGCATATATCGGGTCCTTCACAACAGTGGTTAGATTACAATAGAATTCAAAAACCATATTCTTACAGTATGGAGCAGCATATGTCACCGTAGCTAGCATATTCCTCAGTTGAAAGAATCTCACAAGATTCTGAGCTCCATATGCTTCCATATCAATGTTGTGGTCCTCAAAGAAATTTCGATTGGCATAGTGTTGCCAATCGTTTGCAGCACTCTCAGAGTAAAAGTAGAATAATAGGATTGGCTTAATATGTACTCTTCAGTCAAGGTGTTGTCCAGAATGTCAGCAACACCTTCAGAAACATCCTCTTCAGAAGCATCATCATCTTCAAAAGCTTCATCCTCTAGTTCATCTTTAGCATCTGAATCGTCACTGGAGTCAAAGCTGAAGCTATCAAAGTGGTGTGGACGAATATCAGCATATTCCTGCATCATCTCCCCATCGGGTTCTTCATCTAAGATAGAGGAGAAACTGGAGATTTCTGACTCTTAGATTGCTTCAAATTAGCCATAAACTTGGCTATGGATGCCTCCTCATCATCAAAGAACTCAAGAGGAGCGGTATTAATAGATTTTCCAGAAACAGAAATAGAAGCAGAGGCATCTTCAGCAACAGTAGGTGCGGTGGGAGTCTTAGTGTAATGCCCCATAAATATTTAATCTAAGAATTTATGGTATTTTGGATTTAAATTTTGAGATTCAGAAATTTAGAGACTGAATTGGAGTTTTTAAGTTTGATCGGAGACTAAATTGCAAAATTGGCTGACTAGTCTTTATCCAATTAAATGAGTTAATTTCAATTGTTTCTTCCCCATTTTCCAGACAAGAAACCAAGAAAGAGGAGAGAAGAAAAGTGACGCCATTTTTGACTTCTTGGAGCTCCGATCCAGCTTCATCCGACCGTTAGATTTTAAAGATAGCTACATATTTGGAATCCCAGCGTCGAGGGCTTCATTATATTTAATTTTGGTAAGATTATACCAAGTTCAAAATTTTGGGTTATGTTGGATTTGAGATTTGAGTTTATAAATATGTTCTTGAGCTTATAGAGATGGTGTATCTAAGACGGTTTGAGATAATACCATCGTTTGAGCATATATATTATTTTGGAAGCATTTTCGAAAAAGCCCAGATTTTGTTGAAGGAGTATTTTGAAAATTTGGTGATGATTTTGTGTTGTTTTCAAGTTGATATTGAGTATATTTTGATGTTGAGATTTTGGAGATATCCGATTTTTTAGCCGTTATGTCGCCGATTTGATTTTGAAAGAGTTGTTGATATATTGTTGAGCCGAGAGAAATTGAGATATGATTTTTGTATTTTATTATCCATTTCAGATTTGATTCGAGTTGATTCGGTTCAAGTATGCAAGAGTTGAGTTGTTGAGATATTCGGTCGAGGCTGGTTTGGTTTTATGTATTTTAGAATGCCAAGTTGATCGAATGGAATTGTTTGAGTTTGATTGAGTTAAATATTTTTAGGGATTTGAGCTTTCTGGAATTTAGAATATTTAAGGTATGATCGGGCAATGAAAAGAATGGGATTGAATCCTCGAGACGGATAAGATTTCTCGAGCCCCTTAAACCTCACATTTACTTGTTTATATGTTATGTGTTTAATTTATTCGATTCATGAGATTGATTGAATAACATGAATTATGTTATTTGATTATAGCTTGATGATTATCGACATTTGTATGCATGCTATTTATATGAATCGAAGATTTGATTTATGAGATGAAATGATCAGATTGATAAGAGATTTAAATATATTTGAATTGCGTCATCTCATTCATATTGAGCCAAATTCCTTTGAGATTTTATGGTAGAATTGCCTTTGATGCAGTGAAATTTTGGGTCTATATTTGAGTGGCATGTGATGCAGAGCATCTCCTATGGCCAGAATACTCTATATAGTTGCCCCAAAGTCCGGGGTTGAGAATCCCAACACCACCTCGATTGGGAGAGTAGGAGGTGATGTTATGTTATTTTTTACCTTGGGATCCCTATAGCCGATATTTAGACTGAATTAGAGATTTGATAGCCCATATTTCATTGAGCATGCATTTCATTTGAATATCATTCATTTGAGATTACTTATGAATTTTAGATTATTCTTTTGAAGTGCTTATATATGTTCATTTCGTTCATACTGAGTTTTGTTCTCATCGATTTTCTGGCTGTTGCTTTTTCTTGTGTGTGTGAATTGCAACAGGTGGTTCAGGATCGAGCTTTAGAGGAACTTGATGGAGAATGAATGGAGAGTAGAAGTGGAGCTCGAGTTTAGCTTTCATGTTGGTTAACTTGTTTTGAAATGTCGAAGATTAGTATTTGTCGAACATTTTGTATTTTGTATCTCGTTTTTATGGTGATTGAAACCCCTTGCATTGTAGGATTTGAACATATATCGAGATTGCATTTTTTCGAGTTTTGAAGTTAGAAAACAAAAAAAGGAAATAAAGCAGCAGAAGCAGAATTGCTGCTAAGCCAGAAGCGCTACTGTGCTTTAGATAGAGCGCAGTAGCGCTCCAGATATGCTTACCTGAAGCGCATCAGTTCTTCCCACTTAAATTTTTTTTTTCTTCCTTTCCCGGTTTAGTTGCTTGTCGTTTTGTAGATCAAAGTCGGGGCCTCCGCATTAGGTGGTATCAGAGCGATAAGTGTCTTGGATCGAGTTAGAAGTTTGTAAGCGGGGTAGATCGAGTCCACTTGATTTATTTTTTGCATGAGATTGATTTCATTTCTTGATTAAATGAATTCCATGCGAACATGCTTTACTGCTTTAAGATTATATGCCTACTTGCTTATTCAAATTAATTGTAAAGCATGCAATATTTGAAAAAGCAAATCAGAGCGGTTCTTGATAAGAGTTTGAGCATTCTTGAATTTGACGAACAGAGGATTATCGATATTGAGATGATGATTATGATATCTTGATTATATATGTGTTGATATTCTGTTTATGAGCTATGCCTCATAGAGCAAGAAATATGCCTTTGACAGATGAAATCCCTCAGACTGAGCAAGGAAGTGCCAGCCATTGAGCCTATTGATAAGTGCATTTTGTGTGCATTATTTCTTGTTATTTTTATGTTTATTTTGTGTGCATTCATTTTATTTTATGTATTTTATGTGTTTTAAGTGCATGTGTGTGTATTTCACTCCTCGTGTTGATTTTGTAGGAAAGTGAATTTTTGAATTGTGAATTATGGAGCAGCTTTGGTAGAAAAATCATATTTAATTTTAGAGAGATCCAAATCCGATCTCCACTGTTCAGAATAATTTTCAAGATGTTTTGAAGCTGCTGTCCAAATTTTAGGTCAATCCGACGGCTAGAACTTAAGATATGAATTTTTCAGAATAACTGCGCGCTCAAAACTGGAGGCAGAACTTTTCAGGCTATGGCGTGATTTTTCCTGCGCCATGGCGTGAACTGGTAAAAATTTGAGAATCGAGACAGAACTTTTCACGCTATGGCGTGACTTTTCTGCGCCATGGCGTGACGCGGACTGAAAAAATATTAATTTTCTAACATTAAAAGTTGCAATTTTTTTGGGGCTTTATTTTATGGGCTTTTTGAACCCATATTTAAGGGAGAGAGTTAGAACATGAGAAGGAGTGGAGAATTTAGGGTTCCGAAGTTCCACACATGAGAAACGCAAAGGAGGAGGCGGCCATCCAAGGAGAAGAACGTGAAGAGGGAGGAAACTTGAAGAACTCAAGAATCGCAACACTAGTTTTCTCTTCTTTCTTTTATATTTGTTGGGATTTAGGGGATCCTACCCCCAAAACTTTGTTTTGATTTCTTCTTGAAGATTGAATTTGGTTTTTATGCATTCTTGATTATATTACTGTTTTTATTGATTATTTGGAGATTGATCAACTTCGAATTGATTTTATGTCTTATAATTGATACTGAAAGGAGATTTTATAACATGATAGGGTAATATAGTCCATGGATCTACAACTTACATAGACATATGAGGTTGGATACATGTTGATAGTCATAGTCCAATAGGTCGAAAGCTAGAGGATTCAACAAATCGTAATGCAATTGCAATTGTTAAATAATACAAGGACACTTGGTTATTGCAATTTGTTAATTAGATTAATATAACTCGACAGAGTATATTGATAGATTAGGGAATTCCGTCAAAAGCATGACTTGAGAACTGAATTTCAATCATTAGAGAAGAAAAAGGGGTAGGTGAACCGATATTTTAACAATCGTTTATTTATTTTCTGAATTTAATTTTAATATTTTGTTTTTTTTCCATCTTTTATTTTAGTTTATTAATTTATTATCATCTTATCTTAATTAACTAAAGAATAATACTTGAGTAATTTTGCCAGACATCAATCTCTGTGGGGACGATACTCGTACTTTGTACATTATATTATTACTTGACTCGTGCACTTACGATATATTCGAGCTTAATTGATATATATATTTAGGTTGATTTTCAGTGGTAGTATTTGCTCGACCAAGTTTTTGGCGCCGTTGCCGGGGATTGAAATAGACAAATTTTACTTTTTGTTATTTTCTTTAGTTAATTTCTTCTTTTTATTTATTCTATTTTATTCCTGCGTTATCTACCGTTTTCTATTTTATTTTTGCAGGAATTCATCTTGTGTAATACTTTGAGATGTTCCATCGACAAGTATTCACGAGTTTTACCCAGCAACATGGAGAGCCATTCTACGCAGCATGGGAGAGATTCAATAATTTGGCGAACACATTCCGGTATCATGATTTCTCCAATTATTCTCTTCTTAAATTTTTTCTTAATGGTTTGGATGCAGTGACAAGGAGATGGGTAATTAATGGGGCTTTGCAAACTGGTTTTCCATTATTTTGCCGAGATGATGACAGTGCGATATACATATTAGATGATATGGAAGAATTTAACTACCATCGGTATTGGGATATTACACCACAGATTTGGAGCCACCAAGACCAACAAGATACTTGTTACCCAGATTTTTCAGATCAACCATTCGAACTTCAAGAGAAGGAGGTAATTTGTTCTCAATTGATCATGCATTCATTAGAGGATATGGTGATCAAGTACGTGGCCATGAACGAGCGAGCTATAGAAGATCTAATAAATTCTAGATGCCACATTGAGGAAAAGATAGAGAATCTCAAAATATCAATTCTCCATGAACACCAAGAACATGAAGTGAAGAAAGATACTCAAACAGTGATTCCCCAAATTTGGTTCGATGATGATGACTTAGAGAACCATGATTTGGAATGCGAATCAATTAATGCTAAAGATCAAGAGATGTTTGAGTCTTCTCTTCCCATTGAACCTCAACCGGAAGAAGTTTTGAAGGAGACAATATATGCAGATACACCGCCAACTCAAATTTCACAAGAATTTGTTCTCCGAGAACCTACAAAGATGTTCTCCTCCAATGTTTATCAGCTGCTATGGAGTGTTGTTGAGGTGACGAGCATAAACTGCTTACATCTTGCCAAGCTTAAGGGCACATGGAACAAACACCCATTGGTGGTGTCATATGACACTTACTTTGGGCGTCAACCGCTCTTTGATGAGTGCTTCTGAGGGTCGAGCCGAAGACTGAAAATCAAGCGCTACTTGGGAGGCAACCCAAGATTTTTACATCATTTTTTTAGTGTTAGTTTTTATCTAGTTGTTGCTTTATATTGAGTTGATCATGTTTAATCCCTCAAAATTTTTGATTTGCAATGTGAATATTTTGGAATATTGATGGCCTAAGAAATGTGGTGCAACAGCAGAAGATGGATATACACCACGATGATTGACCAGGGGAGTGTTATTTTGTTTTCATTGTGTTTATTTTTGTTTTTCATTGCATTGTGTGTTTGTTTGCATTTTGTTCATTGTTCTGGAGCATTGAGGGCAATGTTTTGGATAAGTATGGGGGGTAGACTAGTTTTGCATTTGTGTGTTTGTTTTGCATCTGTCATGTTTCATGTTTGTTTTCATATTGTTTATTTTTGTTTGTTTGTGTTGTCTTGCATGAGTGGGATGAGTCATAATAGCCAATGATGATGATGTTTATGTTGAAAAAATTTATTTTTGAAAAATTTTGCTCTTGACTTGACATGAGAAACTGTAGGTTGAATCGTGAATATTTTTAAGCACTAATGTTAGACCAGTGAATTGTAGCGAAAGATTTGATGAAGTTTATGTCTGTTTGACCATTGCACGGCAATAGGTGGTTTGTGGATCTTGATTGTGTTCTATGAATTTTGATGAGGCTCTAGTTTACACTTATGATCTTGGGCGCACCTAAAAAAAAAATTTCAATTCCATCCGGGCCTTAAAGGATTAAAATCCTATAAAAGACTAAATTTAAGGCTAAGTATGCGGATTAAATGAGATTGATGCTCCATCCGGGCTATAGACGAGGGGATTAGAAAGAAAAAATATAATGATTTTTCGTATCCTATCCAGTTATAGCTAAGTCAGCGGGTAATTATTGGGGCTAAAGAAATACCGGGTGCAAAAATTCGGAGGTGTGTAATTCATTATCTCAAGGGAGGTGGGTTTAGTCTAGAGGTCGTTGGAAGGAATGAGCACTAGATTGTGATACTTGCACTGATTTGTCATAGGTTGCTAAGAATTTTTGAGATGAATTCGGTTTAAGTTGCATGAAACTGGAATGACATTTCACACACACACGTTCACGTTAAATCGAAGGTGTATTATGAATAGTTGAGAGCATGTCTGTGATTTTTTTGTTGGTAATTGAACTTCTCGGAGGCTGTGCACATTTATGAATCATCCTTACTTATGTTTTTGTTTGCATTTTGTTTTGCATGTCTTGCTCGAGGGAGATCAAGGTTTAAGTATGGGGGTGTTGATAAGTGTATTTTGTGTGCATTATTTCTTATTATTTTTATATTTATTTTGTGTGCATTCATTTTATTTTATGTATTTTATGTGTTTTAAGTGCATGTGTGTGTATTTCACTCCTCGTGTTGATTTTGTAGGAAAGTGGATTTTTGAAGTGTGAATTATGGAGCAGCTTTGGTAGAAAAATCATATTTAATTTTAAAAAGAACCAAATCCGATCTTCACCGTTCCGAATAAAGTTCAAGATGTTTTGAAGTTGCTGTCCAAATTTTAGGTCAATCCGACGGCTAGAACTTAAGATATGAATTTTTCAGGATAACTGCGCGCTAAAAACTAGAGGCAGAACTTTTCAGGCTATGGCGTGATTTTTCCTGCGCCATGGCGTGAAATGGTAAAAATTTGAGAATCGAGACAGAACTTTTCACGCTATGGCGAGACTTTTCTGCTCCATGGCGCGACGCGGACTGAAAAAATATTAATTTTCTAACATTAAAAGTTGCGATTTTTTGGGGCTTTATTTTATGGGCTTTTTGAACCCATATTTAAGGGAGAGAGTTAGAACATGAGAAGGGGTGGAGAATTTAGGGTTCCGAAGTTCCACACATCAGAAACGCAAAGGAGGAGGCGGCCATCCAAGGAGAAGAACGTGAAGAGGGAGGAAACTTGAAGAACTCAAGAATCGCAACACTAGTTTTCTCTTCTTTCTTTTATATTTGTTGGGATTTAGGGGATCCTACCCCCAAAACTTTGTTTTGATTTCTTCTTGAAGATTGAATTTGGTTTCTATGCATTCTTGATTATATTACTGTTTTTATTGATTATTTGGAGATTGATCAACTTCGAATTGATTTTATGTGTTATAATTGATACTGAAAGGAGATTTTATAACATGATAGGGTAATATAGTCCATGGATCTACAACTTACATAGACATATGAGGTTGGATACATGTTGATAGTCATAGTCCAATAGGTCGAAAGCTAGAGGATTTCACAAATCGTAATGCAATTGCAATTGTTAAATAACACAAGGACACTTGGTTATTGAAATTTGTTATTTAGATTAATATAACTCGACAGAGTATATTGATAGATTAGGGAATTCCGTCAAAAGCATGACTTGAGAACTGAATTTCAATCATTAGAGAAGAAAAAGGGGTAGGTGAACCGAGATCCTAATAATCGTTTATTTATTTTCTGAATTTAATTTTATTATTTTGTTTTTTTTCATCTTTTATTTTAGTTTATTAATTTATTATCATCTTATCTTAATTAACAAAAGAATAATACTTGAGTAATTTTGTCAGACATCAATTTCTGTGGGACGATACTCGTACTTTGTACATTATATTATTACTTGACTCGTGAACTTGCGATATATTCGAGCTTAATTGATATATATATTTAGGTTGATTTTCAGTGGTAGTATTTGCTCGACCACCTATGGATGTTGCTCCTACACCGATGGAGGTGTTTTTGAAAAGAATTTAATCTTTTAAGCCACAGACTTTGAAAGGGACAAAAAATGCTATTGAATTTGAGATTTGGATTGAAGATATTGAGCAGTTGTTTGAGTCTTTGGATTATTCTGATGATCGTAGGATCAGATTGATTGTGCAACAAATTCTTGGTGTCGCTAAAAGTTGGTGGATTATGACCAAGAAAACTTTGGAGAATCGAGGCATTGTTATTAGCTGGGTTTAATTTAAGAGGGAGTTCTATCAGCGTTATTTAAGACAGAGTTCTATCAGCGTTTCTTCCCTACGTACATCATACAAAAAATACAGGGGAGCTGAGTTTGCCAACCTGAGGCAAGGTAATTTGAATATCGAGGACTATGTTTCCAAGTTCTCGAGTTTGTTGAGGTTTGCACCTCATGTAGTCATTGATGAAGAAACCAAGGCCGATCAGTTCATTAATGGACTTAACCCCGAGATCTTTACCCTGGTTAACACTGGAAGACCGAGTACTTTTGTCGAGGCCCTTAACAGATCCAAGGGAGCAAAGGGTGGTTTGATGAGATAGAGAGGAGCTCAATTTGTGCCTCAGCCACCGAGACAACCACAGCCTCAGCCACAGTTTTAGCAACAGAACATATTTGAGGGAGGTGGTTGCAGCGGTGTCAGAAGAGATCACTTCTGGACAAACGGCAAGCAATTTTAAAGACAAGGTAGTAGCTCTTCGAGTTCCAGTGGACCGAGACAGTCTGGTTCGGTCCATAGTTAGGGATTCTTGGGTTTGTGTTGTAGCAAGTGTGGAGGAATATATTCTAGTGATCATTGTAGAGGAGTTTTGGGTAGTTGTAATTTCTGCCATCAGACGAGACACTTTGCTAAGGTGTGTCCTAAGCATGGTTCTGAGATGTCACAAGGTGGAAGTTCATCGAGGCCTGCACCTCACCCTGACAGCAAGCCCCTTCAGTGCATTCCTTTCAGCCTTAGAACGGGCCAGATCAGAACAGACAAGGAGAAAGCCAGAATGTGGGCCAACCTCCTAGGCAACAAGCGAGGGTTTATGCACTCACTAAGGATCAAGCTCAGGCTGCACTAGATGATGTGATAGAAGATAACTATTTTTTTTGGTTATCCTGCTTATGTATTGAAAGATCAGGTGCATCATATACATTTATAGCTGAGAAATTTGTTGAGTTGCATTATTTTCCCTATGAGCCTTTGCCTTCTGTAGTTTCTATTTCTTCTCCTTTGGGTAGAGGAATTATCTGTGAAATCGGTTAGAGGGTGTGAGCTATAGTTTGAAGGGAATGTGATAGAGCTTGACTGTATAGTACTTGGCTTATCTGATTTTGATTGCATTATTGGCATCCATGCACTGACCAAGTACAGGGAAACAATGGAATGTTTTTAGAAGGTTGTCAGGTTTAGACCAGAGATGGCAGATGACTGGAATTTTTATGGTAAGGGTTCTAGAGTTAAGATCCATTTGATTTCGGTTTTATCTCTGACACGTTTACTGAAAAAGGGTGCCGAAGGATTTCTAGTTTATGTAGTCAATGTGTTGAAGTCTAGTCCAAAATTGGTAGATATTCCAGTAGTCAGAGAATTTGCAGATGTTTTTCCAGAAGAGATTCCGATTTTTCACCCCAGGCAATGATATAGAGTTCAGTGTTGAGTTGGTGCCTGGTACGTTGCCTATTTCGAAAGCTCCTTATAGAATGACACCACTTGAACTAAAAGAACTTAAAAAACAGCTTAAGGACTTGTTGGCCAAAGGATACATTATGCCAAGCATTTTACCTTGGGGCACTCCGATATTATTTTTAAGAAAGAAGGATGGTTCGATGAGATTGTGAATCTACTATCGACAGTTGAACAAGTCCATGATAAAGAATAGGTATCCATTGCCTCGAATAGACGATTTGTTTGACAAGTTTCAGGATTCTTCCGTCTATTCAAAGATTGACTTGAGGTTTGGATATCATCAGTTGAGAGTCAGAGAGGCAGATGTGCCTAAGATGGCCTTTAGAACCAGGTATGACCATTTTGAATTTTCGGTTATGCCGTTTGGGATGACAAATGCTCCTGCAGTATTTATGGATCTGATGAATAGAATTTTCCAGAGGTATATTGATGAGTTTGTTGTGATATTTATTGATGATATTCTGATTTATTCTAAGAATGAGATTGATCATGCGGAGCATTTGAGGATTATTTTGTAGATTTTGAGGACAGAACAGTTGTATGCCAAGTTTTCCAAATGTGAGCTTTTGCTAGATAGAGTTGTGTTTCTTGGCCATGTTATTTCAGGTGACAGTATTTTAGTTGATCCAAGAAAGGTTGAGGCGGTGATTAACTGGCCTAGACCTACTTCTGTTCTTGAGATACATAGTTTGTGTAAGAGTAGGTGCCCGTCGAGCCAAGTGTTGGTCGGGGGTTCTTGAGATAACTCTTGTATGACAATCTTTATTTTAATAATATTTGAATTATTTAATTTAGAACTTCTGTATCTGTATACCCATGATAATTGCATAGATAAAGTCCTTAAATATATCAATAGTAGAAAGAATATGAGATGGTCATGTGATGACTTTCATGAAATTCATATTCGGAATACTGTATATTCTAAACCATTCCTAGTCGATTGAGCCGCCACAAAGAAGGATAAAAGCCGTTTAATCTTGAGACTAGTATTTGCAATGTGAGTACCACATTTCATTGGTAGGGGACATTGTGATGTCCAATCATGAAAATAGGTGCTCCTTGTAGAGTACAATGAACAACACTCTCTAAAGGACTTTCCAAGTGGTTCTCACTTATCGAGTGGAAAGATATTAGTTTATGGTTGTACACCATTATTCCTTATAAACTCGGGTCAACATGAAAACTTTATATGCTAGCGCTTCACTTTGACTAGTTTACTGACTCCACTGGGGTCATCAGGTGGCAAGGTTGGGTGTTGTGTCGAGCCATATAGGATTCGATGCATTATAGTCGGGGATTCACTGCTTACCTTTGGGTATGGATATCCTATGTGTTCACATGCATATGTAGCTTGAAATCTCTAATAAGAGTAGATGGTAATTAAGAAAAGGGTTTATTGAATTACACCTTTGATGCAACTACGACATGATACATAGTTATCAATTCTATGACAACTCTCGATAAACCAAATGTTGTCGAATCGGTCGGGATATATGAGTTGAAGGGACCATACTGTACGCTAACCATAACTGAATGGTTCTTGCATGAACTATCACTTGATACCTATGGAGTAATGTAAGCGATGCTGCTAGATGTTTAACATGACTGGTTGGGTACCATCAGAATTGAGTTTTCTGACGTTCTTATTATCAAGGAGTTGATATATAAGAATGGAGCTATATAGGATATGCTCATATGAGGGAAATTTTGATCTCGAATCACATGGAGATATGATCCACTGCTAGTTGTATCATTGAACCATTAAGGATCACACAAGTACTATCTTTCTAGATCCCGTTGAAAATAAAATTAGTTCAATGTGTTGAACGACTTATAAAGGAGTTTATAAGTGAAATAAATTAGAAGTATAAATTCTAAAGGAGAATAATGGGGAAAGTTAATTTGTGAATGTGTTCCAAGATTAAAAGTTGACTTGAATAAATAATTAGTTTTTGAAAATGGTGATTTTCAAAATTATTATTATGAACTTAATTAATTAAGGAGTTGAATTAGTTAAACACTAGTGGGCATTGTAGAGTTCAAATAATTAAATTAATTCAAGTGTTGGATTAATTAAATACTATTGGGTTTTGTAGCGATCAAATAGAAATAGTGTTTAATAATTATTATTATAGTGGGCTTGATTGAGTTCAAGTTGAATTTAATTAATTGATTAAGCTTAAATGGATTTAAATTTTATAATTAATTAAATATTAAGTTCATGGGCCATGTATGTATATGTTTGACATATAAATACATATAATATATGAGTGTGAGTGAATATGAAAGGTTAAAAGATAAGATGCACATTTTTCAATGCATGCTTTATATTTTTTTGTGCATGCTTTAATTTCATGCTTTATCTTTGACCACAACACAATTTTTTAATACAAAAAGAAAACAATATTCACTCCAAATCTCTCCCTCTTGGTCGTCCCCTTCACCACCAAATTCTCTACAATTTTATCTATCATCTTGGGAGAAAAATCAAAGAAATTCTCAATGAAAAATGCTCTAAATATTTTAGTGCATATTTAGGGTAGATCTAGTTTTACTAGTCGTGAACCAAATTTGAAGATGAGTCCATTTTCAAGCAAGGTATTATCTTGGAAGCTTGTTCCATTTTGAGCAAGATGTGCTCTTGAAAGCTTGTAGATAGTGTCTACTTTCAAGAGAAAAGTTGTTACAACTTGGTAGGAGCCATAATCAATCTTTTGAAGATTGATAGGTAAAAGTTTCTTAAACACCCTATGGATGTTTAATTTTTTGAATGCTACACAAGTGCTTGCTTTTTACATAAAAATTTTAAACTTTCGCTGCGTTTCCGTGCACAAGAGAACCGATCCCCAACAGTTTCATGGGTTTAGCATGGTATTATCGCAGGTTTATTTAATTATTTTCCAGTATTGCGAGGACGATTACCCAATTAACCCAGAAGAATGCTCCTTGTGTTTGGACAGATGATTGTGAGGCTAGCTTTGTCGAGTTAAACAAGAGACTAACCAGTGCTCTTTTATTGACTATTCCATTAGGTACAGGTGGATTTACTGTTTATTCTGATACTTCTCAAAGAGGTCTGGGTTGAGTTTTGACGCAGAAAGGGCATGTGATAGCCTATGTTTCGAGACATTTGAAGCCGCATGAGACCCGATATCCCATACATGATCTTGAGCTGGCAGACATTGTCTTTGCTTTGAAGATTTGGCGTCATTATTTGTACAGTGAGACCTTTGATATTTTTTGATCATAAGAGTTTAAATTATCTAATTTTTAGGCTGAATTGAATATAAGACATAGGTGTTGGTTAGACTTGATGAAGGATTATGACTATGAGATTAAGTATTATCCATGTAAGTTTAATGCAGCTGCAGGTGCCCTGAGTAAAAAGGTATGTGAGTTATCTTTGTGTACGATGGGTGTCTCTAGATTGATTGAGGATTGCTGTGTTTTTTGTTTGGATTTTGACACAGATGTTTAGCCGATCAGAATTTTTGCGATCCAAGCTGAACTAGAATTGTTTGTGATAATTAAAGAGGCATATATATCAGATCAACGTATTCAGATTTCAGTGGAGAACATCATATCCGGACATCAGTCAGAGTATCAGGTTAGTATTGATGGAGTTTTGTTTGTCAATAACCGTATTGTTGTGCCAGATGTTTCAGAATTGAGACATAAGATTTTGAGAGAGGAACATTTTAGTAAATTCAGTATCCATCCAGGGGGAAGGAAGATGTACAATGACTTGAGGAATCATTTTTGGTGGAAGAGGATGAAAGCAGATGTGACAAGGTTTGTTTCCAAGTGTCTAAAATATCAGCAAGTGAAAGCATAGAGAAAACGACTGGTTGGTCTATTGCAAGTTTAGCAGTTCTAAAGTGGAAATGGGATCACATTACCATGTATTTTGTCACGAAACTATCGAGATCATTGAGAGAGTGCGATGCAATCTAGGTTTTAGTTGACAAATTGACGAAATCTGTTTGTTTTATCCCTTATCAGATGACATATAGACATGATCAGATGGCCACTATCTATGTCAGAGATGCTGCGAGATTGTACGGTGTGCCGAAATCTATCGTTTAAGATCGAAACCCTAGATTTACTTCTCACTTTTGGCACAGTTTGAAAAAAGCTATTTCTACTTGGTTGCACTTGAGTACAGCATACCATCCTCAGACAGACGGACATTCAGAGCGGACTATCCAAACATTAGAGGATATGTTAAGAGCTTTTGTGCTTGATTTTGGTACTAGCTGGCAAGATTCTTTGCCACTTGTCGAGTTGTCCTACAATAACAGCTATTAGGTGAGTATTGAGATTACTCATTTTGAAGCTTTATATGGTAGGAAGTGCAGATCATCTTTGTTTTTGGATGATGTTTCAGAGGCGCCTTTGATTGAGCCAGATATGATCAGAGAGATGACATAAAAGGTGAAGTTGATTCAGTCTAGAATGAGAACAACGCAAGATAGACAGGCCAAATATGCTAATTTCAGACGTATACCATTGAGTTTTGAGCAAGGTGACCGTGTATTATTGAAGATATCTCTTTTCAGGGGTACAATCAGATTTGGAAAGAGGGGTAAGTTGTCACCGAGGTATATTGGGTCGTATGAGATTCTAGAAATAGTTGATGATCTAGCTTACAGATTAGATCTTCCCCCAGTGCTATTAGGTATTCATGATGTATTCCACGTGTCTATGTTAAGGAAGTATTATCCAGATCCTTCTGACCGGCTAAATCGGTATGATTAAAAATCAACTGGCAAGCGTACCAGGTCAAGTTATAATATAGTGAATAAAATTCGAATGTCGAACCCACAGGAACTGTATAATTATGACTACCAGAATATATTTATTTCTACTTAATCTAGACTAATCAAAAATAGCGAATTCAGATTTTAAACTAATAATTAAAAATTTCAATTAATATTAAATTAAGTAAAACGCAGCTGGAAAATGTGGATTAATTCAAAAATGAGAAAAGCTCGATCAAGGACTCACGTAGGTACCAGACAATTCATGTATCAAGCAGTCAATCGAAGACATCAGACTTAATCTTAATTCACAGGAATTTTTCTAATTTGTTCGAAGGACTATTTATAGAACAATCAAACCTATTCAAATATTGATGAACGAATCTTTCATAATTCTAATAAAATTTAAATGCATGAATAACTGTGAAAATTCAGTAAACACCTAAACCGCATAATGAAACCAAATTCTATTTCTAGTCAGTTTTACACTATATTGATTATCGAAGTGATCAAAATCGAAAACTCCTCTGTCGAATTGGAATCAATTAACATGCAAGCAAATAACTGGCCAGAAAATCCACAAGACAAATATAAATTCGATAAACAAAAAAAGCAAATCAAGTCTGAAAATCTCGAATAAACAAATCAAGTTTTATAAATAAATTGTCTGGCCCAATCATGTGGTCTTGATCGAAGAAAAACTACAACTCACTAATAAACATAATTAATCAAAACAAAGTCTAAAACCATAAACTAAAGAAATACGAGAGTAGAAGAAAAAACTGGAGAAATTGTTCAGCAGCCGCCGTAAGCTTCGTGTGTACTCAAAAAGACAAAAAGTTCTCAAAAATATCATTCAACTTATATTTATAGTATTCGCGCCAATTGGAATCCTCGACGACCTATAATTTCCGAACGTCACGCAATCCCGAATACACGAACGCGCGCAGCTCAAAAAGACAAGGGCATTGTAAACACCTCGTGCGCGCGCGGCTTCCATTCAGGCTTCTCTGGAATATTCTTCTGCGAGCGCGCGGGGTAGGATCTCGCCCGCGCGCGCCTTAACTATGAAGGCTCTGGAGATTAACTCTGCGCACGTGCGAGGAAGAGCCTCGCGCTCGCACCTTGTGTGCATATTTGGTTCCAAAAATCTTCATTATCCTACAAAATCCAACCAATTGAGTATAATGCATGCGAAATAAATATAAAATAACACAAAAATAATGCATACTAAACACAGTTATCAACACCCCCATACTTAAATCTTGCTCGCCCTCGAGCAAGACATGCAAAAACACAAATAATAATCAAGAAATACTATGGAGCAATGGCCTCAGCAATAATTTTTTAAAAATTCACATCCAATCACATCAAACCTACTAACATGTAAAAGTTTATAAATAAGCTTGTTCACCGCATAAACTTATAATCTCTTCAACTCATGTTTCAAAGTACCTTCATCCAAATTCAATCCACACATTCATATATCATGACGACTTTTTAAGGTAACAAAGGGATCAAACAGAAGGTATCAACACACTCACAATCAGTTTAATACAAAGAGAAATAGTGTGTGCGTGTTTTGATTAAAAATTAATACTCATCAATAGTGTCTATCAACAGTCCATATGCTAAATTCTCACAACTCTTCTCCACTAGTATATTGGGCAACTGTGACTCGATCAAGAAGTCTTTATAAGCTTGTAATGTTAGGCCTGGCTTATGGCTACAAATGAAGGATAACAGTTCAAAGAAAGGAGTAAATGACGACTAACCATTATTATTCACATCCTTCTTCTTGTTTCATTCCAAATCACTTCATCAAACCATTGATTCTCTTGTTTTTCAGATTTCCCTTTTCAATCCATTCTATCAATTTTTTTTTCTTTTCACACCATTCCACTCTTCAAATTCGAATTCAGGAGGATATACAATTCACATATTCAACTTACTCCTTTTAAGGTGGGAATTAGTGTTTAAGCTATTATTAGGTAGTGAGTGTAGGACCTTGAAAAGATGCCGAATGGGGGTTTACCACACGTTTAACGCATGCCATTTGATTTCATTAAAGCTCAAATAAGGTACTAGGGATAGAATGTATCAATGGGTAGCTTGAAAGGCTCAAACGATTCACAGAAAAATTGCCTAAATCATCCCTAATCACAGTTTTGCACGTATTGCGTCTCGAAGAGTGTTCGAACTAGTTCTAGACACGTTTCAATTCATCATCAAATCATACAAATTTCAACCAGTGCAGAAGCAAACAATCATTAACAGTGAACGATGATTATCAACAATTTTCAAAAAATGTACCTCATGTACTCATATAAGTGTAGGCTCAAAAGGGCATTTAGAGATAATTAATTCCAAGAAAATTAGGCCCAAAAATTCCAACAACACCTCAATCATCTCTATGTTTGCATTTTTCAAAGTCAGATTCTAGCACAGGTCACAGAGTATCAGAGATCATTCATATAATTGGTTTCACCAGTTAAAATTGGTAAGACAGGCAGACGATCATGGATTACAGTTTTAAAACAAAGCAAAGAAAGTCTCATCATTGGCCATGCTATCCAATTCTTTCTTTACTCAACACACAAGCAACAAAATAATATACTATGAATACGAACTAGATGCAACTAACGAAACAAAATGAATACAAACAGAATGAACACAAAACACGATAACTAAACAACTAAATACCCCCCCATACTTATCTAAAACATTGCCCTCAATGCTTCAGAATACAAACAATGACAACAGAAACAAAATGCAAATGCAACAAAAAGTGAAACAAAAAGACTCCCCTGGTGACTAGTCGTCTTCTTCTTCTGGAATGGAGGGATCCTGTGTTGCAAACTGAGCAAACTGGGGTGGTACGGCAGACTCGAATGGGAATGGAGGTGGATAACAAGGTGCCGCTTGAAAGCCCGATGTATCAAGTCCCAACTGCGTCGCCATGCTGCGCATCATGTCTTCCACATTCTGTAGATGAGTGGAAATGGCTTGAAATCCATGGCATATTGGTCGAAAGCGGAGCTCTCAACGGCCATGTCCTGAGCGGTGCGGCGAGGAGGAGAGGGCTGAGGCAGTGGCCGAATGCTAGAGGAGCTCCCAACATGATTACGCTTCGCTTACTTGGAATTGGCAAGCTTCTCATCCAAGGTCTTGAAAGGCGGGAGCCACTCCTCATCGGGACTAAACTGCATACCCGCCTGGCGACAAAGGGCTGTGATGCTGTGAGGGAAGTAGATTCCCACCGTCGGAGTCCGCATCGAATAAATAATGGAGTCGTGGACAAGAGTGCCCACATCAATAGGCCACCGCTTCGTGATAGCATACACAAGAATAGCCATATCTGCCTGCACGTCAACTGTGTGGAGCACGGGTAAAAGTCGCCGGGCTATGAAAGCATTCCAAAAAGCCGGCTCAAGTTTTATAAATCGCTCCGAAAAATGAGTGAACCGGAGGGGATCATGCCACTATACACCCGCATAACACATCTCTCTCAAAATCAAATTATAGTCCGGAGTCGCCTTAAAATTCCTAAATTGACTATCATCCACCGCACGAGTATCAAACAACCTATTCAAGGTCTCAGCATCAAACGACACAAGTTTTCCTCGGACAAAAGCTTTAGAGTCCTCTCGGGCAGGGGCATTAGCATAAATTTCCCGAATCACCGGAACAATGGCGGGTTTGGGCACTTTGCAAAAGACATTCCATTTTCTCTTATTTACCCCCAAAGCCACAAAATCATTACAATACAAAGATAAACCACGCTCAACAATAGGATTGCGATTGAGTCGATCATGTTCGTACCTTTCTTGGGCTTCCCGAGAGACGAATCGATTGGAGAGTGCAGCGGAGGAGGATGAGCTAGCAGTGGCGGGGCCGGACGAACGAAATCGCTTGGCTGGCATGGTGGTGGTCGGTCGGAACAGAGGCGGTGGGCGGTGGTCGACGGTGGTAAGGGGTGGCGTGGCGGTGAGGAGCGCGAAATATGAGGATTCTGACAGAAATTGGCGGACACCCACTTGAATTGCGATGATAAACTCTAGAAATCTGCAAAATACGGGAAAGTGTGTTAAGAATTTATGGAGGAATTGGAGAGTAGGGAATTGGGAATTTAGGGTTTATGGTAGAGGAGGAGGAAGATGAAGAAGAGAATGGGGAGAAAAAAAGGAGAAGAGACCGTTTTTTTTTTTCAAAAATTTTTGACCTGCGCCTTTCTCCTCGCGCGCGCGCGAGACTGTATAAATGGGTCTCTGGATGTTTGTACTATGCGCGCGCGAGTAAAAATCTTGCGCGCACGCGGTCAGTGCAGCGATCCTTTGGAAGAATAGCCTGCGCGCGCACGAGGAAGGGACCTCGCGCGTGCGCAGTGCATTAAAACAGCATCTTTTTCCCTGCAAAATAAAACCAAACAAAATACTTAAATTTTAAAAACAAAAAAAAAACAAAAAACAAAACCAAAATAAAAATGCAAACCATAAAAATAAACACTGGGTTGCCTCCCAGACAGCGCTAAATTTATAGTCTATAGCCCGACTGTACCTCTTTTTTTAATTTAACGGGTCTTGCAAGTCGACGGTGGTTTGTGTTTGATCCATGATACCACCTCGATAAACATTTATCCTTTTCCCATTAACTTTGAATGCTCTTGTGGCAGGACTATAAATTTCTACCGTACCATACGACATCACTTGCTTGATAGTAAACGGTCCTGGCCATCTCAAACGTAGCTTTCCTGGCATGAGCTTCAAACGTGAGTTATATAATAAAACAGTTTGGCCTACCTCAAACTCACGTGAAACAATGCGCTGATCATGCCATTTCTTGGTTTTTTCTTTGTAAATTCTGGCATTCTCATAGGCATCCAACCTAAGCTCCTCAAGTTCATTCAACTGTAGTAAACGTTATTCACCTATAGCCTACACATCAAAATTCAGAAATATAGTAGCCCATAGTGCTTTATGCTCAAGTTCAACAGGAAGATGACACACTTTGCCATATAACAACCTAAAGAGAGAAGTTCCTATAGGTGTTTTAAAAGCAGTACGATAGGCCCATAACGCATCATCTAATTTATTCGACCACTCTTTCCTGTTTGAATTCACAGTTTTTTCCAGAATTCTTTTCAACTCCCTATTAGAAATCTCAACTTTCCCACTAATCTGGGGATGATAAGGTGTTTCCACCTTGTGAGTGACCCCATATTTTTTCAAAAGTGTATCAAATTGCTGATTACAAAAGTGGGTTCCTCCATCACTAATTATGGCTCTAGGGGGTACCATATCTAGAAAATATGAATTTTTTCAAAAACTTCACAACCACCCTAGAGTCATTTGTCCTACATGCAAGTGCTTCAACCCACTTAGACACATAATCGATCGCAACCAAGATATATTTGTTCCCTTCAGACGCAGGAAACGGTCCCATGAAATCTATACCCCATACATCAAAAACTTCACAAACAAGAATATTATTTAGGGGCATCTCATGTCTCCTAGAAATATTACCAATTTTATGACAAGCATCACAAGTAATAACATAGGCATAAACATCTTTAAACAATGAAGGCCAATAAAATCCCGAATTAAGTACTTTAGCAGCAGTACGACCTGCGCCGAAGTAACCTCCAGTCAGACTTGTGTGACAATGCGAGAGTATAGATCTTACCTCTTCCGCTGGAATACACCTACGAATGATACCATCTGCACAGATCTTAAACAAAAAAAGATCTTCCCACAAAAAATATTTCAACTCTGTGAAAAATTTCTTTTTCTGTTGATAAGTTAAATGCGAGGGAAGAAACTTACTTGACAGATAGTTAACGATGTCTGCATACCATTCACCTTGAATGTGTCGCAGATCAAAAGAAAACGCTCCAGATGAGTGTAGGGGTCTTCCACAGATGTACCCCCCAAATCTAGCTTGCAATTGAATCAGCTGAATAGTATAGGGTTTCAGCTCAAAATTGTTCGCCTCAACAGCGGGGTGAACTATGCTAGATCCATAACCTTCAACTGGAGGCCTAATAATATCCCAAACAGTACGGTTGTCCACCATCTCTACTTCAGATTCAGATTCTGACTCTAATTCAAGATTGATAGATTTCTTGGCTTTTAGGATCCTGCTAAGCGTGCGTTCGATCTCCAAATCAAGTGGTAACAATTTCCTTGATCGAATGTTATGCATGCACAACAGAAGGTACCTGAAAATCACCAAGAAATTATAGTCAGAATTTAATAAAATAAATAATGTCTAATCTCAAAAGAAATAAAAATTCTGATATCGAACAGTCTCCGGAAACGGCGCCAAAAACTTGACCGGCTAAATCGATATGATTAAAAATCAACTGGCAAGCGTACCATGTCAAGTTATAATATAGTGAATAAAATTCGAATGTCGAACCCACATGGACTGTATAATTATTACTACCAGAATATATTTATTTCTACTTAATCTAGACTAATCAAAAATAGCGAATTCAGATTTTAAACTAATAATTAAAAATTACAATTAAAATTAAATTAAGTAAAATACAGCTGAAAAATTTGGATTAATTCAAATATGGAAAAAGCTCGATCAATGACTCACGTAGGTACCAGACAATTCATGTAACAAGCAGTCAATCTAAGACATCAGACTTAATCTTAATTCACGAGAATTTTCCTAATTTGTTCGAAAGACTATTTCTAGAACAATCAAACCTATTCAAATATTGATGAACTAATCTTTTATAAGTCTAATAAAATTTGAATGCATGAATAACTGTGAAAATTCAGTAAACACCTAAAGCGCATAATGAAAACAAATTTTATTTCAAGTCAGTTTTACAACATGTTGATTATCGAAGTGATCAAAATCAAAACCTCCTCTGTCAAAATGGAATCAATTAACATGCAAGCAAATAACTGGCCAGAAAATTCACAAGACAAATATAAATTCGATAAACAATAAAAGCAAATCAAGTCTGAAAATATCGAATAAACAAATCAAGTTTTATACATAAATTGTCTGGCCCAATCACGTGGTCTTGATCGAAGAAAAACTACTACTCACTAATAAACATAATTAATAAAAACAAAGTCTAAAACCATAAACTAATGAAATACGAGAGTAGAAGAAAAAACTGAAGAAATTGTTCAGCAGCCGCCGTAAGCTTTGTGCGTACTAAAAAAGACAAAAAGTTCTCAGAAATATCTTCCAACTTATATTTATAGTATTCGCGCCAATTGGAATCCTCGACTACCTATAATTTCCAAACGTCACGCAATCCCGAACACGCACGCGGGCGCCTGGCACAGCTCGCGTGCGCGCAGCTCTAAAAGACAGGGGCATTGTAAACACCTCGCGCGCGCGCGCGACTTCCATTCAGGCTTCTCTGGAATATTCTTCTGCGCACGCGCGGGGTAGGAGCTCGCCCGCGCGCGCCTTGGCTATGAAGGCTCTGGAGATTAACTCTGGACACGCGCGAGGAAGAGCCTCGCGCGCGCGCATTGTCCGCATATTTGGTTCCAAAAATCTTCATTATCCTACAAAATCCAACCAAGAGAGTATATTGCATGCGAAATAAATATAAAATATCACAAAAATAATGCATACTAAACAAAGTTATCACCTTCTCATGTACTTCAGCTAGATGAGGTAGAACTTGATGAGATTTTGAGCTATTTTGACCGACCAATTCAGATTCCAGATAGAAAAGATAAGAAGCTCAGAAATAAGACGATTCAGTTAGTGAAAGTACAGTGGAGTTTACATGGTGTTGAAGAAGAAACTTGGGAGTTAGAGCAGGATATGAGACAGAGATATCCAGAAATTTTTGCTTGAGGTGATATTGTTTTACAACATTTAATTCAGTCTATTTTTCGTCAGCATTAAGATTTAGATTCGATTTCGAGGAAGAAATTTTTTATTATAGGGGAGGAATTTTAATGCCCCAAAAGTATTTAATTTAAGAATTTATGGTATTTTGGATTTAAATTTCGAGTTTCAGAAATTTAGGGACTGAATTGGAGTTTTTAAGTTTGATAGGGGACTAAATTGAAGAATTGGATTTCACTAGTTTTTAGCCAATTAAATGAGTTAATTTCAAGTGTTTCTTCCCCATTTTCCAGCCAAGAAACCGAGAAGGAGGAGAGCAGAAAAGCGATGCCATTTTTCAGCTCTTGGAGCTCCGATCCGGCTTCATCCGACCGTTATATTTTAAAGATAGCTACATATTTGGAATCCCAGCGTTTAGGGCTTCATTATATGTAAGTTTGGTAAGATTCTACCAAGTTCAAAATTTTGGGTTATGTTGGATTTGAGTTTATAAATATGTTCTTGAGCTTATAGAGTTGGTGTATCTAAGACGATTTGAAAAAATACCATCGTTTGAGCATGTTTATTATTTTGGAAGCATTTTCGAAAAATCCCAGATTTTGTTTAAGAAAGAGTATTTCGAAAATTTGGTGATGATTTTGTGTTGTTTTGGAGTTGATATTGAGTTGATTTTGATGTTCAGATTTTGGAGATATCCGATTTTTTAGACGTTATTCCGCTTGTTTGATTTTGAAAGAGTTGTTGATATATTGTTGAGCGAGATAAATTTAGATATGATTTTTGTATTTTATTATCCATTACAGATTTGATTGGAGTTGATTCAGTTCAAGCTATGTTTGCAAGAGTTGAGTTGTTGAGAAATTCGGTCAAGGTTGGTTTGGTTTTATGTATTTTAGAATGCCAAGTTGACCGCATGGAATTTTTTGAGTTTGATTGAGTTAAATCATTTCAGAGATTTGAGCTTTCCGGAATTTGGAAGATTGAAGGTATGATCGGACAATGAAAAGAATGAGATTGAATCCTGGAGACGGGTGAGATTTCTCGAGCCCCTTAAACCACACATTTACTTGTTTATATTTTATTTGTTTAATTTATTCGGTTCATGAAATTGATTGAATATTTGATTATAGATCGATGATTATCGCATTTGCATTCATGTTGTTTATATGAATCTAAGATTTGATTTATGAGATGAAATGATCAGATTGATCAGAGTTTTAGATATATTTGAATTGCATCATCTCATTCATATTAAGCCAAATTCCTTGGAGATTTGATGGCAGAATTGCCTTTATTTCAGCGGACGTTTGGGTCTATATTTGAGTGGCATAGGATGCAGAGTAGCTCTTATGGCCAGAATATTCTATATAGTTGCGCCAAAGTTCGTGGTTGAGAAGCCCAACACCCACCCCGATTGGGAGAGTAGGTGGTGATGTTGTGTTTTTTTTCCCTTGGGATCCCTATAGTCAAGATTCAGAGTAAATTAGAGATTTGATAACCCTTATTTCATTGAGCATGCATTTCATTTGAAGATCGTTCATTTGAGAATACTTATTAATTTGAGATTATTGTTTTGAAATGCTTAAATCCTTATATATGTTCCTGCCGTTCATACTGAGTTTTTTTCTCATAGGTTTTCTGTCTGTTGCTTTGTCTTGTGTGTGTGCATTAAAACAGGTGGTTCAGGGTTGAGCTTTAGAGGACCTTGAGGGCGATGGAATAGAGAGTAGAAGTGGAGCTCAGTTTTAGCTTTCAAGTTTAACTTGTTTTGAAATGTTGAAGATTAGTATTTGTCAAACATTTTGTATTTTGTATCTAGTTTTTATAGTTTTTGAAACCCCTTGGATTGTAGGATTTGACCATATATCAAGATTGCATTTTTCTGGGTTTTGAAGTTAGAAATTGAAAAAAAGGAAAGAAATCAGCAGCAGCAGAATTTTTGCTAAGCCAGAAGTGCTTTTGGGCTTCAGATAGAGCGCAATAGTGCTCCAGATATGCGTACCTGAAGCACATCTGTGCTTACCTTGCGAATCAGAAGCACTTTTGCGCTTCTCCCCCTTAAAAATTTTTTTATCTTCCTTTCCCGGTTTAGTTTCTTGTCGTTTTATAGATCGAACCCGGGGCCTCCACACTTTGATGGAGTAGACTCATTAGTAGACGAGGAATCATAAGACAATTCACTCTTAGCAGCAAAGGGTACGGGGATCGCAGAGTTTGGTTGAGCAGTAGAACTTGATTTGCTCTTTGAACGAGCTTTCACCACAAAATCTTGGTCAACACTGTCATCACCTTAAGAGTACTCAGTATCAATCAACGAAGGCCGTGATGAATGGACCTTGCCACGAAATCGATTTGTGACTGTGTAATATGAATTGTAACCAGCCTATATCTTCGACCGACAAGTTAGGGGTTTGGAAGGGAACACCTTGTTGAGTATAGACATATCCGACAGATTTTCAACATCCAAAGCGTTGGTGGGTTCTACTGGTGCAATGGAATCCAGAGGCACAGGTTCCTCAACTACTGGTACAATAGCATGCTCGATCACAGGATGTGAGAAGAAGGTGTCGGCACATCCTCCTCAGCATCTAACTTGTGACCCATCTCTATGTGAATGTCGTGAGAATCAAATTGCTTTCCTGCTATTGAATTTGCGAGAGTAAAAACAGATAGAAGATTAGGGCAGAAAGACGAAAGACGAGAGATAGAAGAGAGAGGAAGGATATCAAGGGTAATAATTTATTACAAGAATAAAGACTCATCAAAAATATAATCCTGAACTCCTTCACTCCTAACGTTTGGCCGAATTACTGACCCCCTCACGGTAACAAAATCCCCCACGGTAAAAAAATCCAACTTCAATTAGGAAACAAAATTTCTGATTTTTGTAATAATCTTAGCCCAAATATTTTACAAACATTTCCCAAAAATAAACTCCTCATCAAAATATAACTCCACTGAAACAAATTCAATCACAATCAAAAATTAAAATTTTAGTCGATAGGGAAAATCACTGAAATTTCATTTAGTTCGAGCGTCAAACCTTTAAGCAAGATATATTCACACAAAAATAAATATGCATGTCCTAAGTATGCCTAAAACAGAGTTTGACAAAAAAATAAAATGTAATCACTTGCAAAAATTATGTTGACAAATGAAGTGTTATCGACAATGTTGGCAACATCTAGCAGCAACACTTCAAATTTTTTTATAAACAGACAACCATTATATTTTTTACAAAAGTGGTAGCCTGCACACTAAAAGAAAGATCTTCAAAGGACCCCTTTAGGTATTTTTTTCTATTTTCTTCTGATTTTCAATCAAATTTGATGATTGAGATGATTATTATTGACCAAATTTTATCAATTTGAGCTTCTAAATTTGCAAAATCACTTTTCACATGGGACAAGATCATGAAATACGCGAACATCCCTCAACTACTCAGTGTTTTAGTCAAAGCTCTTAATTAATTAACCATTATTGGGCTGTAAAAACAATTTTTCATAATAATCCTGAGTGATGACTGGTCGATAGTTCCAAAGTATCAAACATTTCACAAAACAGTATGAATGCATGAATGTAAAATGCCTAAAGATCATAAAAATGCACATGCATGTTTAGGTGTTGTCTTAGGTATTGGCAACACTCAAGACAACATCTGTACTCTGTCTATAATGAACACATACTGAGAGACTTTCTTAGATTGAAAAATCTCTTAAAATCCAAAGCTTTTGTGAATATATCAGCTAATTGATTGGTAGTTCCAACAAACTCAATAAAGATCATGCCTTTCTAGACCAAATCTCGAATGAAGTGATGCCTAATGTCAATGTGTTTGGTTCGAGAGTGCTGTACTGGATTTTTTGAAATGTCAATGGAACTAGAATTATCATAGTACACTATGGGAGTTTTACTTTTAATTCCATAATCATTCAACATTTGATTCATCCATAGGAGTTGTGAGCAGCAACTTCCAACAGCTACATATTATGATTCAAAAGTTGAAAGAGATACACAATTTTGTTTCTTACTATACCAAGATACTAAGTTATTTCCCAAGTAGAAACAACCTCCCGTGGTTCTCTTTCTCTCATCTAGATCCCTAGCCAAATCAGCATCACTAAAGCCTACCAAATTTGTGTTGGTTTCTTTAGTGTACCACAAACCCAAATCCAAAGTTCCTGCCACATATTTCAATATTCTTTTTACGGCCTTAAGATGTGTAACTTTTGGGTTAGATTGGTATCTAGCACACAAAAAAACACTAAACATGATATCAGGACTAGTAGCACTTAAATAAAGAAGACTTCCAATCATGCTTCTGTAGATGGTGTTGTCAACATCTTTGGCAACATCGTCCCTCGACAGTTTTTCACTAGACCCCATAGGTGTGCGCATGTGTTTAGTGTTGTCATTCAAAAACTTTTTCACCAAATTTCTAGCATATTTACTCTGACATAAAAATATACCATCATGAATTTTTTTGGCTTACAATTCCAAGAAATAATTCAATTCACCAACCATACTCATCTCAAAAGTAGAAGACATGCACTTCACAAACTCATCAACAATTTTTTCACAAGAAGCACAAAAGATTATGTTATCTACATAAACTTGGCAAATAAGAATATTACCTTGAGACTTTGGCACAAACAAAGTCTTATCAACCTCACCTCTTTTGAAACCAAGGTTGAGCAAGTATTTGGTTAATCTTTCATACCATGCATGCGATGCTTTCTTCAATCCATACAATGCCTTTTTTCAACTTATTCACATGATCAAGATGTTGTGGATCCTCAAACCCTTTGGGTTGTTTCACATATACCTTTTCATTCAAGATCCCATTAAAAAAGGCACTTTTTACATCCATTTAAAAAAATTTCATTCTCATGTGACATGAAATAACAAGAAAAAGTCGGACATGCTCAATGCTGGCTACAGGAGAAAAGTTTTCATCAAAATCCACCCCCTCAACCTGTGTATACCCTTGAGCCACCAACCTTTATTTGTTTCTTATGATGTTTCCTAATTCATCAGTTTTATTTTTGAAAATTCATTTTGTTCCTATAACATTAACATGATCAGGACATGGTACCAAGTACCAAACATCATTCCTAACAAACTGTTCTAACTCTTCATGCATAGCATTGACCCAAAATTCATCTTTCAAAGATTCTACTACATTTTTGGGTTCAATGTTTGTGATAAAACACGAAAATCTTACCTGTGAGAACTTGGAGCTCATGCAAATTAGTCCAGCCATCTTCCTATAATCCACCTTTTATTTTCTTTGGGTTTTCATATCTCCATGTATATCTCTAATGACCTATGAGGTTGGGTGGTTCTTCTAAATTTTTCTAGGAATATTCTTACCAACTTCATTTTCCTCAGTGTCCTCATCCTCATTATCATCAGTGGACTATTCAATTTTTGTTTCTAGAGATTTTGATGAGGATGTTTTCACAGGTGTTGTAACACCTTAGACAACATCTGAATTTCAAAAAATTTCAAGCAGATCATCAACTTCATCTTCGAGTGTTTTCTTCTTTACATCTGCAAAGTCATCAAAAAAAAATATTAATAGACTCAAAAATTGTTCTAGTTCTTAATTTAAACATCATGTAAGCTCGACTATTCGAAGCATAACCTAAGAACATATTTTTATCAATCTTTGCATTAAACTTAGCAAGATGATCTCTATCATTCAAAACATAACATAAACAGCCAAAAACATTAAAGTACTTAAGGTTTGGCCTTTTTTCCATGAGTATTTCATAGGATTTCATAGTAGTATCATTCCTCAAGTATTTTCTATTTGAGATGTGACATGCTATGTTTAGGGCTTCTGCCCAAAAATGTTTTGAAATATTTTTAGAACTTAACATTACTCTAGCCATCTCTTGCAAAGTTCTATTCTTTTTTTCAGAAATTCCATTTTTTGTGGAGTTTTAGGAGTAGAGAATTCATGAGAAATACCTTTATTGTCGTACAAATTTTCAAAGGAAGAGTTTTCGAACTATTTACCATGATCCGTGCGAATTTGACTACCTTCAGGTTCTATAGATTAACAATCCTTGTGAAAAATTTCTTAAAAGCATCAAACATATCTGATTTTTCTCTCAAAAAACTTACCCAAGTATATCTTGAAAAATTATCAACACAAACGAAAGAGTATTTCTTACCTCCGAAGCTTTCAACATCCATTGAACTCATTAAGTCCATATGAATAAGCTCAAGACAACATGTTGTCTCATATGTTGGCAACATCTGGTCCGACACCCTGCTCTACTTCCCTTTTTGACATGCTTCACACACAAATGAAATTCGAAATTTTAAATAAATTAGACATATCTCTAACAACATCAAGCTTACTTAAGTTCTTCAAGTTCTTGAAATTAGCATGACCCAACTTTTGATGTCATAGGTCAAACTCAGTCACTTTTTATATGCCTAAAAGCCATCTCTTCTCCAAGTTGATAACAATTATCAGATGACCTTGTACCTGTCATTACACACACGTTAGAACTATCAAAAACTTTGCATAATTTATTATCAAACTACACATGCAAGTTATCATCATAAAGCTGGCTAATGCTTATTATATTTGCAGTTAGTCCTTCAACATTGAGCACGTTGCGAAGCTTAGGTATACCAGCAACATTCAGTGTGCCTTTTCCTACGATATTTCCCTTTGAACCTCCTCCATAAAATACTTTCCCACTATTTTGTTCAACATAAACTGTGAGAAACTTAATAGAACCTGTCATACGACGTGAGCTTCCACTATCAAAGTATTAGCACCTGAAACATTAGTTCTCAAAGCAGTATAGATCATATAACAATGAATATCAGACTTTGGTATCCAAACCTTTCTTACAATAAATTTGTTCCTGAAAATGTTATTGGAGATGTTGGGTAACATCTTAGACAACACCTTAGATGCAGATGTCTGTTTGTAGTCTTCCTTCAACTTAAAACAAAAAGGTTTGATATGACCATGTCTATGACAGTTGTGACAGAAAAACTTAAGTTTTCTTCCAGGAATTTTAGGAATAGTATGTTGTGGCTTTGATTTAGGTAGATCGGTTGACGTGGCCTTTTTGGTTGAGCTCACTGTACAGCTACTTTCCTTGACAAACACTGGAGTTTTTGAAGTTTCACCAACTTTAAACTTACTGTTTTCAAAGCCTAATATTGCCTTACCATATCTTCCCATCGTGAGCAAATAATCAAGCTTGTTTGTGCTTGAGTTGAACTTGGCCAGTGTGGCCTTAGCTTCACCGAGTTCTTCTTTTACCTGAAACTTCAAGTCAGTATTTTCTTTTGAAAGAATAATATTCGTCTTATTTCTTTCAATCCAGTCAGCATACAACTCTTTATATAGAATACACACATCTTCCATAGAAATTTTTTCATCACCTGCATCAGAATTACACACATTATTAGAAGTAGAAGAAGTCAAACATACTGAATTTTTGGAGATGTTGAGGTGAGGTGTGGCAACACCTGCAGAAACACCTAAGGGATTGACTTGAAACATATTCTTGCTTTACAACAAAGCTGATAGGGTTGTGTGACTTTCTTCATCATCATGTTCTTCGTCTTCTTCAGATTCTTCATAACTCAAGGATGTGTTCATCCCTTTCCGAAGTTTATTTGCACACTCATTTGCATAATGCCCATAATCTTGACATGCATGACACTGTACCATGTCAATCTTCTTTGAAGTATGCTTTTTCTTCCCTTCTAGAATAATTCTAGGCTTCTGAGGATCAGGAAGCTTTCTTGGTGCTTGATCAGGCCTGTCGATTCTCAAAGGTTTTTTAATAGAAACATTGGAGCTTTAAGTTTCTGATTAGTCTTCTTTGTCTCCCTTATCTTTTTCAGATAATCACTAAATTTTTTAGTGATGAGTAAGATTGATTCGTCTGCCAGATCTGACTGAAATACTTCTTGGCCTAATTGAACAAAATCCTTGTATGTGTCGTTTGAGACTTGAAAGACTATAGACTTTCCTTTGTCTTTCTTTTGTTCCATAGAGTTTATTTCAAACACTTGAAGAATGCTTATAAGTTCAGTAAACTTCATCTTTGAAGTGTCTTTCCACTACAAGAATATTTGGATTCAACAAAACTTAATAAACAACAAAAAACCCTTGTATTTTTCTCTTTAACAACGGTTTTATTGAAAACTGTTGTCATAAGTCATAAAACCCGCTCATAAACAACTGTTTATGTGCATTTTTTTTAAGCTATACAACTACAGTTTTTTTAAAAAAAATACAACGTTTTTTTAAAACCGTTGTCTATGAGCGGATTTATTTTTAGTATATGACAATGTTACCGTCAAACCCTTGTGTTTCCTTCTTATTTTTTTTAAGGAACTTAAGCAATTATTCCTCTCTCCTCTCACAGCTTCCTCTCACGATTCCTCCAAAACCCAACCCTAGCCGCCCGCCCACTTCTTTCCGCCGATTTGCTGCCAATGAAGTCGGAAATCTGCTATTGGAGCAAGGATTAGGTTAGATCTTGTCCTAAGGTTTGTTTTGATGACAATATAGCAAGGAATCGCGACGTGAAGATTCGAAGTCATCGCTCTGTTCAACCATAGTTTCGCATGTAGTTGTTTTTTCATATTTTTTTTCATTTTTTTCTTTTCGATTCTGAGTAAATTGGTTGTGTGTGTGAAACATGTTTTCTTTATTTATTTGTGGTTTCTGCTGTTAACACTTGTGTTTTTTAATCGCATGATGTGTCGTTCTTTCTGCCTCTATCCCACAATAACAAAGGGAGGGGAAACGAGTACTTTTTTCAGGTGTCTTAGTCCTTCTCAGTTTTATCTTAATAAATATGAAAAAATTCCCAAATCTCATAATACATTATAAATAAGATCTGTGATTACTGTCGCTTCATTGATCAATTAAGCACCTTCTTCTTGTTCTTCCGTGCGTTTTCTCAAATAAATTCCAATTATAAAGAAGAGGGTTTGGCTGGATTCAATAGTGGGCCGAGAGGAAAATTTTCAAGGATAATTACACTTTGTTAATTTTCAGAATTCTTGCTGGATATAGCTTTACAAAGCCCATACCGAGTGAATTGGGAAATCTTTCCGAGCTTACTTTTCTATAAGAACATCTGATTAATCATCCTTCATAATGATATAAATTTCATGTTGGTAAATGATATTTTTCTTCTTATTCACAATTTATTTTTAGTTATCAATACTCTGAAGGCTATATTGGATGTATCGAAATGGAGACTTAGATTACAAGTTCAGATTAGCAATTGAATACATGTGTTTAAATTAGTCTATCAACTATTTGCTTATTCATAATTCTTGTTGGCCGATGCTTGTAGCTTGCACTATGTGTGGAAATTGGGCTTCCGAAGATGATTCCTTCTTCTTCTTTTTTTTGGTCAAGTGAGTATTTTTTATGTTGCATAGTCTACATCAAAGATTAAGTTTGGTAAATGCCTTCATCTAGATTTTCTGTTTTCTTATATTGTATTAATGATTTTTCCCAAAAGTATTCCTCAAGATATTGTTTATGACCTTGTGGAGATCATCATTTTGTTGCAGTATATATGTTCATGGAATCTGGAGAAATAAACATCCCATTTTCGTGCACTATGTTGTCGTAATATCAGTAGAAATTGTGTGGGAAAATGTAGCTCTTTTGACTGTAGCTGGTGCATAAAAAAATTGCCCCCTAAACACTTAGTTAAGTTGTCGAGTTGATCGCTCTAAACTCGGGGTAGGATCCTCATGGTACGTATTTAAAAGAGAAAGTTTCTTGAGAACTAGCTGTTGGGTTTGAGGGCTTATTTTACTGTTCAAAAACACATGCAGGATCAACACTCCATATCCTATTCAATGGGGTCAACCCAGTCTGCATGTTGGGGAGGATATTATTGCACTAGCATAGCTTTTGTCGCTCTTGTTGAGGTTCAATTCTATTATTCCCAAACTTTTGTGATCAGTAAAATTCACTTAACTTCCCTTAAAAATACATAAAAGATTTTTTCCTTCAATGTGGTTGTTTATGTTGTTACCTTTTCGAGTGTGGGCCGGGAGTTCTTTTCTTAAGTTGATTTGAGGTTGGATTTTTCTTGGGTTGATATCTGTGATGCCATAGGTTAGGGTTCTTGCGTTAGATTTTTAAATAGTGTTTTCGTTTTTGCTCTTGCATAGTTTTGAGGATTTGATGCGAATTTAAATTATGTGAAATGATCATTATGTGCCAAAGAATCTTTTCCTTGTTATATCCATTATCAAGGATCTTGAAATATATGTTCTTTTTTATTTTTGGGTATAAGTTTTAATTTAGCTAACATATAGCTTTTGCGATTAGAATAGGTTTTGGGGCAATGATTTTTTCAAACAAGATTGGAGGAGCAGAGGGAAGATCCAGTTATTTCAATATATACTCATCAAATGGATATTTTGTTTTCTTATTGGAGTTATAGTCGGTCTGCTTGGGTTCTTCAGCAACCTTGCTGTAGAAAATATAATGAGAATCAAGTTTTTCGTTACCTCGAACATGATATTGGCCAGAAAGTAAGAATCTCGGTGCTTTTAACAATTTAAGTATGATGTTGTAAATAAAGTTTGAATCTTGTTACTTATGTTTGCATAAAGATTTTATACAAAGTTTTGGTTTATCCAATAATATAGATTTCAGAATGATATTTTGCTTCATGTGAATTGATAAAAAAATCAACTTCATTGTTGCTATTTGCTTTGTTTAGCTTGTAGATGTAGCGATCCTACCCAGATCCACTACCTAATCAGAGTTAAAAGAATAATTAAGCATGCATTAAATAAATTGTTGCCGAAAACTTAAATAAAATAGATTGGCAGAATACAGCCGGCTAAATAAACCAATATACAATCGAATTACAAATAATCCTAAGGGTAGAGACTTACAGCTAATCCTGTTGTCTTTAAGGTCATTGGCTACTCCAAGCTCCTAGTGCTCAATCTTGCACCTATACCTGCCCCGTCGAATGGGGTGTCCAGATGCACAGAAAATACTGGACGTGAGCTCTAGGCTCAATACGAAAGCACGGATAAATATACAAATATGATGCATGCAAATGACAGTGTATCCATATCAGAGATAACTGTATACAAACTGCTCAGACTGGCGCCTGAGACATGAGCTCGTCACATCGGGGTCGCTAACAACTATGCCCGACCACTCACTCCCGAATCTCGGACGCGGACCAAGGAATCCTCTAGATACCAGTACCTAAGGGTACTCGGCATCAAAACGTCCAAACAGGGCTGAGCAACCCTAAATGGCTCATCTCAAAAGATGTACAGACACAATATGATATGTACATGCCGCATAATAATATCCATGCAATCACATGCAAACACATAAATGCAACATATAAGCTTGCATACCCGCTAGAAATCTCAGTCAGTACTTACGTACCTTACAACAGGCAGTCCTAGTAGTCCAACTCTAGGTTTCAAGCCTAGCATCAACTCTACAATGCAAATACTCATGCATCATTCATTAAGCTCTAAAAGCCTTAACTAAGCTATTACATATTCCTAAATATTTTTAGGAAGCCAAAGCTATACCTGCGTCTTTCATCAGCCCTTTGCTGCCGCTTTTCTCAAAACTAGGCCACAGCTCCGCTACGACGCCGGGATCGCTCCGCTACTTCCGAATTCCCAATAGGACGTCTAGAATTCCCTAGATATAAGTTAGAAGGCTAAGGAATTGAGAGAGGAGGAATTTGGTGCGCTCAAAATGAAATCTCGGCACCTCTATTTATAGACGGAGTTCAGAGCCTCCGATCCTGACTTCGGATCCTCCGATCCAGTTCGGATACTCCGTTCCCGACTTCGGATCCTCCGAAGTCCCATCAGTGACGTCACCAATGATGAATTTCTCTCGGACAGCTGGCCATGCAAGTTCGGACCCTCCGATCCGGTTCGGATCCTCCGAACCTTCCCAGCCATTTTGAGTGTCCTGGATTCATTTTTGGACTCCGTTAATCTATTTGGAATTTTCTTAATCATGTTTTACTTAATACCAACATGATTCGATGATTAATTACTGATTAAACGTTAATTCTGGATACGGGTCACTACATTTTCCCCCCCTTAAAAGATTTCGTCCTCGAAATCTAGGGTAAAATCTCGAGAATGTAATTAAAGATCCTTACTTGCGCGTCTGGTCGAATAGCTTCTGACACACTCAGACTCTTGAAAAAATTCCTGCGGGCTCCATTAATGTTGAACCGCATTAGCATTCTCCCAATTGAAAATTTACTGCGCTGCTTGTCGACAATCGAACTTCTCTGGAACTAATGTATCTCAACACCGATACATCTTCCATTTTGACCACGATCTCACTGATCACGATGGATACAAACATCCTCTTGATCGAGATCATCGTCCCAAGGAAAATCTTAGACTGACGAAGACCAAATCATAACCTGACTGGCTTACGACATCCGTCGAATCACCTTATGCATCGAGAGATTTTGGAACCATCGTCCCAAGGAAAATCTTAGACTGACGAAGACCAAGTCATAACCTGACTGGCTTACGACATCCGTCGAATCACCAAACTAAATCTAACCTTCCGATGGTTCCAAAATCTCTCGATGCATAACACCTTTAGTCAGGAAATACCGATCCCAACACTGTGTCATGAAGGAACTCTCATCAAATGAAAATCATGTCACAAAATCCTCCCTTGAACCATTGGTCTGCGAAGTCATATGCATATGCCGCAATGGCAATGTAGTGACCCTAACCCGGATCACCTACTAAACAGAACTTAGGCATGCAATTAACTTAATTAAACAGATATCAGAATAAAACTACGAAAACCATAATCATTATACAATCCCAAGTAAAGGAATCTGTAATTTATCCAAATAATATACAACCAAATCGAATAGCTGTATAAACCCAAACAACAGTAATAAAACCTAGACGAAGCTCCAGCTGGCCAACCACTGACTAGCCCCTCCTGGATCCACCCTCCTCGTCCAATCGCAAACCTGCCCCATGAAATAGGGTGTCCAGAAACACAGAATACGAGACGTGAGCATAAAACGCTCAGTACGAGAGTATGAGTATACATGCATGCAAAGTGAACTCCCTATAGACTCGAGGTCAAGGATCAGATAACAGAGATAGACCGGGCCCTGGTATGTAGCACGCTGTGCCGTCGCTTCAGGAGGTGGCTCCCATACCGAGATAACCGTGGATACGCCGGACCCAAATCGATGGAAGTCCATCCACTAACACGATAGGGTACAACCCTACTAACAGACATCTCGAAAGAGATACAGCAAGATGCAAATGAATGCAGCATAATATCATGGCATATAAATCATGCAGTCACATAATACATGCATACTCAGTCAGGATATCTCGAACAGTACTTTCGTACCTCAAAACAATGCAAGCTCTACCAACTCTAGGTCCACGCCTATAGTCTGCTCTACACTGCCAAATGATACTACTATCATTAAAGTGCTCTAAAAGCCTTAACTAAGCTATTGCATACTCCTAAATATTTATAGGAAGCAAAAGCTATACCTTCGTCCGTCGTTAGCCCTTTGATGTCGATGCCTCCAGAACTTGGGCACAACTCCGCTACGACTACCGAACGCCTCGCCGACCTCCAGACCAAGCCTAAGAAGACTAGAACAGCTCCAAAAGGACTAGAATGGAAAGGAGAACTCGGAATTGGCAAATGAAAGTGAAGCCTTGGCCTTCTATTTATAGACAACGATCGGAACTTCCGATCCTTGATCGGAACGTCCGAACCTCGATCGGAACGTCCGATCCTGCCATCGGAGCTTCCGAAGATCCTGATCTGCCACGTGTCAAAATATCACTTGTTGACTCCGGATAGGGGTAATCGGAGCTTCCGGTCCTGATCGAAGCTTCCGATCTTGCCACACGTCATGCCTGACGTAATATCGATCGGAGCTTCCGATCCTGTTCGGAGCTTCCGATCCTGATCGGAGCTTCCGAACTCACCTTCGGAGCTTCCGAACTCTACCCAAGTAATTATGATTAATTCCTTAATTACTGATACTGGTTACGGGCTACTACATTCTCCCCCACTTAAGATATTTCGTCCTGGAAATCAGATCTTAAGTACCGAATACAAATACCGAAATCAGAAACATTCTTTATTCAAATTAAACGTTTACAGAGTTTGCAACTGAATACAACTTAAAGAATGAAATCAAAACAACTCAGGATGGTCTTTACGCATCCTGTCCTCAAGCTCCCATGTAGCTTCCTCAGTGCCTCGGCGCTGCCACTGAACTAAAACCAAAGGAATGACTTTGTTCCAAAAAACCTTATCCTTATAATCCAGGATAGGAAGAGGTTTCTCAACATACGTCAAATCCTTGTCTACCTGAACCTCAGACCGCTGCAGAATATGAGATTCATCCGCCACATACCGCCGCAACAGAGATACGTGGAACATGTCGTGAATACTGGATAGATGCGGTGGCAAAGCTAGTCGATAAGCCAAATCGCCAATGCTCTCTAAGATCTCAAACGGACCGATAAACCTGGGAGATAACTTGCCCTTAAGGCCAAATATGAGAATCTTGCGGAAAGGTGACACTCTCAGAAACACTTTCTCCCCGACATCGAACTGCAAAGGCCTACGCTTGATATTAGCATAGCTGGCCTGACGATCCTGTGCAGTCTTAATCCGTTTCTTGATCTGATCAACAATGTCTACCGCCTGCTGGATAAGCTCCGGTCCCTCAGCCTGTCTCTCCCCCACTTCTTCCCAAAAGAGTGGAGTACGACAACGTCGCCCGTACAACTCCTCAAAAGGTGCCATCCCAATACTAGTATGATAGCTGTTGTTGTACGCGAACTCGATCAACGGCAAATGATCCTGCCAGGCTGAACCAAAATCCATGACGCACGCTCTAAGCATATCCTCCAAAGTACGGATAGTGCGCTCTGACTGACCATCAGTCTCCGGATGATAGGCTGTACTCAAACTGAGAGTAGTACCCATCGCACGCTGAACACTCCCCCAGAATCTAGAAGTAAACCTGGGGTCCCGATCGCTGACAATGCTCACAGGCACTCCATGAAGTCGAACGATCTCCTGAATGTACATCCGTGCCATGCGATCCACAGAGTATTCTCGGCTATAGGCAATGAAATGCGCTGACTTGGTGAGTCGGTCCACCACAACCCAGATAGCATCACAGTTCCTCGGGGATACCGGCAAATGGGTCACAAAGTTCATTGTGATAAACTCCCATTTCCATTCAGGAATAGGCAGACTGTGAAGCAATCCTCCAAGTCGTCGGTGCTCTGCCTTGACCTGTTGACACACCAAACATCTCGAAACAAACTGATAAACACTGTGTTTCATTCCCTTCCACCAGAAACGAGTACGTAGATCCTTGTACATCTTGTTGCTCCCACGATGAATACTCAACTTAGTGCGATGCGCCTGAGACAAAATCTCCTCTCGCAACTCTTCATCCTGCAGAATCACAAGCCTACCAGACAAACACAGAAAGCCATCTTACTGATAATGAAATCCAGACGAGCTACCCTCGTTAGCTAGACGAGCTAAACGCTGGGTCTTCGAATCAGACATCTGAGCATCTCGGATCCGCGAGTACAAGGCTGGCTCAGATAATATCGCAAACATCTGGATACTCTGCATACCTTTCTTATGCTTGAAGGTATACCCTGAAGTACAACAGTCACTGATCGCACTAGACATCGAACAAGTGTGAAGTGCGGAGAGTCGCACCTTGCGACTCAAAGCATCAACGGTGAGATTAGCAGCTCCCGGATGGTACTTAATCTCGCAATCATAGTCCTTAAGCAAGTCCATCCAACGTCTCTGCCTCATGTTCAACTCCGCCTGAGTGAACAAATACTTGAGACTCTTATGGTCGGTGAAGATCTCAAATTTCTCGCCATACAATAATGACGCCAGATCTTCAAAGCGAACACAATGGCTGCTAACTCCAAATCATGGACTGGGTAGTTGTCCTCGTGAAGCTTCAGCTGTCTAGAAGCGTATGCGATCACATGCCCATTCTGAGTCAGGACACAACCTAACCCCTGAAGAGAAGCATCCGTGTAAACCACATACCCTCCAGATCCGGACGGTAATGCCAACACCGGCGCAGAAGTCAACCGCCATCGAAGCTCACAAAAATTCTCCTCACACTCGGAGGACCACTCGAAATCCACACCCTTGCGGGTAAGCTGCGTCAAAGGTCGAGCTAACTGAGAGAAGTTCAGAATGAAGCGACGATAATACCCTGCTATACCCAGAAAACTACGGATCTCAGCAACTGTCGTCGGACGCGACCAATTAAGTACCGCTTCAATCTTGCTTGGATCAACAGAAATCCCTTCCCTGGATATGATATGGCCAAAAAAGACCACTCTATCCATCCAGAACTCACACTTGCTCAGCTTGGCGTACAACTGCTCATCTCGAAGAGTCTGTAGTACCAACCGCAAGTGAGAAACATGCTCTTCCGTATTACGCGAATAAACCAAGATGTCGTCAATGAAGACCACGACAAACTTGTCCAAATACTCTCTGAAAACACGGTTCATCAGATCCATGAATATAGCCGGCGCATTGGTCAAACCAAATGGCATCACTAGGAACTCGTAATGCCCATAGCGAGTACGGAATGCAGTCTTGGCTACGTCCTGATCACGGACTCTCAACTGATGATACCCAGATCTCAAGTCAATCTTGGAGTAAATTGATGTGCCCTGCAGCTGGTCAAACAAGTCATCAATACGAGGCAACGGATACTTGTTCTTCACAGTGACTCGATTCAGCTGCCGATAGTCAATGCACAGCCGCATCGACCCATCCTTCTTCTTCACGAAGAGAACAGGAGCTTCCCAAGGAGATACACTAGGACGAATATACCCCTTGTCCAAAAGATCCTGTAGCTGATTCTTCAACTCACGCATCTCTGACGGAGCCAGACGATACGGTGCTCTAGAAATAGACGAAGTACCCGGCATCAACTCTATGCCAAACTCGACTTCCCTAGCAGGAGGAAAACCCGGAATCTCATCAGGAAATACATCTGGAAATTCATCCACAACAGGAATGCTCTCTATCCCAATACTCTCAGCGGACAAATCAACTGCATAGATAAGGTAGCCTTTCCCGCCAGACTCTAGAGCTCGACAGGCTCTCAAAGCTGATACCAAAGGCATCGGGGGTCGCGCTCCCTCACCATAGAAAAACCAACTCTCACTCCCCTCTGGATGAAAGCGTACTAATCTCTGATAGCAGTCCACTGAAGCTCGATAGGTAGTCAACATATCTATCCCCAGAATGCAATCAAAGTCGTCCATCGCCAGGACCATGAGATTCGCTAACAGAATGTTCCCTTCGAACTCTAAAGGGCAACCCATCACTAGTCGCTTAGCCAAAGCAGATTGGCCCGTCGGAGTAGAAACAGACATCACTACGTCTAGTGCAATGCATGTTAACTTATGCCTCTTAACAAAACGTGCAGAAATGAAGGAATGAGATGCACCAGTGTCAACAAGTACAAGAGCAGGTATACCATAAAGCAAAAATGTACCTGCGATGACTTTCTCATTCTCCTCCACAGCCTGATCATGTCTCAGGGCAAACACCTGGCCAGAAGCTCGTGGCCTCAAATGAGAACTCCCAGCAGACTGTCCCTGCGACCTCTGCTGTACGGTGGCCTGAGAATCAGATCCTGAACCAGATCCAGAACCGCCTCCCCCAGACAGTGGACAATCCCTCCGGATATGACCAGTCTCTCCACAACGGAAACAAGCTCCAGAAGCTCTACGGCACTTGTCGGATGGATGGTTCTTCCCACAGTAATCACACTTGTCCTTCTTACCATAACGGACAACACCTCCAGAACCAGAGGAAGAAGAAGATCCAGACTTCTTGAAAGTTTGGGCACGGGGACCCAAAGAACTAGCAGGTTTCGACTGAGGGAAAGACCTGTTCCGCCGAATGCTGTCCTCCTCCTGGTGACAACGGCTCACCAAACCCTCGTAGGACATGTCGTCGTCAACTGCCACACGGTCATGGATCTCAGGGTTAAGGCCCTGAAGGAACAGATTATACTTCATCTCTGAGCTATCAGCAATCTCGGGGCAATAGGATAGCAGATCAAAGAACCTCTGCTGATACTCATCGATAGACATGGCTCCCTGTCGCAGACTCAGTAGCTCGCCTGCCTTTGACTGTCGGAGTGCAGGAGGAAAATACCGCTTTTGGAAAGCTGTGCGGAACTCAGCCCAGGTGGCCACTCCTCTCGCCGCAACAAAAGGTGCAGAAGTAAACCTCCACCACCTGCGCGCACGCCCATCCAGAAGATAGCCAAGGGTCTCCACCTTCTGCTCCTCGGTGCATTGGAAAGTCTGAAAAGTCGTCTCCATGCGGTCTAACCAGTTCTCCGCATCCTCCGGGGACTCACCTCCAACTAAGGGCTTAGGACCCATAGCTAAAAATTGACGCACAGTGAAACGCTCGTCGTCATGATGACGATGACGCCGTTCTCGACGAGGCTCCCGGTCGGCATCACCCAAACGCCTACCAACACTGCCATGAAAACTCCGGTCGTCACGATTTGCCATCTTCAAAAATACCTCATGATGAGACTAAATCCCAAGAATTTTTTTGCATGCTATGATACCATAAATGTAGTGACTCTAACCCGGATCACCTACTAAACAGAACTTAGGCATGCAATTAACTTAATTAAACAGATATCAGAATAAAACTGCGGAAACCATAATCATTATACAATCCCAAGTAAAGGAATCTGTAATTTATCCAAATAATATACAACCAAATCGAATAGCTGTATAAACCCAAACAACAGTAATAAAACCTAGACGAAGCTCCAGCTGGCCAACCACTGACTAGCCCCTCCTGGATCCACCCTCCTCGTCCAATCGCAAACCTGCCCCATGGAATAGAGTGTCTAGAAACACAGAATACGAGACGTGAGCATAAAACGCTCAGTACGAGAGTATGAGTATACATGCATGCAAAGTGAACTCCCTATAGACTCGAGGTCAAGGATCAGATAACAGAGACAGACCGGGCCCTGGTATGTAGCACACTGTGTCATCGATTCAGGAGGTGGCTCCCATACCGAGATAACCGTGGATACGCCGGACCCAAATTGATGGAAGTCCATCCACTAACAGGATAGGGTACAACCCTACTAACAGACATCTCGAAAGAGATACAGCAAGATGCAAATGAATGCAGCATAATATCATGGCATATAAATCATGCAGTCACATAATACATGCATACTCAGTCAGGATATCTCGAACAGTACTTTCGTACCTCAAAACAGTGCAAGCTCTACCAACTCTAGGTCCACGCCTATAGTCTGCTCTACACTGCCAAATGATACTACTATCATTAAAGTGTTCTAAAAGCCTTAACTAAGCTATTGCATACTCCTAAATTTTTATAGGAAGCAAAAGCTATACCTTCGTCCGTCGTTAGCCCTTTGATGTCGATGCCTCCAGAACTTGGGCACAACTCCGCTACGACTACCGAACGTCTCGCCGACCTCCGGACCAAGCCTAAGAAGACTAGAACAGCTCCAAAAGGACTAGAATGGAAAGGAGAACTCGGAATTGGCAAATGAAAGTGAAGCCTCGGCCTTTTATTTATAGACAATGATCGGAACTTCCGATCCTTGATCGGAACGTCCGAACCTCGATCGGAACGTCCGATCCTGCCATTGGAGCTTCCGAAGATCCTGATCTGCCACGTGTCAAAATATCACTTGTTGACTCCGGATAGGGGTAATCGGAGCTTCCGGTCCTGATCGGTGCTTCCGATCTTGCCACACGTCATGCCTGACGTAATATCGATCGGAGCTTCCGAACTCACCTTCGGAGCTTCCGAACTCTACCCAAGTAATTATGATTAATTCCTTAATTACTAATACTGGTTACGGGCTACTACAGGCAATCATTGCATCTCTGATGATCTACATCATCTCAACCATATGTTATTCTTCAATGAATTTCAATCGATGGACATCCTCCTGATACTTATACATACTCGCAATCACTATACACACATCAAGACTAAGGCAAGCTCCCACCAATATGCTTGACTGGGATATTCCACAGTGTACTGGCATATGGAAACTCTTCCTATTCCGTCTCGAAATTCGATAGTCATTGCACCTGGTATAACATGCTACGGAGTCTATGATGACTCCATCACCACTAACAACCTAACATGCATCCGACCATTGCCCATTGCCAAAATAAAATATCCTTTACAAATAGTTCACATGGATGTGACTCACTGACTTGAAAGAACGAATTCAATTCATCACGATCTTACGAAGTTTTCAATCCCAAAGGCAAACCTCGTTGGCTACTAAGTCGATCATCGATTATCTCGGTCACTCCAGAGACATCGCACATCAATCGCTGAAAGATTAGTGACAACCTGCTAGATCTCGAGAACTAGATCCTAGCTAATGTCACATATCACGATCAGACAACTGATGTCTCCTTACTAATGTCCATTAGCGTTTCCAAACACTCGTGGGATTCCAAATACCACGGTATACTTAGATGTCATAACAGGAACACTTCATCAAAATGTTCGGTTGACACCCTTGATATCGTTGTTAGACAACTCCTACATGAAACAGAAACTTTATCCCTTCCGTTACTCAACCCGAGTATACAACTGATATCACTAAGCAATTGCTGGAATCAATATTAGTTTTTCCTTAAGCACTATGCGACAAAATACTATCCAAGTATTCTCGATTTGCTATGTCCTAACCATCACTGATTGGACTCACACTACAACAAAAATAGTAATTGACAACAGTTGAAAGACAACGCTTTTTTACAAAAAACGTTGTTAAAAAAGGAAAGACAACGCTTTTATGAGAAAACGTTGTCTTTGTTTTTTTAAATTTAAGAAAGAAAACATTTTTTTGTCAACCACAACGCTTTTTAAAAAGCGTTGTGGATGAGCGTTTTTTTTGTTTTTGTTTTCTTTTACAACGCTTTATTTGAATTCTCTAAGCAATAGACTATATCTTTGTTCAAAACCTAAATAAATAAATAAAATTAAATACATTACAGACACTCTGAAAGAAATCGAGTGAACCCTCCATCCCCATCAAAGCTCTCGCCGTCTTCGCCACATTCGCCGCCCTCGTCACATCCCAATCTTCAATTCGTCTACTGCTCGAAGAAAAATGGCCAGCAAATCATCAATTTGCCTTCTGAAACTCTCCATGGTCGAGTTCTATCCGGAATGAGTCAAGAAGACTGCCACGATTATGAGTGACGATTGCTTTTTGAGAATGGTTGGGGAAGTTTCGGCAGTTTCGACGAAGGTAAAAAATGTTCCCGACAACGTTTATTATTCACCAACTTTTATTATTCACAACAACATGCGATTGCTTTGACTAGGGTGGGTTTTGATTTCCACTGCATCAGCTAGTTTTTCCATCTGTTCTTGGGCTTAATCGTTGTGGGCTGCCATTTTGCAGGAGCACAAATCTGTGCAGGGCGTGATTTGTGTTGCTTTGTTTTTGCGATTTTCTTCTTGAGCGTGGGTTTTGGTGGTCTGTTAGAGTCTTGTGGGGGTGTTTTTACGATTTTTTATGGTAAATTTCTTCTTTACATTTCTGCTGCACGGGTCACTTAATTCTGCCCGCAAAGTGTTTGGTTTTATGCTTCTTACAGTGTACTCAACATCTCCATTGCTGCTTAGAGGTATTTTAGCTTGAAACTCTTCTGGTTTTAGGTGTTTTTGGTGATTGTGTGTCTGTCTTCTTCTTTGTGTGTTGGTTCTTGCGTTGGTTTGAAGGGGAGTGCTTGTTGTTTTTGGTGATTGTGTGTCTGCCGACTGCCGTTGTATGGAGTCAATTGCAGCAAAAAAATTTGATTGTCGGTAATAGAATAGAGAGTTGTTTAAAGAACGAAAATTCTCATAACTACTCTTTATACTTATCCATTGCAAAACTTTAGTATGTTTAATCTAAGCTTGACGTCTAATGGTGACCAGTGCTTGGGACAAAACAATTAGGCCATTTCTTCTTTGCATTTGATTTTGGTATTTTGTTTGTATTGTTTTTATTTATTCAATTGTTTTACTAAATCTCATATGTCCAACCTAATTAGCCGAGGGATGGAGTAACTGGTCTTTCAGGATTTAGACCGTAAGTTCTAGTCACACTTTAGTTCTTGAAAAACAAACAGAATCTTGTGTTATACTCTGTTCAATGAAAGATATAATTTTGAAATATGATTTTTTTTAATTTTATTTTGAAGTGAGATCAGAATTTTTAGGACATTCTTTAAAGGGGAGGAATTTTAATTTATCCACTTTTACAGTGAATGGGTCTTAATTAAAGATGTAACCTTATTTTTTTAGTGTTTTTCATGAATCAATTTGAATTGATTTTTTAAACTTAAACTCTGTAGGATTTCATAATGCAATATCATTATTATTTATTTACTAAAAAAGCATCAAATAACATATCACTGTGGCATAAAACAATAAATTGAACTTTTAAACATGAAGTGGGATTCTTGCAATATTATTGTCCAAGAGAATTGATTCGATTAAACGGAATTATTAGGAAATTCAATTTGTTTAATTGAAAATTTTGGCTTTAATTTTTTTAAAAAATTATCGATTTAATGGATTTTGTTTTTAAAAAAATATTAATATTTATACGGGTTGTGGGCTTTTCTTTGGATTCGGCTATTTGTTTGTGTTTAGTGAATTTCTATATTTTTCATACAATCTTCACTTCTATCTATTCCATCAATACTGTAATATTTATTTTGATATTTTTTGGTGCTGCTGGGGGACATATTAATGAAGTTCTTAGTGTGGTATGTTCTATCCGACCTTTTGTCTTTCCTATATTGCCTTTTTGTAAGAAAATGCTCTGAATATCGTGTAGGACCTTCGGATAGAACTTACTCTGAGCATCTATCCTTTCATTTGTTATGAATATTATAGGACCTCTACCCTTCGGACATGTATCGTATTGCAAGCTGTGGAATGGAAAACAATGTTAAAATCTGGTCATTGAAGGTAAGAGTAATTAAAATTTCTGCCAAGATGTAGAGAAATTTCTGCTAAAATTTCAAAATATCTTCGTGCAAGTATCAAGCTCTCGAGCACTTAAATTTAAAAATAGAGGAATTTCATTTTAATTTATTTATATTTTATCATAGTTTTGATTTTCCATTTAAACAATAAAATTTATGCTTCTTCATTAATTCCAATAATTGGGATTTGTGTATAACAGTAACATGATTCTACCTGGACAGATGGTAGCTGACATAAATTGAATTTGATTCAGAATTCTGGACGAACGTAGAGAAATCATTTACTTGGATAGACCTACATTCCATGTTTCCCACTAAATATGTACAGTTCCCTGTAAGTAGTTTTTCTTCTCGTTTCTTTTCTCCTTTTTTTACCTTGAATGTCAGGTAGCTGGAGTGAGTTATATTTTCCACTGATCCGAATCAAAATTTGTGTTTCAGATATTTATTGCATCAGTACACACTAATTATGTTGACTGCAATCAGTGGATTGATGACTTTATATTGTCCAAGGTGAAGGGCTTAATGTTGTTAATAAATTTTTTTTTATATAAGAATTACATTCATCATGAGTCATGTACATATGTGACATTTTGTAATTCGTAGTTCATTTGATAATTTCAATCGCTTAGTGATAATTTTGTCATTCGTAGTTTATGTTCTTTTACTGATAAATATGTGTTTAAGTTTACTTTTCATTTTAAACTATTCATATTTGTTTAAGTTTGTTTTTATTTTTAATAATTTACAGTATGAAGATACAAATTAAAGAAAAAGAGATTGTTGCGACTTTTATGAAAGTTCGGGATGCTAACATGTGCTCAAGTGAGAAATCAAAGTTTTTCAAGATTAATGCATATTTTTTCCTTAGTGTTCATTAATTTAGAATTCGATTATTTTTTTATATTTGAATGATATATAATATTGAAAGATTGTATATTAAATTTTATTTTAGAAATTTTTGAATTTTGAGTGATTTTTATAATATTGAAAATTTGTGATTTAATTTTTTTTTGTTTTTTATTTAAAAAAAGACAACGCTTTTTTATGTGTTGCCTGGTAATTTATAATATTGAAAATTTGTGATTTAATTTTTTTTTTGTTATTTATTTAAAAAAAGACAACGTTTTTTTATGTGTTGTCTTTACCAGGAACGACAACGCTTTTTATGAAACGACAACGCTTTTTATTCGTTGTCTTTACCAGGAACGACAACGCTTTTTACGCGTTGTATTTTTCAGAAACGACAATGCTTTTTATGCATTGTCTTTGCTCAATACGACAACGCTTTTTTCGCGATATCTTTGAGCTTGGCCTTTTACAACACTGGCTACGACAACGCTTTTTCGCTGACATTAACAACGCGAAAAAAGCGTTGTCTTTCACCTTTTTTCTTGTAGTGTCATCCTATCGACCCTGTCGATTTACTACGGCCTACCCTCAGCTGGGTAGTGAAATCAAATCAGACTACCATTGATCATCTAGACCTACGTGTCTTGATCAATAGTCTTGACTCGGCCACCACGAGAAAAAAAACCCGCGTTTCATGTCGTGAAGTTAGTCGACAGTCAAGATTTGGGCCGAGAATCCTCAATGCTTTGGTACTAAATTGAAGCAAAGAACGAGATCTTACCTTTGTTTAGCTTCAATCGGCAGATTTCCGGCGTCTAGGGCGGCGAATCGACGTGCTGGAGCGGCAGCTAGGGCTAGGGGAGAAAAGGGTTGATATATCGTGGGAAAGGGGTTTGGGAAGTAAAAGAAACGAACTGATATACTATATGTATGTATCTACTGTATATCTCATAGACTACGGTACAAAACTATAGTCTATTTATTAAAAAAATGTTCCGATTCCAAATAACCATAGTCTATTTATTAAAAAAACGATCATAGACTACGGTTCAAAATAACCGTAGTCTATTTACAAAAAAAACACGCTCATAGACTACGGTTCAAAATTACCGTAGTCTATATATAAAAAAAAAAAGCTCATAGACTACAGTTCAAAATAACTGTAGTCTATTTACAAAAAAAACACGCTCATAGACTACGCTTTATAAAAACCGATCTTGTAGAACACAAACAACAACGATTTTCACAAAACTGTAGAGGTATATTTTAAAAAAATGCTCATTAACTACAGTTTCTGTAAAAACTGTAGTTAAATGTAAAATTACTACGGTTTTATTAAAAACCGTAGTCTTTCTAGTGTAATTTATTACAAAATTTCTTGTAGTGCCAACACTTGGAATACCCAAATCACTTTGGTTTCAATGCACCTACGCTTGATAGCTAGAAAATAGCTATTAGTAGTCAATCGGCACAATCTCGTGCTTTACTACTGACAGCTGCCTCGTACACTGGACTTAATCACTCTAACTCTGACATAGTTAGCCAATAGCCACTAGTAGTCATTAGCACAATGTCCGTGCAACCTTAGTACTACTAATCACTGTCTTGTTCACCCCAGGCAAAAATCAAGACGAACTAAGCCCAAGAATCGCTCGCGATCTATCAACCTAGACCATTTTCCATTCCTTGGAAAAAATCTTACGCTTAATTCTGAAAACATCAGACAATGGTTAGCGCAATCACTGGACTCACTATCCTTTGCCTCGTTCATTCAGGGTGAATTCCACGGTTCGTTAAGTCAAAAAATTACAACTAATAAATCCCAAATATTCTCACAATCTCCGGACACGCTCCTGATTATATTCCTCGCTAAGACTCTGCAACAATTTAAGACTGAGGTAGCTTACCTCGATAACCCACCTGGACAATCACCAAGGCTTCACGGGCATAGGCACACTTCCCTCTCGTCTTAAATAGTCCTAAACAATCCTTAGCATCTGATATAATCCACCACTGAGGAAAACTATCATCTCTGGAAAATACTCACTTCCGAGTAAATGTTCCAGACATTCTACAATCTCATCTCCTGGATAAGCCCTATTACAAGAGAATCCAATCATCTACTAGATCCACTAGTCTAGCTGTATTTCACAGGTCAAAACCTAATGCTTAGAGTACACACTTGTCAAGGAAATACCTCCAAGACTGGTCCTCAAGGCAGAAACCCAAACCAATATCCCTGACAACAGCAAGACGATATTTAAATCACAATACCTAACTAGGCATCTAATCCAAGGTCATACCCCGTCGTGACTGTTACCAAAACTCTAGACTGAGTAGCCTTCCCACCGCCAATCCTGAAGCACAAAGGCTCCCAGGAAACCTCCGAAGTACAAAGATTCCTAGAGTAATACTGGCATAGGGTCGCGCCCCGTCACGTCTAGTCATGGTCATAGTCCACAACTCTCGGCATATACTCGACCTGGTTCCTGATGAAATCACATGATATCGCAATTCTCAACCTTACGAAGGTCAAACAGACTACTGTTCTAAGGAAAAAACCTAGAACAAAGCCCAAAGTTCTAAATCAAACAATATTCCTATGCCTCTAGATGAATCAACTCATCGCTGGCACTAACTTAGTCCACTGAATATCTAGGTCAATCTTAGGAAAACATCTAGACTAACCACTCGTCAAGCAGTTACAATTGGCTTACTCAAAACCCATGAGTTACAACAGTTGAACATTACTCAACTAGAACCATGCCAATTCTAGCAAATCATGCAATCATTCACGAATTTCTAGATAAATAATATGCGTATCATTACTTCAAGTTATGTACAATTTATTTATTACAATCCCATGTAATAAAATTTATAGTATTCCAAAAATACAATGAAAATGTACAACCAATAACTTGAAATGATACAACCAGATTCTGATGATTCATTACAACAAAAATACTGTTTACAATTACATCAATACAGTATTTAAAATAATCGTACTTGTCTTCGTTCCTTGAGCATGAATCTTCTAATAGACACACAAATTAATGCAAGTATACTCCTGACCAAATAACCCATGGACATATCCAGAACCAAAACCATTGTATCCATCCACTCATGCAATGGGGCTGAGCAACCCCTATACTGGGTAAGACAATAATACCGGCTAAAACAAGATGTATATATGCACGTGTAGCATAAAATAAACATGCAATCATGACACATAAATGCAACATATAAGCATGCATACCCACTGAAAATCTCAGTCAGTACTTACGTACCTTTCTAAAGGCAGTCCTAGGAGTTCCATTCTAGGTTTCACGCCTATCACCAACTCTAAAATGCAAATACGTATTTATGCTTTAAAAGCCTTAACTAACCTATTGCATACTCCTAAATATTTTAAGGAAGAAAAGTATATGCCTATCTCCGTCGTCAGCCCGCTGATGGCGACTATCCCGTAACTAGGGGCACACCCCTGTTGTAGCTCCACAGCTTCGAGCACAGCTCCACTACTCGAGCTCTGCTCTGCTACTATTTCAGACACTGTCTGACTATACTAAAATATGCCTCCTACTCCAACTATAAAATAAGAGTACCCAAAGCCTTAAAATAGAGCATCGTGGGCAAAGGAGAGGATTTGGTGCGCTTGGAAATGAGGCTCCTAGGCCCCTTTTATAGACAAGGGTTCGGACCTTCTGAACCCTCCTTCGGATCGTCCGATCCTTGCATGCATGAAAAGTGTCCTGGCCATCTATTTGGAGCGTCCGATCGTGTACTTTGGATCGTCCAATCTCAAATATTATGTCATCTGTGATGTCACCTACTCGGACACCCAGCTAGACTACTGTTCAGACCAATCAAAACCATTCCTTATCTTATCCTATCTGAAGGAAATCGGACCGTCCGATCCTAGTTTGGAGCGTCCGAACTCTGTCCATCCGAACTGGTTTAGGGTCTCCGAACTCATACTTCGGACCATCTAATCCAGTGGTTCGGAGCCTACGATCTTGCCAAAGACTTGAAACTCTTCCGACTATTTCCAAGTGTTCTGGATCCAGTTTTGAACTCCTTGGACTCGACTGGAAATCCTTTAATCATGTTTTTTTAATCTAAGCATGATCACTTGATTAATTATAAATTAGTCATTAATTCTGAATACAGGTTACTACATTTGAAATGCTCATATTAGTGTATATTTTTTAATTAATTCATTTCCTGATATTTTCTAACATGATATTTTTTTAGAGCCAGGCGATCGAGTTCCATGTTCTGTTTTGGAAAGAAAAGCATTATTATTTTAAGTTTAACCGGAAAATAAATTGTTATATTAATTTTATAGCCGCAAATAACAAAGAAGATAACGTAAATATAAAACAATTGGTAACATTCTTTGACTTAGATTTCAAGTTTGTTTAGTGCAGAGGTGTCTTCTTTAAAACATTTCTTGTTTGCTTATTTTCTTTGTTGAATGTTATTTTTTCTAATGAGAATCAAATACAGGGAAGACTTCTCTAAAACTTTTCTTTTTCATTCTACGGTGTATGTGATGAAATTTCACTGTCAGTGAGGTAAAAATCTGGTTATGAATTTATATCATGAATCTGTCTTCCTAAGAAATTAAAATACGTACTCCGGCGAGGAAGGCTTCGGGGGGACCGTAGTCTGTGATGGGTTTTTTGTCAGTGGGGGTGATGATAACAGAAACGTTGCTTGTGGCATCAAAGTTGTCTTCATATCTCAGCACCTGACTTGGAAACTCCCTCTCTTTGCATGGGTTCCACTTCGAGGGAATCTATAACTTGAATCCATCACCAACGTAAGGAATTTACTCTGTGTTTTTCTTGGGCTTTCCAAATATATTGGCTGCATATATATATATATATAATCATTTTCTTGTGGCACTCAATTGATGGATAAAAATCTTGATCTATGCCAAACCACTTCTCATGTTATACATTAAAACTTGTTACTTATTTTATGCTACTACGTCCAACGAAACATACTTACATGCATTGGTTTTATGATTAGATTCTAGTTATTGGTATACAGTAATATTTGATCTTATAAACAGGAAGTCACATCTAATGTGGATGATATATTGAGTGCCATAAATTAAGTCCTGCATCATTTTATGAAAGCAATTCTCCATCACCCCACCATCCTAGAGGCTATAATGATGGAGATGGAAAGTTCAATAGGAATGAAAGACACAACTATGATACCATGAATTAATCAATCCTTGGTTGCTGTTGGTTTTAAAAGGTGCTAATCTTATGTTTTTTATATTTTTAATTGTTGCTAAATTGTGTTCTAGTTTTTTAAACTTTTTGTATTTTGGTTCCTAAATATGCTTTATTTGATAAATTTCTGAGTGTTGGGATTCTTAGTTGATTGGACAGACAAATCAGAAGAAAAATATGGATGCGTTTTTCATGAAGAAACTCTATTTAGGAAAAAAGATCGATGCGGTTTTAAGGTTATCAAGATATTAGCATAGCTCTATTTTCAAATGTGCATGATTAGGATTCAAATTTTGAATATTGATTAATTTACAATATTGAAAAATTGTATATTACATTTTATTTTCAAATTTCAAAATTTGAGCAATTTATAATATTGGAAATTGTATTTTTTTATTTTATACCTGAAAAAAGAAAAGAGTGAAAAACCGTTGTTAAAGGGGTTTTTAAAACTGAATTTAAAGGTCCTGTAGTTAAAAGTGCGATAAAAAAGATAACATTTTTAACCGTTGTCTTTGTGAGCCAACGACAATGGTTTTTTGCCGTTGTAAAACTATTGTCGTTGGCTTAAAAAAACATTTAACCGTTGTCTTTGATTAAACTTTTAACAACAGGGCTTTTAACATCGGTTTCAGACCCCCTTTTTACAACTTTTTTCACCCTTGGATTTTTTGTTGTAGTGTTCACTTCTTCAAGCGCCCAAATCTTTCCATTAAATCTCTCTGGCAACGAACGAAAAACCTTATTCACAAGACTTTCATTAACAATTGGTTCTCTAAGAGTGAATGATTCAGTGGCTAACTCTCAAAGACGCTGATCATAATATGAAATGGTTTCATCTTCATTCATTTTGAGGTTCTCAAATTTTGAATTCCGCAGTCTCATCCTTGTTCTTTTGACATTCTCAGACCCTTCACAATGCTCTTGTAGAGTATCCCATGCATTCTTGGCAGTGACACAGTCAGCAATTAGTCCAAACATTCTCATATCCACACTTGAGAATATTGCATTGATTGCCTTAGCATTAAAGAAAGAAATTTGTGCATGCTCGATGGTCTATGATGTCTCTGGATTTATTATGTAATCACCATATTTGTCCACAGTTTTTGGTGGAGTCCAACCAGTGAGTATACTCTGCCATGCACGCTCATCCATCGCTTTGATAGTAAAGCGCATCCTAGTCTTCCACAAGGCATAGTTTGTGTCGTCTAGAACTAGAGGTTTAAGAAATGAATTGGTTGTAGTAGATGAGTCCATATTATTCCCTGAAAATAAATATTAAACAGGATCAGTTCTTAGTGTATCAAGATTCTGTCTCTGTACCACTTGTAAGGAATAAATGGTTGCACAAAAAATCAGATTCAGATGTTGTCACTAGATATTGGAAACATCTGACATAACAAGCAGCGAAAATATTAAAAACGTGAATAGAATATCAATACTTAAAAAAACTCAAGAATAATTAAGCACAAGTCCAAAAAACACATGCAGCGCGTCAGGGAAAAACTTTCACTAGAAAGATAATAAGAAGTTTTATAAAAACCCTAAAACTAGTGAATTATTGTCAAAATCAATTTTCTCAAAAAAAAAGTGAGAAAATAAATACTAAAGCAACTCATAAATGCTACGTAAAGTAGAACAAGAAAACTCAATAATCGGAGTTGATCCTTGACGCCAAACACACACAAGAGCAACACAAGCTTTCGATCTAATCTTCAAATGCTCTCCAATCTTTCAAGGCGATCAAGTAAATAAGTACCAACAAAAATTGAAAATCCGAGCTTCAGAAAGCTTCAAAGTATACGCTCGAACTCTCTATCTCGGCTCTCTCTCTATTCGACCTCTTTTCTATGCAAGCCTCCACGCCTCTTATAGAATTCTTCATAATATTGTTTCCATGTAGGCGTGTAGTCTTATCTCCATAATTAGCTTGATCTAGTTTCCTTCATTCAAAATTGAATCTGCAAAGATAAGGAAAAAGTGATTAAGTTATGAGAAATAAAATATATTATCATAAGTATACATTATTTCATATCTTATCAAATAAGGAAACAAATCAATTGAAACTTCAAGTCCAAGAAATGCGAAAAACTTAAATAAATCTTTTAAAAACTTTTAAGATATTTTAAGAAATAAAATTTCCTACAGTTAGAAAAACTCAAATGAAGATTTTCTGTAGAATTTAAAATTAAAATTATTATATTATAAATATTTAGTAATATTCATTTTAATTGTCATCTTTGTCAATAATTTGAAATAAGATAAATAACAAACTTTTTTTTACACAGGTACACCTAACAAATGAAATAGTCATTTTTAAACGTTGGAAAATCTAAAAAAAAAAGGCATCAAGATGATACAAAAATCTCTCTCGAACTCTGAATATTCTTGTGAATCATTCCTCAAGACTCAAGAAATTCAAGAATTTTATAAATCTTAAAAAACCACACGTGATAAAATATAAATCGTACCCAGAAGATCAATTGTGAAACTACTTTACACACTTTCCCATTGTCAGTCATTTAATGTGAAGTGATTATAATCCGTGGAAAGAGTTCTAGAAACAAAAAAATGAGAGAAGTAGAAGGGATTTTGTTCTTCGAACATCCAGAAACAAGTGTTTTTCCCTTTACTTTCCTAATGATTTTTGTTTCATAAGTGTTGTGTACTCTTTACACAGTTTTCAGTAGTTTGTGCATATTTTATATAACGAGATTAGCTTATGAATTCTCAAGACAGTTGGAACAATGCCTTCCAAAAGAAGACGAGTGAAAAATCTGGAGTCTTTATTCTACCCCTTTTAAACACTCTACTGATCACATCAAGTGATATAAGGGTTTATCTCATTCTAAAACATTTACTAAAAGGCTATGACATCATTCACCATGATTATCATGTTTTCAAATGAAGACTTTGATTATTAGAAGATCAGAAGGGAAGCTCATCTTGCAGCACAAGATGATGACAGGTGATATGTCATCATTGATGGTCCTATCAAGATTATGAAAGCCAATTCAGCAAATGCTGTAACAGATGGTTCTTCTCAAATGATTTAAAAGAAAAAAAGTGAATGGACCAGTGAAGACAAGAAAAACGCTAACCTTGACAATGTTTCCAAGAACATCCAATACAAAACACTTGACAAAAAAAACATTCAACAAGATCAATATGTCTTCCTCTACAAAAGAGGTTTAGGAAAAGATAATTCAACTTTGTGTATGAAATAGTCAGACAAAAGAGAACAAAATTACTATAGCTATGCGGAAGTTTGAAAGTGCCAAAATAAATCTTGGAGAATCTCTGCTGATTTTGAAGAAATAATTAGCAGCATTATCATTGAGCTGGAAGCCCTTGGAAAAGAGTACAACAATTGAGAAGTGGCTCTTAAAATAATGAGAGCATTGCCCAAATAATGTGATTTTAAAACTATGACTATGAGTATCAAATGACTTGATCAAATTAGAACTGCATGACTTGTTTGCAGACTTGAAGGCCTACGAGTTTGAGCTATAAGTTAGAAGAGGAGAAGAACCTTCATCAAGTCAGTCCACCAAAGCCCTTACTGCTGCTATTGCAATTACAACTACCACTACTATTGAGGCAATACCTGAAAGAACTACTGAAAAAATCGGCAATGACATGAAGAAAAATGAGATGGTGTACCGAAATTCTAACAAGAGCATCAAGAAGGAACCTTAAAACATTTCATTTCATCATTGAATGTCCAAAATAAAAGAAATATGAAGTAAATAATAGAAAGGATATAAAATAAATGACAATAAGTTTTGAAGAGAAAGGAAAGCTATGATAGCAGAAGACATCAAAGCTAAGTTTTGAAAAAGGAAAGTTTCCGCTCGAGCAAGATATTTTCTGCTCGTTAATTCTTCACATCACAAGACAACGCGCAGATGCACCATCTCCTCCGTATATGCGCTGCTTTCTTTTTCCTCTCCAATGCGCAGATGCGCAGTCCTCACGCATCTGCGCCTTTCTTTGTTTCTTCAGGATCGCACAAATGATTGGCTTCTTTCCGCAGAAGCACCTCCTTGGTTCTTCTTATTTTCGCAGATGCGCCGCATTACACACAGATGCGCTAATCTTCAGCAGAAGCGTTGCTTTTTTTCTCTCATCAAGCGCATATTCTCACGTTCATGCGAGCTGCGCAGATCTCTACATTCTTTCTTCAAAGCACAACTGCGCTTCCTTTTCTTTCATGTTCTGCTGATTTTCTTCTTTATTTTGCATCGGCTAAGCGCAAAAGCTCCTCTTTTTTCTCATGTCGATATCCTCATTCAACTCATGTCATGCGTGTTGTTTTTCGTATTGCAACAATGTCGGGTTTGCGTATTTTTCTGCAAATAAACCAAGGGGAACGATGTGAAGATAAAATTCATGAAAACACATATAAAATAATATAAATGCATGCAAAATAGACATAAAAATATCACAAAAGAATGCTTATGAAATGCACTTATCACTTGCATTGGATGATCTTGATGAGAGATATGAAACTGTTGTTGTAGAGTTTTTTGTGATTAGGAGGATTATGAGTGCCCAACATAAGGAGGAGGAGATAGACAAAGGGAGAACTTGTTTCACACTAGGTGCTTTGTGAATGAAAAAGTGTGCAACCTTATTATAGATGGTTGTAGTTGCACCAATGTAGCTAGTTGTGAGCTTGTAGAGAAGTTGAGTTTGCCTACACTAAAGCATCCTCAACCATATAGGTTGCATTGGTTTAATGATTGTGCGCAAGTGAGAGTGACCAAGAAAGTGATGGTGTCTTTTTATATTGGGAAGTATGTAGATGTGGTATATATGCATGCTTGTCATATTTTTCTGGGTAGACCATGCCAATATCATAGGAAGGTGGTGCATGTTGGTTTCAATAATCGATATTCTTTTACATAGAAGAAGAAACCCATTGTATTACTACCTATGTCTCCAAAGCAAGTATTGGAGGATGATCAAGTGAAAAGGAAAAAAACAGAAGAGGCTGAAAAAAAGAGTAAGAAAAAAAAAAAAAGATGACCCTAGAAAAAAAAATGAGAAAAAAATTGAGAGAAAAAAAGCTGAAAAAAAATATTCATGGCCCAAAAAAGTGAGTTGAGAGAGATTTAGAGTTAAAGTTTTAATGTTTCTGATCTTTCGTTGTTTGATGTAGGTGATGAGCTAGATTTGAGTATAAATCATTTTCAAGAAAGTGAGGATAATGCAAACATGCACTCGCAAGTTGATCAAGTTTTCAAGAAGGTTTGGGATCCGTTGGAGCTTCCACAAGGGCCAATAACAAGGAGTCGAAGTAAGAAATTTAAGGAAGCACTCCACAGAGTGTTTACAAAGGTGGAAACAAGTCATGAGGGTTATGTAATGCATGGAGACCAATTTGGAGGGCATTACAATGTCATTGAAGTGCTAAGTGATCAAGAGAATAAAGATTTTGTGATGCTGGATAGAACAATGCACGCCCGACAGCTACTTTTGGCCGCTCCAGCTCGATTGAATGCGCCCTAACTGCTACTTTTGGCTGCTCCAGCGCGATTGAATGCTCTCCAGCCGCCATTTTTGGCTGCTCCAGTGCGCCTGTGTAATTTTTAATATGAAAAACAGAAAACTACACGCTCCAGCGTGCATTTTTTCCCGCTTCAGCGCGTCCGCGATAAGGAAATTATCTCCTACACTAATATTTCAATATTTTTTTACCTATTTGAGAGTTTTAGATTATTAGGTAACTAAATTTCGTGAATTTTTGTGTTATATTTTATCTTTTAAAGCTGTAACAAAACCAGAATACACAATTCATTATTCATAATTCATTTTTATTGATATCTATAAAAAATTCTCTTTAGAATTTTTATTGAAGCTTTTTGCTTTGTTCCAAATCAAACTTATCACATTTTAACACTTTGTGGTGTTTGTCGATTGTTCTTCATCGTGGATTGTCAAAGACAAGTTCTTTGAAGGTTCCTTTGAATCGCAATTGTTCATCGTGATTATTTGTTACTAGTTTCCTTTGAACTAAGGGTGAATTTTCCCAAACCAGTTACATGTTTCAAGGTCGGGACAACACTTGAATCTTTTTGTTATTGAATTGAGGGCGATATTTTCATCTATAATAGTTTTTGCTATTCATGTCATCAAAGATTCTTATCATACTACCGGCTCAATTTTTTCTCCCAAATCCATCTGATCCATTGTTTCTTGAAAAGTACGTTGACTGAGCTTCTCGAATCTACAAATATCTGAGTCACATCATAATTGGATATCATGGATCGGATTACTAATGCATAATTATGGGAATCCGATAGGCCTTTCAAGTTGTCCAAGCCGAATAAGATGGTTGGGCCTGTCCGGACCGTTTTGCTGCTAATCTCTATATTTGTTAGATTCCGACTGCTTGTTTTTCTTGCTCTATTAGAATCCATGTCTTTCGTTCATCCGGAAATTATATTGATGACTCCTCTTAGGGGAGGGGGAGGTCCTTGGTTGTTCCTTGATTGATTCTGGTACAGGCGTGGAATTTGCCTTTGGTTGATCATGTTTCTTCCTTTGCTTGGGGTGGTCAGAATCATCCCGATCCCTTTTGTGGGGTCGGTATCCTCTCTTTGGAATTATCCTTTCGATCTCCTGTTCCTGTTTTTGACATTAATTAGTAATGTTCTCGTATTCTTTGTGTAAATCACAATACTTGTCCGACTTCGGCCTTTGTGATCCCTATTCACTCCTTGGAGGTCGTTGCACGAGCTTCCGGTCGTTGCAGATCTTAAGTTCTTGGGCTCTACGCATCATCAAATGTGTATAAGCAGCAAATTCCCCTAGCAACTCTGGTCAGGACGGTGGCCCGGTCCTTTGGGGTAGGATGGTAGGCTTGGCTCTCTTGGGAATTCTGGGCTGGTCTTTCTTCTTGCTTGACCAAGAAGCCTGCACTTCCTCCAAATTCATATAATTCTCAGCTTGGGCCAACAACTCATCGTAAGTTTCGGGTGGTTTTTTTTATCAGCGATTTGAATAAGTCCTCAGTAATAAGTACCTGGATGAAGGCACTGATGAGTAGGTTGGTCGTGGCAGCTGGTACCTCAATGGCCAGGGTGCTGAACCTCCGAATGTATGCTCGTAAGACCTCTTGTTCTCGTTGTTTAATGGAAAATAGACTAAAGGTAGTGGTGGGGTGTTTTTTGCTACTGGAGAAGTGGTGGAGGAAAGCTTTGCTGAAATACTTGAATTCTTGAATGTCCCCCGGGTGGAGTAGGATGAACCACTGTTGGGTTGGCCCTGTCAGGGTAGTGAGGAAGACTCGAAACTTGATTGGGTCGGAATATCAATGTAGCAGAGCGGCATTCTCGAAATGGTGCAAGTTCTCCTCCACGTCTCTCTTTTCATCATATTCCTCTATGTGTAGGAACTTGAATTTTTTGGGGAGTTCCGTCGCTAGTATCTCAAGAGAGAATTGGATGTTCTGGACCAACGCTGTTGGGTCCGCAATTTGTTTTTTCTTCAAGAGTTCAATCTCTTCTCTAATCTTTTTGATTTCCCCCACATGTGCTTCTTGGTTGAGAGGAGGTGGATTTGCTCCAGCCCTCCCTGCCAATAATCGTTCCACGGTGGCAGTATTAATTGAGTGAGTTATGCAGGATTGAAGTCTGATTTCCTCCGTTCTTGTTAATAGGGTCCTCGAATCCTACCATCTTGACTCTTTTTCTTCAAGTTCTCCCAGACGACGCCAATTGATGTAACCAAATTTTAACCTCGAGTTCGGTTGGTAAGTGTATTTTATTAATTTAATTTATATATGATTTTAATTGTTAAATATTTGTTTCGAAAAAATTTATGCCTGGATTTTGTTGTTTTTGTGTTTGTAGGAGAGTATGGAGATTTATTTGGAAAAGAGAATAAAAATGATATTTGTGAGAAAATGGAGAAAGAAATTAAAAGGAGAAAAGAAAAGAATAAAAGAAAGGAAGAGAAAAGAAAGAAGAAAAGAACGTACAGAGAAGACTTAATGGGCTTTGTAATTGGGCCAATTTGTTGGCGCTAAAACTTAGCGCTTAAGGGAAAGCTATCGCGCAAGTGTGTGAAGCGAGAGAATTGAAGCCAGAGCCCTATGCGCGCCCTCCTGGGTTTTTAAGTGCCCGCGCGTCGCTATTAGTGTTTTAATCGGAAAGGAAACTTTCTATTTTCTTGGGCTTTTGAGTACGCTATAAAAAGAGATTTTTTTAGTCTGAGATGGGGAGAGCCGCCACAACACGTATAGATCAGAGAAGAGATTTTGGAGAATTAATCGTGACATTTCTGAAGGATTTCTGGAGCTTAATTGAAGAACAAAGACGGAGTTCGATAGTCCGGACACGGCGTCGACGACGGATTTGTTTTTTATCTTTATTTATTTTATTCTGAATATGTTTAGATTTATGGATTATTGTTTTTTTTCATAATTTTATTATGAACTAATTTTTTAGAGTCTAGAGGTCGGATGAAACCTGGTGTAGACACTTTAATGAATGTTTTATTTTATTGAATTGAGTTTCTTCTAGATTAATTTTTTTTTTAGAATTGATTGTCTTTTCAATTATCTGATCAATAATTGATTTGTTATATTTATTTGAAATCATTGCTCGGGAGAGGGGATTTTGAATAGGACAAATAGAAAATACACTGTTATTTATTTATATCGCTCGAGAGAGTGTATAATTTTAACAAAGCTTTTAAAGAGAATATTGTTTTGAGATAGATCACTGCGATAAATTCTTAATAGGGATATTGGAATTTAATTGTAGTTGATAAAAATTATTTGTTGCTCGGGAGAGGGAAATAATACACATAAGTGTTCTTGACTATTAATTGAATGAAGATCATGAAGATTAATTAATTAGGATTGACTGTTGTTGAAACCAGGTGAAATCTAATCCTCTAGACCATTTTTCTCTGATTGATTTTATCTGAAAGTTGTGTGCATGCTTATCAAAACTTCACTGATTATTTATTTTTATTGCAAAAGTCTCAAAGTCTGATTTTCTAGATAAAGTTTAGACTATTTTAATTACAAGCACTAATATTTTCATTTTACTCCCTGTGGGATCGATATCGGATTTAATCACTATATTAAAACTTGACACTCGTACGCTTGCGAGGAATTTTCACAGACATCGGTATGATAGAGAGGATCTTTCAATCTTCCAATACGTGGGTCGGGTCAGATAAAAAGGTTCTGCACATAAAAAAAACATGGTTAGTGTAACGTCCCAATTTCTCAATCGAAACGCTACTCAAACATACATACTTAAAATTTTGGGAAAAATAAAAACTTTGCGGAAGCATCAACTTCTTTATTAAAAGAGCGTATAATAAGTGCACAAAATAGAATAGCATCTAAAAATATTTGCCAAACATGACCATCAACTTAAAAATTAAAACTTGTTTGCCTCTCATCAAATAAAAATGTTTAAAACATCTTCCATTCTAAAGCATTCATACTCATGTATTGCCCGTTGGACCGACCCCAGCCTCTTCTTCATGTCCGCCCACATAATCATCAATAAAAACATCCACATCATCGTTACCTGCACCATTCAAGTATAGTGAGTCGAAAGACTCAGTAAGAACATGCAGAAAAAGGATTTCCTAACTTGAAAATAAAAAAAAAACATTAACTTAAACTTTCATGCAATAAATATAACCTTAATATAGTCATATCATAAAAAAATGTTTGGGGTGATGAAGTATGAGTAGTGTCATAGTTTCCTGTTGATCAACAAGTATATGACATTAAGCCCGTAAACTTTCATTCTTTTGGATAGCCGCTTTGGAGCTCATCCCAAAGTGCATATCCCGTATAACCATCCTGTGAGCCATGTTTGGATAGCCGCTCCGGAGCTCATCCCGAAGTGCATACCCCATATAATCACCACAAGACGCATAAATCATCAAAATATTTTCCATGTATCACATCATTCATCTTATCATGTCATTTCATAAACCTCGTAACATACTCATAAAGTTTCTCATGACGCTACATGCTTAAGATTCTTCAAAACAATTCATGAGGGAATAGCTTTCATGAGAAAATCACATAATCATGCAATGACCGATCCACGTGAGGCATTCCGTCCGTTTCGGACCTTGAAAACTTTAAAATTCTTCATGAACATTCTTAAAAATAATTAAAATACCTTAAAATATCAAAATCATGATTTTTAGGACTCAAAAACTCATAAAATGGTGTGGGAAAATCGAGCCTGAGGCGCGGCCGCACTGTCTCAACAGCGCGGGCGCGCCGCCCGCTCGCTTTTCATGCGATAATGTGGCAGGGGCGCGGTACTTAGTAGCACGGGCGCGCCGTCTGTGCGCAGAGATTTCGCAGCTCAGGCGCGGGCGCTCTGCTCGGCAGCGCGGGCGCGCCGTCGCGACATCTGATTCCAAAAACTGATCTTTTCTGCACTATTTCAAAACCCAAAATGCTTTGGGATGTTTTTCCATCAAAAATACCATTCAAAAACATCAAAATTTCAAAATAACCTGTACCAATACATCAAAAATTTCAAAGATTTTGAATCAAAAATCTTCAGAACTACTTTTACCCAAAAATCTGATCTATTGCATTCAAATCTTTCAAAAATCAATAAACATGAACCGAACACATCAGGAATGCTTCACGTATCACAATCAAGCAACATACTCATAAAATTTTCAAGAAAAAATTCATAGGTCATCAATCAAACACCTAGGGTTTTATCTTGAAAATATCTATATTCTTGAATTGGTTTAAAAAAAAACAGTAAAAACTTGCCTGAATCGTCTGATTGGGATTAACCTGGACTGCGGAACGATCTAGCATTGAGAAGTCAAAGAACCTTAGCTTGAAGATCGTAGTGTTTTAGAGAGATTTTGAGAAAATAAAAGTGAGCGTTCAAATGAGAGTTCAGGAATAAATTTTGAACACTTTTTTTTAGTGATTAATGGGCTCCAACACGGCCCATTAGTTACACTTAAAATTCTTTAAAATTTTACTCTCCCATTTAATAAAAATACACTGCATCCCATTAAATTTAATTTATATAAAAAAAACAAATTTTCTTTACTCCTGCCAAGGCTAGGCTCAATTTCGTCCTCGAAATTCGACTCACTAAATAGTTCAGGATAGCGTGCTCGCATATCCTGTTCGGTTTCCCAAGTAGCTTCCTCGACCAACTGGTTGCACTATAAGACTTTCACCATTGGAATCTCTCTGTTTCTCAACCTACGAACTTGTCTGTCCAAGATTTGAACAGGAATCTCCTCGTAGGATAAGTCTGCCGTCCATTTCACTGGCTCATAGCAGATAACATGAGAAGGATTTGTCACATACTTCCTTAGCATAGAGATATGGAAGACATTGTGAACACCCTCCAAATTTGGTGGTAGTGCTACCCAGATGCTCGAGTCCCAACTTTTTCTAGGATCTCGAAAGGTCCTATATATCTTGGACTCAATTTACCTTTCTTTCCAAATCTCATAAAACCTTTCCATGGTAACACCTTTAAAAATACATGGTCACCTACTTCAAACTCCAAATCTCTACGTCGCTGGTCGGCGTAACTTTTCTGTCGACTTTGAGCTGTCAACATTCTGTCTCTGATCCTAGCTATTACATCCACCATTTGAGTCACTATATCCGGTCCCAAAACAGCTCTCTCTCCAACTTCATCCCAGTGTAAGGGAGTTCTACACCTTCTCCCATACAATGCCTCATTAGGAGTCATGCCAATAGTTGTTTGATAACTATTGTTGTAAGTAAACTCCACTAACGGCAATTTCGATTCCCAACTACCCCCAAAGTCGATCATACAAGCTCTCAACATGTCTTCGAGTATTTGGATCACTCGCTCAGATAGACTCTATGTAAACTTCCCCAAAAGTTTGAAGTGAACTTAGGATCTCTGTCAGATACTATCCTCGCTGGTACTCCATGCAATCTGACAATTTCTCGAATGTACAGCTCTGCATACTGATTCATCAAGAAGTTATTCCTGACTGGAATAAAATGAGCTGACTTAGTTAACCTGTCAACTATCACCCAAATCGAGTTCATCCTTCGCGGTGAAACTGGCAATCCTACCACGAAATCCATAGTGACATCTTCCCACTTCCATGTGGGTATTGGCAATGGTTTTAGGAGTCCCGTTGGCCTTTGATGCTCAATTTTTACCTGTTGACAAGTCAAGCATTCACTCACAAACCTTACGATATCTTTCTTCATACCTGGCCACCAATATAAGGATTGCAGATCCTTATACATTTTCGTACTTCCTGGATGAATGGAATACGGAATAGTATGAGCTTCACTCATCATTTCAACTCTGAGTGAGTCTACTGCTGACACCCACATTCTACCTCGGTGATGAAAAATTCCATCTTTGGCAGTGTACAAGGTACCACCCTTAGCTTCATCTCTGTTCCTCCACAACGTCAGCTGTTCATCAGAAGCTTGGCCTGTTCGGATTCTATCGAGCAAATTCGGTACTACCGTTATTGGTGATAGTGTGCACACATCCCTTGGTTCGAGTACCTCCAAGCTCATCCACTCAAAATCAGCAATCAGCTCCTGCTGGACTGTCAATTGGTTCAATGACGCAGACTTGCGACTCAATGCATCTGCTACTACATTAGCCTTACCTGGATGATAGCTAATATCACAGTCGTAATCCTTCACCAATTCCAGCCATCTCCTTTGCCTCATGTTCAACTCCTTCTGGGTGAAGAAGTATTTTAGGCTTTTGTGGTCAGTGAAAATCTTACACCTTTCGCCGTACAAGTAGTGTCTCCATAGCTTCAAACCAAAAACAACTGCCGCCAACTCAAGATCATGAGTCGGGTAGTTCCTCTTATTGACCTTCAGCTGTCGAGATGCATATGCTATTACTTTATCATCGTGCATCAAAACAGCTCCTAATCCACTCTTAGAAGCATCGGTATAAACCACAAAAAGACCCGTGCCTTTGGGAATCGCTAGCACTGGCGCTGAAATCAGTCTTTCTTTCAACTCTGCAAAGCTCTTCTCACATTGTTCTGACCACACAAACTTTACACCTTTTCGAGTTAAGGAAGTCAGTGGTAGAGTTATCTTGGAGAAGTCTTGAATAAATCTCCTGTAGTAGCCTGCTAAACCCAAGAAGCTTCGTATTTCTGTAGAATTTTTTGGGGCAGCCCAATTACGAACCGCTTCCACCTTTGACGGATCCAACTCAATTCACTTAGCTGAAACTATATGACCCAAAAATGAAATCTGCTCTAGCCAAAATTCACACTTACTGAACTTAGCATAAAGCTTCTTTTCTTTCAAAATCTGCAACACTGTAGTCAAGTGCTGACGATGTTCCTCCAAACTGCGAGAATAGATCAATATGTCATCTATAAAGACTATGACAAACTGATCCAAGAAAGGTTGAAACACCCTGTTCATCAAATCCATGAACATCGCTGGTGCATTGGTCAACCCAAACGGCATTACCAAGAACTCGTAGTGGCCATAGCGAGTCCTGAATGCTGTCTTCTGCACATCTACATCCTTGATCTTCAACTGATGGTAGCCTGATCGTAGATCGATTTTTGAGAACACCTCTGCCCCTTGCAATTGGTCAAACAAGTCGTCTATTCTGGGCAAGGGATATTTGTTCTTCATCGTAACTCGATTCAGCTCTCTATAATCAATGCACAGCCTCATTGACCCATCTTTCTTCTTAACAAACAACACCGGTGCACCCCATGGCGATACACTTGGTCTGATGAACCCCTTATCCAGCAACTCTTGCAATTGATCTTTCAGTTCTTTCATCTCAGTCGGTGCTAATCTGTACGGTGCCTTAGAAGCTGGCTTAGTTCCAGGCATCAATTCTATCCCAAATTCGACTTCTCTGACTGGAGGAAATCCCGCAACATCATCGGGAAAAACTTCTGGAAAGTCCTTCACTACCTCCACTTCCACGAGTTTCGGTCGCTGCACTTCCGACTCGCCAGTTAGACTTGCAAGAAATCATGTACACCCATTACTCAATAACTGGCAAGTTGTTCCTGCAGAGATCATACCTGGTGAGCTTCTCTTAGATGTAGTGCGATACACAAATGGTTTTCCATTCTGATCTTTCAAAGAGACAGTTCTCCATTTGCAGTCAATAATAGCCTCATGCTGAGCCAACCAGTCCATCCCAAAAATCGCATCGAAATCCACCATCTTCAAAACAATAAAATCTGCACACAACACTAGACTCTGCATCTGAACCTTGCAATTTCTTACCACACTACTACTTTTCAGTTCTTCTCCTGAGGGTAACGACACACAAAATTCCGAAATAGATTCTTCCGGCAAGACCCTCAATTTCATCATAAAACTAACAGACATAAAAGAGTGCGTAGCTCCTGTATCTATCAATACGAAAGCAGGTAAATCAGCGATACGGATCATACCTGTGACAATTGCATAATCTGGGTCAACCTGATCGTGAGTCATAACAAACACTCTTCCCTTGATTGGATCCTTTGATTGTGGGCAATCCTTGGCGAAATGCCCTGGCTTCTTGCAAAGAAAGTAAGTATTGGTCCCAAGCATGCATTGACCTGAGTGTGACTTCCCACACTTCTGACAGATAGGTGCATTCGCCGGCCTTGGAGCATTGGCGTTCGGCTGATTCTGTCCTTGAGGTCGCGCCTGATTGGGGTTTTGGAGCTGTTGCTGCTGCGGTCTCCTCTGAGCTGAAGCTTGGTACGGCCTCTTTTGACTAGGCCCTTGCTGCTCTCTCCCCTGGTAACTGACTCTTTTCGCTTGCGATTCCTTGATAATATCATTCCCATCTTTTTCTGACAACATAGCCTCATCGACTGCTGCTCGATACGTTTGTTCCCCACTCAATCTGACATCACGTCAAATAGTGACATTCAGTCCCTCTGTGAAATGCTTCAACTCCTCTGTAACATTACCCGAAATCATGGGCACAAAGTACCTCCCCCTCTCAAACTTCTTCACATACTCAGCAATGGACATGCTCCCTTGGCGGAGCTACAGGAATTCTCTAGCAAGTCTAGTCCTGGTGCTGATAGTGAAATTTTTCTCATAGAACACATCTTTGAATCAATTCCAAGTCAATGTAGTCATATCCACAGCAGAACAGGCTCCCTGCCACCAAACCCGTGCATCCTCACGAAACATAAAGATGGCATACCTCACACGGTCTGCATCAGTGAGCTGCATGTAGTCAAAAATGTTCTCCACTGACTGCACCCATTCCTCGGCTACAAGGGGATCAGCCCATCCTTTGAACTCATGTGGCCCTAGATCCTTAAACTGCTTAAAGATCGGATTAATTAATAGCGGCTGATTGTTGTTCCGTCCTCCCACTTGTGCTTGGATTAACTGTTGAATCTGTTCCCCTTGGGCTCTACTCTGCACTTGCAACAGAGTCGCCAACCCAACCAAAAACTGGTTATTCTGATTGTCCTCATTGTTCGGATTCCTACGGTTAGCCATGATCATGATGTCCATACAGTCCACATGCTTAATTACGTTATTTAAACATAACATCTTAATTAACATGCATAATTATTAATCGCAAAAGCTATCATGCATCTTAAACAATCCATAACATAAAACTTACAGACATGAAGACGAAGCATAGGGTCGTGGCGAGAATGCATGCGTGCAAACAATCCCAGAGCGAACTGCTCTGATACCAAGCTGTAACGTCCCAATTTCTCAATCGAAACGCTACTCAAACATACATACTTAAAATTTTGGGAAAAATAAAAACTTTGCGGAAGCATCAACTTCTTTATTAAAAGAGCGTATAATAAGTGCACAAAATAGAATAGCATCTAAAAATATTTGCCAAACATGACCATCAACTTAAAAATTAAAACTTGTTTGCCTCTCATCAAATAAAAATGTTTAAAACATCTTCCATTCTAAAGCATTCACACTCATGCATTGCCCGTTGGACCGACCCCTGCCTCTTCTTCATGTCCGCCCACATAATCATCAATAAAATCATCCACATCATCGTTACCTGCACCATTCAAGTATAGTGAGTCGAAAGACTCAGCAAGAACATGAAGAAAAAGGATTTCCTAACTTGAAAATAAAAAATAAACATTAACTTAAACTTCCATGCAATAAATATAACCTTAATATAGCCATATCATAAAAAAAATGTTTGGGGTGATGAAGTATGAGTAGTGTGGCAACCATCATAGTGAGCCATTCATAGTTTCCTGTTGATCAACAAGCATATGGCATTAAGCCCGTAAATTTTCAAGCTTTTGGATAGCCGCTTCGGAGCTCATCCCGAAGTGCATACCCTGTATAACCATCCGGTGAGCCATGTTTGGATAGCCGCTCCGGAGCTCATCCCGAACTGCATACCCCATATAATCACCACAAGACGCATAAATCATCAAAATATTTTCCATGTATCACATCATTCATCTTATCATGTCATTTCATAAACCTCGTAACATACTCATAAAGTTTCTCGTGACGCTACATGCTTAAGATTCTTCAAAACAATTCATGAGGGAATAGCTTCCATGAGAAAATCACATAATCATACAATACATAACTTGACCGATCCACGTGAGGCATTCCGTCGATTTCGGACCTTGAAAACTTTAAAATTCTTCATGAACATTCTTAAAAATAATTAAAATACCTTAAAATATCAAAATCATGATTTTTAGGACTCAAAACTCATAAAATGGGGTGGGAAAATCGAGCCTGAGGCGCGGCCGCGCTGTCTCAACAGCGCGGGCACACTGCTTGTGCATCGCGGGCACGCTGCCCACTCGCGTTTCATGCGATAATGCGGCGCAGGCGCGCTACTTAGTAGCGCGGGCGCGCCGTTTGTGCGCAGAGATTTCGCAGCTCAGGCGCGGGCACTCTGCTCGGCAGCGCGGGCATGCCGTCGCGACATCTGATTCCGAAAACTGATCTTTTCTGCACTATTTCAAAACCCACAATGCTTTGGGACGTTTTTCCATAAAAAATACCATTAAACAACATCAAAATTTCAAAATAACCTGTACCAATACATCAAACATTTCAAAGATTTTGAATCAAAAATCTTCATAACTACTTTTACCCAAAAATCTGATCTATTGCATTCAAATCTTTCAAAACTCAATAAAAATGAACCGAACATATCAGGAATGCTTCACGTATCACAATCAAACAACATACTCATAAAATTTTCAAGAAAACATTCATAGATCATCAATCAAACACCTAGAGTTTTATCTTGAAAATATCTATATTCTTGAATGGGTTTAAAAAAAAAACAGTAAAAACTTGCCTGAATCGTCTGATTGGGATTAACCTTGACTGCGGAACGATCTAGCCTTGAGAAGTCGAAGAACCCTAGCTTGAAGATCGCAGTGTTTGAGAGAGATTTTGAGAAAAAAAAAGTGAGCGTTCAAATGAGAGTTCAGGAATAAATTCTGAACTCTTTTCTTTTGTGATTAATGGGCTCCAACACGGCCCATTAGTTACACTTAAAATCCTTTAAAATTTTACTCTCTCATTTAATAAAAATACACTGCATCCCATTAAATATAATTTATATATAAAAAAAAACAAATTTTCTTTACTCCTGCCAAGGATAGGCTCGTCCCTACGACCCAAAATTAAAACCAACTTGAAACTTTAAAAAATAACACATATCACATAATTCACATAACAATTAATTTATCTAATTAACATGCATTAAATTATATAATTAAATCAATTAATCGTGATTAGGCTAGTGGACTTTTTGGACCTTACAGTTAGGGGTGTCAAAGGTGTGTTCGATGTGACCCCTCTAAGGTCTAAGTCAATGTTCAAATTATGAAGTTGAAGAGCGTAATAAAGTTGAGAGAGAAAGAAAATATGAGTGGGTGAATTCATAAGTAAAAGTGAATGTGTAAAATCGTAAGAGATACTTGATATTTATAGAGTCACGAGGGGTAGGTTATCTCGTAAAAGTAGAATTCTTATTAGGGTAGAACTCCTACCCAGGGTAGGATACTACTCTCGGTAGGATCCAATTGCCTATGAAGGCTAGGACTATGAGCTAACTTAATAATCTCGTCTCAATCCCGAGTTTATTGGGATTTTCATTTATCATTTAGAGATCCCCCAGTGTTTCTAATATTCTTGCATCTTAAACAACGTTTTCCTTACTGGTCCTGGGTCGGCCTTTATCCCTACCAAGACACGTCTCGGCCCTTTGGGCCCCGTCACGCGGGTTGGGTCATAAATCTATCTTTTCGAGTTAGTTTATTGCTTGGGCCTTTATCTGACTTGGACTTTTAATATATCATTATCTAATGATTTTGGAGCAACTTTCTCGGTTATGGGCTAATGGGTTCGGATCCCACCAGACCCTTTTTTTTAGGGGGCGTCAGTTACAATATTAGAAGAGGAGAACACGAGTACATTTACAAAACATGTGGCCAATAATAACAAAGGAAAGAAAAAGCTAATAGAGATCAATGACGATAAAGCATTAGGTGATTATACAAATACAAATGATAATAGCAGATGCTCCATCAAAATCAAGGATTGTACTTGGAACTGTTAAAATCAATCTGGAGAAAGAGTGATTATAACTTTGTCATACATTAAATATGTATATGTGCTCGTTTTGTTGTGAATGTCCATCAAACTCATTGTTAGAACCTGTTTGAGTTTATACATGGCTGTCATATAATTTTCTATTTTCTAAGATATTATATAGAGTTTCATTAACAATATTGCTAATAAAATAATGCTAAAGGTACATCCAATATCGTGTACATCGATATTTTCATATATTATATCGTTAGATTTTACTATTAGATCGTAGATTTTGTATTCAACTTATATAAGATTTTGACAAATGAAAATTGTGTTGATGAATTTTTTGTGATGTAAAAATTGATATAGAAATATTAACGTACATGTAATATCACTCTTTCTAATATTATTCGTGTTCTTCATACATTACTTGATATTATATATTTTCATCTATAAAATTCCTCGTTCATGATTTGTCACGTGTAACGCACGCACACTTCTCTAGTAATAATAAATATATGCATAGAAAGATAAAACCTAGATCTTATATACAACATTAAAATAATGTCCAAATGCAATCCTTAATTGGATAATTCTCCTTTCACCTTCAAATCGATTTGTCCAATGACAATTTATTCACATTCGCCAAAGCTTCCTTAATATTTCACGCCAAGAGTGTGACACTTTTGTTCCAAAATTTCTTATAAGAATTGCATCTTGGGACTATCGTGCTCCTCTTTTCTTGCACATACATCCAACAACCAAAAAAAATAATAATAATAAAGAAAGAAATCAATAGGAACAAAAATTATAGAATGGGAGTTTCAACAAGAGAAAAGGATGTCCTAAAGGTGGTGCACCCTGGCCGGCACGTCGAGTTTTTCAGGGAACCCATCACAGCCGGAGAGATCATGAGTATGTACCCCAGACACTGTCTTGCTAGGCCTGATTTCTTTGAGTTTCCATGGATTGTTGTCCACCCAGAATCAGTTCTTTTTCCTGGGAAAGTGTTTTATCTAGTACCTTATCGCACCATTTACAAGCTTTTGAATGCTAAAATGGAGTATCAGCAAGAATCCGATGATCTTGACTCCAAACGCAACGGGTATTCGAAATCATATCACCCCAACAACTTGAATCCTTATACCAAGCAAAAGTCACCTACAAAGTCACTGGCAGGTAGTACTCCAAAGCGCCGACAGCAACACAGAAACAGTGAAACACAGTATCATGATACTTTTAATGATAAAGAACTCTATGTGTACATGCCGGAGCAAAACCCCGACACAGCAGAATGTTTTGATAAATCCTCATTTTACAACTCATGGAACAAGATGAGAAGAAATCTACACCAACCATTGGAAAGTGATAATCATTTTAACTATGTAATAGATTCACCTTTTAATATTGGGATATCAGGTTTTGGCATGACCGATCATTTGAACCCTGAGCATGCTGAGACACTTAAGTCCTGCTTAAAGAAACATGACTGTTCCAGGAAGAAACTCAAATTCAAGGTCAGCTTTGCTTCTCCAGTTGTTGATCTTGTTAAGCGGGGAGATTCGCCATCGAGTTTTGAGCAGGATGCTAGGGTTATACAAATACAGCGTAACACTACTTCAGGTTCGAAGAAATGTTGGCAATCATCACATGTTTGCTATTAGAATAGTGTACGTGTTTGTATTCTTTTTTCCTTTTTCCAATGACTGTCTAGGAAATAGACGAGCACACGCCAACTCATGATCAGCCATTTAACAGTAAAGTGTACTGAAAGCCGTTGGATTTTGTGAAAACCAACTGAGACAAACAGATCTAATGGTAATCAATGCACACGATCTAGTGTATTACAGAGTTCTGTGCGGATGTTGAACTCCACTTTGAGTTTTTGGACTAGAGTGTTTTGGGATGCCTTAAACACTAAATTGGGGGAATTTACTAACAAGGGTAGAAGTTTGATATTTAGACGACACAGAGATAAAAACACAGACCTTTGTAATAAGCAAGAAATTTATTGCGCCACCATATTGCTTGCACTCATTAAATGATTTAAGAGTTTCGTGTAACATGCTCAAGAGAAAAATAAAGTAACTTGTGAAATTGGACGAGTAGAACTACAGAATGGCCAAAATAGGGAGGAAAAAAGAAAGAAAAAGACACAGAACAAGACATCTATTTGAATAGTATATTCATGTCCAGCAAGAAACAATAGATTATAAGAACAAACAATGCCTGAAGGTGCAAGTCGATGCTCTTTTCTTTTTCTTTTTTTTTCCCCACACTTCAGCTTCTTGGTCTTGAATCTTTGTAGGTTAAAAATATCTCAACAAAATATATACATATACCAACTGCAAGAGAAAAATAAGTACACGGCAAAGAACATGCTTACAATTTACTCATAAGAGTACTCAAGATCGTAAAACACTGAAATACCTATAAATAATGTTTCTCATGCTCTTCCCATAGGTTAAGACTCAGTTTTCGTGACTACTTTGAGGGAGAGCTTGATTCCCTCGAAGAACCATGTGCAAAAATATTCAGTTTATTGATCTTCTTGGAAAAGGAATTCATGAATTTTTGAGAACTCGATCTTTCCATGTTCCTCTTCATACAAACATGATCTTTCTCCAAATCATTTAATCTCATCCGCAGCCTTGCTAGCTCAAGCTTCAACTCCCGGTTTTCTCGCCTCAGAGATGCATAGTTATCTCGAGGAGACATTGCAGCGCTTAGAGCTCCGCTGCTGATCCGCCATGATTGATGCATATGTTTTGGATCATCATCTGGATGAGAACATAAAGCATTGCGTAGTCTTAATTGTTCGTAATAGAGAACCTGAACTATTGACTGGAGAGGAAGGCGCTCATTCTGTGCAGCATGCGCGCCTGCTTCTTGTGAAAGTTTCTGAAAATCAATCAATTTGCAGAGCCTTTTGCCATCTGGATCCGGTAAACCTTGATGAGCCTGCCAATATCGATACGTATGCCATTAGAATTAAATAGTTCTACAACTACCACGCCTTGATGTTGACAAAAAAATATAAAAATAAAGCCCAGTAACACTTTGTCCTTACTTTAAGGTACACATCAATAGCTCGATATAATCCATCGTGGAAAGTCCGAGCATGTGCTGGTAAAGTTTCTGCAACAGCTATGAACTTGTTCAGCTTGAGGTTTGCATCAGGTGCAATTTCAGCCAGGTAATTGTCCACGAGTTTAGAAACTTTGCATAACGTAGTTTGAGAAGGTGAAGGAGGGCTATCGGATTCAAATACAGAACCATCATCCATATCTTCATCACTATCATCCTCCTGCTGAGAAAAGTTAACCAATATTCTATGAACAGTGTCAACATCAAATAACGTATCCCCAGCATGGCGGAAGGAAGGAATCAAAAGATCGTCTAGAGTAGCCAGATCTAATTGTGATCCTATACGCCTTTCAAGATCAAGTCGGCAAGAAACTGTGCAATCAAGAATCACAGCACTTCTTAGCAAACCAAAAAGAAAACTAATAGAAACAGCAAGTTTTTCAATGGGGAGGAGGCTAACAATTGTTTCAACTACTAGTCTTTCATGGTTACTTGCTCCAGGTACCAAATCAACTTTTTGTTGAGTGGATTGATTCCATAAAGTAGAACTCTTTATTAACTCCTTTTGTGCATAATTCACCAGCGAAGCACCTATACTTTCTGGCCTAACTCCACGGCATTTCATTGCAGTAATAACCCTTTGATACATATCAATCCGTAGAACAGAAAGATCTTCAATCCACCAATCTCCTTCACATTTGGTTTGTTTGCTCATGTGAAGTCTCCCTGAGCTACTATACTCCAACCGAGAGAAACTAGAAGCAATTTGCTCAACACAAGCTTTGGATGCGATTGCCTCAATGCATCGGGTGACAATTTTCAGTTCATCTGCTAGCGGAAGAAGGTTTTCACATTGTTGGAGGACTTCAACACACATTTCAAGGTTCTTACATACAATGGTTTCGAGATATTCTTCTGCTCGGGAGCCAAGATTATTCTTTGAGTACTCCTCGGTCATTTCAAGGTAATCAGAGACACAACATAACTCAGCGACATTTGCAGCTGTGATCTCAAAATTGACACCGTAACAGAACTGAGCTGCTAGTTCTATTGACATAGCACCTCCTGGAAGGCTAAGAAGCTCAATCTTGGATATGTCAGAGTCTCTGTGTTCAGCAACCAATTTTCGAATTCTTCCACTTCGTGAGACGAGAGGAAACTGCAATTAGATATTATAACATCAAGACTCTGTGTAATAAAGGATAATGAACTTTCTTTACATCTAATCAAACATGATAGATTATTTTGCAATCAAAAAATACATGTGCAGCCCACTCAAGGCGTAAAAATACATTTTCATGGAACCAAAAATGTGTCGGAACATATTACTGAAGCATATCGAAGAAAACGGAACTGTCAGTAAAAAGATGACTTTGCGAATTCTTTAAAGAAAAATTATGCAATGCTTGTCTTTTCCGATGTTTTCAATAAAATCATTTCATTCAAGAATGTGCTGAATTCGTAATGTGATATAACTGATATAAAACTGGATATTTTAGAATTTTAAAAATATAAAATATTAGTTTAAAATATAATGCTGGGAAAAATAATTTTAGTAGTCCATTAACTTATCTAATTTTGGGTTTTATTCCATTATATTGTCAAAGTTTGGTTTGGTACACTAGCTTTTACTTTTATGCTATTTTGGTCCAATTCTTGATGTGACATCTTACATGTCAACAGTTTTCAATTTCAAGTCAGCATTTTCCAGTTTCACGTTAGTAATTGTACCAAAAAACCGAAAACAAAAAGTAAGTGTACCATCACCGAAATTTGAAATTTAGTCGACAGAACCCCAAACTTGAATAAGTAAATAGACCAAAAAAACTATTTTCCCTATGATATAATGTCAACTTATTTTGGGAATGGTGACGTTGGATATGAATTTTTGAATAAGAAAATGAAAAATGTTATTTCAGGAATGGAAAATAAGATGTAGAAACAAACCTATTTTTCCCATTAATATACTTTCAATTTTGAAAACTGCTGATAAGGAGCATTACCTTATGCAATGAAAATGTACCGCCATCTACTTCGATTGTTATATCACTTGGAACATCTCGAAACACCCTATGGAAGACATGGAACGGACATTAGAGATTATTTTGGAGTTATAGCAAAACAATTAAAAAAAAACATAGAACCCACAACATGAAACCAAGGAATAATGATAACTGAGTCAGCATGCTTCATATTTTTGGATTAGTGAAGGCAGTGGGAGAGAATAGATAAATTAATATATCCCCTCCGGAAGAAAAAAAATAAATAAAAGAAACAAACCACTGAAAACAATTCATCATGACTTGCACCCACAAACCAAACTCTCTCGGCCTAACTCATTTATCTATATGTTTTTTTTTTCTAGCAGAAATTTAAATCGAGAAAAATTCAAAATAAAAGAGAAATGATATAAAACAAATATTCTTTTAATTGGCACATGATTAGCATCTTTTAATCTTTTGAGGTTGGATTACACACTAGTATTTTCAACTTCTTAACTTCCTGAAATAATAAAAGAAAACAATAAAGAACATGAATTAGGAAGGAGGACCAAAACAAAAGAGAAAACACAAGGGAACTCTCATCGCCATTTCATGCTGTCATGTTAACAGCCAGAGAAGTTTAGCAAGAAATGAAGGAGACCTTAGTCCTTGTTCCAACACTATCCGTGTTTTATTTCTATACATGTGCATCTATAAATTACAGAACATACATATCTAGCTTAAGATATAATTAGCACGTAAACTTGTGCTAAAACTAAAGAGATACAAGTAAATCAATGCAACCGTTCTAAAAGGATGATGAATTACTTCCATGCAAAATCACCAGCGCTGGCAAGTGAAGTTTCATATAATTTCTGGAAAGATAGTAAGATGTCGGAAATACGATGATGGAAGATATTCCTAATGTGTAAATTCACACAACGTAACATAATGATTAGAAAAGAGATAAAAAAAAATAAAAGGAAGAAGAGGATAAAAACCTAAGGACCAGTCGATCAACCTAGCACCCGGTTGACCAGAGCATGGGTTTGGTCAAGAAAATCGAATGATAAGTCAACAGGCAATGATTATTTTAAGGCCGTGAACAGAAATACCAATAGTAGACCAAATATGCAAGGTCCGATCGACCTGAGACTTTTGTTCCCATGAACAAATGCACATTTTGAATTCAAATGGTGCACCACTTCATCATGAATATTCGGGGAAGATTATTAGAAGCATCAACGTATTTTCTAAAAACTAGAAGCCCACTAAGTTTAACTTTTTAACACTGCACAACAATTTCAAACCAAATTGCGGGCTTTCATACAGCCAGTTTATCACCTGATATATTAGCAGACAGGATAACTATCACCAACAAAATCAAGAAATAAAGTCCGAACCTTCAGAATACAATCTTTCGCAACTCCATCTTTAAAAAAAACACACACACACATATCGAGCAAAATCTATTTTTAGTTGATCACAAACACTTAAGCCTATAAGCACAGAAGGAAAATGAGGAAAACAAACCATTCAGTGCATTGTTGCCGCGCGCACTTGGCCAACGGCAGCTGCTGTTGGTGATGCCTGTCCATGGAAAACCAACAGCAGAGAGAAAAGTTGGAAACTTTCGCAAGAGAAAAGAAGAATGCGGGGTTAATGAAACAAACTGAGGAGAGAGACAGAGTGCAAGTAAGAGATAATGGCGTTGGGTCATTTTGTCGAACAGTTAATGTTCAAATCATAGAATGCAAATTGCCCGATACAATGGGCCTCTCATGTGGGTCAGCTCTCAGATAAACTTTAATTAATCATCTTGGAAACCATTTTCTTGGCTAGATTTGTGCCCATAAAGGGGCGTAAATAAAGGAGAGGATGGTTTTGTTTTTTGTTTCTTCTATCCTCAAAGTCAAGAATAGCCATAGAAAGAAAGGAAAATTGCACTCTCCACTCAGTAACCATAAAAGCAACAAAAAGTGGTATAAAAAAAATCTGTTTTGACAACTTGCACTTTGTCCCCCTAAATTCAATTTTCATAGTTCGACAGTTCCTCTCGCATAAGATAATACAAATTCAATCTATATCAAACTATGATGTGAAACAAAGTTTGTAGTCCAATTGATCTCACGTGTTCGTCAATTGGCAGAAACTCAAGTTCAAGTCCTTCCTTCCTTTTAATTTAATAAATAAAACTTTTGTGATGTGATTTGTTATATCTAAAATGTCTATTTTTTTTATCGAACTAATTATTTGATTTTTTATGTTATAGTAACATTTTATTAATATTTTTCTTTTATCATTCAATTTGAAAAATTAATAACTTTTATTTGATTTTTTTAAAAAAAAATACTTCATTTTTTAATAAAACACATGCATCGCATATGTTTCAATCCCCTAATAATTTATAATCATGAAACACACAAATAGAAAAAGACACAGGTAAAAGCTTTCTAATGGATAATGTGTCATTAATGTTACTTCGTTCATGATTTGCGTGCATATATTAACAAATAAATTTTATTAAAAAATAAAGAAATATTTTATTAAGACACGATATTTAACTATTATTATCTTTTTTATTTTATAAAAATTCAGTCCTCCTATCATATCTTAATTTATATTTTAGATATATATCATAATATTGCATGGATATCCATAAATCTAGTTGTATTATACATTACAACTCTACATGGATGGATTCTTCCTATAAATAAGAGATCTCTAACATTTATTTAGGCAGGTTGTATTTTTTTCATAACTCTCCCAACCCTTCATCTCACATATTTCTTTTACACGTCCTTCACATATTTTATATCCTTACAATTTTTTTAGTTTTTTCTATTGAATCCTATAATGACTTGAGCGTCGGAGTGGCTTCGCCTTCGGGCAAAGTCATCTCACATGTTTTCTTTGATACACATAAATATTTTCGAATCATTCGGCTCGGTTTATTAAAGATATTGGTTTGTTGATACCGGTTCGAGGTAATTTATTTGATGTAAAATTTTTGAAGACGTCAGATTTCGTTCAATTTTCTTACATCAACATGGTTATGATCAAAAGAGTGTGTAGAGAGGGGTGAATATACACACGCAAAAAAAGATTATTTTGAGTACTTGTGCTGATTTAACAGCCAGTTTGAAAGTATTTTGCTTAAACCAAAATTTTGCTCTAAGAACTGATCTGATCAAACGGAAAATCTTCCTAGAAAAATCGAACTAGAAAATCTAAGGACAGATCAATAGTTAAGTGCAGTAAGTAAAGACGAGGGACACGAGATTTTTTATGAAAGTTCGAAGCTAAAATATCTACGTCTCCCCTTCTTCTGTTTTCAGAAGGATTTCAGTAGAAGAGTTTGATTTACACAACAACTTGTACAAATTCGATCCAATCAACCCTTGAAAGGAACTCCTAGTATCAACTTCTCAAAATCGATCACAATCTGTCTGAGTTAAAGGTATGAATTCTAAGTGAAATGCGCGATCTGAATATCACAAAAGTGATCTTTAAACAATTGATCTGATATAAGCAGTGAGCATGAACTCTGTATATGAAACTTTGATCTTCTACTTGTCTGATTGCTTGAAATTTCGCAATGAAAACTTTAAGCTTTGAATTTCGAGAGCAAAGTTGGCAACATTTTTGTTTATATCTTTGAGTATCATTATAGACTTCCTTCTGCAACGTTTAAAAAGTAGCCGGTAGAATTTTTTTTCCCTTGTTTCATCCGACATTGAAGTAGAATATGACACGTATCCTCGTACATTTCCAAATATAACGGAACATTTGAATCGGTATAGGGTACGGAGGCTAACGTATATATCTCCACCAACTTTTCTTGTCTTCTAATCTAACAACTTGTTGTTTTGATTTGATTTGATCTGGTGTTGTTAGTTTGACCATTTAGAAAAATTGCTGTGGGACTTTGATGTGCTGATAATTTGTTCTGATTTCAACTTTTCTTCTTATTTGTTTCTAGACGAAGTGTTTTCATGAAGTAGCTTTTGTTCTGATCTTTATGTATCTAGATCGATACATTAATTTGATATATGATTGATTTTGAGCTTACGTATTTTGTTCTTGGTTTTGTTCTGATTGATTTGCTCATTCATCAATTGATATGCTCGTCCATCAATTGATCTGCCCGTTCATCACCAAAATTATGAAGTTATCTTTATCAATTTTTCCCCTTTTGGTGATGTCAAAACCAGGACTGATAGATGTAGATCAAATACCATTTCATATATTTAGTTCAAGTAACAAAGATACAAGTTTTATCTGATCATATCTTGGCTTTCCCTTATGATGAGTAACAAAGATATAAGTTTGATCTGATCAATTCTTGGCTTTCCCTTTTGATGAGGAGGCTCGTTTTTCCCCTTTGTTGTCATCACCAACATATTGGAGAAAAATCCATGATTTCTATGAGCTGGGTACCAAAGGTAGATCTCATCTCTTGAAACTTATGTTGCATAGACGATTGAACGCTATAGATATGATAGAGTATATCTGCATTTCCTCTGATTTGACCAGAGTGCATCTGCTGAATAGAAGTGGATAAGGCAACAATTTTCTCCAACACAGACTGTTTAAACTCAGAAAAATCATCAGAAGTTAGAGCTTTGTCCAATCAAAAGGAAGAAATAGCCTCAGATAGTTGTCCAAGTGCAGCAATGATCACATCGGGTTGCTGAGGAATTAGTGAATGAGGAACCAAGGAAGGTTCTTGCAAGATTTGAATCTTCGGATCAAATGTTGATTCATTGATTTTCCGGATAACAACTGAAGATGGAACAAAAACCTCTTTAATAATGGCAATGTGATCTGGATAAGATAAAGATGGTGATAGAGCTGCATCCTCCACTATAGTGTCTTCTTGATGAATTTGGGGAGGACTTGGTACCACAACTTGTGCAAGTTCATTATGAACCAAATCATCAGATAGATCATGCACATTTTGTTGGACTAAATTTAGATTGGACTGTGGGATTTTCATTTTTGTGAATGGAAATTGGGCAAGTGTATTGGTCTATCCACGTTTTCTATAAATTGTTTTTAACAATTCATTATTATGAATGGTATCCTCCAACTTTGACCATCCATATGATGGACCTTCACTTGTCTAGCGGCCCTTCCCTTGTCTGGCTGCTGAATTCATTATTATGAATTGTTTGGCTGCTGGATTAATTATTATGAATGGTGGCCCTTCACTTGGTCCCTTAGTGCCTATAAAAGTCTTCAGTCCTTCAGAGAAAAAAAATAGAAATATCTGCATTAAATCTTTTCTTTGCTTCTATGCATTTGTTGGCTTCTGGCTTCTGCTACTTAGATTCGTGTACCTCTCTTGAGCTTCTGCTATTTCTTATGCATGCTTTTGCTCCTGCTACTCTAGTTATGTGCTTGTTATTCTTTCTCGTTCCTGAGTTCTTGACGTTCCTACTAGTGCTCAGTTTTTGAGTTTCTTTGTGATAACTTGAGGTACATAATCAGTTCGCCAGTGTAGTACCTTTTTTGTAACGCCCCGTTTTTATCTTAATTGATGTTATTTGAGATATTAAGTGATTTCAGAATTCGAGAGCCGATTTTTATTAATCAGGGACCTTTTGCAATTTTAGGAAATTTCAGGGAGTAAAACGCAAAATTGAGTTTTGTTATATATTTGAGCTTTGACTTAGTCCTTGTATCACTCCATCATCCGCTCCACAACGTTCCTTCACCATTTTAGGCGATCAAAAAGCTTCCAAGCTTTTGTGATTTCGATTCTAGCTCAATCCGTCTGATAGAATTGAATTCTGACTTGATATCTACGATCACAGCTTTGAGTGCTCCGTTTGGATGTAAGTTTATCTCAATTCTGAGAGGTTTGAATTTTTGGATGTTGTTAGAATTAATTTATATTCGGAGAGGATGATTATTAGATAGCGGTGACAGTATATCTAAGACGGTTCGAAGATCTAACGACGATCAGATTTGATATGAATTTTCTTATTATTTTCGAAAATCTTATTTTTGAGATGTGTTGGTATTGTGTTGGATATGATGTTTGAGGATCGGAATGATTATATTGAATTGATATCCTGCTGTATGTGTTTCCGATTTGATCAGTTTACAGCGGTTATGCCGTCAGTTTGAGTTTTGAATATCGTTTCGATGTTTTGATCGTATCGAGTTTGATTGAGTTTTGATGTCGATATTGATCTGTGACTTCTTCTGATACATTGATTGGGAGTCCTTGGAGTTGCTAGAGTTGCAGCTTTTGTCAGTTTGGAAGAGTTGAGCCGGTATAGTATCGATGTCTTTCTATATCGATTGATGAACTTGAGTTGATATTGAAATGAGGATTTATTGTTTTATAGATTGAAGAGTGTGAAGCGACGAGAAGAGGTATAAGACGGCTTTGGAATGAAATATGACGATTAACTTGAATCCGGATTGATTCGAGTGTCCTAGAAGAAATCACATATTGCATGTTTTTATGCTTATTTGAACTTATGATTGAATTGATAATTGAATTCATGAGATTTCATATGCATTCATTTTGAGCCGATTGATTATTTATTTTGAATTAGACGATCTGGAGATTATAGTTGAGTGGCCTTGGTAGGCGGTTTACTACAAGTATCGATTAACTCACTGTAATGTACTAAAGTCTAGAGGATTAAAATATACCTCGTCCACCTCGAAAGGGGAGTTCGGTGTGATTATTGGATATTTTAACCTCGGGATCCCAAACCGAAGAAATAAAGAAGAATTACTTTTGATTATCTGAGTCTGATAATCCAGATGTTTTAAAGTCATGCATATCATTTTAATTCCGCAATTGAATGAATTACTTGAGGTATATGTGGAATTTGATTATATATCATGTTTTGATATATTAAGTGATATTGTATGCTAGTCTCTTTTACTGGGAATATTATTCTCACCGGATTATCCAGCTGTTGTCTTTGTTTGTATGTGTACTTGGCAACAGGTGGGGCAGGACCGAGTCAGAGGCAGCATGGCTAGATGGTTGAGAGGATAGAGTGAGGCTTGGATGTTAGAAGTCATTTATGTATTCGAACTTCTTTCTGTTTTTGAATAAGTCCGAATTAGATGGATTTTATGCATGTTATATTTGGAGGATTGTATAACTCTAGACCTTATCCTTTTGTATCTTGTCGAATGGGATATTATGTTGTTGTGGTATGGTTTGAGTTGAGTTTGAATTGGAGAAGGAAAACCAGATTTTTTTTCTGGTACAGAGCATCTCGCTCGATCGGTTGAATCTTACCGATCGAGCTAGCAACCCTGTACCGAGAGAAGAATGTTGGACATTTGTTGTCCGCTCGATCGGTAAGATTTCACCGATCGAGCGGGCATCCTGATTTCTAGGAAGTGGCTTTAGAATTCTTTGGTCGCTCGATCGGTAAGATCTTATCGATCGAGCGGGCACTATTCATTTCAAAAAAAAAAAATTTTTTTTTTACTTGGTTTCCATCTTAGTTCTTATTTACTTTGAATGGTTTATTTCTAATTAGATGATTAGAATCGAGGCCTCACATTAAGTGGTATCAGAGCGTTAAGATCTTAGACTGAATTTAGAATAGAGCAGGGTAGATCGAGTCTGCTTGTATTGGCTTCTCGCATGTGTTTGGGTTATTTAATTGATTTATTAAATACGATGCGAGCATGCTTTATTGATTGTGAATTATTTGAATTACATGATTGATGAAACTTAAAATTTGTAATTATTTATATGTTAAAAAGTGTGTTTTAAAATTTAAGTTTAATTAAAATTATGAAGTTGTATTATTTTAGTGTTATGTGTTTATATTTAAATGTTTTACTAAAATGTTGTATTTTACGGTTTGCGCAGGTTTGGTAAAAATAAAATTACTCAAGCTACAGTGGTCATAATGGAGTAATCTCAAAACCTGTAGAATCACAAAAGAGGCATCTTCAACTTTGTAGAAGACAAGAAATTCCAAAAACTTCATTAAGATGATCAAAATAATAAAACATCAAAATGGAGATAGATTTACTTTTACTATGACCAGCTTGGAGTAAAAATATCATAAGTATTTCATATTTTATCCAAAAGGGGTGAATGAGTTGTCCAAACACATCTACACAAAATATCCTACGTGTTCTATGTTGAAAAGAAAGGCTGAATCGGTGGTCTAAGGCATCAAACATGCCAATTAAAGTTGGGTCATGGTATTGACATTCAAGGAGACAAGCACCCACCAACTTTACTATTTCACATTTAATGAGCCTTGGACTCTTCCTCTCATTTGGCCTATAAATAGATGTGTTGTATAAGCTTTGTAGTGTGTAAGAGTGTAGAGAATTCTTCATTTGTAAAATAAATATTGTGTGTGTGAGAATAAAAGTTTGAGTGTGCAAGTTTCTCAAGTTCAAGTATGAAATTTCTTTTATCTTTATTCTTGAGTTTCATGTTCATGGAAAGCTAAATCTTTTTATGTCAAGGTGAAAAGGTTTCATTGTTGGTCAAGTAAGATTGTCTATATTTTGTATATTCTTTTCTTTTCTATTTTTATTTTTACTAATTGATCTTTATTTGTAGGTATAATTTTGGATGATTTGTTGTTATCTATTTACATCAAATGCTTGGTACCTTGAATGTGGTTACCTTGATTTGTTGTCAAATATGATACAATAAATACTACAATAATTATATACTATAAATATATGTATCTATTTATAATAAAGTCATATATATTATTTAGACGATAGCGCGACACTGTCGGTTGTTCTAAATAATATATTGTGATTTGAACTAACATTTACTTTCTCGCATCTAACTTTTACTTTATCGCAACTAACATTTACTTTTCCGCAACTAACATTTACTTTCTCGCATCTAACTTTTACTTTTCCGCAACTAACATTTACTTTATCGCATCTAACATAAAGTCATATATTTTATTTAGACGATAGCGTGGCTCTGCCGGATGTTCTAAATAAAATATTGTGATTTGATCTAACATTTACTTTTATGTCAATTTATATTTATGCATTTATATATATATTATGGGTACCATGTATTAAATATCGGTGGATATTAATATAGTGGGAACTATATTATATGATATACTTGTTTAAATATTTAATTGTTCTTTTTATGTTTATATTTATTCATCTATATATATATTATGGGTATCATGTATTAAATATCGGTTAATCTGATATTAATATAGTGGGAACTATATTATATGATATACTTGTTTAAATATTTCATTGTTCTTTTATGTTTATTTTTATTTTAGTTTCTTTTATTTATTTTTATTTAGCAATCTTAATTAAACCAACAATGAACCTTTGAAACCTTGACAATTTTATAATTTGTGTATTTGAAGTTTTATAATAATATTTTCATCTATAATATATTATTGCTAAAATTAAACTTACAACATCCTCTCCGTGGATCGATCTCGTACTCACGAGTATATTACTTGCAGACAACCTACACTTGGGTGAATTACAATTTAAGTTGTAGCAAGTTTTTGGCGCCGTTGCCGGGGAGGTATAAATTAAGTTTAATTTTGTTATTATGTAAATAGTATGTTGTTTTTAATTGTATGATTGTTTGGAGTCGTAAACAAAGTGGTAGACTTGTTCGAGTAACTGAAAATATTTTAAACATGGACGATAATTCTAATAATCAAGATGATAATAATAATAATAATAATAATAATCATCAAGAACATGAACAACCAAGAACACTTAGGCACCATATGAATCCAATAAGAACTAGTACACCATCTTGTTTAGTTTTTCCTCCTGATGCATCTAATTTCAATTTTAAGCCACAAGTCATTCAACTTTTACCAAATTTTCATGGCTTAGATTCTGAAAATCCATATTTGCATTTAAGAGAATTTGAGGAGGTTTGCAACACTTATAATGATCAAAATTGTAGCATGGATACTGTTCGATTAAAGCTTTTCCCTTTTTCCTTAAAAGATAAAGCTAAAACATGGTTGCAAAATTTGAGATCAAGTTCAATAAGATCATGGGAAGAAATGCAACAACAATTTCTAAAAAAGTTTTTTCCTTCCCATAGAACAAACTCTTTTAAAAGACAAATTACAACTTTTTCTCAAAAACAAGGGGAAACATTTTATCAATGTTGGGATAGATATAAAGAGTTACTTAATACATGCCCACATCATGGTTTTGAAATATGGAGAATAGTTTCTCACTTTTATGAAGGTTTAATACCTAAAAATAGGCAAATGATAGAATTCATGTGTAATGGAACTTTTGAAGATAAAAACCCAAATGAAGCTATGGAATATTTGGAGTCATTAGCAGAAAATGCTCAAAATTGGGATAATATAGGCTCAATTGAACCACCAAGTAAAACCAATAATTCAACAAATGGGGGTGGTATTTATCATCTTAAAGATGATGTAGATGTTCAAGCTAAACTTGCATCTTTAGCAAGAAAAATCGAGTCATTAGAAATGAAAAAGAGTGATCAATTAAAAAGTGTTCAAGAAATTGTTTGTCATATATGTGACACACATGATCATCTTACAAAAAATTGTCCTACTTTGCCTTCATTTAAAGAATGTCTCCATGAACAAGCCAATTATGTTAACAATTTTAAAAAACCAACATTAGATCCTTTTTCACAAACATACAATCCTGGTTGGAGAAATCATCCCAATTTTAGTTGGAGGAACGATAATAATGCACAACCTTCACAACAACCTTTTCAAAATAACCAAAATCATCAAGGTTATGCTCCTTATATCCCACCTCCAAGAAAAAATTTTGAAGATGAAATTCATGCATACATTCAAAAGCAAGAGTCTATCAATATTCAAAACATTCAATCTATGAATGATTTGAAAGAAACTCTTGCAAAATTTGCATCTGCACTTAATATTCATGAAAAAGGAAAATTTCCATCTCAACCACAACCTAATCCTAAAAATCAAAATCAAGAAAAATTTGATCAAGTAAAATCTGTTATTACTCTTAGAAGTGGTAAAATAGTTAATGATCCATATAGTGATGAAAACAAATATCAGTCAAACTCAAAGAGTAAGGATGAAAATCTTGATACTTTCGAGAAAGATGATACTTTGAGTCCTAAGATTAAGAAAGTTGATGATAAATTATCTGAAATAATATGTGAGTCAAATAAACATGTTCCTTTCCCTCATGCATTAGTTAATAATAAAAAACAAAAAAATGATTCTGATATTTATGAAGTTTTTAAACAAGTAAAAATAAATATTCCATTATTAGATGCTATTAAACAAGTGCCTTCTTATGCAAAGTTTTTAAAAGATTTATGTACTGTAAAAAGACAATTGCATGTAAAGAAGAAAGCATTCTTAACGGAGCAAGTAAGTTCTATTATTCAAAATAATTCTACTTTGAAATATAAAGATCCCGGTTGTCCAACAATTTCATGTATTATTGGAAAAAATAAAATTAAAAAAGCTTTGTTAGATTTGGGAGCAAGTGTGAATTTAATTCCTTATTCAGTTTATGAACAGCTTAAGTTGGGAGATTTAAAACCTACATCTGTTACTCTTTTACTAGCCGATAGGTCAATCAAAATACCTAGAGGTATCGTAGAAGATGTGTTAGTTCAAGTCGATAAATTCATATATCCTGTGGATTTTATTGTCTTGGATACACAACCAATAGAAGTACATAACGAAATTCCAGTAATATTGGGACGTCCATTTCTAGCAACTTCAAATGCTTTAATTAATTGTCGAAATGGAATAATGAAATTGTCTTTTGGAAATATGACTTTAGAACTTAATGTGTTCAATTTATGTAAACAACCAAGTATTAATGAAGATGAAGATGATAATGCAATAGAAACAATTGTGGAAGAAAATATACACCAAGAAAACTTAAATCAACAATCTGAAGTTTGTTTAGTGGAAAGTTTTGATTCAAAAAATGTTTTTAAATCAAAGTTATTTGAAGAAATTAATGAACTTGAAGAAGTAAAAGAAAATGATCATCCAAAACTTGAATTAAAACCCTTGCCAATAGAACTAAAATATGCTTTTCTTGGTGAAAATCAAACATATCCTATAGTAATATCTTCTACCCTCTTACCAAAACAAGAAGAAGATGTAATAACACTACTTAAAAAACACAAAAATGCAATTGGATGGACTTTGCAAGATATAAAAGGTATAAATCCTTTAATCTGCACACATAGAATTCACTTGGAAGAAAATGCTAAAACATATCAACAACCACAAAGAAGATTAAATCCACACATGAAAGAAGTTGTTAAAAATGAAGTTTTAAAACTATTAGATGCCGGAATTATTTATCCAATCTCGGATAGTAAATGGGTAAGTCCAACACAAGTAGTACCAAAAAAATCAGGCATCACTGTTATAAAAAATGAAAAGGGAGAATTATTACAAGCTAGGATTCCATCTAGTTGGCGTATGTGCATTGATTATAGAAAATTAAATGATGCAACTAGAAAAGATCACTTTCCGTTACCATTTTTAGATCAAATTTTAGAGAAAGTGGCAGGTAATCCTTATTATTGTTTTCTTGATGGGTATTCGGGGTATTATCAAATACCAATATCATTAGAAGATCAAGAAAAAACTACTTTCACTTGTCCGTTCGGAACTTTTGCTTTTAAAAGAATGCCATTTGGTTTATGTAATGCCCCGGCTACTTTTCAAAGATGCATGCTAAGTATTTTTAGTGACATGATTGAAGAATTTGTGGAAGTTTTTATGGATGATATAACTGTTTTTGGAAACTCATTTGAAAACTGTCTTAAAAATTTGGAAGAAGTTTTAAAAAGATGTGAAGAAAAAAATCTTGTTTTAAATTGGGAAAAATGTCACTACATGGTTAAATCCGGAATTGTGTTAGGGCATGTCATATCTGAAAAAGGAATTGAAGTTGATAAAGCTAAGGTTGATGTTATTGCTAATCTACCATCACCAAACACGATCAAAGAAATTCGATCATTTTTGGGTCATGCGGGATTTTATAGAAGATTTATAAAAAATTTTAGCATAATATCGAAACCAATTTCAAATCTTTTAACAAAAGATGCACAATTTGAATGGACTCAAGAATGTGAAACTGCTTTTAAAAAAATAATTAATCTTTTAACTACATCACCTATTTTACAACCTCCTGATTGGTCTTTACCATTTGAATTAATGTGTGATGCAAGTGATTATGCTGTAGGAGCCGTGTTAGGACAAAGAAAAGAAGGTAAACCTTATGTGATCTATTATGCAAGTAGAACCTTAAATAGTGCTCAAATCAATTATTCAACAACTGAAAAAGAATTACTTTCAGTAGTGTTTGCATTAGATAAATTTCGATCCTATTTAATTGGTTCTACTACTATTGTTTACACTGATCATTCTGCCATAAAATATTTATCAAATAAACAAGATGCTAAGCCGAGATTAATAAGATGGATTTTGTTGTTACAAGAATTTGATCTTGTAATAAAAGATAAAAAAGGAAAAGAAAATGTAGTAGCCGATCATTTATCAAGAATAATTTCTAAATCATCTCAAAATGAAATACCAATAAATGAAAATTTTCCGGATGATCAACTATTTTATGCTACTACTATGCCTTGGTTTGCTAATATTGTAAATTTTCTTGTGACAAATAAAATGCCTTCTCATTGGAGTTCACAAGATAAAAATAAATTCTTGAAAGAGGTCAAAAAATTTTATTGGGATGATCCTTATTTGTTTAAGTATTGTCCTGATCAAATTTTTCGACGATGCATACCCGACAATGAGGTAAGTAGTGTCATTAAATTTTGTCATTCTGAGGCATGTGGAGGTCATTTTTCGTCAAAGAAAACAGCTGCAAAAATCTTTCAATGTGGATTTTATTGGCCTTCTTTATTCAAAGATACACATTCATTTTGCAAATCTTGTGAAAATTGTCAGAAAATGGGTTCAATTTCAAAACGAAACATGATGCCTTTAAATCCAATCATGATTATTGAAATATTTGACAGTTGGGGAATAGATTTTATGGGTCCATTTCCATTATCTTTTGGATTCACTTATATTTTAGTAGCTGTCGATTATGTTTCAAAATGGATTGAAGCAATTGCATGTAGAACTAATGATCATAAAGTTGTGATAAAATTTTTGAAAGAAAATATTTTTAGTCGATTTGGAATACCTAGAGCTATAATAAGTGATGGGGGAAGTCATTTTATAAATAAATCATTTTCTTCGTTATTAAGAAAATATGGTATTACACATAAAGTCTCTACTCCATATCACCCTCAAACGAATGGTCAGGTTGAACTTGCAAATAAAGAAATAAAACAAATTTTGGAAAAAACAGTCAATCCAAATCGAAAAGATTGGTCTTTAAGATTAAGTGATGCATTATGGGCATATAGAACTGCATTTAAAACATCAATGGGGATGTCACCATACAGATTAGTTTTTGGAAAGCATTGTCATTTACCTGTTGAAATTGAACATAAAGCTTATTGGGCAATTAAAGCGTTTAATACTAATTTAGATGATGCATCTAAATCAAGAAAATTGCAATTAAATGAACTAGAAGAATTAAGAAATGATGCATATGAAAATGCAAAGATTTATAAAGATAAAACAAAAGCATTTCATGATAAAAATATTATGAGAAAATCTTTTGAAATCGGACAAAAAGTTTTACTTTATAATTCTCGCTTGCATTTGTTTCCAGGAAAACTTAGATCGCGATGGTCTGGACCATTTATTGTTAAATTTGTCTATCCTAATGGTGCTGTTGATGTTGAAAATCCTAAAAATAATAATGTATTTAAAGTTAATGGGCAAAGACTTAAACCGTTTATAGAAAATGAAGTTCTTAATGAAGAGTTTATGCCTTTATATGATCCAACTTAATTGTTACTTATATTTTTATTTTATTTTTGCAGAAATTAGGACACTTCCCGGTTAAGTGGCGGATAACGGTACTCCGTGGCTCTTACAGTCGGTTAAATTGGTTTCCCACAATAACTGATCAAAAAAAAAATATATATTTCTTTATTTTCAAAATGGAAGAAGCTATCAAAGAACATGGAAAATATATTTGTTCTTCTGTTTCTAAAAAAGTTCGAAGAATGATTTATGAATGCAGACGTGAAAGATTGAGAATTCTTATGCAAAAAGGAATTCCGGAGGATATTCGTCTTATAATTGAAGCCAAGGTTCGAATAGGTGGCGAAGTTCCAAAATTCTTATATGTTCGAAATATGTCCGGACTAGGAAAAAGCACCTATGCGAAGAAAAGGAGGGCAAAAGGGTTAGATGTTTGTCATAAATGTGCCAGATGGACTTGTAACAAACGATGCAGATCTTTGGGATGTGTTTCCACAAATAGAGAAGATAAAATTGATTTCATTAAGAATGGGCTGAGTAAAGAGTCATTGGATGATATCTCATTGACTCTTGAGACGCATTCTAGTGGATATGTACAAGGTCAACTTCTCCGTTTATGGAAACTATTCCAAGCGCAGCGTCATGGTAATGGTCTTGGGAATCTGACTAAAAAAGACCCTATTTGCCAATTTATAAGAAAATTGGATGGGAAGCCAACCCTCAACTCATAAGAAGACGTTGAAGTCATCATTGATTCAACATGTTACGAAATGGTTTGTGTTTGTTCCTCATCTTCAATAAATTCCAGGTGATATCTCTTTCATCATGTACTCTTTATTTTTCTTGTAAAAAAAAAAAAAAAAAAAAAAATTAAAAACAATGTCATATTCAGGTTTGGGGGAGGGTTTATCTCTAAAAAAAAAAAAAAAAAATTTAAAATTTAAAAAAAATATATATATATTTCTATAATAATATTTATTTTTCTTTTTCAATGGCAGAGTAAGGAGTCAAAAACTCCTGACACGCATTAGTTTTTATTTATCATTTTATCACAATAGATTAGATTTTAATATTCCGTATATATTTAAATTGCAAACTACTAAGAAAATGAAGTCTTTTTGTATATATGTTTATTTATTATTCTTTTTATCAATTTAATAAAAAATATATAATTGATGGGATATAAGTTATAAATAATATATAATTGTGTGTTTTCAAATACATATTTTTTAAAACTTTTATGAGTATATAATTAAAGTGATATTGATTGAATAAATAATAACATGTATAATTGAGGGAATTAATTTGTAAAAGTGCAATAGTTACTCACATAAATTTTGTGAGTGAGGGGTAAGAATTGAGAAAACAACTTATAAGCTTTTATTGATTATTAAGAAATGGTTGATTACTAGATTAAACCCATTTTGAAAAAAAAAAAAAAAAAAAAAAAAAAAAAAACAAAAAAACAAAAAAAACAAAAAAAAAATGGGTTTATTCTTTGTAAATCATCCTATCTTATTTTCAATATTAGGTTATTTGATTGTCTGCTTTACTAGCCATTTTCAAAGAGTGTATAATTTTCTTCCAACTCCACGAGTGAAAAACAGCTATATATGAAATACTTTAACCCGAGAGAATATGGAGTTGAGACTTTTACATTAATATTCCTGATGATATACATGTTATGAAAATGATTTCTATTATCCTTTTAATTATATTATTCTCAAAGTTTTTAGAAAATATTTATGTAAAAAAAAAAATTATATATATTTACTATTTTGATATTGTGTGAAATATATGTATAGCCCATCCAATTACATATTAATATATTGGTTGATAATGAGATTTATAAATAAACATATGATCTCCTCACAAGTGTGTTTTTAAAATTTTAAAGTTTGCAAATTTGAATATATATATTAAGGAATAAAAATCTAACTTGTGATTTTATGATATTTTATGATATTTTATGATATTTTATTACTAAGGGACTAGTAATTAGCCGGTTTGGGGGTGTGATGAAACTTAAAATTTGTAATTATTTATATGTTAAAAAGTGTGTTTTAAAATTTAAGTTTAATTAAAATTATGAAGTTGTATTATTTTAGTGTTATGTGTTTATATTTAAATGTTTTACTAAAATGTTGTATTTTACGGTTTGCGCAGGTTTGGTAAAAATAAAATTACTCAAGCTACAGTGGTCATAATGGAGTAATCTCAAAACCTGTAGAATCACAAAAGAGGCATCTTCAACTTTGTAGAAGACAAGAAATTCCAAAAACTTCATTAAGATGATCAAAATAATAAAACATCAAAATGGAGATAGATTTACTTTTACTATGACCAGCTTGGAATAAAAATATCATAAGTATTTCATATTTTATCCAAAAGGGGTGAATGAGTTGTCCAAACACATCTACACAAAATATCCTACGTGTTCTATGTTGAAAAGAAAGGCTGAATCGGTGGTCTAAGGCATCAAACATGCCAATTAAAGTTGGGTCATGGTATTGACATTCAAGGAGACAAGCACCCACCAACTTTACTATTTCACATTTAATGAGCCTTGGACTCTTCCTCTCATTTGGCCTATAAATAGATGTGTTGTATAAGCTTTGTAGTGTGTAAGAGTGTAGAGAATTCTTCATTTGTAAAATAAATATTGTGTGTGTGAGAATAAAAGTTTGAGTGTGCAAGTTTCTCAAGTTCAAGTATGAAATTTCTTTTATCTTTATTCTTGAGTTTCATGTTCATGGAAAGCTAAATCTTTTTATGTCAAGGTGAAAAGGTTTCATTGTTGGTCAAGTAAGATTGTCTATATTTTGTATATTCTTTTCTTTTCTATTTTTATTTTTACTAATTGATCTTTATTTGTAGGTATAATTTTGGATGATTTGTTGTTATCTATTTACATCAAATGCTTGGTACCTTGAATGTGGTTACCTTGATTTGTTGTCAAATATGATACAATAAATACTACAATAATTATATACTATAAATATATGTATCTATTTATAATAAAGTCATATATATTATTTAGACGATAGCGCGACACTGTCGGTTGTTCTAAATAATATATTGTGATTTGAACTAACATTACTTTCTCGCATCTAAATTTTACTTTATCGCAACTAACATTTACTTTTCCGCAACTAACATTTACTTTCTCGCATCTAACTTTTACTTTTCCGCAACTAACATTTACTTTATCGCATCTAACATAAAGTCATATATTTTATTTAGACGATAGCGTGGCTCTGCCGAATGTTCTAAATAAAATATTGTGATTTGATCTAACATTTACTTTTATGTCAATTTATATTTATGCATTTATATATATATTATGGGTACCATGTATTAAATATCGGTGGATATTAATATAGTGGGAACTATATTATATGATATACTTGTTTAAATATTTAATTGTTCTTTTTATGTTTATTTATTCATCTATATATATATTATGGGTACCATGTATTAAATATCGGTTAATCTGATATTAATATAGTGGAAACTATATTATATGATATACTTGTTTAAATATTTCATTGTTCTTTTATGTTTATTTTTATTTTAGTTTCTTTTATTTATTTTTATTTAGCAATCTTAATTAAACCAACAATGAACCTTTGAAACCTTGACAATTTTATAATTTGTGTATTTGAAGTTTTATAATAATATTTTCATCTATAATATATTATTGCTAAAATTAAACTTATAACATCCTCTCCGTGGATCGATCTCGTACTCACGAGTATATTACTTGCAGACAACCTACACTTGGGTGAATTACAATTTAAGTTGTAGCAATGATTATGTGATTTAATTTATAAAGAATGAATTGATTGAGATATGAACTATAATCATTCATTGGATCCGAGTTCCATCTTTTGAATTGTTTCAGAAGATCAGAGGTTGTGGGACACTGGAATTTTGAGATTGAGATATCTGTGTCCTAATCTCTTGTTTTTAGATGGGTACTCGAAGAAGATTGAACTTGAATACTCCGCCAGTTTTTCCTACGACTGAAACTCCACCTGTAGTGACTCCTCAGAATGACCAGGGCGATACGGTTGAGAATCAGATGGATGTCACGGCTACCCCTATGGAAACCTTACTAAAGAGGTTTCAGTCTTTTCGACCACCGATCTTGAAAGGTACGGAGAATCCCGTGGATTGCGAGGGGTGGTTGGATGATATAGATCAGCTTTTTGATTCTCTCGACTATTCCGATGACCGGCGAATTAGATTGGTTATTCATCAGCTGCACAGAGTGGCTAAGAAATGGTGGACCTCAACTAAGAAAGTCATGGAGAATAGAGGTACGCTTATAAACTGGATTCTGTTCAAGACTGAGTTTTATAAACGATTCTTCCCAGTTTCTTACCGTAAGGATAAGAATTCCGAGTTCGCAATTTTGAAGCAAGGAAATTTGAGTATCGAAGATTATGTTACCAAATTTGACAGTCTATTGAGGTTTGCTCCACACATTTCTGACAATGAGGAAGCAAAAGCTGACCACTTCATTAACGGTTTGAACCTTGATATCTTTGTTCTGGTGAATACCGGAAGGCCGAATAACTTTTCCGATGCAATGGATCATGCCAAGGGTGCGGAAGCTAGACTGATAAGGCAGAGAGGGAATCAGTTTGCCCCTCAGCAACAACAGAGGCAGTTTCAGGCCCAACCGTCCCAATACCAGAATCAACCACCGAGAACTGAAGATGGTAGCAGTGGAGGTAATAAGAAGAATTACTTTCGTCCCAAAGGAAAACAGTTTAAGAAATCAGGAAGCAGTTCTTCAAGTTCTAGTGGCTCGAAATAGAACAGTTACAGTCAAGGTTCAGGTTCCTCTGGTACTTCTTGTAGCAAGTTTGGAGGTCGTCACTCCAGTGACCAGTGTAGGGGAATATTTGGGAATTGTTATATTAGTCAGCAGACGGGGCATTATGCTAGACTTTGTCCTCAACGGGGCTCTGAGCAAGCACAGATTGGAAATGCTTCTCGACACTCATCTCAGCCTCAGAGGCAATTGAATGCAGTTCACTCTTTCCAACCTCCACAACAAAATCATCAAGGAGGCAACCAGAATTTGAAAAAACCTCCTAGACAGCAGGCGAGAGTGTATGCTCTAAATGAGGATCAGGCTCAGGCTGCACCTAATGATGTGATTGCAGGTAATTGTATGATCTTTGATTATCCTGCTAATATTTTGATAGATACAGGTGCTTCTCACTCTTTCATATCTGAGAAATTTGTGTTGATGCATGTCTTGCCTTTTGAGCCATTACCTGCTGTAGTTTCTGTTACTTCACCTTTAGGTGGAGGAATTGTTTCGAGGAATTTTGTTAGGAATTGTGGATTGAGTTTTGAAGGAAATTTGATCGAATTCGATTGTATTGTACTGGGTTTGTCTGACTTTGACTGCATAGTTGGCATAGATGTTTTGACTAAGTACAGGGCTACAGTAGATTGTTTTCAGAAGATAGTCCGTTTCAGACCAGAGATTTCAGACGAGTGGAGATTCTTTGGTAAGGGTTCCCGTTCTAGAATTCCTTTGATTTCTGTATTGTCTATGACTAGATTGTTGCAGAAAGGAGCCGAGGAATTTTTTATTTATGCGGTAGATGTTTTGAAGTCTAGCACTGAGTTGATTGATATACCAGTGGTTAGATAGTTTCCTGATGTGTTCTCGGATGAGATTCCGGGATTACTGCCTATTCGTGAGATTGAATTTGGCATCGAATTGACGTCAGGTACTCAGCCGATTTCTAAAGCTCCATATAGAATGGCTCCGATTGAATTGAAGGAATTGAAGGAGCAGTTGGAAGAATTGATTGTCAAGGGATACATTCAACCTAGTATATCTCCTTGGGGTGCTACTGTTCTATTTGTTAGAAAGAATGATGGCTCTATGCGTCTTTGCATTGACTACCGCCAATTGAACCAGGCGACGGTTAAGAACATGTATCCTTTACCTCGTATAGATGATCTTTTTGACCAATTGCAGGGTTCGTGTATCTATTCGAAGATAGATTTGAGGTCTGGGTATCATCAACTGAGAGTTTGTGAAGAGGATGTTCCTAAGAATGCGTTTCAAATGAGGTATGACCACTTTGAATTTCTTGTCATGCCGTTCGGTTTGACTAATGCCCCAGCAGTCTTTATGGGGTTGATGAACCGAATCTTTTAGCGTTTTCTAGATGAGTTTGTTATTATTTTCATTGATGATATCCTGATCTATTCAAAGAGTCATGCTGATCATGCAGAGCATCTGAGGATTGTTTTGCAGATTTTGAGAACCGAAAAGTTGTTTGCCAAACTGTCGAAGTGCGAGTTTTGGTTGGATCGAGTCATTTTTCTTGGTCACATTATCTCGGGAGATGGGATTTCTATCGATCCCAGCAAGATCGAGGCAGTTATGAACTGGCGTAGGCCGACTTCTGTGCCTGAGATTCGAAGTTTTATGGGTTTAGCTGGTTACTATCGCAGATTTATCCAGGGTTTCTCTTCTATCGCGAAGCCGATTACCTATCTGACTCAGAAGAACGCGCCTTTTGTTTGGACTGAAGAATGTGAGAACAGTTTCATTGAGTTGAAGAAGAGATTGACTAGTGCTCCGATACTTTCTATTCCATCAGGTTCTGGAGGTTTTACGGTGTATTGCGATGCTTCTCATTTTGGTCTTGGATGTATTCTTATGCAGAGGAAGCACGTGATAGCATATGCATCGAGGCAGTTGAAACCGCACGAGACTCGCTATCCAGTTCACGATATTGAACTCGCTGCTATTGTTTTTGCCTTGAAAATCTGGCGTTACTATTTGTACGGTGAGTCTTTTGAGATCTTTTCGGATCATAAGAGTCTTAAATACTTGTTTTCACAGTCTGAGTTGAATATGAGACAGAGGAGATGGCTAGATTTATTGAAGGACTTTGATTGCGAGATTAGATGGCAAGTCTTTTGAGATCTTTTCATTTGATTGACGACTGTTGCAATTCTGGATTGGAGTTTGAATCAGATAGGGGTCCTATCAGAGTTTGTGCTATCCAGGCCAAGCCAGAGTTGTTTGCGTCGATCAGAGAAGCATATAAATCCGATGAGAGCATTCAGAATTCGATAGAGAAAGTGAGATCTGGACACCAGTCTGAGTTTCAGGTCAGGGATGATGTTTTATTTGTGAATAATCGTATTGTCGTGCCTGATATTTTTGAGATGAGACAGGGTATTCTGCGAGAGGCACATTGCAGTCAGTTCAGTGTTCATCCAGGAGGCCGAAAGATGTATAACGACCTGAAGAGTCAATTTTGGTGAAAGAAGATAAAGAGTGATGTTGCGAGGTTTGTATCACGTTGTCTGAACTGTCAGCAGGTGAAGCTGAGAGAAAGAGGCCGGAAGGTTTTTTGCACAGTTTATCTGTTCCGGAATGGAAGTGGGATCATATCTCGATGGATTTCATCACGAAGCTACCCCGATCAGTTCGAGGATGCGATGCCATTTGGGTAGTGATTGACCGTTTGACGAAGTCTGCTTGTTTTATTCCGTATTGGATGACATATCGTCACGATCAGATGACCGAGTTGTATGTTAGAGAGATTGTCAGATTGCACGGTGTGCCGAGATCGATTGTTTCAGACCGAGATCCTCGGTTTACTTCTCATTTCTGGCATAGTCTGCAGGAGGCTTTTGGTACTCGGTTGCACTTGAGTACAGCATACCATCCTCAGACCGACGGTCAATCAGAGCGGACGATTCAGACTCTGGAGGATATGCTACGAGCAGTAGTGCTTGATTTTGGCACTAGTTGGCAGGATTCGTTGCCTCTTGTGAAGTTTTCGTACAACAACAGATTTCAGACGAGTATAGGGATGGCACCATTCGAAGCGTTGTACGGAAGGAAGTGCAGATCTCCTCTGTACTGGGATGAGATGTCTGAGTCCCCAGGCTTGGGACCAGATATGATTCGTGATATGACTGAGCAGGTGAAGATTATTCGATTGAGAATTAAGACAGCTCAGGACCGACAAGCAAATTATGCAAATATCCGTCGCAGACCTCTATCTTTTGATCAGGGAGACCGTGTTTTCTTGAAGATTTCTCCGTTTAGAGGTACTGTTAGATTTGGGAAGAGAGGGAAGTTGTCACCGAGATTCATCGGTCCGTACGAGATTTTACAAAAGATAGGTGATCTAGCCTACAAATTAGCACTTCCTCCTTCTTTATCTGAAATTCACGACGTATTTCACGTCTCAATGTTGAGGAAATATCACCTCGATCCTTCACATGTTCTTCAACCTGACGAAGCCGAACTTGATGAAAATCTGAGTTATTTCGAAAGACCGATTCACATCCTTGACAGAAAGGAGAAACAGCTCAGAACCAAATCGATCCCTTTAGTGAAAGTTCAGTGGAGTCGTCACGGAGTCGAAGAAGCGACTTGGGAGATAGAATCTGACATGCGACAGAGATTCCCTGATTTATTCATCTGATGTGAGTTCTTAATTCTGTTCTTGAATTCTTAATTATCTTCTTGCGAGTTGATATTGATGATTTCGAGGACGAAATATTTTCTTAGAGGGGGAGAATTGTAACGCCCCATTTTTATCTTAATTAATGTTATTTGAGATATTAAGTGATTTTGTATGCTAGTCTCTTTTACTGGGAATATTATTCTCACCGGATTATCCAGCTGTTGTCTTTGTTTGTATGTGTACTTGGAAACATGTGGGGCAGGACCGAGTCAGAGGCAGCATGGCTAGATGGTTGAGAGGATAGAGTGAGGCTTGGATGTTAGAAGTCGTTTATGTATTCAAACTTCTTTTTGTTTTTGAATAAGTCCGAATTAGATGGATTTTATGCATGTTATATTTGGAGGATTGTATAACTCTAGACCTCATCCTTTTGTAACTTGTCGAATGGGATATTATGTTGTTGTGGTATGGTTTGAGTTGAGTTTGAATTGGAGAAGGAAAACCAGATATTTTTTCTGGTATAGAGCATCTTGCTTGATCGGTTGAATCTTACCGATCGAGCGAGGAACCCTGTACTGAGAGCAGAATGTTGGACATTTGTTGTCCGCTCGATCGATAAGATTTCACCGATCGAGCGGGCGTCCTGATTTCTGGGCAGTGGCTTTAGAATTCTTTGGCCACTGGATCGGTAAGATCTTACCGATCGAGCGGGCACTATTCATTTCAAAATAATTTTTTTTTTTACTTGGTTTCCATTTTAGTTCTTATTTATTTTGAATGGTTTACTTCTAATTAGATGATTAGAATCGAGGCCTCACATTTTTGCTAGGTGACTACAAGGTTCTGCCGTTGTATCCTGGAAAACAATCGTCCGTTGTGATCCTTGAAGCACTCATTGAAGGGGGCGAATCTGTTTTAATGAAACTGTACTCCGTACATGCCTTGGTCTAATTTTTGTTTCCTTTCCTACTTGCTGCTTAGGGTTTAACACATTCAATATATATGGAATAACATGAAGAATTGCATGCATAGGATCAACTTTAGAGTCTGATGAGGGTACATCAGTCTCATGAAAAGTCTTCAATATCTCAGTGGTTGATGTTAGCTGCTGTTCAGGCAGATGATTTGAATGTTGTTATGGTAGATCAATTGGAGATTTTAACATGTTGGTTTGTTCTTCAAAAGTTTTTTGATCGTGATCCAAAATTTCTTGATTATCAGATGTATGAGCCGGAGAAAGATCAATTAGAACGAGGGCAGTAGTTGGATTAAACTGATATGTTTCAGAGAATTTATATGTGAAAGGATTCGGATCAAATTGATCTTCAGTCAGATCCACTTGGAGATCTTGACGCATGATTTGAGCAGTCATTGCAAGATTTAGAGAATCCATTTCCAGCTGGCTTATTACAACAGAATCATCAAAAACAGTTAAGTTGGTTGGGTTGAATTGTGCTCGCTTGTTCCGTAGATAGAAACGTAGCATACTCTCCTATATTTTCAGAGAAACAAATTCTCTTCTTGAAGTGCTTGTGATATTTCTGGGGTCAGAGCCCATTCTAGTATTCTCTGTTCACTGGCGGCTAGATTTTGAAACATTTTCCATGAATTGAACTCAGAAAAATGAATCTTTGTTCAGTATTTGACCCATAGATCGAATATCTTCATCTTGGCATCGACTTGAACTGTGATATCTTGGAGAGCTTGATTAATAGTTTGCTGAGCACTGGAGAGAAATTGAGGTGCATTAGTGGCACTGGATCCTTGATCCTTAAATCGTGTCAGGCCCAATTCCATACAAGTGATGTTGGTTTTGACCAGTGGTGGAATCACTTAAGCAACTTTTGAAAGTGGTATAGTAGGAACAACTGATATTTTTACAGTTCTTGTCAGACAAAACCTTTTTTTGTTCTGGACCTTTGGTGAAGCAATAATGCTTGCTAAGGTCACTTGTTCTGGTTCCGATTCCTCTGCCTCTGAATCACGAATGATAAGCTTGTGTTTCACTGACTTCTTTCTTGGAGCAACAGTTTGATTAGAGTAGAATTGGTGATTGATGCTGGAACTTTTTCAAATTTGGTCTGTACAGTGAGATCCTTGATCTCATCTTCATCCGTAGTGCCCTTTTTTGACACAAAAAGTTGTTTAGCTTTGTATACCTCAATAGCTCGTTCATTGATATGTTTGTGAGGATGCAGGGTAGATGAAGGACCTAGATGGACATTTATCTCGTTAAGAATGTAAATTATCTGGACTGCAAATCCTTGAGACTGAACGGAGGGAAATGTAATCATACTTGTGAAGACCTTAAACAGTACCTCATACCAGTTGATTGGAGTCCCAGTGGAGATGGCAGCCATAATATCAAACTTTTCAACCGTTATGGCATCAAAAGATCTAGCTTTGGCTAGAAGAGACTTGGCTACTATGTCATGAAGAATATGAAATTCCAGCTTGAGTTCTTTCTTCTTGCAGGGTATCTTAATGGGAATGTTGGTCAGAGAATACATAGCTTTCATCTGAACTCGTTGATCAGTAGTGATAAAAGAAAAATTTGTCAAGCCAGTCCGAGGCAGATCAAAAGCTGAGGCGAATAAATCAGAAGTGATTGTTACAAATTCTCCTCCAAGTAATCTTTTTATAGCCCCATCTTCTATCTTGGATGTTTAAAAGAACTTTGGCATAGCTTGCTTGAATATGAAGTTCCCGCAACTTAAAAATTTTGGAAATCCTGATGCTTCCAGAGTGTGAAACATCGCTACTAGTCCTTCGTCTTGAAGATCATACACAGTGTGAAAGTCCACAAGAAGAACGTTATGAGTGATCGAAGACATTGTTCTGCAAAGAAATGTTGAAGAGTGAAAAGCACAATGTGATCGTAGAATTTTTTAGGGTTTAGGCAAAGTGATGAGAACGGAATACAGATAAGTATAGATGACTTATGCCCAAAATTACTTGTTTTTCCAACATGTCAATTTTTTAATTTGAAAAGATAAAAGGTACATAGTATATGGCAAATAAATTAAAAGGACATAGCCACCTGATTTGTACTAGGGTATCTCAATCTTTAAAGACAAAAATACCTAGTATCAGAAAACTGTTTGTATTCGCGTTCGATTGTATATAAATACTAGCCATTGAAGTTTCATAAATCTCCTAACACTTAGCAGACAAGCAAATAATGCATTAAGCAGATAAGTGGTGAAAAATGGATAAGACTGGATCATCTTCCTCTGCTCGCAATCCAGAATAATACTACATCATTTGCAGAGACGTGTATGTGGAGGAGAAGAAAAATCAGATAGAGGACATAGTTTTGAAGAAAACTATGTCTACTTGATTCAAGATCGAGGAGTTCCGGATGTATCACAACACTTTGATGCTCCTAGAAAGAAGATGGATGTCAGAGAGCTGGCTATGAGGAGAGAAAAATACATGTCAAGGATTGGTGATGACCAATCTGAGCTCATTTTCAAGGATGAAAATGTGCTCTATCTGATTCTTTGTAAAGAGCATCAAACTCTTAAACATATTGTGAATTCAGATCAGTTCACAAAGGCAGCTGCAGAACCTCTGTATATGTGGGTGAGGAAATTGAAACGTGAGATCGAATTTAGGCGAATGATGCATGATGCTCACTATAATTGAATGTAATCTCATTTATGTTTTATTATTAATGAAATTTTTTTATTTTGCTCTAATTTGTCTCTTTATTATACATATTAGTACTGATGTGACAAACTGATCAAAAATAAAAGATGAAATAAAAAGAACAGAGTAATTAGTAGACAATGAGAAACAGTCAAACAGATAAGTGACCAGATGAATGTGGAAGTAAATAAGCAAATAAGTAAGTGATCAGATAAGTGAACAGATAAGTTCCCCTTAAAATTTATCCCTAATCTATTGATTTCTAGACTTCGATTTGTCAGAAGAAATGTGGTCTATAGTTTCCCCCCCGTAAGAGAGTCTCTTCACATTCTTGATTGTATCTGTCGTGTCATTGGAGAAAGTGAGCATTTATGTATGACTTTTTTTATACTATGAAAATGCATATAAAACACATACTCTTTGCTCAAAATTAACTACAAAAAATACAAAGTTAGTAAGAGTTTGAAGAAATGTCTGTCATGATTGAAGCAAGGAAAAAGGAGTACAAGACTTTGTCTCTCAGAAGACAGAGTCCATAATGGCCAAGATAACAGAGTTACAGTCGCACAATGCTTTATTTCTTCTGCCAATCGAGAAGAGCAGGCTGGGGAAGTACAAACAAAGGCTTCGTACGACCAAATCGTAGGACATCTTAAGTGATGAAGGTGTTCTCCTTCTGATGCTCATGAAGGAGCTTTAGATATTGGATGTTTTCTCCCTTTGGGCTGAATTTCATACAGGTTAACAGGTAGCGCTTAGTCGTATCACACCCAAATTAACTCAACTCAGATTAACTAAATAAACATGTAGTAGCGAGAGTAGAGATCATTCCCATGAAAAAAACAAAATTTATCGTGTTCTTAAAAATACTAAAAATAAATAAAAGGGGTTTTTTGATTTTGAATTAAACTACTAATAAATTAAAGCAAATTAAATTAATTTTTTCACTAGCATGCAAGATTAAGAGAATGAAAAATCAATAAATTAACAAGCCTTGGTATCGATCAACTACACCCTTGAAGTTATTCACTCGATCATCGATTCTCTAAAAATAATTAATTATCATTGAATATTCATGATTGGAAATTTAATTCCTATCTCACTTTAATTTTAGCTAATTAGACACAAGCGTTCTAAATCAACCCTTACTAATGAATTAACCCAAATACAAGTGATTAAGATTTAAATTCAAGGTAGCGTTCAAACTAGTGAAATTGATGAAGCTAAACAATACAAACACAACCGGTTGTATTTAATCTAGTCAAAAGATGTTCTTACGAATTAACAAATTCACAAGCAGAAATAATTAATCATAATCGTTTCACAAATTAGAGAGATCAAACAATTACAGATTTGATATCTAATTTAGCTGTAGATTGTATGAGAAAATTATTAGGTGATCAAGCCAATAATTAAACACACAAGCATATCAATCGATTCCAAACAACTTTTGATACTCAAATAAAAATTAAACAATGAAAATCAAAATCTCACGAGATAAATAAAATTCAAAGGGTTTGTCTTCCTCTACCAAGTATTAAAACTTAGCCACTAAAATTCATGAATTCTTAAGAAAAATTGAAGAAATAAAATAAATCTAAGAATAAAGATGAAAACCTAGCCGCCAATATGTTTCTCCACTCTTCAGCCGTCCAAAACTGATTACAATTCGAGTTGTAGATGATATTTAAAGTATAGAATCCTTTCCAAGAAAGTTTTTTTTTTAAAATATAATTCGCCGAATTTTCATCTCGCTCGATCGGTAAGAAACTACCGATCATGCGCACATAAGTCTGATCCTCTTCTTTTTTCCATCTCTTCTCCCGCTCGATCGGTAAAAAGTTAACGATCAATCGGGAGCACTTCTGTCCAACATTTTCTTCCTCTCGCTTGATTGGTAAATATCAAATCACATACAATGATTATAAACTATAAAATGAATTTAATCAATCAAAATACACCTAATCATCACAATTTAATCCTAGTAAACATAGGAAAATATCGACATATCATTAACTGAGAACTTGGATGAGCTTCTGGAAGATGTCAGTAGAATGGGAGATAGAGATTTTATAACTCCATCTATGAATAATATTTTTTTTTCTAAGATGTTCCTTTTATCTAATTTGTGAAAAGTGATATTTACTCATGATCGAGACTAATATTGCAAGATTATATAAGTAGTCGTGAAGTAAACTGAATTAAGAACACTAATTAATACTAAAATTTAAAGTTAAAGAATAAGAAAGTTTAGTCTTGAGTTGAGATGAGCGATTTGCTTGTTCTCTTCTAGATTCACTCGGTCCTTAGCAGAATTTGTGAGACAACTGTCATTCTTTTGTCATGCATCGGTTCTGCAATCATCCCCCCTAAATTAAAGAATTTTAACTTAAATCAATTAAGCCAATTATATTTCAAAAATAAGAAAACGTGGCATCCGAGAGTGGTTTTGTGAATATATCTGCAACTTGGAGATCAGTGGAGATTATTCTAGACGAATGTCTTTCTTGATAACATGATCTCGGATGAAATGAGGATGTATGTCAATATGCTTTGTTTTTGAGTGGAGGACTAGGTTGTAAGTGATATCAATTGCACTGGTATTATCACAAAATATAGGTGCTTCAGATGTGTTAACACCATAGTCTCTGAGTTGTTGTTGGATCCAAAATAATTTAGCACAACAACTTCCAGTTGCTAAGTACTCTGCTTTAGCTGTGGATGTGGAAATTGAGGTTTGCTTCTTGCTGAAACAGGAGATTAGTGTATCCCCAAGGAATTGACACAGTCCACTTGTGCTTTTGCGATAAATTCTGCATCCAGCATAATCAACATCTGAATATCCAATAAGATTGAAGCTTGAATCCTTGGGATACCATAGTTCAACATTTTGAGTACCTTTTTAATACTTGAATATCCCCGTGGCAGATACAAAATGTGATTGCTTTGGATCAGATTGAAATCTTGCACAGAGGCAGACTGAAAAGACAATACTGGTCTGCTAGCAATGATATATAATAGTTACCCAATAAGTCCTCGATAGAGCTTTTGATGTACTAATATTGCAGATTCATCTTTGTCAAGCTTGATAGTAGCACTCATAGGAGTGTTAGCAGCATTGCATTTCTCTATTCCAAATTTTTTTATTAGTTCCTTTGTGTATTTCGTCTGGTTGATTTATATGCCCTTGTCCATCTGTCTGACTTGTAAACTCAAGAAGAATTCCAATTCTCCCATCACACTCATTTCAAATTTCTCCTGCATCATCGTAGAAAATTTCTCACAAATTTTGGGGTTAGTTGACCCAAAGATAATGTCATCTACATAGATATATACTAACAATGTATGATTACCATTGATGAATTTAAACAAGGTTTTATGAACAGTACCAATAATAAAATCCATGATCAATTAGAAATTTTGATAGATTGTCATACCAGGCCCTTAAAGCTTGTTTCAAGCCATAAAGTGCTTTATCTAGTTTGAACACATGATCTGGATAAGCATGATTTTGAAAACTAGGGGCTGTTCAACAAATACTTCCTCTTACAATAGACCATTTAGGAAGACACTTTTGACATCCATCTGAAACAATTTAAAATCTTTGAATGTAGCATAAGCAATAAATATTCTAATGGCCTCTAGCCTAGCTATTGGTGCAAATGTTTCATCGAATTCTATGCCATCTTCCTATCTGTATCTTTGAGCTACTAACCTGGCCTTGTTTCTAGCAACAGTTTCATCCTCATTGAGTTTATTTCTAAATACCCATCGAGTTCCTATTATTTATTTATCAAGAGCCAAGCGGAATTGCGTTCAAATTGATTTAGTTCCTCTTACATAGCTTCTATCCAATTCCTGTCAGACAAATCTTCTTCTATTTTCTTAGGCTCTAATTGGGAAAATAATGCATCATGCAAGAATTCATTAAGCATCTGTCCTTTGGTTCTCAGATGTACAGATGGATTACTTATTACCAGACTAGGTGGATGAGTCTTGGTCCATTTGTAATTTGGTCCAATTTGATCTCCTGTAACTGGTTGATCTAGTTTAACTGGATCTTTTGGTTTTTCTGGATTTGTTTCAACATTATCATCATGCAGGTGTTCATCTGGTATTTCTGGCTGATGAATTTCCTCGAACTCAACTGGCCCTACTAGGTGTTCTGGTTCACAAGGGATTTCTCTGTTTCTTTTGACCTGGATTTTTACATCCTCATCTGTATCTAATCTGGCATCAACCGTTAGAGTTTTTGTGTTAAATACTCTACATGCTTTGCTAACAAATTAATATCCAAGAAACAGACCAGAATCCGATCTGACATCCAATGCAGTCAGATGAGTCTTACCATTGTTATGTATAAAGAATTTACAACCAAAGACTTTGAAGTATGATATCACAGGAACTTTGCCGCACCAGATCTCATAAGGTATTTTTCAAAATTTTTTATTAATCATTTATCTATTTTGAGTATAACATGTTGTCTCTACAACTTCAGCCCAAAATTTTTGTGAGATGCCAGAGTCAGCAAGCATTGCTCTAGCAGCCTCTTTGAGAGTTTTATTCCTCTCTTTTGCAACACCATTTTGTTGAGGTGTTCTGGCTGTAGAGAATTCATGTTTGATTCTCTGATTTTCTAAGTAAGCATACATAGTTTGATTTTAAAACTCATTTCCTCTGTCACTTCGGATTTTTTCAATCTTTTGAAATTTTTCATTTTGAAAACGTTGAAAGATTTTGATCAGTTGGGTGGCAGTTTGATATTTTGATTTTAGAAAAATCACCCAAGTGAATCTTGAAAAATCATCAACAATAATCATGGTATACTTCATTCCCCTTAATCTAATTATAGGTATTGGACCAAAGAGATTCGTATGCAGTAATTCTAAGCTTATGGAAGTATAATTATTACCCTTGTTTTTGAAAGTTGATCTGATCAGCTTACCAATCTGATAGGCAGTGCAGATCTTATCTTTTGAAAACTCAATCTTAGGCAAACCAGTAACAAAATCATGTTTACTCAGATTGGCTATAGCTTTAATATTCAAATGATTCAGTATTTTATGCCACTACCAGTTCTTGTTCATACTTGAGGCAACCAGACAAATATGATCAATTGGTTGTGCAGACCAGTTAACTCGATAAGTGTTTCCACTTCTTTCTCTTGTCATAATGGTTAGTCCAGACAAATCTTTAATAGTACAAGTATGTTTTTGAAATTCTACACAATATTCATAATCACACAATTGACTTATGCTAATAAAATTTTACTTTAGATTTTCTACTAGCAACACATCTTTGATAACTATGTTATCATGGATAAGCTTACCCTTACCCACGGTCATACCCTTTGAACTATCTCCGAAAGTGATTTTAGGTCTTGAGCCTTGTGAAAATTCAAATAACAGCTTGATTTCTTCAGTCATATGTATGTAACAGCCACTGTCCAAGTACCAGACCGATTGATTCACCAGCTCACTCCTTTTGATCTGAAATAAAAAAAAATGAAAATAACTTTGGTACCCATGATTACTTGGGCCCACGCTGGATTAATCCCTTGGGAAACCATACTTGAATTATCTTTACAGATCTTCCATTGTATGTTCTGAAAGAGTGGGTGCCCGGTTAGCCAACTTGTGGCTAAGAGCTTTTATGACTCTATGTAAAACAATCTTTTGTTTAATATAATTTACACTTTTATAATGGCATTGACTTTATCTTTCTTCATATTGTTATATTATGATATACTATTGTTGTTTTGATAAAGACCTTGAATATACTATAGTGTATGTAAGATGTGGTAGCACATGGGGATGGCTATCATGAAACACATCTTATAGTCACTGTATATTCTAAACATTTCCTAGTCAATTGAGCCGTCCGCAAATAAGGATAAGGATCGCTCGAGATTGAGACTAGCATTTGCGATGCCGAGTACCACGTTTCATTGGTATGGAACATAAAGATGTTCAAAGCATGCAAATGGATATTCATATGATGAATGATCGAACTACCCTATTCGGACTTTCCAAGTGGTTATCACTTATCGAGTGGATAAAGTCCGCGGTTTTGGTTGTACACCATTAGTCCTTATTACTTGAAACATCATTGAGACTCTATATGCTAGTACTGTACTTTGACTCATTTACCGACTCTATTGGGGTCATCAGGTTTCGGGATTCGGTACAGTTACGACACATATAGGAGTCGATTGTTTGTTGTCAAGAATTCACCACATACTTGCGAGTGTGGATATCCTATGAGATCTGAGGAGATATTAGTGTGACGAATCTCTGGCCAGAGTACATGATGTGTTTTAGGTTACTTGGAGTTCCTAGTAACACATGCGATGTCACTAATAGATCTCCAAGATGTTATGCATAGTTATCGAATCTCGAACGACTCTCGATGCACCAATGGTTGTTGATTCGATCGGGATATTTGGTTGAAGGGACCGTACTGTACGCTAACCAAAATCTACTGGTTCTTGCAGGCACTATCAGTAATACCTAGGGAATCATGGGACGATGTTGCTAGGCGCTCTTACCATGATTCGATGGGTAAGTCGGAAATTGTTGTTCCGAGTCACAAGGAGTTGTGAGCCCACGGCTAGCTGTATTCCTGAACCATTGAGGGTTACACAAGTAATGGATTACTAAAACCCCGTAGAGATAGTTAAATTTAAAGAGTTAAATTTAATGGAAGAGAAGTTGGACTTCTTAATTAAAAGGGAGTGGGATTTCCTAAAATGATATAGGGATGGGCATTTTTGGAAATCACTGAATTCGGATTCAGAAAAATTATCTTGACTTTAAAAGATGCAGAAATGGTTCTTGTGCACATTGGTGAAATCAGTTTATCAATCGGAGTCACGATAAATTTTATATTAATTTCTAGAACAACGGGCTTGGCTTGTTGGGCTTAAGTTATGGATTATGGGCCCTAAGGAGTTAGAGTCCTAATGCAATTATAACTTAATCTAGTCTAGAAATTATCTATAAATATATGTACTGTGTTCGAAAATTACACAAGCTTTCAGTCTAGCAATTTTCGAAAATCAGTCCATATTATTCAAGAGGTTTTTCGAAAATTCCTCTGTCCCTTTTGGAGAAAATTCGACTTGTGATTTTTGTGAAAAATTACAAATCGAATTAACAGATCATATCTGTTTATTCTCTACGTAAAACTTCTGATTGATTTCTAGTGCAGTCAATCAGAGGGTTTATGTTTTTCATTCGTGGACCTAATTCCGGAGTTAGATCGTGACTGTCATCGGTTCCCGGGATTTACAAGAAGAGCAGATTAAATTCTGTTGGAGTCCACGATCAAGCCTTTGCTTGACGAGGTAAAAATTTAACTGTGTTTTTATTTTTACTTGAACAAATTTAATCTTAAAAGTTTTGATACCTATATATGGAATCGTTCCATATAATAAAATAAAATTTTTAAACTTCCGCTGCACCGGGTATCAATTCTTAATTGATCTGAACACGTTTTCCAACAGTGGTATCAGAGCCAGGTTGCTCAGAACAAACGATTAAATTAATCGATTGTACAAAATTTTTAAGCCTCGGTTTTTGAAACAAAACAAAAATTTTAAAATTGAATTTTAATGGGCAAATCAGGCAGCGATCGTCGCTGCCCGGGGATTGTCCCGGGCAGCCCGGAAAAATTATTTTTAATTTTTAATTAAAATTTTAATTTTTTTTGAAATTCTAGTTTTTGATTCGATCGAAAATTGTTTTTGATTGGTTCACGAGGCATCGGATCGAATTGTTCGAGTCCGAAAATTTTAAAATTGATTTTTGGATAAATTTGAATTTTTGAAAAATTTATAAATTTTATCCGTTAAATTAAATTTTATAAAATTAATTATTTTGGTACAATTGATGATAAATATGATCTTATGGATGGATAAGATAAACTATGATTTTATCTTTTAAATTATGATGCCTTTGAATGTTTATTCAATTATTTAATTATTGAATTAATTATTGGATAAAGGATGATCGATTGTCATGACCAATGTTTTAGGTGTATGTTAGGTAATTTACATTTGTCTTATTGTTGTTGGATTTTATTAATGGGCTTGGTTTATAGCCCAATATGATTTTCATATGTAATAAAAGTGTGCCTGGTTTATGGCCCGTTCCCACCCCTAAAATGTATCCCATATTTGTCATCGAAATTTATTGTAAATTTATTAGACTTAGTGGGAGACAAAGATTTGAAGAAATGGTGGGCCCAGCAGACAATAAAGACCGAAGAAATGTAAATTGGAAGCTCAATGTAATAGGATTGCATTGCATACTTGTATATCACCTAGGATTGGACTTAGACTCGTGATTGGCAACCACGGGTCGATTAGTTAATGGGATCGATCATCCTTAAATAATATATGATATTATTGATGTATGCATTTTTAAACTAAATTGTATGAATCCCGCAAGCATACATAAATTGGATGATGAGACAAATTTTCAAAATTAAAAATCCCTCATTTTAAATATGATTTAAAATTGATATCAAGATTAATAAAAAGGGAATTTAAATATTGTTTAAATATTCCTACCTTCCATCAACGATCAATGTATGATGCTACCCGCGGATACGGTTCGGCTCATATTATTGGGGGGGCCCATTCGTCGGAAAGCTGTACATTGGATCGACACATGTTGTAAGTTGGGTGGAACTCTCATGGGATTGGCTCATATTATTGGGGATCCACATGGCGACCGTCCATCACAACTTAATATTGATGGGTTGTCTTGACATGTCACAATATACGGCGTCATATTATTGGGCCCTTATTGGACATGAGGTAAAAACATGGGGGTTACTTTGGAAGTAATTGGGCTCTACCTTTTGAAAATTATGGTTGGCTGATATTATTCGGGATCATGATTTGTTAATTGGACTCCATGTTCTCACTAAGGAAAACAGTTTCCCGTTTTTACTAGAGGGTAGTGAAATCGTTAAAATAGTGGGAGTGTAATTCATAAAATTAAAATTCGCCATATTTTATGTCTTAGTAAATTAATTAAACAATCATTGATTATTGTCTGTTTCCTTTTCAGTATACTATTACAATGACTTCTCGTAATCCACTGTTTTCAATTCTCGAACAAAACAAATTGACTGGCGCAAACTATACAGAATGGTTCCATAAGTTGAAAATTATTCTTACTTCGGAAAAAGCTTTCTACGTGCTAGAGAAGCCGCCTCCGAAGGAAGCCCCGACTAATACAAGTCCGGAAGAGTTGGCCAAACTTGATTTATGGTGGGACCATGATATCAAGGCCAAATGCTACATGCAGGCTTCGATGTCTGATGAGCTTCAAAGGAGATTCGAGGATGCCGTGAATGCTGCTGACATTCACAAGAACCTCAAGGAACTCTTTGGAGCTCAGTCAAGGTCGGAGAGGTTTGCCACCGTCAGAGAGCTCATGACGAGCCGCATGCGAGATGGGACTTCGGTCCGTGAGCATGGGGTGCACATGATTGGGCTCATTGAAAAGTTGGTAACACTCGACTTGACTTTGGAGCATGAACTTAGCGTGGACTTGTTGCTTCTATCACTTCCTTCATTGTTTGACGGTTTTGTGATGAACTTCAATATGAACAAGATAGAGGCCACCCTTGAAGAGATGGTCAATATGCTTGTCACATATGAAGCCACACTAAAGAAGGATAAACCGGTACTCTTGGTTGGCCTCTTCTAACTCTAAGAAAGGACCAAGTGGAAAGGGTAAGAAACGTTCTGCCCCGCCCAAGAAGATTGTACCAAATAAGAAGGGAAAGACCAAGGCTTAAATTGGGATAAAAGATGAAAACGTTTGCCATTACTGCAAGAAACCTGGTCATTGGAAACGTAACTACAAGGAATACCTCGAACAGTTGCGAACTGCAAAGGGTATGTTTTACATTGAAATAAATGTTTCGCTTAATACTTCTTCTTGGGTATTGGATACCGGATGTGGATCTCACATCTGCAATGATTTGCAGGTGATGACAAGAAGTCGTAAGCTAAGGATGGGTGAGACCCAGCTAAGGCTCGGGAATGGTTCTAGAGTCGAAGCCAAAGCTATAGGAGACATTTATTTAGTTTTGCAGAACAATTTTAAGTTATTTTTGAGAGATGTTTTATATGTTCCGGATTTGGTCAAAAACATTATATCTATTTCTATGCTTGATAGAGATGGTTTTTCTTGCAATTTTGTGAATGGGATTTGCAATATTTACAAGAATGAATGTTTGATTGGTAATGGACAACTTGAAAACGATCTATATACCTTAAAATTAAAAGACGTTCCAATTAATTATGTTGATAAACCGGTAACAACAATTAAAAGGAAAAACGATAGTCAAAACCCGGCAAACCTTTGGCATGCTAGGCTAGGTCATATTTCCTCAAGGAGGATGAACAAGATAGTGGGAGAGGGCATGTTTGATATGTCTGATATTAACTCTCTACCTACTTGTGAGTCCTATCTAAAGGGAAAAATGACTAAATCACCTTTCAAAGGGAAACCTGAGCGTAGTCAAAATCTGTTGGATTTGATCCATACAGATGTTTGCGGTCATTTAGGATTGGTACTAAATGTGGCAACACCTACTTCATTACCTTTACCGATGATCATTCTAGGTATGGGTATTTATATTTAATGAAATATAAGTCTGAAGCATTTGAAAGGTTCAAAGAATTCAAGGCTGAAGTAGAAAACAAACTAGGTAAAAATATTAAGGCACTTTGATTGGATCGAGGTGGAGAATACTTAAGTACCGAGTTTTTGGACTATCTAAAAGAGAATGAGATTCTCTCTCAGTGGACTCCTCCGATGACACCTCAGCTGAATGGTGTTTCGGAGCGTCGCAATCGAACTTTGTTGGACATCGTTCGATCTATGATGAGCTTCACTGAGCTCCCACCTTCGTTTTGGGGCTACGCGCTTGAAACGGCAGTATTGTTGTTAAACAACGTCCACACTAAAGCAGTAGATAAAACACCATACGAGTTATGGAATGGCAAAGCTCCTAAGTATTTGTACTTAAGGATTTGGGGATGTCCTGCTTACGTGAAGCAGACAGTGAGAGATAAGTTGGATAGACGATCCACCTTATGTTATTTTGTAGGGTATCCAAAGAATTCAATCGGATATTATTTCTATCATCCTGCTGAAACAAAAGTGTTTGTTTCAAGGAATGCCACCTTCTTGGAGAAGGAGTTCTTATTGGATAAGAAAGGCAAGATGATGGAACTCGAAGAAATTCGAGAAGAACCCAAGATACAAAATAGCGATCCTACACCTCAAGAATCATCACAAGACACGCCTATTACTAGGAGATCCGAGAGGACTTCTAGGCCTCCTATTAGATATGGTCTTCTTCTTGAAGGGGATCAAAGTGAACCCGACATTGGATGTGATCCAAGAAACTTCAAGGAAGCAATTTCTTATGCGGATTTGAATTTATGGCTTGAAGCTATGCAATCGGAAATAGACTCGATGCATTCTAACCAAGTTTGGTCTTTAGTAGATCCTCCCGATGGAATTGTTCCAATTGGGTGCAAATGGATCTACAAGAGAAGCTTGGGCCTGATGGAAAGGTATTGACCTACAAGGCACGATTGGTGGCAAAAGGTTATACTCAAAGACAAGGAGTTGACTATGATGAAACCTTTTCACCAGTCGCAATGTTCAAGTCCATAAGAATCCTTATTGTCATAGCAGCATGGTATGACTATGAGATATGGCAAATGGATGTAAAGACTGCATTTCTTAATGGAAACATTAAGGAAGAGATCTATATGATGCAGCCTGAGGGATACACATCCATGGGAAGCGAGCATAAGGTATGCAAGCTTCAGAGATCAATCTATGGTCTCAAACAAGCATCAAGAAGTTGGAACCAGAAATTTGATGAAACGATAAAGGATTTTGGTTTTATCAAGAACCCGGAGGAACCATGCGTGTACAAGAAAGTAGTTAAGAATTCGGTAACATTCTTAGTACTTTATGTTGATGACATCCTACTCATGGGGAATGATGTAGGGATGTTGCAGTCAACAAAGATATGGTTATCAGGTAGATTCTCGATGAAGGATTTAGGTGAGACATCCTATATTCTAGGAATTCAGATCTATAAAGATAGATCTAAAAGAATGATAGGACTCACTCAATCAACGTACATCAACACCATATTGAAAATGTTTTCAATGGATGGGTCCAAGAGAGGACATCTACCTATGTGTCATGGAGTTTCTCTATCCAAGTCTATGTGTCCCAAGACTGACGAAGAGATAGAGAAGATGACACACGTGCCATATGCATCAGCCATAGGTAGTATCATGTATGGGATGATATATACCAGACCGGATGTGGCCTATGCTCTGAGCGTCATGAGCAGATACCAAGCCAATCCCGGTCAAATGCATTGGAAAGCCGTGAAGGATATTCTTAAGTACTTGCGAAGGACTAAGAATTTATTCATGGTTTATGGAGGGAGAGAATTGAAGTTGGAAGGCTATACCGACTCTAGCTTCCAATGTGACGTGGATGACTCGAAATCAACCTCTGGATTTGTATTCGTGCTCAATGGCAGTGCTGTCTCTTGGAAGAGTTCCAAGCAGGACACCACAGCGGATTCCACCACTGAGGCAGAATAAATTGCAGCATCAGCTGCTGCTAAAGAGGCGGTTTGGATAAGGAAATTCATCCAAGAGTTGGGTGTAATTTCTGAAGCTGTTGGTCCAGTCCCGGTGTACTGTGATAACACGGGTGCCATTGCTCAGGCAAAGGAACCAAGGTCTCATCAGAAGTCCAAACACGTACTGAGGAAATACCACATCATCCAGGAGATCTTCGAAAGAGGAGACATCAGTGTCGAGAGAGTGACCTCTACAGACAATATCGCTGATCCGCTTACTAAGCCCTTGCCAGGACCATTGTTTGACAAACATCGCGAAGATATGGGATTACGTAGTATGACTAGTTGGCTTTAGGGCAAGTGGGAGATTGAAAGAGTGGGTGCCCGGTTAGCCAACTTGTGGCTAAGGGCTTTTATGACTCTATGTAAAACAATCTTTTGTTTAATATAATTTACACTTTTATAATGACATTGACTTTATCTTTCTTCATATTGTTATATTATGATATACTATTGTTGTTTTGATAAAGACCTTGAATATACTATAGTGTATGTAAGATGTGGTAGCACATGGGGATGGCTATCATGAAACACATCTTATAGTCACTGTATATTCTAAACAGTTCCTAGTCAATTGAGCCGTCCGCAAATAAGGATAAGGATCGCTCGAGATTGAGACTAGCATTTGCGATGCCGAGTACCACGTTTCATTGGTATGGAACATAGAGATGTTCAAAGCATGCAAATGGATATTAATATGATGAATGATTGAACTACCCTATTCGGACTTTCCAAGTGGTTATCACTTATCGAGTGGATAAAGTCCGCGGTTTTTGTTGTACACCATTAGTCCTTATTACTTGAAACATCATTGAGACTCTATATGCTAGTACTGTACTTTGACTCGTTTACCGACTCTATTGGGGTCACCAGGTGTCGGGATTGGGTACAGTTACGACACATATAGGAGTCGATGCTTTGTTGTCAAGGATTCACCACATACTTGCGAGTGTGGATATCCTATGCGATCTGAGGAGATATTATTGTGACGAATCTCTGGCCAGAGTACATGATGTGTTTTAGGTTACTTGGTGTTCCTAGTAACACATCCGATGTCACTAATAGATCTCCAAGATGTTATGCATAGTTATCGAATCTCGAACGACTCTCGATGCACCAATGGTTGTTGATTCGATCGGGATATTTGGTTGAAGGGACCATACTGTACGCTAACCAAAATCTACTGGTTCTTGCAAGCACTATCAGTAATACCTAGGGAATCATGGGGCGATGTTGCTAGGCGCTCTTACCATGATTCGATGGGTAAGTCGGAAATTGTTGTTCCGAGTCACAAGGAGTTGTGAGCCCACGGCTAGCTGTATTCCTGAACCATTGAGGGTTACACAAGTAATGAATTACTAAAACCCCGTAGAGATAGTTAAATTTAAAGAGTTAAATTTAATGAAAGAGAAGTTGGACTTCTTAATTAAAAGGGAGTGGGATTTTCTAAAATGACATAGGGATGGGCATTTTTGGAAATCACTGAATTCGGATTCAGAAAAATTATCTTGACTTTAAAAGATGCAGAAATGGTTTCTGTGCACATTGGTGAAATCAGTTTATCAATCGAAGTCACGATGAATTTTATATTAATTTCTAGAACAACGGGCTTGGCTTGTTGGGCTTAAGTTATGGATTGTGGGCCCTAAGGAGTTAGAGTCCTAATGCAATTATAACTTAATATAGTCTAGAAATTATCTATAAATATATGTACTGTGTTCGAAAATTACACAAGCTTTCAGTCTAGCAATTTTCGAAAATCAGTCCATATTATTCAAGAGGTTTTTCGAAAATTCCTCTGTCCCTTTTGGAGAAAATTCGACTTGTGATTTTTGTGAAAAATTACAAATCGAATTAACAAATCATATCTGTTTATTCTCTACGTAAAACTTCTGATTGATTTCTAGTGCAGTCAATCAGAGGGTTTCTGTTTTTCATTGGTGGACCTAATTCCAGCGTTAGATCATGACTGTCATCGGTTCCCGGGATTTACAAGAAGAGCAGATTAAATTCTGTTGGAGTCCACGATCAAGCCTTTGCTTGACGAGGTAAAAATTTAACTGTGTTTTTATTTTTACTTGAACAAATTTAATCGTAAAAGTTTTGTTACCTATATATGGAATCGTTCCATATAATAAAATAAAATTTTTAAACTTCCGCTGCACCGGGTATCAATTCTTAATTGATCTGAACACGTTTTCCAACATGTTCCCCCAAGAGTATATGATCGAGTTGATACTTTTCGTGTATTGTGTTCTGATTGTCCGGGGCAATAGTCATACTGATTGTTCATATTAAGCTTCCAATACTTCATAGGAGCAGATTTATATTTAAAAAATGGTCTATGTTTTTCCATCATATAGTTCTGTTTTTCTTGAATATTTCCAAACCTACTTGGTCTTGTCTTAGTCATTCTTGATTTTGAACTTTCAGGCTCAACATATCCCAAACCCTTATGAAAAAGTTTGCTCTATTGAATTATTGGAGGTTTAACATGAATTTCAATCTCAAGTTGTTCATATATCATGTTGGATCTAACAAATTTCATATATTTGGAATTGTTCTTATCCAGACATGACTGAGTATTGGTTTCAGATAAACTTCTATCATTCATGCTGAAGCCTAAGCCATTTCTGTCACCAGCTTGCTTATGCATTCCATTCAAACTAACTAGTGAAATAGAAAACTTGATCCAAGTTTTTACTAAGTTATTCAATCTTTGATTCTCAGATAGAACAACTTGGAGTTCACTTCTCATGTTTGTGTTTTCTATTATTAACAGATTTATTTGAGCCTTTAGACTGTCAAATTTAATAGACTCATTAGAGTCCATTTGATCTGACTTATTTTTTGTGCTTTTTCCATCAGTTTTGACTTCATCAAACTCGTTAGATAGTTTTTGATACTCAATAACTATTTCATTTAAAGCAGTGATAAGATCTTCTCTAGCAAATTCATATAAAGTAAAATCATATACCTTCCCATCATCTGGGGTTTCTGAATCATCTCCTGCCATTAAGAATTTGACAACTTCATCATCACTTTCGCTTGAAGAAGTTTCTGAACCCAATGACTCAGTATTTGACTCAGCCCACTTGTTGTTACTTTCTCCAGCCATCAGTGATTTTTGCTCCTTCTTTCTTCTGAACTTATTTCTTTATTCTCTTGAAATTTTCTTGTGAGATGTCCTCTTCCCATCCTTATTTGGTTTTGTACATTCAGTTATGAAATGTCCTTTTTAGCCATAGTTATAAAAAGCTTGATCATCATTGGTCGGTTCTTTTCTTCTGAAACTGGATTTGTTTGTGCTCTGGAATTTCTTGTGATTCTTTGTCATGAACTTCCAAAACTTCTTGACAAAGAGCGATATAGCATTGCTACTAAGTTTATCTGTAGTCCTGATAGTAGATGGTTCATCTGATGCAGTCAGAGCCTTTGTAACTTGTGGAGTAGATGGTTTGTGTTCAATCCGTACTCCCAGCTGAAACTCATAAGATTTGAGATATGCAAACAGATCATGCAGCTCAATCTTATTGAGATCTTTAGATTCACTGATGACAATTGTTTTAACATCCCATTCACGGGGAAGAGTTCTCATGACTTTTAGAGCAACTTTTCTGTTACTATAGCTTTTGCCCAAGGCACTCAGCTAAATCATTAAGCTACTAAATCTTTCATCGAATTCATTCATTGTTTCTTTAGGCTTAATTTAGATGCTATCAAACTTCTGAATATCCACCATGAGTATATTTTCTTTCGTCTGGTCATTACCTTCACACAGTTGTGTGAGTTTTTTCGATATTTCCTTTGTTGTGGTGCAAGTTTTGATCTTACTAAACATGTTTTTATCTAGAGTTTTGTATAGAATGTCTCTTGCTACATTTTCCAAGTTTGCTTTATTTTTGTCCTCAGTTGTCCATTCTGCTCTGGGCTTCTCAATCATTTGAGGTGCAACCTCGATGATATTAACTACAATGTTTGCTTTCATAATCTTCATTGTCCCATCTGTGATGATATATCACATATAATCGTCTTAAGCAGATAGATCTGTCGTCACACACTCGTCTGCATCACCGTAGTATCAATATCTGCTCCGTGCACTAACTCTCGGTGTCAGACATATAATTAGGTATAGGGCTGAGTGACCCTACGATAAAGGTTATCTCGAAGGAGATACATCTCATGTATATGCACATGTAGTATGCATATAAAACATTAAAACATATATCATGACACATAAATATAACACATAATCATGCATAATCAGCTGGTGGTAACGCTTAGTCGTGTCGCGCCCAAATTAACCCAACTCAGATTAAACAATGAAAAATGTAGTAGTGCGAGTAGGGATCGTTCCCACGAGGAAAGGTAAATTTAATATGTTCTAAATAAACAAAAAGGGGGGGTTTTGAGATTTGAGATTAACTATTGAAATTTTTAAGCAATTAAAATTAAAATTATCACTATCATGCAAGAATGAAAATTCAACTAGAGAAATCAATAAGAGACGAGACTTAGTATCAGTCGACTACACCTTTGATATTCATTCATTCAATCATCGATTCCCTAAAAATAATTAATACTATTAAATATTCGTTATTGAAAATCAAATTCCTGTTTCACCTAAATTTTAGCTAATTAGAAAACAAAATTTTAAATTAACTCTTATCAATAAATTAACCCGGATTCCAGCGATCTAGATTTAAATTTACGGTAGCATTCAAACTAGTAAAACTGACGGACCTAGAAAACACAAACACCAGCGGTTGTATTTAGCCTAGTCAATAATTGACCCTACAATTTAATAAGTTCAACAGCAGAAAATATCAAACGTAGTTGCTTCGCAAATTAGTTAATTCAAACAATTACGGATTTGAATTCTAATTTAGCTATAGTTTGTATAGCAAAATCCTAAGATGGCCAATCCTAAAATCTCGGACACAAACACGAAATAAAACAGATCAAAAATTGATACTTAATAAGAATTAAACACTGAAAATTGAATCTCATGAATACATTATATCAAGATTTCATCTCCCTCAATCAAGTATAAAAGTTTAGCTACAACGATTCATCAAAAACTCAAGAAAAATTCAAAAGAAGAGAAGAAAACTTGAGAGAGAGATGGAAAATAAAACCTAGCCGTCAAGAGAGAATGTCAAAGTCTGATAATTATCCCTCAAAAATGAAATTAAAAAACCTAATAAAGTCTAGAGTCCAAAATAAAAGAGTTTCCAAAATTACAAAATTCTTCCCGAACAAACTTGAAATAAAAGAGTTTCCAAAATTACAAAATTCTTCCCGAACAAACTTGCGCGCTCAAGCGCACTAAAATATGCGATCTCACTGTCTTGTAGTTTCGTGGTCGTGCTCGATTGCGTGAATTCGTCCGCTCGAGCGCGCTAAAAATTTCCATCCTACTGCCTTATTTCTCCAGATGCTGCGCTCGATCCTATGAGTACGTCCGATCGAGCGCATGGACTTTTACCAAAATTCTGCTTTCTTTCTTCAAACTTGATATCTCCTACACATTAAAACCGAGAGCATGTTATGAAGCTAAATGCATGCAAAAGACAAAACTAAGATAAAACATGAACAAAAGAAAATAAATGCATGCAAACTACTAACAAAATAACATCAAAAGACGCAAACAAAACACGACTATCAAATACCCCCACACTTAATCCTTGCTCGCCCTCGAGCAAGTCATGCAAAAACAGAATGAAACAACAAACAAACACATAAGTAAGGACGATCATGCATAATATAGCCTCAGATAAAACCACTTTCATCCAAAACAAGTTCATAGCTACTCTCAATCATCAATGATACACCTTCAGTAGAATGCGAACGTGTGTGTGTATCATGTTACCCCAGTTACATGCAACTTCAAAAAACAAAGCTTCAAGACTGTTTGCCGACCTAAAAAAATTCAGTGTAAGTCTCACAATCAAGAACCCTCCTGTCAACAATCTTTCAACACAACACAACTTCCTTGAGAATAATTACGCACCGTCGGATTTTGCACCCGACATTTTTAAAGTCCCAATAATTACCTGCATACTTAGCTATACTAGATAGGATTTGAATTTCAATCCCTTCTCTATAGCCCGGATGGAACTACAATCTCATTAGGTCCGAAAACTTAGCTATGAAATAATGAATAAAATTTCATTCACATTTCAAGCCCGGATGGAACCGTGATTTCAAAAAGTTTTCAAAAATTAGTTAATCCCATTTTACCCGCAGACTTAACCATAAGAAAGGTATTAGGATTTCAATTCCTTGCTTACAATCCGGATGGAATTAAAAGTTATTTATTTTTTCTCAAAAGATTAACCCCATGTAATCCGCATACTTAGCCACAAACAAGATGAATAGAATTTCAAACATCTTGCTCGCAACCCGGATAGAGTTAATTGGTTTCCAAAAATTGTTTTTTTTCTTTTTCATAAAACAAAAATTTTGAGGTGCGCCCAAGAAAGTGTATATCATATCAAAGAGATCATCAAAATTCAAGCACTATCAAGTTCCACAAACACCTATTATCGTGCAATGGTCCAACAGACATCCACGATATCTAATACATCGCTACAATTCACCGGTTAAACAAGCGTGCTTGAAATATTCAACAAACAACCTACGGTTTCTCATATCCAATCAAGAGTAATTTTTTTTTCAAAAATTCATTATTTTTCAACTACCTCGTCATAGGCTAACAATTTCATCCTCAAATCATGCATACAAGGCGCAAACATACAAACGAAATGCAAAAAAAAACGAAACACCAACAACCAAGACACTCATGCATGCAAATGTAATGGAATGTACCCCCCACCCCCCCCCCCCCCCACTGAAACAAAGCATTGTCCCCAATTCATTCCAACACAAAACACAAACAAAACAACTAAAACAGAATGAGATGCAAAAATCTAAAACAGAACTCCCCTGATTTAATGGTCGGTCTGCGTCTTCCTCGTCATGCTCGGGAGGAAGGACAGGATTGGTGCCTGGAAATTTGGAAGGATGTGGAAATGGGACAGCCGGTGGAAGCGTGGTAGGGTCGATCCCGAGCCTCTCAGACATGCCACGACAAATATAGTCCAGGACTTGAAAATTTGAGGCCACATCGGCATTGAAGGCATTTTGATACTGAGCCTGGTGGGCCAACGCTCGAACAGTGACAGTAGTAGTTCGGCGGGGGGGCGATGGAGGGCGTACTGGATCGAGGACCGGCAAGAATCGATCGTCCACCGTGAACTGGCTAATCCGATATGCACGCTTGGCATTGATAGTCGCGCTGTCAATGGGGTGCATTGGTGGTAACCATTCTTCGTCGGGTCGATGTGGAACACCGGCGCGCAAGCACAGCTGCGTGATGATCATCGGAAAGAAAAGAGCCGATGTCCTGGTAGTGATGGAATGCCTCATCTGTGCGTGAATCACTCGCCCTGCATTCACCGGCAGATTAAGATCAAGAGCGTAGAGGAGCACGACACGCTCAATATGCACTTCACTCGTGTGTGAAATGGGCATCAGACGGAGGGCTACAAAAATGTACCAAGTGGCCGGATCCATCAGTAGGTATTTCTCTTTAAAGCACTTGAATGTAACAGGATCCTGCCAGGCAGCCCCTACCATGCATAATTACTGAATGACCTCGTGCAAATCCGGGGAGAAGGCTATGCTCAGGAATAAACTATCATCGACGTCGGATATCTCCAAAAGGCTATTCAGATCTTGGGGCACATATGAAACCAAAATGCCTCGAACGAAGGCCTTACTATCCGTGCGCTCCGCAGCATTAGCGTAAAATTCCCTCACAATAGGGACAATAGCCGGAGACGGTTGTTGAGAAAATTTTTCCCACCCACGGTTCATGACTTGGTTAGCCACATCGCTGTCGTAAGCCGCTATATCAAAACCCCTCTCAGTAATAAGTGAGCGATGGGTTTTCGCATGATCATACCTTTCTCGAGCCGCTTGGTTTACGAATCGGACGGAAAGGTTGAGTAAATTGTGGGCATCCCTTGTTTCTTGGCAAGAAGATTCGTCGAGCTCTCGAGTGCGTTTTGGGCCCATAATGGTGTGAGAAGAGCAAGAAACTTGACCGTAGCAATTTATCGAACACTTGGCGGGCACCAAAGTTTCCGGTGTTTCTGAGCAAAATAAGGCGATTGAGAAGTGGAGATGAGAGGAGGAGTGATGATTCCAAGCCGTGGAATGATGCCTGCAAGATATGAAGCACAATAAGTGAGATTTGAAAGAAACAAATTTTTAGGGGTTTAGGGTTCTATGGAGCCGAGGAGATGAGTGAGGGGAGAATGAGGGAAAATAAAAGAAAAGAAAGAATTTATCACACACAGGGGAGCGCGCTCGATCGCGTGAGTACGTCCGATCGAGCACGCTATTTAATAGGCGGGCAGAAAACTTGTTAAAATTGTGCGCTCGATCGCGTGAGGACGCAGGATCGAGCTCGCCCTATAAAATATCTGGGCAGAGAACTAGGGGAAAAACGTGAGCTCGATCGCGTGAGTACGCAGGATCGAGCGCACAATTTGTTTAAAAAAATATTTTTTATAAAATTTTCCAAAATTTTCCGAAAAACAAAAGAAAGCAAAAATAAACCAAAAAACAATAAAAGCAAATAAAAACAAAAGGAAAAGAAACACTGGGTTGCCTCCCAGTCAGCGCTAAATTTACAGTCTGTCTATAGCTCGACTGCTTGCCGCGATTTAATCGATATTTGGCGGAGCATCTAGAGTGATATCATGCTCGTCTCCTCCTACGTTCGCTTGGAATCCTTCATAATAGTGTTTAAGCCGGTGGCTATTCACCTTGAATGTTTTGGATGTGTCCAAGCTTTGAATTTCGACTGCACCATGAGGAAAGACATTAGTTACAACAAACGGTCCATTCCAACGTGAACGTAACTTACTTGGAAACAACCGAAGTCGTGAATGATAGAGCATAACTTTTTGACCGACTTCGAATTCCCGTCTAGAGATCATCTTGTCATGGAAGACCTTTGTTTTGTCCTTGTAAATCTTGAAGCTGGCATAAGCATCATTGCGGATCTCTTCCAATTCTTGCAACTGCAGCTTTCGGTGCTCGCCACTCTCATCCATCTGCATGTTAATGTTTTTGATAGCCCAAACTCCAATTCCACTGGAAGATGGCATGGTTTTCCAAAAATCAGCCGATATGGAGACATTCCAATCGGCGTATTGAATGCGATTCTATACGCCCACAAAGAATCATCCAAACACAAGCTCCAGTCCTTTCTTGTTGGATTCACGGTCTTTTCTAGGATGGATTTAATTTCTCTGTTCGATACCTCAGCTTGACCGTTGGATTGTGGATGGTATGCAGTGGAGATCCTATGCGTCACATGGTACTTTTTAAGTAAACTAGCCACAGTTCGGTTGCAGAAGTGTGTGCCTCTATCGCTGATGATAGCTCATGGAATCCCAAACCTAGAGAAAAGGTTGTGCTTGATAAACTCTACAACAACTTTCGAATCGTCAGTACAGGTGGCCTTTGCTTCCACCCATTTCGAGACATATTCCACAGCAAGCAATATATATATATACCCATATGAACTAGGAAAAGTCCCCATGAAGTCGATGCCCCAAACATCAAAGATTTCACAAACTAAAATAGGTTACTGGAGCATCTCCTTACGTTGGGAGATATTACCTGTCTTTTGGCATTGAGTGCACGACTTACAGAACATGTAAGCGTCTCGACATAAGGATGGCCAGAAAAATCCGCAATCTAACACTTTTCTTGCTGTCCTTTTCGCTCCAAAATGGCCACCACATGCATAAGAATGACAAAACATGAGGATAGGGATTACCTCGCTCGCGGGTACACATCGACGTATAACTTGATCAGCGCAGTGTTTCCACAAGAATGGATCATCCCATACATAATACTTTGCATCGCTCCGCACTTTGTCCCTTTGCGCCTTAGAAAATTTAGAAAGAAACCCTTTAGTCACTAAATAATTAACAATATTTGCGTACCAGGGTAATTCGGCGCTTGTTGAAAATAATTGCTCATCAGGAAATTCTTCTCGCAAATTTAGCTCCTCATCAACATGAACTAGGCGACTCAAGTGGTCAGCAACTCGATTCTCGGTCCCTCTTTTGTCCTTGATTTCCAAATCAAATTTGCTCAAAAATACTATCCATCTTATCAGCCTTGGTTTTGCCTCCTTCTTCGCCATCAGAAAGCGAAGAGCTGCATGATCAGAATAAACAATGACTTTAACACCAAGTAAATAAGAGCGAAATTTTTCTAATGCAAAAACTACAGCTAAAAGCTCCTTTTCAGTGGTGGAGTAGTTCCGTTGGGCATCGTTCAGGATACACGAAGCATAGTATATAGCATGCGATGCTTTCCCAACTTTTTGGCCTAAAAAAGCGCCAACTGCATAGTCACTGGCATTACACATGATCTCGAATGGCTTGCTTCAATCCGGTGGTTGGATTATTGGTGCAGATGTCAATGATTCTTTGAGTTTGTCAAAAGATGTTTTGCATGGTTCATCAAACTCAAACGGGACATCTTTTTGCAACAATTTGCACATGGGGGATGCGATCTTGGTGAAGTCCTGAATGTACCTCCTGTAGAAATCTGCATGGCCAAGAAAAGAAAGCACTTCCCGCACACATGTGGGATAAGAGATAGACTGAATAATATCAATTTTAGCCTTATCTACCTCTATTCCCTTAGATGAAACGACATGTCCCAATACAACACCTTGCCCAACCATAAAATGACATTTTTCAGAATATAAGACTAAGTTGGTTTCGACACACCTCTTAAGGACAAGCGCAAGGTTAGACAGACAGTTTTCGAATGAATCACCATAGACACTAAAATCATCCAAAAAAACTTCTAAGAAATGCTCAATGAAATCTGAAAAGATACTAACCATACACTGTTGGAAAGTGGCCGGTGCATTGCAGAGTCCAAAAGGCATTCGTCGATATGCAAAGGTGCCAAATGGGCAAGTGAATGTCATCTTTTCCTGATCCTCTGGCGCAATAGAAATCTGAAAATAACCAGAATACCCATCAAGAAAACAATAATAAGGGTGACATGCTAAACATTCAATCATTTGATCAATAAAGGGTAAAGGAAAGTGGTCCTTTTGGGTTCCGGCATTCAGCTTCCTATAATCAATACAAACCCTCCACCCATTTTGAATACGGGTGGGAACCATCTCTTCATCCTTATTTTTCACCACAGTAATTCCGGTTTTCTTGGGTATCACTTGGACCGGACTGACCCACTGACTGTCAGAAATTGGGTAGATGACCCCAACTTCAAGTAGTTTTAGACTTTCAGCTTTGACCACCTCCATCATGGGTGGGTTCAACTTCCTTTGTGGCTGACGCGAGGGACTCGCTCCTTCCTCCATCAAAATTCTATGCATGCATGTAGAAGGGCTAATTCCCTTGATGTCTGCTATGGTCCATACAATAGTAGTCTTGTGCTCTTGCAATACTTTGACTAACTGTTCCTCTTGATCGGCTTCCAAACTATTTGAGATGATGACTGGTAATGTTTCTCCTTCTCCAAGAAAAACATACTTAAGATGGTTTGGAAGCCTCTTTAGATCGACCACTGGTGCCTGCAAAACAGAATATGGAAGGTGCCTAGTGTTAGAGATTGGTAGAGATAAATAAGATACATTACCTGACTGAGGTAGCTCTGAAGCATTGTTCAGAATTCGCTCAATCTCTTTTACTTCTTCACTGATTTCAATTCCATCATCCTGCTGAATGGGTGCAATGAGAGCCACCTCTAGATCATCTTTTTCTGCATACTCACAATAATCTTGGGCCAAGTAATCCACAATATCAACAGAAAATATGCAATCATCACTGTCAGGAAATTTCATGGCATCATAAATATTAAATTTCACATCCTCGCCATAAAATTCCATAGTGAGTGTACCACTGTGAACATCAATTTTAGTCATGGAAGTTTTCAAGAATGGTCTGCCTAACAAAATAGGACTATTATAATCACCGTTTTCCATGTCTAGCACATAAAAATCTGCAGGAAATACCAAGTCATTCACTTGTACTAACGCATCTTCCACTATTCCCCTAGGGTATGCATTAGACCTATCGGCTAATTAAATAACAATCCCAGTTTTGTTCAATGGACCAAGTTTCAAGGATGCATAGATAGAATATGGCATAACATTGATTGATGCTCCTAGATCTAACATGACCTTCTCAAGTCTAACATTCCCTATAGTACATGGGATCGAAAACATACCTAGATCCTTGCATTTTGATGGCAATTTTCGTTGGATCACAGAGTTCCACTTTTTGACAACCCTTCAATGTCTGTTTCCTCTTTGCTGTGCACAGTTCTTTCAAGAACTTCGCGTATCGAGGCACCTGCTTAATAGCATCTAACAACGGAATATTCACCTCACATCTACGAAAAGTCTCATAAAGATCCTTTATCCCTTCATCTTTTCTAGATTCCTTAAGTGCTAAGGAAAAAGGGGCAATAGGCTTATATTCAAAAAGTGAAGGAAATTTACCTCTTGGCGCTTCTTCCTTGGATGCTTCTCCATCAGTCGCCTTTGGTTCTTCTTGTGGCTTCTCCTTGGGTGAATCCTCCACTTTTTTCTCCTTGATCTTCAACTCCTTCCCATTCCTTAGAGTGATTGCACTTGCGTTTTCTCTTGGGTTCGGAATTGTTTGAGATGTTAAAGCATTGGAATGCTGTGCTTCTAACTTATTGATGGCGGTGGCGAGCTGTCCCATCTGGGTATTCAAGTTTTGGATACTTGCTCTTGTTTTCTGTTGAAAAACAACAGTATTAGTAGCAAGATCCTTAACAATATTTTCAAGAAAGACACCTGGTGTTGGTATCTGAGGTCGGTGCTGTTGTTGAGGGTACGGTGGCCTATAAGCTTGATTGTGTGGTGGTGCTTGAGGCCCCGATTGATTTGCTTGAGGGTTCCTGAAACATCCTAGATCTACTACTGGAATTTTTTATTTTTTTTAAAACTCTCTGATAATAAAATAATGAATATAAATATATATATTCCCATACATATATATATATATATCATAATTAAAAATAACTTTACTTAATTTAAAATAAAAATACACAAAAGATACAATAAAAGTACACGCATGCAATTAAATACTTAAAAGTAATTACTAAATAATAATTTATAAGAATGCCATAATAAAATTCCTAAATAATATTTCTTTCACAAAAATTCATGAAAACTTAGAAAATAAATACTTAAATCTAAAATCCATGCATATACTAAAAATCTATAATAATAAAACATATGCGGAAATAAATGTTCTAGTCTCAACATAAAATGCATAATAGAGCGATGATCACGGGTACTAGCCGCCTGGATACTTATACGCCCTCGCCGCCAGTCGGAAACACATTAACTTCATTAAAATTCTGCTCACCTGCACCATTTAAATCTAGTGAGCCTAGAGGCTCAGCACGTTCTATCCTTACATAAAAAAATGAAACCACACACAAGCACACGTCATATAAAATACGTGAATATAAATATACGTGCATGATCTTAAAATTATATGCATATAAACATGAAATAAAATAATTATACTGATTTATCATAATGCTAAACATATATCATCACACTTAATAAATATCATAAAATAACTTATCATGATTTCTTAGTTCTCAACAGGTAGTATCCATGTCGGTGGCATCATACTAAGCGGTTGATCAATCTATAAACCAACGTACGCGGCGGTGGGGTTTCCACCTCTGTGCTGCCACTTCACCAGCCCTCTCAGCTGGATCCATAAGCTCATCATACATAAACATTATCAGGAAGGTCACCGGGCCCAGGTATCCCGGCCTCCAACCACATCACTTTCCACCTTCACTTCAACTTCCATAAAAATGTATTTTTCTTAAGATGCACTTAAACTTATCATAAAAATTATTAATGATGCATGAACATAAAAATTCTCTTTATTTCTTTATTTCATGAAAATTTGTCTGTAAATATATATTTAATTTATTTTTCTTAAAAATCCTACTTATATAGCTAATTAAATACATGCATGAATTAAATATATATTTACGGACCCTTTTTATTTTTCATGGACTTGTTCGAGCTGCCGACCACTAGAATTAAACTCAAAACAACCCAAACCATACCAATTAGAACCCAAAAACCATCCATACAACTTATGTTATTTTCTGTGCAGAATTTTCAAACCTTACATGCTAAAACCCAAGAATCCATCGGTCCTACCCTTAGCCCAATGAAACCAGTCCTCAACCAAGACGTTAGGACCCTAACCGACCCTTCATGGACCAGCCTGCACCCATGCACGCCGCCCATGCAGGAACCACAAGAACCCATGCACAAAAATCCCAAAATTCACGTTCCAAGGCCCATAGAACCCGTAATCTGCCTTAGCCCTCAAACCAGCCCTCATCTAACCATCTAAGGCCCTTAATCAGACCCACCCCCAGGACTTGAACCCATCTCTAGTTCAAACCCATGCAAGTTCTTTCTCATGGCCGATCCTAGAATCCTCAAGAAACCCAAAACTCAACTGTGCGTTCCTCTCCTCCCTCTCGCATGCACTCTCACGCACAGCCCCTTTCCCCTCTTCTTCTGCCCAGCTCCGGCCACCACCGGCCGGAACTCCGACACCTGGACCACCCCAGGGTCCAGGCGCAACTTTAGGACCAGGAATGGCTAAAGCCAAGACCCTGCCTAAACCAACCGAAGCCCCCAACCCATAATCAAGCCGCTGTAGGAAATCTGCCGATCCGAGGAAGGGACACGCCCAGCTTGGGTTCCAGCATTCTCCATGAACTAACCACCCTATTAAACAGACCCTAGGGACCCTGGTTAGGACCTCGAACCCAGGTGCAGCAGACCCGAACAGATCATGGCCATAAACATGCAGAACCCAAGACATATGCATAAATACGTGAAAAACAAGGATGCACTATGAAGAATGTCATTCAAATCCGAAACACATGCAATAATCTCATCATTCATCTTAAAAATAGTTTAATATAATCTAAATGGTGTTCAAGAATGGAAATCAAACGTGCCTCGATGAATACTTAGATGAAACAACGCAAACGACACGTATCGGGCTCGCCGGGACGAACTGATCTTCCAAAACTCCAAAAACATTTAACGATCGGCTATGGGGTGGGTTTTCTGTTGAAGGAACGATGAAGGGAGTGGGAGAAGATTGAGGTGGCGGCTAGCAAGAAATGGTGAATGGAGGTAGGAGGATTAGGGTAGATTTTTAAGACAATCTAGGTTTAATAAATAAATAGATAATTAGGATAATTAAATACTCAAATTTTAAACTTAAAAAAAAATACATTCTAATTTGCTAAAACTAAGTAAACCCCGAAATTATAAATAATTGGATTTTTAAAGCTTAATCAAAGTCATTAAAATGACTTATTTTGGGTAAAAACTGACAAATAAATATACATATACATAAATACCATAATTTTCTTCAAATTATACCTTAAAATAATATTTTAAGGCTCCTAAAAATCTCATAAAATATTTTGGGTGAAAACAAACATCTCGTCCGTCCATGGTCCCGCCTACGCGATCATAAAATAAACTTTTTCAAATAAATTCATAAATCACATCATACCGATTTAAATGCCGAAAAAAATATTTAAAACATGCAAATAAATCACATAATTCACATAATAACACATAAAAGTCATTTAACACCTTTTTAATTTATTTTAAAATCATTAAATCTCCTAGTTATGCATGCGGATTTACGTGACAAATTTCTGGGCGTTACAATTCTCTCCCCATTAAATGGAATTTCGTCCTCGAAATTGAAACGAACTATGGGCAAGAACAAGTTTCCTCGTTTAGTTCGAATCGAGCAATCCCAATACGACAAATTTAATGCGTCAAGTAAAATTACCCGTGATGCGCAAAGTATCCATTACTGCTTCCTCCGCCTGCATCACATAGACTCGTCCGATAGCATTCTTCTTGGGACAGTGCAGCATAACGTGTCCCGGTTCCTTGCAATGGTAGCACATGCATGAGCCCTTTATGCACGGTCCTGGATGGGGCTTCTGGCATTTCTGGCAGAGAGGTAGTGCTTCTGCATGAGGAACGATAGCTTCCTGCTGTCTCGGTGGATTTGGGCCCTTCGATGGCCCAGTAGACTGCTTCTTTGCATCCTGCTGTGGATACGACTCATGGAACGATGGTTGGAACTACCTCTTCCTCTGCTGCTCCCTCAAGATCTCCTTCCTACCATCCTCGGATCGCAGTGCCCTACTAACTGCAGCCTCATAAGTAGTGACGTCAAGCATGCGAACGTCATGCTTGATGTCAGCCCGCAACCCATCAACAAACTGTCTCAGTTTATCCGGTGCACTGTCAGCAATAAGTGGTACAAAGCGACACCCCCTCTCGAACTGTGTAATGTACTCCACCACAGACTTGTCCCCTTGACGGAGACTCATGAACTCCCGGATCATGCGGCTGCGCACATCCTCAGTGAAATACTTGGCAAAGAACATACGTTTGAATTCTGTCCAAGTCAAAGTAGGTAGGTTCACGCCTCTAACAGCGCCCTCCCACCATTAGGCTGCATCCCCTCTCATCATATAAACCACACACTTGACCCTGTACACATCAGTAATCCCCATGTAGTCAAAGATAGATTCCAGTGATCGGATCCATCCCTCAGGAATGAGCGGATCAGTGGTGCCTATAAATTCCTTTGGTCCCTTCTTCTGGAACCGTTCAGCCACATCCTCATCATGGGTAAGCCTAGGTCATGTAGCTTGCTGCTCTAATAGAGCAGTGATCCCTGCCATCATATTTGCATTGGCCTGCTCCAATGCTATAAGCGGGTTCTGCGGAGGTGGAGGTGGAGGTCCCCCGCGTCTGTTCATCTGTCTCGGAGGCATTCTGCACCACCACATGTTTCCCCACATAAATCTCAATGCATAACTAATATTTTTGACTTTAAGACTGTCGTAACTTTAAATTCTCAATTTCACAAATCATTAAAAAAACATAACTCATGTGTCCCATGCATAAAACATAATTTAAAAGACTTAAAACTTACAGACTGGCAGTACGGTTTCTGAGCTCCGAAAAGCAGCAAGCTAGTCACCCTCCAAGGAACCTGGCTCTGATACCAAATGAAACATCCTAGATCTACTACTGGAATATTTTTTTAAAACTCTCTGATAATAAAATAATGAATATAAATATATATATGCCCATATATATATATATATATCATACTTAAAAATAACTTTACTCAATTAAAAATACAAATACACAAAAGATACAATAAAAGTACACGCATGTAATTAAATACTTAAAAGTAATTACTAAATAATAATTTATAAGAATGCCATAATAAAATTCCTAAATAATATTTCTTTCACAAAAATTCATGAAAACTTAAAAAATAAATACTTAAATCTAAAATCCATGCATATACTAAAAATCTATAATAATAAAACCTATGCGGAAATAAATGTTCTAGTCTCAACATAAAATGCATAATAGAGCGATGGTAACGGGTACTAGCCGCCTGGATACTCATACACCATCGCCGCCAGTCGGGAACACATTAACTTCATTAAAATTCTGCTCACCTGCACCATTTAAATCTAGTGAGCCTAGAGGCTCAGCACGTTCTATCCTTACATAACAAAATGAAACCACACACAAGCAGACGTCATATAAAATACGTGAATATAAATATACATGCATGATCTTAAAATTATATGCATATAAACATGAAATAAAATAATTATACTGATTTATCATAATGCTAAGCATATATCATCATACTTAATAAATCTCATAAAATAACTTATCATGATTTCTTAGTTCTCAACAGGTCGTATCCATGTCGGTGACATCATACTAAGCGATTGATCAATCTATAAACCAACGTACGCGGCGGTGGAGTTTCCACCTCTGTGCTGCCACTTTACCAGCCCTCTCAGCTGGATCCATAAGCTCATCATACATAAACATTATCAGGAAGGTCACCGGGCCCAGGTATCCCGGCCTCCAACCACATTACTTTCCACAATCACTTCAACTTTCATAAAAATGTATTTTTCTTAAGATGCACTTAAACTTATCATAAAAATTATTAATGATGCATGAACATAAAAATTCTCTTTATTTCTTTATTTCATGAAAATTTGTTCGTAAATATATATTTAATTTATTTTTCTTAAAAATCCTACCTATATAGCTAATTAAATACATGCATGAATTAAATATATATTTACGGACCCTTTTTTTTTTCCATGGACTTGTTCGGGCTGCCGACCACTATAATTAAACTCAAAACAACCCAACCCATACCAATTAGAACCCAAAAATCATCCATACAACTTCTGTTATTTTCTGTGCAGAATTTTCAAACCTTACATGCTAAAACCCAAGAATCCATCGGTCCTAGCCTTAGCCCAATGAAACCAGTCCTCAACCAAGACCTTAGGACCCTAACCGACCCTTCATGGACCAGCCTGCACCCATGCACGCCGCCCATGTAGGAACCACAAGAACCCATGCACGAAAATCCCAAAATTCACGTTCCAAGGCCCATAGAACCTGCGATCTGCCTTAGCCCTCAAACCTGCCCTTATCTAACCATCTAAGACCCTTAATCAGACCCACCCCCTGGACTTGAACCAATCTCTAGTTCAAACCCATGCAAGTTCTTTCTCATGGCCGATCCTAGAATCCTCAAGAAACCCAAAACTCAACTGTGCGTTCCTCTCCTCCCTCTCGCATGCACTCTCACGCACAACCCTTTTCCCCCTTCTTCTGCCTAGCTCCGGCCACCACCGGCCGGAACTCCAACACATGGACCACCCCAGGGTCCAGGCGCAACTTTTGGACCAGGAATGGCTCAAGCCAAGACCCTGCCTGAACCAACTAAAGCCCCCAACCCATAATCAAGCCGCTGTGGGAAATCTGCCGATCCGAGGAAGGGACACACCCTAGGGACCCTAGTTAGGACCTCGAACCCAGGTGCATCAGACCCGAACAGATAATGGCCATAAACATGCAGAACCCAAGACATATGCATAAATACGTGAAAAACAAGGATGCACTATGAAGAATGTCATTCAAATCCGAAACACATGCAATAATCTCATCATTCATCTTAAAAATAGTTTAATATAATCTAAATTGTGTTCAATAATAGAAATCAAACGTGCCTCGATGAATACTTAGATGAAACGACGCAAATGACACGTATCGGGCTCGCCGGGACGAACGGATCTTCCAAAAACTTCAAAAACTTTTAACGATCGGCTATGGGGTGGGTTTTCTGTTGAAGGAACGATGAAGGGAGTGGGAGAAGATTGAGGAGGAGGCTAGCAAGAAAACGTGAATGGAGGTAGGAGGATTAGGGTAGATTTTTAAGATAATCTAGGTTTAATAAATAAATAGATAATTAGGATAATTAAATACTCAAATTTTAAAATTTAAAAAAAAATAAATTCTAATTTGCTAAAACTAAGTAAATCCCGAAATTATAAATAATTGTATTTTTAAAGCTTAATAAAAGTCATTAAATTGACTTATTTTGGGTAAAAACTGACAAATAAATATACATATATATAAATACCATAATTTTCTTCAAATTATACCTTAAAATAATATTTTAAGGCTCCTAAAAATCTCATAAAATATTTTGGGTGAAAACAAACATCTCGTCCGTCCACGGTCCCGCCTACGCGATCATAAAATAAACTTTTTCTAATAAATTCATAAATCACATCATACAGATTTAAATGTCGAAAAAAATATTTAAAACATGCAAATAAATCGCAGAATTCACATAATAATACATAAAAGTCATTTAATACCTTTTTAATTTATTTTAAAATCATTAAATCTCCTTATGCATGCGGATTTACGTGATGAATTTCTGGGCGTTACAGTTCTCATATCTCAGATTTGGATGATCCTTCCAACCAGGATTGTATGTGTTGGAATAGGGATCATATTTCCGCTGTGGTGGTCCAGAAAATCCTCCAGTAGCATTGACCTGTTCAACCGATTCTTCTTGAAGTGTGGGACACATATCAGTAGCATGTCCCACAGCAGCACACATCCCACATGCTTTTGCAGTCTGTCTATTCCTTACAGGCATTTGACGCACAAGAGATGTCAATTCAATTAATTGCTGTTCAAGGGAAATAACATTTACCTCGGTGTTCTTCTTTTGTACATGCTCATTCCTGATGGTGCCAAATTGTTGAGAATTGGCAGCCATATTCTCAATTAAGTTTCTCGGTTGTACCGGTGTTTTATCCATGAAAACACCTCCACTTGCCGCATTTAGCATACTCCTGTCATGAGGCAACAAACCTTCATAGCATAATTGAATTAACTGATTTTCACATATCTGGTGTTGCGGACAGCTAGCACAAAACTTCTTGAATCGCTCCCAATATTCATGCAGTGATTCCCCTGAGTATTGTTTGATTCCATAGATTTTCTTCTGGATGTTCGCAGCTTTAGAGGCTGGGAAATACTTTTCCAGAAAGATTCTTTTCATCTCCATCCAATTTGTGATAGAGCTAGAGGGCAAGTAATATAGCCAATCCTTAGCAGAACTCTTCAAAGAGAAAGGAAAGACCCTCAGCTGAATCTGCTCCTCTGTCACTCCATGGGGTTTCATACTCGTGCAAATCACGTGGAACTCCATTAAGTGTTTATTCGGGTCCTCACCTGCAAGACCATGAAAAGCAGGTAATAAGTGAATTATTCCAGACTTAAGCTCAAAAGTAGCATTATTTTCTAAAGTAGGAAAAGTAATGCATAAAGGTTGTTGATTGGGGTTAGGGGTGCCCAATTGTCTAAGACTCAGGTTTGCATTAGCAAACATCCCTTCTTCTGTAAAAGCAGCTCGAGCAGCTGTCTCTTGTTGTTGTCTACGAAGTTCTCTCATTCGCCTGTGCAAAGTTCTTTCAATCTCCGAGTCGTAGAGAAAGTCTTGTTCAGCAAAATCATCTGAAAGCATGAACAAGAGAGAACTAAAAACAAAGAAAAGAGAAGAGAGAGAGATTAAACAAAGAAAAACAAAAAGAAATAGAACACAATAAGTTAAACACCTTTCCCCGGAAACGGCGTCAAAATTTGATAACGCTTAGTCATGTCGCGCCCAAATTAACTCAACTTAGATTAAACAATGAAAAATATAGTAGTGCGAGTAGGGATCATTCCCACGAGAAAAGGTAAATTTAATGTGTTTTAAATAAACAAAAAGGGGGGTTTTGAGATTTGAGATTAACTACTGAAAATTTTAAGCAATTAAAATTAAAATTATCACTATCATGCAAGAATGAAAATTCAACTAGAGAAATCAATAAGAGACGAGAATTGATAACAGTCGACGATATTCATTCATTCAATCATCAATTCCCTAAAAATAATTAATTCTATTAAATATTCGTCATTGAAAATCAAATTCCTGTTTCACCTAAATTTTAGCTAATTAGAAAACAACATTCTAAATTAACCCTTACCAATAAATTAACCCGGATTCCAGCGATCTAGATTTAAATTTACGGTAGCATTCAAACTAATAAAACTGACGGACCTAGACAACACAAATACCAGCGGTTGTATTTATCCTAGTCAATAATTGACCCTAAAATTTAATAAGTTCAACAGTAGAAAATATCAAACGTAGTTGCTTCGCAAATTAGTTAATTCAAATAATTACGGATTTGAATTCTAATTTAGCTATATTTTGTATAGCAAAATCCTAAGATGCCCAATCCTAAAATCTCGGACACAAACATGAAATAAAACATATCAAAAATTGATACTTAATAAGAATTAAACACTAAAAATCGAATCTCATGAATACTTTATATCAAGGTTTTGTCTCCCTCAACCAAGTATAAAAGTTTAGCTACAATGATTCATCAAAAACTCAAGAAAAATTCAAAAAAAGAGAAGAAAACTTGAGAGAGAGATGGAAAATAAAACCTAGCCATCAAGAGAGAATGTCAAAGTCTGATAATTATCCCTCAAAAACGGAATTAAAAAACCTAATAAAGCCTAGATTTCAAAATAAAAGAGTTTCCAAAATTACAAAATTCTTCCCGAACAGACTTGCGCGCTCGAGCGCATGAGTACGTCCGCTCGAGCGCACTAAAATATGCGATCTCACTGTCTTGTAATTCCGTGGCTGCGCTCGATCACGTGAATTCGTCCGCTCGAGCGCGCTAAAAATTTCTATCCTACTGCCTTGTTTCTCCGGATGCTGCGCTCGATCCTATGAGTACGTCCGATCGAGCGCATGGACTTTTACCAAAATTCTGCTTTCTTTCTTCAAATTTGATATTTCCTACACATTAAACCCGAGAGCATGTTATGAAGCTAAATGCATGCAAAAGACAAAACTATGATAAAACATTAACAAAATAAAATTAATGCATGCAAACTACTAACAAAATAACATCAAAACATGCAAACAAAACACGACTATCAGCTGGCAATCTCAGTCAATACTTACGGACCTCTAGTAGTAGATCACGCCTAGCAGAGTCTAGGTTCCAAACCTATAGTCAAGTATTCAACATAACATTAAACATGTTCTGCAAGACTTAGATAAGCTAACACATACTCCTAAAATTTAATTAAGATTCTCGAATCATACCTTCATCCGTCGTTAGCCCGCTGATGTCAATAACCTAGTTTCTACTCTCAACTAGATGCTATTACCAAAGCACCTCACTTATATCATCGGGCCCTCAATTATAGATTGAATCATATAAGGTAAACTGAATTGTGTCTAAAATCTGAGGCTCGAGACCCCTATTTATAGATGAATACTGGTAGTTCCAAACTGGGGTTCGGATCTTCCGATCTCTGCATGTTCGCCACGTTTCCAATCACCAGAGTTCGTACGTTCCGATTAGGACTTCGATAGTACCGATCTCCACATGCATTCACATTCATCTACTTCATTGCTTAGTCATTGTGCCATGTCATAGGATGGTCCGAACTTCGCTACGTGCCAGCTCATCTCGTGACCAATCATGTACAAATTGGATGACAGGGTTCGGTATTTCCGATCTCTACTTCGGACGTTCTGAGTTCTTATATTGTTTCAAAATTTGACCATGTTGACTTTGTTTCTTTCAAAGTGCATGTTATTTTGATCTTTCGAACTCAGTTCGGTCCTTCCGAACTAACCACAGTTCAATTTATAACTTTTTTTTTATTGGTCTTTGTGTAATACCTTATTTCTTGAGTTAGTAACCCTTAATCATGTTTACTATGTAATTACTATAAAACAAGGTATGGGTTACTACATGTAGCCTCGGTGCTCTCCTCTTCTAGCCCCTTAGCCTTAGTGGATTTCTACACATTTTTATCATTAAGATCATATGACACGGAATCTATAGCTTTATCAATATTGGGAAAGTTTTCCGTTCTTGGGGGAAGGTGGCCGGCTTCCTCGAACTGCTCCTTGCATTTGTAGAAGCCTGTTTGGAAATAAGAGTACACCTTATCATCCACCCTTCTTGAAATCTTTAGATAGAAGGAACACAACTCACCAGTTGGCTTTGGAATGTAGATGAGCCTCCAAGCTAGTCACCACTACATCAGCCCAAGCTTTGGAGGAACTAGACTCTGAGATGGAAGTACTTTTTTCGGGATTGGGTAGACTCGAGCTAAGTCACGAGAGTTTAAGCCTTGAGCTTATAAGCCCCCATATCCTCCTAAGCCTTACCCAAGTCCGCTCGGGCCTCATCACAGGATTTAATTAAATCTTTCACCCTCTGGAGATAAGTATCTTGACCCTTGGCTAGCTCACCATGGATCTGGCCGTGGAGATCCAAGGAAGTCCCAGCCCGGTCTACTTCCACACCAAGTCGTGGTATTAGCCTCCCCATCAACATCAATCAACATCCTAATACATTTTCCAAGTATCAAGGGTTAGAATAATAAAATTAAATATGGAAATAATTAAGAATAATGAAAGGGAAACATATAGTATATGCTCAGATGGAGCCTCCAAGAACTTTGTGTGAGCCCCCAGTTCCAAAAGGTGAGCCTGCTTGATAGGTCAGGCTCTTCAATATATGTACCCCAACGGAAGAGACCTCTTTTAGGAAAAGGTTCCCCCAATAGTCCAAGGGCTAGACCCAAAGGGGTCAGGGACTATCTGCTGGAGGGGAACCAAACCCGCGACCCCAATACGCAAGGAGGACGGACAAAACATCCTCTATATCGCTCAATATGATACACTCCAAAGCCAGGCTAGCCTTACTCTTTCGATTTCAAATGGGTATGTGGTCTATAGAATCTTGGACCTTGTAGGTGGAGGTTGAGAGTCCTGACCAAGGTCCGGAAGTCCCGAGAGGTTTAGAGGGATTTGGGTACCCTGGATGATTCAAAGGAAATAAGTACAAGGAATGCTTCTAGAACTTGAAATTTAAAGAAAATATTTAATTTTCTCGGTCATTTTTTGGCCTGGTAGCCTCGGTGCTCTCCTCTTTTGGCCCATTACCCTCAGTGGTTTTCAACACATTTCTCTCAATAGCATCATATGTGTAACACCCGAAAATTTCATAAATCCACTCACGAGTATTAAAGAAATTTTAAATGAATTTTAAATGATTTTATTTTAATTATTTATGATTTAAAACGGTTAATTAAATGATTTTATGTGATATTAATGATTTAAAAGTTAGGTTTAAAAAGATTTCGTGCTATGTATATTCCATGAGATTTTATGTTTCAAAGTTGAGTTTTAGGTGTTAAAATATATGTTTAAATGTTGTGATAATAGATTAATTTTATTTAAATTTCTTGATGTTTAATGGTTGCAAGTTTGTTTTAATGTGTTTCAATTAGGGGTTTAATCCCGGTTACGAAAAATCGAGACTAGCCTACGAACGAGGTTTATGGATTTTGAAGAGATAAATGTTCATTATGCAGCTTTTGATTAAAAAGTGATGTATGTTTTTTAAGTTTTAAGTTTAAAGTGTTTTTGGTAAAAGTCATTTAAATTTGGGCTTGACAGCCAAATTTTAATGTAATTGGGGGAAAAAATTTAAAAGTCAGTATTTCATTATTTAATGGGCTAGCTTTCGACCCATTAGATACAAACATAGTTGTCGTACAAGGGGAGAATTATCTCCTCCCTTAGCCTCCAACCACCACTCCCTTCTCCCCCAATTTTCAAAAATACACATCGGTGGAGTTTTGAAGAATAAATCATTCGATATCCATTCGTGGCAAGGCTAACTTGAGATCCTGAGGTACCTATTACTCCCTACCAAGGAGAAAAGGCAAGTTTTAAACGCTTTTGAAACCACCAATATTCGAGAATATATGTATTTTGATATGAAAAACATGTATGCTGATGTGTATGTAATGTATATTTCATATATTGTAGGAGATTTTGAAAAGCATGATGTAGAACTATTAAACACGTTCTTGATGTTTTGGTGCAAAGATTTTTGAGAAAGATGATAAAGATTTTTGAGATTGATGAGAAAGATATTTGAATCTGAGAATTTTGGTGTGTGTAGTATGAATATAAAGTTTTGATGCAAATATTTGAAGATGATTGATTTTGATGAATCCTTTTCGAGTTCCTGATTATGTTTTGAGAGTTTGCAATTTTTTAGGGTTTCAAAGAGTCCAAATCTGATTTTGGTTGATGATCGAGGTTTTTTTTAATGTGTTTTGGGTTCAACCTTGGGATGTAATTTTTTAAAAGAGTATCTCGATGTATTTACAAGTTTTTTTCATGGTTGGATGTTGATTGGAATGAATTTGGGAGAGTTTGGTGGGTGCAGAATTTCAGATGGTCGTGCAAAAAAATTTCTGCACAACCCATGGAAGGAGGCACGCGAGCGTTTCCCCCTGCGTGGGTTGGGCAGAATTTTTTTTATTTTTTTATTTAAGGTCATAAATTCAATTTTTATGATCTTTTAATGTATTTTAAAAATTTTTAAGATGTTTTATTGACCGAAGATTTCGGTTATAACTAGCAAATGCACTAGGGCAAGTAATAGTAAATGGACGACGAGTCCAAGTATCGATCCCACAGAGAATGTAGTCAATTCTCAAGATTTAATTATTTTACTTAATCTAGACTAATAAAAAAAGGATTTTGATTTGTTCAATTAAACTGACAATAAATAAACTAAAAACAAACACAGCTAAAACTTTGGTTTATAAATTCAATTAAAAGAGACAATCAAGACACACGAAGGTATCGAACTCATTTGTGCATCCATGTGGCACAGAATGAAAAATATGTTTATTCCAATCACGGTGAATTTTCCTATCTTTTTCAACAATCTATTTCTAGAATTTCTAAATCTATTCAAGTTGGACGGATTAATTATTTTTAATTAATTCTAATCAAACTTAAACACATTCAAGATTTATGAAAATTCAGTTTTCACCTAAAACGGCATACTGAAACCGATTACTATTTTTAGTCGGTTTAACCATATGTTGATTGATATCTTTGAAGCTATATTTAATCAATCCTCTTTTGATTCATGATTAATCAACAAATATGTGACTAGGTGATCAAGCTATTCACAAGAAATATTAAACTTACATCAATCAATAACTGAAAATATCCAAAATATAATCAAACATGTAAACACTTCTCAAACATAAATTAGTTTCGACCTAATCTCGTGGCTTTGGCTGAAAAAAAAAACAACTCAATACTCAAAAACATAATTCAAGAATATGTTTTAATCATACAAAGATGAAAATTGAAGAAGAAACTAGATGAGTCGTTCTTCAATCCTTCAATCATCCACCCTAGCCGCCGTTCTTCGATTCTTTCGTGAAGTCCCCATTTTTTTGCCGTCTCAAGACTCCCTTTTATATGTCTTTTAATGGCCATGAAATAAATCCGGACAAGTGAAGGATTTAATATTTTGAAAAATCAAATTTTTTCTCTTCTCGCGATCGCGCTCGAGGGGATTAAAGTTCCCGCTTGAGAGCGAGTTTTCTGCTTTAATATTAAGATTTCGCCGATCGCGCTCAAGCGGTAGAAAGTTGCCTCTCGAGCGCACGGTTCTCTGCCTCAATTCTTTGGATATGCGCACACGCACTCTAGCGGTATAAATTATCCGCTCGAGCGCACCCCGTTCTATCAAATTTCCTCTTTTCTTCATTAATTCCTACAAATAGACCCAGGAAAGTAAAATAAAGACAATATGCATGAATAAAAATAAAATTAAACTTAAATGAAACTAACACAACAAGAATACATGCAAAATGGACTCAAAAACTAACACAAAATAATGCATGAAACACACTTATCAATTGTCCCATACTTAGCTCTTGCTCGCCTTCGATCAAGAATAAATAACAAATGCACATGAAAAACACAACGAAATTAGGATAATTCCATGAGAAAGTAATCGTCTCAGTGAAGTCTAAATACATTCCAAGTTCAAAAAAATACCCTCAACTCTTCACAATACACCTTCGATTTAGCATGAACGTGTGTGTGTAATGTTAGTCTAGTTACATGCAACTCAAGTAGAATCCGTTTACACGACTGCTCAGTGAGCTAATAACACATCAGTGCAAGTATCCATCTCATGTATTCATTCCTTCTAGATACCTCTAACAATCACACCTCCATCAAGATTATATTTTTTTCTTAATGCACCGCCATATTTTTAACCCGATTTACATTAGTCCCATAAATTACCCGCAAAATTAGCTACAACTTTGATAGGATTAGGATTTCAATCCCCTCGTTTATATCCTGGATGGAGCATCAACCCCATTTCATCCGCATACTTAGCCTTGGACTAGGTAATTAGGATTTCAATCCCTTGTCCATGACCCGGATGGAGTTGTTATCTCTCTTTTTTTCAAATTTTTTTTAACTGAAAACGGTGCGCATACGAGATCATTCATGTATTATTAGAGTATCACCAAAATTCACAAGACACATTTGAGATCACTAAACACCTAGTGTCGTGAAATGATCGAGCATTCAGAAACTTCATCAATTTTTTTTCTACAATTCACTCGTTTAACAATCGTGCGAAAAATATTCACGGTTCAATCTAAGGTTTCTCATTTCAAGTCAAGGGTAAGAATTGTCAACAAAATTCAATTTTTCTTACTCCACAATCATCATCGGCTCCCATTCGATATCCTAACAACATGCAAAACTAAATGTAAAATGCAACAAACTACCCCCATACTTATTCAATGCATTGCCCCCAATGCTTCAAACACAAAATGACACAAAATGCAAGAAAAAGAAAAGAACTTAACACTTCCGTGGTTTTTCTTCTGCATCCTCCTCCGATTGTAGAGCACCAAGATCAACTTCACTTAAAAGGGCAACCTACTGAACATGGAAAGATGACGGGTAAGGCACTGGAATAGCAACATATAATAAAAATAAAAATAAATAAGTAATGAAAAGAAAACACTGGGTTGCCTCCCAGTCAGCGCTAAATTTATAGTCTATAGCCCGACTATGCTCCCTTGTTAAACATAAGGTGGATCATCTACTGTTGTTGAATTATGTGCTTCAATGCTTCCCTTTCCCTCAAATCCTTCAGTGGACATATCATGAACGATGTTGACCTGTATATACTGAACCACACCTTCATCAACAATATTAACTGCAAAGCAAGGTTTCACAATGGGGTCATCTTTGAGCGGCTAAAGCATATTAAAATTAACATGCTCATCATTCAATCTTAAAATCAACTCTCTCTTTTCTACATCAATTAATGTCCTACTAGTAGCCAGAAAATGACGTCCTAAAATCAATGGAACCACACAATCCTCATCCACATCAAGAATAACAAAATCAACTGGAAAAATAAAATTGTCCACTTTGACCAAAACATTTTCCACTACCCCTCTATAGGGTATTTGATTGATCTGTCTGCAAATTTAAGAGAAATTGAGGCGGGTTCAATGACACCTATTACTAAATTCTTAGCAAGTGCATATGACATTAAATTGATACTTGCTCCTAAATCACACAAGACATTTTCAAAAGAAAAACGACCTATTTTACAAGGTTTAGAGAAACTCCTTGGATCTTTAACTTTTGGTGGGAGCTTATTTTGAAGCACCGTAGAGCATTCTTCATTCAAGGTCACCTGCGCTAAATCATTCAACTTCCTTTTGTTTTCAAAATATCCTTGAAAAATCTAGCATAACTGGGCATCTGAGCTAAGGCATCTGCAAAAAGAATGCTAATATGCAATTTCTTGAAAATTTCAAGAAACTTTTTAAACTGATAATCAAATTGTAACTTCTTAGCTCTTTGCAAAAAAGGAAGAGTAGAAATATCAACATCAACATTAACATCAGAACTCGAAGACTTAACTCTCTTACCTGTAGGCAAGGAATTTGCAGAGCTGCAATTTTCCTCTTTTTTCTTATCTTCTCCGTCCCTCTTCTCAGGTTCCTCCTTTTGTGATCTTGTCATGACCATGATAGCTTTGAGATCCTTAGGATTCTTCTTAGTGTTGCTTGCTAATGATCCAGGAGAACAAGTCGAGAGCTGGGTCGCCAATTGGGCCATCTGAGTTTCCAACTTGTGGAATATAGCTTCTTGAATTTTCAGCATTGTTTCGGTCCCAGCTACATATTTCATCATGATTTCTTCAAAACTTGGCTTCTTCTCCTCTTGCTTGGGTTGATTTTTCCAGCCCAAACTGTATGTGTTACTGTATGGATTGTATGGCTGCCTTCCTTGATTCCCCACAAAATTTTTCTCCTCTTTTTCAAAGTTCAGCTATCCCTCAACAACTATACCCTGAACTTGATTAACTGGAGCTGACTTCATCTATGACACCTGGTGCGTCAAGGCATCAATCTTGGCAGTCAAGGCTGTTAAATCATCGACCTCGAGGACGCCCGCTTTCTTTTATTTTTTCAGATATAGCCATCCCACGTTACTCTCAGCCATTTTACCGATTATTTCCCACGCATCAGATGGATTTTTTCTGAATAAGCTTCCATTTGTGGCGGCGTCCAGCATAAACCGCACTGATGGTTCAACACCGTTGTAGAAATTCTGATTCTGCTGGCTCTGTGTCAGATTATGCTGAGGACACATCCTCAACATCTTCTTGAATCTCCTCGTCCAAACTAAATTCAGCGACTCACCATATTTTTTTCTGAATGATGTGATGTCAGAAAAAAAACTATGCCATCTTAGTTGGAGGGAAATACTTGATCAGAAAATCGTGAACAAGTTTCGTCCATGTCGTGATAGATCTGGAAGGAAGCTCTGTAAGCCACTCTGTCGTGTCCCCCTATAAAGAGAATGAGAATAACCACAGTCTCAATGCATCAGCTGTCACCCCATTGAATTTAAAAGTATCATAGATATGAATAAATTGCTCTAAATGAGCGTAAGTGTCTTCCAAAAAAGCACCTCCAAACTGAGATTGAAGTTGGATCATCTGAATAATAACAGTATTCAGATCAAAGTTGTTTGCCTCAAAAGAAGGGCGAACGATGCTGAATCCATATCCTTCAACTGGTGACCGAATGAGATCTAGAACTGTGCGGTTTTCATTGTTGTTTTCCATCTCTAGTTCAGACTTGCTATCACATTCAAGTTCTTCTTCCGAATCTGATTCAAGCACCAAATTTATCTTCTTCTTTGCTTTCCGTATGCTACTGAGTGTGCGCTCGATATCCAAATCAAGCGGTACGAGATCTTTGGAGAGTCGAGTGCGGTGCATACAAGAATAACTAGTACCTGAAAATCAAAATAAGAAGAAAAATTCACATTTCAGAAGTAAAATTAACAAGAAATAAAAATCTAGTCTCAAGAAAATAATCTATCCTAATATTAACTAAACAGTGCCTGACAACGAAGCCAAAACTTGACCAAAGATTTCGGTTATGACCATCAAGTGCACTAGTCCAAGTAATAGTAAATGGACGACGGGTCCAAGTATCGATCCCACGGATACTGTAGTCAATTCTCAAGATTTAATTATTTTACTCAATCTAGACAAATAATAAAAAGAATTTGATTTGTTCAATTAAATTGAAAATAAATAAATTGAAAACAAACACAGCTAGACATTGGTTTATAAATTCAATTAAAAGAGACAACCAAGACACACGAAGGTATCGAACTAATTTATGCAGCCACGTGGCACAGACTGAAAATTATGTTTATTCTAATCACAGTGAATTTTTCTATCTTATTCAACAATCTATTTCTAGAATTTCTAAGCCTATTCAAGTTGGAAGGATTAATTATTTCTAATTAATTCTAATCAAACTTAAACGCATTCAAGATTTATGAAAATTCAGTTTTCACCTAAAACTGCATACTGAAATCGATTACTATTTCAAGTCGGTTTAACCATATGTTGATTGATATCTTTGAAGCTATATTTAATCAATACTCTTTTGATTCGTGATTAATCAACAAACATGTGACTAGGTGATCAAGAAATTCTCAAGAAATATTAAACAAACACAATCAATAACTGAAAATATCCAAAATATAATCAAACATGTAACCACGTCTCAAACATAAATTAGTTTCGACTCAATATCGCGGTCTTGGTTGAAAAGAAACTACTCAATACTCAAAAACATAATTCAAGAATATGTTTTAATAATAAAAAGAAGAAGAATGAATAAGAAACTAGATGTGTCGTTCTTCAAGCCCTCAATCCTCCACCCTAGCCATCGTTCTTCGATTCCTGCGTGTAGTCCCCCTTTTTCTTCCGTCTGAAGACTCCATTTTATATATCTTTTAAAGCCCATGAAATAAATCCTGGCAAGTCAAGGATTTAATATTTTAAAAAATCATTTTTTTTCTCTTCTCAGGATCGCACTTGAGCGGATTAAAGTTCCTGCTCGAGTGCGAAGTTTTATGCTTTAATATTAGGATTTCGGAGATCGTGCTTGTAGTGACCCATACCTAATATAAGGTGATTAAGGGATTATTCACAATTAATTAATCTAAATTGGTTTAAATTATGATTTACATTTTCCTGTGTTCGGACGGTCCGCAGTCAGAGATTGTAGGGTCCGAACTAGGGAGGGTTCGGAAGCTGTGATCAGAGGCCAAAGGAGTTCGGACGGTCCAAACCGGATTGGAGGATCCGAACTCTAGCAGCCAGCTATCAGAAATATTACGTCATTAGTGACGTCTCTGAGGGAAATTCGGACATTCCAAAGGTAAGATCGGAGGCTCCGAATTACTATCGACAGGCATCCTATGGAAGCTAGACACGTGTATGGCTAGGAGAGATCGTATGGAGGGATCGGACGATCAGAACCAGATCGGCTGAACCCGAGATTGGATGCTCCGATCTCCGTCTATATAAGGGGGTGCCGAGCTCATTCTTGAGTGCACCTAGTCCCTTTCTCCTCTCTTCTTCTTCTAGGTAATTTTAGGGCTTTCCAGGAGTCCTATTGACGAGCCGCAAGTGGCTAGGAACTACGGGGCTAGCAGCGGAGCTGTGCCTAAGTTTTTGAGGCAGTCGTCAGAAGTGGGCTATCGACGGATGTATGTATAGCTTTGGCTTTCTAAAATATTTAGGAGTATGGAATAGCTTAGTTAAGGCTTTTAGAGCTGAATTAGTGATGCATGGTATTTGCATTGTAGTTGTAGTAGCGTGGACTTGTAGGCGTGGGATCTAGACCGGTGTGCTAGAATTTGGCCTCCAGTGTTAGAGATACGTAAGTACTGAATGAGATAGCCGACATAATATATATACTTATATGTTGCATGAGTATGTGCTATGTGTTTTACCATGTTTTACTGCTTCAGCACATGCATGTTTTTAAACTGGACTGCATTTGGTATGATGTGAGTCATGACAGTTTCCATCGGTGATGAGTTACTCCTTATGGATTCGTGTCTGGGGAGGCTCAGCCCCTGGTTTTGCTATCACTAGGAGTGACCATGATGGTGGAGTAGATGATATAGTTGATAGAGAGAATATACGACTACCCCCGTGTAGTCACTCTCTAGCAAGGTGCTGTATATTCGGTGGAGCCCTGAGCAGAGTTTTTTAACCAGGACTTAAAGTCATTTGTATGCTGCATATTTGTTTATATATCATTGCTTTCGTATTGAGCATAGTCTATCGCGCCCCTGTGTTTTGTGTTCTTGGGATACCTTGTGGCGGGGCAGGTTTGAGGCTGGACGGTTACGACGGTTCTCAGCAGGGTTGAGACTGGTACCTGAGAGGAGGTAGTTGTTAGGGACTTTGTTAACCTAAATCTTTCGATATGGTTGTATAAGATTATTTTACACTTTTTACTGCCGTCGGTTGTATTATTCCGATTAGATTTGTTGTATTTTAAATTATTCTCTCTTTATGCTTTAATTAATTACTGCATGCGCTAATTACTTTGATTAGAAAGTGGATCCGGGTAGTGTAATGGTCCGGGTGCATCCCATCTCTCTCGGGGGCCCGCAACCATTGTGTTACTCATAGCCTTCTCCCCACCTGGCTAGGGATCAACTCAATGGTACCAGGGATCAAAAGACTTTGTACTTAAGCTTGGAGGTACAAGGTTCGATCACTGGGGAGGGCAAAAACTCCCCTAGCCAGGTGTGGAGAAGGCCATGAGTAGCACAATGGTTGTGGGCCCCCGAGATAGATGGAACGCACCCGGACCATTACAAAAAAGGACGCCCCTTTTTTTTTAATGGACTGGGCCTCTCTCTGCTGCACCAGCCATATTCTAACTCATGAGCCTACTCCCCACCAGGAAAGGGGAGTTTCATGCCCTCCCCAGGAATCGAACATGTACCACCAGGCTTAAGTACATATTCTTGCTGATTCCTGGTACCATTGAGCTAGTACCATTGAGCTAATAGCTCAATGGTAACATGAATCAGCAAGAATATGTACTTAAGCCCGATGGTACATGTTCGATTCCTGGGGAGGGCATGAAACTCCCCTTTCCAGGTGGGGAGAAGGCCCATAAGCTCAATGGTACCAGGAATCACCAAGAATATGTACTTAAGCCCGGTGGTACATGTTCGATTCCTGGGGAGGGCATGAAACTCTCTTTTTCAGGTGGGGAGAAGGCCCATGAGTTAGAATATGGCTGGGCCAGCAGAGAGAGGCCCAGTCCATTACAAGTAGGGTCGCTACATTTAATTTTATCAGAGCGCATTGAAACTAAAAATTATTAAAGAGGATTAAAACATTATCTGTTATTATTTGAAAGATGGCAGACTAAGACGAGAGCCACGACAATGGAGGTGGTGGTCGTTGGGGGCGATCATGGCGATCGTAGACGAGACCGACACACACACATCGCGATGAGCAGAGGAGATTCAGTATGCACCATTTTCATCAGATGAGTACTAAGCCATTAGTGGGTGGCGAGGCTCAGGATGTTGCTGAAGACTGGATATAGCGCATGGAAAATTGTTTCAGAGTTTCAGTGCACCGAGGAGCAAAAGATAGAGACACTTTGTTTCCTCTTGGATGGACAAGCCAGGAAGTGGTGGAGATTTACTTCTACACCGAATGTGATAGCTCGAGGAGTAGTTACTTGGGCCGAGTTCCGCACAGCTTTCCAAAAGCTATATTTTCCACCTGCACTTTTTCAAGCGAAGGCTAGTGAATTGGTGAGTTTGCGCCAGGGCTCGATGACTATCGACGAGTATCAGCAGAAGTTTTTCGAGTTGTTGGCATATTTTCCAGAGATTTTCACCAGTACTGAGATGAAGTATAATATGTTCCTTCAGGGTCTCAAGCCGGAGATTCATGATTGTGTGGCGGTTGGTAATGACATAACTTACGAGGGTTTGGTGAACCGATTTCATCAAGTAGAGAACACTCTTCGGCGTAACAGGCCCATTCTCTCTGCTTCCAGACCATCTAGCTCTTTGGGGCCGCGTACCCAGTCTTTCATAAAACAAGGAAGCACTTCTTCTTCTTCTTCCGGATCCGGTGGAGTACACCATTTTAGTGCCCAAAATTGGGATCGTTGCCAGCAGTGCAGATGGAGGAATCCTGCAGGTCAGTGCCCTCGTTCGACCAGTGCATGTTTTCAATGTGGACAGGAGGGACATATGAAGAGATATTTCCCTAACCTGATGGGAGCAGCGAGTGGTTCCGGAGGTTCTCAGGCACCTGTTCAGCAGTAGCAGCCCTGTCAGCAGCCGTGACAGCAGTCACAGCATTCACAGCAGCAGCATTCTCAGACTTCTTCTCGTGGTAATTCTTCTCTACGGCCACGTGTTCAGGGGAAATTCTTTGAACTAAACTAGGAGCGTGCGGAGGCTGACAGTGATCAGATGATTGTAGGTACCTGTAGTTTGTGTGGTTTTTCTGCATATGTCTTGATTGATTCTGGTGCGTCTCACTCATTCATCTCAGCACATTTTGCTAAAAGGTATAGATTGTCGTTTTTCCCTTTAGACGTATTGTTAGTGGTATCTACTCCGATGGGTAGCGAGGTATTAGCTAAGCGTTTTTTATTGGGATTGATCTCCTGACTACCTATAGAGATATAGTTGATTGCTACCAGAGGTTCGTTCAGTTTCGTCCTGAGGATGGTGAGGCATGGTACTTCTATGGAGAGGGAGCGCGACCCCCGATGCCAGTGGTTTCTGCTCTGAAAGCCCGACGTGCTTTAAAGTCTGGCGGGGAAGGCTACCTTATGTACGCCATAGATGCATCCTTGGAGGGACCAGACATCCAGGATATACCCGTAGTCCATGAGTTTCCTGATGTGTTTCTGGAGGAGATTCTGACCCAGGCTCACCGTACGTAGTAGATTCCCTGTTCATCCAAGAAGTATGAAAATGTACAAGGATCTGCGTACGAGGTTCTGGTGGAAAGTAATGATGCGTAGTGTCTATTAGTTTGTATCACGATGCCTTGTATATCAGTAGGTCAAGGCATAATTTTGAGACCTGGTGGATTGCTCCAAAGTTTAGAGATTCTTGAGTGGAAGTGGGAGCATGTGACGATGAATTTTGTCACCCACTTGCCTATGTCTTCCAGGAACTGCGATGCAATATGGTTTTTTGTAGATCGATTGTCTAAGTCTGCGCATTTTCTGCCATATAATCGGGACTTTAATTTCGATCAGATGGCACGTCTGTATATGCAAGAGGTTGTTCGACTACATGGGATTCTGTTGAGCATCGTCAGTGACCGAGATCCAAGGTTTACCTCTAAGTTTTGGGGTAGCTTCCAGTGAGCTCTTGGTACTACACTGAGTCTGTGTACAGCTTATCATCCAGAGACTGATGAACAGACCGAACGTATTATTCGTACCCCCAAGGATATGTTTCGAGCTACTGTTATGGACTTTGGACCAGCGTGGCATGACAATTTGGCGTTGGTGGAGTTTGCATACAATAATAGCTACCATCATAGTATTGGCATGACACCATTCTAGGCTTTATATGGACGCCGCTGTTGTACGCCTTTGTTCTTGGATGAAGTTGGGGAGCATCATGTTAAAGGTCCGCAGTTGATTCAGCCGATGATTGATCCAGTGTAATGGATCCGACGGAGGATTAAGGCTCTTCAGGATCAACAGGCGAGTTACGCTAACACTCATCGCAGACCGTTGCACTTTGAGGTAGGAGAGCATGTGTTCTTGTGAGCGTCATCGTTCCGGAAGGTCAAGAGATTCGGTCTCAAGGGCAAGTTGTCGCCAAGGTTCATTGGTCCATTCGAGATCCTTGAGAAGGTTGGGGACATGGCTTATCTTTTGGATTTGCCACCCTATATTTTGGGCATTCATGATGTGTTTCACGTGTCCTTGTTGAGATAGTACGTGGCAGACGAGTCGCATATCTTGCATCCGACTGAGGTGAAATTGGACCAGGAACTGTCCTATGTGGAAAGACCTATCAGGATTCTTGAGAGGAAGGAGAAAGTGCTTGGAAAAAAGAAAATACCTTTGGTGATGGTGCAATGGCAGCGCAGGGGAACAGAGGAAGCAACATGGGAGTTGAAGAGCCGGATGCGAGCTGAGAATCTAGAGTTGTTATGATCTATGTAAATTTCTTTTGAAAGGTGGTGTACGTTGTGATGTTCAGTGTAATAAAGAACATTTTGCTTTAACTTCAGTGTTTTCCTCAAGACTTAAATTTCGAGGACGAAATTTCTTTAGTGGGGGAGAATGTAATGACCCATACACAATATAAGGTGATTAAGGGATTAATCACAATTAATTAATCTAAATTGGGTTAAATTATGATTTAGGATTTTCCTGAGTTTGGACGGTCCAAAGTAAGAGATCGGAGGGTCCGAACTAGGAAGGGTTCTAAAACTATGATCAGAGGATCGAAAGCTCCGAAGAAGTTCGGACGGTCCGAACCGGATTGGAGGCTCCGAACTCTAGCAGCCAGCTGCCCGAAATATTACGTCATTGGTGACGTCTCTGAGGGAACTTCGAACGCTCTGAAGGTAATATCAGAGGCTCCGAAGTAGTGTCAGCAAGCTTCCTCTAGAAGATAGACATGTGTATGTCCAGGAGAGATCAAACAGATGGATTGGACTGTCCGAACCAGATCAGAGGCTCCGATCTCCGTCTATATAAGGGGGTGCCGAGATCATTCTTGAGTGCACCAAGTCCCTTTCTCCTCTCTTCTTCTTCTAGCTAGTTTTAGGGCTTTCTAGGCATCCTATTGATGAGTCGCAAGTGTCTAGGCACCACGGGGCTAGCATCGGAGCTGTGTCTAAGTTTTTGAGGCAGTCCTCAGCAGTGGGCTATCGGCGGATGCAGGTATAGCTTTGGCTTTCTAAAAATATTTAGGAGTATGGAATAGCTTAGTTAAGGCATTTAGAGCTGAATTAGGGATGCATGGTAATTGCATTGTAGTTGCAGTAGCGTGGACTTGTAGGCATGGATCTAGACCGGTGTGCTAGGATTTGGCCTGCAGTGTTAGAGGTACGTAGGTAATGACCGAGATAGCCGACATGATATATATGCTTATATGTTTCATGAGTATGTGCTATGTGTTTTACCATGTTTTATTGCTTTAGCACATGCATGTTTTTACACTGTACTGCATCTGGTATGATGTGAATCATGACAGTTTCCATCGATGATGACTTACTCCTTATAGATTCATGTCCGGGGAGGCTCAGCCTCTGGTTTTGCTATCACTAGGAGCGACCACAACGGTGGAGTAGACGCTATAGTTGATAGGGTGAATATACGAGTACCCCCACGGAGTCGCTCTCTGGCAAGGTGTTGTATATTCAGTGGCGCCCTGAGCAGACTTTATTACCCAGGATTTAAAGTCATTTGTATGCTGCATATTTGTTTATATATCATTGCTTCCGTATTGAGCATAGTCGCTCACGCCTCTGTGTTTGGTGTTCTTGGGATACCTTGTGGCGGGGCAGGTTTGAGGCTGGATGGTCCCGACGGTTCTCAGCAAGGTTGAGACTGGTACCTGAGAGGAGGTAGTTGTTAGGGACTTTGTTACCCTAAACCTTTCGATATGGTTGTATAAGATTATCATACACTTTTTACTGTCGTTGGTTGTATTCTTCCGATTAGATTTGTTGTATTTTAAATTATCCGCTCTTTATGTTTTAATTAATTACTACATACTCTAATTACTCTGATTAGGAAGTGGATCCATGTAGAGTCGCTACAGCACTCGAGCGGTATAAAATTGCCTCTCCAACGCACAGTTCTCTGCCTCAATTCTTTAGATATTCACACACGTGCTCGAGCGGTATAAAGTATCCGCTCGAGCGCACACTGTTATGTCAAATTTCCTCTTTTCTTCATTAATTCCTACAAATAGACCCGTGAAAGTGAAATAAAGAAAATATGCATGAATAAAAATAAAATTAAACTTAAATGACACTAACACGACAATAAAACATGCAAAATGGACTCAAAAACTAACACGAATTAATGCATGAAACACACTTATCATGTATGAAAAAATATTAAATTTTTAATGTCAAGAAAGGAAATAATGACTCACGTGGATCATTTTAGTTATATAATGCATTATATGCTAGCATGTTGACACGAAAGCTATGTTCTTTATGAAAAGCATGAAATGTTGTGAAATTTTAATGGACGTGCTTATCTTTATTTTATTTAGCATGCATGATTTTCAAGCACGAAATAATTCAAAAGAGAATGACGTGACAAGTTTCAAGTTATTTTCAAGGTTCATGATGACATGATGATTTTAAGATGTTTTTAAGTATGTTTCATGAATGATAAGAAATTTTACTATGGAAATTTTTTATGATGAGAATGATGAAGTTATAAGAAATTTTATGATGATGATGTTTATGATGAGAAATTATGATGAAGTTATGATTATGACGATGCATGATAAAATATTTTGATGTTTCATGTGTTCTTGTTGTAGCAGTACGGGATTGGTACTCCGGGATGAGCTCCGTATGGGCCTTTCCAAAGAATGAAAGTTTAAGGTGCGCATATTGTTCAAGAACAGTATGGACGGTACAGAGATTATGTGTATATTAGCCAAGGCTAGCATGGATGATACATCTATATGGTTGTTGTACAACAACCATGAACACAGGAACCCCATGTGCTCATAAGATGTGGTTACCACAATTGCATGTATTTCATCACACGAAATGAAAGATTTTTATGTCCATGATTTTATATGTATGTTGTTTATGTTTATGTTTTACATGTCCAAAACATGATATTTTTTATTATGTATTTAATTTGTATATGAATAATATTTTTTCAGTCCTTAGACTCACTATGCTTGATTGATGGAGCTGAAAATGAGAAGTAAATGAATTAGAGTTATGGTAGAAAGACTGAAGATTCTAAAAGGCGAAGACATTGCATGACATGACTGTTTGAATCTATGACGTTTTAAAGTGAGATCCTATATTTGTTGTTCTTTGAAAATGAGAAGTAAATGAATTAGAGTTATGGTAGAAAGACTGAAGATTCCAAAAGGCGAAGACATTGCATGACATGAATGTTTGAATCTATGATGTTTTAAAGTGAGATCCTATATTTACTGTTCTTTTGTTATTACATTATTTTGATGTGTGACCGTTCAAATTCAGTTGTAAAGAAAGGTTTAGATTTAAGTATTTTCATTGACAGTCTCATGACGATGAGTTTTAATGATTTTAAGTTTTTACCCTTTTATGTTGTTTATTTCATTATGATAATTTTATGCTTGGTTTCACGGGTTTATTTAAAAATATTTTCTGCACCAAGTTTATTTTATTTTTAATTCATTTTTCGTTTTCTTTCTTTTAATTGCTGGTTCAGGTTTCTATGTAAGTAGTAGCTTTGGCGTGCCCGTATAAGAACTGGTCATTGACTGTAAGAGGTATTAAAATGTTCTAGCGGGGCAGGCAGGCCCACAACCCGTCGCAATCCATCAATTTTGTATGGCAGGACGGCCCAACACGACGGGTCTGGCCCATTTTGACACCTCTAACTGTAAGGTTTCATCCTTTGTTTCAAATCATTTATGTATGTTAGAGTCATTAGATTTTTAAGTGTTATTTACATAGATTTTAATTTCAATCACGATTTGTTGAACTTGAAAATGCGATGCATGCGTGCACTACTGTATTTGAAAAATTTCTCCACACTTTTCTGCATATTAATTCTTGAAAATATCTAAAAATACGGAACATCACAATATGATATGGAATCTAGAGCTTTATCAATAACGGGAAAGTTTTCCTTTCCTGGGAGAAGAATGCCGACCTCCTTGAACTGCTCCTTGCATTTGTAAAAGCCCGTCTAGAAATAATATTACGCCTTAGCACCCAAGACCTTCTTGAAATCTTCAGATCGAAAAAATACAGCTCATCCATCAGCTTTGGACTGTAGATGAGCCTAAAAGGCAATCATCACTGCATCATCCTGAGATTAGGATGCACTAGAATCTGAGATGGCAGTACTTTACTGAGATTGGGTAGAATCGAGCTCAGCCACGAGAGTTTCAGCCTTGAGCTTATAAGCTCCCATATTCTCTTAAACCTTAGCCAAGTCCGCCCGAGCCTCATCACAAGATTTACTTAAATCCTCCACCTTCTACCGATGGACATGTTGATCCTTGGCCAGTTCACCATGGATCTAATTGTGGAGATCCAAGGAAGTCTGAGCCCCATTTTCTTTCACCCGAGGCATGGTATTAGCCTCATCATCGACATTAGTCAACATCCTAATACCCTGCCCAAGTATAAAGGTTCAGATAATAAAATTAAGGAATGAAATGATTATGAAGAATGAAAGGGAAACTTACAATATATATAGAGCCCTCCAAGAACTTTGTGTGAGCCCCTAGTTCCGAAAGGTGAGCCTTCTTGACTGGAGAGGTTAGACTCTTTAATAAATGGACCCCAACAGAAGAGACCTCGTCTAGGAAAAGGTTCCTCTAACAGCTCGAGGGATTGACCTGAAGGGGTCAAGAACCATCTGTTTTAGGGGAACCAAACCCGTGGCTGAATAGGCAAGGAGGAGGGACCAAAATACTCTATACCACTCAAGACGATACACTCCAAAGCCAGGCCACCATTCCTATTTCCATGCCAAAGCTGGATGTATTCTATAGAATCCTTGGACCTTGCAGGTGCAGGTTGAGAGTCTTGACATAAGTCCAGAAGGCCCGAGAGGTTTCGAGGGATTTGGATAACCTGGATGGTATCCTTATCTTTCGCTGCTACATCCCCGATTTCTTGTTTAGCCATCAGTTTATTCTACTCCGAGATGGCCTTCTTCTCAACCTGAGCATTCTGAGTGGCTTTCTTCAGCACTCTTTTGGACTAATGATTTCTTCATCATTTTTTATTTACCTACGCAAACACAAGGATGAGGGGTCATATATATTTAATAATATACCGAGTTGAGAGCCCGAGGTTTCATAATCATCAATTACTCGAAACATCTGGTCTTTCACTCAGGCACACAACCTGTAGGCAACTAGGTTTTCCTCGGAAATCAGGATAGAAGAATAGAATTTTTGCTCCTCTATAGCTCTTTGCTCTGAGTATATGGATTTGGGTTTTTGTAGTCCCTCTCGGGTTGGGGCTAGCTTGGTTACAAAACCAGTAAATCAAACTAGAGGGGCAGGGGGCTGAATAAAAAAAATCTACCCTTGCATACTTTTAGGGAGGAAGGGATGTCATCTAGAAACCGAATATTGAGCTAGGAAGTAAGGGAGAATTCCACTTCGTTGAAGTGGAAAACAAAAAATTAATTAAGAATAAGGGGATTAATCAGAAGATTTTTCATTTTGAACAAGATGTAAGTGGCAACATATTGCAGAAAGAGTTGCGGTGTAATTGGTTAACCAGGATCCTAAGGAAGCGGGATAACTCAGTATAAAAAGAGAGGATATGGAACCTTAGACCACTATGGACTTCTTTCCAGAAGAAATTATAGTGTACCTTATGGGTCTAATCAGGTCAGTCTGAAGGAACCATGGAAAATGATATAATAGTTTGAGTGGATGAAATCGAGAATTCGGAGGTCCTCAACAACCCCGAAGCGCAAGGCACAGGCCATGGTAGAAAACCATGGAGCACATGGGTCTCGATCCCCTCGGCAATATTAGAGAAAGAGCCTGGGATTTGGTTTTAGGCATCAAGGTCATTTTCCCCTTGAATATTTCCCATTTACAAGAGGGCTCAGTATCCCGGTTCGAGAGATTAGGTTTCTTGGTATGTTTGGAAGTAGGTTCTTGAATACGGAAGGGGGGAAGTGCAACTGGTTTCTTCGAAGAGGCTGGATTTTAAAAGACGTGAAGGGTGTGGGTATCCTCAGAATTTTTCCCCACCAACTTGTATTCCGATGAGCCACGAGCATTCTCTCCAGAGATAGACGAAGTGGAGTGTGACATTTTGAAAATAAGTGAAAAGCGCAAGAAACATACGAAAGATGATGAGACATGAAAGTATCCAGAATCACAGAGCAGGTGACCGATGAGTCGAAAATACGTTGGGATCACGAGAATACGAGAACAAGAAGCAAAGAAGCAAAAGTGAGAAATGGGGGGGGGGGGGGCAGTCGATATTTACATGATCATGAGGAAGATCTAAGTTGTTGAGTAGTGACCCGACTCGGATCATCTAACAGTAAAAACTTAAGCATGCAATTAATCCTAAATAGTAATCTTAATCAAATGAAAAAGTCAGCAGAAACTTAAATTAGTTTACAACACAAGCCGGTGAAAAACATTCGGCACTAAAACCCAAAATAATAAAGTTATGAAACCATATCAAATGTATTGTATCCAAAACATTGAACCGAATGACATCTCATTGAGATCAAGGGTCCTAACCTCAACCCTGCCTTGAACCTCTGGCCTCGTCTAAGCTAAGACCTGCCCCGACGAATATGGTGTCCAAGAATAACAAAAAAAGACATGAACGACTTATGCTTAGAACGTAAAGTACGAGTACACAAATCAATATGATGCATGCAAATTTGTAACGCCCTGTTTTTATCTTAAATGAGTTTATTTGAGTTAATCAGAGATTACAGAGTTCTTGAGCCGGTTTGATTTTGATCAGGGTCCTTTTTGCAAATTTTGGAAATTTCAGGGACTAAAATGCAAATATAGAATTTTATATATTATCTACAACTTGATTGGATTGAGAATGGTCTTCTTCTCCTCCTCCTTTCCTTCTCCACGCCTCCAACCTCCATTAGAGAGCCAAACGTGAGTTTGGAGCTTTCAAAATCCAGTTCGAGCTCGATCCGTCCGTTAGAAATTAATTCTGAAGGAAGATTATCGATCACTGCAGTGAGAGCTCTGTTATATTGTAAGTATTTCTCCGATCGGATATGTTTTGTTTTTCGGAGGTTGTTAGAATCGATTTAGATTCTAGTATGTTGTTCTAGACAGAGTTCTGATCGTTTATTATCTGTCGGTTTTGAATTAGAGCGACGTCCGGATTTGTTATGATTTTTGGAAGCCATTTTTGAAAATGTGGATTTTGAGATTGATGGGTTTGCTTTGTTATTGTTGTTTTGGGCATTGAATTGAGTTGTTATCAGTATTGAACTGCTGTCTGCGTTGCCGGTTTGTTCAGTTTATAGCCGTTATGCCGTCGGTTTGAGTTTTGGGTTTTCGAATCGTTTTTGTATTGATTGAAGTCTTGGTGTGTGAGTGATCGTGGTTGTTGATCAACTCTTGAATTCTTACAGATTCGTTGGAGTTTGTCGAGCCCTGTGTTAGCAGCATTGTTCGTCGAGAGTTGGACGAAGAACGGTATAAAGAGTTTTCCTTGAACCGTTGCCTTGTTGTTGTTAGATTGTGTAGTTGTTTATACAATCTCTTTTGTAGCTTATCCAGAGTTGGAGCTACTGCATTGAAAGGTAAAAGCAGTCATCGTAGCGGGATAGCATACTCGGGACTGTTGGTTCTCGAGTTTCCCTTTTTAAATCACATATTGCATTGATACTTGTTCTAGCACGTGGAACTTGTAATTGTTGATTGATTGAGTTTTTGTTATGTGGCTTATGTTTATGTTTTTGTTATGCATTCATCTTGAGCCTACTTTGATTTCAGCGGGCAGAACCGCCCTTTTTGTTAGACGTTTGGGAACTATGATTGAGTGGCCTAGGTTGTAGTATTTCGCCTAGTGCTAGCATACTCATTATGGTTGCTCAAAGTCTAGAGGAGTGGGATACGTGGCACCACCTCGATTGGGAGAGTCGGTGAGTCGTTACGTGATCTCATCCTCGGGATCCCAAAAGCAGAGCAATACTCCCGTGTTTATCAGAATCGATATCCTGGTTTTAAAGACATGCATATCATTAACTTCGACTTGAATATGTGGTTTGATAGCATGTTGTATATTCATTACTTGATATGTTGCTTTTACTGGGATTATCATTCTCACCGGTTATCCGGCTGTTGCTTTGTTTTGTATGTGTACTTGGCAACAGGTGGGGCAGGAACAAGTCAGAAGAGGCATGGTTAGCTTCGAGGGCAAGTAGTAGAAGTGAGACTCGGTTTAGAAGTCGAATTAGCATGTTTATCTAGTTTAAGATTGAAACATGTTAGAACTCGAACTTGATATGTTTTGTTATTCGAATTAGTTTGTATTCGGATTGTAATTTGAAATCGAAGTATGTTGTTGTTGTATCGATTTAGACTTCTGGTTGTTTTTAGGCCTTCTGAAAGCATGACTTGTTATGGCATGTTTCCCTACACCCTGTTATTGCATTTGTATTTGAAGGCATGTCGGACCAAGCGCGGAATCCTTTTTTTTTGTTTCTGCAGCCTGAGCTTTTTCTGCCCAGGCCTTCCGCGCGCGGGCGAGGCGTTCCTCGCGCGCGTGCGAGGACTCCGTTGGGCCTCGGGATCGTTTGCCCGCGCGCGCGCGAGCTTGGTTCCTCGCGCGGGCGCGCGGCGTTTTTTTTTAAAAAAAAAAAAAATAAAAAAAAAATAAACTTTTGAATTGTTTTAGTCTTGGATTCTTGTTCGCTTACTTGTTTAATCTGAGATTAGTGGTTTAGAATCGAGGTCTCACAAAATTACTAGGTAACTGTTCAACTAGAGCTGTCAAAGTGGGTTGGGCCAGCTGGATTGGGCAGCCCTCTCCCGCTATATTGGAGGGTTGGGATTACAAATTTCCAACCCGCCTAAATGATGGGTCATCCCATCCCGTCCCACCAAGTAGTGGGTTGCGGGCCAAACCGTCCCAACCCGCCAAATATAACTATAAACTGGCGGGTTGGCCCGCCCCGCACAGCCAAATAGGCGGGTTGGATTGATAATTTTCCAACTTGCCTAAATGGTGGGCCGGCCCACCCCGCCTGCCCAAATGATGAGTTTTGGTGGATTGCAGGTTGATCCGCCCCGTCGGCCTGTTTTGACAGCTCTACTGCCAAGCTACACCAAAATCCATCACAGAAGCTCTAAGCATGTCAAGGGTACGAATTGTCCTCTCTAACTGACTGTTAGTATCCGAATGGTAAGGTGTACTCATACTATTAAAAGTACCTAAGGCATGATGGAAAATACTCCAAGACCTCGAGTTAATCCTCGTATCTCTGTCACTGACGATACTCAGCAGGATCCCATGGAGTAGCACAAACTCCTGAATGTACAATCGCGCCATACGATCAAAAGTGAAATCCCAGTTATAAGGAAAGAACTGTGTAGACTTAGAAAACATTTCTACAAAGTTCAATGTTCCTGGAAAACATCGGCAAATGGGTGACAAAGTCCGTTGTCACATGCTCCCACTTCCACATAGGAATATACAAACTCTCAAGAAGACCTTGAGGTCGTCAGTACTCTGCCTTGAATTGCTGACATACAAGGCATCTCGATAAAAATTGATAAACACTGCGCATCAATCCCTTCGATCAGACTCTTGTACGCAGATCCTTATACATCTTCATATTGCCTAAGTGAACAAAGAATCTACTACAGTGCACCCGAGACAAGATCTGGTATCTCAATGTTGAATCATCAAGAACAACCACTTGGCCAGATAGACACAACAATCCATCTTCCTGAAGATGAAAACCAGAATTACTATCTCCCTGAGCTAACCGAGCTAATTTCTGATTCTTCAGATCCAAATAATGTGCTTCCCTGATACGAGTATACAAGGCTGGCTCCGCAAAAACTAAAAATAATTGAATCCCTTGTTGTTATTTCTTATGATAGATAGTAAATCCCAAAGAACAACACTCATGTACCACTTGAGAAACTGCACTGGTACGAAAATAACTCACATCACTTTTCGGCTAAGTGCATCAGTAGCTGAGTCGAAGAACATGGATGGTACTTTATTTCTCAGTCATAATATTTCAGTAGATCCATCCAACGACTCTGTCTCATATACAACTCAGCCTAATTGAATAAGTACTACAAATTAATTTTATCCGAATAAAGCTCAAATCTCTTACAGTACAAGTAATGTAGCAAAATCTTCAAATCAAAGACGATGACTGCAAGCTCCAAGTCATGTACGGGATAATTATCCTGGTGAGTCTTAAACTATTTGGAGGCATAGGCAATCACATTCCCATTCTGAGTCAATACACGCCCCAAAACCTGAAGCCAATACTCACCCAAACCTTGAAGAGACCCATCAGTGTAGATTATATAGCCACCAGAACTAGACTACTAAATTCACATAGGGGATGTCTTCGTATGTTGTCGCAACTTGTAGAAACTCTCTTCACACTCTGTAGACTAGATGAAAGGAACATCTTTCTTTGTAAACTCGATCAACGATCTAGCTTTCTAGGAGAAATTCTCAATAAAGCGATGGTAGTACTGAGATCAACTGAAACTACAAATCTTAAAATCCGTCGTCGGTTGTGACCAATTCAAAATAGCCTCTATATTACTGGGATCAAATGAAACTACATCCATATATATCACATGACCAATTAAAATAGCTTGGTCAATCCAGAACTCACACTTGCTAAGTTTGGCTTACAACTTCTTTTATCGCAAAGTTTACACTATCTTGATATGATAAATATTCTTATCAATCATATGTGAGTTGATCAAAATGTCATCAATGAATACGACCACAAACTTATCCAAATAATCTCGAAAAACACTATTCATCAGATCCATAAAAACCGTAGGCACATTCGTCACACATAAAGGCATCACAAAAATTGTAGTGACCATACCTCGTACGAAATTCTATTTTCGGAATATCCTCATCTCGGACTCGCAACTAGTGATATACAGATCTCATAACAACCTTGGAATAAATAGAAGTCCCCTAAATTTGGTCAAACAAATCATCTATGCACTAAAATGGATACTTATTATTTTAATTGTCAAATGTTTCCACTTCCTGTAATCGATACAAAGACGCATCCAACCATCCTTCTTCATGACGAACAAAACTGGTGCTCCCCAAGGTGAACGCTCGAACAGATATAACCCTTATCAAGAAGATCCTTCAACTACTATTTCAGTTCTCTCATCTCTGATGGTGCTAGGCGATAAGGCACTCGGAAAATCAGGGTTGTCCCTGACATCAACTCAATCCCAAACTATAACTCTCGAATAGGAGGAAGTCCCATAATCTCGTTATAAAACACATCTGGAAACCCTCGGACAACTGGTATATCCTGAATATCCACACTCCCTGAGGATGTATCAATGACATAGATAAGGTAGTCTTCCCCGCCAAAATCTAAAGCATGAAAGGCTTTTAGAGCATATACAATCGGCGTGGGATATCATGATTCCTCACCATAGAAAACCAAATATCTTCATCCTCCGGAACAACATGTACTATCCTCTTGTAGCAATTCACTGTGGCTCGGTAAGCAGTCAAAAGGTCAATCCCGATGATACAATCAAAATCATCCATCACTAAAACCATCAAGTTGTCGTACAACTTGTGACCCTCAAACTCCAAGGTACAACCTACCACTAGAAGCTTAGCTAGCACCTCCTAACCCATCGGAGTTGACATAACAAATAGAACATCTGGAGGAACATAGGGCAACTTATAATTCTTGAAAATGTGAAGAAATGAACGAATTCGATGCACACGTGTCAATAAAAATAAAAACAGTTATACCACATAATTTAAAAGTTCCTGCTATCTTGTGCTCGCTCTCAGCGTTGCATGATCATGATTGAGGATAAAGACTTGCCCCTGAACTCGTGGGTGCAAGTAAGACATACAATGCGGTGTTGTCAGATTGCATTGCTAAACGGTAGTCTGAGAACCACTACCAGATCCCCCATGTCTAGGACAATCTTTCTTCATATTACCTAACTCACGGCACATAAAACAAGCACCAGATACTCGACGACACTCCTCTGACGGATGTATCCTCCCACAGTGCTCACAACGGTCTTTATTCTTCTTCTTACCAAAACAGAAAAAATCACCGGAACCCGAAGAAGAAGATGTAGAAGCCATAATAAGTCCCAAAATACCATGCATGTTTTGATACCATAAATGTAGTGACCTGTCCTAGATCACCTACTAGATAAAAACTTAAGCATGAAATTAATCTTAAATAGTAATCTAATCATTGGAAAAAGGCATCAAAAAGTTAAATCAGTTTACAACACAAGCCGGTGGAAAACAACCGACACTAAAACCCAAAATAATAAAGTTACATGACCATATCGAATGTACTGTATCCAAAACACTTAACAGAATGACACCTCAATGCGATCACTGTTCTTGACCTCAACCCTACCTTGAACCTCCAGCATCGTCCAACCTGAGACCTGCTCCGTCGAATAGGATGTCCAAGAATAACAATAAAGACGTGATCGACTAACGCTCAGAACATAAAGTACGAGTATAAAAACCATTATGATGAATGCAAATGATTAGGTAACTGGTCAACTATCAAGTCCTGCTCAGTCTAGACACCAATGAGTGTATAGTGCCATTAGGGGTCAACTCCGTTGGGTAAACTCTCACACTCGTAAATATCACTGTAGCGTCAGTCACCGTCATCATGGAGTCTCATGGTTTCTGACTATATAACAAGAGTGTAGGGATGAACGACCCTAATAGAAAGACTATCTCGAAGGAGATACGACTCAACATGAATATGCACATGCAACATAATATAATTAAGCAATAAAACATGTATCATGACACATAAATACAACATATAATGTGAGACCTCGATTCTAAACATCTAATCTCTGGTTCTAAACAATAACTAAGCATACAAGATCCAAGATTAAAAGCAATTAAAAAAAATTTCTTCAGGTGAACAGTGTCTCGCTCGATCAGTAAAACTCAACCGATCGAGTAGGCAAGTTTTGCCCTGCTGTTGTCCGCCTCGAGGACTAGCTCCGCTCGATCGTTAAAACTCAACCGATTGAGCGGGCAAGTTTTTTTAAAAAAACAAAAAAGAGGCTATAGACATCTCGCTCGATCGGTCAAACTCTACCGATCGAGCGAGTGCAACTCTGAACAGATTTCCAGAAATGAAATTACCAACTTCAACCACATAAATCCACTCAATACATAATGAGGTGCAAAATACATGCAACAACAGCATACAAACCTCAATACTCGCATAAACAATACAACATAATCAATGAAGTTTGAGTTCTAAACATGTTCCAACATATAACTATATTGACATGTTGTTCGACTTCTAAATTGAGTATCACTTCTATCTCTCGCTCTTGATGCTAACCAAGTCTCCGCTGACTCAATCCTGCCCCACCTGTTGCCAAATACACATACAAAACAAAGCAACAGCCGGATAACTCCGGTGAGAATGATATTCCCAGTAAAAGCAACATAACATGCAATAACAAGTAATATCTCAATAACATGAAAAACAGACAACATATTCAATGTTAATACGAGTGAAATGCATGTCTTTAAAATCGGGATATCAATTCTGATAATCAAGGAATTGCTACTATGCTTTTGGGATCCCGAGGATGAGATCACATAACAACTCACCGACTCTCCCGATCGAGATGGTGTCTCGTATCTTCATCCTCTAGAATTTGGTGCGACTACAAGGAGTATGCTGACACTAGGTGAACTTCTACAACCCAGGCCACTCGCAATATAGCCCCCAAATCGTCTAAACAAAAAGGGCCGTACAGCCCGCTGAAATCAAAGATTTAGGCTCGAGATGAATGCATATAGAAAAAACAAGGCATTAAATCATAATTCAATTAATAACATGAATTCAATCACAAAATACAAGTTCCCCATTCTAGAACAAGTATTGATGCAAGTATGTGATTTAAAGGAAACTCAAAAACCATCTGTCTTGAGTGTTCTATCCCGCTTAAACGATGACTGCTTGTACCTTTCGATTCGAATAGCTCCAACTCTGGATAAGCTACAATAAGATGTTATATCAAAATTCATACAACCTAAAACAACAACAAACGCTCAAGGTAAAATCTATACCGCTTTTCGTCCAACTCTTTGGCGATCGACTTCTGCTAACTATGGGCTCAATAGAGTTCAAACGAATCTCTACGGAGGCAAAAGAAGATGAACAACGACGAACAAAACCAATAGCCAAAGTTTAACAATTCAAATGGTTCAAAATCCCAAAACTCAAACCGGCGGCATAACGGCTATATACTGATTAAACCGAAAACACAGACAGAACAACTCAAATCAATGCTAAAACATCAATAAAAATTCAAATCCAACACATATCAAAATCCAAATTTTCAAAATATTCTACAAAAATCATAACAATTCCGAACGACGCTCTTTTTTCGATCCGACTGAGAATAAACGCTAAGAACTATCTCAAGAACATCATAACCAAAACTCAATTGATTCTAACAATATCCAAAAATAGAAGTATAACTGATCGGAGAAATACTTATGATAGAACGAAGCTCTCGCTGCCGGGATCATGAATCTGCCTTCGAAATTAAAGTCTAACGGACGGATCGACCAGAAATGAAATCACAAAGCTTGAAGGGGCGCTTGGAGAGCTTCCATGGAGAGGAACCGTGAAGAAGAAGGAGAAGAAGGGAATGGAGACTTAGTCAATCTCAAAAAGTTGAAGATAATATATAAAATCTCATTTTTATACTTTAGTCCCTTTTGAAAATTGCAAAATAGACCCTGATCAAAATCAAACCGGCTCTTGAATTCTATAATCTCTGATTATCTCAAATAAACTCAATTAAGTTAAATTTTGGGGCGTTACAATTGTCCCCCTATAAGAAGATATTTCGTCCTCGAAATCAATAAGAATCAATCACATAAGATGGAATAAATAACCTAAGACAGTAAGAAGAACTCACGTCATCCAATAACTCTGGAAACCGCTGTCTCATATCAGACTCTGTCTCTTAAGTCGCCTCTTTTACTCCGTGATGGCTCCATTGAACTTTCACCAAAGGAATCGACTTGGTTCTGAGTTGCTTCTTCTTGCAGTCAAGGATCTGAATCAGTCTCTAAAAGTAGCTCAGAGTCTAGTCAAGCTCGGCCTCATCAGGCTGAAGAATATGAGAAGGATCTGGATGATATTTCCGCAACATAGAGACGTGAAAAAAGTCGTGAATTACAGATAAATTTGGAGGAAGTGCAAATCTGTAGGCAAGATCGCCTAACTTCTCGAGAATCTCATACGGTCCAATGAATCTCGGAGATAAATTCCCTCTCTTTCCAAATCTAACAGTGCCTCTGAAAGATGAAATCTTCAAGAATACTCGATCTCCCTGATCGAAACTTAGAGGTCTGCGTCTGATATTCTCATACTTTGTCTGTCTATCCTGAGCTGACTTCATTCTCGTCTGAATGATCTTTACTTTCTTTGTCATATCTCGAAGCATATCCGGTCCCAAATCAGGTGACTCGGACACATTGTCCCAAAACAAAGGAGATCGGCACTTCTTACCGTACAAAGCCTCAAAAGGTGCCATACCGATACTCGCTTGATAATTGTTGCTGTAAGAAAACTCGACAAGAGGCAAAGAATCCTGCCAACTAGTGCCAAATTCTAGCACTACTTCTCGTAGAATATCCTCAAGAGTCAATATATTCCGCTTTGACTGTCCGTCGGTCTGAGGATGATATGCTGTACTCAGATGAAATCGAGTACCAAGTGCCTCTTGAAGACTTTTCCAAAAATGCAAAGTGAAACTAGGGTCTCGGTCTGAAACTATTGACTTCGGCACACCATGCAATCTCACAACGTTGTTAACATATAACTCAGCCATCTGATCGTGACGATACGTCATCCTATACGGAATAAATCAAGCAGACTTTGTCAAACTGTCGATCACTACCCAAATAGCATCGCATCCTCGAACAGATCGTAGTAGCTTCGTGAAGAAATCCATCGAAATGTGATCTCATTTCCATTCAGGAATAGATAGATTGTGCAACAGACCACACGGTCGCTTCCTCTCTGCTTTTACCTGCTGACAGTTCAAACATCGGGATAAAATTCTCGCAACATCGCTTTTCATCTTCTTCCACCAAAATTGATTCTTCAGATCGTTATACATCTTCCGACCTCCAGGATGAATACTGAACCGACTGCAATGTGCCTCTCAAGGAATACGTTGCCTCAACTCCAAAACATCATAACAATACGATTATTCACAAACAAAACATCATCTCTAACCTGGAATTCACACTGATGCCCAGATCTGACTTTCTCTACTGAAATCTGAGTGTCGGATCAGACTTCTGTGCTTTCTTGATCATCACAAATAACTCTGGCTCGGCTTTAATAGCAAAAAATCTGATAGTCCTCCTATCTGTTTAAAACTCCAAACCAGAAGTGCAACAGTCATCGATCAACTGAGAAACACCGATAGTAGAAAGAGATAAAGAACAAAGCTTTCGGCTTAAAGCATCTGCCGCTGCATTCGACTTTCCCAGGTAGTATTTGATTTCACAGTCGAAATCCTACAACAAATCTAACCATCTCCTCTATCTCATATTCAGTTCTGACTGCGAAACGAATACTCAAGGCTCTTATGATCAGAAAAGATTCCGAAAGACTCACCATAAATGTGAGACCTTGGTTCTCAACATATAATCTCGGATTAAAAAATAAGTAAGCATACACGATCCAAGATTAAAAGCAATAGAAGAATTTTTTTAAAAAAAAAAACATGCTCGGACCCCGTGCATGGGTCCGTGCATTTAATTGAAGCACACACGGACCCCGCACCACCTCCGTGTCCGGGTCCATGCTTAATCATTGCACTAAAAACCTGAGTTTTTGTCCGACTACACGGACCCTCACCCGGAGGTGGCACGGGGTCCGTGCACTCAAAAATAAGCACACAAAAAAACATGCGAAGGGACACGGACCCTTGCAAGGACATGGCACGGGGTCCGTGCCCCGTGCCCTGCTGCACCAAAAAAATCTAAGCTTTAGTAGAACAAAATCCATGGTAACCCAATCCAATTCTTCAATTCCATAATGCTACAAACTCAATAAAACATGCATAAAGAGTACAAGATAGATCTAGAGTTGTACATTATTCAAACCAGTAGAACATGCTTTGGTTCTAGATTACAATCCGAATACAAAACAAGTTCGAATTACAATTCGACTTAAAAAAACACCGAGTCCTCACTTCTACTCAACTCAACCCCTAGCATGCTGCCTCTGACTTGATCCTGCCCCACCTGTCGCCAAGTACACATACAAAACAAAGCAACAGTCGGATAATTCCGGTGAGAATGATATTCCCAGTAAAAGTAACATAAAAAGCAATAACAAGTAATATATAAATAACATGATATAAGGACAACATATTCAATGTTAAGACATATGAAATGCATGTATTTAAATCGGGATATCAATTCTGATAAACAAGGGATTACTGCTATGCTTTTGGGATCCCGAGGATGAGATCACGTAATAACTCACCAACTCTTTCAATCGAGGTGGTGCCACTTATCCCAATCCCCTAAACTTTGGTGAAACTATAAGGAGTATGCTGACACTAGGTGAACTTCTACAACCCAGGCCACTCGCAGTATAGCCCCCAAAACATCTAAACAAAAAGGGCGTACAACCCGCTGAAATCAAATATTTAGGATCGAGATGAATGCATAAGAAAAACATAAAGCATTTAAGCCATATAACAAAAGCTCAAACAACAAAATACAAGTCCCACATTCTAGGACAAGTATTGATGCAAGTATGTGATTTCAAGGGAAAACTCAAGAACCTACTGTCTCGAGTGTGCTATCCCGCTAAAACGATGACTGCTTGTACCTTTCGATGCAATAGCTCCAACTCTGGACACGCTACAAAAGAGGTTATATCAAAATCTATACAACCTAAACAACAACAACGTTTAAGGTAAACTCTTTACCGCTCTTCGTCCAACTCTTCGACGATCCACTTCTGCTAACTCTGGGCTCGACAAACTTCAAACGAATCTGTACAGAGGCAAAAGATGATCAACTACGAGGAACAAACCCAATTACCAAAGTTCTACAATTCAAACGGTTCAAAATCCCAAAACTCAAATCGGAGGCATAACGGCTATAAACTGATCAAATCAAAAATGCAGACTGCAGTAAAACATTGAAAACAACTCAAAGAAATGCTAAAACAACAATAACAATCCGAATCCAACAAATCACAAAACCCCCATTTTTGAATTATGCTTCCGAAAATCATAACAAATTCGAACGACGCTCTATTTCAAAACCGACTGAGAATAATCGATAAGAACTATCTCAAGAACGACATAACAGAAACTCAATCGATTCTAATAACATCCGAAAATAGAATTATAACTGATCGGAGAAATACTTACGATAGAATGAAGCTCTCGCTGCTGTGATCGCTAATCTGCCTTTGAAAGTAATTTCTATCGGACGGATCGACCGGAAACTGAATTTACAAGGCTTGAGAAAGCTATGGGGCGTATTAAATGGAGGGAGGCGGCTTGGAGGAGATGATAGAGTGGAGAAGACAAGTCAAAGCCTTATAAATATCTAATAAAATTGATATTTACATTTTAGTCCCTCAAAAATCCGTAATTTGCAAAATAGACCCTGAACTAAATCAAGTCATCTCTTGAACTCTGTAATCTCCTATTATCTCAAATAAACTCAATTAAGATAAAATTGGAGCATTACAATAAAGATAGTGATGCCAGATCTTCAAATAAAAAACGATCGTAGCGAGTTCAAGATCATGAACCGGATAACGAGTCTCGTGCGGCTTCAGCTGCCTTGATGCATACGCTATCACGTGTTTATGCTGCATAAGAACACAACCCAAGCCTCAGTGAGAAGCATCACAAAAGACGGTAAAACCTCCAGTACTAGATGGAATAGATAATATCGGAGCAATGGTCAGTCTCTTCTTCACATCAACAAAACTAGCCTCACAATCTGAAGTCCAGATAAAAGACGAATTCTTCTGAGTCAGCTGGGTAATCGGCTTTGCAATATATGGGAATCCCTCGATAAATCGGCGATAATAACCAGCTAAACCCATAAAGCTTCGAATCTCAGGCACTGATGTCGGTCTAGGCCAATTCATGACGACTTAGATCTTGCTGGGATCGACAGAAATCTCATCTCCTGAAATAATATGACCGAGAAAGATAACTCAATCCAACCAAAACTCACACTTAGACAGCTTGGAAAACAACTGTTCAGCCCGCAAAATCTGCTAAAAGATCCTCAAATGCTCTGCATGGTCAGTATGGTTCTTCGAATAGATAAGAATATCTTCGATGAAAATAATAACAAACTCATCCAAATAACGCTGAAAGATACGGTTCATCAAACCCATGAAAGATGCTGGAGCATTAGTCAAACTGAACGGCATGACTATAAACTCGAAATGGCCATACCTCGTTCTGAAAGCAGTTTTAGGAATATCTTCCTCACGCACTCTTAGCTGATGATATCCCGACCTCAGATAAATCTTCGAATAGACAGAAGAACCCTACAGTTGATCAAAAAGTTCATCTATTCTAGGTAAAGGATACCTGTTCTTTACCGTCGCTTGGCTAAGTACCTGACAATAAATTAATGCTGAATTCGATCTCTTGAATAGGCAGCAATCCATGAATCTCGTCTGGAAATACGTCAGCAAATTCTCTAACCACTGGTATATCAACCAATTCTGGGCTAGATTTTAGGATATGCACTTCATAGATCAAGAATCCCTCTGCTTCTTTTTGTAACAAACGAGTCATCGACAAAACATATATTAAAGGAATTTGGGATCGAGAATCCTTACCGAAGAATTTCCACTCATCTACCATCTCCGATCTAAAATGGACTATTTTTTTGAAAACAGTCAACGGTAGCCCTGTACTTGGTCAAAGCATCTATAACGATAATACAGTCAAAATCTGACAACCCAAGCACAATACAATCGAAAATAATCACGTTACCTTCGAAACAAAGTTCACAGTTCCGAACCAATCTTATGGACACAATTCCCCCACCCAAAGGTGAAGTAACAGCTACTACATCAGGCAAAGGCTCACAATACAAGGCATGCATCAAAACAAATTTCTCAGATATAAAAGAGTGAGACACACCCGTATCTATCAATACATGAGAAGAATAACCGAAAATCGAACAGTTACCTGCTATTACATCGTCAGGTGCTGCCTGAGACTGATCCACAGTCAGAGCAAAGACTCGTGCTTGCTGTCTCGGAGGTTGGTTCGCATTTGTGTTACCTCCCTGTCTATTCTGTTGCTGAGGCTGGAAGGAGTGAACCGCAGAATTTTGCCTCTCAGGCTGAGCTGTAGGTCTAGAAGAACTCCCACTCTGAGCTCGTTCTTTACCTCGCTGAGGACACACCTTAGCAAAGTGTCCTGGCTACTGACAGATATTGCAGTTCCCGAAAACTCCTACACACTGCTCTTGGGAGTGTCTACCTCCACACTTGTTGTAGAACAAAGATGAAAATCCAGAACTTCGTCCTGAACCGAACTTCTTGGAGCCACTGGAGCTAGAAAAACTGTTCCCTGGCTTCTTGAACTGTTTCCCTTTTGCTCTGAAATGATCCTTTCTGTTACCGCTACTGCTTCCTCCTTCATACCTCTATGGTTGGTTCTGATATTGCGATGGCTGATTCTGATACTGAAACGGTTGATTCTGAGACTATCTCGGTTGCTGAGGCACAAACGGAGCTCCTATCTGTCTTCACAAACCTTCTTTAGCTCCCTTTGCATGATTCATGGAATCCAAAAAATTATCAGGCCTAGCATTGTTTACCAACGTGAAGATATCGGGGTTCAAACCATTAATGAACTGGTCGACTTTTGTTTCTTCGTTGTCGGCAATGTGCGGTGCAAATCTTAGCAGACTATAAAACTTGGCTTCATACTCCTCGATATTCAAATTCCCTTGTCTCAGAGTGGCAAACTGTGAGGCCTCGGTTCTAAACATCTAATCAAGGAGTAAACAATAATTAAGCATACATGATCCAAGAACTAAAAGCAAAGCCAAAACAAAAGAAAAAAAAAATTTTAAAAGGGGCTGCGCTCGGGCGGCCATAAACTGCCGCTCGAGCGCGCCCTACTCCTTGGCGCTACTGCCATACTCGGAATGGGGGTGCGCTCGGGCTGCTAAAAAATGCAGCTCGAGCGCCCTCCTACAGCAGAAACAGGACAGCAGAATTTATGCTAAAACTCAAGTCCAAAATCATCAACTAATAATCATGCATTACAATCATGAATTCTCCAACTAATACAAGAAGTTCTAGAGTTGATCAAATGTCCAAAAGGCTAGAACATGCAACGATCATATCTCAACAAGGCTATTACAATACGAATACAAACATAAGAAGTTCGAATTCTAACATGCTACTATCTAAACTAGATGCACATGCTGGCACGACTTCTAAACCGAGTCTCACTACTAGCTCTCCCTCTTGAAGCTAACCATGCCTCTTCTGACTTGGTCCTGCCCCACCTGTTGCCAAGTACACATACAAAACAAAGCAACAGCCGGAAAACCGGTGAGAATGACAATCCCAGTAAAAGCAACATATCAAATAATGGATATACAACATGCTATCAACAACATATTCAAGTCGAAGCCAAAGATATGCATGTCTTTAAAACCAGGATATCGATTCTGATAATAGGGGAGTGCTGCTCTGCTTTTGGGATCCCGAGGATGAGATCACGTAACGACTCACCGACTCTCCCAATCGAGGTGGTGCCACGTATCTCACTCCTCTAGACTTTGAGCAACCATAATGAGCATGCTAGCACTAGGCGAAATACTACAACCTAGGCCACTCAATCATAGTTCCCAAACGTCTAAACAAAAAGGGCGGTTCTGCCCGCTGAAAACAAGATTGGCTCAAGATGAATGCATAACAGAAACATAAAACATAAGCCATTTAACAAAAGCCAATACAACCAAACAAAACACAAGTTCCTCATGCTAGAACAAGTGTAGAAGCAAGTATGTGGTTTCAAAAGGGAAAACTCGAGAACCACAGTCCCGAGTATGCTATCCCGCTACGATGACTGCTTTTACCTTTCAATGCAGTAGCTCCCAACTCTGGATACGCTACAAAAGAGATTGTATCAACAACTATACAATCTAAACAATAACAAGGCAACGGTTCAAGCAAATTCTCTATACCGTTCTTCGTTCAAATCTCGGAAACGATCAAACAGCTGCTAACTCTGGGCTTGGTACCTCCAAACGAATCTGTTACGGAGACAAAATAATGATCAAAACCACGATCAACTTACAAGTCTAGTTCAACAACTCAAATACGGTTCGAAATACCCAAAACTCAAACCGACGGCATAACGGCTATAAACTGAACAAACCGGCAACGCAGACATCAGTTCAATACCGATAACAACTCAATTCAATGCTAATACAACAACAACAAGGCAAACCCAACAAATCTCAAAAGCTAGATTTTCAAATAATACTTCCAAAAATCATAACAATTCCGAACGTCGCTCTAATTCAAAACCGACAGATAATAAACGATTAGAACTCTGTCGAGAACAACATACTCGAATCTAGAACGATTCTAACAACCTCCGAAAAACAAAACATATCTGATCGGAGAAATACTTACGGTATAACGGAGCTCTCACTGCAGTGATCACTAATCTGCCTTCGGAAATAATTTCTAACGGCCAGATCGAGCTCGGGAGAAAATCTAGAAGCTTGGAAAAGCTTGAAGGCGTCTTCAATGGAGGAGAACCGATGGAGGAGAAGAAGATAATGCCAAGGAGACTAATTCAATTCATTTCTAAGTGTAGATAATATAACAAATCCATTATTTGCATTTTAGTCCCTGAAATTTCCAAAATTTTCAAAAAGGACCCTGATCAAAATCAAACTGGCTCGAGAACTCTGCAATCTCCGATTAACTCAAATAAATTTATTTAGATAAAAACGGGGCGTTACACAAACTCGGCTCCCTTATCCTTTCGGTACAAAACTGGGAAAAACCGCTTATAAAACTCAGATTTGAAAAGATTCCAGTTAATAGCTGTACCTCAATTTTCAATGGCTCTCTTTGTCATGATCCACTAGTTATTAGCAACACCTCGTAGCTGATGAATAACCAACCTGGTTTTGCAGTCATCAGAATAGTTGAGAGAATCAAAAAGCTGATCTATATTGTCCAACCAGATCTCACAGTCAACTGGATTCTTTATACCCTGCAAGATTTGCGGGTTTAACGACTGAAACCTCTTCAATAAGGTTTTCATAGGCGTTGTTGTGGCATCCATCTGATCAGTTTCGGTACTAGCCTGCTCGTTTTGAGGAGTAAATGGCGGTGGGTTTCTATTAATTGCTCAACGATGACCCATCTGATAATCAAAGGTTAGGACACAAGATATCTCAATCGCTACAATTCGGTGCCCTTCAACCTCTCAGAATTCGGATACCAGTTGATAAACAAAAACAGTTATATCTCAAGTAGTCCATGCTTTAAAATTTAAATCACATAATCATGTAATTCAATTAATTCTCAAATAATAAAGCATGCTCGAATGGAATTTAAATAATTAAATAAATAACTCAATCACATTCGAGGAGCAAAAACACGCGGACTCGATCTACCCCGCTCACTTCTAGTTAGACCAAGAACTTATAGCTATGATACCACTTAAAGTGAGACCTCGGTTCTAAATATCTAATCTCGGGTTCTAAACAATAAATAAACATACAAGATTCAAGATCAAAAGCAATTAAAAAAATTTTTCTTCAGGTGAACAGTGCCTCACTCGATCGGTAAAACTCAACCGATCGAGCTGGCAAGTTCTGCCTTGCTGCTGCCCGCCTCAAGAACTAGCTCCACTCGATCGGTAAAACTCAACCGATCGAGTGGGCAAGTTTTTTTTTTTAAAACAAAAAAGAGGCTACAGACATCTCGCTCGATCGGTCAAACTCTACCGATCGAGCGATTGCAACTCTGAACAGATTTCCAAAAATGAACTTGCCAACTTCAACCACATAAATCCATTCAATACATAATGAGGTGGAAAATACATGCAACAACAACATACAAACCTCAATACTCGCATAAAAGATACAAAATAATCAACGAAGTTCGAGTTTTAAATATGTTCCAACATATAACTAGATTGACATGTTGTTCGACTTTTAAACCGAGTCTCACTTCTATCTCTTGCTCTTGATGCTAACCAAGTCTCCGCTGACTCGATCATGCCCCACCTATTGCCAAGTACACATGCAAAACAAAGCAACAGTCGGATAACTCCGGTGAGAATGATATTCCCAATAAAAACAACATAACATTCAATAACAAGTAATATCTCAATAATATGAAAAATAGACAGCATATTCAATGTTAATACGAATGAAATGCATTTCTTTAAAATCGAGATATCAACTCTGATAATCAAGGAATTGCTGCTATGCTTTTGGGATCCCGAGGATGAGATCATGTAACAACTAACCGACTCTCCCGATCGAGGTGGTGTCCCGTATCTCCATACTCTAGACTTTGGTGCGACTACAAGGAGTATGATGACACTAGGTGAACTTCTACAACCCAGGCCACTCGCAATATAGCCCCCAAAACCTCTAAACAAAAAGGTCTGTACAGCCCACTGAAATCAAAGATTTAGGCTCGAGATGAATTCATATATAAAACACAAGGCATTAAATCATAATTCAATTAATAACAAGAATTCAATCACAAAATACAAGTTCCCCATTCTAGAACAAGTATTGATGCAAGTATGTGATTTAAGGAAAACTCAAGAATCATCTGTCTTGAGTGTTCTATCCCGCTTAAACGATGACTACTTATACCATTTGATTCGAATAGCTCCAATTCTGGATAAGTTACAATAAGAGGTTATATCAAAATCTATACAACCTAAAACAACAAAAAACGCTCAAGTTAAACTCTATACCGCTCTTCGTCCAACTCTTCGACGATCGACTTTTGCTAACTCTGGGCTCGACAAACTTCAAATGAATCTTTACGGAGGCAAAAGAAGATCAACAACGATGAACAAACCCAATAGCCAAATTTCAACAATTCAAACGGTTCAAAATCCCAAAACTCAAACCAGCGGCATAACGGCTATATACTGATCAAAACGGAAGCATAGACAGCAGTACAACATCGCAAATAACTCAAACCAATGCTAAAACATCAATAACAATTCAAATCCAACACATCTCAAAATCCACTTTTTCGAAATATGCTACAAAAATCATAACAATTCCGAACGACGCTCTTTTTTCGATCCGACTGAGAATAAAGGATAAGAACTATCTCAAAAACATCATAACCAAAACTCAATCGATTCTAACAACGTCCAAAAATAGAATTATAACTGATCGGAGAAATACTTACGATAGAACGAAGCTCTCGCTGTCGGGATCACGAATCTGCCTTCGAAATTAAATTCTAACGGACGGATCGACCGGAAATGAAATCACAAATCTTGAAGGGGCGCTTGGAGAGCTTCCATGGAGAGGAACCGTGAAAAAGTAGGAGAAGAAGGGAATGGAGACTTAGTAAATCTCAAAAAGTTGAAGATAATATCTAAAATCTCATTTTTGCACTTTAGTCCCGGAAAATTTTGAAAATTGCAAAATAGACCCTGATCTAAATCAAATCGGCTCTTGAATTCTATAATCTTTGATTATCTCAAATAAACTCAATTAAGATAAATTTCGGGGCGTTACTTATAAGCATGCCTACTCGTTGAAAATCTATGTCAGTACTTACGTACCTTTTAAGGAAGTCCTAGCAATACAAGTTGTTTACGCCTACAAGCCAAATAATTAACATATTACTAAACCTGGTCTAAAAGCCTTTACTAATCTAATAGATACTCCTTAATACCACTAGGGTTCTGATTATATCAGCGTCCGTTGTCAACCCTTTGATTTTGAATTCTATAACTTTTGGGCACGACTCAGCTGTTATTCCAAAAATGCCTCGCTACTGCCTGACCTTCGATTAAATGGCTAAAAATGCCCTAGGAATATCAATATTTGAGAAAGAATCTTGTGAATAAGAAAGTTGAAATGAATCTTGCATGGACTATTTATAGGCGGAGTTCGGACATTCCGAACTGCGCATGATTTCTACGTTCCGAACTGCTGACTTTCAAAGTTCCGATCGCATGCATGCAGTGACGTGTCTAATGCCTCTTGACACCTAAGTAGAAGGGTGTGTCGGACCTTAAAAACCCTAGATCGAAGCTTCCGATCATCCAAATTGTAACTCCCCGAAATTATCTTAATTAAGATTGATATTGATATTATGAGGTTATGAAATTTTAGGGCTAAATTGATATTTGATCAGGGACTGAATTATAATTTTTGAAGAGTTTAGGAACTAAAGTGCAAATTTTGATTTTTACATAACACTTGGATTTATTTTTGATGACTAAGCATGTAACTCATTTCTTCTTCTTCTTCCAACGCCTCTTCCTCCATTGAAGCTCCCCAAACGTGTAACGCCCCGTTTTTATATTAAATGAGTTTATTTGAGTTAATCAGAGATTGCAGAGTTCAAGAGCCGACTTGATTTTGATCAGGGTCCTTTTTGCAAATTTTGGATTTTTCAGGGACTAAAACACAAATATCGGTTTCATTAGATATTTATAAGGGCAATGACTTGTATTATTCATTCATCACCTTCCCTTAGCCGCCTCCCCTCCATTGAAACGCTTTAAACGTTTCACCAAGCTCCCAGATTTCAGTCCGAGCTCGATCCGTCCGTTGGAATTTATTTCTGAAGGCAGATTAGCGATCACTGCAGCGAGAGCTTCGTTATATTGTAAGTTTCTCTACGATCGGATACATTCTAGTTTTTGGATGTTGTTAGAATCGTTCGAGATTCGAGTATGTTGTTCTTGACAGAGTTCTGATCGTTTATTATCTGTCGGTTTTGAAATGGAGCGACGTTCGGATTTGATATGATTTTTGGAAGCCATTTTCGAAAATATTGATTTTGAGATTTGTTGGGATTGCCTTGTTAAGGTTGTTTTAGCATTGTTATGAGTTGTTATCGCTATTGAACTGCTGTCTGCGTTGTCGGTTTGTTCAGTTATAGCCGTTATACCGTCGGTTTGAGTTTTGGGATTTCGAACCATTTTTGAGTTGTTGAACTTGGCTTGTAAGTTGATCATGGTTATTGATCTTTGTTTTGTATCTGAACAGATTCGTTTGGAGTTTGTCAAGCCCAGGGTTAATAGCATTTGTTCATTTCAGAGATTTGGACGAAGAACGGTATAGAGAATTACCTTGAGCCTTGTTGTTGTTTAGATTGGTTAGACTTTGATACAATCTTTTGTTGTAGCTTCCCAGAATTTGGAACTACTGCCTTAAAAGGTAAAAGCAGTCATTGTAGTGGGATATCATACTCGGGACTATTGGTTCTCGAGTTTCCCTTTCAAATCACATATTGCATCAATACTTTTTCTAGCATGTGGGACTTGTATTTTGGTTGTTATTTGAGTTTTTTATGTGGCTTATGTTTATGTTTTGATATGCATTCATCTTGAGCCAATCTTGTTTCTAGCGGGAAGAACCGCCCCTTTTTGTTTAGACGTTTGGGAACTATGATTGAGTGGCCTAGGTCGTAGTCGTTTCGCCTGGTTCTAGCATACTCATTATAGTTGCTCAAAGTCTAGAGGAGTGGTATACGTGGCACCACCTCGATTGGGAGAGTCGGTGAGTCGTTACGTGATCTCATCCTCGGGATCCCAAAAGCACAGCAGCAATCCCTCGTTTATCAGATTTGATATCCCGGTTTAAAGACATGCATTTCATTACGTTGTTATTGATTTCGTCGTTGTTTTGAAAGCATGTTTATTGTTTTATTACTTGTTATGTTGCTTTTACTGGGATTATCATTCTCACCGGTTATCCGGCTATTACTTTGTTTTGTATGTGTACTTGGCAACAGGTGGGGCAGGACTAAGTCAGCAAAGGCCTGGTTAACATCAAGAGGGAGAGCTAGTAGTGAGACTCGGTTTAGAAGTCGTGTCAGCATGTCTACCTAGTGATATTGGAACATGTTTAGATATCGAACTTCATCATTATGTTGTTGTTGCATGTCCTCTACTTTGAACAGTTGTTGAACTCCAGAATTTTATGTACTAGTTGGAAGAATTGATTTTGTATCAAGTAGTCGAGATTATGTTGAATTTGGATTGATGCATGTTGTTATGAATATTGTTGGTTTGAGTTGGTTAGCTTGCCCTGTTCTGATTTGTTTCTGCTGCCCAGGGTGCGCTCGATCCTAGGAAAAGCCAGGATCGAGCGCAGCCCCTGTTTTTTTTGAGGCAGAGGTTTCAGAAAAATGGTGCGCTCGATCCTGGATTTTTGCCGGATCGAGCGCGGCACCTTAATTTTTCTCGGCAGAGAGTTGAGAGAAGTGGTGCGCTCGATCCTGGCTTTTTGCCAGATCGAGCGCGACACTGTTCTCTTTAAAAAAAAAAGAAAAAAATTCTTTTATTGCTTTAACCTTTGGTTATTGTATGTCTTAGTGTTGTCTAATCCCGAGATTAGTTGTTTGGAACCAAGGTCTCACATTAAGTGGTATCAGAGAGTTAAGATTCTTGATCGAACAAGAGTGAGCGGGTAGATCGAGTCTGCGGGTATTGGCTCCTCGCATGTGTTTGAATTATTTTAACTGTGTACTTAATTCCATGCCAGCATGCTTTATTATTGAGAATTGTTGAATTACATGGTTATGTGATTTAATTTATAAAGCATGATCTACTTGAGATATAACTGTTTCTGTTATCAACTGGTATCCGGTATTCCAAGCGGTTGTAAGGGCACTGATTGTAGCGATTGAGATATCTCGTGTCTTAACCTTTGATTATCAAATGGGTCCTCGTCGAGTGATAAACAGAAACACACCGCCAGTTATCCCTGCGACTGAGCAAGCTAGCACTGAAGTTGATCAGTTGGATGCTTCAGCAACGCCTATGGAAATCTTGTTGAAGAGGTTTCAGTCGTTCAATCCGCCTTTATTGATGGGTTCAAAAAATCCAGTTGACTGCGAGAGTTGGTTGGATGATATTGATCAGCTGTTTGATTCCATTGATTACACAGATGACCGCAGAATCAGGTTAGTCATTCATCAGCTACGTGGGGTTGCTAAGAGCTGGTGGATCATGACAAAGAAAGCAATGGAGAGTAGAGGTATGGATGTTACTTGGACTTTTTTTAAATCTGAATTTTATAAGCGGTTTTTCCCTATCTCGTATCGCAAGGATAAGGGAGCAGAGTTTGCCAACCTGAGGCAAGGGAATCTGAACATTAAAGAGTACGTGGCTAAGTTTGATAGTCTGTTGCATTTTGCGCTGCTAATTGCCGGAGATGAAGAAGCTAAGGCAGATCAGTTCATCAATGGTTTGAACCCCGACGTCTTCACGTTGGTAAACACCAACAGGCCTAACAACTTTGCGGATGCCATGAATCACGCAAAGGGAGTAGAAGCAGACTTGTGGAGGCAAAGAGGTAATCAGGTGGCACCTCAGCAGTAGAGGCAGTATCAGAACCAACCATCTCAGTATCAGAATCAGCCACCGCAGCATCAGAACCAGCAGCAAAGGTATGAAGGTGGAAACAGTGGGGGAAACAGAAAAGATCAGTACAAAGCAAGAGGTAAACAGTTCAAGAGGCAGGGGAACAGTTCTTCTAGTTCCAGTGGTTCGAAGCAATTCGGTTCAGGACAGATGTACTGCAGCAAGTGTGGGGGAAGACACTCACCGGATCAATGTGTGGGAGTCTTTGGTAATTGTAACACCTGTCAGCAACCGGGACACTTCTCTAAGGTGTGCCCTCAGCGTAGCAGAGATAGAGCTCAGAGCGGAAGTTCATCTCGACCTGCAGCTCAACCCGAGAGGCAGTCTTCTGCAGTGCACTCTTTCCAGCCTCAGCAGTAGAACAGACAGGGAGGTAACTCTAGTGCGAACCAGCCTCCGAGACAGCAGGCACGAGTCTTTGCTTTGACAGAGGATCAGGCTCAGGCAGCACCTGACGATGTTATAGCAGGTAACTATTCGATTTTTGGTTATTCTGCTCATGTTTTGATAGATATAGGTGCTTCCCATTCCTTTATCTCTGAGAAATTTGTGTTATTGCATGCTTTGCCTACTGAGTTGTTGCCTACAGTAGTAGCTGTTACTTCACCTTTGGGTGGAGGAATTGTTTCTGTCAGATTAGTCAGGAACTGTGAACTGTTTTTTGAAGGAAATATGTTAGAATTCGACTGTATTGTACTTGGATTGTCAGATTTTGATTGTATTGTCGGTATAGATGCTTTAACCAAGTATAGGACAACCATCGATTGCTTTCTGAAAGTTGCCAGGTTCAGACCTGAAATGGCAGACGAGTGGAAATTCTTTGGTAAGGGTTCTCGATCTAGAATACCTTTGATATCAGTGTTTTCTATGACTCGTTTGCTACAGAAAGGTGCAGAAGGATTTTTAGTGTATGCAGTTGATGTACTGAAATCTAGCCCAGCTTTGGTAGATTTACCGGTGGTTAGAGAATTTGTTGATGTGTTCCCAGAAGATGTTCCTGGTTTGCCACCTATTTGAGAAATCGAATTCAGCATTGACTTAGTGCCAGGTACTCAACCTATCTCCAAAGCTCCGTATCGTATGGCACTTATTGAATTGAGAGAATTGGAGCAGCTTGAGGATTTAATTGCCAAGGGATACATCAGACCTATTGTATCGCCTTGGGGTGCTCCTGTGCTTTTTGTTCGGAAGAAGGATGGTTCTATGCGGCTCTGTATCGACTACCTCCAATTGAATCAGGCTACAGTTAAGAACAGGTATCCTTTACCCCGAATAGATGACCTTTTTGATCAACTGCAGGGTTCTTCTGTCTACTCTAAGATTGATCTGAGGTCAGGTTATCACCAGTTGAGAGTGCGAGAGGAAGACGTTCCTAAGACCGCATTCAGAACGAGGTATGGTCATTTTGAGTTTATAGTCATGCCATTCGGTTTGACTAATGCTCCAGCGGTTTTTATGGGTTTGATGAACCGTATCTTTCAGCGTTATTTAGATGAGTTAGTCATTATCTTTATCGATGATATTCTTATCTACTCGAAGAACTGTACTGACCATGCAGAGCACTTGAGGACCGTACTGCAGATTTTGCGAGTTAAGCAGTTGTTTGCCAAGCTGTCTAAGTGTGAATTCTGGTTAAATCGAGTTGTCTTTCTCGGTCATATTATTTCTGAAGATGGGATTTCTGTCGATCCCAGCAAGATTGAAGCGGTTATGAATTGGCCTAGACCTACTTCAGTGCCAGAGATCCGAAGCTTCATGGGTTTAGCTGGTTATTACCGTCGTTTCATCGAGGGTTTCTCGTCTATTGCCAAGCCAATTACCCAGCTGACTCAGAAGAATGCGCCTTTTGTTTGGACTCCAGATTGTGATGCTATCTTTGTTGATCTGAAGAGGAGACTGACAAGTGCTCCAATTCTTTCTATTCCGAAGGGTACTGGAGGTTTCACAGTCTATTGTGATGCTTCTAACCGAGGCTTGGGTTTTGTTCTTATGCAGCATAAGCATGTGATCGCGTATGCATCGAGGAAGCTGAAACCGCACGAGACTCGTTATCCGGTTCATGATCTAGAACTAGCTGCGATTGTATTTGCTCTGAAGATCTGGCGTCACTATCTTTATGGTGAGTCTTTCAAGATCTTTTCTGATCATAAGAGTCTTAAGTACTTGTTTTCACAGGCAGAGCTGAATATGAGACAGAGAAGATGGCTGGACTTGTTGAAATATTTCAACTATGAAATCAAGTATTATCCGGGAAAGTCGAATGCAGTTGCAGATGCCTTGAGCCGAAAGCTTTGTTCTTTATCTCTTTCAACTATCGGTGTTTCTCAGTTGATCGATGATTGTTGCACTTCTGGTTTAGAGTTTGAAACAGATAGGGAGACTATCAGAGAGTTTGCTATTCAAGCCGAGACGGAGTTGTTTGTTGCAATCAGAGAAGCACAGAAGTCTGAGCCGAGCATTCAGGTTTTAGTAGAGAAAGTCAGATCGGGACATCAGTCTGAATTCCAGGTTAGAGATGATGTTTTGTTGGTGAATAACCGTATTGTTGTGCCTGATATTTCGGAGTTGAGACAGCGTATTCTTCGAGAGGCTCATTGCAGTCGGTTCAGCGTTCATCCTGGAGGTCGGAAGATGTACAACGATTTGAAGATTCAGTTCTGGTGGAAGAAAATGAAGAGAGACATTGCGAGGTTTGTATCTCGGTGTTTGAATTGTCAGCAGGTGAAAGCAGAGCAGAAGCAACCAGGAGGTCTGTTGCACAGTCTATCTGTTCCTGAATGGAAATGGGATCACATTTCCATGGATTTCGTCACGAAGCTACCACGATCCGTTCGAGAATGCGATGCTATTTGGGTAGTGATCGACCGATTGACGAAGTCTGCTTGTTTTATTCCATACAGGATGACGTATCGTCATGATCAGATGGCTGAGTTGTATGTTGGCAATGTTGTGAGATTGCATGGGGTGCCGAAGTCGATCGTTTCACACAGAGACCCAAGATTCACTTCGCACTTCTGGCACAGTCTTCAGGAGGCACTGGGTACTCGATTGCATCTTAGTATAGCTTATCATCCTCAGACCGATGGACAGTCAGAGCGAACTATTCAGACGTTAGAGGATATGCTGCGAGCGGTAGTGTTAGACTTTGGCACTAGTTGGCAGGATTCTTTGCCTCTTGTCAAGTTTTCATACAACAACAGCTTCCAAGCGAGTATCGGTATGGCGCCTTTTGAGGCATTGTACGGTAAGAAATGCCGATCTCCGCTGTTTTGGGATGATTTGTCCGAGTCACATGATTTGGGGTCAGATATGCTACGAGATATGGCAGAGCAGGTTAAGATCATTCAGACCAGAATGAAGTCAACTCAAGATAGACAGGCGAAGTATGCGAATGTCAGGCATAGACCTCTGTGTTTTGATCAGGGAGACCGAGTCTTTCTGAAAATTTCTCCGTTCAGGGGCACTGTCAGATTCGGTAAGAGAGGGAAGTTATCTCCGAGATTCATCAGGCCGTACAAGATTCTCGAGAAGATAGGCGATCTTGCCTACAGACTTGCACTTCCTCCATCTTTATCTGGTATTCACGAAGTTTTTCACGTCTCTATGCTGCGAAAGTATCATCCAGATCCTTCTCATATTCTTCAGCCTGACGAAGCCGAGTTAGACGAGACTCTGAGCTATTTTGAACGACCGATTCAGATCCTTGATCGGAAAGAAAAGCAACTCAGAACCAAGTTGATTCCGTTGGTGAAAGTGCAGTGGAGCCGTCACGGCGTCGAGGAAGAGACTTGGGAGACAGAATCTGACATGAGACAGCGATTTTTGGAGTTATTCGGATGACGTGAGTTCTTCTTATTGTCTTTAGTTCTTTTTTCTATCTTATGAGTTGTGGTTCTTGTTGATTTCGAGGACGAAATCTCTTCTTAGTGGGGGAGAATTGTAACGCCCCGTTTTTATCTTAAATGAGTTTATTTCAGTTAATCGGAGATTGCAGAGTTCAAGAGCCGACTTGATTTTGATCAGGGTCCTTTTTGTAAATTTTGGATTTTTCAGGGACTAAAATGAAAATATCGGTTTTATTAGATATTTATCAGGGCAATGACTTGTATTATTCATTCATCACCTTCCCTTAGCCGCCTCCCCTCCATTGAAACGCTTTAAACATTTCTCCAAGCTCCCAGATTTCAGTCCGAGCTCGATCCGTCCATTGGAATTTATTTCTGAAGGCAGATTAGCGATCACTGCAGCGAGAGCTCCGTTATATTGTAAGTTTCTCTATGATCGGATACATTCTAGTTTTTGGATGTTGTTAGAATCGTTCGAGATTCGAGTATGTTGTTCTTGACAGAGTTCTGATCGTTTATTATATGTCGGTTTTGAAATGGAGCGACGCTCAGATTTGATATGATTTTTGGAAGCCATTTTCGAAAATATTGATTTTGAGATTTGTTGGGATTGCCTTGTTAAGGTTGTTTTAGCATTTTTATGAGTTGTTATCGCTATTGAACTGCTGTCTGCGTTGTCGGTTTGTTCAGTTATAGCCGTTATGCCGTCGATTTGAGTTTTGGGATTTCGAACCATTTTTGAGTTGTTGAACTTGGCTTGTAAGTTGATCATGGTTATTGATCTTTGTTTTGTATTTGAACAGATTCGTTTGGAGTTTGTCAAGCCCAGGGTTAACAGCATTTTTTCGTTTCAGAGATTTGGACAAAGAACGGTATAGAGAATTACCTTGAGCCTTGTTGTTGTTTAGATTGGTTAGACTTTGATACAATCTTTTGTTGTAGCTTCCCAGAAGTTGGAACTACTGCCTTGAAAGGTAAAAGCAGTCATTGTAGCGGGATAGCATACTCGGGACTATTGGTTCTCGAGTTTCCCTTTCAAATCACATATTGCATCAATACTTGTTCTAGCATGTGGGACTTGTATTTTGCTTGTTATTTGAGTTGTTTATGTGGCTTATGTTTATGTTTTGATATGCATTCATCTTGAGACAATCTTGTTTCTAGCGGGCAGAATCGCCTCTTTTTGTTTAGACGTTTGGGAACTATGATTGAGTGGCCTAGGTCGTAGTCGTTTTGCCTGGTGCTAGCATACTCATTATAGTTGCTCAAAGTCTGGAGGAGTGGGATACGTGGCACCACCTCGATTGGGAGAGTCGGTGAGTCGTTACGTGATCTCATCCTCGGGATCCCAAAAGCACAGCAGCAATCCCTCGTTTATCAGATTTGATATCCCGGTTTAAAGACATGCATTTCATTACGTTGTTATTGATTTTGTCGTTGTCTTGAAAGCATGTTTATTGTTGTATTACTTGTTATGTTGCTTTTACTGGGATTATCATTCTCACCGGTAATCCGGATGTTGCTTTGTTTTGTATGTGTACTTGGCAACAGGTGGGGCAGGACCAAGTCAGCGAAGGTCTGGTTAACATCAAGAGGGAGAGCTAGTAGTGAGACTCGATTTAGAAGTTGTGTCAGCATGTCTACCTAGTGATATTGGAACATGTTTAGATATCGAACTTCATCGTTATGTTGTTGTTGCATGTCCTCTACTTTGAACAGTTGTTGAACTCCAGAATTTTATGTACTAGTTGGAAGAATTGATTTTGTATCAAGTAGTCGAGATTATGTTGAATTTGGATTGATGCATGTTGTTATGAATATTGTTGGTTTGAGTTGGTTAGCTTGCCCTGTTCTGATTTGTTTCTGCTGCCCAGGGTGCGCTCGATCCTAGGAAAAGCCAGGATCGAGCACAGCCCCTGTTTTGTTTGAGGCAGAGGTTTCAGAAAAATGGTGCGCTCGATCCTAGCTTTTTTCCGGATCGAGCGCGGCACCTTAATTTTTCTCGGCAGAGAGTTGAGAGAAGTGGTGCGCTCGATCCTGGCTTTTTGTCTGATCGAGCGCGACACTGTTCTCTTTTAAAAAAAAAAATTTCTTTTATTGCTTTAACATTTGGTTATTGTATGTCTTAGTGTTGTCTAATCCCGAGATTAGTTGTTTGGAACCGAGGTCTCACAAAACGTGACTTTGAGCTTTTAAATTTTTGATTTGCACGATCCGTCCGATAGATTTTGAATCTGAAGGTATATTCGCGATCACAGCTTCGAGAGCCTCGTTATACCATAAGTTTTACTTCGATCGATTCTATTTTATTTTTTGGATGTTGATGGATTATGATTTTTATTGGATATAAACATTCTTGAGATAGCTGTGATAGTATATCTAAGTTGGATCGGGAAAAGAGCGACGTGAGGATTTATTATGAATTTTTTAGTATAATTCAAAAATGGGGCTATTGATTTGTGTTGATATTTGAGTTGTTTTTGATGAATTTATGAAGGGAGGTAACTTTGATAGATATGCCGAGTTTGTTGATTTTCGGTTGGCCGTTTATTAGCCGTTATGCCACCGGTTTGAGAATTTCTAAATTTGGAAGTTTGAATGAGGTTTGGAATTTGATTTGAGTTCTTATGCATTTTCTTTCATATTTGTTTGAGCGTCTTTGAACTCGGAGTTGTCAGAATTCGAATCGTCGAAGAATTGATCGAGATTGGTAACGAGTTTACCTTGTTTTTTTGTTATGCGATTGAATAGAGTTTGATTGAAATCTCTTGTTATTGTAGCTTGTCCTTGTTGGAGTCTTCGAATCAAGATTAAGGTATAAGCTGACATCGATCGAAAAGGGATAGAATACTCGAGATAGATCTGATGCTCAAGTTCCCTAAATCACATACTTTTATGATTACTTGTTCTTGATTTAGAACTTGAATATGTTGATTGATTACATGCTCTTACTTGACATAATATGAATTGTATTATTTGATTCATTATTTAATGCATTGTGATTCATATATGCATTCATCTTGAGCCTACATCTTTGATTTGGAAGGTCAGAGCTGCTGTTGTGAAAATTTCTCGCAAGCGTACGAGTGTCAAGTTTTAATAAAGTGATAAAATCAGATATCGATCCTACAGGGAGTAAAATGAAAATATTCAGTGCTTGTAATTAAAATAGTCCAAACTTTATCTAGAAAATCAAACTTTCAGAATTTTACAGAAAAATAAATAATCAAATGATTTTAGATAGCACACACACAACGTTCCGGAATAATCAATCAGAGAAAAACGGTCTAGAGATATATATTTCACCTGGTTTCAACAACAGTCAATCCTAAATAATTAATCTTCATGAATTTCAGTCAATTAATAGCCAAGAACACTTAAGTTTATTATTTCCCTCTCCTGAGCAACAAATATTGTTTATCAACTACAATTCAATTCCAATATTCCTATTAAGAATTTATCGCAGTGATCTATCACAAAACAATGTTCTTTTTAAAAGCTCTGTTAAAATCATACACTCTCCCGAGCTGTATAAATAATTAACAGTGTAGTTTCTAATGTCCTATTCAAAATTCCCTCTCCCGAGCAATGATTTGAAATAAATATAACAAATCAATTATTGATCAGATAATTGAAAAGACAATCAATTCTAGAAAAAACAATTAATCTAGAAGAAACTCAATTCAATAAAATCAAAAATTCATGAAAGCGTCTACACCAGGTTCCATCTGACCTCTAGACTCTAAAAATTTAGTTCATAATAAAATTATGAATAAACCAAAACATGTTCAAAAATCCAAACATAAATTCAGAATTAAATAAATAAAGATAAAAGAAACAAATCCGTCGTCGACACCGTGTCCGGTCTATCAAACTCCGTCTTTGTTCTTCAGATAAAGCTCCAGATTTCTTCCCATAAATCATCACAATCTCGATCAATCCCTGTTCTCTGATATGCGTATGATTTGTTGTGGCGGCTCCCCTAAATTTGTCAGATAAAAATCCTTTTATATCGCTCAGCAAAATCCCACAAAATCAGCCCACGAATTAATTGCCCAATTTAATAAAATTTCCAAATCTCGATCGGGGTGGGCGCTCTACGAACGGCACGGGCGAGCCTTGATCTCGTAATTTCCAATTCTCCAGTCTTCAATAGCATTGCGCGTTATCTTCTATTAAGCGCTAAAGATTGGCGCTAATCTTTTAAGCCCAATAAGAAAGCCCAAGAATTATTCCTTCTTGTCTGTAAGTTCTTTTCTTTCTTCTTTTCTTCCCTTTTACTTCTTTTCTCTTTAATGTATTTTCTTTTTTCCTTTTTCCTCTCTTTTCCACATAAAATCAATAATTTTCTACACTCACAAAAACAACAAAACACCCACATAAATCTGCTCAAAACAAACAATTAATAATTAAAATCATATATAAATTAAGTGTATAAAATACACTTATCAGCTGCCTAGATTCGAATTAGATGTCTTGGGACTATAATCAAGTTCCTGGGTTGTTCAGGTCTCCCAGAGTTCTAATACTCCTTATAGTTGCACTAGAGTATAGAGGATTGAGTTATACATCATCCACCTCGATCGGGGGAGTCGGTGAGTTGTTGTGATATCTTGTCCTCGGGATCCCAACCGAAGAACCGAGTTTTCCCTTGATTATCCGATTAGATAATACCAAATTTTAAAGACATGAATTCATCTTTATTATTATAAAAACTTATATATGTCATATCATGATATTGATATGTTATTTGATAATGCATGTTTATGTTGCTTTTACTGGGAATATTATTCTCACCAGAGTTATCCGGCTTTTGTTTTTTTTTGTATGTGTAATTGGCAACAGATGGGGCAGGATCGAGTCAGAGGTAGTTCGGGTTGTAATTGATAGAAGTGAGGACTTGGTTTAGAAGTCGAATTTGTATTTTGAACATGATTGTATTTTGAAATGTAGCAACTATGAATCGATGCATGTTCCTACCTTTTGAGTACTCTTAATACTTCATGTATTTTATAATGCGAGTTGAATGTATTAATGCATGTTGTTGTATGAGATTTTGAGTTGTGTTGTATTTTTCAAATCTGAATGCCTTAGTTATTTTTCTGAGTTTTAGCAGGGCACGGACCCCGTGCCTACATCAGTGCCTGGGTCCGTGTACCTTCGCATTTGAGATGGATTAATTTGGTTCATGCACAAACCCCGTACATGAATCCGTGCATGGGTCCGTGTGAGTTTTTGTTGAGGCAATAAGTTGGAGATTTTGATATGTTGTGCACGGACCCGAGCACAGAAGGGGCACGGAGTCCGTGCAGAAAACAAAGAGTTGGATTTTTATTGTATTTGATTAGCACGGACCCTGACACGGAGGTGGCACGGGGTTTGTGTACCTTGCAGCCTTTGATCTTTGGCTACAGGTTAATGCACGGACCTGAGCACGGAGGTGTGCATGGAGTCCGTGCATGTTTAAAAAAAATTCTTTAATTTTTGTCTTGACTCTCTATTGATGCTTGAATGATTTATTCTCGATTAGATGGAACCGAAGTCCTCACACACATATCAAATTATATTTTACACCTCACAATCTACATGACCAACACTGATCGGACCTTCCGAACACTTCCTCTGCATCAAAACTCATCATCCACCAGTTCGATGCCTAATTTCTTATTTTTGATCTGATTTAAAAAATGTTTTAACATTAAATATTGTAAAAAGGGGTGCGGTTACTACACATAGATCTCGGGTGAAATGAGCGAAGCACAACGATTTAGGAAATTGAAACGGGTCACCCGAGAATACGAAGGGACGGTTCGGGTAAGCAAAACGACATCTGACAAACAATCTTCCTTTCAAATTCCAAAGCTTACATCATGCATCTGTCAATCTTAGCCCACCTAAAATTCAAAATGTACCTATTTTTCCGCCTAAGTCCAAGTCTGAATAATCAAGACAACGAGTATGGCTTTACCCCGATTATGTAACAAAGGAGTGCTGATGCACCAAGAAGTTCTCATGTCATCCTCGGACATTGCCTAGGAAGGGAGATCCCAGGAGAGATTGGATGGAATATGGGCCCAGGTGGAAAGGGTGTCTTGCCAAGCAGGGAAGCCTTGACATCCCGGGTAAATGCAGCACATTGGAGTATTTCCTAGCCAGGAAAGGCATGGAGACTTAGTCAATCCATAATGGACCACGTACATTGATAATCAAGTGACACGTTCTCTCCCATGTTTAAAAGTTGTGTCCAAATCAGGACGTGGCCCATATCCATGATCGTTGTCACTACCCGAGAATCCCGAGATGGTCACCACCTTGGAACCCTATAAATTTCACCAACAAAGGTAAAATCAGGGAGTTCAATTTCTTCCCTCAAACACTTTCTATATTTATCTTCTTAAGAATTTTATTTTCCCTTACGTTAATACTTCACTGATTTGATCGTAAGAGTGTCAACACTAGAAATATTTCCAGTGCACCCCGCTAATTTTTTTTTTTTGATTGTGTGTAGACCACCCAACTAGGGTTCATCATATCAGGTCATGAATTCAGCCACGTTGAACACACTATGTCCGAGAAGTCGCTCACCCTAGCCCACCCAATTTTCCTGGGTTCTATCAAGTCCCTTTTTAATTTTAATAATCATGATACTATCTTTATATTAATATAAATAAAATTAATTACAAAAAATATTGATTAAGTTCCAAAATAAAATTTTCAAAAAATAAAAACGATATATACATGTACGCGACACATGCATCGGAACACTAATAGATTAAGTATACCTTTATCAAGTTTCCCTCACTGAGACACTAGTAGATTAATATAAATTTACCAAGATAGTTTGTACTTTAACATAAAGCGGAGAGATATTTGTTTTTTTTTAAAAAAAACAAGGTCAGAAAAGTTACAAAAACTATTATTAAGTCCCAACATCAGAGTTAAATTACAAAATTATACATCATAATTCCGGAAAGAGACTTTGACGTACTAGTACCAGTGATAGTGTACACGTTGCGTCGCGTTGCGTTCTTATGCAATCCGATTTTTTTTTTTTGGAAAAATCAAAAATAAAAGTAGAGAATAATTTTAAAAAGTGTTTTTTTGTATATAAATACATTAATTTTATAAAGTGACATTTTCATAAATTAATAGTTATCATTGGACAAAAATAAAATTACATTTTATTAATTAAATATACATTAAATGATAAAAATATAGGGGTTGACCATCCCAACATACCAATATCTCAATTTTAATAAAATAAAAAAGATAAGATGTGACTTATTAGCTGATTCGGCTCATATTACATAATAATCGGATAGATTTTCATTTTTCTAAAAATTAATGTGATGCTACGGAAAAAGTCCTCACGGTTGTTAAGTTGGGAAACATAAGATAGGATATTGGGAAGTACACATGTCATTTATTGGCGAGGCGGTGGAATATATTTTTAAAATTTAAATGCTAAATATGTTATAGTCACAAGAATAAATATTACTATATTAGGATGAATTCCGAAATTTTTTTAAAATTTTACGTATAATAAATAATTATTTTGAAAAAATTGTGGTGGTGGAATTTGAACTTTTCTAGTTGGTCGGACAGTTTAGTTAGTGACATTTCTTTTTCTTTTTTGTTGGAGAAAAGTGATTTAAATTTAATTTGCACTCATAAAATTTGATATATTAATGTACTATGAGTTTTAGTAAGTTGAGCAATTATTATGAGCACTTATGTTAGTATCATGAATTTTTTTTACATTTAATAGATAAAAATCATATCAGTCGGTGCTCACATAAGTATTCATAATTTTTGCTCATCATATCAAGACTAATTGCACTATTAATTAAATGAAGAACATATTATAGAGAAATTTATAGATTAAAATATTATTATATGTTTTTCATATTATCTGATTTTTTTCTACTTTTAGTCATGTTGATAAGAAGTTGTATTTCTAGTGATCATATAATTAAATTTTTTTTTAAAATTTGGTATTTTTGGGACCAAAGTCATGTCAACCGGAAATTACTTATGTACGTACAGTCCAAATACCACATACTATCCAAAAAAATCATTGCATCTATAGCATCACATAAGCAATTTCTATAGATGAGATAGATTCCGGCTTAAAAAAAAACTAAAAATGAGAAGAAAAAAAACTAACTTGCAAGCTACATGATTAAATATGCAAATTCATTATTAACGAAATCAAAATTGAAAATAGTACAAATTACAAGACCAAAATATTATTTTCTCGATATTAATGTAGATTTTAAAGTCGATTTATTTAAAAAACATGTTTGTCCTTATATAAAACAAATAATAAGCGATCAAATATGGCTGAGATTGACTCTCTGTTAATGCATATCAATATAATCTAGGTAATATATAAATATAATTTAATTAATCTGAATGTCGGAATTTTTGAAGTGGTATACAAAAGCAGAGTTTTTTTATTTTTAAAATTTTTGATAGCAGTATATAGCTAATCTAATTAAAACTAAGATTGTGTATCATGAAAGAATATAATATATTAATATTTGTGTGTGTGAGGAAAAAATAAATTTCAAACAATGAATATTATATTTAATTGTAAATATTGTGAAAATGCAGAAATCATGAAATATATATCTCAAATAATTTGAATGCAAAAATATTTTTCTGAAAATAAGTTGGTAATTACATGAGCCACCATACCTAGCTGTGATCATGATCACGAAGAACATGATGGGTAAACAATATTTCATGTGTCCTAATTTTACCTATAATAATTTATTAATTTCAAAAGAAAGCAAATGAAATCATGAAAAAGTGAAATAAAAAGAGTGATGGTAAATGGCCACTTTGATCATTTATAATTATTATGCTTATCGATCCATCATAGAAAAGTAATTTATAAGCATGCATACTCCTCATAAATGTCCCAAACTACAATTATTATAACAATTGACACCTTGTTTTTTATTACCATTAACTATTGTTTTTTAATCCAATTTCTTGTATGTATCTACACTGACAAAAACAAATACATATGACACTTTAATATTTAGATTTGACGATAACTCATTATTTGTATTTACTTTTGAATTAAAATTAAATATCTAGTGGTACGTTACTCTTACATACATGTTTAAATACGACTCTAGATTGTCCTTGATAACCATCTGTGATATCATTTTAAAATATTGTTAAGCCTTGGGCTTTGGTAACCGATTATAATATCATTATGTCATGTCTCAGACACAACTGATCTTCATAGCAAATAGTAATTTGTATTATAAATGATTAATTAACCAAAGTATTAAGTGAATTATAATTAAATATAATACACGAAAAGTAACTCAAACCATTAAAAGTCGTAACCTTTTCCGAATGATTGAGTTCTTTAGTGTTTTCACCTTTCACTATATATACACACATTAAAAGTGGATCGCGACTCGGGACCAACCAGCTCTTCTTCCACTGCGTGTTCCCTTGAATGCAAATAATTTCGCATGCTAAGGTCAACATTGTGGGTAGCAATTAATAATACAGACAATTTTGGGGACATGCATGCTTTGTAGGACCCTCTCATTAATTATTGACATATACATACATATATTTGGTTGGTGGCCTCGAATTATATATTTATGTGCGAATACGTACCTTGCTTTTAGTTTATATATGTGCAACTACCAATTTATTTCAATGGTTTTATTTTTTGAATTGAAATTGATAATTAAAGAAATACGGGTTTAATTTAATCATCAGTACTCTGTTTGCGTGGGATTTAATGAGTTTTGGTGTAAACCCATATTGTACAATATCATGGTCGAAGAAATTGAAACTAGGGCTTGCATTATTCTTAACATATAAGTGAAAAGTTATCCAATAAGATGTTTATATAACTAGGTTAAATACCAAGAACAATAAAAATATTAATCTAACCATAATAGCTAAAAGATAATAATAATAATAATAATAAAATAATAATAACAATCTAATATCCACTCAAACTCACGATCTACAGCTAGAAGCGTTGAGAATTTGTCAAACAAATTATTACAAAAGCGTGATGAGGAATGTGCTTCGGTAAACATATCAAAAAACTGTAGGGAAGAAGAAACAAATGACATGTTAGAGTAGATGTCCTGCAAGTCATCTGCTGGTTAGAAATTTTATTGACTCAAGTGTAATAAACAGTCTTTATTCTAATATAATTAATCTTCTATTCAATTTTTGGCATTTACTTTATCTGCATATCCATGCAAGCTGCATAGATAAAAACATTGAATATACTATAGTAAATAAATATGAGGTTGTACATGTGATGACAATTATGAAACACATATTCTAAATTACTGTATTTTCTAAATCAAGTTCCTAGCCAATTGGGTCGTCCAAAGGATAAGGATCGCTCGATCTCGAGACTAGAATATGTGATGTTATGTATCACGTTTTATTGGTATGGACATAGAGATGTTCGATCGTACAGATTGGTGCTCATACGATGAGTTCACTAAACTACTCTTCCTCCGACTTCCCAAGTGGTTATCATTCATTGAGTGGATAAGTCTGTGTATTAGTCCTTACGACCCAATACAACACTGAGGTTGTACATGCTATAGCCTGTACTTTGACTCTTTTACTGACTCCACGAGGGTCATCAGGTGGCGAGATTGGTTGTAGTTGCGACACATGTAGTATCCACTTCATTGTAGTCTAGCATTCACCGCTATATCCTCTGTGATCTTATGAGATAATAGTGCATGAAATCTCTAGCCAAAGTATGAGATGTGCATTAGGGTAAAGTGGTTCCTTAGTTTCACATGCAATGTCACTATGTATTCTCAAAGATACATCACATTGTTATCGAACATCACATAAAACCCTCGAAGAACAAATGGTTGCATATTCGATCGGGATGTATGTGATGAAGGGACCGTACTGTATGATAACCATAATCAATTAGTTTTTGCAGGAACTATAAATGATATCTAGGGAATCATGAGGCGATGCTACTAGATGCTCTTACCATGATTCGATGAGTCCAATCAAAAATGAATTCTGACATTCTTGTGATCAAAGTGTTGATGCATAGAATGGGACGAGTTAGGGTAAGTCTTCTGAAAGGACAATGTTCTAAATCACAAAGAGCTGTAAACTCACGGTTAGCTGTATCCCTGAACCATTGAAGGTCATACAAACACTAGTTTCCCTATTTCCGTTGAGTTAATAAATTCAAAGAGTTGAACTTAATTATAAGAAATAAGTTTGATAGAATCAAACGATAAGCTTATAAATGAGTTTATAAAAACTTATATAAATTTTAGTGCACGTGCTTAATTTCAGTGGAAGTGTTCCAAAATTAGTAGCTGCTTTATTTAGACTCCAGTGATTTTGAAAATAAAAATGTGCATCATAATAACAAGCTAGTTAAAATTTTCACAACAGTGATGTTGAATAATCGATCAAGATTATGATGAGAAAACTTTACTGGACGCGTGATTCATGGACTTGAAAGAGTACATGTAGCGACCCAACCCGGATCTACTACTAATCAAAGAATTAGAGCATAATTAAGCATGCAATTAACACTAATCAAAATACACTGCGGAAAGCTTAAATAAATGCTGACCGGCAGAATACAATCGGTTAAATAAACTCGATATACAACCCAATCGAATAAATCATAACAATAGAACCTACAGCTAATCCTGTTGTCCTCCCTGGTCACCGACTACTCCAAGTCGCTGGGCGCAACACCTGTACCCGCACCGTCGAATGTGATGTCCAGACATACAGAAAACACTGGACATGAGAGACTACGCCTAGTACGGAAGCAATGATATATAATATATATGCACCATACAAATGACTTTAAAACTGGGTAAAACAGTCTGCTAAAGGGCGCCAATGAATACACAGTACCGTTCCAGATAGCTAATCCGCGGGGTACTCGTATATTCCCCTATCACTGTAGCGTCGACCCCATCGTCGTGGCGTCTCCTAGTGATAGACAAAACATGGGACTGAGCCTCTCCTCACCTGACTCGAATCCATAGGGAAATCACCCTCGTATGGAAACTGTCACGACTCACCTCTCACGAGATGCAGTCCAATATAAATATATATAAACATGAATGTGCTAAAGTAGTAAAACATGGTAAACACATAGCACATAAGATGCAACACATATATCATATATCATGCCGGCTATCTCGGTCAGTACTTACGTACCTTACTGAAGGTAGTCCTAGAAGTCCCGCTATAGGTTCCAAGCCTATCATCAACTCTACAATGCAAAATACTCATGCATAATTATTTATGCTCTAAAAGCCTTAACTAAGCTATATCATAATCTTAAATATTTTTAGGAAGCCAAAGCTATATCTGCGTTCATCGTCAGCCCGCTGATGGAGACTGTCCCACTACTTAGGGCACACCCCTGCTGCAGCTCCGCAGCTTTGAGTACATCTCCGCGACTCGAGCACTACTCTGCTACTATGTCAGACACTATCTGACTATAATAAAATATAATTCCTACTTGAACTCTAAAACAAGAGTACCAAAAAAGCTCTAAAATAGAGGCATACGGGTTCGGACCGTCAGATCCTTGCATGTCTTCCACGTGTCCTTGACAACACTTCGAAGCATCTGAACTGGACATCGGATCGTCCGATCTCGAGTATTACATCATCCGTGTCGTCACCTTCTTGGACAATTGGCTTGGCTACTGTTCGGACCGTACGAACCTCTACTTCGGAGCGTCCGAAGCCTGATTCTCAGCCAATCAAAATCATTCCTTATCTTATCTTATCCAGTGGCGATCGGACCGTCCAATCCCTCTTCGGATCGTCCGAAGTCCGCCCTTCTGAACTGGTTCAGGGCCTCCGAACTCAACCCCCTTCGGACCATCCGATCCTGAAGCTCGGAGACTTCGTTCCTTCCGAGGACTTGGAACTCACCTGGATATTTCCAAGTGTCCTGGATCCATTTTTGAACTCCTTAGATCTTTTAAGAAATACCTTAATCATGTTTTACTTAATCTAAAAATGATCAAACGATTAATTATCCATTAATCATTAATTTTGGATACGGGTTACTATATTCTCCCCCTACTAAGAAGATTTTATCCTTGAAATCTAGGGTAAACCCCGAGAACGTACTATAGACCCTTCTTGAAAGTCTGGTCGATTAGCTTTTGACTGACTCAGACTCTTGTCATAATTCCGCAAGTCTATTTATACTGGTCCGCATCAACCTTCCCCAAACTCATCAGTTTGGCTTTCGCATAAATTGGAAACTGTTGCGTTACTTGAAAGTCAAAACTAACGTATCCCAACACTGATACACCTTTTGTCTTCAAATTGAATTCCTCAAATAATCTTCTACCGATCTGACACTCGCACGATCGTATCTCGCAACTAGAGATATTTACACAATGACATTGGTTTCCTCGTCGCATCCCGACGTCAGCATGTCAAACTAATATGTATCAAGATATGTCACTTTGATGACCTTAATACATCAAATTTATCTTGAAGCACGTACTTATCCCAAGTACTTGATTTCCATACTTAAATCAATTATTTTTATCTCTGACCGAATCAGAATACAGTTCGCAAGTACGCATTGGGAACTGATCTTGTACCAATTGAACTAAACACGATCTCACTGATCAAATAGAACACAAGCATCACTTTTGTTCAAATTCACCATACCAAGGGAATATTATACAGACGGAACCCGAGTCGTAACCTAAGTGGTTTGTGACTTTCGTTGAATTGCTAACTAGATTCATCCATCTAGTAGTTCTCAAAACTCTTATGCAAAATATCCATAGTCAGGAAACACTCTCCCAACACTGTTCTGTTACATCAAAACAGGTATTACTCTGCAAAGGAAACTAATTGACACCAAGTTCTACTTCAACATAACTGTTTACAACGATTTCTAGACTGGGGTAATCTTCCCACAACTCTATGAAGCACAACCAAGCTTCCAGAGCAACATTGGGAACTCAACCCACCACGTCTAGTACTAATCTCAGTTAGTGTTTCTCAGTATAACTGATCACTGTTCCCTGATGAAAGTTTTCATCGCTTGACAACTATCTTCGTAAGGTCAACCCTTAAACATTGGTTTTCGAACCATACGCCTATGCTGCAATGGTAAAAAATCGCATCTCTGACGAACTACGTCGTATCGATCACAGGCTACTCACCTATGACTCTCCATCTATGGACTAGTCAAATCCCCTTGACACTATCCCAGTATAGGATTCAACTATGCTGGGCCTCCTCCTGAGCTATATCTCCTGCGATAACTGTGCACATATCGAGACTTAGGAAGATCTCCTCCGCAATGCCTGACTGGAACGAAATATCAAAGGTACACCGGAATATGGTAACACTTTCTATTATTTCTCGAAACATGACAGTCATTTGCACTTGGTATAAATCATCCTCGAGTCTCTGATGGAAACCATTATCATTAATCATAACCTCGCAAGGTCGAATCTACTGATCTTAAGGAGAACTAATGTAGCAACCCGCATCATGATCACCTACTAATCAGAGACTTAAGCATGCAATTAAACATTAAATAACCTTAATCAAAGTAAATGAGGAACTTTAAAATAAGTCAATACCAGAAAAGCAAAACCTAGTGGTTAATCCTGCCATCCAGCCTTGGTCACCACCTAACCTTCCTGTCCTCAGGAGAAATACCTGCATCTGCCCCATTGAATGGGGTTCCAGACAACAGAAAATAACCGAAAGTGAGCCTAACACGCTCAGTACGAGAGTATGAGTATAAACTATTATATGCGCATGTATGCAAATGAACTGGGCGCCAAGACACTCAGGTCAAGAAACTAGCTCATAGACCGGGCCCAGGGTATATAGCACGCTGCGCCGTCACCTCAGGAGTTGGCTCATATAACCAGTGGATAATGGTGACCTAATACTAGTACAAGTGTCCAACCATAATGGTGACCTGACACAAGACTTACGTATCCAACCATCCACAACTCGTAGGGTGAACGCCCTACTACTACAGGATATCTCAAAGATACTGGATCAATATGCTCATGTATGCAACATACAGTCATGACATGTTGTATCATATAAATCATGCAATCACATAATACATGTGTAAGGCCCGAAATTATTTAATTTTAATCCGAGAATATTTAATTTGGGAATATTTAGAGTTTATATTTAAATTTTAATATTATTAAATTATTTAATATTGAAATTGAATTAAAAAGATTGTTCGAGGATTGATTTGAAAATAGCAAATAGTTCATGGACTAAAATGCAAATTGGCTTGAATATATATAATTCTCCACTTGCATTCTATCATTATCACGTGAATATTAGCTAAGGAGGGAAGAGGATCAGAAAGCATTCCCATGCCATTTCAGTCTTCCAAAGCTTCGATTTTTCTACATCTGACCGTCAAATTTCAGAATCGAATATATATTCGCGATCATCTCTTTGAGAGCTAAGTTTTTGCGTAAGTTTTCTTATGTTCTATCATGTTTGATTTTGGAGTTGAATATGCAATTTAATTATTATTGATTATACGCGTTCTTGAGCTAGCATGAATTGTATATTCGAAGGCGGATCGAAAAAAGAACGTCGTATGAATTTATTAAGATTTTTAGAAGCTATGTTCGAAATCACTGTTTATGATGTTGCTGGTCTTCAAGTTATTTTTGCTGATATGTTGAGGATTGTGGTTGGCTTGATTGATATATTGAGTTAGATATAGTTTGGATTGCCGGTTTTCACCCATTACGCCGCCGGTTTGAGAATTGCTATATTTTTGGCTTGTTGAATGAGCTGTGTATTATATGAGTTAGACGCTGATATTATTTGGTATAAACACTTCATTTCATATTATTTTTGAAATTTTTCGATCTCGGGAATCCAGCCTTTGAACCGAGAAATATTGGAGCAAGATTTGGAACACCTCAAGAACTACGAGAAAAGGTATAAGTTGACATCGATCGCAAAGGGATTTCATACTAGAGACGGAGGATTCTTGAGTTTCCCTAAAACCACATACTTGTTAATTATATGTTCTTGATTTAGAACTTGAGTTGTTGAATTAAATTTTAGTTAATGCATATGTGATTCATATTGCATTTATCATGATGTCGAGGTCGGATACGAACTTTGATATCGAGTCGGATACGAACTATGAGAAGTGGATATATCCATATCAAGATCGGATACGAATCTTGATGTCGGGATCGGATACGAATCTCGATGATTGATTTATTTTACAAAACATGGCATTTACGTTATAACTTGAGTTGAAATGTTATCGTTATTGCATGTTTATGTCATTTATACTGGGAATCATATTCTCACCGGAGTTTTCGGCTGTTGTCTTGTTTTGTATGTGTGCATGGAAACAGGAGGGGCGAGAGCTAGTCAGAGTTGACGTGGGTAGCTCGAGAGAGAGTCTTAGCTGTGGTGACTCGGGTTTTTAGCAGAAGTATGTGCCATAGGTTTTGTCAAACATGTTAGAAGATAAGAACTTGTTTATGTTTGAAGAATAACAACTTATGTTGTCTTATTTATGTTTTACTCGTTGAATACTTGTTTAAGCTCAAGTTTTCAAGTATTCTAGATGTCGAGATTGATGTTTGAATGCATCTGTATTAGTTTGTAGCTTGATGAATATTTTATGCCATTTTCCAGATTTGAACAGCCTTTGCAATTCTGATTTATTTTAGCAGGGCACGGACCCTATACATGCCTCCGTGCATGGGTCCGTGTGTCCCCTGATTTTGAATGTTTCGGAAATTAAAGAAGGCACGGACCCCGTGCATACCTCTGTGCCAGGGTCCGTGTGAAAATGTGTTGAGGCAGTAGCTCATTGTTTTGAGCTTTTTGGGCACGAACCCGGATATGGAGGTGGCACGGGGTCCATGTACCTTGAAGCCGAAGAATGTTGGCTACAGATTAATGCAAGGACCCGAGCACGGACCTGTGCACGGATTCCGCGTATTTTTTTTAAATTTTTTTTTCAGGCTTTTATTATTTTTGTATCAACTTTGATTCAATCATGATTATTTATTAATTGTCCTAAAATAAGATTAGCAAACCCGAGGCCCCACAACAGGTGGTATCAGAGCTTAAGTTTCTCAAACTGAGATAGATGAGCGGGGTAGATCGAGTCCACTTGATTTATTTATTTTGCATGATATTGTATTGTGTACTAATATATTGAATATCATATATGCCTCCTCGTCAAGCACCGATTACTATACGAACACTGGTCGTACCTCAGGTAGAACAGGCAAACGTACCACAGACTAGGACAGGTCCTCTGAATTCTCAGGGCAGTACATCTAATGATCCTATGGATGTGGCTGCAACACCGATGGAAAATTTGTTGAAAAGATTTCAATCCTTTAAACCGCAAACTCTGAAGGGGACCGAGAATTCAGTTGAGTGTGAAAACTGGTTAGAAGACATTGATCAGTTGTTTGATTCTCTGGATTATTCTGATGATCGTAAAATAAGATTTGTTGTACATCAACTTCATGAAGTTGCAAAAAAGTTGGTGGATTACAACAAAGAAAGCTCTGGAGAATCGAGGTACGATTTTTACCTGGTATGTGTTTAAAACTGCATTATATCAACGTTTCTTTTCAGTCTCCTACAGAAAAGACAAAGGAGCGGAATTTGCTAGCTTGCAGCAAGGACAATTGAAAATTGGGGAATATGTGGCCAAGTTTACTAGCCTGTTGAAATTTGCTCCGCACATAGCAGAGAATGATGAAGCACAAGGGGACCAATTTATAAATGGCCTGAATTCGGATATCTTTACATTGGTTAATGCTAGAAGACCCAATAATTTTGCAGATGCACTGAATCGAGCTAAAGGAGCAGAGGAAGGTTTGTTGATACAGAAAGGAGCACCATTTCTTCCACCACCATCTCAACAACCATCACTATCATCACAGAATCCGCCACCGTTTCAGAAACCATCTCTCAGATTTGAGGGAGAAAAGAGTAGTAGTGGCAGAAAGGATTTTTGTTTTCGGCAAAAAGGGAAGCAATTTAAGCGATCAGGAAGTAGTTCATCCAGTTCTAGTGGATCAAAACAGTTTAGATCTGGATAGAAATCTAGTTCATCTGAAGTGTATTGAAACAAGTGTGGAGGTCGTCATGCCAGTGATCAATGTAGAGGAGTTTTTGGCAATTGTCATATATGTAACCAGGTTGGTCATTTTGCTAGAGTTTGTCCGCAACGTGATTCTGAGAGAGTACCAAGTGCAAGTTCCTCTAGATCAGTAGCTCAGCCTGTGAGGCAAGCGTCTTCACTACACTCATTTTAGCCACAACAACCATCACAGAGTAGGCGAGGAGGAAATCAGACTGTGAGACAACCTCCGAGACCACAGGCTCGAGTCTTTGCGTTGACTGAAGAACAGGCTCAAGCAGTACCTGACGATGTCATAACAGGAAACTGTTCTCTTCTTGGTTATCCTACCTATGTATTGATAGATACAGGTGCATCACATACATTCATCTCTGAACAATTTGCCATAGTACATGCATTACATATTGAGCCATTATTTGATGTAGTATATATTTATTTCTTCACCTTTGGGCAGCGGTATTGTGTCCGTGAAATCTGTCAGAAATTTTATACTATAGTATGAAGGTAATGTGATAGAGATAGATTGTATTGTGCTTGGTTTGTCAGATTTTGATTGCATTATCGGTATAGATATGTTAACCAAGTACAGGAACATCGTAGACTATTTTCAAAAAGTGGTGAGATTCAGACCTGAAATGACAGAGGAATGGAAATTCTACGGGAAAGGTTCGAGATCTCGAATTCCTTTGATATCTGTTCTATTTATGACTCTTTTATTGTAGAAAAAAGCAGAGGGATTCCTTTTTTATGCAATAGATGTGCTGAAAACTAGCCCAAAATTGGCTGACTTGCCAGTGGTTAGTGAATTTGCTGATGTATTCCCATATGAAATTTAGGGATTGACTCCATTTAGGGAGATATACTTCAGTATTGAATTAATGCCAGGTACGCAACCGATATCCAAAGCTCCTTACAGAATGGCACCTATTGAATTGAAAGAATTGATCATTTGAAATATTTATTGGCCAAAGGGTACATTAGAGCGAGTGTTTCTCCTTGGGGCACTCTGGTTCTATTTGTACGGAAGAAAGATGGATCAATGAGACTTTGCATTGATTACCGGCAACTGAACAAAGCAACGGTAAAGAATCGTTATCCTTTGCCTCGAATAGATGATTTATTTGATCAGTTACAGAGTTCATATATTTATTCCAAGATCGATTTGAGATATGGATATCATCAGTTGAGAGTTTGAGATGAATATATACCCAAGACTGCATTCAGAATGAGGTATGGTCATTTTGAGTTTATAGTGATGTCGTTTGGTCTGACGAATGCTCCAGCAGTATTTATGGGACTTATTAATAGAGTATTTCAGAAATATATTGATGATTTTGTTATTATCTTTATTGACGATATTTTGATTTATACCAAGAATCTTTGTGTTCATTCTGAGCATTTAAGAATCGTTTTGAAAAATTTGAGAGCAGAGAAATTGTATGCCAAACTGTCAAAATGTGAATTCTGGTTGCAGAAAGTTGTTTTTCTTGGGCATATTATTTCAGGAGATGGAATTTCTGTTGATCCAAGCAAAGTAGAGGCAGTGATTAGTTGGCCTAGACCTACACCTGTACCAGAGATACAGAATTTTATTGGCTTATCCGGTTATTACCGCAGATTTATCAAAGATTTCTCTAGCATTGCAAAGCCTATTACTCAGCTGACTCAGAAGAATGCACCGTATGTCTGGACTGAAGCTTGTGAGACTAGTTTCATTGAGTTGAAGAAGATATTGAAAAGTGCACCAATTTTGACAACTCCTGCAGGTACTGGTGATTGTATTGTATATTGTGATGCTTCTCACAGTGGATTAGGATGTGTGTGTATGCAGAGAGGCCAAGTCATTGCTTATGCTTCAAGACAGTTGAAGCCACACGAGACCAGATATCCAATTCATGATCTTGAATTGGAAGCCATTGTATTTGCACCGAAAATATGGCGACATTATCTGTATGGTGAGAAGTTTTGAAATTTATTCTGATCACAAAAGTTTGAAATATCTGTTTTCGCAGTCTGAATTGAATATGAGGCAACGAAGAAGGCTAGATTTGTTGAAAGATTTTGATTGCGAGATTAAATACTATCCATGGAAATCCAATGCAGAAAATGTTAAAATCGTAAGAACACATGCTCTCCCTGCTCAAAATTCAAAGGTCTGCGCTTAGTGTTGGCATAACTGACATGTCTGTCTTGTGCGGCTCTGACACTCTTCTTCATCAGTTTGACTTTGTCAACAATCTGTTGAATCAACAATGACCACCCAGCCTATCGTTCCCTACCTCATCCCAAAACAAGGGTGTACGACAACGGTGACCATAGAGAGCCTCAAACGGTGCCATTCCAATACTATGGTGATAGATATTATTATAAGAAAACTCACCTTGACAGTTGCAAGGATTATAACTGATCAAGGAAAAAAATTTGAGAACTCATCTTTTACTTCTTTGTGGATAAGAAGGGAATTTTACAAGAGTTTTCTGCTCCAAAAACTCCTCAACAGAACGACATGGCTAAAAGAAAGAATAGAACGTTGCAGGAGATGGCTAGGGTGATGATGAACCCTTCCCTTTTTCTAAAATTACTAATTGGTATGCTCATCAAACGTACAAAGTGGTCTGCACTTCACACTTGGGCAAAGATGACTTACTTTTTGGAAGCGGAACATGAACTGATTTACGCTATTCCGGGTTCTTATTGAGCGTAGCGAAATCAAGGTGAAATAAAAACGTCAACCTTATCGTCCTTAGTGGCCTCTTACTTCAAGAAGAAGGAGGGAGCGACTGCGTACCATTTTATTTTCTAGAGCTAGGTTTGACAGATAATCTAGGCAAATACCAGGGAACCTTTTGATGAGAGATATGAACAAGAATATTCGAGAAAACTAGTGTTTTCTGAATTAAATGAAGCTAGTAAAGAAACAGAAAATCCATGGGTATTTGAACCTGAGTATCCAAGAAAAAGCAGAATATTTGATGGAAGGATGGCCCTGACAATAATTGCTTTATTAATGTTTATTAGCCCCTTAATCTTCGTATTTGGTTACGGGTCACTACATTCTCCCCCACTTAATAAATTTCGTCCTCGAAATTTAAGTCGGAGGAAAATACAGAAATAAACACAAAAGTCCTTTATTACAATCGAACATTTCAAAGTACAAATATTTACAAAGAAAGATGCAAAACTCAAAACAGCTCGAGATGCTCAGCTCACATCCGGCTCTCCAGCTCCCAAGTTGCTTCCTCTGATCCCCTATGCTGCCACTACACCAACACCAATGGTATGCGTTTTTTGTGAAACACCTTTTCCTTCCTGTCGAGAATCCTGAGAGGTCTTTCCACATAGGACAGATCCTGGTCCAATTGCACCTCAGACGGATGCAAGATATGTGACTCGTCTACCACTTACTGTCTCAACAGGGATACGTAGAACACATCATGAATGCCGAAAAGATAGGGTGGCAAAGCTAGACGATAAGCCACATCTACAACTTTCTCAAGAATCTCAAACAAACCGATAAACCTCGGCAACAACTTGCCTTTGAGACCAAATATCATCACCTTCCGGAAAGGTGACACTCGCAGGAACACATGCTTTCCTACCCCAAAATGCATCGGTCTGCGGTGAGTGTTAGCGTAGCTTGCTGTTGATCCTGGGCAGCCTTAATCCTATGACGGATCAACTCCACAAAATTGGTCGTCTGCTGAATCATCTGCGGACCTTCGACTTGACGCTCGCCAACTTTGTCCCAAAACAAAGGCATATGACAACGGCGTCCATATAAGGCCTCGAATGGTGCCATGCCAATGCGGCGATGGTAGCTGTTATTATACGAAAACTCCACCAACGCCAAATGATTATGCCACGTTGGTCCAAAATCCATGACTGTAGCTCGAAGTATATCCTCGAGGGTACGGATAGTCCTCTCACTCTGTCCGTCGGTCTCTGGATGATAAGCTGTACTCAGACTCAGTGTAGTACCAAGAGCTCGCTGGAAGCTACCCCAAAACCTAGAGGTAAACCTCGGATCTCGGTCACTGACAATGCTCAACGGAATTCCATGCAGAAGACAACCTCTTTCACGTACAGACGTGTCATCCTGTCGAAAGTAAAGTCCCGATTATACGGCAGAAAATGTGCGGACTTTGACAATCGATCAACAAAAACCCAAATAGCATCGCAATTCATGGAAGAAATAGGCAAGTGGGTGACAAAATCCATCGTCACATGCTCCCATTTCAATTCACGAATCTCTAAACTCTGGAGCAATCCACCGGGTCGTTGAAACTCTGCTTTGACCTGCTGACACACAAGGCATCGAGACACGAACTGATAAACAATGTGCTTAATTCCTTTCCACCAAAACCTTGTACGTAGATCCTTATACATTTTCATACTGCCTGGATGTACAGAAAATTGACAACGGTGAGCATGTGACAGAATCTCCTCTCGAAGTGTGGAATCATCAGGAATCACCACACGTCCGAAAAGACATAACAAACCATCATTCTGCAAATGAAAACCAGAAGTATTTCCATTCTGAGCCAATCAGGCTAATTTTTGCGTCTTCGGATCAATGTCCTAAGACTCACGTATACGAGTAAACAAGGATGGTTCGGAAAGTACATATGAAACATGAACTCTTTGTTTTTCCTTATTATTACAGAAAACATACCCCAAGGAACAACATTCCTCCACCACATGTGAAACTGAGCTGATACGAAGGGAACTCACATACACCTTGCGGCTAAGAGCATCCGAAACTGGATTGGAAGAGCCTGGATGGTACTTGATCTCACAATCATAGTCCTTCAGCAGATCCATCCATCTTCACTGCCTCATGTTCAACTCAGCTAGAGTGAACAAATACTTCAAGCTATTATGGTCAATGAAGATCTCAAACCTTTCACCATACAAATAATGACGTCATATCTTCAGAGCAAAAACAATGGCTGCAAGTTCTAGATCATGTATGGGATAATTCTTCTCATGAGTCTTCAATTGTCTAGAGACATAGGCAATCACACGACCTCTTAGCGTCAACAGGCATTCCAATCCATGGAGAGAATCATCGATGTAGACAACATAACCTCCGGATCCAAATGGTAGGGACAGCACTGGAGCAGTAGTCAGACGGAAACACAAAGCGTGAAAACTTTCCTCGCACTCTGATGTCCAAATGAAAGGCACATCTTTCTTCGTCAGCTGTGTCAAAGTCTTAGCAACCTGAGAAAGGTTCTCCCCAAATCTACAGTAGTATCCTGCCATCCCAAGAAAACTACGAATTTCCGCAACTATCATCGGACGCGAGCATTTGAAAATGGATTCCATCTTACTATGATCAACTGAAACACCGTCTCATGAAATAACATGACCAAGGAAAATAACTCAATCAATCCAAAAATCACACTTGCTCAACTTAGCGTACAACTGTCTCTCTCTCAGTATCTGCAATACAGTATGGAGATTGAAAGCATGCTCGTAAACATTGAGAGAATACACTAGGATATCGTCGATGAACACTACCACGAACTTATCCAAAAAGTCGCAAAAAACGCTGTTTATCAAATCCATGAAGACAGCTGGAGCATTCGTCAAACCAAACGGCATCACCAAGAACTCGTAGTCACCATACCGTGTGCGAAAGTCTGTCTTAGAGATATCATTCTCTCTCTCGCAACTGGTGATATCTCGACCGCAGATCAATCTTAGAATAAACAGAAGATCTCTTCAATTGATCAAACAGATCATCTATCCGCGGAAGAGGATACATATTATTCACAGTTACCTGGTTAAGATGTCGATAATATATACACAGACACATCGAACCATCTCTCTTTTTGACAAATAAGACTGGGCTCCCCATGGAGAAACACTAGGTCGCATATAGCCCTTATCAAGAAGATCCTACAGCAGATTCTGCAACTCTCGCATTTTGTTGGTGCTAAACGGTACGGAGCTCTGGAAATCGGCACTATCCCTGGCATTAACTCAATGCCAAACTCGATCTCCCTCACTGGTGGTAAACCTAGAATCTCCTTCAGAAACACATCGGGAAACTCACGGACTAGGTATCTCCTGGATGTCTTGTCCCTACAACGACGCATCGATGGCGTAGATGAGGTAGCCTTCCACGCCAGACTCTAAAGCACTTCGGGCTTTCAGAGCAGAAACCACTGGCATCGAGGGTCGCGCTCCCTTACCATAGAAATACCATGCCTCGCCATCCTCAGGACAAAACTGAACAAACTGCTGATACCAATCAACTATAGCTCTATTGGAAGTCAAGAGATCAATCCCAATAATGCAGTCAAAATCATCCATAGCTAGGATCATCAGGTTAGCATTACGTTGATACCCCTCAAAATCCAAAGGGCAACAAACCACTAGACGCTTAGCTAAAACCTCGTTATCCATTGGAGTAGAAAACACTAACAACACTTCTAAAGGAACAAACGGTAATCTATACCTCTTAGCAAAACGTGCTGAGATGAATGAGTGTGACGCACCAATATCAATCAAGACATATACAGGAAAACCACATACACTACAGGTACCTGAAAGCATCCGATCACTGTCGGCCTCTGCCTGTTCCTGGTTTAGAGCAAAGACTTGCCCCTGAACACGTGGCCGTAGAGAAGAATGACCACAGGAAGAAGTCTGTCGCTGCGACAGCTGCGATTGCTGGCGTTATTGCTGAGAGAGCTGCTGCTGATACTTCAGCTGAGGATGCTGTACTGACGCCTGGGAACCTCCGAAACCACTAGATTCTCCCATAAGAGTAGGAAAATCTCTGTTCATGTGTCCCTTCTGTCCACACTAAAAACATGCGCCAGTCGATCGAGGACATGGGCCTGGTGGATGCTTGCGCCTACGCTGACAACACCGGCTCTTCCCCTGACTACCAAAACGCTGCAATCCTCCAAATCCGAAAGAAGAAGAAGAAGTACCACCTTTCTTCTTGAACAACTGGGATCTTGGACCCAAAGAAATATTCGATCTGGATGCGGAAGAAAACATAGACCTGTTCCTTTGAAGACTGTCTTCTGTCTGGCGACAACGGTCCACCAAACCCTCATAGGTCATGTCACTACCAACTGCCACCATCTGATGTATCTCAGGGTTTAGAACCTTAAGGAAATGATCATACATGGCCACAGAACTGTCAGCAATATGTGGGAAATAAGTTAGAAGATCGAATAACTTCTGCTGATAATCCTCAATAGACATCGTCCCCTGTCGCAGTACAAGCAACTCACTAGCCTTCGCCTGACGAAGGGCTGGAGGAAAATACAACCTCTCAAAAGCAGTACGAAACTCGGACCTCTGGCTTCAATAAATGGTGCAGAAGTAGATCTTTACCACTTCCTCTCTTGACCCTCTAAAAGAAAACCCAGTGTTTCCATCTTGTCCTCATCAGTGCAACGGAACTCTCTAAAAGAGTGATCCATCCTCTCTAGCTAGTCCTCGGCAACCTCTAGTGTCTCGCCACCGGCTAATGGCTTAGGACTCACCTACATAAACCTATGCATGCTGACTCGTCTCTGCTCCTCACAGTATCCACGTCTATGCCTACGAGCTTCTCCATCGCCCAGCGACCACCATCTCCACTATCGTGGCTCTCGTCGTAGTCTGTAATCTGTCAAATAATAACAAATAATTCTTAATCCTCTTTACTTAATTCCCAGTCGCAATGCGCTCTGATACCAAGCGTAGATGAAGAGACCCTACCCGAATCCACTAACTAATCAGAGTTAATTAGCGCATGCACTTAAAGCATAAAGAGTAGATAATTTAATTACAACAAATCTAATCGGCAGAATAGAACCGACGTCAACAAAAATGTATAAATACTTTTATACAATCATATCGAAAGTCTTAGGGTAACAAGCCCTACCACTGAATTCTCACTGCAACTGGCAGCGGCCTCACTTCTAGTGCGAACCTCCTGGACCGTCCAGTCTCAAACCTTCCCCGCCACAAGGTATACCAAAAACACCAAAACAGAGAGGCATGAGCGACTACGCTCAATACGGAAGCAATGATATATAGACAAATATGCAGCATACAAATGACTTTAAAATATTGGGTAAAATAGTCTACTCAGGGCGCCATGAATACACAGTACCATGCTAAGAGAGGGACTTGGCGGGGTACTCGTGTATTCCCCTATCAACTATAGACTCTACTCCACCGTCGTGGTTTCTCCTAGTGATAGAAAAACCAGGGGCTGAGCCTCCCCAGACACGAATCCATAAGGAGTAACTCATCACCGATGAAAACTGTCATGAATCACATCATACCAGATGCAGTCCAGTGTAAAAACACGCATGTGCTAAAGCCGTAAAACATGTCAAAACACATAGAATATACTCATGCAACATATAATCATATATATCATGCCGGCTAACTCGGTCAGTACTTACGTACATCTAATACTGCAGGCAATCCTAGCACCACTGGTATAGATCCCATGCCTACAAGTCCACTATACTGCGCCTACAATGCAAACATCCACGCATCACTAAATAAGCTCTAAAAGCCTTAAATAAGCTATTCCATGCTCCTAATTATTTTTAGGAAACCAAAGCTATACATGCGTCCGTCGTCAGCCCTTTGTTGTCGATTGCCTCAAAACTTAGGCAAAACTCCGCTACGATGTCGGGATCGCTCCTCTACTTTTGGATTCCAAATAGGACGCCTATAACTCCCTAGATCTGATTAAGAAAGCTAGAAGCTATAGAGAATAGAGGAACTCGGTGCACTCCAAATGAAGCCTCGTCATCCTTATTTATAGACGGAGATCGGACTGTTCGATCCCTGATTAGAGTATTCGATTGCGAATGAAGCTTCTGATCGCTTACTGGATCATTCGATGTCCATCCATGACGCAAGCAATGAAGTTAATTTGCTGACGTCGATGATGGCGTAAGCCCTAGCCAGATCGGAGCGTTCAATCCTTTCGACGGAGCAACCAATCTATCCCATCGGAGCCTCCGATCTGACCGACGATAATTGCTTAATTAATGTTAATTAGGCCTTTAATATTCTTATTTGGTTATGGGTCACTACATTCTCCCTCACTTAATAAATTTCGTCCTCGAAATTTAAGTCTGAGGAAAATACAGAAATAAACACAAAAGTCCTTTATTACAATCGAAAATGCAAAGTACAAATCTTTACAAAGAAAGGTACAAAACTCAAAACAACTCGGGATGCTCAGCTCGCATCCGGCTCTCCAGCTCCCAAGTTGCTTCCTCTGATCCCCGACGCTTCTAGTGCACCAACACCAATGGCATGTGTTTGTTGCAAAGCACCTTGTCCTTCCTAACGAGAATCCCAAGAGGTCTTTCCACGTAGGACAGATCTTGGTCCAATTGCACCTCAAACGGATGCAAGTTGTGTGACTTTTCTGCCACGTACTGTCTCAATAGGGATACGTGGAACATATCATGAATCTCAAACGGACCGATAAACTCGGCGAAAACTTGCCTTTGAGACAAAATCTCATCAACTTCAGGAAAGGTGACACTCGCAGGAACACATTCTCTCCTACCACAAAATGCAACGGTCTGTTGTGAGTGTTAGCGTAGCTTGCCTATCGATCCTGGGATGTCTTAATCCTACGATGGATCAACTCCACTGCATTGGTCATCTACTGAATCATCTGCGGACCTTCAACATGACTCTCGCCAACTTTGTCCCAAAATAAAGGCGTACCACAACGGCATCCATATAAGGCCTAGAATGGTGCCATGCCAATGCTGCGATGGTAGCTGTTATTATACGCAAACTCCACCAACGCCAAATGATCATGCCACGATGGTCCAAAATCCATGACTGTAGCTCGAAGAATATCCTCGAGGGTACAGATAGTACTTTCACTCTGTCCGTCGTTCTCCGGATGATAAACTGTACTCAAACTTAGTGTAGTACCAAGAGCTCGCTGGAAGCTACCCCAAAACCTAGAGGTAAACCTCGGATCTCGATCAATGAAAATGCTCAACGGAATTCCATGCAGACGAAAAACCTCTTGCACGTACAGACATGCCCTCTTGTCGAAAGTAAAGTACCGATTATACGGCAGAAAATGCACGGACTTCAACAATCGATCAACAACAACCCAAATATCATTGCAATTCCTGGAAAACATAGGCAAGTGGATGACAAAATCCATCATCACATGCTCTCACTTCCATTTAGGAATCTCTAAACTCTAGAGCAATCCACCGCATCGTTGAAACTCTGCCTTGACCTGCTGACACACAAGGCATCGAGACACAAACTGATAAACACTGTGCTTCATTTCTTTCCACCAAAACCTCGTATGTAGATCTTTGTACATTTTCATATTGACTGGATGCACAGAAAATCTACTACAGTGAGTGAGAAGTGAATTTTGTATGCATATGTTCATGGCATTTTTATGTTTATTATGCATGCATTCATGTTATTTTATTTGTGTTTTCGTGCATTTTAGCTTCATGTCGTTCCTGTGGTTTATTTACAGAAAATGACAGAAACTCGGTATTTTTGGTGAAGAAGATAATTTGTCTCTTTGGAGATGGAAGAGTTGATTTTAGGCGCATAAATTGGATCAGCTGGCCGATGAAGATAACGGAATTCAGGGGTTGTGTCTTTGCGCATCACTTGGAATGTTGAGCAGCTGCACCTTGAAGAATATCAAGATGATGCATTGCTGGCAAGGGAAGGGTGCATGAAGTAGCGCTATCGCGCATGATGATGCGCTATCGCGCAAAGAAAATGAGCAATGGCGCATGGTGTGGGTTGTGCATGAGTTTTCTTGGAGCAGATCATCGCTCGCTCGAGCGCACTTTGTGCATGCTTGAGCAAGAAATACGGGGTCAGAAATTTTTCGAAGCAGAGAGTTGCTCGCTCGAGCGCACTTTGTTGCCGCTCGAGCGAGCCGCGTGTACAGATTTTTTATTTTTGGAAATTCTTGCTCGGGAAGGATATTATCTTTTGGTGATCCTTGGACACATAAATACCGATTGATTCATCAGATTAAGGGTGCCAGGACGCAGACAACAAAGGAGGCGGCTACTACCAAATTGGGAGAGAAAATTTCTCTTTTATTCTTCTTTTCTTCTTTTTATTTTTTGTTCATGATTAAAAACATTATTTGAATCGTGATTTCGGTTATGGAGTAGTTCTTTATTTTCGATTAAGGCCACGTGATTGGGCCAGACAAATTTATGTAGAAAACTTGGATATTTGTTTTGTATTTTTCAAACTTGATTTTATTTTATTGATTGTCAGATTTATATTTGTCTTGTGAATAGCCTGATCTGAAAGAGTGGGTGCCCGGTGAGCCAACTTGTGGCTAAGGGCTTTGATGACTCTTTGTATAAACAATCTTTTGTTTAAATATAATTTACACTTTTATTAATGACAATGACTTTATCTTTCTTCATATTGTTATATTGTGATATACTATTGTTGTTTTGATAAAGACCTTGAATATACTATAGTGTATGTAAGATGTGGTAGCACATAGGGATAGCTGTAAGAGTGGGTGCCCAGTGAGCCAACTGTGTGGCTATGGGCTTTGTTGACTCTTTGTATAAACAATCTTTTGTTTAATATTATTTACACTTTTATGGCAATGACTTTATATTACTTCATATTGTTATATTGTGATATACTATTGTTGTTTTGATAAAGACCTTGAATATACTATAGTGTATGTAAGATGTGGTAGAACATGGAGATGTCTATCATGAAATACATCTTATAGTCACTGTATATTCTAAAACCGTTCCTAGTCGATTGAGCCGTCCGATAATAAGGATAAGGATCGCTCGAGTTTGAGACTAGCATTTGCGATGCGGAGTACCACGTTTCATTGGTAGGGAACATGGAGATGTTCGAAGCATGCAAATGGATATTCATAGGATGAATAGTCGAACTACCCTATCCGGACTTTCCAAGTGGTTATCACTTATCGAGTGGATAAAGTCCGCGGTTTTGGTTGTACACCATTAGTCCTTACGACTTGAAACATCATGGAGACTCTATATGCTAGTACTGTGCTTTGACTCGTTTACCGACTCTGAGGGGGTCATCAGGTGTCGAGATTGGGTACAGTTACGACACATATAGGAGTCAATGCATTGTTGTCAAGGATTCACCACATACTTGCGAGTGTGGATATCCTATGCGATCTGAGGAGATATTAGTGTGACAAATCTCTGGCCAGAGTACTTGATGTGATTTAAGAAATGGTTTCTTAGTAGCACATGCGATGTCACTAATTTGATCTTCAAGATGCATTGCATAGTTATCGAATCTTGAGCGACTCTCGATATACCAATGGTTGTTGATTCGATCGGGATATTTGGATGAAGGGACCGTACTGTACGTTAACCAAAATCTACTGGTTCTTGTAGGCACTATCAGTGATACCTAGGGAATCATGGGGCGATGTTGCTAGGCGCTTTACCATGATTCGTTGGGCAAGTCGGAAAGTGTTGTTCCGAGTCACAAGGAGTTGTGAGCCCACGGCTAGCTGTATCCCTGAACCATTGAGGGTCACACAGTGTAATGGAGTTTTAATCCCCGTTGAGATAGTTAAATTTAAAGAGTTAAATTTAATGAACTAAGGAGTTGGACTTCTTAAATAAGAGTAAGGGAGTAGGATTTCCTAAAATGACATAGGGATGGACATTTTTGGAAACCACTGAATTCGGATTCAGGAAAATTTATTTTGACTTTAAAATGTGCAGAAATGGTTTCTGTGCACATTGGTGAAATCGTTTCATCAATCGGAGTCACGATGAATTTTATATTAATTTCTGAACGAGCGGGCTTTGCTTGTCGGGCCCCAGCTTATGACTAATGGGCCCTAAGGTGTTAGTGGCCTGCATTATAAATAAGTTATTTCAGTACAGAAATTACACACGATAGCTCATAATTTTGAGAGAAAAAAAATCGAAACCCTAGCCCCTCTCTCAAGCTTGGCCGTCGCCCCCCTCCCTCTCTGTCTGAGAAATTTCGGTCTGTGATTTTGAATCGCAGTAAGGAATAACGAATCAAATTCGTGTATTCTCTTCGCAGAAAACTTCTGATAGATTTTCTAGTGCAATCTATCAGAGGGATTAAACCTCTGTTCGTGGACCTGATTGAAGGCGTTCATCGGTTCCAGGGAGAGACAACAAGAGCAGAATTGTTCTGTTGGTGTCCATTAATCTCGTTGCGAGATTTGAGGTAAAATTTATTTAATTGTTATTTAAATTTTACACACACGTAATTCAATCGATGAACGGTTGATACCCATACCATGGAAACGTTCCATGAAAAATTTTTAAACTTCCGCTGCACCGGGTATCAATCGTAATTGGTCTGGGAACTCGCCAGTTTTCCAACAGTGGTATCAAAGCCAGGTTGCTCAGATCAATCGATTGAATAATCAATTGTACAAAATTTTTGAGTCTCGGTTTATGAAACAAAATAAATATTTTTAATAAAAAAAAAATTTTTTTTCGGGGCAAAACCCGGGCAGCGATTGGATCGCTGCCCGGTGGGGCAGCAATTGTTGCTGCCCCGGGCGGCGCACGGCGCCGCCCAAAGGGGGCGCACGGCGCCGCCCAAGGCGGCGACCGTCGCCGCCCAGGGCGGCGCACGGCGCCGCCCAGGGCAGCGCTGTGCGCTGCCCAGCGCAGCGCTGGGCGCTGCGCAGGGCAGCGCTCGGCGCTGCCCAGGGGCGGCGCTCGGCGCCGCCCAGGGGCGGCGCCAGGCGCTGCCCTAAGGGGGCAGCCGGGCTGCCCCCGGCCCGCGCCCCGGGTGCGGGCCAACCCGGGAGTGTCCCGGGTGGCCCGCGGAAAAATTAATATTTTATTAAAAATTAATTTTAATATGTTAAAATTTTATTTTTGGTCCGGTCAAAAATTGTTTTTGATTGGTTCACGAGATTTCGGATCGAATTGTTCGAGTCCGTAAATTTTAAAATTGATTTTGGATAAATTTGAATTTTTGGAAAATTTTAATATTTTATCCGTAAATTGAATTTTGAAATCAATTATTTTGGTACAATTGATGATAAGATATGATCTTATGATATATTAGATAAAATATGATTTTATTTGTAAAATTGGATTTTATAGATAAAATATGATTTTATTTGATATGGAGATAAAATATGATTTTATATGTGAAATGTGATTTTATATATAAAATATGATTTTATCTTGTTTAAATTTGAATTGCCACAGCATGTTATCCAATAAATTAATTTTGAATTAAATGTTATTGGATAAGGATGATCGATTGCCATGACCAATTTTGTAGGTGTATGTTAGGAATTTACATTTTGTCTTTATTGTTGTTGGTTTTATTAATGGGCCTGGTTTATGGCCCGATATGAATGTCATATGTAATAAAAGTGGGCTTGGTTTATAGCCCGTTCCCACCCCCTAAAAATGTATCCCCTACTTGTCATTGTTATTTAATTGTAAATACATTAGATTTAGTGGGAGATCAAGATTTGAAGATGGTGGGCCCAGCAGACAATGAAGACTGAAGAAATGTAAATTGGAAGCATATGTAATAGGATTGCATTTGCATACTGCATATTACCTAGGATTGGACTAAGACCCGTGATTGGCAACCACGGGTCAATTAGAAATGGAATCGATCATCCTATATAATATGTGATATTATGATTGTATGCATGTTTAGACATAAATTGCGTGAATCCGGCAATGCATGCAATAAATTAAATATGATGAGACAAATATTTTTATAAATAAAATCCCTCATTTTAAATATGATTTAAAATTTATATAAAGATAAATAAAGGAAATTTAAATATTGTTTAAATGTTCCTACCTTCCATCAACGGTCAATGTATGTGATGCTACCTGCGGATACGGTCCGGCTCATATTATTGGGGGGGCCCGTCCGTCGGAAAAGCTGTACATTGGATCGACAAATGTTGTAAGTTGGGTGGAACTCCCATGGGATCGGCTCATATTATTGGGGGATCCACATGGCGACCGTCCATCACAACTTAATATTGATGGGTCATCTTGACATGTCACTTTAAACGGCGTCATATTATTGGGCCCTTATTGGACATGAGGTAAATACATGGGGGTTGCTTTGGAAGCAATTGGGCTCTACCTTTTGAGAATTATGGTTGGCTGATATTATTCGGGACCATAAGTTTGTCAATTGGACTCCATGTTCTCACTAAGGAAAAAGTTTCCCGTTTTCACTAGAGGGTGGTGAAATCGTTAAAATAGTGGGAGTGAGATTCATAAAATTAAATTCGCCTATTTTATGTCTTAGTAAATTGTTAAACAATCATTGATATATGTCTGTTTTTCCTTTTCAGTATTTCATACAATGAATTCGCGAAATCCTTTATTCTCGATCCTCGAACAAAACAAGCTGACTGGCGCCAACTATACGGAATGGTTCCGGAAGTTGAAGATTGTCTTAACTTCGGAGAAAATGCTCTACGTGTTAGAGAAAGCACCTCCGAAGGAAGCACCAGCTGACATAAGTCCGGAGGAATTGGCCAAACTTGATGCATGGTGTGACCATGACATCAAGACCAAATGCTATATGCAAGCCTCGATGTCTGATGAACTCCAGAGGCGATTTGAAGACACGGTGAATGCTGCTGACATTCACACGCAACTCAAGGAACTTTTTGGGGCTCAGTCGAGGGCTGAAAGGTTCTCTACTGTTAAGGAGTTGATGACGTGCCGCATGCGTGAAGGGACTTCGGTCCGTGATCATGGGGTACGAGTGATTTGGCTCATACAGAAGTTAGCGACCCTTGATTTGGTGTTGGAGCATGAACTCAATGTGGACTTGCTGCTTCTATCTCTTCCTTCTTCATTTGATGGATTCGTGATAAATTTTAATATGAACAAGATAGAGGCCACCCTTGAAGAGATGGTCAATATGCTCGTTACATATGAATCCACACTTAAGAAGGATAAGCCAGCTTTCTTGGTGGGCTCCTCATCTTCTGCTAAGAAGGGGCCAAGTATGAAGGGCAAGAAACGTTCTGCCCCACCCAAGAAAGTGGAACCCGAGAAGAAGCAAAAGACAAAGGCTTCAAACGATGGAAAATCCAAGGATGTTTGCCATTACTGCAAGAAGCCGGGTCATTGGAAGCGCAACTGCAAGGAGTATCTTGAGCAGTTGGGAACTGCAAAGGGTATGTTCTATATCGAAATAAACATGTCACTTAATACAACTTCTTGGGTATTGGATACCGGATGTGGTTCTCACATTTGCAATGATTTGCAGGTGATGACAAGAAGTCGCAGGCTTAGAATGGGTGAGACCCAGCTGAGGCTCGGGAATGGTTCCAGAGTTGAAGCTACGGCCATTGGAGATGTTTGTTTGATTTTGCAGAATGGTTTTAAATTATTGTTGAGAGATGTTTTATTTGTGCCAGATTTAATTAAAAACATTATTTCTATTTCTATGCTTGATAGAGATGGTTATTCTTGTAATTTTGTGAATGGGATTTGCAGTATTTACAAGAATGAATGTTTAATTGGAAATGGACAACTTGAAAACGATCTATATAATTTAAAACTAAAAGACGTTCCAGTGAATTGTATTGACAAACCGGCAACAACAAACAAAAGGAAAATCGATAGTCAAAACCCGGCAAACCTTTGGCACGCTAGACTAGGTCATATTTCCTCAAGGAGGATGAACAAGCTAGTGGGAGAGGGCATGTTTGATATGTCTGGTATTAACTCTCTACCTACTTGTGAATCCTGCCTAAAAGGGAAAATGACTAAATCTCCTTTTAAGGGGAAGCCTGAACGTAGTCAAAATCTGTTGGATTTGATCCATACAGATGTTTGTGGTCCATTTAGAGTAGGGACTCAACATGGCCACACCTACTTCATTACCTTTACTGATGATTATTCTAGGTATGGGTATTTATATTTAATGAAATATAAGTCTGAAGCATTTGAAAAGTTCAAAGAATTCAAGGCTGAAGTAGAAAACAAGCTAGGTAAAAGTATTAAAGCACTTCGATCGGATCGAGGTGGAGAATACTTGAGTACCGAGTTTTTGGACTATCTGAAAGAGAATGGGATTCTCTCTCAGTGGACTCCTCCTATGACACCACAGCTTAATGGTGTATCGGAGCGTCGTAATCGAACTTTGTTGGACATGGTTCGATCTATGATGAGCTTCACTGAGCTTCCACCTTCGTTTTGGGGCTATGCGCTTGAAACGGCGGTACTGTTGTTGAATAACGTCCACACTAAAGCAGTGGACAAAACACCATACGAGTTATGGAATGGCAAAGCTCCTAAGTATTCATACTTGAGGATTTGGGGATGTCCTGCTTACGTGAAGCGGACAGTGGGAGATAAGTTGGATAGTCGATCCAGCTTGTGTTATTTTGTGGGGTATCCGAAGAATTCAATCGGATATTATTTCTATTATCCTGCTGAAACAAAGGTGTTTGTTTCACGGAATGCCACCTTCTTGGAGAAGGAGTTCTTATTGGATAAGAAAGGCGAGATGATGGAACTCGAAGAAGTTCGAGAAGAACCCGAAATACAAAATAACGATCCCACACCTCAGGAACCATTGCTGGACACGCCTGCACCTAGAAGATCCGAGAGGACTTCTAGACCTCCAGTTCGATATGGTCTTCTTCTTGAAGAGGGTCAAGATGAACCCGACATTGGATGTGATCCAAGAAGCTTCAAGGAAGCAATTTCTGATGCGGATTCGAATTTATGGCTTGAAGCTATGCAATCAGAATTGGATTCGATGCATACTAACCAAGTCTGGACTTTAGTGGATCCTCCCGATGGAATTGTTCCAATAGGGTGTAAATGGATCTACAAAAGAAAGCTTGGGCCTGATGGTAAGGTATTGACCTACAAGGCGCGATTGGTGGCTAAAGGTTATACTCAAAGGCAAGGAGTTGACTATGACGAAACCTTTTCACCAGTTGCAATGTTCAAGTCCATAAGAATCCTTATTGCCATAGCTGCATGGTATGACTATGAGATATGACAAATGGATGTGAAGACTGCTTTTCTTAATGGAGACATTAAGGAAGAAATCTATATGAAGCAGCCTGAGGGGTACACATCCATGGGAAGCGAGCATAAGGTATGCAAGCTTCAGAGATCAATTTATGGTCTAAAACAAGCATCAAGAAGTTGGAACCAGAAATTTGATGAAACAATTAAAGACTTTGGTTTCATCAAGAACCCGGAGGAACCTTGCGTGTACAAGAAAGTAGTTAAGGATGCGGTGACATTCTTAGTACTTTATGTTGATGACATCCTACTCATTGGGAATGATGTAGGGATGTTGCAGTCAACAAAGATATGGTTATCAGGTAGATTTTCGATGAAGGATTTGGGTGAGGCATCCTACATTCTAGGGATTCAGATCTATAGAGATAGATCTAAGAGAATGATAGGACTCACTCAATCAACCTACATCGATACCATATTGAAACGGTTTTCAATGGATGGGTCCAAGAGAGGACATCTACCCATGTGTCAGGGAGTTTCTCTATCCAAGTCTATGTGTCCCAAGACTGATGCAGAGATAGAGAATATGACACATGTACCATATGCGTCAGCTATAGGTAGTATCATGTATGGGATGATATCTACCAGACCGGATGTAGCATTTGCTCTGAGTGTCACGAGCAGATATCAGTCTAATCCTGGTCAAATGCATTGGAAAGCCGTGAAGGACATTCTTAAGTACTTGCGAAGGACTAAGAATATGTTCATGGTTTATGGAGGACGAGAACTCAAATTGGAAGGCTATACCGACTCTAGCTTCCAAAGTGATGTGGATGACTCGAAGTCAACCTCTGGATTTGTGTTCATGCTCAATGGCGGTGCTGTCTCTTGGAAGAGTTCCAAGCAGGACACCACAGCGGATTCCACCACTGAGGCTGAATACATTGCAGCATCAGCTGCTGCTAAAGAGGCCGTTTGGATGAGGAATTTCGTCCAAGAGTTGGGCGTCATTCCTGAATTTGTTGGTCCAGTCCCGGTGTACTGCGACAACACGGGTGCCGTTGCTCAAGCAAAGGAACCAAGGTCTCATCAAAGATCCAAACACGTACTGAGGAAATACCACATAATCCGGGAGATTGTGGAAAGAGGAGACATCAGTGTCGAACGAGTGGCCTCTGCAGACAATATCGCTGATCCACTTACTAAGCCTTTGCCAGGACCATTGTTTGACAAACATCGCGAAGCAATGGGTCTACGTAGTATGACTAGTTGGCTATAGGGCAAGTGGGAGATTGTAAGAGTGGGTGCCCAGTGAGCCAACTGTGTGGCTATGGGCTTTGTTGACTCTTTGTATAAACAATCTTTTGTTTAATATTATTTACACTTTTATGGCAATGACTTTATATTACTTCATATTGTTATATTGTGATATACTATTGTTGTTTTGATAAAGACCTTGAATATACTATAGTGTATGTAAGATGTGGTAGAACATGGAGATGTCTATCATGAAATACATCTTATAGTCACTGTATATTCTAAAACCGTTCCTAGTCGATTGAGCCGTCCGATAATAAGGATAAGGATCGCTCGAGTTTGAGACTAGCATTTGCGATGCGGAGTACCACGTTTCATTGGTAGGGAACATGGAGATGTTCGAAGCATGCAAATGGATATTCATAGGATGAATAGTCGAACTACCCTATCCGGACTTTCCAAGTGGTTATCACTTATCGAGTGGATAAAGTCCGCGGTTTTGGTTGTACACCATTAGTCCTTACGACTTGAAACATCATGGAGACTCTATATGCTAGTACTGTGCTTTGACTCGTTTACCGACTCTGAGGGGGTCATCAGGTGTCGAGATTGGGTACAGTTACGACACATATAGGAGTCAATGCATTGTTGTCAAGGATTCACCACATACTTGCGAGTGTGGATATCCTATGCGATCTGAGGAGATATTAGTGTGACAAATCTCTGGCCAGAGTACTTGATGTGATTTAAGAAATGGTTTCTTAGTAGCACATGCGATGTCACTAATTTGATCTTCAAGATGCATTGCATAGTTATCGAATCTTGAGCGACTCTCGATATACCAATGGTTGTTGATTCGATCGGGATATTTGGATGAAGGGACCGTACTGTACGTTAACCAAAATCTACTGGTTCTTGTAGGCACTATCAGTGATACCTAGGGAATCATGGGGCGATGTTGCTAGGCGCTTTACCATGATTCGTTGGGCAAGTCGGAAAGTGTTGTTCCGAGTCACAAGGAGTTGTGAGCCCACGGCTAGCTGTATCCCTGAACCATTGAGGGTCACACAGTGTAATGGAGTTTTAATCCCCGTTGAGATAGTTAAATTTAAAGAGTTAAATTTAATGAACTAAGGAGTTGGACTTCTTAAATAAGAGTAAGGGAGTAGGATTTCCTAAAATGACATAGGGATGGACATTTTTGGAAACCACTGAATTCGGATTCAGGAAAATTTATTTTGACTTTAAAATGTGCAGAAATGGTTTCTGTGCACATTGGTGAAATCGTTTCATCAATCGGAGTCACGATGAATTTTATATTAATTTCTGAACGAGCGGGCTTTGCTTGTCGGGCCCCAGCTTATGACTAATGGGCCCTAAGGTGTTAGTGGCCTGCATTATAAATAAGTTATTTCAGTACAGAAATTACACACGATAGCTCATAATTTTGAGAGAAAAAAAATCGAAACCCTAGCCCCTCTCTCAAGCTTGGCCGTCGCCCCCCTCCCTCTCTGTCTGAGAAATTCCGGTCTGTGATTTTGAATCGCAGTAAGGAATAACGAATCAAATTCGTGTATTCTCTTCGCAGAAAACTTCTGATAGATTTTCTAGTGCAATCTATCAGAGGGATTAAACCTCTGTTCGTGGACCTGATTGAAGGCGTTCATCGGTTCCAGGGAGAGACAACAAGAGCAGAATTGTTCTGTTGGTGTCCATTAATCTCGTTGCGAGATTTGAGGTAAAATTTATTTAATTGTTATTTAAATTTTACACACACGTAATTCAATCGATGAACGGTTGATACCCATACCATGGAAACGTTCCATGAAAAATTTTTAAACTTCCGCTACACCGGGTATCAATCGTAATTGGTCTGGGAACTCGCCAGTTTTCCAACAATAGCTATCATGAAACACATCTTATAGTCACTGTATATTCTAAACCGTTCCTAGTCGATTGAGTCGTCCGTTAATAAGGATAAGGATCGCTCGAGATTGAGACTAGCATTTGCGATGCAGAGTACCACGTTTCATTGGTAAGGAACATAGAGATGTTCGAAGCATGCAAATGGATATTCATACGATGAATGATCGAACTACCCTATCCGGACTTTCCAAGTGGTTATCACTTATCGAGTGGATAAAGTCCGCGGTTTTGGTTGTACACCATTAGTCCTTACTACTTGAAACATCATTGAGACTCTATATGCTAGTACTGTGCTTTGACTCGTTTACCGACTCTATTGGGGTCATCAGGTGTCGGGATTGGGTACAGTTACAACACATATAGGAGTCGATGCTTTGTTGTCAAGGATTCACCACATACTTGCGAGTGTGGATATCCTATGCGATCTGAGGAGATATTAGTGTGACGAATCTCTGGCCAGAGTACATGATGTGTTTTAAGAAATGGTTTCTTAGTAACACATGCGATGTCACTATTTGATCTTCAAGATGTATTGCATTGTTATCGAATCTCGAACGACTCTCGATTTACCAATGGTTGTTGATTCGATCGGGATATATGGATGAAGGGACCGTATTGTACGCTAACCAAAATCTATTGGTTCTTGCAGGCACTATCAGTGATACCTAGGGAATCATGGGGCGATGTTGCTAGGCGCTCTTACCATGATTCGATGGGCAAGTCGGAAATCGTTGTTCCGAGTCACAAGGAGTTGTGAGCCCACGGCTAGCTGTATCCCTAAACCATTGAGGGTCACACATAGTAATGGATTTTTAATCCCCGTTGAGATAGATAAATTTAAAGAGTTAAATTTAATGAACAAAGAAGTTGGACTTCTTGTTTAAGAGTAGAGGAGTAAGATTTTCTAAAATGATATAGGGATGGGCATTTTTGGAAATCACTGAATTCGGATTCAGAAAAATTTATCTTGACTTCAAAAGGTGCAGAAATGGTTTCTGTGAACATTGGTAAAATCGGTTTATCAATCAGAGTCACGATGAATTTTATATTAATTTCTGAACATGCGGGCTTTGCTTGTCAGGCTTAAACTTATGACTAATGGGCCCTAAGCTGTTAGCGGCCTACATTATAAATAAGTTATTGCAGTACAGAAATTAGACACAACAGGTCACAATTTTCGAAAAACCCTAGTTTTCTCTCTAACAGTGGCCGCCCCCCTCCCCTCTGCTCGGGAAAAGTCCAGCCTGTGAATTTTGAATTACAGTCTGGTTTAACGGATCAAATTCGTTAATTCTCTTCGTAGAAACTTCTGATAGATTTTCTAGTGCAATCTATCAGAGGGATTAAATCTCTATTCGTGGACCTGATTGAAGAACAGTTCGTCCATCAGTTCCAGGGAGATACAACAAGAGCAGAGCAATCTGTTGGTGTCAATAATCTCGATTCGAGATTGGAGGTAAAAATTTATAATTGTTATTTAATTTTTACACACACAATTTAATCGTAAAGTTTTGATACCCATTATGGAATCGTTCCATATAAAATTTTTAAACTTTCGCTGCACCGGGTATCAATTCTGATTGATCTGATCGCCGTTCTCCAACAGTGGTATCAGAGCCAGGTTGCTCAGATCAAGCGATTAAATTAATCGATTGTACAAAAATTTTTAAGCCTCGATTTTTGAAACAAAATAAATTTTTTTTTTTAAATTAAAAATTTTTCGGGCAAAAACACGGGCAGCGATCGTCGCTGCCCAGGGCAGCGATCGTCGCTGCCTGGCCCGAGCCCCTTTTGGGGCGCGGGCAGCCCGGGAGCGTCCCGGGCGGCCCGCGGAAAAATTAATTTTTAATTTTTAAAATTAAAATTTTAATATGTTAAAATTCTATTTTTGGTCCGATCGAAAATTGTTTTTGATAGGTCCACGAGGCGTCGGATCGAATTGTTCGAGTCCGAAAATTTTAAAATTGATTTTCGGATAAATTTGAATTTTTGGAAAATTTATAGATTTTATCCGTTAAATCAGATTTTATGAAATTAATTATTTTTGGTACAATTGATGATAAGATATGATCTTATGGAAATATTGAGTAAAATATGATTTTATGTATAAAATTGGATTTTATATGTAAAATATGATTTTATTTGATAAAAAGATAAAATATGATTTTGTATGTAAAATAAGATTTTATATATGAAATATGATTTTATCCTTTTAATTTAAATTGTCATTGCATGTTATCCAATAAATTAATTTTGAATTAAATGTTATTGGATAAGGATGATCGATTGCCATGACCAATTTTGTAGGTGTATGTTAGGAATTTACATTTGTTTTTATTGTTGTTGGATTTATTAATGGGCCTGGTTTATGGCCCAATATGAATTGTCATATGTAATAAAAGTGGGCCTGGTTTATGGCCCGTTCCCACCCCTTAAAATGTATCCCCTACTTGTCATGGTTATTTATTGTAAATACATTAGACTTAGTGGGAGATGAAGATTTGAAGACGGAGATGGGCCCAGCAGACAATAAAGACAGAAGAAATGTAAATTGGAAGCACAATGTAATAGGATTGCATTGCATACCTGCATATTACCTAGGATTGGACTAAGACTCATGATTGGCAACCACGGGTCGATTAGAAATGGAATCGATCATCCTATATAATATATGATATTATTGTTGTATGCATGTTTTAGACAAAATTGTGTGAATCCGGCAAGCATACAAATTATAAAATGATGAGACAAATTTTCAAAATTAAAAATCCCTCATTTTAAATATGATTTAAAATTGATATCAAGATAAATAAAGGAAATTTAAAATTGTTTAAATGTTCCTACCTTCCATCAACGATCAATGTATGAGATGCTACCCGTGGATACGGTCCGGCTCATATTATTGGGGGGGCCCGTTCGTCGGAAAGTTGTACATTGGATCGAAACATGTTGTAAGTTGGGTGGAACTCCCATGGGATCGGCTCATATTATTGGGGGATCCACATGGCGACCGTCCATCACAACTTAATATTGATGGGTCATCGTGACATGTCACAATAAACGGCGTCATATTATTGGGCCCTTATTGGACATGAGGTAAAAACGTGGAGGTTGCTTTGGAAGCAATTGGGCTCTACCTTTTGAAAATTGTGGTTGGCTGATATTATTCGGGACCATAGTTTGTCAATTGGACTCAATGTTCTCACTAAGGAAACAGTTTCCCGTTTTCACTAGAGGGTAGTGAAATCGTTAAAATAGTGGGAGTGAGATTCATAAAATAAATTTTGCCTATTTTATGTCTTAGTAAATTAATTAAACAATCACTGATTATTGTCTGTTTCTTTTCAGTATTTCATTAAGATGAATTCGCGCAATCCACTATTCTCTATTCTCGAACAAAATAAACTGACTGGCGCAAACTATACGGAATGGTTCCGTAAGTTGAAGATTGTCTTGACCTCGGAGAAGATGCTCTACGTGTTAGAAAAATCTCCTCCGAAGGAAGCACCAGCTGATATAAGTCCGGAAGAGTTGGCCAAACTTGATACATGGTGGGACCATGATATCAAGGCCAAATGCTATATGCAAGCCTCGATGTCTGATGAACTCCAGAGGCGATTTGAGGACACCGTGAATGCTGCTGACATTCACGTACAACTCAAGGAACTTTTTGGGGCTCAATTGAGAGCTGAAAGGTTCGCTACTGTAAAAGAGCTAATGACGTGTCGCATGCGTGAAGGGACTTCGGTCCGTGATCATGGGGTACGAGTGATTTGGGTCATACAGAAGTTGGTAACGCTTGATTTGGTGTTGGAGCATGAACTCAATGTGGACTTATTACTTCTCTCTCTTCCTTCTTCGTTTGACGGATTTGTGGTGAATTTCAATATGAACAAGATAGAGGCCTTCCTTGAAGAGATGGTCAATATGCTTGTAACATATGAAGCCACTTTAAAGAAGGATAAACCAGTTCTCTTGGTGGGCTCCTCTTCTTCTGCTAAGAAGGGGCCAAGTACAAAGGGTAAGAAACGTTCTACCCCACCCAAGAAAACCGGACCCGAGAAGAAGAACAAGACAAAGGCTTCAAACATGGAAAAGTCCAAGGATGTTTGCCATCACTACAAGAAACCCGGTCATTGGAAACGTAACTGCAAGAAATATCTAGAGCAGTTACGAACTGCGAAGGGTATGTTCTATATTGAAATAAATGTTTCACTTAATACTACTTCTTGGGTATTGGATACCGGATGTGGATCTCACATTTGCAATGATTTGCAGGTGATGACAAGAAGTCGCAAGCTTAGAATGGGTGAGACCCAGCTGAGACTCGGAAATGGTTCTAGAGTTAAAGCTAAAGCTGTGGGAGATGTTTATTTAATTTTGCAAAACGATTTTAAGTTACTTTTGAGAGATGTTTTATTTGTTCCAGATTTGATTTAAAACATTATTTATGTTTCTATGCTTGATAGAGATGGTTTTTCTTGCAATTTTGTGAATGGGATTTGCAATATTTACAAGAATGAATGTTTGATTGGAAATGGACAACTTGAAAACGATCTATATAACTTAAAATTGAAAGACGTTCCAATAAATTATGTTGATAAACCGGCAACAACAAACAAAAGGAAAATCGATAGTCAAAACCCGGAAAACCTTTGGCATGCTAGGCTAGGTCATATTTCCTCAAGGAGGATGAACAAGCTAGTGGGAGAGGGCATGTTTGATATGTCTTATATTAACTCTCTACCTACTTGTGAATCCTGCCTGAAAGGAAAAATGACTAAATCTCCTTTTAAGGGGAAACCTGAGCGTAGTCAAAATCTGTTGGATTTGATCCATACAGATGTTTGTGGTCCATTTAGAATTGGTACTCAATATGGCCACACCTACTTCATTACCTTTACTGATGATTATTCAAGGTAAGGGTATTTATATTTAATGAAATATAAGTCTGAAGCATTTGAAAAGTTCAAAGAATTCAAGGCTGAAGTAGAAAACAAGCTAGGTAAAAGTATTAAAGCACTTCGATCGGATCGAGGTGGAGAATACTTGAGTACCGAGTTTTTGGACTATCTGAAAGAGAATGGGATTCTCTCTCAGTGGACTCCTCCTATGACACCTCAGCTGAATGGTGTATCGGAGCGTCGTAATCGAACTTTGTTGGACATGGTTCGATCCATGATGAGCTTCACTGAGCTTCCACCTTCGTTTTGGGGCTATGCGCTTGAAACGGCGGTATTGTTGTTGAACAACGTCCACACTAAAGCAGTGGACAAAACACCATACGAGTTATGGAATGGCAAAACTCCTAAGTATTCGTACTTGAGGATTTGGGGATGTCCTGCTTACGTGAAGCAGACAGTGGGAGATAAGTTGGATAGTCGATCCACCTTATGTTATTTTGTAGGGTATCCGAAGAATTCAATCGGATATTATTTCTATCATCCTGCTGAAACAAAGGTGTTTGTTTCAAGGAATGCCACCTTCTTGGAGAAGGAGTTCTTATTGGAACTCGAAGAAATTCGAGAAGAACCCGAAATACAAAATAATGATCCAACACCTCAGGAACCATTGATGGGCACGCCTATACCTAGAAGATCCGAGAGGACTTCTAGACCTCTTATTCGATATGGTCTTCTTCTTGAAGGGGATCAAGATGAACCCGACGTTGGATATGATCCAAGAAACTTCAAGGAAGCAATTTCTGATGCGGATTCAAATTTATGGCTTGAAGCTATGCAGTCGGAAATAGATTCGATGCATACAAACCAAGTTTGGTCTTTAGTAGATCATCCCGATGGAATTGTTCCAATAGGGTGTAAATGGATCTACAAGAGAAAGCTTGGGCCTGATGGTAAGATATTGACCTACAAGGCGCGATTGGTAGCGAAAGGTTATACTCAAAGACAAGGAGTTGACTATGATGAAACCTTTTCACCAGTTGCAATGTTCAAGTCCATAAGAATCCTTATTGCCATAGCTGCTTGGTATGACTATGAGATATGGAAAATGGATGTGAAGACTGCATTTCTTAATGGAAACATTAAGGAAGAGATCTATATGACGCAGCCTGAGGGATACACATCCATGGAAAGCGAGCATAAGGTATGCAAGCTTCAAAGATCAATCTATGGTCTAAAACAAGCATCAAGAAGTTGGAACCAGAAATTTGATGAAACAATAAAGGATTTTGGTTTCATCAAGAACCCGGAGGAACCATGCGTGTACAAGAAAGTAGTTAAGGATGCTGTGACATTCTTAGTACTTTATGTTGATGACATCCTACTCATTGGGAATGACGTAGGGATGTTGCAGTCAACAAAGATATGGTTATCAGGTAGATTCTCGATGAAGGATTTGGGTGAGGCATCCTATATTCTAGGGATACAGATCTATAGAGATAGATCTAAGAGAATGATAGGACTCACTCAAGCAACCTACATCGACACCATATTGAAACGGTTTTCAATGGATGGGTCCAAGAGAGGACATCTACCTATGTGTCATGGAGTTTCTCTATCCAGGTCTATGTGTCCCAAGACTGATGAAGAGATAGAGAAAATGACACATGTACCATATGCGTCAGCCATAGGTAGTATCATGTATGGGATGATATCTACCAGACCGGATGTAGCATTTGCTCTGAGTGTCACAAGCAGATATCAAGCTAATCCCGGTCAAATGCATTGGAAAGCCGTGAAGGACATTCTTAAGTACTTACGAAGGACTAAGAATATGTTCATGGTATATAGAGGAAGAGAACTAAAATTGGAAGGCTATACCGACTCTAGCTTCCAAAGTGACGTGGATGACTCGAAGTCAACCTCTGGATTTGTGTTCATGCTCAATGGCGGTGCTGTCTCTTGGAAGAGTTCCAAGCAGGACACCACAACGGATTCCACCACTGAGGCAGAATACATTGCAGCATCAGCTGCTGCTAAAGAGGTCGTTTGGATGAGGAATTTCGTCCAAGAGTTGGGCGTTATTCCGGAAGTTGTTGGTCCAGTCCCGGTGTACTGTGACAACACGGGTGCCGTTGCTCAGGCAAAGGAACCAAGGTCTCATCAAAGATCCAAACACGTACTGAGGAAATACCACATCATCCGGGAGATTGTGGAAAGAGGAGACATCACTGTCGAAAGAGTGGCCTCTGCAGACAATATCGCTGATCCACTTACTAAGCCCTTGCCAGGACCATTATTTGACAAACATCGCGAAGCAATGGGTCCACATAGTATGACTATTTGGCTTTAGGGCAAGTGGGAGATTGAAAGAGTGGGTGCCCGGTGAGCCAACTTGTGGCTAAGGGCTTTGATGACTCTTTGTATAAACAATCTTTTGTTTAAATATAATTTACACTTTTATTAATGGCAATGACTTTATCTTTCTTCATATTGTTATATTGTGATATACTATTGTTGTTTTGATAAAGACCTTGAATATACTATAGTGTATGTAAGATGTGGTAGCACATGGGGATGGCTATCATGAAACACATCTTATAGTCACTGTATATTCTAAACCGTTTCTAGTCGATTGAGCCGTCCGTTAATAAGGATAAGGATCGCTCGAGATTGAGACTAGCATTTGCGATGCAGAGTACCATGTTTCATTTGTAAGGAACATAGAGATGTTCGAAGCATGCAAATGGATATTCATACGATGAATGATCGAACTACCCTATCCGGGCTTTCCAAGTGGTTATCACTTATCGAGTGGATAAAGTCCGCGGTTTTGGTTGTACACCATTAGTCCTTACTACTTGAAACATCATTGAGACTCTAAATGCTAGTACTGTGCTTTGACTCGTTTACCGACTCTATTGGGGTCATCAGGTGTCGGGATTGGGTACAGTTACAACACATATAGGAGTCGATGCTTTGTTGTCAAGGATTCACCACATACTTGCGAATGTGGATATCCTATGCGATCTGAGGAGATGTTAGTGTGACGAATCTCTGGCCAGAGTACATGATGTGTTTTAAGAAATGGTTTCTTAGTAACAAATGCGATGTCACTATTTGATCTTCAAGATGTATTGCATAGTTATCGAATCTCGAACGACTCTCGATTTACCAATGGTTGTTGATTCGATCGGGATATATGGATGAAGGGACCGTACTGTACGCTAACCAAAATTTATTGGTTCTTGCAGGCACTATCAGTGATACCTAGGGAATCATGGGGCGATGTTGCTAGGCGCTCTTACCATGATTCGATGGGCAAGTCGGAAATCGTTGTTCCGAGTCACAAGGAGTTGTGAGCCCACGGCTAGCTGTATCCCTGAACCATTGAGGGTCACACAGAGTAATGGATTTTTAATCCCCGTTGAGATAGTTAAATTTAAAGAGTTAAATTTAATGAACAAAGAAGTTGGACTTCTTGTTTAAGAGTAGAGGAGTAAGATTTCCTAAAATGACATAGGGATGGGCATTTTTGGAAATCACTGAATTCGGATTCAGAAAAATTTATCTTGACTTTAAAAGGTGCAGAAATGGTTTCTGTGAACATTGGTAAAATCGGTTTATCAATCAGAGTCACGATGAATTTTATATTAATTTCTGAACATGCGGGCTTTGCTTGTCAGGCTTAAACTTATGACTAATGGGCCCTAAGCTGTTAGCGGCCTACATTATAAATAAGTTATTGCAGTACAGAAATTAGACACAACAGGTCACAATTTTCGAAAAACCCTAGTTTTCTCTCTAACAGTGGCCGCCCCCCTCCCCTCTGCTCGGGAAAAGTCCAGCCTGTGAATTTTGAATTACAGTCTGGTTTAACGGATCAAATTCGTTAATTCTCTTCGTAGAAACTTCTGATAGATTTTCTAGTGCAATCTATCAGAGGGATTAAATCTCTATTCGTAGACCTGATTGAAGAACAGTTCGTCCATCAGTTCCAGGGAGATACAACAAGAGCAGAGCAATCTGTTGGTGTCAATAATCTCGATTCGAGATTGGAGGTAAAAATTTATAATTGTTATTTAATTTTTACACACACAATTTAATCGTAAAGTTTTGATACCCATTATGGAATCGTTCCATATAAAATTTTTAAACTTCCGCTGCACCGGGTATCAATTCTGATTGATCTGATCGCCGTTCTCCAACATGATCAACTATTTGCTTGCATGTTAATCGATTGCAAGTCGACAGAGGACGAATTTATTTTGATCATTACGATATTTAACACATGGTAAAACCGACTAGAAATAGAATTCAGTTTCAGTGTGCGGTTTAGGTGAAAACTGAATTTTCATAAATCTTTAATGCATTCAAATTTGATTAGAATTACGAAAAATTAATCCGTCAATATTTGAATAGGTTTTATTGTTCTAGAAATAAACCTTTGAACAAGTTAGGAGAATTCCCGTAATTTAAGATTAAATCTGAATCCTGAATCAACTATATGTTACATGTTTTGTTCGGTACCTACGTGTGTACTTGATCGAATTTTTACCAATTTTTTTTAAGTTAATCAAAAATTCCTGCTGCGTTTTTATTGAGTTCAATTTTATTTGAAATTTAAGTTTTTAAGTATAAATCTGAAAATTTATCTCTTTTATTGGTTAGTCTAGATTAAGTAGAAAAAATTATATTTTGGTATTCATACATATACAGCCCCTGTGGGTTCGACATCTGGACCTTTGTTCATTTTACTATTATTTGGCCTTGTACGCTTGCCAGTAGATTTTTAATCACACTGATTTAAGCAGTCAGTGATCCTATGACAGAATCTCCTCTCGTAGGTTGGAATCATCAAGAATCACCACACGTCCGGAAAGACACAACAGACCATCATTCTGCAAATGAAAACCAAAAGTATTTCCATCCTGAGCCAATCGGGCTAACTTATGCGTCTTCGGATCAACGGCCTGAGACTCACGTATACGAGTATAAAAGGCTGGCTCGGAAAGTATAGATGAAAAGCGAACTCTTTGTTGTTCCTTCTTATGACGGAAAACATACCACAAGGAACAACATTCCTCTACTACACGTGCAACTGAGCTGGTAAGAAGGGAACTCACATACACCTTGCGGCTAAGAGCATCTGAACTGGATTGGAAGAGCCTGGATGTTACTTGATCTCACAATCGTAGTCCTTCAGCAAATCCATCCATCTTCTCTGCCTCATGTTTAACTCGGCCTAAGTGAACAAATACTTCAAGCTCTTATGGTCAATGAAGATCTCAAACCTTTCACCGTACAAATAATGACGTCATATCTTCAGAGCAAAAACAATGGATGCAAGTTCTATATCATTTACGGGATAATTCTCCTCATGAATCTTCAATTTTCAAGAGGCACAGGCAATAACATGACCTCTTGGCGTCAACACGCATCCCAATCCTTGGAGAGAAGCATCGGTGTAGACAACATAACCTTCGAATCCAGACGGTAGAGCTAGCATTGGAGCAGTAGTCATACGGCGACGCAACTCATGAAAACTCTCCTCGCACTCTGACGTCCAAAAAAAAGGCACATCTTTCTTCGTCGGAACAGATATCCCAACTGCAGATCAATCTTAGAATAAACAGAAGTGCCCTGCAATTGATCAAACAGATCATCTATCCGCGGAAGATGATACTTATTCTTCACAGTTACCTGGTTCAGCGGTCGATAGTCTATACACAGACGCATCGAACCATATCTCGTTTTGACAAATAATACTGGGGCTCCCTATATAACACTAGGTCGAATATATCCCTTATCAAGAAGGTCTTGTAGCTGCTTCTGCAACTCTCGCATTTCTGTCGGTGCTAAACGGTACGGAGCTCTGGAAATCGACACTCTCCCTAGCATTAACTCAATGCCAAAATCGATCTCCCTCACTGGTGGTAAACCTGGAATCTCCTCCAGAAACATATCGGGAAACTCACGGACTATGGGTATCTCCTGGATTTTTGTCCCTCCAAGGACGCATCGATGGCGTAGATGAGGTATCCTTCCCCGCCAGACTCTAAAGCACTTCGGGCTTTCAGAGCAGAAACCACTGGCATCGGGGGTTGCGCTCCCTCACCATAGAAGTACCATGACTCGACATCCTCAGGACAAAACTGAACAAACCAGTGATAGCATTCAACTATAGCTCTATTGGAAGTCAGGTTAACAATCCCAATAATGCAGTCGAAATCATTCATAGCTAGGATCATCAGGTTAGCACTAAGCTGATACCCCTCAAAATACAAATGGAAACCAACCACTAGACTCTTAGTTAAATCCTCGCTACCCATCGGAGTTGAAACCACTAACAACACGTCTAAAGTAACAAATGGTAATCTATGCCTCTTAGAAAAACGTGTTGTGATGAATGAGTGTGACGAACTAGTATCAATCAAGACATATGCAGGAAAACCATAAACTAGAGGTACCTGCAATCAACCGATCACTGTCGGCGTCTTCCTGTTCCTTGTTTAGTGTAAAGACTTGTCCCTGAACACGTGGCCGTAAAGAAGAACTACCACGGGAAGAAGTCTGTCACTGCGACGGCTGCGACTGCTGGCGCTGCTGCTGAGAGGGCTATTGTTGATACTGCAGCTGCGACTGCTGTACTGACGCCTAGGAACCTCCGGAACCACTAGCTGATCCCATAAGAGTAGGACAATCTCTCTTCATGTGTCCCTCCTGTCCACACTAAAAATACGCACTTGTCGATCGAGGACACGGGCCTGGTGGATGCTAGCGCCTACACTGATGACACCGGCTCATCCCCTGGCTACCGAAACGCTGCACTCCGCCAGATCCGGAAGAAAAAAAGAAGTAACACCTTTCTTCTTGAAAGACTGGGATCTTGGACCCAAAGAACTAGTCGATCTGGATGCTGAAGAAATCATAGACCTGTTCCTCCGAAGACTGTCTTCTGCTCGGCAAAAATGGTCCACCAATCCCTCATAGGTCATGTCGCTACCAACAACCACCATCTGATGTATCTCAGGGTCCAGATCCTGAAAGAAATGATCATACATGGCCACAGAACTGTCAGCAATATGCGGGCAATAAGTTAGAAGATCGAAGAACTTCTGCTGATACTCCTCAATAGACATCATCCCCTGCCGCAGTCCAAGCAACTCACTAGCCTTTGCCTGACGAATGGCTGGAGGAAAATACAACCTCTCAAAAGCAATACAGAACTCGGCCCAAGTAGATGTCCCTCTGGCTGCTATAAATGGTGTAGAAGTAGATCTCCACCACTTCGTCTCTTGACCCTCTAGAAGAAAACCCAGTGTTTCCATCTTCTCCTCATCAGTGCAACGGAACTCTTTGAAACAGTGATCCATCCTCTCTAGCCAGTCCTCAGCAACCTCTGGTGTCTCACAACTGGCTAATGGCTTAGGAATCACCTTCGTAAACCTATGTATTTTGACTCGTCTCCGCTCCTCACAGTGTCCACGTTTATGCCTACGAGCGTATCCATCGCCCCAGCGACCACCACCTCCACTTTTGTGGCTCTCATTGTAGTATTTCATCTGTCAAATAATAACAGATAATTCTTAATATTCTTTACTAAATTCCCAGTTGCAACACGCTCTGATACCAAGAATAAATGTAGTGACCCTACCCGGATCCACTACCTAATTAGAGTTAATTAGCGCATGCAATAAATACTTAAAGCGTAAAGAGCGGATAATTTAAATACAATAAATCTAATCGACAGAATACAACCGACGTCAACAAATGTGTATAAATACTCTTATATAACCATATCGAAAGTCTTAGGGTTACAAGACCTACCACTAAACTCTCACTGCAACTGGCACCGGCCTCACTCCTGGTGCGAACATCCTGGACCGTCCAGTCTCAAACCTACCCCCGCCACAAGGTATCCCAAAAAAACCAAATACAGAGGGGCATGAGCGACTACGCTCAATACGGAAGCAATGATATATAGACAAATATGCAGCATACAAATGACTTTAAAATACTGGGTAAAATCGTCTACTCAGGGCGCCATGATTACACAGTACCGTGCTAAGAAAGCGACTCCGCAGGGTACTCGTGTATTACCCTATCAACTATAGCATCTACTCCACCATCGTGGTCGCTCCAAGTGATAGCAAAACCAGGGGTTGAGCCTCCCCAGACACGAATCCATAAAGAGTAACACATTACCGAAGGAAACTGTCATGACTCACATCATACCAGATGCAGTCCAGTGTAAAAACATGCAAATGCTAAAGCTGTAAAACATGGTAAAACACATAGCACATACTCATGCAACATATAAGCATATATATCATGCAGGCTATATCGGTCAGTACTTACGTACCTCTAATACTACAGGCAATTCTAGCATCACTGATCTAGATCTCACGCCTACAAGCCCTATATACTGAGCCTACAATGCAAACATCCATGCATCACTAAACAAGCTCTAAAAACCTTAAATAAGTTATTCCATACTCCTAATTATTTAGGAATCCAAATCTATATATGCGTTCTTCGTCAGCCCTTTGCTTTCGATTGCCTCAAAACTTAGGCACAGCTCCGCTAGGACGCCGGGATTGCTCCACTAATTTCGGATTCAAAATAAGGCGCCTATAACTCTTTAGATATGACTAAGAAAGCTAGAAGCTATATATAAGAGAGGAACTCGGTGCACTCCAAATGAAGCCTCGGTATCCCTATTTATAGACGAAGATAGGACCGTCCGATCCCTGATCTGAGCGTCCGGTCACGTAAGGTGCATCCGATTGCCTACCGGATCATCCGATGTCCCATACATGATGCAAGCAATGATGTCACTTTGCTGACATCGACGATGACATAAGCCCTAGCTAGATCAGAGCGTCTGATCCTGCCGACGGAGCATCCAATCTATCCCATCGGAGCTTCCGATATGCCGTGACGATAATTGCTTAATTAATGTTCATTAGCCCCTTAATCTTGTTATTTGGTTACAAGTCGCTACAGTAGACCTTTTCAATTTTAGGTGGGCGAGAAAGTATTTTTGAGAGTCTCACAGTTTTGCAGAATTTTGAGATTCGGTCTCAAGGGAAAGCTATCTCCGATATTTATTGGTCCATTTGAGGTTTTGGAAAGCATTGGAGATTTGGCTTATCGATTATCTTCGTTGCCATATTTGTCTTGTATTCATGACGTGTTCCATGTATCTTTTTTGTGACATTACGAAGCGGATGAGTCTCACGTTTTACAGACATCAAAGGTACAGTTGGATACTGATCTGACCTATGTAGAGAAACCGTTGCGTATTCTGGATCATAAGGATAAAGTGTTGCGGAACAAGGTCATTCCTCTCGTAAATTGTTTTGATTGTATTTTGGGTTCAGTACTGTAAATTGTAATGTTCAGTTGTAATAAAAAGAAGTTTGATTTAGTATTTAATCTTGTTTACTTAAGAACTTATTTCGAGGATGAAATCTATTAAGTGGGGGAGAATGTAGTAGTACAGTTTCATTTTATGAGATTAATTGGCTATGCATGTATTATGTGTTGCATTATTTATTGGACACCCCATTCGACGGGACAAGCCTTAGGTTGGATGGTGCAGGAGATGTTGGGAGATCCTAGGTTTTGTGGTGTTTTCATGTGGAGTCCTATCCTCGTAGGGTTGTTTCTGTTCAGGGTTGTTAGTGCTGATAGAAATTATTTGATTTGGTTGTAATAAATTAATTTTGCAGATTTCTTCTCTTGGGATTGTATAACTCTATCAGTTTTTGTAGTTTAACTCTGATTATTTTTTTATTAAAACTATTACATGCTTAGTTCTGATTAGTAGGTGATCACAGAGTGGGTCAGTACAGTTTGGTAGTTCTGAACTACTTTCGGAAGCCGTGTTGTCAAATCAAAGACACACGTTCGGAGGAAGAAGTTCGGAAGGATGATCGGAAATTCCGAAGTGCGTTCGGTATTTCCAAACTAGGGATCGAAAGCTCCGATCTTCGTCTATAAATATAAGGTCGAGGGCTTCATTTCATTTTCTTATTCCTACTTACACTCTCTCGTTTCAAGCTCATTTCTAATGGATTTTGGCATTATTTTGGAGGCTAGTCGATAGCGAGGCGCTAGTGAGATCGTAGCGGGGTTGTGCCTATCTTTTGAGACAATTGCCATCAAGTGCTGACTACAAACGCAGCTATATCGCTAGACTCTAATTAGCTTCAGTGAGTAGCTGTAAGTCTAGTTAAGGGTTTTAGTAAGCGTTTAGTGATACGGTGATTGTCAGCTTATAGGCTTGGACTAGAGAGCCAGTATCGCTAGGTTGATTATTCTGAGGTACGGACGTACTATCCGAGATGCCTTGGTTGACTATGCATGTTTTATGTGGCATTACTGTTATGTGCATATATTATGTCACGGATATTATGCTGCATGCATTAACATGAGGAGCATTTACCATTTTTATAACAAGTAGAGGGGTCGTTTGTAGTATCTAAAAATCTATTCTACTTTATCGCATGCATTAAATTTAATAAATATTAGGATTTATTATTTTTAAGTTTAATTCATTTAAATTATTTATTTGAATTACGTTTTAATAAAATTATTAATTATTTATTTAAAGGAATTTATTTTACTAACTATTAAATTAATTCTTTTAATTGTTTAGGTTTACTCATTTAAATTATTTTATTATACCACTTATCTGTTTTAAAGATTTTAAAGGTTTAAGTATGCTTATTTAAATAAATTTATTTATTTAGTTTATTCATTTAAATGGTATTATCTGTTTCGTTTACTTATTTAAAAATTACTTGAGCTGTTGAAACTTGAATAGTTATTTAAATGATTTTAACTATTAAACTTATTTAGCTTAAATAAGTTAAGTTTAGCGTTTAGACACTTTAAATTATTTTAAATGTCTATCTTATCTAAATAAAAGCTTTTAACTTTTCGAGTCATTTTAAAGGTTTTATTCCGCTTGTGTATTTATTTAAATGACTGTTAATCATTCGTCAAATTTGTTTAAATTATTTTAATCGATTTGTCTATTATTTAAATATTTTATTTATCGCTGTGACATCAAAATATTTAAGTATTAAAAATTAGTATTTTCAAACCCGATAAATAGAATTTAAGTATTTAATTTTTGAATTTTTAAATTTGAGTATTTTTGAAATCTGTACCTAACTTTTTTACTCGCGTCATATAAAATACTGCATATTATATAATATTTACCTTATACTTAAAAATATGTGTTGCTTGGTCCTTTAAGGAATTATCCAGCCCAAGTTCACGGCCCAATCTCCTTTTCCCCTTCCACAAGATATGGCCTATAGCATTTGTCTTCCCTGCTTTCCTCTCCATCTCTCGATTCTCTCTCAAAATCGATCGGCAATCCCTTTTTCTTCCTTGCCAGCTTTCGGCCGCCGACCAGCAGACCATATTCCTGGCAAAACTTACCTCCAGGCAAGCTGCTTGAGTTCATCACCCTTACCTCAGCTCGATTCCAACAGCCGAGCTTCCCCCATTTCTGATCTTTCACAATTTAGGCAAGAATATGGGTTTCCCTCGCCACCAAGTGGATTATTACATTGTGTGCTTGTTTTCCTGCGTGTATTGTGAATTTTCTGATTTATGGAGCATGTTCTTGTATTTTTTTCTGCACATTCCGTTAGTTTCATGGGTTCTCTGTTCTTCTCGGTTGGACAGCTGTTCGAAACTTCAAGCTTCCATCGGAGGAAAATACATGCTTATGATCCATTTATGATGTTTCTTGAGTCGGATATGTGTTGAGAATAGAAGTTTTTGTTGATTGTTTGCTTCTATCTATGTTTCGAAATCCCATTTTGTTCGGGTTTGTATGATCCGATTTTTGTGTGATCTTGGATTGGTGATTTTGAGGCTGCCAGGGTTGAGACGTAGCTCACATGGTAGCGCTTAGAATTTTTTGGAAGTATCTATCAATTGGAGTTGAAGGGCTGATGGTTTTGGGAATGGTTGGTGTCGGGTTTGAGGGGCAGGGGCAGAGGCTGGGGCTGTCCCTTTTGTGTGACACAAGGCTTTGGGATGGCCGTTCTAATGGTTTGAATAAGGTTTATGGGTATTCATGTTGTTAGGTTAAAGGATGGGAACTTAGAGGAGCATGGGTTGAAGGGCTAAAAGAGGGTCCAAGTAGGAAGAGCATGCACTGTTTTCTGCCAAGAAACAGGGCTGTTCGGGAATGTTGGTTTATGCCAGTGTTATACTCATATTTTGGTTAAGGGCTCGGGTTTGGGAATAGCCTAGGATGCTAGGGAAATTCCGTTTCAAGCGGGAACTAATTTGGTTAAATTTTGGTAGAGTTCTAGGCTATTGAATGTTAAGGTGCAGGGTTTTAGGGGTTAAGTGTTGCTGCCCAGAAACATTGTCACCAGAAATTATTGGATAAGAGAGGATGACTTCCTAGTTGAGTATAGAGTGCATGGGAACTGTGTTTTTTAGCGGAATGAGTTTTGATTAAGAAATAAGTATGTTATAAGCATTTACAAGTGGATTGCTCGGGATTCGTCCTAAGTGCCAAAAAGGAGAGTCTAGATTATTAGCTATGGTTTGCCACCTAAATCACCATCCATGTCAACCATCTTACTTCATTCATTTGAGTATCGAGTAAATATTTGCAAAGAAGTCTGTTTCTTGAGTTCAGTCCAAACCTTAGAGCCAAGTCAAGAAAAGAAAATATTTTGAACAATGAGAGTTGATTGTGACAAGACGGGCAATGTCGGTTAGGAGATGCCTCAACTCACTTGCCAAACGACGGGTATTATGCGTGTAACGACCCACGTTCTTCCACCGCATCCCTCCCCAGCCTAAAGCATGGCCTCGGACCGCATGGTTCGACGGGCATCACACTCATGACCTCCCCACTCCTGGTAGTGGGTTTTATGTCATCCTCAACACTTGAACCTTGTACCTCCAGGATAAGTACAAAGATTCTTAAAGTGTTGGTACCAATTGAGCTAGCTAGCTCAATGGTACCAGGAATCATAAAACTTTTTACTTAAGCCTGGAGGTATAAGGTTCGATTCTTGGGGAGGGCAAAAACCCACTGCCAGGAGTAGGGAGGTCATGAGTGCGATGCCCGTCGAACCATGCGGTCCGAGCCCATGGTATATGTAACGTCCCAAAATTTATTACCGAATTAATTGGCAATTAAAAATAATTATTGAGTTAGAAAAATAATTATTGCTGCCAAATGAGTTATAGAGTGTATTTACAAAATACACGTGCCAATTAGTCAATGAGTTTGACTATTTTTGAATATCTGGTAATATTGACATTTTGAGATAATTATTGAGATAATTGAATTAAAAATAATTATTTATGCTAGATAATTTAATTTGGAGAAAATAATCAGTTTGGGTGACTGGTCAAAGCCTAAGATTGACTCAATTTATTTATTGGGAATTAACTGGTCTAGTTACCAGGTCAAAGTTCACTATTTCAGATAATTGTAAAAATGTGTTAAATTACATATTGGTGTGAAATAACACAAGAGCATTGAAATGGATTAGACCGGGTCATTTTAGGACCAAATTTTATAATATTAAGTGGTACACTCTCTCTCATGCACTAAACACCTAAAACACATACTAAAACTCTAACCCCATTCACGTCCCGCCATCGTCGACCGCCGCCCGCCGCCTTTCGCCATCGATTGAGCATGCCATCTGTAGCTCTCGTCGAGGCGTCACAACCATACCAAGAATCGTGATTTTTGGTGTTCGATTTGCCGAGCATGAAGTCGAGAATGGGGCGACACTATTCATCGTCTTCTTCGCATGTTTTGATTGGATTTTTGCTCGATTGGGTTGGTTTTTGAGTTGCTAGATGGCAGTAGGTGATGTGTAGAACATTTTCTAAGCTTGTAGTATCTTTTTCCATCGCGTATGGTGCAGATCGGAGCTCGGGAATCTCGCCACCGCCGCCTTTGTAATTCGAGATTTTCGGCCGCCACGGTGGTCCATTGCGGCTGTGGCCTAGTCCGTTAGAATCGTCTCGTCGAGCTCTACAACCCTGCCAAATTTCAGAATTTTTAGAGTTTTTTTGCTCATCGCCGCCGCGCCGCTGTCTTCCCCAATTTCCGGCGACCTTCGATGTGTTAATCATTTTTGACCGATTCGACGTGATGGATCCAAATATCCAAGTTTCGAGTCAAGATTCAAAACCAACCGTGAAGTGGTGAGAACGCAATTAATTTTGGAAATTTTTGGTCAAAGTTTGAACAAAGTTGACCAGGGTTGACTTTTGACCATTGTGTGATTTTTCGCAGATTGGAGGCTATTTAAGGATATTTAGGGGTAGAAATCAATAGTTTAGGGGTTCGAGCCTCTAGAATTGGAAGTTGTGAGATTCTTGAGTCCCGATATACACAACCGCAACTATATAAGTTTTCGTGCGTTTTAAACGCAAAGGCATGTTACACCCTTTCTTACTCACACCGTTTAGATCAGTATATTCATTGTTTTTATGATTAAATTGTGTTGTTGCATTTGTATGTGGATATGATAGCTCAAATTTTAACTCATGCATTATTCACGTTTTTATGTTTTGTGGATGATTTTTCTGCCATGGCTAGGTCTTAGTTGTTGTTCAATGGTTGATGGTTGGACTAGGTCCCTTTGGATATTGGTTTAAGATGTCTTGAACTAGTGTCAGCTAGGTGAACAGTTGGATGGTTGTAAGGATGGTCTATCTAGCGGGCAGTTCAGGCAGGGCTCGGGCGAGTGGGTTGTTCGGGTCGGGTAAAGTGTATTAGGGTCATATGTTATGATTTGGTCCCAGATTATTTTATTTTGGGCCGGGTAATTTATTTAAGAGTCTAAGTGTTTAGTTTATTCATTGGGTCAATTTTGTTATTGGGCCTAAGATGTTCATTGGGCTTAATTTAGTTATTGAGTCTAAAATGTTTATTGTATTCAATTTATTTATTGGGCTTAGTTTTTTATTTGAGATAAAGTGTTATTTGGGCTTGAATGAATTGATTTAGTTATTGATCCAAGCTTATGGGCTTAAGATATTTATTGGAGGTTAAATTTAATAATAGAGCTAAATATGTTAACAAGCCTAATTTGTTTAATTATTTGGTTGAGCTAAGTTCTAAAGTTGGGCTAAGTACTATTGTGTCAATCTAAGTCTGATTGGGTCATTTTAAGTGCGATTGAGCTAATATGAGTATTTTTGGGCCAGTATAAATGTTAATGAGTCAGTCTAAGTTTATGGTCTTTAGTTAAGGGGCAGCAACTCGAACTAGCCAGTGGAAAACAAAATAGTCCGTAAATATATATTTAATAGATGTATGTATATATTTTCATACAATTATGATTTTTTTTATATGAAAAATGAATTAAATATATATTTATGGGCAAAATTTCAAGAAAATGATATTTCTAAGTTCATGATTCAAGCATGTATTTTATGATGAGATAACGGGCATGTAAATAAAATATTTTTGGGAAGTTGAAGTGATTTGTGACACACACGGGACAGGAGGTCGGGATACGGGGCCCGATGACCTTTCCACTTACGATTATGAGCCTATGGATCCCCAAAGGTTGGGTGAAGTGGCATAGGGCGTTAGGGGTACACCCCACAGGCTGCCACTACGTACGATGGATTTAGATTGATCAATCGAATTAGGTTACACTTCACTGATATGACCCACATAAAATGATATTTATTTGTATGACATGCCAATGCTTATGTTACGTATTATGATACGTATTATGTTATGATTTAGATTACGACGCAGTTTATGCATACGATTTTACGATCATGCATGCATTAGAATCCTCAGGTTATTTTGATATACGTTATGTGCTTGCATGTGGTTTTATTTAGTAGTACTCGTTATTAAAGGTAGAGCATGCTGGGCCTTTAGGCTCACTAGACATAAATGGTGTGCAGGTGAGTTTTATGTTATTCAGGAGGTTGTGGTCCCGACAGGTGGTGAAGACCTCTGTGCATTCGTGGCGAGCTAGCACACCCGTGACCTTCGCCAGCTCATGTTTCAGTTGATTTAGTTTATGATGGGATACTTTATGTATTCAGGTATTTTCCGCACATGTTTACTATTTTTTTTATTAGTTTGTATACTTTTGAGATTATAGTCGTTTTAACCTGTTCGAGTTTTTAAACTTTTAAGATGCAATCGATTTTTATTATGCGTTAAATTTTATGAAAATCTATTTTAAGTATAGATGCATATATGTAATATTAAAAAAAAAAATTTCTTCGAGTTTTGGTTCGTTTCAATTTGGTATCAAAGCAAGGTCCTTGGAGGGTTGGCTAGCCTACTACGTGGAGCTCAGAAGTCGCACTACCAGTTTGTGAGTTTTAAATGCTTTTAATTATGTTTTACGAATGGGACCCATGAGTTAGTTTTCACTGAAATCCATGTTATAAGGCTTTTAAATAAAAAACATAGCTATGCACTACGGTTGCGTGAGGGATTATTGGGAATTGCAGTATGTCTCCAAGTCGCGTAGTTTGCGATGCGGGTAATCAGGATCCACCTTCGCCTCTACCTTCACCTGCAGCTCTACCACTCGCAGTTTTTGAGAGGGCCAGCATGGGCATGCTAGCTGGTATCACAAGTTTACTTGAGCATCAGGCTGGACAGCTTAGGAGGGCGCACGAGGAGGACATCACTGAGAGGTTCTGCAAGCAAGGATCGAAGGATTTTGAGTGGACCCATGATCCACTTGTGGCTGAGGAGTAGATTCTAGTGTTGTAGACGATCTTTGCCTACATGGGGACCCAGGATGCTGATTGGGTCAGATGCGTAATCTACATGTTAAGGATGATGCAACTCTCTAGTGGGAAGGCGCAGTGACTGGTCTTGATCTGGCCAGGATGATTTGAAGGGATTTCAAGACGGCTTTATTTGAAAAGTACTTCGCAGAGGATGTGTGAGGCCATTTGATTCGTGACTTCATGAGCCTTCGACAGGGAGACAGGACTGTGGCCAAGTATCTGAGGAAATTCGAGCGGGAGTGTCACTTCGTGCCCACGATTGCTACAATGGAGAGAGGCTGTGGCATTTTACTGGGAACTTGAGGTCCGATATCAAGCAGATGTTTCCATGGCAGACGTGACGAAGCACAAGGTAGCGGTTAGTCGAGCGTGCCAGTCCGAGAAGGGAGGAAGGAGATGCAGGCTGACTCCCAGAAGCAGAGACAGTTCCAGCAGTCATCTAGAGGACATTCCTTGTAGCAGCCAGCATAGAAGTCTTATTTTGGTTCGTCTAAGGGATCAGATTCTCCTAGACTGCATCAGCAGCAGCAGCAGAGGCCGCAAGGCCATCAGCATTAGGGGACAGTTGCTCCTAGCATTGGAGGGCTACCTTTCTACAGACAGCGTCAGAGACCTCATTCTGGAAAGTGTTTGGTTGGCTCAATCAGGTTCGACCATTGCGAGGATCCAGAAAAATTTTGGGGAACTGTCATAGGGCGAGGCAAAACACAGGGCGCTTGTTTGTGGTGCAGGCTGAGGATGCTGATCATGATAGTTCTCTTATGGCGGATAATCTTTATTTGCGTTCTTAAATTCAGTTATTGGGATGCTTAGTTAAGATTTGCATCGGGAATTGCTTGACTATTGTAATTGTGTTTTAGAAATGGATGTGTAAGATGAGAATTGAGAATTGATTAAATTAGCATGCTCAGGATTGAACTTAGGATGCTAATTGGTTGCTTTAGAGGAACGGCCTATATCTGTTAGGAAATCTTTTGCGTACAAGGAAGATTAGCCTTAGAGGTATTGTTACGTTTGTGTAGCTAGATTATGGAGCTACACATTCTTTTACCTCTAAGTAGTTTTTGAGGATTTTTGTAATTGTTTGTTATAGGTTAGATGCGAATGTTCGGTCGAAGAGAATGTTTTGAGAATTATCTTAGAGATTTGATTGATTGCTATTGAAGAATTCAGATTTCATTTTTCTCAGGAATCGTTGAGCCATTCGGGTGAAGGGTACTATTGAGAAATGTTAATTTGTTGCAGATATGGAATTTGGGAATTTGGTGATAGTCCTAATTGAGTAATTAAGTATTGATTGACGTTTAGTTAATTTTGTGAAGGATTGGGAAGATGCTTTTGAGATAGGGAAAAATCAGTTACGTGAGCCATTTTATCGATTCTTTCTGAAAATATTGGAATCCTTCTCGTAGTTCATGCATTCCTTGATTCGCATGACATTGTTCATCGAAGATTCAGTCAATTTGGCTTCGAATGATATTTCGGTTATGAATTTCGGAAATTCATATTTCTTGAGAACTTGAATTCTAAATCTGGACATGGATATTGATTTGGGTGAGTATTGTTATTCTATTCCATTGGAATCTCGATTTTATTTTGTTGACATCGGATTACACCTTGGGATTTTATTTCATTTTCGTTGAGTGCGTGCGGATTTCCTCGTGTGTAAGCCACGCTGACAACCTTGATTTTGATTTGTATTGATGATGGACATGATGTCATACCTATTGACAGGTGATCATCTGATTTGATACTGATTGATTGGCTCGTATCCCTTGTTCATGGAGCCTTGAATTGATTCGCTCACCCCTTGTATTAGACTGCAAACAAGTTGTTTCTTTTTTTGCAGATTTGTTTTCCAAATTATTGTATTTTGATATTGTTCTGAATCAAGTCTCTTCGATTTCGATTTGATTATGACCCAGCAAGTTATTTATTGAGCTGAGTTATACTTAACGTCATCTTGACATTGTTTTGGCTCGTAACTTATAGTGATTGTTAGCACCATTGGAATTTAGTGTTTGGCGGGCACCAGATAGAATCGTGGGACAGTTGATATCAAGGTTTTGTTGAGATCCTATTGTGATTAAATTTCAGGGCTCTTAGGAGTCGAGACTACCGTTAGAGGAGTTCACCTATAGCATCAGTTGTCAGGCGTCCACAGGTATGGCTCCATACGAGATTTTTTCGAAACAAGGTGTAGATCTTTTGTGCATTGGAACGTTGTTGGCGAGAGGATTCTCTTAGGTTCCGAGTTAGTTCAGCAAACTACAGATATCGTGGTTCGAATTTGGGACAAGATGAGGGCCACACAGAGTCGTCAGAAGAGTTATGCTGACCGACGACTATGAGACCTCGAGTTTTCTGTTAGAGACCATGTGTTTGTGAGGATTGCGCCCATGAAGGGCGTGATGCATTATGGATATGAGCCTCTGTAGTTGGCATCAGACTTGTCGTCCGAGGAACGACTAGAGCAGATCTTAGCACGGGAGGAGCAAATACTTAGAACGCGAGTTTTTCCCTTGGTCAAGGTCCGGTGATAGAATCAGTCAGAGGAGGAGGCTCTCTCGGAGGCCGAGGTCGTTATGCGGACGTATTGTCCAGAGCTTATCGGTACTTACTCCAATTTCGAAGAAGAAATTCCATTTAAGGAGGGAAGAGTTGTAACGTCCCAAAATTTATTACCAAATTAATTGGCAATTAAAAATAATTATTGAGTTGGAAAAACAATTATTACTGCCAAATGAGTTATATAGTGTATTTACAAAATACACGTACCAATTAGTCAATGAGTTTGACTATTTTTGAATATCTGGTAATATTGGCATTTTGAGATAATTATTGAGATAATTGAATTAAAAATAATTATTTATGCCAGATAATTTAATTTGGAGAAAATAATCAGTTTGAGTGACTAGTCAAAGCCTAAGATTGACTCAATTTATTTATTGGGAATTAACTGGTCTAGTTTCCAGGTCAAAGTTCGCTATTTCAGATAATTGTAAAAATGTGTTAAATTACATATTGGTGTAAAATAACACAAGAGCATTGAAATGAATCAGATCGGGTCATTTTAGGACCAAATTTTATAATATTAAGTGGTACACTCTCTCTCACGCACTAAACACCTAAAACACACACTAAAACCCTAACCCCATTCATGTCCCGCCATCGCCGCCCACCGCCCACCGCCTTTCGCCATCAATTGAGCATGCCATCTTGTAGCTCTCGTCGAGGCGGTCACAACCATACCAAGAATCGGGATTTTTGGTGTTCGATTTGCCAAGCAGGAAGTCGAGAATGGGGCGACACTATTCATCGTCTTCTTCGCATGTTTTGATCAAATTTTTGCTCGATTGGGTTGGTTTTTGAGTTGATAGATGGTAGTAGGTGATGTTTAGAACATTTTCTAAGCTTGTAGTAGCTTTTTCCGTCGCGTATGGTGCAGATCGGAGCTCGGGAATCTCGCCGCCGCCGCCTCTGTAATTTACAATTTTCGGCCGCCAGGGTGGTCCATTCCGGCCATGGCCTAGTCCGTTAGAATCGTCTCGTCGAGCTCTAAAACCCTGCCAAATTTCAGAATTTTTGGAGTTGTTTTGCTCATCGCCGCCGTGTCGCCGCCGTCTTCCCCAATTTCCGGCGACCTCCGACGTGTTAACCATTTTTGACCGGTTCGACGTGATGGATCTAAATATCCAAGTTTTGAGTCAAGATTCAAAACCATGAAGTGGTGAGAACGCAATTAATTTTGGAAATTTTTGGTCAAAGTTTGACCAGAGTTGACCAGGGTTGACTTTTGACCATTGTGTGATTTTTCGCAGATCGGAAGCTATTTGAGGATATTTAGGGGCAGAAATCAATAGTTTAGGGGTTCGATCCTCTAGAATTAGAAGTTGTGAGATTCTTGAGTCCCGATATACGCAACCGTAACTGTATAAGTTTTCGTGCGTTTTAAACGCAAAGGCATGTTATACCATTCCTTGCTCACACCGTTTAGATCAGTATATTTACTATTTTTATGATTAAATTGTGTTATTGCATTTGTATGTGGATATGATAGCTCAAATTTTAACTCATGCATTATTCACGTTTTTATGTTTTGTGGATGATTTTTCTGCCATTGCTAGGTCTTAGTTGTTGTTCAATGGTTGATGGTTGGACTAGGTCCCTTTGGGTGTTGGTTTAAGATGTCTTGAACTAGTCTCGGCTAGGTGAACAGTTGGATGGTTGTAAGGATGGTCTATCTAGCGGGCAGTTCAGGCAGGGCTCGGGCGATTGGGTTGTTCGGGTCGGGTAAAGTGTATTAGGGTCATATGTTATGTTTTGGTCCCAGATTATTTTATTTTGGGCCGGGTAATTTATTTAAAAGTCTAAGTGTTTAGTTTATTCTTTGGGTCAATTTTGTTATTGGGCCTAAGATGTTCATTGGGCTTAATTTAGTTATTGAGTCTAAAATGTTTATTGTATTCAATTTATTTATGGGCTTAGTTGTTTATTTGAGATAAAGTGTTATTTGGGCTTGAATGAATTGATTTAGTTATTGATACAAGCTTATGGTATTAAGATATTTATTGGAGGTTCAATTTAATAATAGAGCTAAATATGTTAACAAACCTAAGTTGTTTAAGTATTTGGTTGAGCTAAGTTCTAAAATTGGGCTAAGTACTATTATGTCAATCTAAGTCTGATTGGGTCATTTTAAGTGCGATTGAGCTAGTATAAGTATTTTTGGGCTAGTATAAATGTTAATGAGTCAGTCTAAGTTTATGGGCTTTAGTTAAGGGGCAGCAACTCGAACTAGCCAGTGGCAAACAAAATAGTCCGTAAATATATATTTAATAGATGTATATATATATTTTCATACAAGTATGATTTTTTTTTTATGAAAAATGAATTAAATATATATTTTTGGGCAAAATTTCAAGAAAATGATATTTCTAAGTCCATGATTCATTTATGTATTTTATGAGGAGATAACGGGCATGTAAATAAAATATTTTTGGGAAGTTGAAGTGATTTGTGACAAACACGGGACTGGAGGTTGGGATACCGGGCCCGATGACCTTTTCACTTACGATTATGAGCCTATGGATCCCCAAAGCTTGGGTGAAGTGGCATAGGGCGTTAGGGGTACACCCCACAGGCCGCCACCACGTACGATGGATTTAGATTGATCAATCGAATTAGGTTACACTTCACTGATATGACCCACAGAAAATGATATTTATGTTTATGACATGCCAATGCTTATGTTACGTATTATGTTATGATTTAGATTACGACGCAGTTTATGCATACGATTTTACGATCATGCATGCATTAGAATCCTAAGATTATTTTTATATACGTTATGTGCTTGCATGTGGTTTTATTTAATAGTACTTGCTATTAAAGGTAGAGCATGCTGGACCTTTAGGTTCACTAGACCTAAATGGTGTGCAGGTGAGTTTTATATTATTCAGGAGGTTGTGGTCCCGACTGGTGGTGAAGACCTCTGTGCATTCGTGGCGAGCTAGCACACTCGTGACCTTCGCCAACTCATGTTTCAGTTGATTTAGTTTATGATGAGATACTTTATGTATTGAGCTATTTTCCTCACATGTTTACTATTTTTTTTATTAGTTTGTATACTTTTGAGATTATAGTCGTTTTAACCTGTTTGAGTTTTTAAACTTTTAAGATGCAATCGATTTTTATTATGCGTTAAATTTTATGAAAATCTATTTTAAGTATAGATGCATATATGTAATATTAAAAAAAAAATTCCTTCGAGTTTTGGTTCGTTTCACTATAGGCTGGGGAGGGATGCGGTGGAAGGACGTGGGTCGTTACATAAAAGGACGCCCTTTTATGTAATGACCCACGTCCTTCCACCGCATCCTTTCCCAGTGGCCCAACCTATAGCATGGGCTCGGACCGCATGGTTCGACGGGCATCGCATTCATGACCTCCCCACTCCTGGCAGTAGGTTTTTTGCCCACCCCAGGGATTGAACCTTGCACCTCCAGGCTTAAGTACAAGTTCTTATCATCTCTGGTACCAGAAGTACCAGGGATGATAAGAACTTGTACTTAAGCCTGGAGGTGCAAGGTTCAATCCCTGGGTAGGGCAAAAACATCACTGCCAGGAGTGGGGAGCTCATGAGTGCGATGCCCATCGAACCATGCGGTCCGAGCCCATCCTATGGGCTGGGGAGGGATGCGGTGGAAGGACGTGGGTCGTTACAATGCGGCCGGGAGATATCTCGGAATCCCTATCAAAACAACGGTTAGTGTGCGGCTGGGAGAAATCTCAAAGTCCCTACCAAATCAGTTATAAGAGGCAATGTCGCGTCGGGAGAGATCTCGACGTCTTGCCGACATAGTATACTGCAACCATTGATCGATCAAAACAGAGGGTTACAATCAATGATCTAAGTTCACAGTTCAGTTTACAGTTCAGTTTATCAGTTTACAGTTCAGTTTATAAGTTTACAGTTCAGTTTATCAGTTTACAGATCAGTTTATCAGTGTGCAGTAAGTTTATCAGTTTACAGTTCAGTTCAATAGTTCTCAATTCAGTCTTTTTCAGTCCTCATTTTTGGTCTTGCTATGCTCTTTCAGTTTGAGTTTAGTTTCAGTCAGTTAGATTCAGTCATGCATGCAATGTTTTCAAGTACTCCTTTTTGCTAGAGATTCAGTTAGGAAAAGACAATGTATTTTCAGTATATGATATTTTTAATTGTGTGTGCATGTATATTTATTATTCGTTATTTCACCTCATATTCTTGTTGAGTATTTAGGCTCACTACATCTGTTTGTGAAGGTGAGGATGAGTACCCAGTGGCTGAGGGGCAGGATGACTAGGGTTGACGGCATTCAGCGGAGCACACCCATGATCGTCGCTTCCCTTTTTCTTTTCAATGCTGAGTTGTGTGTAATAAAGAATTATTTACACTTGTTTATTTTCCAGCTGTTTTAGCAGGATGAGATTCCCTGCTTTTATTACTTGACATGTAAACTCGTTATCCGCTTTTCTCCCTTGATAGCTGGGATTATGCTCTTTCAGGTGTTTATGTTATCGTGTTACGTTTCTATCTCTGGGGAGTCTTTCTTTATAGTTTGAACTGCTGTGTTGAGACAAGTCAGAATAGATATTTACAAATATGTCATGGCGAAATTTTTGCAAAATTTTCTATAATAATCCTATTATGATATTAATAATATCCCAAAATTTCCTTTTTCTCATTTAATTAATTAAACTAGAGGTTAGGGTCGTTTTAGTTGGTATCAGAGAGACGGTACTATTTTGGTTTGCGCCTACTGCCTGTTGCCGAAACCAAGGCGATCTCGGCTCAAAGTCTGTTAATTTTATGAAATTTTATATGTTAAGCGCATTTGAGTTATTACTTTAAATGTTATGATATCATGCATTTTTTTAAAAAATATTTTCAGAAATTATATGTTTAACTTATTTAAGTTTGTAGTTCAATGGTTATTTTTGTTTAAAAATTTCTTTTAATAGTTTAAAGTGTACCAGTCAAATGTTTATTTTTTTAGCATGCGAATTCAAGTTAAACGAAGTTAGTGTACCAACATTCCTTCCAGTTCTGTATAGTACTTGAAAATTATTTAAGTTATTAGGTAGTGTTAACATTTTTTACGAGATGGTAGGAGTTTGTCAAAAATATTAACCTTGCGTGTTAGGAGATATTAATTGTGTGCTACTATTGTAAATTATTTTCTTATATTGGGTTTTAGTCGGATTCAACTAAGTGCATAGTTTTCTTAGGAGTTGATAGATGTATGTTTTGTCAGTAAAGTTTATTAGTCAAAGCTCGTGCGAAGGCTTGAGGTACAGGTTTTGTATTATATTATGAATAGCCTAAGTTTTACTTTTGTTCAGGGGACAAATTTGGATTTTGGATAATAGAGAACCGGTTATGAATGAGCCTTTCGATTATATGAACTATTATTCCGATCATTATTTTTTTTTCCTTTTGTGCTTGTATCCATTGCGACATATGCTTTCGAACATCCGAAGTCTCTTTGCACTTCCTTTGTTCATTTATGGAATCGTATGTCATCAATCGATGTTGTATGCTACTACTTTGACCTTGTTTAAACTTTCTAATAAAATCTTGTTTATATTTCATACTTCTTGAAATTTTCTTCGGTTTTAGAGCCACATGTTGATGTAAGTAAGATTCACTTTGACTTTATTTTTGGCAATCTACTTATGTTTTGTGGTTGACATCTGATTTTGCATTGAAACCGTTGTTACTCCTGATTATTGACTTGTGTGGACTTCTCTCGAATGAAGTTACACTGATTGCCTTGATTGTACTTTGATTGTTCGGGCATGATGTCATTAGGCATGGGTGAGTGATCACCAGATATATTATCTGGTTGTCTCATATTCATTGGTTTTAGAACCTACATTATTATACCCTCACCCCTAGAATTGAATTATAAGTGAGTTGTTTTCACTTATCCAGATTTTCATCTCCAGTTCATTTTCTTGTAATGCTTGCACTATTTTATTTCATATTGGGCAGCATTACTTGTATGTTTGCTTCTTTACATGATCCATCATGATGAAGACTCGGGTGGATTATAGATTCAACTGTCATTTCGATTTCTTGTGTAGAGATTTGGCTCGTAACCGCAAAGTAAGTGTTTAGACTATTGGAATTTAGTAATTGTACTAGATAAAACCCTAAGTTATCGTTGTGCTATGAGGAATGATGACTATTAATTATATTTAGCTTTAGAGAGAAGACTGCGAATTAATGAATTAATTGAATGAGATGTTTCAACTTTAAATAGGATCGTTAAGAGTAAACAAACGATCTTGGTAAGCTAAATGGGTGATCAACCTCGAGATAGAGAAATAGAGTTGTTCTTAGAGACTTTTGGGTACTTTAAACCTGCATTCCAAGATTTTGTGAATGTTAACCGGTAGGATTAATGCACCAACTATGGGTACAGAATGACGAATAGAATATTTAGGAAGTTTTCTGGATAAGCTGTAGATTTACTTACCGGTGAAATGCTAAAGGTACTGGAGGAACAATTAGAAAGAATTTACAATCCAATTACAAACTCTTCGAGGTGTCCAATTGTATATCAAGTTCTTGAAATATGAATTCAGGTTGTACCATATAATAATTTGAGAATTTTTGGATTTTTCAGATCTACTGTCGAGTTGTGCTAGAGGTTGGAGACATGTCCCCGGGTGATATGTAAGGGACAATCTAATTCCATAAACGGTTAATAGCTCATGACATGTTTTGGCTTCAAGAGTAAATATGGATTACTTAGGCATTGCGTCGGAGATAGAGAAATGTGGATAAATCTGTTGGGAGATTTTAACTAAGAATTTAAATTTTGGTAGAACCAAGAATGCCAAGGAGACGAAAGTATGAATTGGTGAATGGATAATGGGGATTTGTTTAGTTGCCCATTTGGATTCTTTATGTTATCGGATAATATCTTGGAATCGAACAACATTTTATGGTTATATTTTTCTTATCAAGGATTAAATTAGATTTATTTATAGGAATGGGTCAATCAATCCTAAGTAGAGGAGAGTTATTTGCTCCACTTGGAGGATAACTGAACTAGAGTTGTTGCTTGAGAAAATTTTTAATCATCCTCAGAAGCGTTGTGAGCTATAGTAACTAAGAAGGGGTTGAACATAGTCCAGGATCGTTAAGAAAAGCACTGCTAATAAGTGGCGTGAGCTTATGAAATTTCAAAATGGTTATTAAGTTCTTGCAGGTATCATCGTTCAGTAATATTATTGATTTGGGTATAAAGGTATAGATTAACTCGTTTTGACGGTCCATATGCGATTGTTGAGATTGGTAATTTGTTTTATCATTTGGGCATGGCGCAGATTTGTTAGTGATACATGATGAGTTTCAAGTGTCGATGTTGTGGAAGTATGAGACAAATCCATCTCATACCTTGAGGTATATCAAGGTAGAATTGTATAGTCGCTTAGCTATCCTATTTAGAAAAGTTTAGTGTTTAGTTGCTAAGTATTTTGATAACTTGTAAATTTCTTAAGAGCTCGATTCTATATTATATATGTTAAGCTTAATTAGAAAATAGACACTAAGCGTAGTTTCGTTGTGAGAAAGCTTTTAATTTATGATTGTGGTCGACATAAATCATTTACTGGTTTTGGCGAACTCTATTTCTAGAAGTTGTGATTAGGGATTTAAAGCTATCTAACTAAGGAAAGTATCAGGTATTTTAGAACTTTAGGTGGCAAATTAAAACTCTTAAGGTCGGAGAGGAGCAATGATTTAAAAATTTATCTTAGGCTACAATCACTTGGGAACATGTAAAAATTGTAAATTTTATATTGAAATAAGAGTTAGCCAAATTCTTGATGATATAGATATCAGTAAGCATCAGAGTGCGCGACGAAAGCTAAGTAGCGTCAACTCATGTGAGTGCAAGGTAAGAAAATTTAGTGTCGTTTTGGTCTAAGGTATTCGAACCTAGTTAGTAAGTCTTGAATTTCATGTACAAAATTTCATTTAAGGGCGGAAGGAATTGTAGTACCTAAAAACCTATTCTACGTTATCGCATGCATTAAATTTAATAAATATTAGGATTTATTATTTTTAAGTTTAATTCATTTAAATTATTTATTTGAATTATGTGTTGATAAAATATTAATTATTTATTTAAAAGACTTTATTTTACTAACTATTAAATTATTTCTTTTAATTGTTTAGGTTTACTCATTTAAACTTATTTATTTTAAAGATTTTAAAGGTTTAAGTATGCTTATTTAAATGATTTTAATTATTTACTTTATTCATTTAAATGATATTAACTATTTCGTTTACTTATTTAAAAATTACTTGAGTTGTTGAATAGTTATTTAAACGATTTTAACTATTAAACTTATTTAGCTTAAATAAGTTAAGTTTAGCGTTTAGTCAGTTTTGATTAAGAAATGAGTATGTTATAAGCATTTACAAGTGGATTGCTCGGGATCCGTCCTAAGTGCCAAAAAGGAGAGTCTAGATTTTTAGCTATGGTTTTCCACCTAAATCACTATCCATATCAACCATCTTACTTCATTCATTTGAGTATCGAGTAAATATTTGAAAAAAAGTCTGTTTCTTGAGTTCAGTCCAAGTCTTCGAGTCAAGTCAAGAAAAAAAATATTTTGAACAAGGAGAGTTGATTGTGACAAGACGGGCAATGTCGGTTGGGGGATGCCTCAACTCACTTGACAAACGACGGGTAGTGTGCGACCGGGAAACATCTTGGAATCCCTACCAAAACGGTGGGTAGTTTGCGGCCGGGAGAAATCTCGAAATCCCTACCAAAACGATGGGTAGTGTGCGGCCGGGAGAAATTTCGAAATCCCTGCCAAATCAGTTATAAGGGACAATGTCGCGTCGGGAGAGCTTGACATCTTGCTGGCATAGTATACTGCAACGATTGATCGATCAAAATAGAGGGTTACAATCATTGATCTAAGTTCACCGTTCAGTTTATCAGTTTACAGTTCAGTTTATCAGTTTACAGTTTAGTTTATCAATTTACAGATTAGTTTATCAGTGTGAAGTCAGTTTATCAGTTTATAGTTCAGTTCATTAGTTCTCAGTTCAGTCTTTTTCAGTCCTCATGTTCGGTCTTGCTATGCTTTTTCAGTTTGAGTTTAGTTTCAGTCAGTTAGATTCAGTCATGCATGCAATGTTTTCAAGTATTCCTTTTTGCTAGAGATTTAGTTAGGAAAAGACAATGTATTTTCATTATATGATATTTTTAATTGTGTGTGCATGTATATTTATTATTCGTTATTTCATCCCATATTCTTGTTGAGTCTTTAGGCTCACTACATCTGCTTGGTGCAGGTGAGGATGAGTACCCAGTGACTGAGGGGCAGGATGACCAGGGTTGACGGCATTCGATGGAGCACACCCATGACTATCGCTTCCCTTTTTCTTTTCAGTACTGAGTTGTCTGTAATAAAGAATTATTTACACTTGTTTATTTTCCAGTTGTTTTAGCAGGATGAGATTTCCTGCTTTATTACTTGACATGTAAACTCGTTATCCGCTTTTCTCCCCTGGTAGCTAGGATTATGATCTTTTAGGTGTTTATGTTATCATGTTTCGTTTCTATCTCTGGGGAGTCTTTCTTTATAGTTTGAACTGCTGTGTTGAGACAGGTCGGAATAGATATTTACAGATAGGTCATGGCGAAATTTTTGTAAAGTTTTCTATAATAATCATATTATGATATTAATAATATCCCAAAATTTCATTTTTCTCATTTAATTAATTAAATTAAACTAGAGGTTAGGGTCGTTTCATCGTTCATCCCCATTATATTTTGTTGATGAATTCCATGACTTTTGGATCCGGTTATATCCATGGTTTATGGTATAGGAGTACCTCCCTTGATGCGACGGCCCATCATGCTACATACCTTGGCGCCTTTGACTGAGCAGTATTCTACTTCGAAAGGTTCTCGGACTTTGCATGCATGAGGACTGAAAAAGACTGAACTGCAAATTCCGGACTTTTTTTTTTTCAGCTGAAAGCATTATTGAACAAGATTTAATTACAAGATTCATACGAACAGATTGTGAGAGTAATAATTAAAATAAAAAAAATGAAATGGACATGCTACTTTGTCTATCTAGATGACAGTTTTAGAAGTTTTAATATTCAAAGAGTGAACAACAATGCATCAAGTAATTTTTTCAAGTATAGAAATTTATGCAAACACCTTAAAGAAACAACAAATATCATACCATAAACATCGAGGTGTTTCAAAAATTGAAGGATTGAAAATGTGAGTAGATTAGGTTGAGGTCGTCCGACACTCCTCCGCTGATGAATATCGACGATAGCGGCTGTTTCTGAATGGGAAAGTAAGGAGACGAGTTGGGGATTTGGGGCCAAGGGTTTCTTGTAATGAAACCGTGTCTGTAGTAGAAATTCACGGAGAGGGCCAAAATATACTTAAGTAAAAAAAATATTTAAACAAAATTTCAAAGACAACGGATTTTGTAAACCGTTGTCTTTGACCATATAAGACAATGCCAAAAGACAATGGTTTAAAAAATCGTTTTCTTTGACCACATTAAAAAATACAAACCGTTGTGTTCTATATTGTACACAACTCTAATACACAACGGTTGACCAAAATTGTTGTCTAGCTCTAAAAAATACGCTCAGAGAACGAATTTGAAAAACCGCTATCTTTGACCCATAAAAGACAATAATTTTTTAAAAAAACGTTGTCTTTTATAATTAAAAAAAGTCAAAGACAACAATTTTTCAAAAAAACCGTTGTTTTTTAGTGTGGTTGAATCCAGGTTGTCTTGTAGTCTCGGCTTCTGCAGAAGATCTAGAAATAACATCTTGTTTCTTACTCTTCCAAGAAATGAGAGAATCACAAGAAAGACGCAGAAGCCAGTGGTAGATTTTCGATCCATGGGATCACCATCCGTATCTACATCAGAGTATGTATTCAACTCCAAAGATGAAGTATACGGAAATAAAAGACTTTGAAATTGAGAGCTTCAAAGATAGCTAGGAATACGAAGAACAATAGTATAATGAACTATAGTTGGTGCAGTGACAAACTAACTAAACATAATAAAAGGCATGCGCAATATCTAAACGAGTCAAAGTGAGATAAACCAATCTTCCAACAATATTTCGGTACAAACTAGGATGCGACAAAGGCGGGCCACTGGAGTCTAAATAGGAGTATCAACGACTCTATTATCAGTGAGATGTGCACGCTCAAATAGATCAGATATATATTTTGGTTGGGATAAGAGATAACCTTTTGGAAAATAAGCTATCTCATTGCCTAGAAAATAACATAGTATACCCAAGTCTTCCATAACAAAACAACGAGCCAATTCATAATTTAAGGAAGCAATTCCATCAGAGTCGTCACTAGTATCATCATGTCATAAACATAAAAAAATAATAGAATACGATATACACTCGTTCATTTGACAAGCAATGTTGAATCATGTTAATCATCTACCCTACCTCACATTAATCATCTCCAACCGCCATCTCCAACCTTCACCAGAAATCCCTTTTCCCTTGCACACACATCACATGCCTCTTGAAGGTTTTGGCAAGGTTTTTACGAGTCATTTGTCCCGGTGAGCCCGATACACGTCGATATCAACTTTTTGATCAAATAGTTTACAAGGCACATTTTGAATCCATCTTTGAAAACCGTTTAAATCATATATAATGTTTTTAAGCATGAATGTTCTGTTAATGCATGATATTTATGTTTTGAATGAAGTTCTTTGAAGATCATGAAGTTTCTCATGTTTTTCATGTGCATGGCCGGTTTCTTTCCTGATTTCTGCTTAAGGCTGGTTCAAGGGGCTGACCAAGGAATAGGGGTCTGATCTAGGGTCCTTAGGGTCGGGTTTTGGAAGGCTGGTTCAGGGCTGGAAGTGGCTGGAACCTGCAAGAATGGGCTTTGACAGCAGCTAGGCGAGCAGATTTTTGTATGGGATTTAGGGGCCTTGGCCGAGCCATGCATGGCTTGGCTTGGTCCAGGGCTGGGTCACGTGTTGTGACTGGACCCTGGGAGGGTCCAATCGCCGAGGCTCCGGCCGGTGGTGGCCAAAGCTGGTCAGAAAGTCCATGGTTTGTGGACTGCGCAGCCTACGCAGCAAGGGAGAAAAGATGGGATCGGGTTGCTCGGTTAAGGGGCTGGCTTGACCATGGCCTGGTCTGATCGGTCCGGCAGGACCCTGGGGAGGTTGTGCCGGAGGCTCTCCGGCCAGGGATGGCCGGAGCTGGGCAGTAGCAAGGAGGAAAGGGGCTGCTCACGTGAGAAGTAATGGGCTAGGTAGTGTTTTTATTTTCTTTAGGTTTTAATCGGGTCGAGCTCTTGTTTTGGGGTCTGGGTAGGGTCTTAAATTTAATGGATCAAATTATTTTGGTCCGGGTTCGAATTATGTTAGTTGGGCTCGAGTATTTTTATTTTAAATTAAATAAGAGTTTAAGTTATTAATTAATGGGTTTGGGCATAAATAATTAATGAAGTGTACCCACTAATTTTTCATGGACAGTGTGATCCATGAAAATTATTGGGCCAAGTCGTGTTGGATTTAGTAATTTAATAGGCTAACTTTTAGGTTAATGGGCCGGACTAAGTGTTAATGGGATAATTAATAATTATTAAATTAATATTGAGTTAAGCAATTTAAATGAGCTTAATTAATGTTTTAAGTGAGCCCATTAGTTTGCCATGGACCTGGGGTCCATGAAAATTAATGGGTCAGGTCATGTTGGGCTTAATGCTTATTGGGCCAGTCTAGGAATTAATGAGTTTAAGCCAAGTGGTCAGCAGCTCGGACAAGTCCTTGGGAAAAAATAAAGTGTCTGTAAATATATATTTAATCCATTCATTTATTTTTATATATAAGTATGATTTTTAAGAAAATAAATTAAATATATATTTACGGGCAAATTTTCATGAAATAAAGAAATGCTGAGAATTTTTAAGTTCATGCATCATGTAAGAATTTTTATGTTAAGTTTAAAGACATCTTAAGAAAAATATTTTTCTATGGAAGTTGAAGTGAAGGTGGAAAGTGATGTGGTTGGAGGCCGGGATACCTGGGCCCTGTGACCTTCATGTTTATGTTTATGTTATGATGAGCTTATGGATCCAGCATTGAGTGTTGGTGAAGTGGCAGCACAGAGGTGGAAACCCCACCGCCACGTACGTTGGTTTTTATGATTGATCAATCGTTAAGTATGAGGTCATTGACATGAATACAACCTGTTGAGAACTAAGAAATTAAGGCATGACAATTTATGAAACTTATTAAGTATGATGTTTATGATATAGTATGATGATGATGTTTATAATTATTTTATACATATTTATATGCATTTGTTTTTATGATCATGCACGTATAAGTATATTCACGTATTTTATATGATGTGTGCTTGTGTGTGATTTCATGTTGTTACGTAATGATAGAACTTGTTGAGCCTCTAGGCTCACTAGATTTAAATGGTACAGTGAGCAAGATATTAACAAAGAGAATATGTTCCCAACTGGCAACGAGGGCGTATGAGTATACGTGCAGCTAGTACCCATGACCATAGATCATTTTATTATGTCGATGTTTGATAGTAAACAGTTTTAACTTCCGCACATGAATAATATTTTATGGTTTCGCATGAGGATGAGATATGTTACGTGTAGTAACCCAGATTTCATTTTAAGATAATAATATGATAATCATAATTAAGGGTCTGGTCTAAACTGCTGAACTGATGAACAACTAGGGAATATGAGCAGCTAGGGAAATTAGATTAGCTAGGGAAACATGAGCAGCTAGGGAATATGCTGCTAGGGATTTTACTGCTAAGGTTTCTTTAGCTAGGGAGTTCTCTTTTTAGGGGTTCTGCTGCTAGGGAGTTCTCCTGCTAGGGATTCTACGGCTAGGGAATTCTGCTGCTAGGGAATCCCGACTTGCTGCTAGGGAATCCCGAACTGCTATTACGGAAGCCTGAACCCTCAAGGATAGGAAGGCAGGTGCGTGGATGCTTGCATGAGTGACAGCTAGCGCCTAAGCATGAGGTGTAAAAAATTGTAATGACTGAGCTCAAGCATTTGATACGTGGCGTGCATACTGGAGCTCGGACGTCTCGACATCGGCTCGAGAATCCCGAACATCCTAGATATGTGCCTATAAATAGGGGGTCGCAGATTCATTTCAAAACACATTTTTCAAAGTGTGACCATGCTCAAGTGAGGATATGAATCCCGACCCGAACTACAATTTCCCAACCCGAACTAAGAGATCAAGAGATCCGACCCGACCCAACCCAATATTGGAAAGACCCGAATTGATATTCCCAACCCGAACTGAACTATATAGAGGGCACCCGAGCAGCATTTTCTAAGGGCTAACGACGGACGAAGGCTTGGTACCTAGGTCCTGAATTGTACTCGAACTAGCACGTAGAAGGTACGTACACATTGACTAAGATTCTTAGCGAGTATACATGTTTATGTGCTGCATTTATTTGACATTATTATATGGCATGATATATGATTTACCGCTTTTCATATTCATATGTCATGTGCATCTACACGTTGAGCCTATACCTTGTTATACCTGATTATAGAGCCGCTTAGCTCTATACTCGATAGTCTGTCACTGAGACTATCTCGAAGGCGGGGACATGTATGTCTGACTACTCTGGTGTACTAGACGAGTGTGGTTGCACCCAGAGGTTGATCCGTGCGGTGGCAGCACTCATGTGGCGCCGGTACTGAGCATGACTTGTCAGATGACCCTTTACCAGTCATCATGGTTGCATGCATCATATACATATGTTTACTCATGTTTATGTACTGGGTGTTAGCGCTCACGTCCTAGTTGTTATCTTGGACACCCTATTCCATGGGGCAGGTTGCAGGATGGACGGAGCCGGTAGTTCGAGGCAGGACTAGTGAGTAGGAGGCTACAACAAATATTTTATACAGCAGTATTCGATGTAGCTGTATAATGTTTACTTTTTAGTTGTTTCAATATGGTTGTATCACTACAGTATTAAGCCTTGAACTTTGTACTTAGTGTCTTTGTAATATATGAGTTATGTTTCCGCGTGTTTTACTATGTTAAGTAATTATGCTTTATTTAAGTATAATGCATGCCATAATTTCCAGTGAGTAAGTGATTCAATGCAGGGTCACTAATTTTTTGTTATCAGAGCATGCATAGATTTTGGGATTAGTACTTGGGATTTAGTCTAGCATTGGTAGTATTGCAAGTGCGGGGGACAGTTACGTCTGGTTACTACGATGTTTTAGACAAGTGTGTCCATAACCTGAGGTTAATCCGTGCGATTACGACACTAATTTGATGCATGTTCTAAGTATGATTTGTATCGGATCAAGAAATACCAAGAGTTGTGGGCTGTAACCGGGATTAGACGTAAAGCAGCGCGACCTTATGCTAGTATGACTCTGAAAGTTTTGTATGCTTCAGTGATGTTCTGGGAAGTATTACCTACTTCAGGATGGGTGATTCAGGAAGGTTATCTTAGTGTAAATGATTTGGTCAACAGTCGCAACAGGGTATGACCTTGATTTGAATTGATATCAGGTTTGGGTATCGGGAGTATATTTATCGTCTGATTTACGTCAGAGATACATATTCTGGATTTTCTGCTGTCAGAATTAGTCTTGGAGGGATTTTACTTGACGCGTGATTTTTCTGAGCAGGTAAGTTTGACCTTTGAGGATATCATTAGACTTGAATTTAGTTGTATCTACTCCGCTGGAGCAGGAGGTAGTAACTAAGCGTCTAGTTGTAGGTTTCCTTCTAGATTTTGAGGGTCATGTGTTAGCGGCTAATCTGATGATTTTAGCGATGACAGATTTTGACTGTATTTTTGGAATAGATATGCTAACTTTGTATCACGCTACTGTGTATTGCTATCAGCGTCTGGTACAATTTCATCTGGATGTGGGTGAGAGCTGGTACTTTTATGGTGAGGTTGCACGACCTCCGATGCCATTTGTATAGGCCCTGAAGGCATGTCATATCTTAGAGTCAGGTGGGGAGGGCTACCTCATTTATGCAGTTAATATGTCCACGAGTAGTCCAGGTATTGATCAGTTACCAGTTGTCAGCGAGTTTCCTGATGTATTCCCTCATGAGATTCCTGGTTTTTCTCCGGTTCGAGAGGTTGAATTTGGTATTGATCTAGTACCATGAACTACTCCTATATCCCGAGCACCTTATCTTCTGGCACCGTGAGAGATGAGGGAATTGAAATAGCAGTTGCAGGATCTGCTTGATAAGGGATATATTCGTCCGAGTGTTTCTCCATGGGGAGCACCTGTGTTGTTTGTCAAGAAGAAGGATGGATCGATGCGATTATGTATTGATTACAGGCAGCTGAATCGTGTCACCTCAAGAATAAGTATCCTTTGTCGTGAATTGATGATCTGTTCGATCAATTACATGGTACTTATGTATACTCCAATATAGATCTGAGGTCCGGATACCACCAGATGAGGGTATGAGACTCAGATATTTCTATGACTGCTTTTAGAACCAGATACGGACATTATGAATTTCTGGTGATGCCTTTCGGTCAGAAAAATGCACCTGCAGTCTTTATGAATCTGATGAATCAAGTATTTCAAGAATATCTGGATAGATTTGTCATCGTCTTCATTGATGATATTCTTGTCTATTCTCATGACAAGGATGAACATGCACAACATCTAAGAATTGTTTTGCAGACGTTACGAGAGAAGTAGCTATATGCAAAATTGAGCAAGTGCGAGTTTTGGCTTGATCGGGTAGTATTTCTCAGTCATGTGATTTCAAGAGAATGAATATATGTCGATCCAAGTAAGATAGAGGCAGTGCTGAACTGGTCTTGTCCGACGACGGTTGCTGAGATTCGAAGTTTCTTGGGTCTAGATGGTTATTACTGTCGGTTCATCGAGAATTTTGCACGTTGGCCAGGCCTTTGACTCAGCTTACACAGAAAGATGTTGCATTCATATGGTCATCGGATTGTGAGGAATCATTTCACGAGCTGTGTAGACGTCTTACTAGGGATGGCAATGGGTTGGGTCTAAACCCGGCCCGAAGGGGTGGGTTTAGACCCGGCCAAGCGGGTCCATATGCGGGGCCGGGGCGGGTCTCGGGTTTGGCCGGACCTGCCCCGCCAAAAATATATATTAATATATAAATATAAAATATATATGTATATATATATATTAATAATATATAATTATATTTTTATATTAAATAATCAATACTTTATTCATAATTTAAGTTTATAATATTTTTGAGTTGAAATAATTTTAATATATCATGATATTTTTAATATAAAAATATATTATTATAAAATTTCTTTAGTTTTTAATTAATAATTAAATAAAAAACAATACATTTTAACTTGTGAGAATATTTTTTGTCCTAAATATTGTTAATATAAATTTGAAAAATAAATTTAATGATTTTTTATTAATTTTTTATTTAATAAAATTTAAATTATATAAAATTTGGCGGGTCCAACGGGTCTAACCCAAATTAGACCCGCGGGGTTCACGGGGCGGTGCGGGTCTCGGTTTTTCCCAAACCCGCCCCGAACCCGACCCGCTGCCATTCCTACGTCTTACTACTGCACCTGTGCTAGCTCTACCTTCTGGATCGGGAGGTTATGTTGTCTACACTGATGCCTCTGGTCAGGGGCTAGGATGTGTTCTGACATAGCATGGACATATTATTTTCTATGCTTCTCGAAAGTTTAAGACACATGAGAATAATTATCCAGTGCATGATCTCGAGTTAGCCGCCATTGTATTTGCGCTCAAGATTTGGAGACATTATCTTTATGGCGAGAAATTTGAGATATTCACGGATCACAAGAGTATGAAATATTTATTCACTCAGGCGGAGTTGAATATGAGACAGATACGCTGGATGGATCTCCTGAAGGATTATGATTGTGAAATCAAATATCATCCAGGTTCTGATAATCTTACTGCTGATGCCTTGAGTCGGCAGGTGAGACTTTCTGTACTTCAGACTAGTGATTTATCTCATATGATTTGGGAATGCTGTTCATTGAGTTTTACGCTCAATCATAAGAAAGGAAGAAATGAGATTCGGTTGTATACTATTTTATCTGAGCCAACATTGTACTCTCGAATCAGAGAAGCTCAAATATCTGATGTTAAGACTTAGCGTTTGGCACGTCTAGCCAATGGAGTTAATACATCTAGATTCCATTATCAGGCTGATGGTTTATTGTGCTTATCGAATCGAGTGGTTGTACCTGATGATGCGGAGCCTAGGAATGATATTCTTTCTCAAGCTCACAGGAGTCGATTGTCAGTTCATCCGGGAAGCATGAAAATGTATAAAGTGGGAGCACGTGACTATGGATTTTTTCACCCACTTGCATATGACTTCACGTCAGTGTGATGCTATCTGAGTCGTTATTGACCGTTTGACGAAATCAGCACACTTTATTCCTTACAACCGGAAGTATTCTTATGATCGCATGATACTCTTATATATCCAGGAGATAGTGCGATTGCATTGGATTCCAGTGAGCATAGTCAGTGATAGAGACCCGCGATTTACCTCACGTTTCTGGGGTAGTTTTCAACAGGTGTTGGGTACCACTCTGTGTTTAAGTAATGCATATTGATAAGTGCATTTTGTGTGCATTATTCCATGTTATTTTTATGTCTATTTTGTGTGCATTCATATTGTTTTTATTTATTTTTATGTGTTTTAGTGCATGTGTGTGTATTTCACTCCTCGGGTTAATTTTGTAGGAAAATAGATTTTTGAAGTGTTAATTACGGAGCAGCTTTGTTCGAAAAATCAAATTTAATTTTATAAAAACCTAAATCCGATCTCCACCGTTCCAATTAAATTTTAAGATGTTGTGAAGCTGATGTCCAAATTTCAGCTCAATCCGACGGCTAGATCTTGAGATATGAATTTTTGAAAATTGTCGCTCGGAGCAGAAAATTTGTATTGCGCGCGCGCGAGAATCAAGCTCGCGCGCGTGCGACTCGAAGTTCCAGGCTTCTGTTTTTATGTACTGCGTGTGCGCGAGGCCTATGCCGCATGCGCGCGCGTGTTCCGGGGTCATTTGTGTTCCAAAAAATCCTTGTTTTGAGAGGAAATTAACTGGTAGGAGTTCCGGACCATATATATACAAGATATAACATATTTTTTAGGGTTCCGAAGTTTCAGAAGGCAGACAACACAGAGGAGGCGGCTACAAGGCTTGGGAGAGAAGATTTCTTCTTTCTTTTATTCTTCTTATTTTTATTTTTGAATTATTGTTTTTAATTATTGAGTAGTTTGTTTTCAACCAAGACGGCGTGATTGGGCCGAACAAATTTATGTAGAAAACTCTGATGTTTGTTTGGGATTTTTAATAGTTGATTTATTTTATTGATTGTCAGATTTATATTTGTCTTGTGAATAGTCTGATCAACTGTTTGCTTTCATGTTAATTGATTCCAAGTCGTCAGAGGAGGTATTGATTTTGATCACTTTGATAATCAACATATTATAAAACCGACTAGAAATAGAATTCGGTTTCAGTGTGCGGTTTGGGTGTAAACTGAATTTTCATAAATATTTAATGCATTCAAATTTGATTAGAATTACTAAAGATTAGTTCATCAATATTTGAATAGGTTTGATTGTTCTAGAAATAGTCCTTTGAACAAGATAGGAGAATTCCCGTAATTTAAGATTAAATCTGAGTCCTGAATCGACAACTTGTTACATGATTTGTTCGGTATCTACGTGTGTCTTGGTTGTCTTTGTTTTAATTATTTTTATCTTCAATTATTTTAATTCTTATTTTTAAGCATTTTTTTATTTTAAAATTATTATTTTATTTAAATCAAATTTCTTTTTATGATTTTGTCTAGATTAAGCTAAATAATTAATTCTTGAGAATTGACTACAGTCCCTGTGGGATTGATACTTGGACTCTCTGTCCACTTTACTATTAATTGACCTGGTACGCTTTCCCGTAGATTTATATCATACCAATTTAGCCGGTCACATATCATCCAGAGATTGACGGGAAGTCGAAACGGACGATTCATACGTTGGAGGATATGCTACGATCTTTTGTCATGGATTTTGATTTGTCTTGGCAGGATCAGTTACCTTTGATCGAATTTTTCTACAATAACAGTTATCATCGTAGTATTGATATGGCACCTTTCGAGGCATTGTACGGTCGACGATGTCGTACTCCTTTATTCTGGGATGAGATAGGAGAACAAAAAGTCGAGGGTCCTGATTTGGTGCAGCAGATTGTAGACAAGGTAGATTTGATCAAGCGGAGGATCAAAGCTGCTCAAGATCAACAAGCCAGTTATGCTAATATTTACCGCAGGCCACTTCAGTTCGAGCCTGGTGAATATGTGTTCTTGCGAGTATCACCTTTCAGAAAAGTGATGAGGTTTGGATTGAAAGGAAAGTTATCACCTCGTTATATTGGGCATTTCCAGATACTGGAGAAGATTGGAGATGTTGCTTATCGTTTGGCGTTACCACGATATCTTTCCTGTATACATGATGTTTTTCAAGTTTCGTTACTTCGACAGTACATAGCTGATGAATCTCATAGTATCCAGCCTAGTGATGTTCAGCTAGAATCAAATATGTCGTATGTCGAACGACCACTCTGTATCCTAGGCAGGAAGGAGAAAGTTCTTCGGAATAAGACTATACCACTTGTGATGGTACAGTGGCAGCGTTGAGGCGTCGAAGAAGCAACTTGGAAAACCGAGAGTCGTATGCAAGTAGAATATCCTGAGTTATTTGCTTTGTACTTTTAATTATTATGTAAAGATGTAATTACCGTTTGTTGTAATAAAACATGGTTTTCTGTTTCAAATTGTTATCTTAATTTGTCTTTAGATTTTATTTCGTGGATGAAATATCTAAAGGTGGGGAGAATGTAGTAACCTAGATTTCATTTTAAGATAATAATATGATAATCATGATTAAGGGTCTGGTCAAAACTGCTGAACTGATGAGCAGCTAGGGAATATGAGCAGCTAGGGAAATTGGAGCAGCTAGGGAATATGAGCCGCTAGGGAAATTAGAGTAGCTAGGGAAACATGAGCAGCTAGGGAATCTGCTGCTAGGGATTTTAAGGCTAAGGTTTCTTTAGCTAGGGAGTTCTCTTGCTAGGGGTTCTGCTGTTAGGGAGTTCTCCTGCTAGGGATTCTACGGCTAGGGAATTCTGCTGCTAGGGAATCCCTACCTGCTGCTATGGAATCCCGAACTGCTATTAGGGAAGCCCGAACCCTCAAGAACAGGCAGGAAGGTGCGTGGATGCTTTCATGAGTGACAGCTAGCGCCTAAGCATGAGGTGTCAAAAATGTTAATGACTCAGCTCAAGCATGTGATACGTGGCGTGCATACAGGAGCTCGGACGTCTCAACATTGGCTCGAGAATCCCGAACACCCTAGACATTTGCCTATAAATAGGGGGTCTCAGATTCATTTCAAAACACATTTTTCAGAGTTTGACCATGCTCAAGTGAGGATATGAATTCTGACCCGAACTACAATTTCCCGAACCGAATTAAGAGATCAAGAGATCCGACCCGACCCAATATTGGAAAAACCCGAACTGATATTCCCGACCCAAACTGAACTATATAGAGGGAACCCGAGCAGCATTTTCTAAGGGCTAACGACGGAGAAGAATTGGTACCTAGGTCCTGAATTGTACTCGAACTAGCACGTAGGAGGTACGTACACATTGACTGAGATTGCAGTGACTATACATGTTTATGTGTTGCATTTATTTGGAATTATTATATAGCATGATATATGATTTATCGCTTTTCATATTCATATGTCATGTGCATATACACGTTGAGCCTATACCTTTTTATACCTGATTATAGAGTCACTCAGCTCTATACTCGATAGTTTGTCACTAAGAGTACTGCGAGGGCGGGAGCATGTATGTCTGACTACTCTAGTGTACTAGACGAGTGTGGTTGCACCCAGAGGTTGTTCCGTGTGGTGGCTGCACTCATGTGGTGCCGGTACTGAGCATGAGTTGTCAGATGACCCTTTACCAGTCATCACGATTGCATGCATCATATACATATGTTTACTCATGTTTATGTACTGGGCGTTAGCTCTCACATTCTAGTTGTTATCTTGGACACCCTATTCCACGGGGCAGGTTATAGGATGGACGGAGCTGGTAGTTCGAGGCAGGACTAGTGAGCAGGAGCCTACATAAAATATTTTATATAGCAGGATTCGATGTAGTTGTATAATGTTTACTTTCTAGTTGTTTTAATATGGTTGTATCACTACAGTATTAAGCCTTGAACTTTGTACTTAGTGGTTTTGTAATATATGGGTTATGTTTCCGCGTGTTTTACTATGTTAAGTAATTATGCTTTATTTAAGTATAATGTATGACATAGTTGCTAGTTAGTAGGTTTCAATGCAGGGTCACTACATTACGCATTCATGAATTTTAGATTTAAGTAATTATTTTTAAGTTTGCATGGATTTATGGAAGAAATATTATATAAAAATTTAGTTATGAGATTTTTATGCATGAGATTTTATCATGATTTAGTAATTAATTTTATGTATTTATTTGTATGTAATATACTTAAATATATTTACATATTGTATATTAAGTTATGTAAAAATTATTTTAAAGTAAAAAAATAAAGTAGAGAGTATAATATGTTTAAAAAAAATCAGTAGGAGTTTTAGGTCGTTTCATAATAACTATAGAGAACTTCTCAAACCATGCTCGAGGTGTTTGTTTTATACCTTAAAGTGCTTTATGAAGACTGCAAACTTCTCCAAATTAGTGCAGAACATTTGGATGAGGTGTCATATAAACTTTTTCATAAAGATCAACATTTAGGAATTCATTCTTAACATTTATCAGAGCTATTCTCCATCAAAAAACAGAAGCAACAACAACCAGGGTTTGAAAAATCGTCATTTTTGAAATAGGGGCAAACATTTCCTCATAATTCATGCCATACTCCAGAGAATTACCTTTAGCAACAAGAAAATCTTTGTATCTGTCAATAGATCCATCATATTTAGTTTTGATTTTATAGGCCCAACGAGAACCAATGGTGTGTTTTCCTTGTGACAACAATATTAATCCCATGTATGAGTCTAGTGCAGAGAAGTTAGTTCCTTAGCCATAGCATTCTACCAAAGTGGGTTATGAAAAGCTTCTTCATAGGATTTAAGCTCAAAAATACAATAAACAGATGGAACAAATATAATCTAGTAGCTTAGTAGACTTACAAACATGAGTGGACTGATGATGATGGAAATAAGGATCATCCGTAATCTCAGGAGATGATTGGGTAGTGGTACGAGAAGGAACATGCATATTAGGTGTCTTGGGAATCAAAGTACCATATTTGATTGAGATACTAGTAGGGGCAGTGGGTGAAGCTTCCTCAATGTCGGTATTAAATGGATCAATGCAAATAAGATCAAACTTTTTCATATTATGCGAACCGACGGTAATAGAAAATAATGGAATACGCTCCAGAAACACAACATGACTGGAGACATACAATTTTTTAATTACGGGATCAAAGCAAATATATCATTTTTGACAAAAACTATAAGCCAAAAATACACACAAAGCAGAACAAGGAGATAATTTATTATGCTCGACATGTGGACAAAGGACGAAGAAAGTACAACCAAAAACAAGAAAGGATGAATTCAAGAGCATGCCCATATAATTTTTCAAAAGGTGACAAGATTGAATTGTGTGAGGTTGGAATTCTATTAATCACATGAGCAGCGGTAAGGATTTCTTCCCCCCAAAAGGCACTAGGAACACTGGCATACAATAAAAATGAAAGGTTTATTTCAACAAGATTCCTAAGTTTCCTATCAACAACAAAAAAAAATTTCAAAAGAATCTGTGCATGAGGTTTGATGAATAATACCATCAGAATCAAGTAAACGTGAAAAATAGTTCGAAGTGTATTCACCCTCCTAATCACAACAAAATCACTTTATGAAACAAGGATGTTAAGTTTTCACAAGTGTTCTTAAGTTATTGAAAATGGTAATATAATCATACATGTGTTTCATAAAATAAAGCCAAGAATAATGATTGTAATCATCAATAAATCAAACATAATACCTTGACTCCCCTTGGGTCCACACACATCAGAATGAATTAGAATAAATGGAGTAGAAGAAAAAGAAGTACTTTTATAAAACGGTAAGACGGAAAATTTGACAAGTTTACAACAACTACAATCATAAATATCATAACTTTTTAAAGGTCCTAATACTTCTGTAGAATCTAAAAACTGCAAATAAGGTACTGAAAAATGACCTAAACCAGAAAGCCACAAATAAAAATTTGAAGAAGAATGACTCAAACGAAAAGATGATAAATCCACACTCGAAGCTGCAACATATGGCACTTTAAGTTGATAAAAAACATAGAGTCCACCTTGCATTTATCCGGTCCTAATCAAGCTCTAACATTGCGGGTCTTGAAAATAACAATTGGATGAACAAAAAGAGACCAAGTATCCAAACTCACATAATTTACTTGCGATAACAAGATTTAAAGTAGGACTAAGAATATAAGGAAAATCATTAAGAGATAAACAAGACGTAACAATTGAAAAAACATCTAATAATGGCATATTATTTATAGTGGCCCATCCCAGACCACCTACAAGAAAATTCTACTAGAATGCAAATAACTTAAACAGTTAAACATAACCAGAGATAACCATGGAACGAAAACAACATCATAATACAACCATTAAATAAAAAAACCCAAAATACAGAATAATTACAACCCTATCAAATTAATAAGATACCAAGAAAAATACTTAAATTCAACTACCAGCAATCTCCTCTTCCAGTCCCTGACCACCGTCCAACGATTGGTCCAAACATGGTAACCTAAAAATGTCCCATCAAATAGGGTGTCCAAAAAATTAGGGACGTGAGTGCTAACACCCAGTACGTAAATAAGAGTATACATGTCTATATAATGCATGCAACATGAAATATGAATGCTCTGGTACACTGGGTTCAAGATCTGGAATAACATGCTCAGAATATAGGCGCCTACATCATGTGCACGTTGCTCTGAAGATCCAGTGGGTGCCACACATACTGAACCCGATCTTGAACTATCAACATCTTGGGTAAAACACACTTGCTGCCCCAATAGGCACTAGTATTGAGAGACCCTAGAACAATAGACTATCTCGAAAGGTTAACATGCTCAACATGAAATTCCAATGCCGTATATAAATCATGAACATTGTAATCATACATAATATGAAAGATAATAATGAAGCACATAAACATTCATACTCAGCTGACTATCTCAGTCTGTACTTACGTACCTCAACTACTGGTCTAGATTCACAACTGTCTACTCTCAATAGCTACTTATAGTCCAAAATCTTACATGCGTTCTTAGCAAGCCCGCTTATGTCGAATCTCCCAACTCAAGCACATATCACTTTTTAGCCTGTAGCACTTCGCTAGTGCCCGACCCTCGAAAATATGGCTGGAAACACTAAGAACATACTGAATCCCAAACTCACACACTCAAACACAAACTTAATTGTGAGTTATTGGCCCCTATTTATAGACCTCGTCTGGGCGGTACGATCTGTGTTTGGATGGTATGATCTGGGCATGCAATCCACGTGTAAATAAAGTTTTGATAACTCAATCGGCAGACAAGTTTGGATGATCCGAATTTCCACCCGTCAACCCACCTTGACATCTTGTTCCTATTGACTTTGGACGATCAGATCTGTCACTTCGAACTATCCGATATTTTCCAAGTGTTGATCTCCACTTGACATCTCATGCACTACGTGTGCCCTAGATTTCAGATGTTCCGATATGGAATTCGGAGATTTCAAACTCTCCCTCTGCATCCGATCTCACTTCCTCTTTCCGAATGGTTCAGACCGTCCAAACCTACCTTGTCTTGAGTTTGGACCTTCCGAAATACTCCGGTTCTTGGGGTCCTCCGGACCATTTTCAGATCTTCTGAGGATGATTTTCTACTTATTTTTCTCAAATAAGGATTCTTTAATCATGTTTTAATACATTAAACATGCTTTGTCATTTTAATTACATAAAATGAGAATCGGGTTATTACATTCTCCACACCTTTAAAATATTTCATCTTGTAACCACAAAATCACCTTTGGAACTGAGGTTCACTACAAAAATCAAGCCGATCTTGAGTAAAATTGTACTAAATCTCACAAGTATCTTCCCAGTGCCTCCCAATCATTCATTGATTTAAACCCAAGATAAACATCTATTATCAAGGTACATTAATCACACTGTAGAACAGATACTTGTTCTTATTACTCTGACGTCATTGTCCATGTATGCTGAATTAGAAATAAATCTAATCCAATATTAATATTGTGACGTCCCGTATTTTTAGAAATTTTTAAGAATTATGATGCGGAAAAGTGTGGGAAATTTTTCAAAAATAGCAGTGCAGGGAATCCATCGCGTTGCAAGTTCAATAAATCGTGATTAAAATTAAAATCTATGTAAATATCACTTAAAAAAATGTAATGACTCTAATGTGCATAAAAAATTTGAAACAGAGGATGCAATCCTACAATCAACGACCAATTATTATACGGGCACGCCAAAACTACTACTTACATAACAAACATGAACCGATAATTAAAATCTTAGGAAAGCAGACGAAACATGAGTTTCTATAAAACCAAGCATAAAACTATCATAATAAAATAAATAACATAAAAAGTTAAAAACTTAAAATCATTAAAACCCATCGTCACGAGACCGTAGTTGAAAATACTTAAATCTAAACTTTTCTTTAACATTGAACTTTAACGATGGTGCATCAAGATAATGTAATAACAAAAGAACAATAAAAATAGGAAAAAATTCTCGCTTTAATATGCCAGAGATTCGAACAGTCGTGGAATGCAATGACTTTACCTCTTGGACTCTTCATCTTTTCTACCAAAGCTTTCAATTAATTACTTCTAAATTCAAACTGCACCAATCAAGTATAGTGAGTCTAAAGACTCAACAAAAATTGTTCATATAAAAAATAATTACACAATAAAAATCATCATGCTTTTGTACATTCCATACTTGAACATAAACATCATGCATATAAAATCACGGGCATAAAATATTTCATTTAGTGTGATGAAATACATGCAATTGTGGTAACAATAACATATGAGCACATGGGGTTTCCGTGATCATAGTCGTTGTATAACAAGCATATATATGTATCATCCATACTATCCTTGGCTAATATGTGTACTATCTCTGTACCGTCCATACTGACATTGGTCAATATGCGCACCTTCATTCTTTGGGAAGGCCCTCCGGAGCTCATCCCGGAGTACTAATCTCGTACATCTATCACAAGAACACATACAACATCAAAATATTTTATCATGCATCATCATAATCATAACTTCATAGAACATTCTCATCATAAACATCATCATCATCATAAAATTTCTTATAACCTAATCATTTTCATCATAAAACTTCTTATTTTTCATGAAGCATACTTAAAAAATTCCTAAATTCATCATTGCATCATGAACCTTGAAAAAGACTTGAAACTTTATATGTCATGCTCTTTGGATTCTTTCGTGCTTGAAAATCATGCATGCTAAATAAAATAAAGATAAGCACGTCCATAACATTTCATAAAATTTCATGATTTTCATAAGGAACATAGATTTTGTGAGAACATAACAACATATAATGTATTACATTACTTAATCGATCCACGTGAGTCGTTATTTTCGTTCTTGACATCAAAACTTGAAACTTTTTACATACAATATCTTAAAAATATTTAAAATACATTAAAATACCATAAAATAATATTTATGACCTTAAATTTGAAAAATATAAATAAATAAAATTGCTGCCCAACTCACACAGAGGGCACGCTTGTGTGGGTGCAAAAACACTACCTACACAGGGGGGCATGCTCATGTGCCTCCTCGCGTGGGTTCTGTAGAAAATTTTCTGCAAGATCATTTCAATTTTTACATGCACCAAACTCTTTCTAATGCATTTCAATCGATATCCAACAATGAAAAAAAACTTGGAAACACATCAAGATACTCTTTTAAACAATTACATCCCAAGATTGAACCCAAAACACATCAAAAACCTCGATAATCAACAAAATCATATTTGGAATCTTTGAAACCCTTAAAAAGATACAAACTCTCAAAACATAATCAGGAATTTAAAAAGGATTCAAAAAAAATCAATCATCTTCAAAATATTTGCATCAAAACTTTTACATTCAAAATACACACACTAAACTTCTCAGATGCAAACATTTTTTCTCATCAATCTCAAAAATCGTTTCATAAGACATCAAGAGAGATTCATGTTTCACAGTTCAACATCATGCTCTTAAAAATCTTTTAAATCAATGCAATATACATTACATACACATCAACATACATGTTTTTCATATAAAAATACATATATCATCGAATGGCAATTTCAAAAGCGTGTAAAACTTGCCTGATCTTTGTAGGTTTGGGATAATAGGCACTTTGGTAGCGATTCTAGCCTGGAACGGATGATATTGTAATGCCCCAGATTCGATGACTGTCCCCACTGTATCAAGACGGGCTTTTCCAGCATGCTTATGTTCTCACTCACACACACCTTGGGAAACATTCCAGGGGGTCACCCATCCTAAGAAGATGTACCTTCTTGATAGGAGTAGTACCTATCAAATCTTTTAAGCTATCCTCAACTGTTCAGTCCCATAACTACATAGTCTTAGAATCCTTCTTATTCCAGCACGGGATTTGTTCATTCATGTCTTCCTTCGTATAAAATCCTGTCAAGAGCCGCTCATTTTCAATGCAGCCTATTCGCTCCGACGATCATTCTCCGCTATCTTATCAGCCTCGGGCGTCATATGCCCACCAGCTTTCACTTGGTTTGTCCCCAAACCATACCATACTAAGAGAGGTCGGCTTTGATACCAATTTTAATGCCTCAAATTCGATGACTTTCCCCACTGTATCAATATGGGTTTTCCAACGTACCTATGTCCTCACTCACAAGCACCCTAAGAAACTTCCCAGGGGTGCACCCATTCTATAATTTCCCTAAGTCAAGTACGCTAAACTTTGGAGTTCTTATGTGATGAGCTCCTGAAAAGAAGATGCACATTCTTGATATGATTAGTACTTGTCTAATCTTTTACGCCCTCCTTAACTGTGTAGTCCCATACCTATAAAATCTCAGAATCCCTCTCATTCCGCAACGGGATATGTTCATTCATATCTCTCTTCGCCTAGATGTCTAGAAGGAGCCACTCATTGTTCGTTCAACATCTTGGCACCAGCAATGACACTCTGCCCTCTTATCAGCCTCGGGCATCACATGATGAAACTTTTTGAACGTGAAGAGGCAGAGGGGAATGTGAGTAAGCAGAGGCTAGGAGAGAAAGGATTGAGAAAGAAAGAATTAAAATTTGACGCCTACTGAAATTTAAATAATGGGCTTGAGGTCGGCCCATTAGTTGCAAATACTAACTTTTAAAATTTGTTCCTCTAAATTTTAAAATAAAACTTCACCAATATTAAACTTAAAATAAATATAAAAATATTTTCTTAACCTCGTTGTAGGCTATTCTCATTTCTCTCAGTCCAGAATTAATCTCAAACCCGAAAACAATAAAACTAACTTGCAACCATTAGACACTAGGAAAATTACATAAAATTAAATCATTTAGAACAAGATTTAAACATATATTTTAACACCTAAAAACTTAACTTTGAAACATAAAATCTCATACAATATACATAGCACAAAATCTTTTAAACACAACTTTTAAATCATTAATGTGTCATATAAAATCATTTAATTAAATATAACTTGTAAATAAAAATAAATAAAATTAAATCATTTATAATTAATTTAAAATCTCTTTAATATTCGCACTACAAGAAAAAAGGCCAAAGACAACGCTTTTTCCGCGTTGTTAATGTCCCCGAAAAAGCGTTGCCGTAGGCAGTGTTGTAAAAGACCACGCTCAAAGACAACGCGGAAAAAGCGTTGTCGTTTCCAAAAACGACAACGCTTAAAAAGCGTTGTCTTATCTAAAAACGACAACGCTTTTTAAGAGCTGTCTTTTATAAAAATCGTTGTCGTTTCTGGAAAAGACAACGCTTTTTAAGTGAAACGACAACGCTTAAAAAGCGTTGTCGTATCTAAAAATGACAACGCTTTATAAGCGTTGTCTTTTATAAAAAGCGTTGTCGTTTTTGGAAAAGACAACGCTTTTTAAGTGTCGTTGTATCTGGAAAAGACAACGCTTCAAAAAAGCGTTGTCTTTTCTGGTAAAGACAACGCTTTAAAAAGCGTTGTCTTTGTTCAAATAAAAAACAAAAAAAAAATTAATTCACAAATTTTCAATATTATAAGTCACTCAAAATTCAAAAATTTGTAAAATAAAATTTAATATAGAGTCTTCCAATATTATAAATCATTCAAATAAAAAAATAATCGAATTCTAATTTAATGAATACTAGGAAAAAACTATGCATTAATCTCGAAAAACTTTGATTCCTTCCTTCAGCACATGCTAGCATCCCGAGCTTTCATAAAAGCCGCAACAATCTCTTTTCCTTTAATTTGTATCTTCATACTGTAAATTATTAAAAATAAAAACAAACATAAAAAAAATATGAATAGATTAAAATAAAAAGTAAACTTAAAAAGATATTTATCAGTAAAAGAACATGAACTAGGAAATAAAATTATCATTAAAAAAAGTACTCTAATGTTAAGCAATTCAGTAACCCCTTCGAATCCCTTGAAATGTTATTGCGTGCATTGTCTGGATGTCATATCGCTCACAGACCCTTGTTCCATTTTCAGTCCACCACATATCTGCCTCTTTCTATGTGAAGTATTTTCTACTGTAGGAAACAACAAAACTGCTGAGTGGGGTGACCGAGGTAAACTAGTACAAATTATAAACGACCGTCTCTAAGCAAAACTGCATCTTTAAGTTTATACACATCACTTATACAAGATTCAGATCATGAACACCATTCTAAGCAGAGAACTTAGAAAAGAAAAGTGTGATCGTCATGACACAGTGAGAAGCATATAGTCACGCTTTCTCAGTCCACAACTTCAATATCTAAACCTTGTAGGATCCTAATAAGGCAAGTTAACAAAGAACATAATAAACATACATATTGCAACATAATATCACTACACATTACAAAAATATAATGGCAGTATGTTAAAGTGCTTACTTTATTCTCTAGGTATTCTGCCCTTGTTGAGAGTGACTGGATGAGCGTATGTCTTTCCTATAAACATTTGATTAGTCTTAATATAGTTCAGTCCCAGTAACAAGAGAGAATAAATAGCTCATGAAGCACTAAACTTCAGGTATTCTTTACCAAAGTATTGTTGGTTTTGCAATAATAAAGAGTTTATTTAAAGAATTGGTTGATTCAGAAGTAGATTACATGTAAATATCAGAACACCTAGCACTCTGTTGCATAACAAAGATAATTTGATATTGCAAATTAGCAAGGCCGAGCAATCCTTGAACGGGCAGTAATACTACTATGATTTTTTGTGTCTTTACCTGCAAATTAGCATGAATCCAGCTTCTCATAAATATTTGAGCGCTTCTTGGCAAAACAAAAACCACATTTCAGTTTCTTTCCATATATCTGCGAGGAAGTAAGTTGCGCACAAATCAGCTTTGGATTTTTTTAAAAAAAGTCACTATAGCGAATTGTGCATTCGATAAGCATTCCCAACATATAGAGTACTGAATGGAAGTTACTTGAATGAACAAAATTTATTCCCGAAGTAGAGCTGGCAAGCATATTAAGCATCATCGATACTAGACAACAGAAAATTAATTATTCTTAACCACAGTCGAGGAGAATACCAATTTGGAGAAACAAGCAGCTCTATTTGCATGGCATATTGATTGTATTTCAGTAGATGGAAGAACATCTTGGACAATTTGTATTGCAAATTCATATTTTGCTATTGCCTCCTTATATTGTCCAGCTTAAAATAAGGAATTACCCTCCAGTTTGGCGTCATTTGATTTCTCTAACACTGAAAAATTAATCTCAAACAAAATATAAAACACAAAAGGCAGAGCCACATAATCTGGCCTTCATCCCATATGCAAAGGAGATTAGCTACTGCTTCCTCACCTGAACTAAGACGAAATTAAAGTATAAAACACAAACATCTTCAGTTTAGCTACACCTTTCTCACCTCGTGAAATAAAACACAAACATCTTCAGTTTATATAACATCAAAGAAACAGATGAGACAGGAGAAATCTAGTGACCCTTATAGTCGTTCTGGATGAATACAAAGAAAAAACTTATTCATTAAGCATGTTGTGTTTGCACCAGAGAACTATTGTTTTTTGCACCTGTACCTCAAGAGAAATAGAGTGTGTCAAGATCCAAGAATCAGGAGAGAATATTATTTTCAGACTAGAATTTAGGAAATTGAAAGGTGGAATTACTAAACGAAACAAAACTACTTCGAAGATGATTCTAATTTCAATTTGAGATCACTTGTCAATTTTTTTAAAATTGACATTTTGTTGCTGATAAAAACACAACAATAAACATATATTTTCAAAAGGTAACGTAAAAAACATTCTCTAGATTCTCTAGAAAACCATCCCAGATAGTTGTCAATAAAGTAAAGACTTTTCTACTTACCTATTGTAGCTGAGTTAAGTAGCCTCAAGTAGAAGAATTAATAGATTTCAGCCACTGCCACTGCATTGCAAATCTGCAGGGAAGAAACAGTAACAAGGAATAATAATTTTCAGCAAAAAAATTATCTGAATTAATATTTTATGAATAAATAAGAAATTAAAGCACAAAAAATCAAACCATATTGCGAATAGAAAACAAAAACAAACAAGAACAACAACTCCCCTTCAAACCAAAACAAGAACCAACACGCAAAGGAAAAGACAGGCACACAATCATCACAAACACCTAAAACTAGAAGAGTTTGAAACCGGTCGGTCTCAGATTCGGGTTTTAAAAGATGTTTCTGTTCATGATGAGAAGAGAACTGTAAAATTTATAATGGAATCTAAACAAAGGGTTCATTAATATTAATTGATAATAGAAACTTGAAGATTAAGAAAAACGATTCTTAAAAGCAGCGATATTATCACCCCAAGAAAAAAAAAGAGTAAAATAAACAACTCATGATGATTAATTTAATTAACGGATGAACACATTAAAAAACGCAGAAGGCAACAAGAACAGATCGATCTGAAACTGCTCGGAATTAGAACTCAAAGCTCATGAATAATGACTAATTGGTAACATATTCGCCAAACGCCTTAATTGTGAGGTTTTTGTGTAAAGTACTAGTTTTTTTTTTTCAAATTCCTCTTCTGGATCAGAGTCATCTTTCTTTTTCAAAGATGCATCAGGTGCAGAATCATCTTTTTTTTAAATTTTCCTACAAAATAGAAAATTACAGTACAGCAGAAGAGAGAAAAAGAAGATCCAAGGAGAAAAGGAATCAAAAACAAAGCAAAATTGGCATATCAAGCGAACAATATATTCGAACGTTCTTACCTCAGAAACAGCACTCTCCTTGAAGTTGAATTTCTCAAAAACCTTTCTAAATTCCTCACTCAACTCACCATCTAATCCTGCTATCTCCGGCACATATTCAACCTCTACTAGCGGTAAAGATTTGCATGAAACAGAATCAGGTCCCCTGCTTGCTGGTAATAGGCTTCTGAAGAAGCTTAAGTAAAGCCATGATTTCGATAAACGATGGCCTTAGCTTCGGATCTCTACAAATTTTAAGAAAAGGGATAGTTAGTTTCAATTAATAAACAATTCCAATAGTCCCAAGAATTTTAATGCAAAATTGTGATTTCGCTGCTTTAGACAATGAAAGATCCTTTGCTATGATGACTCATCACATCAAGGTTCTATTGATGGCAATGCAAAATAAGGAATAAAAGGCTGACAAAGATCCATACTGCTCGGTCATGAATAAGGCCACTCTACATGACATGTCTATGCTAATATGATGTATTTCTCATATAGTAGTCGATATCCCACCACAAACAGGTGGTATGATAGTCCTTATGGTAATCACTCTTCCACACCACCAACTGATGTTGCGTGATGCATATCTTCGATAGTAAAGTCACTTGAGATTATATATAAGCTACTGATAATCAAAATTGAAGTTATGAAGACGCAAAGCAAGTCAAAACTGCTCCAAGTTTCTTTTTTAAAAAGATATACACTTTAGCAGAAAACTTGACAACGGGTTTAACATTAAGCTTAAGACACAGAAACTTTATTCCAATCCTTCTTCTCAGCATACGGGCATAGTGATGGTAATCTTTAAAGCTTCTCTATTTTCTTTAGAACCTTTACGACTCTAATACCATATGAAAAATAGGAGTATTTGGTGGAATCACATGTTATTGGTGTTTTGTTGATATGAAAATTGCAAATACACGAGCTATTTTGTAGACTAAAATAACTAGATCTATAATTAATCAAATGAATCTAACATGCTAATATAACTAAGAAAAATCCTAGTTACATCTAACAAATCACAATAATTTATTTTTTTATAAAAGATAATATAGTCTTCAACAATTCATCATGACCAATTTCCCCTTCAAGTTTCTTAATCATGCAGAACTCCATAGAATTGTTCAGTAGAATCATGTTTCAAAATTATTAACTTTCTATTTGTCATTATATTTCACTTTTAAGGCAACAGAGCGAGCGCAGTCACAGTTGTAATGAAATTGTTCAGTGTTTTGTGTTTTAAAATCTCAATAGCCAAAAGAGGTTCATCAAAGAAAGTCTGTTAGAGGCTGAGATTTAGTAAATATACCTTTCCAAACAAGGTAATATCTAATGAGAGGGTGGGAATCCTTATTAAAAAAGAACAGCTTGGGTCATAGGTAGGTCCATGCTTAGTCAACTATTGCAATCAGAGTAGTAAGACTCTCGAGAATCTCTTTAAGGCAAGTAATATAAAGCAATCACGACCAATACAGTAACAATGAAATGGAAGAGAAGCAAACTGAAAGAAAAATCACTCACGTTTGCCAGCATTTCCTAATTATATCGGCTACAACTGGATCCATGTTATCTGGTATTTCAAGACGTCGATGCTGAAAGCCAACAGCACCAACAACTTGCATTGGGTTCATTCCTCCCCAAGGTTGCTGCAAAGTGAAAAGCTCCCATAATATGACACCAAAACTATAAACATCAAATCTGCACCGAGTCAATCAACCGTCAAATCAAATCGAGATTTATTTGACGATGTATTATTTTTATGAACACGTGACTAAATAAGAGCAGACATACTTCTCATTTGATGGTTCATTTCTTATAATTTCTGGTGCCATCCATTCTGCCTGAAGAAAGAGGATCACCAGAAGATCATCAGATTTGTTGCTCACAGTTGCATTTATAGAACCACCACTAGCAATCAGAAGTTTTGAGATGAATTTCAACTTCCAAGAGCTGAATCGAGAGAACAGGTAACAGAACAAAGGCATTTGTGAAAGCAGCGAAAAATGAACTTTATTTCCTAATGAATCAACACCAGTACAGCAAGTTTTCGAATTGAGCCAAAAATAAAAACATTTTCCACTCGAAAAGCCATTCATTGACAAAATTTCAGTTTTTCTTCTCATGAATACAGTAAGCATAATATCGTGAGAAGAAAGGAAGTTCGAAGTCTAACAGTGAATCTGCTCCAAATAACAAAAAAGTTAAGAGGATGTCAAGAAGCAGGGAAAAACATGAACTAAGAATATGTTAACAGATAAGAAAGCACACAAGAAGAAAACTAGGCGGAAATACCCTCAAGATCAAGCAAGGCGAAGTACCTCAATGCAATCTCAAATCTGAAACTGCTCGGAATTAGAACTCAAAGCTCAGCAGTTAACAAGCTTCTCAGTCTCTGAATCATCGTCCAAACACAGCAATGAACACCTCCAAATACCATAAAGTCAAAGAAGAAGATGCAGCAACAACAATGGCGATTCCCGCCAAGCTTTGATAATCTGCAACTCGAGTAGCAGTTTAAATCCAGTACTTGGAACAATATACCCAGTCCAAAAGCTTCACAACCCATGAATAATCATAGAAAACGAGCAAGAGATAAAGCAGATTACCCAAAATCAGAACAAGCCGTCACTTTCTCCCCCTCGTCGCCCAAGTTTAAACAGAGCAAGGTAGATCCGAAGTCTTCGCAAACTCTTCAACTACAAGAACAGAAACAATCGATGAATGATGGAAAAAGCAGAAGAATAGGGAGAAATAACCATTAACGGTTTGTCAAATTGTAATTGAAAGAGCTCAACAAGAAAGGGAATCACGATGGAAGGGCTTGGGGATTTAGGGTTAATTTTTCAGACGTTTAAAGAGGGACGCGAAGAAGGGTTTGGAAATTTTTGGGTTTTTTACGTTAAGGCAAAAAACATAAGTAATTTCAATTTTTATTTATTATTTAAAATTAAAAAAATGATTTTTCTACAACACTTTTTAAAAAGTGTACATATAAAAAAATAACGCTCAAAGACAACGCTTTTTTAAAGCGTTGTCTTAGACCTTAAACAACGCTTAAAGACAACGCTTTTTTAAAAAAGCGTTGTCTTTTATGAATTTAAAAAAAATAACGACAACACTTTTCCTTAAAAGCGTTGTAATTTAAAAAAAGGCAACACTTTTTACCAAAAGCATTGTCTTTTAAGTGTTGTGTTTGAGCATTTTTGTTATAGTGTCGTGAGTGGATTTATTGGTTTTTTGGGCGTTACAAATACAAACTATATTGAACAATATCTCCAAACTGCCGTTTGTCAAGGAATAACGATTCTCGGGCAACTCATTTTCAGAAAACCTCAATATCTATCTTTGATGAAGTCATACAATAAAAACACTAGATTTCCTTGGCACTAACCTAGTACCAATCTAAATATCGTCAAGAAAACTCATCTACCTTAACTATTCACTTCTGTGATTGTGTAAAACATCAAGACTGAGATAACTTTCCCGTACACATCTCTAAAGTACGAAAGACTTTACAGTGCAAACACTAGCATAGTATCGTGCTTCATCGAACATCAACAATCACAACTCACAACACTTGGTATATAATCACAACTGTTCCCCTAATGTAACTAGTCATCCCGGGCACCAACAATCAAGAATACACACTTACCCAACTACTCTAGAAGATCACCTGGAACTGATCGCTTGGAAAATACCTACAGTGTTGGAGATAAATTATCAAGTTTTTGTTTTAAACAAAATATCTAAAGGCATAATTAAAGACTTAACTAAGTAACTCAACTGTACATATATAGTTGGACAACTGAACTAGGTTACTTAACTGAACCAATCAGTCAAAGTCAAGAAACAATCTAAGTTAAACTAAGGTATCCACACGGCTGAACTAAGAAGACTGAAGTCATTGAAATATTGTAAACTAGATTTACGACTGAACTAAGCACATTTAACCATGACTGGATGTATCTCTATTAGTTAAGGATACTCAACTGAAGTTTTGAAGACTGAAATTTATCAGAGTATATTAAAAAAAAATCAGTTCCAATCTTTGAACATTCTCCAAAAATATCAGAGTCTGTAAGAGTGAATTGTCACCACTTGAGGAAAAAGAAAAAAAAAATATGGACGCTGCAACGGTGATAGTGTGCAGGGTTGTACTATCTTCAGAGCTTGTCTCCAAGACTTGCAACACAAGGCAATGGGAATTTATTGAGAGGAACAAATATATTTTTATTTAATCATAATAGTTGTAGATCGATGTTTATAAATATTCTTCAAGATCAGTTAAGTAGTCTCTCCAACACTTACGCATTACAAGAAATCTGTTCTATCAAGAATTCAGTCAAGCTTACAAAAATATCAAGCTTTCACAACTCGAAAAGAACACTCATTCAAGATCCATATTTGATCATTAAGGGTTGTTCTAAGTTTTTCTAGTGCTTTGATCACATTAGTAATATCAGTTGAGAACTAAACTTTGTATTGAGTTCTAGGACTTTTAGTTAAGACAGTGTTACGTCCTTACTAAATTATGGTTGTACAAGTAGTTATATTAATCAAATCTTCTAGTGAAACCTTATAAAAGAAATAAGGGGTGACGTAGGAGTTGTTATCTCCGAATACCCATAAAAATTATTTTTTATAGCATTTCAGTCGCACATATCATTGTTGATCAACTGACATCTAAAGTAAAGGAAGAAACAAGCAGTTTGGTTGTAACCACGATTGAACTTGGTCAAAAATTCGAAGAAAATTTCAATTGGTGTATTCACCCCCACCCTCGACACGCACTCACCAATCCTATTATACAACTCATCAAATCATATTACTCAAATAATCCAAGGTTTCAATAGTTGAACACTAATCAACCAAAAACAAACACCGAATTTCATTAAATCAAGATACCAATTTAAGTACATGTTTTATTACATTCCCAAATAACAAAACCAACAGAAAACCAAATACATCTAAGAAATCTCAATTGTTGAATTTATCATGAGTATCATCATTCATCCTTTCCTGCGTTTGAACTTCGTGAAGTGCATAAAACTGACCATGCACTCGAGACTACTGACCACCTGCATACCATGGTCCTTGTTGCACTGATGCCTCAGATGGTCTAATAATCTGCAATCCCAAACTATATCCTTGAACACTATATCCTCCACGATTTGGACAATCCCTTTTGAATCCACAATTTCACAAATAAAACATTCCCCAGTAGCGGCACGACAATTCTAGATGAGATGTTCTGTAGTGACCCGTATCCGAAATTAATGATTAATGCATAATTAATCATGTTATAATGTTTATATTAAGTAAAACATGATTAATGAAATTACAAATGGATTAATAGAGTCCAGAAATAGATTCAGGACACTCGGAAATGGTGGGTAAGGTTCGAAGGGTTCGAACGCTCCGAACCTGAGTTCGGAGGATCCGAACATGGACGGAGCCAGGCTTCGAAGGCTCTGAAGGCATCGGACGATCCGAAGATCGTTCAAACGATCCGAAGAGTAGCCCAGCCAGCTGTCCTGAAATATTATGTCATTGGTGATGTCATAGGGGTGACTTCGGACGATCCGAAGAGGCAGTTTGGACCATCCGAACAGTATTCGGGACAGGTGCATGGTTGCATGCGATTGGATTGACACGTGGCGGAGATCGGACGATCCGATGAGACGATCGGACAGCCCGAAGCAGTTCGGATGCTCTGAAGGTGTGAATGGACGACCCGAACCCTCGCTTATATATAGAGAGCCGAGGAGCTCATTTGAGACTCGCACCAACTTCCTCTCCTTCGCCCACTTGGCTTTATTTTAGGGCTTTGGGTACTCTTATTTTAGAGTTGGAGTAGGGAAAATATTCTAGTATAATCAGACAGTGTCTGACATAGTAGCGGAGCAGTGCTCATGTAGTGGAGCCATGCTCGAGGCTGTGGAGCTGCAGCAGGGGTGTGCCCCTAGTTGCAGGATAGTCTCCATCAGAGGGCTGACGACGGACGCAGGTATATCTATGGTCACCTTAAAATATTTAGGAGTATTCAATAGCTCAGTTAAGGCTTTTAAAGCTTAATTAATGATGCATGGATATTTGCATTGTAGAGTTGATGATAGGCTGAGAACCTAGAGTGGGACTGCTAGGACTGCCTGTAGCAAGGTACGTAAGTGCTGACTGAGATAGCCAGCATGATATATATTGTATGTGTTGCATGAGTATGTGCTACTTGTTTTACCATGTTTTACGGCTTTAGCACATGCATGTTTTTACGGTTGACTGCATCTGGTATGATGTGAGTCATTGACAGTTTCTGTCAGTGAGGCGTTACTTCCTACGGATTTGTGTCTGGGGACACTCGGCCCCTGGTTTTGCTATCACTAGGAGCGACCACGACGGTGGAGTAGACGCTATAGTTGATAGGTGAATATAGGAGCGGCACCACGGACTTGCTACCCGATATTGCCCTGTATATTCATGGCGCCTCTGAGTACTGTTTTACTCTCGTTTTAAATACACTTATGTGTTGCATATATTTTATATATCATTGCTTTCGTATTGAGCTTAGAGCTCACGTCCAGTCTTTTCTGTGTATCTGGACACCCCATTCGATGGGGCAGGTGTAGGTGCAGGATTGAGCACCAAGAGTTTGGAGTAGCCACTGACCAGTGAAGACATCAGGATTAGCTGTAGGTTTTGCCCTTTAGACTCATTCATTCGATTGGGTTGTATAATCGAATTTGTTTAACCGGTTGTATTCTGCCGGTCTGCTTTTAATTAAGTCTTCCGCAGCGATTTATTTTAATGCATGCTTAATTATGCTCTTAACTTTGATTAGGTAGTGGATCCGGGTTGGGTCGCTACATTTATTGGTATCAGAGCGCATGCATGCAAGAGACTTGGGATATAGTAATGAGACTTTGGGTTATCCTTATAGGATTTATGAGACCTTCGAAGAGGTGATGATGCAATGATTGCCCGAAGATTATCATCATCGGCAGGAATTCTGAAGATTTGGCTTATGGGATACCAGAAAGTACGGACAGGAGTAATGGATCGTGTTCGAGCGTTCGAGATTTCTACTCATGTGGATCCTAGTTTTGGATCGAGTACCGGATGCCAGAGGCAGTGGCAGAGGATTGGTGGGGACTTACTTGATTCTTGCATCTGTACAGTCATTACCATGATGAAACTACTCTGAAGATTCTCCAGTCGTAGTTGGAGAGATTGTCAGATAGACCTTTACCAGGGAATGCCTCGAATGCCTAAGGCATGACAGGTTTCGAGCATAAGGTCATTAAACTCATGCGGAACATAGTTTTGCCGGTATGCTTGTACCGATGCATTCGGTAGGCACACGGGAAACTTCATGTTCAAAAGCATGATTTGGTTACAAGAATAAATCTGACGGTAGATCGTAAGAAGAAGAGGTCGACTGACATGCACTGATGCAGAGCATAGCTGGTTAGCTATCACGTGCCATTTCTCCGGAGTTCTTTGTAGGAGGACAGTTAGAGATACTTGGTCGGGAGTATGCTTGTATCGATGCGTGTGTCGATTAGAAGCTTCATGCTCAAGAAACGAAGACTAGTACGATGATTTAAATACTGTATTGATGTAATTTGTAAACAGTATTTTAGTTGTAATGAATCATCATACTTTGGTTGTATCATTTCAAGTTCGATTGTACATTTCATTGTATTTTGAATACTGTATGTATTACATGAGATTGTAATAAAGAGAATTGTACATAACTTGAAATAAGTGATACATGTATTATTTATCCTGCAATTCGTGAATGATTGCATGATTGTGCGGAAGTTTGAATTGGGTTTAGTTGATTAGTATTCAACTATTGCAGCTCATGGGATTTGAGTGGGTCAATTGTGACTGTTTGACTTGCGGTTAGTCTAGGCGTTTTCCTAGGATTGACCTAGTTAGTCAGTGGACTAAGATAGTGCCAGCAATGAGTGGACTCATCTAGAGGCATAGGAATATTGTTCGGTTTAGAACATTGGGCTTTATTCTAGGTTGTTTTCTTAGAACAGTAAGCTGTTTGACCTTCGTTAGGTTGAGACTTGTGATGATGGGTTTTCATCGAGATGCTAGGTCTAGTATATGCCGAGAGTTGTGGGCTATGACCATGACTAGATGTGATGGGGCGCGACCCTATGCCAGCGTTACCTGGGAGCCTTTGTGCTTCAGGATTTGCGGTGGGAAGGCTACTCAGTCTAGGGATTTGGTAGCAGTCACGACAGGATATGACCTTGGATTAAGATATCCGGTTTGATATCGATGGTTCAATATCGTCTGGTGCGCCAGAGATATAGTTTGAGTGTTCTGATATGGGAACCAGTCATGGAGGGATTTCCTTGACAAGTGTGTACTCTGAGCAGATAGGTTTTAACCTTTGAGTTACTGCTAGACGTGTTAATCTAGTAGGAAGAAGGATTTCTACCAGCGATGACTAGAGGTTGCCATCAGAGTTGTGGTTAGAGTTTTCCTGTGATAGGAATCATCCAAGAACTTGGATGAGATGCTGTTTTAAGACTTCAACTTGAATACGAGGACTAATCCTTGATGATTGGCTTCATCAGTATTGGATTATATCAGATGTTGAGGATTGTACAGGACTATTTGAGATGTGAGTGAAGCGTGGCCTATGACCGTGAAACCTTGGTGATTTTTCAGGTGGGTTATTGTGGTAAGCTACCTTAGTCTTAAATTGTTTTACAGTCTTAACAAAGAATATGAACAGGAGAGTGTTCAGAGATTGTAAGAATCTTGGAGATTCGTTAGTTATGATTGTGAATTTGACGAATCGTGATGTTCATCCGGAATGAACGAGGCAAGGATAGTGAGTCCAGTGTTTGCGCTAAGTACTGTCAGATATTTTCATAGATTGAGCGTAGGATTTTCCATGGGATGAAAATGGGCTTAGTTTATCTTGATGTTTGCCTTGGGTGAACAAGACAACGATTGGTAGTGCTAAGGTGGCACGGGATTTGTGCTAATGACTACTAGTGGTTATTGGCTAACTCTGTTAGAGTTAGGTTGATTAAACTCAGTGTACGAGGCAGCTGTCAGTAGTAAGACACGAGATTGTGTCGATAGGCTACTAATAGCTATTGTATGGATTATCAATTATGGGTGTGTTGAAACCAGAGCGAACTGAGTATTCCAAGTGTTTGGAAATAGTTCTTCGTGGCAGCTGAGTCATGGTTATTGATTGAGTCACGTAGGTTTAGATGATCAACGATTGTTTGATCGAACAAGTGCGAGTATCAGTAGTTCGACGAGATCGATAGGATAAATCCAATCAGTGATGATTTGGATATAGCAATCGAGAATACTTGGGATAGTATTTTGTCGCTTAGTGCTTAGTAGATGAGTACTTGGTACAGTCTCGGAGCAGGTGATGCTTTGGAGTCTATACGTTTGCCAGAGACAAATATACCAAAATATTTCAATTGACTTGTATGGTCAAGTTAGGTATTAACTTGACAGGAGAAACAAGCAAGTAAATTGGTAGTTCCCAGGACAGTGTTCTTGTGATGATGTCTTAGTATACCGTTGTGTTTGAGATCCAACGAGAATTGTGTACTCGTATGAACATCAGTGGATGATAGTGAGATGTGACATTAGCTGGTATCTAGTTCTCGAGATCCAGCAGGTGGTGTCACTAATCTTTCAGCGAGTGATGTGCGATATCTCTGAAGTGACTGAGATAGTCAAGAATTGACTTGTAGCTAACGTGGTTTGCCTTTGGGATCGAAGATTTCGCAAGATCGTGATGAATCTAATTTGTTCTTTCGAGTCAGTGAGTCACATTCATGCAGACTGTTTGTCAAAGATATTGCGTTTTAGCAATGAACGACAATCAGAGACGTTTTGGGTGACAAGTTACTTCGAGCAAAAATGTTTTTCCCGGAGCGACTAGGGAATAGATGAATTAGTCTTTTCAGCGCTAAGGCTGATGCCTTCAGCAAAAAGGAATGATTTGACTCTGAAGTATCCGTTGGGATTTAGTTTCCAGGATCTTTATGTTCAACCTTGGGAATTTGGGACGAGCGATGATGGTATCACCAGAGACTCCGAGTTGAGTTATATCAGACGCATGTAACTGTCGGGTGTCGAGACGGAATAGGAAGCGTTTCCATATGTCTGTGCACTATGGAATGTCCCAGTCGAGCAGATTGTTAGGAGCTTGCCTTAGTCTTGATGTGTGCACAGTGATTGCAAGTATGTATAACAATCAGGAGGATGTCTATCGATTGAATTCATGGGTGAATAACCTATGGTCGAGATGATGTAGATCATCAGAGGTGTGATAACTTCTATTGCAATGTATGCATGACTTCGCAGGCCGATGGTTAGAAGATGACTTAGTGTCATTATCGGTGAGCGATGATAGTTTTCATCAGGAAACAGTTTTGAGTTATACTAAGAAACATGAACTATGATTGGTACTAGACTGGATGGTCTGAGTTCCCCATAATTGCTTGGGAAGCTCGTTTGCTTCGGTGGAGCATGCGATGGATGAACAGTTTGGAATCACGTTAAGCAGTTATGTTGGAGTATAGCTTTGGGTCAACAAGATTCTCTTGAGAAGAAATTCGGGTTTTGTTGTGTCAACACAGTGTTGGGATTAGTGTTTCCTGACTAGAGGTGTTGAGCACTGAAAACATTTGGAACCATTAGATGGTTAGATCGAGTTTCGGTTAGTAATTCGATGAATGTCGTAAACCAGTCAGGTTATGACTTGGTCTTCATCAGTTTAAGATTTTACTTGGGATGATGATCTCGATCAAGCGGGTGTTTGTATCCTTTGTGGTCAGTGAGATCGTGGTCAGTATGGAAGACGTATCAGTGTTGTGATACATTAGTGCCGAGGAAGTTTGAATGTCAACCAGCATTGCAGTAATCTTCAGTTGGGAGGATATTAATGCGGTGCAGCATTAATGGATGCTTACAGGGAATTTTACAAGAGTCTGAGTTTATCGGAAGCTATTTTGACCAGACACTGAGGCAAGGGTTTTTAGTACGTTCTCGAGGTTTATCCTAGATTTCGAGGACGAAATCTTTTAAGGGGGGGAGAATGTAGTGACCCGTATCCGAAATTAACGATTAGTGCATAATTAATCATGTAATCATGTTTAGATTAAGTAAAACATGATTAAGAAAATTCCAAATGGATTAATGGAGTCCACAAATGGATTCAGGACACTCGGAAATGGTGGTTAAGGTTCGAAGGGTTCGGATGCTCCGAACCTGAGTTCGGAGGATCCGAACATGGACGGAGCCAGGCTTCATAGGCTCTGAAGGCTTTGGACGATCTGAAGATCGTTCAGACGATCCGAAGAGTAGCCCAGCCAGCTGTCCTGAAATATTATGTCATCGGTGATGTCGTAGGGGTGACTTCGGACGATCCGAAGAGGCAGTTCAAACCATTCGAATAGTGTTCGGGACAAGTGCATGGTTGCATGCGATTGGATTGACACATGGCGGAGATCGGACGATCCGATGAGACGATCGGATGGCCCAAAGCAGTTCGGACGCTCCGAAGGCGTGAACGGACGACTCGAACCCTCGCTTATATATAGAGAGCCGAGGAGCTCATTTAAAACTCGCACCAACTTCCTCTCCTTCGCCCACGTGGCTCTATTTTAGGGCTTTGGGTACTTTTATTTTAGAGTTGGAGTAGGAAAAATATTCTAGTATAATCAGACAGTGTCTGACATAGTAGCGGAGCAGTGCTCGTGTAGTGGAGCCGTGCTCGATGCTGTGGAGCTGCAGTAGGGGTGTACCCCTAGTTGCAGGATAGTCTCCATCAGAGGGCTGACGACGGACGCAGGTATAGCTATGGTCTCCTAAAATATTTAGGAGTATTCAATAGCTTAGTTAAGGCTTTTAGAGCTTAATTAATGATGCATGGATATTTGCATTGTAGAGTTGATGATAGGCTGGGAACCTAAAGTGGGACTGCTAGGACTACCTGTAGTAAGGTACGTAAGTACTGACTGAGATAGCCAGTAAGATATATATTGTATGTGTTGCATGAGTATGTGCTACTTGTTTTATCATGTTTTACGGCTTTAGCACATGCATTTTTTTACGGTTGACTGCATCTGGTATGATGTGAGTCATTGACAATTTCTGTCAGTGAAGCGTTACTTCCTGCGGATTTGTGTCTGGGGACACTCAGCCGCTGGTTTTGCTATCACTAGGAGTGACCACGACGGTGGAGTAGATGCTATAGTTGATAGGTGAATATAGGAGCGGCACCACGTACTTGCTACCCGATATTGCCCTGTATATTTATGGCGCCTCAGAGTACTGTTTTACTCTCATTTTAAATACACTTAGGCGTTGCATATATTTTATATATCATTGCTTTCGTATTGAGCTTAGAGCTCACGTCCAGTCTTTTCTGTGTATCTGGACACCCCATTTGACGGGGCAGGTGTAGGTGCAGGATTGAGCACCAGGAGCTTGGAGTAGCCAGTGACCAGTGAAGACAGTAGGATTAGCTGTAGGTTTTGCCCTTTAGGCTCATTCATTCGATTGGGTTGTATAATCGAATTTGTTTAACCGGTTGTATTCTGCCGGTCTGCTTTTATTTAAGTCTTCCGCAGCGATTTATTTTAATGCATGCTTAATTATGCTCTTAACTCTGATTAGGTAGTGGATCCGGGTTGGGTCGCTACATGTTCTCTCCCAAACTGGTCATAGAACAACTTACTTTTACCAGATTGACGAGTCTCACCCGATCCTGCAGATGAAAAAGATAGAAACTTCTTAAATAATTTTCCTCTCGGTGCCAAAATGCTCGAATTCCCTCCAATCTATAGAGAACTCCATCTCAAAATTTTGATATCATATTGCCGAAACCAATTCACCAAGCTCTCGTAGTCGGATGATCGCAAACAGACACGCGAACAAAAATCTTCTGATTCAACCCTTGCAAGAAGTGATCATAATTTGCTGTCAAAATTTCACTAATGTGGGGACAAAATAGAGTGTTGGAGGAAGATGCGAGTCTGTGAACGACTTGCGGAAATCTACTCAGGTGACACGTCCGCGCTCGTCCAACACAGATGTGGATGCAGCTCTTTACCACGTGTGTGGTTTTCCCTCCAACAAGAACTCATTGGTCTCCATATTTTGATCCTCTGAGAAACGTAAAGATAGAAAACAAATGCTTCATACGCTCCAGAAAATCCTCTGCTACGTCCTGAGTCTCACTTCCAGTCAACGGTTTAGGCCCCAACTAGATAAACCTTTGTAGATCAAACCTACGACAATCATCCTCATGGAAATAATGAAGATATCAGGATGTCTCTAGGAATCCTCATCTGCCCAATGTCCATATCTTCCATGGCTACTGGCATCGTCGTATCCAGCCATCTCTACAAAGATAACCCACATTAGCCCAAAAAGTAACAACGATGTCCCAAAAATTTTAATACATGTTTTCATACCAAAAATATAGTGACTCGTCCCGGATCACCTACTAGACATTTCTATTAGCATGCAAATAACATAAACAATTAAACATAATCAGAGATAAATGTGGAAACTAAAACAATATACAAGATCGACATAATACAATCTGTAGATAACTGGAAACCAAAAATAATGAATAATTGTACAATCCAATCGAATGAATTAGATACTCGAAAAAATACTTGAACTAAACTACCAGTAGCCTCCACTTCTAGTCCTTGACCACAGTCCAACCACTGGACCAAACCTGGAAACCTGCAACTGTCCAATTAAATGGGGTGTCCAAGATAAAAACTGATGCGATCATGGATGGCTCGCATGTTGATCACGTGGCTAAGGATCCGTAGGAAATTCTTAGAGGACCAATTACGAGAGGTCGAGCTAAAAAGTTTAAAGATGCACTTCAAAAGTTGATGCTAAACTCTCAAAATGGTGTTGGAACAATTCGAGATCATTATGAAGAATGTAAATGCGTCATTGAAGTGTTGGACATTGAAAAGAGTGAAGGACTTTGAAATTCGGGCAGAAAACATCTTGATCGATCCGTCAATCTCTACCAATCGAGTGGAGCCAAATATTTTTTCCAGGCAGAGTGTTTCTCAACCGATCCGTCAAATCTTACCAATCGAGCGGACAGAATTTTACATGCACCGAAGGTGTTTGTGTGTGTGTCGGGAATTTTGACTATTTATGATTATTTTCCTATTTTTGAGTCTTTTAATTCTACTAGAAAACTTTTAGGAGATATATTGATATCTTTAGAAGATATATTGATATATTTTGCGATATTTTTTATTATCTTTAGGTTGTAATATAAATACCATACATTCATTATTATTTTATATAGAATTTAGATTTTTGATATTGATCAATTAAAATTTTCTCTAGAATTTTTATTAAGCTTTTTGCTTACTCAAAATCAAACTTATCAAAGTTATTCGACTTTGTGGCATTTGTCGATTGATTATCCTTGTGGGTTATCAGAAACAAGTTTTTTGAAGGTCCCGTTGTGATCAGTTGTTTTCTCTTCATGATTATTTGTTGCTAGTTTTATGTAAACTAGAGGTGAATAATCCAAAACTTTTACTTGTTTCAAGATTGGGCAAATTTCTTGACTTCTTTTGTTTATTGGATTGAGGGTACAATTTTAAAATAGTCATATTTGCCTTCCATACGACGAGAATTCATATCAGTTGATATCAAAGTCATGGTTTTGAATCAAGTAAGTATCATATCTTTTCGTTCTTCGTATTCTTCGTGCTCTTCGCTCTTCATATGAGTCTATTCTATTTCAAATTTCTACGTCATTTTTGTGTCAATATTGTCACCCAAGTTTTCATGTCTTGTGCTACAAGTTATTTCGAAAAATTCAAAAAAAAAAGAAAAAAATAGATTTGAAATCGGTAAAAAAAAAAATAGAAAGACCGAAAAGCTTTAAAAATATATATATAGAAGAAGCAAGATAATTTGTGGTCAACTAATTTGCACTTGTTCATTCTTGGGTGCAAGTCAAGAATTCAAGTCCATAAATGTCTTCTTCTTGTGTTTGTCAATCTTCTAGAGTCGATCTCCAAGTGTCTATAAGTTGTGAACTTCAGATTTCAATTCACTTCTACACAAAGCAAAAAGCCTACATAAATTTGAGTGAAAAGAAAAGAGGGTTGAGTGAATTATTTTAAAGTGACTTGTGAGATTTTGGGTGAGGAATTTTATTACTAACATTTTCTTGCAGGTACAATGAGTTCTTCTAGCCAAAATTTTTTTCAATGTCAAATGGATGAATTGACCAAGATGATGATGGCGGCTTTGGGGCCACTACATGAGAAGTTGGATAAGCTTGAAGTTAGTGGGGATAATAAGAGTAAAAATAAAATATTTGAAGAAGAGGATAATGGTGGTGAGGATGAAGAAGGTTTGGATGAAAATTGAGGTAGAAATAGGAGGGCTCATGAGGGTGAAAGAAATAGAAGGGAAGCGGTGAGAGGAAGATACATTAAAGGGAGTTGAGAGGATGGGAATATTAGTGGGATTAAGATTAAGATTCCTTCATTCCAAGGAAAATCTGATCCGAAGGCTTATTTGGAGAGGGAGATGAGAGTGGAGTCGGTGTTTGATTGTCACAACTACAGTGACTCAAAAAAAATAAAATTTGCGGTTGTTGATTTTGTGGATTATTCTCTTGTTTGGTGGGATCAATTTGTTATTTCTAGGAGGAGGAATCGAGAGCGTCCTATTGAGACATGGGATGAGATGAAGCAAATTTTGCGGAAAATATTTGTACCGAATTACTACTATCATGACATGTTTAGGCGGCTACAGAATTTGAAGCAAGGTCCAAAGAGTGTAGAGGATTATTTCAAGGAGTTGGAGGTTACTATGATCCGGGCTAATATTGAAGAGGATCATTAAGCAACTATAGCTCGTTTCTTATGTGGTTTGAATAGGGAGAATCAAGACCAAGTGGAGCTTAGACACTGCATGGATCTTGAGGAGATGGTGCAAATTGCCATGAAAGTGGAACAACAACTCAAAAGAAGAGGCATGGGTCGAAATTCTACTGTTGGAGGTTCTTCTACTCCTTGGCGCACAAACTTTGGAAAACGAGAGGATGTTAAGCCGGTGTCGAAACCAAAACTCGACACCAAGAAATAAACACCAAAGCAAGGAGTGCAAGGTAAACATGAAACTCCTATTAATCGTTCTAGAGATATTAAATTCTTTAGATTTCAAGGTATTGGTCATATTGCTAGTCAGTGTCCTAATAAAAAAATTATGATTGTGAATGCTTGTGGTGAGTTGGAGTCGGAGAGTGATGATGAAAATTATGATGATATGCCTGTGTTGGGGGATCCCGATGACTAGGAGAGTTTTGAATGTACAACAAAAAGAGGAGGAGGAAAATCAAAGAGAAAATTTATTTCATACTAGATGCTTTGTGAAAAATAAAGTGTGTAGAGTCATTATTGATGGGGGGAGTTGTACTAATGTGGCGAGTAGTGAGCTTGTTGAAAAGTTGAGTTTGCATACTTTAAAACATCCTCAACCATATAGATTGCAGTGGTTTAATGATAGTTCGGAGGTGAGGGTGACTAGGCAAGTTGTGGTACCTTTTTCCACTGGTAAATATGAGGATGAAGTGTTGTGTGATGTTGTTCCTATGTAAGCTTGTCATATTTTGTTGGAAAGACCGTGACAATTTGATAGGAAGGTGATACATGATGGTTTTAAAAATCGTTATTCTTTTACTATGAAAAAAGAGTCTGTTTTATTGTTGCCTATGACTCCAAAGAAAGTATTGGAGGATCATTTGAAAAATAAAAAGAGAGAAGAGGCCGAAAAAAGAGTTAACAAAAAAGTGAGATGACCTTAGAAAAAAAGAATGAAAGAAAAAAATATGAAAAAACAATTGAGAGGAAAGAGGCCGATAAAAAAATATGTATGGCCCAAAATAGTGAGTTGCGAGTGATTTTACATGTGCATCAAATTTGAAGATTTATTTCCGGAGGATTTACCTCAAGGATTGCCACCTTTGAGGGGAATTGAGCATCAAATTGATCTTGTGCCCGCAAGTGCATTGCCGAATTGTCCAGCTTATAGGAGTAATCCGAAAGAAACTAAAGAGCTACAAATGCAGGTAAGTGAACTTTTAGATAAAGGATTTGTGCGTGAGTCAATGTCTCCTTGTCATGTACCTATTTTGTTAGTGCCTAAGAAAGACGGTTCATGAAGAATGTGTGTGGATTGTAGAGCCATTAATAACATTACCATCAAGTATAGACATCCTATTCCTAGACTAGATGATATGTTAGATGAATTGCATGGTTCTAGCATTTTTAGTAAAATTTATCTTTAAAGTGGTTACCATCGAATTAGAATGAGAGAAGGGGATGAATGGAAAACTGCTTTTAAAACTAAGTATGAGTTGTATGAGTGGTTGGTTATGCCATTTGGGTTAACTAATGCACCTAGTACTTTTATGAGGTTGATGAATCATGTTTTGCGTGCTTATATTGGGAAATTTGTTATGGTATATTTAGATGATATTTTGGTATATAGCAAAAGTTTGAATGAGAATGTTGAACATTTGAGAATTGTGCTAATCACACTAAAAGCTGAACACTTGTATGCTAACATGAAAAAGTGTGTGTTTTGTAAAAAAGAACTTGTGTTTCTTGGTTTTGTTGTGAGTGCTCAAGGTGTCAAAGTTGATGAGGATAAGGTAATTGCATTTCAAGATTGGCCAAAGCCTACTTCTATTGGTCAAGTTCGAAGTTTTCATGGTCTTGCAAGTTTCTATAGGATATTTGTAAAGGATTTTAGCACTTTGGCGGCTCCTATGACTGCGGTGATCAAGAAGAACGTTCCATTCCATTGGGGGCGAGGAGCAAGAGAAGTCTTTTAATATTATTAAACAAAAATTATTTAATGCTCCTTTACTTGTATTGCCTGATTTTTCTAATACTTTTGAAATTGAATGTGATGCGTCAGGTGTAGGAATTGGCGGTTTTTTGATGCAAGGTGGACGACCAATTGCATACTTCAGCGAGAAGCTAAGTGGAGCAACGTTGAATTATCCTACCTACGAAAAGGCATTTTATGCCTTGGTTCGTGTTCTTGAAACGTGGCAGTATTATTTGAGGCCAAAGTAATTTGTGATTCATACGGATCATGAATCTTTGAAGCATCTCAAAGGACAACAAAAGCTGAACAAGAGACATGCCAAGTGGGTGGCATTTGTAAAAACTTTTCCCTACATTATCAAATACAAGCAAGGGAAAGAAAACGTGGTAATGGATGCTCTATCACGAAGGTACGCTTTTTTATCTACTCTAGATTCTAAGTTTTTGGGATTTGAGTATGTGAAGAATTGTATGCCAATTATCTTGATTTTGGTAATATTTATGCGTCATGTTTGCATGTTCCAAAGGATAAATTTTTCATGTATGATGGATATCTGTTTAGGAAGATAAGTTGTGTGTGCCCAAATCGTCTATTCGTGAATTACTTGTTAGGGAATCGCATGGGGGTGGTTTGATGGGGCATTTTGGTGTGGCTAAAACTTATGACATTTTGCATGAACAATTTTATTGGCCACATATGAAGCATGATGTTGAAAATATTTGTGACAGGTGTGTGACTTGTAAGAAGACTAAGTCTAAGATATAACCACATGGATTGTATACTCCACTTCCTGTTCCTAGTGAACCGTGAGTAGATATTTCTATGGATTTTGTTTTAGGACTACAGAGATCTAAGAAGGGGAGGGATTCAATCTTTGTTGTGGTTGATAGATTTTCTAAAATAGCTCATTTTATTGCGTGTCATAAATCTGATGATGCTTCTCATGTTGCAGATTTATTCTTTAATTAAATTGTGAGATTGCATGGCATGCCTAGGAGTATTGTGTCTGATAGAGATACTCGTTCCTTGAGCTACTTTTGGAAAACATTATGGTGAAAAATTGGTACAAAACTACTGTATTCGACTACTTGTCATCCTCAAATGGATGGTCAAACTGAGGTTGTTAATAGGATGTTAGAAACTTTGTTGCGTACTATAATAAAAAAGAATTTGAAGAGTTGAGAAGAATGTTTGTCATTTGTTGAATTTGCATATAATCGTAGTGTACATTCTATTACGAATTTTTTGCCTTTTGAAATCGTGTATGGTTTTAATCCTTTAACTCCATTAGATTTGATGTCTTTGCCTATGAGTGAAAGGGTTAACATGGATGGTAAGAAGAAGGCTGAGTTTGTGAGAAATTTGCGTGAGAAGTTTAGGGCAAACATTGAAAAGAAAAACTTGCAATATACAAAGAAATCAAACAAAGTAAAAAGAAGGTCGTGTTTGAAGCCGGTGCTTGGGTGTGGTTGCATTTGAGGAAGAAACGTTTTCCGGAGAAGCGACGTTCTAAGTTGTTACCTAGAGGCGATGGACCTTTCCAAGTCTTGGAGCGGATCAATGACAATTTCTACAAATTAAACTTTCCAGGTGAGTACAATATGAGTACAACTTTTAATGTTTCTGACTTGTCTCCGTTTGATATAGGTGATGATCAAGATTTGAGGACAAATCCTTTTCAAGAAGGGGAGGATGAGGCGATCATAGATGGCTCGCATGTTGATCACATGGCTAAGGATCCGTTGGAAATGCCTAGAGGACCAATTACGAGAGGTCGAGCTAAAAAGTTTAAAGATGCGTTTCAAAAGTTGATGCTAAACTCTCAAAAGGGTGTTGGAACAATTGGAGATCATTATTAAGAACGTAAATGCTTCATTGACGTCTTGGACATTGAAAAGAGTGAAGGACTTTGAAATTCGAGCAGAACACATCTCGGTCGATCCGTCAATCTCTACCGATCGAGTGGAGCAAAATATTTTTTTCGGGCATAGTGTTTCTCGATCGATCCATCAAATCTTACCGATCGAGCGGACGGAATTTTATATGCATCGAATGTGTTTGTGTGTGTGTCGGGAATTTTGACTATTTATGATTATTTTCCTATTTTTGAGTCTTTTAATTCTACTAGAAAACTTTTAGGAGATATATTGATATCTTTAGAAGATATATTGATATATTTTTGTGATATCTTTTATTATCTTTAGGTTGTAATATAAATACCATACATTCATTATTATTTTATATAGAATTCAGATTTTTTATATTGATCAATTAAAATTCTCTCTAGAATTTTTATTAGGCTTTTTACTTACTCAAAATCAAACTTATCAAAGTTCTTAGAATTTGTGGCGTTTGTCGATTGATTATCCTCGTGGGTTGTCAGAAACAAGTTTTCTGAAGGTCCCGTTGTGATCAGTTGTTTTCTTTGTGATTGTTTGTTGCTAGTTTCAAGTAAACTAGATGTGAATAATCCAAAACTTTTACTTTTTTCAAGATTGGGAAAATTTCTTGACTTCTTTTGTTTATTGTATTGAGGGTATGAATTTAATATAGTCGTATTTTCCTTCAATATGACGAGAATTCATATAAAAAACATGGACGTGAGAGCTAACGCCCAGTACGTAAATATGAGTATTGTAGTAACCCGTATCCGTAATTAATGATTAATGAGTATATTAATCACAGGATCATGTTTAGATTAAGTAAAACATGATTAAGGAAGTTTCTGTTGGATTAACGGACTTCAAAAATGGATTCAGAATGATCGGAAATGGTCCGGAGGGTGACCCAGAACGGAAGCAACGTTCTGGCAGTTGATTTCATCCGCGACGTCAAATATATTAAGTCATTGCTTACGCACTTGATGTGACATCGAAAGCAACGATGGAGATCGGAAGCAACGTTCGTCAGGCAGAACGAACGCAAAAAACCCGAACGGAAGCAACGTTCCGTGTCTATAAATATGAGGGCCGAGAGTTCATTTGAGATGCACCAATTCCTCTCTTCTCTCTCAATTCCTAAGCCTTCTAACTCAGATCTAGGGAGATCTAGGCATCCTATGGGAAATCCAGAAGTGGCATAGAAATTTAGGCGTCGTAGCGGAGCTGTGGCCTAGTTTTGAGGCTGTCGACATCAAAGGGCTATCGACGGACTTAGGTATAACTTTGGCATCCTAAAAACATTTAGGAGTATGCATTAGCTTAGTTAAGGCTTTTAGAGCTTAATTAATGATGCATGGGTATTTGCTTTGGAGTAGAAGTAGACTGGACTAGTAGGCTTGGAGTCTAGACCAGCAGAGCTAGGTTTGACCAGCAGTTGTTAGAGGTACGAAAGTACTGACCGAGATAGCCGGTATGATATATTTGCATGTATGTTGCATGAGTATGTGCTATATGTTTTATCATGTTTCAGCATGTTTTACCGCCTTAGCACATACATTATTTTACGTGTGACTGCATCCTGAGAGATATGAGTCATTGACAGTCTCCATAGGGAACAATGATCTCATTTTGGACTCGAGTCAGGCATGACAGTTTTCATATGGGACTTGTATCCTGTTTTGGATTCGGGCCAGGATGGGGTTGGCTCAGCTCTGATATAGAATATACGAGTACCCTGCGGAGTAGCTCTCTAGCCGGTACTGTATATTCCTGGCGCCATGAGCAAGTGTTTTACCTGGGATTTTAAATCATTTGTGTGCGCATATTTTTACTTATATCATTGCTTTCATATTGAGCGTTGTCACTCACGCCCCTGTGTTTGGGTATTGAGGTTTACCTTGTGGCAATGCAGGTTTGAGGCTGGATGGTCCGGGCGGCTCTAAGCAGGGTTGAGGATCCGCGAGTGTAAGGTGTTAGAGGGTAGGGATTTTATTACCATGAACCTTTGATTTGGTTGTATAATAGTATTTATCCACTTGTGTTATCGTCGGTTGTATTCTGCCGATCGGATTTGTTGTATTTCTTTATCCGCTCCGTACGCTTTAAAGTATATTTGCATGCGCTTTATTTATAACTCTGATTAGTTAGTGGATCCGGGTTGGGTCACAACAAGTATACAGGTCTATATGAAACATGAATGCTCTGGTACACTAGGATCAAGATCTGGAATAATATGCTCAAAATGTAGGCGCCTCCATTATGCGCAAGTTTCTCAAAATATCCAGTGGCTGCCACACGTACTCAACCTGATCATGGACTATCACCATCCTAAGTAAATCGTACATGGTAGCGTTAAGTCGTGTCGCACCCAAATTAACCCAACTCAAATTAACAATAAAAAATGTAGTAGTGCGAGTAGGTATCGTTCCCACGAGGAAAGGTAAATTCACTATGTTCTAAATAAACAAAGAGGGGATTTTGAAATTTGAGATTAACTACTGAAAATTTTAAAAAATTAAAATAAATATGATCACTAGCATGCAAGATTGAAAATTAAAATAAAGAAATCTATAAGAGATGAAACTTGGTATCAGCCGACTACATCATTGATATTCAATCATTCAATCATCGATTCCCTAAAAATAATTAATCCTATCAAATATTCATCATTGGAAACCAAATTCCTGTTTCACTTTAAGTTTAGTTAATTAGAAAACAACATTCTAAATTAACCCTTACCAATAAATTAACCCGGATTCCAGCGATCTAGATTTAAATTTACGGTAGCATTCAAACTAGTAAAACTGACGAACCTAGACAACACAAACACCATCGGTTGTATTTAGCCTAGTCAATATTTGATCCTACAATTTAATAAATTCAACAGAAGAAATTATCAAACATAGTTACTTCGCAAATTAGTTAATTCAAACAATTACGGATTCAAATTTCTGATTTAGCTATAGCTTGTAAGACAAAATCCTAAGATGACCAATCCTAAAATCTCGCATACAACCATGAAATAAAACATATCAAAAATTGTTACTTAATAAAAATTAAACACGGCAAATCGAATCTCATGAATGAATTATATCAAGGTTTCGTCTCCCTCAACCAAGTATGAAGGTTTAGCTACAACGATTCATCACAAAATCAATAAAAATTCAAAGAAGAGAAGAAAACTAGAGAGAAAATTGAAAGAACAAAACCTAGCCGCCATAGAGGTTGTCCAAAATCTGATAATAATCCCTCAAAAACAGAATTAAAAGCCTAATAAAGCCCAGAGTCCAAAATAAAAGAGTTTCCAAAATTATAAAAAATCTTCCCGAACAGCCTAGCACGCTCGAGCGCATTGAGTACGTCCACTCGAGCGCGTCAAAATATGCGGACTCTCTGTTTTGAAACTTCTCGGCCGCGCTCGATTGCGCGAGTACATCCGCTCGAGCGCGCGGAAAATTGAGTGCTCACTTCCTTCAAAATCCAGATGTTGCGCTCGATCCTATGAGTACGTGGGATCGAGCGCAAGAGTTTTCGCCAACATTCTGCCTTCCTTTCTTCAACTTGAAATCCCCTACACATTAAACCCGGGGAATATGTTATGAATGTAAATGCATGAAAAAGACAAAACTAAGATAAAACATGAACAAAAACAAATAAATGCATGCAAACTACTAACAAAATAACAACAAAATATGCAAACAAAACACTACTATAAAATACCCCCACACTTAATCCTTTCTTGCCCTCAAGCAAGTCATGCAAAACAAAATGAAACAACAAAAAAACACATAAGTAAAGATGAGCATGCACAATATAGCCTCAGAGAAAACCACTTCATCAAAAACAAGTTCATAGAGACTCTCAATCATCAATGATGCACCTTCAGTCGAATGCGAACGTGTGTGTGTGTCATGTTACCCCAGTTACATGCAACTTCAAAAGACAAAGTTTCAAGACTGTTCGCCGACCTATAACAATTCAGTGCAAGCCTCACCATCAAGAACTCTCCTCCCAACAATCCTTCAATACAACACAACTTCCTTGAGAATAATTATGCACCGTCGGATTTTGCACCCGACATTTTTAAAGTCCCAATAATTATCCGCATATTTAGCTATAACTGTGATAGGATTCGAATTTCAATCCCCTCGTCTATAGCCTGGATGGAACTACAATCCCATTAGGTCCGCAAACTTACCTATGAAATAGTGAATAGAATTTCATTCACATTTCAAGCCCGGATGGAATTAAAAGTTATTATTTTTTTTTTCAAAAGAAAAACCCCATGTAATCCACATACTTAGCCTCAAACAAGATGAATAAGATTTCAAATATCTTGCTTGCAACCCGGATGGAGTTAATTGGTTTTCAAAAAAACTATTTTTCTTTTTCATAAAATAAAAAATTTTAAGGTGCGCCCAAGAAAGTGTATGCCATACCAAAAAAATCATCAAGATTCAAGCACTATCAAGTTCCACAAACACCTATTATCGTGCAATAGTCCAACAGACATTCACGATATCTAATAAATCGCTACAATTCACCGATTAAACATGTGTGCTTAAGATTATTCAACAAACAACCTACAGTTTCTCAAATCTGATCAAGAGTGAAATTTTTTCAAAAAAAACATCATTTTTTTTAACCATCTCATCATAGGCTAAAATCTCATCCATAACTCATGCATTACAAGACAGAAACAACACAAACGACAAAAACATATTACTATGCAATAACACAACACAAGAATGCAATACAAACAAAGGAAACAATATGCATGCAATGCAAACCCCCCCCCCCCCCACCCCAACACTTAATCTAAGCATTGTCCCCAATGCATGCTAACATAAACACAACCTAACAACGTAAACAAAATGCTATGCAAAAATGTAAAGCGAAACTCATCTGGTTCAATGGTTGGCGGCGGCTTCCTCCAAATTCTCGGGAGGAAGGACAGGATTGGCGCCGTGAAAGTCGGAAGGCTGTGGAAACGGGACAGCCGGTGGAAGCGTGGTAGGGTCGATCCCGAGGCACTCTGAAATGCCTCGGAAAATGAAGTCCAAGGCCTGAAAATTCGATGCGACAGCGGCATTGAAGGCATTTTGATACTGAGCCTGGTGGACCAACTCCCTAACAGTGACAGTAGTAGTTTGGCGGGGGAGTGGCGGAGGGCGTACGGGATCCGGGACCGGCACGAAGCGATCGTCCACTACGAATTGGCTCATCCGATAGGCACGCTTAGCGTTGATGGTCGCACTGTCAATGTGGCGCATGGGTGACAGCCATTCCTTGTCGGGTCGATGCGGTACACCGGCACGCAGACATAGCTGCATGATGATCATTGGAAAGAAAAGAGTTGATGTCCTGGTAGCTATAGAATGCCGCATCTGTGCGTGAATCACTAGGCTCGCATTGACTTGAAGATTGAGATCAATAGCGTAGAGGAGCACAACACACTCAATATGCACTTCACTCGTGTGTGAAATGGGCATCAGACGGCGAGCTACAAAAATGTACCAAGTGGCCGGATCCATCAGCAGGTATTTCTCTTTAAAGCATTTGAATGTAACCGGATCCTGCCAGGCAGCCCCTGCCATGCATACTTTCTGAATGACCTCGTGCAAATCCGGGGTGAAAGCTATTCTCTGGTACAAACTATCATCAATGTCGGGCGTCTCCAAAAGGCTATTCAGATCTTGGGGCGCATATGAAACCAGAATGCCTCGAACGAAGGCCTTACTATCCGCGCGCTCCGCAGCATTAGCATAAAATTCCCTTACAATAGGGTCAATAGCCGGAGACGGTTGTCGAGCAAATTTTGTCCACCCACGATTCACGACTTGGTTAGCCACATCGTTGTCGTAAGCCTCTATGTCAAAACCCCTCTCGGTAATTTGGAAGCGATGGGTTTTCGCATGATCGTATCTTTCCCGAGCCGCTTGGTTGACGAATTGGCCGGCTGGGTGGATTGGATCGTGTTCATCCCTTGTTCCTTGGCGAGAAGAATCGCCGCGCTCTCGAGTGCGTTTCGAGCCCATAATTGTGTTAGAAGAGCAAGAAACTTGATTGGGGCAATATATCGAACACTTGGCGTGCACTAAGAATGCCGGTGTTTCTGAGCAAAATCAGGCGCTGGAGAGGTGGTGAGGATAGGAAGGATGATGATTGCAATCCTTGGAATGATTCCTGCAATGGATGAAGAGAAATTTGTGAAGATTGGCAAAATTCGATAATTGGGGGTTTAGGGTTCTTGGGAGACCGAGTGAGGGGGGAGGAAAAAGTGAGGGGAGAAAGAAAGAAAAGGGAAGAAATTAAACGCCCAGGATAGCGCGCTCGATCGCGTGAGTACGTGCGATCGAGCACGCTTCATAAAAAGCATGGGCAGAGAACTGGGTTCAAACCGCGCGCTCGATCGCGTGAGTACGTGCGATCAAGCGCGCCCTAAAAAACGATCCGGGCATAGAACTAGGGAATTAACGTGCGCTCGATCGCATGAGTACGTGCGATCGATCGCGCCCTGCTAAAAAAAATTATTTTTTTAAAATTTTCCAAAATTTTCCGAAAAACAAAAGAAAGCAATAAAATAAAAAAAATAAACCAAAACACAATAAAAGAAAATAAAAACAGAAGGGAAAGAAACACTGGGTTGCCTCCCAGTCAGCACTAAATTTGCAGTCAGTCTATAGCTTGACTGCTTGCCGCGATTTAGTCGACATTTGGCGGAGCATCTAGAGTGATATCATGCTCGTCTCCTCCTACGTTTGCTTGGACTCCTTCATAGTAGTGTTTAAGCCGGTGGCCGTTCACCTTGAATGTTTTGGATGTGTCCAAGCTTTGAATTTTGACTGCACCATGAGGGAAGACATTAGTTACAACAAACGGTCCATTCCAACATGAACGTAACTTACCTGGAAACAACCGAAGTCGTGAATGATAGAGCAAAACTTTCTGACCGACTTCGAAGTTCCATCTACAGATCATCTTGTCGTGGAAGGCCTTTGTTTTGTCCTTGTAAATCTTGGAGCTGGCGTAAGCATCATTGCGGATTTCTTTCAATTCTTGCAACTGCAGCTTTCGGTGCTCGCCACTCTCAGTCATCTGCATGTTAAAGTTTTTTATAGCCCAATAGGCTCTATGCTCCAATTCCACTGGCAGATGGCATGGTTTTCCAAAAATCAGCCAATATGAAGACATTCCAATCGGCGTCTTGAACGCGGTTCTATATGCCCACGAAGCATCATCCAAACGCAGGCTCCAGTCCTTTCTTGTCAGATTCACGGTCTTTTCTAGGATGAATTTAATTTCTATATTCGATACCTCAGCTTGACCGTTGGATTGTGGATGGTATGTAGTGGAGATCCTATACGTCACATGTTACTTTTTAAGCAAATCAGCCATAGTTCGGTTGCAGAAGTGTGTGCCTCTATCGCTGATGATAGCTTGTGGAATCCCAAACCTAGAGAAAAGGTTGTGCTTGATAAATTCTGCAACAACTTTAGAATCGTCAGTACGGGTGGCCTTGGCTTCCACCCATTTCGAGACATAGTCCACAACAAGTAATATATATAAAAATCCATATGAACTAGGAAAAGGACCCATGAAGTCGATGCCCCAAACATCAAAGATTTCACAAACCAAAATAGGTTGCTGGGGCATCTCCTTACGTTGGGAGATATTACCTTTTTTTTGGCATTGAGCGCACGACTTACAGAACACGTAAGCGTCTTGAAATAAAGATGGCCAAAAAAATCCACAATCTAACACTTTTCTTGCTGTCCTGTTTGCTCCAAAATGGACACCACATGCATACGAATGACAAAACGTGAGGATAGGGATTACCTCGCTCGCGGGTACACATCGACGTATAACTTGATCAGCACAGTGTTTCCCCAAGTATGGATCATCCCATACATAATACTTTGCATCGCTCCGCACTTTGTCCGTTTGCGCCTTAGAAAATTCAGAAGGAAACCCTTTAGTCACTAAATAATTAACAATATTTGCGTACCAGGGTAATTCGGCGCTTGCTGAAAATAATTGCTCATCAGGAAATTCTTCTCGCAAATTCAGCTCCTCATCAACATGAACTAGGCGACTCAAGTGGTCAGCAACTCGATTCTCGGTCCCTCTTTTGTCCTTAATTTCCACATCAAATTCGCTCAAAAGTAGTATCCATCTTATCAGCCTTGGTTTTGCCTCCTTCTTTGTCATCAGAAAGCGAAGAGTTGCATGATCAGAATAAACAATGAATTTAGCACCAAGTAAATAAGAGCAAAATTTTTCTAATGCAAAAACTACAGCTAAAAGCTCCTTTTCAGTGGTGGAGTAGTTCCGTTGGGCATCATTCAGGATACGCGAAGCGTAGTATATAGCATGCGATGCTTTCCCAACTTTTTGGCCTAAAACAGCGCCAACTGCATAGTCACTGGCATCACACATAATCTCTAATGGCTTGCTCCAATCCAGTGGCTGGATTATTGGTGCAGATGTCAAGGAATCTTTGAGTTTATCAAAAGATGTTTTGCATGATTCATTAAACTCAAACGGCACATCTTTTTGCAACAGTTTGCACATGGGGGATGCGATCTTGGCGAAGTCCTGAATGTACCTCCTGTAGAAACCTGCATGGACAAGAAAAAAACGCACTTCCCGCACACATGTGGGATAAGGGAGACACCGAATTATATCGATTTTAACCTTATCTAACTCTATTCCCTTAGATGAAACGACATGCCCCAATACAACACCTTGCCCAACCATAAAGTGACATTTTTCAGAATTTAAGACCAAGTTGGTTTCGACACACCTTTTAAGAACTAGCGCAAGGTTAGATAGACAGTTTTCGAATGAGTCACCATAGACAGTAAAATCATCCATAAAAACTTCTAAGATATGCTCAATGAAATCTGAAAATATACTAACCATACATCGTTGGAATGTGGTCGGTGCATTGCAAAGTCCAAAAGGCATTCTTCGATATGCAAAGGTTCCAAACGGACAAGTGAATTTCGTCTTTTCCTGATCCTCTGGCGCAATAGCAATATGAAAATAACCAGAATATCCATCAAGAAAACAATAATAAGGGTGACATGCTAAACGTTCAATCATTTGATCAATAAAGGGTAGAGAAAAGTGGTCCTTTCGGGTTCCGGCATTCAGCTTTCTATAATCAATACAAACCCTCCACCCATTTTGAATACGGGTGGGAACCATCTCTTCATCCTTATTTTTCACCACAGTAATTCCGGTTTTCTTGGGTACCACTTGGACCGAACTGACCCACTGACTATCAGAAATTGAGTAGATGACCCCAACTTCAAGTAGCTTTAGAATTTCAGCTTTTACCACTTCCATCGTGGTTGGGTTCAACTTCCTTTGTGGTTTACGCGAGGGACTCGCTCCTTCCTCCATCAAAATTATGTGCATGCATGTAGAAGGACTAATTCTCTTGATGTCTGCTATGGTCCATCCAATAGCAGCCTTGTGCTCTTGCAATACTTTGACTAACTGTTCTTCTTGATCGACTTCCAAACTATTTGAGATGATGACTAGTAATGTTTCTCCTTCTCCAAGGAAAACATACTTAAGATGGTTTGGAAGCATCTTTAGTTCGATCACTGGTGCCTGCAAAACAGATGGGAGGCGCCTAGTGTTAGAGATTGGTAGAGATAAATACGATACATTACCTGACTGAGGTAGCTCAGGCGAATTGTTCAGAATTTGCTCAATCTCTTTTACTCTATCACTGATTCCAATTCCATCTTCCTGTTGAATGGGTGCAACGAGTGCTACCTCTAGATCATCTTTTCCTGCGTACTCACCATAATCTTGGGACAAGTAATCCACAATATCAACAGGAAAAACGCAATCATCACTGTCAGGAAATTTCATGGCATCATAAATATTAAATTTCACAACCTCGCCATCAAATTCCATAGTGAGTGTGCCACTGTGAACATCAATTTTAGTCATGGAAGTTTTCAAGAATGGTCTGCCTAACAAAATAGGGCTATTATGATCACCGTTTTCCATGTCTAGCACATAAAAATCTGCAGGAAATACCAATTCATTTACTTGCACTAGCACATCTTCTACTACTCTACTAGGGTATGCATTAGATCTATCAGCTAGTTGAATAACAATACCAGTTTTGTTCAATGGACCAAGTTTCAAGGATGCATAGATAGAATATGGCATAACATTGATTGATGCTCCTAGATCTAACATGGCATTCTCAAGTCTAACATTTCCGATGGTGCATGGGATAGAAAACATACCTGGATCCTTGCAGTTTGCGGGCAATTTTCATTGGATCACAGCAGATACGTTCTCACCAAGTTCCATTTTTGACAACCTTTCAGTTTCTGTTTCCTCTTTGCTGTGCACAGTTCTTTCAAGAACTTCGCGTATCGAGGCACTTGCTTAATAGCATCTAAAAACGGAATATTCACCTCACATCTACGAAAAGTCTCATAAAGATCCTTTATTCCTTCATCTTTTCTAGATTCCTTAAGTGCTAAGGGAAAAGAGGCAACAGGCTTATATTCAGAAAGTGGAGGAAACTTAACTCTTGGCGCGTCTTCTTGGTTGCTTCGCCATCAGTCGCCTTCGGTTCTTCTTGTGGTTTCTCCTTGGGCGAAGCCTCTACTTCTTTTTCCTTGATCTTCAACTCCTTCCCATTCCTTAGAGTGATTGCACTTGCGTTTTCTCTTGAGTTTGGAATTGGTTGAGAAGGTAAAGCATTGGAATGCTGTGCTTTTAGTTTATTAATGGCGGTGGCGAGCTGTCCCATCTAGGTGTTCAAGTTTTGGATACTTGCTCTTATTTCCTGTTGAAAAGCTACAGTATTAGTTGCAAGATCCATAACGATATTTTCAAGAAATTCACCTGGTGTTGGTATTTGAGGTCGCTGCTGTTGTTGAGGGTACGGTGGCCTATAAGCGTGATTGTGCGGTGGTGCTTGAGGCCCCAATTGATTTGCTTGAGGATTCCCATATCTTAAATTTGGATGATCCTTCCAACCAGGATTGTATGTATGACGACCCGAGTTCTAATCTCTCATTAATCAAATCATCATAAATAATAGACAAAGAATCAAAGTCTAAATAAAGTAAAAAAAAAAATTTTTTTTTTAAAAATGAGCACCTCGCTCGATCGGGTGTATTCACCCGATCGAGCGAGCCCTCAGCTCAGCTTCTCGGGTTTGCAAAGTTTTGGCCTCGCTCGATCGGTCATGTTTCACCGATCGAGCAAGCCAAAGTTGCTCACTTCTCTGCCTTCGAAATGAAGGCCTCGCTCGATTGGCAGGAATCGCCCGATCGAGCGGGCTCCTGCCCAGAAGAATAAATACAGATCATTTTTGCTGTCAACACAAGTTCCTTCTTTACTTTCTCATCTAACATCAACTCATGCATGGTATATACATAATCATAAGCTAGCTTGCATACTAACATGATATGAATTGATAGAATAAGATCATAACAAAGCCTTAATATCAACTCAAGATAGGCTGACATTACAACATGGAACATTGTATAAAACAACAAGTCAACTTCTAAGACTATTATACATCATCATAAGTCTTATACACAATATCAAGACAACAACTTCATAGCCAATAACTCTTGGCACATATAACTACAAAAAGATCATGTTCTTGAACTCAACACTAACAATGACAGCTCACAATCATCTAAACTCGGATCATCACGCTATTCTCTCATCCCTTGTTCTTCAAGATCGCTTTTGTCCTGTTCCACTCCCGCCTATTGCCATGACACATACAACTCAACAATAACCGGATAACTCCGGTGAGAAATATATTTCCCAGTAAAAGAAACTAAACATGCATAGCAAAGCATATATAAAATTCATGATATAAAAGTAAATACAATGCATGTTTTAAAACAAGGTTCTCTAACGAATTCTCTTATTTCATCGGTTGGGATCCCGAGAAGAAGATATCATAACTAACCACCGACTCTCCCAATCGAGATGGGGCTACTTATCTTTCTTCTCTAGACTTTGAAGCCACTATATATGTAAATCAGACGCTAGGCTAAGTCAACCACCCAGGCCATACATATATAATCCCTCAAATCGTCTAATTGAACGTTTCCGTTCATTTTGAAATCAAAGAACAAGTCTTACAAGATGAATGCAACATATATCAACAAAATAGCATTCATTAACATCAAGACTTATTCAACCATTCATAGGAAAACATATAAAAACAAATAAGCAAATAAGTATGTGATTTAGGGAACTCGATATAAACCATCTCGAGTTATAATCCCATTCAAGTAGTAGTCCACTTTTACCTTTCAAATGTGAAGTTTCAAGGAAACTTCAAGCTATCCAAATCTGAACAACACAATCCCAAACCTATCTCAAAATCTTCTCAAGCTTCAACCAAACCGTAAGACAAAAAAACTACAAACCTTGTTCTTTCTTCTCTCGGTTTTGAAATAGACGTTCTCAAGCTCGATATCCCTTGATTACAAGCTGAAACCATAACATAATTACCAAGAAACATCAGCTTAAAAGTATCTCAATAGAAGCTCACACATAAGATAGTAAAACAGCCTCAAATCAAAAATTCGACGGCATATCGATATAAGTCGGCAATCCGAAACCCAACTATATCAAATCTCACAAATATATACACATATATCAGCTGCATATCAACTCAAACCCATCATATCAGCAAGCATATAAGTCGACTAGTAGCTGGGAAATCAGAAAAACTGAACCAACAACCATTCTTTAACCCAACTTCAATATAATCAAGGAATAAAACTCCATAACATCAAATCATAACCACAACTGATCACTTTCATTTTCGAATTCATAACCCATAAGGAATCAAAAGAAAACTTACATCAAATCGAAGGTCTCGTCTTGAGGATTCCAAAACACTTTTCGGAATCAAAATCGGATAACCGAAACTCAAGATATTGCAATGACAAGTTGAAGAGAAAACTTAAAATTTTTTTGTTCTTTCCTCACGGTTCTTGCCTCTGAACAATCTGATGGAAAAGGTAGTATACACGTGAATAATCATAGGAATAACAAGTGTCCAACATATTTACCCATATTTGCACTTTGGCCCCTCAAGTTGTCAATAATTGCAATTTGATCCTCAACTTTTCATTTTATTCAATTTCAATCCTAAATAATTTAAGAATATTAGAATTTAAATCAAAACTCCAAATATTCCCAAATTAAATATTCTCGGATTAAAATTAAATAATTTCGGGCGTTACAATTCTCCCCCACTAAGACATGATTTCGTTCTCGAAATCTCAAGTACTATCAGCACATAAGATATATCAGATAACAGAAAACTAAAGGAGAACTCACATCATTGAAACATCTCTGGAAATCGTTGCCTCATATCTGATTCCGTCTCCCAAGTTGCTTCTTCAATCCCATGACGACTCCACTGGACCTTCACAAGCGGAATAGTCTTCGTTCAAAGTTGCTTGTCCTTATGATCAAGAATCTGAATTGGCTTCTCAAAATAACTCAAAGTTTCGTCGAGTTCAGCCTCATCAGGTGGAAGCACATAAGATTCATCAGCAAGATATTTTTGAAGCATCGATATATGAAAGACATCATGTATTCCAGATAAGGATGGAGGCAAAGCTAATCGGTAGGCAAGATTGCCTATTCTCTCAAGAACTTCATACGAACCAATATAACGTGGAGACAACTTCCCTCGCTTTCCAAATCGTACAGTTCCTCTGAATGGAGAAATATTCAGAAACACCCTATCCCCCTGTTCAAAAGACAAAGGTCGACGTCGGATATTGGCATACTTCGTTTGTCTATCCTGTGCTATCCTCATTCTCTTCTGAATAAGCTTCACTTGTTCAGTCATATCTTGAATCATATCAGGTCCAATGTCAGGTACCTCAGAAATATCATCCCAGAAAAGAGGTGATCGACACCTTCTACCATACAGAGCTTCAAACGGAGCCATTTCAATACTCGATTGATAGCTGTTGTTGTACGAGAATTCACAAAGTGGCACTACAAGAAAAACTGGAAACGACAACGGTTTTAATCTGTTGTCGTAGGGGTCGAAAAACCGTTGTACTTTTATGTGTTGTCGTAAGTATAGCATACGACAACGGTTTATATCCGTTGTGGATTCCAACATATGACAACAGATATGCAACATTAAATATCTGTTGTGGTACACACCTTTTGACCACGGTTTATAACCGTTGTCTTAAGTTGTCTTCTACGACAGTTATAAACCGTTGTCTATGTTGGCATACCACACCTTTTGACCACGGTTTATAACCGTTGTCTTAAGTTGTATTTTACGACAGTTATAAACCGTTGTCTATGTTGGCATACGACAACAGATTTGCAACACTTTATATCCGTTGTCGTATGTTTAGAAATAACCACATTTTAAAAATGATGTCTTATGTAGGTTACGACAACATATATGCAACTTCTTATATCCGTTGTCGTTTGCTTATTATTCAACCACGTTTTAAAACCGTTGTCGTATGTTATTTTTAACAACAGTTTATAACCATTGTCTTAAATTGCCTTTCCGCAAGAACTATTATTCACAATGAATTAAAAAACCATTGTCTATTTTAATTAGTAGTATATACCCATAAAAAATAAAATATTTACTACATACATAAAATATGTGAAATAATATATATCTTCAAGTCTCAAAAGCTGTGACATACATCTAAATACTTTTATAGAAATTGTAGCGCTAGTAATTTCGAACCCAACATGTCATGGAAGTTGTACAAAAAATATAGATCTACTTATCTGACCAATTTACAAGTATTTTCGATCATGATTTTCAAAAACAGCTTCTCCTCAATTTCCCAAAACAGCAAGTTCATTCCACATTCCCAAAACAGCAAGTTCATTCCACAGCTTCATGCCCATGCCCGACATGACTTCCAGTCACCCGACAGCCAAAACTACAAGTAACAGCAAATACCAAATAGTGTTACAAGCCAATTACGAAATTATGGAGCAATAATGTCGAAAACAATTATGGATCAATAATGTCGAAATGAACAAATTACCTGTGTCAGAATGAAAAAGGCTCTCAGATTTAACTTGGAATGGCTACTCAAGCAACTCCCCATTACAATTCCCAAAAACAGCTTAAAAAATACTGAATCTTTCTGAACAGCAAACATCTCAAAGAAACAGGCCAAAATTCCACAGCCCACCTCAAGATTTTCTTTCCAATCAGTAAATGCAAAAAAAACAACAATACGTGGTTTCTTCCATGTTAAAAAAAAAATTAAGTTGTGTAACATGGCAGCTAAAAATATTTCAGAGCCACACTAAAACATCCATTGAGTTCGTCGTACCCTGCACCACATCAAGTCTAAAGACTCCCACACACGGTTTCTTCCATGTTTTTTCCTTAGGTGATTATCTCTATTAAATATCAAACTTACATCCCTTTCTTTATGGAATTCAATCAAATAAGGCATCACCCAATCAATCTTAATCGAGACATGTTGCTTAAGTTGCTCATGTTTAATCTAACAGCAATCTTTCCATGTGGCCCAAGATACATCACATACAACTCAAACTCTTTCTTTGAAAATTTATCTCGTATCAATAATGCACAATCAATAGGAGACAACATACTACACTTCTTTAAATATGACCAAAATTCAGTACACTTCCAAACCTTATGCACCATCGGGCAGAAAAATAGACAATGACTCGTAGATGCTTCATGCACACCGCAAAACAGACAACAAATAGACGTTAATGAACAGGACATCCTTTAGCGACGACCCCAGGTGCAGTGTGGCATGTAGCCAACAAACAGTGATCATCGGATTCATCAATTTCAGAGGGGGGAGACAGCATGCATAATTCAACAATTGACTTGGTAGGTTTCTTGGGATAATGAACATGTGCTTGTAAGGAAACATAAGTCGAAAGTCGCTGCATTGAGAGCTCAGAAGACTGGAAAAAACTATAGCATCGGACTTTTTACCAAGAAGCCTACCAAGTCAATTCACGCGAAAGAGAAGGGAGTGAAACTTAAAGCACTATCTTTGTCTGCTCATAAGGTGGGGAAGGCTGCAACATCAAAGAAAGATGATTTGCCATTGTCGGCAAACCCAAAATAAGAACATTTGAAGAAAACTCAAGCAGAAGTGATTCGAAAAGTACGAAAGAAGGAGAATGATCCGAGGAAGAAGGGTTGTAAGTTCAGCGAAGTCGTGAACGCTCATAAATCGGGGAATATTGAGCTTCCTGCTGATGTTAGTGCAAATAAGAAATCTAAGGAGGAGTGGAGGTGTGCACTTTGCCAAGTTATTGCCACCAGCGAAAACAATCTAAACGAACATGTTCTCGGAAAGAAACATAAGTCAAAAGTGGCTGCATTAAGAGCTCAGGGGACTGGACAAAACTGTAGCATGGGACTTTCTCCCAAGATACCTACCAAGTCAATTCACGTGGAAGAGAAGGGGGGGAAGACAACATCAAAGAAAGATGATTTGCCATTTTCGGGAAACCCAAAATCAGAACATTTGAAGAAAACTCATAATTATGCATGCATAACCAAATTAAACAAAACACTTAAATACTCTGCCAACCGTCTTGTTATACCACTTCATAATTCAACAAACCTATAATGCACAGCATGCATATGGAAAATATTCTACAAGTTTAGGCAAGACTTGGCCAGTAGAAGTAGCAACTAAGTGGACTCACCAATATTTATTATGTGAGCACAAACGACAAATAGCAACTAAGTGGACTCACCAATATTCTACATGCAAACGACAAAATCATCAAGTCCTGTAGGTCTTGGCATAAACATGCAGCTGGAGATTTAAATCTGATAAGCATAAAACAATACTTAATTCACACTGACAGTCATAGGTAGAGTACCTTATCTGTAAAATTTCCGTTGTTCGTCCATAAATATACGTACCTAGTAATGAATATAATCTTGGATGCATTCCGCCCATTCGGAACGAACTTCATTAATTTCTTCCATTGAGTACTCTGTTTTCACGAACTTCAAACCACAAATAAATTATATTATTACCCAAATAAATGTAAATGACTTTGGAAAAAAATAACAAAACAATTATTTGAGAAGATTTACTATAGCGGACAGTGAATGCTTTTCACTGTTAACATTTCCTTCAATAATATCTTTCATAAATCTCATCACATAATAACCACATTGTTTTGCATCTGGTTGTCGAGGACCCTGTGTAGAAGAAAGCAGAATGTCTCATCTATAAATAATATTTGTAGATGAATCACAAGTAGACATGCATACATACCTTTACTGTTTCCCATATTGTCTGTTTTCTGCCTTTCCTTTTTTTGTTAGAATTAAACAATTTCAAGCTCCTTCATACATAATATTAACACATTAATGTTGAATCACATAATTAATTCATCGATAAAAACAAATATATACTCACATATTCACTACATATTTCCAGTCTTCATAACGATTACGATGACTCAGTGGATCCAAAAAATAAACCATCTCTACGTAAGGATCAATAACAGTGAGAATCCAATGAAACCTATGCGTAACAATATATTATTAGTGCATACATTTCCCTAAACAGTTTCCAAAAATCAATTTCATATGATATTATAACATTTGCTTACCCAACATTAACTGGCACCAAAACTAGTTGATTTCTCGATGAACCACTCAACCTAGCTGCCAAAACAGTCGCTCTTTCATTGAAGTGTTCAATTTTACCATTTATGTCAAGGTTGGTCACAAATGGAATGAATTGGATGGTGTGTGGATTCATGAACCTATATTTCTCAACCTTGTTATCACTTTTCATCTTTCTGTAAAGATGTCTGCCATTATCAACAGAAAAATGTTATTATGCTTAATTAATTAAAGTATGTACAACGTATATGCTAAAAAAATTAAGGTATAAAAGTTCATGTTAATTGAACACCTACCAAATGTAAACAACCATACAATTGGCAGATACTGGCTCCAACTCATAAAAGGGAATGATGTCTTCAAGGTGCACAAGTAGTTCATATTCTTCATCAAACAAATCATGATCTAAATTGATTGATATATTATTTTCCTCATCAAGAGCATGCTTGCAGAAAAAATGCAACATATTCAAGGATTTCGGTACATGCGATGCCAAAACAGTACTTGTTTTCTTCACATTTTTCTTCTTTCCATGCTTCTAAAAATTGCAAATGTAGATGTATATGTTAGGTACAGTTCACTAAATTTTATTGGACAAGTTAAGTCCAACTATAATATCATATTTACCTCATCCCGCATCAATACCAAGTGCACAGGCCAAGCCACGTGAGAACCTACAGCATCACCAATAGTATCACATTCATTTGGAATTGGGAATGGCAGCTGTGCTGATTTCTCCACAGCCTCATCAATGGCGATGCGCATACAATTTACGGGCAATGGAACTCCATGAAGTAAGTTACCACCTCCATTGACATGAACAATTGTACCGTATGCAACTACAATATTAGATTCCAGTGTCAACGTAACCAACTTGCCCTATAAAACAAAGTTTCATCATGTTATAAATTGATTCAACTCCCGGGTGACATTCATTCAATTACATAATAACAGTAGCGTAGGCAATACCTGCAAGAAATCGTCTTTGCTCAGAATTTGCATGTCATCATCAATGAAAGTTGCATAATATGGGGCACTCTTTTCTGTTTTGATTTTGTCTTCATTCCTGAGATGTAACTTTACGGAGCAACTACCTTTCTCTTCAATCTCAGAGGTGCATGCACCATTTTTGAACATTTCTTCCAACTTTTTTATGCGTTCGTCTTGATCTGCAAGGCGAGTAGATTGTTCTGAAATCAATAGTTTTGCCTCTGACAACTCTTTTTTATGCTGCATCAATAAGTGTCCATCACCAGTAGGCCTCTTCCATAATGTACCAACATTAAAGTAGATAGTTGGAGTTATATGACCTCCAACACCCCTGACACGTCCACCATGCTCTTCTGAATCAAGTACATTTGAAAGGATATCCTTTTTTGACCCTTCAAATTGCAACTTACCATCACGTTTTTTCTTCACATATTCATCCTGTCAAGCACAAGAAATTATTTTTTACCAAAAAACAGTTTACTTGAATAAATACTATTGGATTCATGTACTTATTACATACAATCTTTTCTATTTTCATTTTCAGATCATCTCCTTCAACTTCACCCTCCTTATTCACCCATCCTTTCTTCCAAATACGAGCCCAATTGACATCATCATCATCACATAATTCACTTGCCTTCAAACAAGATAAAAAATATCAAATGATTGCCATTGTTATAGAAGATAGGCTATGAAAAAAATACTTACTATTTCATCAGCAAATTGTGCATAACCTTTACGGGAAAGCCGATGTGGGTATATGTTCTGCTTTCTTCTCTTCTTTTGCTCAGCACTTAAGTTCTAGATAATTCTCCACATGTGTTAATGTATCGGTATATATAATAATGACATGTTAAATTGTTTTTAAGAAGTAATTAATAATCGATCTTACCATGAAGTCAACGGACATGCGAGTGATTACAAAGGAACTCCAATCATCCCGTGGAATACCGTAGCCACTTGGCGGTTCTTTCAACTCCTCTGGTTTATCAAACTTCGAGAAAATGAACTTCTCAGTTAGATGCGCCTTGTATTGCCGCCACTTACTATTCGTTGAATGCAAACAGCCCTTCCTCCAGCTTGGGCTAACATTGTATGTCAGCTGTAAAGAAAAGTATATATCAACCCATACATAACATTTAAATTATTTAAACTGTCAAATACTTCTTACTTACATTAACTGATTCCCATATTAACTCTTTAACATCACTTGGAACTTGCTTCCAATTCTTGTAACTGATCTTAATCTTTTCTCGAGCGAGAACTCCTATATAACTCTGCATTTCAGCCGCAAACTCTCCTATTGGCTGTCCAATTTTATTGAACATTACATCCTTTCTAACTCCCTGCACCCTTTGCCTAACGACCTTATCCAAACGTGTACGTCCTCTAGAACTTCTTGTCATCTCGGTCTCAGTAGATTCCACCGGTTCTGCCTCATTGTTTTCAGCAGCTTTACCATTGTGATAACCCTTATGAAACTGTTCACGAGCTTCCATAGTGCCAGAAATTAGAAGATTATTCAATGCCAAATCAGACCTCAAGTTTCCCCAATGACAGTTCCTGCAAAAGTTGACATCTTCTTAGGCATACGTATTAAAACGAAATAAAGAGTGATAATGAAATCGAACTATAAATTTCAAGATAAAATACAAAGAAAATAGATTAACGAGATTTATATACTAAACAGTAAAAAAAGGATTTCAGTGGGTTACATTATGCATTGTCAACCCAAGTTCCATCACAATCTTCACGAATGCATGGTGGTTCATTTTCATCTTTTTCATCAACATCCAATGGATCCATTGGTAGAAATCTTCTAGTAAAAGATTGATAATGAATTACAGAGTTTTCCAACACATTCTCAGATATGAATTCAATGTACTCCTTGGTAGGAGTAGTAAGTACAACATGCCATGTAGGATTTTTAGGATCTTCAATATAAAACACCTGCTTTGCTTGACTGGCTAAGATAAAAGAGTCAGATTTGAATCCAACTCTTTTCAAGTTCACCAACGTGAAACCAAGATCATCAACTTTAATACCGTTATTATTCTCAACCCAATTACATTTAAACATTGGAACTTGATATTTGTGGTAATCGAGTACCCATATCTCTTGAATGACTCCAAAGAAAATCATGCCTGACACAACTGGATGTTTATCCTTTGCACTGGCAACTTGCATTGTTTTTGCAATTAAGCTTACTCCAGAGTTTTGAACAACTCGTCTATCATCACACTCTTTGGTATGATAAGTTACCCCATCAATCAGATAGCTAGAGTACTTTAACACTTGATTGCTAGGTCCACGGGCTATCCACTTTAATCTTTCTGATATTTGACAGGTGGAATGACCAACACCACTTCCAACCTATATTCACAATGTGATAAATTTTATCACGAACTTCAAAACTTATATTTCAATGCTTATGACACTTACACGGTCACGTAACCAGTTAGCAAATGCGCGGTTGTGCTCATCTTGTAACCACTTTTTGGACTTAGCTTTATTGGGAAATTTTTCATTCAGAAATGTCATGTGTTCCCTAATAAAAAAAATAAATGTGTTTATGTTAAACAATAGATCAAAAAAGTTGAAAGAAATTACTAATAAGTTAGAGAAATTACTCGATATATGGATCAACGTCAACATCATTTTCCAACACATAGCGATGCGCTTGATGCAACTCATCAAGGCTAGTGGAGTACACTACGGCACCAGATAAAGGCCTAGTAAGTTGTAATTGTCGATGCCTTGTTGGGATCCCAATTGTATGAACGTTAGACATGTAGTCGGAGCAAAATTCCACAGCCTCTTCAGCAACGTAACATTCGGCTATACACCCTTCCGGCCGATTGCGATTTCGCACATAGCCTTTCAAGATCTTCATGAATCTTTCAAATGGGTACATCTGCCTATACCAAACAGGTCCACACAATTTTACCTCCCGCACAAGATGGACAGTTAAATGAACCATTATATCGAAAAACGATGGTGGAAAATATTTTTCAAGCATACACAATAGGGTAACAATCTCTCTTTGCAGACCATCCAACTTTGAGACATCTATAACTTTATTGCATAAAACATTGAAGAACCCACACAACCGGATGATAGTATCTCTAACATGTTTAGGCAAGACATCGCGGATGGCGATTGGAAACAATTGTTGCATCAAAGTGTGGTAGTCATGTGACTTGAGGCCAACAAGTTTTAAGTCCTTCATTGACACCAGATTTTTAACATTGGAGGAGTAACCTTTCGGGACTTTCATTCCAAACAAAGAATTGCAAAGTTTTCTTTTCTCAGTCCTACTTAGTGTAAAACAAGCTGCTGGCAAAAAAGTTCTATTCTCCTCCGTCTTTGGTGCCAAATCAGTCCTCACATTCATCTCCACAAGGTCTAGTCTAGCGGCTACCCCATCCTTTGTTTTTCCTGAAACATTAAGTAGCGTACCAATAAGACTTTCACAAACATTTTTTTCAATGTGCATCACATCAAGCACATGTCGAACATGTAGATGTTTCCAATACTCTAGTTCAAAGAATATGTATTTTCTTTTCCAACATGATTTTGTTTCCAACTCCTTGTGCTGAAGCTTCCCACTCATTTTTCCCGCACGATAGTTAATCTTATCAACTCTTTCCAACACTTCAAGCCCAGTTAATGGTTTTGGTGCGGGGTTAAACTCTTGTTTCCCATTAAAAGCTTTTTTTTGCCTTCGGTAAGGATGATTTCTAGGAAGAAACCTTCGATGACCTGTATATGACATTTTTCTACTATGCTTCAACCTGGTCGAATATGTTTCTTTCCCACAGATAGGGCATGCTTGATATCCTTTCACAACACAACCTGACATGTTCCCATAAGCAGGAAAATCATTGATTGTCCATAGTAAGACAGCTCTGAGCGAGAAATATTCTTTCCGATATGCATCATATGCATCAACACCTATCTCCCATAAACATTTTAAGTCATCAACTAGAGGTGCTAAATAAACGTCAATATCATTTCCAGGTTGTTTGGGTCCAGAAATCAATAAAGTCAGCATCATAAATTTTCTCTTTTATCAGCATGCCAAGTTAACTCTTTAGACACCTCTTTGTTCCAAAATAATCTTTGAAATCTATGAATAGGTGGGAAGTACCAAAGAACCTTTGCAGGAGTACCTTCATTCACCACAGAATTATTACCCAACTTCCACCTAGACATACCGCAAATAGGACAATTGGACAAGTCCTCAAACTCTTTCCGGTACAAGATACAATCATTAGGGAAAGCATGTATTTTCACATAATTCATTCCTAATGCACTGAAGCTTTTCTTTGCATCATAGTAGGATAAAGGCAATTCATTGTGATCAGGAAGCATTTCTCCTAACAAACTTAGCAAGTCAGTGAAACTTTTATCGCTCCAACTATATTTTTCTTTCAAATTAAATAATTTCACAAGTGCTGTTAACTTTGTAAATTTTGTGCATCCAGAGTATAAAGGTTTCTCGGCATCTTCAAGTATCTTATGAAATTGGCTTGGATTCTCAGCACAGCTATCATATGCATCATGTACCATATCTATAGTTTCCTCGGCAAAATATTTGTGTTCATCTGGTCCTACTTGATCACTATCATTCATTGGGTTCTTGACCGTAGATCTTTCCCCGTGCCAAATCCATGTATGATATGTTAAATCCATGCCATTAGAACACAAATGTGCCCTTATAGTGCGAACATCTTTCATCTGTAGATTACCACATCTTGTGCAGGGGCAAGGTATTTCATTTGGAACGTTGGCATTTTGCATTGCAAATTGCAGAAAAGAGTCTACCCCAACCTCATATTCATGTGATAATCTGTTCTTTGACATCCAAGCTTTGTCCATTACTCATACAAATAAGCAACCAGCACTGAGTCTAATCCTTCAAAACTTAAAAAAAATTAATCAATGTTTTATCATTCTATTTTTTTGAAGAAATATACCAGTTAACACTAGTTTCTAATCTTTATAATAAAATCCTTAAATATTGATCTAATCCACCAATCAACGGACTATGGAAAAATAAGGAAAGAACTAATTCTACTAATGTCCAATATTTGAGTGAAAAGGAGCGAATTTCTCAGAAAAATAAATTTTATGATTTGATATTCAACCTAGAACATAATGAAAAATTGTGAAAAGAATTCAATGGCAAAGAAAACAGTAACAAAATAGAACCACTTTTTGATGTTCATATTTCAAAAATCAAAAATAAGAAATGAAGAAGAGGATTGTCTTACCAGCAGACAAGATTCACAGATCAGTTCCCATCCACAGAGACATTGACACTGAAGTTATCTAACACAGCTGGAAATAATCCTGTATCAATTTAGAACACGCACCATTATGGCCAAGAAAACACACAGAGAAGTATGAACATTTTTTATGAAAAGTATTGGTTGCCAAGAAAACATTACTTGATGGGCAGAATTGTTGGCGTAGCTAGTTGCACCATTTCCTACAGTCATATGCACATCAACTTCCTTCACTCCCATAATATCTGACTTTTCTTTGAAATTTTTCTGCGGTTTTCAAAATTTGATTGTGATGTTAATCTTCCAACTCACTTCTTCTATTTATAGTGATCGAGTTACATTTTTTTATCTTTTTGAGAAATTTTATACATTAATTATCTAATTAAAACTACTTTCCTAGTTGATATACGGTTGTTCTAGTTATTAATCTTTTTTAAAGTACTATAAATCACTGCCAAGAGGAAAATCTCTTATATCTCAAATTTATGAACCATATATGATTATAATTAATTATTAATGCATGGCACAGCCATCGGCCATGGCACATGCTTTGCATAAAAATCGCTGAATTACTGCACCTTGAGCCTAGGTGTGGATGGCTTCTAATACCTATGTGCTAAACGCCTAAACCCATTGATCTTGCAGACATTCAACAATAAAAATTAATAAAACATATTAAAGATGACATTACCTAACCTCACCAGTGTAAGCACCCCCTTTCTTAACCCAACAGTTCTGAGCAGCGACTTGAAAATCATGTCAAAGGAGATTTTTTACGACAGGAAGAAAAACAAAAGGAGGGCTTACAACCACCTCTGTAGGGCAAAACATCAATGTGACTCCAGCAAGTAATAACATGAAAATCTAATTTGCATGATTGCATAACAGAAAGTGCTTAAGCTAAAAAACCAAAAAGAAAGCATTTGAAGTTGCTAGAAATGGACGTCCTAATATTATTGGAATTTCATTATTAAACTAATCATATGCTGGTTCAATCTCTAGGAATAGTTCCACAAAACAATTTTAAATTCAAATATGAGTGGCCCAAGCTCATATACAGGAAATTGTATTCAAAATCAAGAATGGAAACTTTAGGTAGTTCAAGGGCACAACAGAACACTATTCTTGGTCTTTGTTGTATACACTATACAAGTTTCTCAACAGAAAAATATTAATCTCTTGCTTTCAGAGATAAACATGCAAGGTTTATGGAGCTTGAATCCTCAACATTAAGACTTAGAAGAACGTAGGGAACAGAATACTCATGCAAGGTCATGTCATAAATTGCTGTTACTTAAGCTTTCATCTAATTTCTTCTACATCCTGAATAAATTCCGTCATATAGCCAACTGCGAGCCCCCATGAAGTACGGTTAAAGAAAGAGTAGCTGTGCACATATACTGACCCACAACATCTTCAGATGGAACTTCAGCAGCATTTAGCGATGAAACTATCTTCTTCACTTCTTCGATAGTTCCATTCTACAAAGAATTTCAATCTTTAAATAACACTATCATTTCCAAATTTTAGTACACAAAACATGTACATATACAGAAGGGCTAAGCCATATGAGCGACTCGCCAATTGCAACCCTCATACAAAATAAATAATAAATTGTATAAATTTTCCGAGAAAATGCAAGTTCGTAGATGGAATCAACAAAATTTGCAGAGTGAGGAAATTCGAGGCATCTATGTATATCTATACGATTATACGCATGAGCATGCTCACACAGACATATACACGCATCAATTATTGCATCAAAACCAACAATCAGCTAAAACATGACAAATTACCTCTGCAAAAACGATTGAAAAATACGCGAGTGAAACTCAAATATCTGGATTAAAAACTAATTGAACTCATAAAATAATCGATTTCGGATCTCGAAGATCAATCATTCAACACGGTTAACGTTAAATCAGTGAATCAGATTCGGAAACTAACGCATTTCCAGTTGCCCCCGACGATGAATTTTCTCCAGAAGATAGTCTCCAGAACTCTCACAAATTGTTTCTAGCCGGTATTATCAAAAATCATAGCAGGATCTCAAAGTGAATTTATTCCAGGCCGGTTGATCACAAATAATATTATGGTGCGTTTCAAAATTTGCACAAGATCCTACCATAACAATGGAATTTTTCTATCTGATCAATCATTTGTCAAACCACTTCACTCCAAGTACATGAATTCACAATTTAGTTGCTTCAAGTCTGTCAATTGCACAATATAGACCTGGGCTAGTTTACAATCAGCCATTACATGAATTCAATCATTGAATTCAATCATTGAATTTAAATTAGTTGCTCCAAGTCTATATGGAATTTAAAAACAGACTTCACAAAGTACACTAATTTTCATATTTACACGAGCACTAGTTGCTCCAAGTCTGTCAATTATCAGTTATATCAAGATTAAGAATGCGACGAAGAGTCTTAGTCGCAGTGTCAGCACTATAAAAAATATCACCATCCAGAGGGCTCTGCTCCCTGGTGGGGTAAGTAGGCAGAGATTTCACAGCAAAGCGCAAACCAATTTCAGAGGTTGAGGCATCCAAATCAAGGGAAATGGATTGTTGCAAGCAACACCAGCGTTCCACTTTTGTTGATAAACAACACACATTGTACAAGGAAACCAAAGAGTAACATGAGTTTTGTGGTATGAACTCGAAAACAATATCACAGGCAATGGTTTTACACAAACGGATGAGCTAATGAAAGAACCCAAAAAAAAACACAAAATAAAGTCTCGTTTTTCACCTTTTCTCGACATTCACCTAAAACCCAAACAACAATAAATCTAGACTCTCAACATCTACTAAAAATACCTAGAAACATGAGCCCGAAGAAAGAGAAGAAAGCAACAAACCTTACACGTGAAATTCGCGACACTGAAGCTCCGATCCAAGCTTTAAACTCACGATTGAAGTCACGATTGCCGTTGCCAAGGCTTGGGCTAGGTGCAAAGAGGTCGGACAACCATTTTTCGGCGATCCATCGGCGCCGGAGGTGAGCTGGGTTGAAGGGGGCGAAGGGTTTGGCTAGGGATTGGGTTTCTCTCGATTCTTCTTAAGGTAGACGTAGTATATGGGTTTATGTTATATGTATTATATTTTTTAAATATTATTATATTTTTTAAAATATTAAAAAATAAATAAATAAATAACAAGGACAACAGATTACAATCTGTTGTCTTAGACCTTCAGAAAAACTCTAATAGAAAAACCGTTGTCATAGAACATCAAAAACGCGCTCATTGACAACGGTTTTTAAAAACCGTTGTCTTTTTAATTAAAAATACGGTTAACGACAACGTTTTTTGTAAAAACCGTTGTTAAAGGCAAAAAGACAATAGTTTGTGTATAAAACCGTTGTCTTTTCAGTGTTGTTAATGAGCATATTTGTTGTAGTGTGGTAATGAATCTTGCCAACTCGTGCCAAAATCAAGAACGACAGATCTCAACATATCTTCTAATGTCTGAATGGTACGCTCAGACTGTCCGTCTGTCTGTGGATGATAGGCTGTGCTCAAGTGTAACTGAGTACCCAAAGCATTCTGTAAACTGTGCCAGAAGTGTGACGTAAATCGAGGATCACGATTTGATACAATAGACTTCGGCACTCCATGCAATCTGACAACGTCTCGGACATAAAGCTCTGTCATCTGATCGTGTCTATATGTCATACGATAAGGTATAAAACACGCTGACTTCGTCAATCTATCAATAATCACCCAGATAGCATCACAACCTCTAGAAGATCGAGGTAACTTCGTCACGAAGTCCATGGAAATATGATTTCATTTCCATTCCGGCACTGATAAACTCTGTAACAAACCAGACGGTTTCTTCCTTTCAGCCTTCACCTGTTGGCAATTAAGACATCGAGACACAAAATCAGTGATATCAGACTTCATTGGTTTCCACCAATATCGAGTCTTCAAATCGTTGTACATCTTCCTCCCACCAGGATGAATACTATAACGACTACAATGCACCTCTTTCTGTAGTTGTTGATGCACATCAGAAATATCAGGCACTACAAGGCAATTGTTTACATACAAAAAATCATCTCGAACCTGGTATTCAGATACATGCCATGATCGAACTTTCTCAATCGAATTCTGCACATTCTGATCAAGTTTCTGAGCATCTTTAATTCTCAAAAATAACTCTGGTTCAACTTGAATTTGATAAAGTCACAGAGGCGGACAATTCGTGTCAAATACTAATCCAGAAAGACAACATTCTTCAATCAAATGGGATATACCAATCGTCGATAGCGATAAGGAACATACCTTTCGACTCAGTGCATCAGCAGCTGCATTCGATTTCCCCGGATAGTATTTACTTTCACAATCAAAATCTTTAAGCAAGTCAAGCCATCTCCGCTGTCTCATATTAAGTTCTGACTGTGAAAACAAATATTTCAGACTCTTGTGATCAGAATAAATCTCAAATTGTTCCCCGTACAGATAATGTCGCCAAATCTTCAAAGCAAATACGATGGCGGCCAATTCAAGATCATGAATCGGATATCTGGTTTCATGAGGCTTCAAATGTCTCGAGGCATAAGCAATCACATGCCCTCACTGCATCAAAATACATCCCAAACCTCGATGAGATGCATCACAATAAACAGTGAAACCACCAGTACCTGAAGGGATCGTCAAGACTGGTGCACTGGTCAGTCGTTTCTTCAATTCAAGAAAACTAGATTCACAAGCTTCAGACCAGATAAAAGGAGCATTCTTCTGAGTTAACTGAGTAATCGGCTTCGCAATACTGGAAAAATCTTTGATGAAACGACGATAATACCCAGCCAAACCCATGAAACTACGAATTTCAGGAACAGATGTAGGTCTAGACCAATTGATCACTGCATCGACTTTACTTGGATCAACAGATATACCATCTCCAGATATAATATGTCCAAGAAAAACAACCTGTTTCAGCCAAAACTCACATTTCGACAGTTTAGCATACAGTTTCTCAGATCTCAGAGTCTTCAACACAGTTCTCAAATGCTCAGAATGATCAATCAAATTCTTCGAATATATCAGAATATCATCAATAAAAATTATCACAAAATCGTCGAGATATTTCTGAAACACACGGTTTATCAAAGCCATAAACATAGCTGGAGAATTTGTCAGACCAAACGGCATAACTATAAACTCATAATGGTCATACCTGGTTCTGAAAGCAGTTTTCGGAATATCAGAATCCCTAACTCTCAGATGATGGTATCTAGATCTCAGATCGATCTTGGAATACACAGAAGAACCCTGCAACTGGTCAAATAAATCATCAATACGAGGCAAAGGGTATTTGTTCTTTACCGTTGCCTTATTCAGTTGCCCGTAGTCGATGCACAATCTCATTGAACTGTCTTTCTTGTGTACAAATAATACTGGAGCACCCCAAGGAGAAACACTGGGTCAAATGTATCCCTTGGCCAGTAAATCCTCCAACTGATCTTTCAACTCTTTCAATTCCACTGGTACCATTCGATAAGGTGCTTTCGAAATCGGTGCAGTATCTGGAATCAGTTCTATGTTGAAATCAATCTCACGATACGAAGGTAGTCCTGGAATCTCATCAGGGAAAACATCCGCAAATTCACTAACCACTGGCAAATGAGCCAGGTTCGGACTAGTTTTCAAAACATCAACTGCATATACAATAAATCCCTCCGCTTCTTTCTTCAAAATTCGGGTCATTGATAATACAGAAATCAAAGGAATCTTAGCACGAGAACCCTTACCATAGAATTTCCATTCTCCAGCCATCTCAGGTCTGAATCTCACTAACTTCTGAAAACAATCTACGGTAGCTCTGTACTTGTTTAGCATATCAATTCCAATAATGCAGTCAAAATCAGACAAACCAAGCACAAAACAATCTATCTCGATCTCATTACCATCATACCGTAGCACACAATTCTTAACTGTCTGAATAGATATAAGACCTCTCCCCAAAGGAGAAGAAACAGATACTACAACAGGTAATGTTTCAACAGGCAAAGAATGTAATGAAGCAAATCGTGCAGATATAAACGTATGGGATGCACCTGTATCTATCAAAACATATGCAGGATAACCATAAAGAGAACAATTACCTGCAATCACGTCATCTGGTGCTCCCTGTGCCTGTTCCTCCATCAGTGCAAAGACATGAGCCTGCTGTCTCTGTGGATGACTGCCTGTTTGATTTCCTCCTGGCCTTGACTGTTGCTGTGGATGTGGTGGTTGAAAGGAATGAACAGAAGAGGCTTGCCTCGCAGGTTGAGCCACTGATCGTGATGACTCTGTACCTCGTGACTGTCCAGAACCTCTCTGAGGACACACCCTCACAAAATGGCTAGTCTGATGGCATATATGGCACCTCCCAGATACATCTCAGCACTGATCGGTTGGATGACCTCCACCACAACTATTACAAAACACTCTTGTCTTATGTTTTGAGCCACTGGAACTCGAAGAATTGCTCCCTGTCTTCTTAAACTGTTTCCCTTGAGCTTGCAAATATCCTTTCTTGCCACTGCTACTACCACCACTTTCAAATCGAGGAGGTTGTTGTGGAATTGGAGCTGAGGGTTGTGACTGTCTCGGAGGCTGAGCGGTATACAAAGTTCCTTGCTGTTGTATCAAACCAGCTTCCGCTCCTTTGGCACTGTTCAAAGCATTAGCAAAATTATTCGGTCGCCTTGTGTTTACCAAAGTAAAGACCTCCGGAGTCAGTCCATTAATAAACTGATCAGCCATAGCCTCGTCACTATCAGCAACATGTGGAGCAATGTAAGAGTGGGTGCCCAGTGAGCCAACTGTGTGGCTATGGGCTTTGTTGACTCTTTGTATAAACAATCTTTTGTTTAATATTATTTACACTTTTATGGCAATGACTTTATATTACTTCATATTGTTATATTGTGATATACTATTGTTGTTTTGATAAAGACCTTGAATATACTATAGTGTATGTAAGATGTGGTAGAACATGGAGATGTCTATCATGAAATACATCTTATAGTCACTGTATATTCTAAAACCGTTCCTAGTCGATTGAGCCGTCCGATAATAAGGATAAGGATCGCTCGAGTTTGAGACTAGCATTTGCGATGCGGAGTACCACGTTTCATTGGTAGGGAACATGGAGATGTTCGAAGCATGCAAATGGATATTCATAGGATGAATAGTCGAACTACCCTATCCGGACTTTCCAAGTGGTTATCACTTATCGAGTGGATAAAGTCCGCGGTTTTGGTTGTACACCATTAGTCCTTACGACTTGAAACATCATGGAGACTCTATATGCTAGTGCTGTGCTTTGACTCGTTTACCGACTCTATGGGGGTCATCAGGTGTCGAGATTGGGTACAGTTACGACACATATAGGAGTCAATGCATTGTTGTCAAGGATTCACCACATACTTGCGAGTGTGGATATCCTATGCGATCTGAGGAGATATTAGTGTGACAAATCTCTGGCCAGAGTACTTGATGTGATTTAAGAAATGGTTTCTTAGTAGCACATGCGATGTCACTAATTTGATCTTCAAGATGTATTGCATAGTTATCGAATCTTGAGCGACTCTCGATATACCAATGGTTGTTGATTCGATCGGGATATATGGATGAAGGGACCGTACTGTACGTTAACCAAAATCTACTGGTTCTTGTAGGCACTATCAGTGATACCTAGGGAATCATGGGGCGATGTTGCTAGGCGCTTTACCATGATTCGTTGGGCAAGTCGGAAAGTGTTGTTCCGAGTCACAAGGAGTTGTGAGCCCACGGCTAGCTGTATCCCTGAACCATTGAGGGTCACACAGTGTAATGGAGTTTTAATCCCCGTTGAGATAGTTAAATTTAAAGAGTTAAATTTAATGAACTAAGGAGTTGGACTTCTTAAATAAGAGTAAGAGAGTAGGGTTTCCTAAAATGACATAGGGATGGACATTTTTGGAAACCACTGAATTCGGATTCAGGAAAATTTATTTTGACTTTAAAACGTGCAGAAATGGTTTCTGTGCACATTGGTGAAATCGTTTCATCAATCGGAGTCACGATGAATTTTATATTAATTTCTGAACGAGCGGGCTTTGCTTGTCGGGCCCCAGCTTATGATTAATGGGCCCTAAGGAGTTAGTGGCCTGCATTATAAATAAGTTATTTCAGTACAGAAATTACACACAACAGATCATTATTTTTGAGAGCAATTTTCGAAAACCCTACCCTCTCTCTCAAAAACGTTTTTGGCCGACCCCTCCCCTCTGCCCGAGAAAATTCCGGTCTGTGATTTTGAATCGCGGTCAGGAATAACGAATCAGATTCGTGTAATCTCTTCGCAGAAAACTTCTGATAGATTTTCTAGTGCAATCTATCAGAGGGATTAAACCTCTGTTCGTGGACCTGATTGAAGGCGTTCATCGGTTCCAGGGAGAGACAACAAGAGCAGAATTGTTCTGTTGGTGTCCATTAATCTCGTTGCGAGATTTGAGGTAAAATTTATTTAATTGTTATTTAAATTTTACACACACAATAATTCAATCGTTGTATGGTTGATACCCACACCATGGAATCGTTCCATGAGAAAATTTTTAAACTTCCGCTGCACCGGGTATCAATCGTAATTGGTCTGGGAACTCGCCAGTTTTCCTACAGTGGTATCAGAGCCAGGTTGCTCAGATCAATCGATTGAATTAATCAATTGTACAAAATTTTTGAGTCTCGGTTTTTGAAACAAAATAAATATTTTTAATAAAAAAATTTTTTTTCCGGGGGCGAAACCCGGGCAGCGATTGGATCGCTGCCCGGAGGGGGCAGCGATGGTCGCTGCCCCCAGGGGCGGCGCACGGCGCCGCCCAAAGGGGGCGCACGGCGCCGCCCAGGGCGGCGACCGTCGCCGCCCAGGGCGGCGCACGGCGCTGCCCAGCGCAGCGCTGGGCGCTGCGCAGGGCAGCGCTCGGCGCTGCCCAGGGCGGCGCACAGCGCCGCCCAGGGGCGGCGCTCGGCGCCGCCCAGCGGCGGCGCCAGGCGCCGCCAGGGCAGCAAACGTTGCTGCCCTAAGGGGGCAGCCGGGCTGCCCCGGCCCGCGCCCCGGGTGCGGGCCAACCCGGGAGTGTCCCGGGTGGCCCGCGGGAAAAATTAATATTTTATTAAAAAATTAATTTTAATATGTTAAAATTTTATTTTTGGTCCGGTCAAAAATTGTTTTTGATTGGTTCACGAGATTTCGGATCGAATTGTTCGAGTCCGTAAATTTTAAAATTGATTTTGGATAAATTTGAATTTTTGGAAAATTTTAATATTTTATCCGTAAATTGAATTTTGAAATAAATTATTTTGGTACAATTGATGATAAGATATGATCTTATGATATATTGAGTAAAATATGATTTTATTTGTAAAATTAGATTTTATAGATAAAATATGATTTTATTTGATATGGAGATAAAATATGATTTTATATGTGAAATGTGATTTTATATATAAAATATGATTTTATCTTGTTTAAATTTGAATTGCCACAGCATGTTATCCAATAAATTAATTTTGAATTAAATGTTATTGGATAAGGATGATCGATTGCCATGACCAATTTTGTAGGTGTATGTTAGGAATTTACATTTTGTCTTTATTGTTGTTGGTTTTATTAATGGGCCTGGTTTATGGCCCGATATGAATGTCATATGTAATAAAAGTGGGCTTGGTTTATAGCCCGTTCCCACCCCTAAAAATGTATCCCCTACTTGTCATTGTTATTTATTGTAAATACATTAGATTTAGTGGGAGATCAAGATTTGAAGATGGTGGGCCCAGCAGACAATGAAGACTGAAGAAATGTAAATTGGAAGCATATGTAATAGGATTGCATTTGCATACTGCATATTACCTAGGATTGGACTAAGACCCGTGATTGGCAACCACGGGTCAATTAGAAATGGAATCGATCATCCTATATAATATGTGATATTATGATTGTATGCATGTTTAGACATAAATTGCGTGAATCCGGCAATGCATGCAATAAATTAAATATGATGAGACAAATATTTTTATAAATAAAATCCCTCATTTTAAATATGATTTAAAATTTATATCAAGATAAATAAAGGAAATTTAAATATTGTTTAAATGTTCCTACCTTCCATCAACGGTCAATGTATGTGATGCTACCCGCGGATACGGTCCGGCTCATATTATTGGGGGGGCCCGTCCGTCGGAAAGCTGTACATTGGATCGACAAATGTTGTAAGTTGGGTGGAACTCCCATGGGATCGGCTCATATTATTGGGGGATCCACATGGCGACCGTCCATCACAACTTAATATTGATGGGTCATCTTGACATGTCACTTTAAACGGCGTCATATTATTGGGCCCTTATTGGACATGAGGTAAATACATGGGGGTTGCTTTGGAAGCAATTGGGCTCTACCTTTTGAGAATTATGGTTGGCTGATATTATTCGGGACCATAAGTTTGTCAATTGGACTCCATGTTCTCACTAAGGAAAAAGTTTCCCGTTTTCACTAGAGGGTGGTGAAATCGTTAAAATAGTGGGAGTGAGATTCATAAAATTAAATTCGCCTATTTTATGTCTTAGTAAATTGTTAAACAATCATTGATATATGTCTGTTTTCCTTTTCAGTATTTCATACAATGAATTCGCGAAATCCTTTATTCTCGATCCTCGAACAAAACAAGCTGACTGGCGCCAACTATACGGAATGGTTCCGGAAGTTGAAGATTGTCTTAACTTCGGAGAAAATGCTCTACGTGTTAGAGAAAGCACCTCCGAAGGAAGCACCAGCTGACATAAGTCCGGAGGAATTGGCCAAACTTGATGCATGGTGTGACCATGACATCAAGACCAAATGCTATATGCAAGCCTCGATGTCTGATGAACTCCAGAGGCGATTTGAGGACACGGTGAATGCTGCTGACATTCATACGCAACTCAAGGAACTTTTTGGGGCTCAGTCGAGGGCTGAAAGGTTCTCTACTGTTAAGGAGTTGATGACGTGCCGCATGCGTGAAGGGACTTCGGTCCGTGATCATGGGGTACGAGTGATTTGGCTCATACAGAAGTTAGCGACCCTTGATTTGGTGTTGGAGCATGAACTCAATGTGGACTTGTTGCTTCTATCTCTTCCTTCCTCATTTGATGGATTCGTGATAAATTTTAATATGAACAAGATAGAGGCCACCCTTGAAGAGATGGTCAATATGCTCGTTACATATGAATCCACACTTAAGAAGGATAAGCCAGCTTTCTTGGTGGGCTCCTCATCTTCTGCAAAGAAGGGGCCAAGTATGAAGGGCAAGAAACGTTCTGCCCCACCCAAGAAAGTGGAACCCGAGAAGAAGCAAAAGACAAAGGCTTCAAACAATGGAAAATCCAAGGATGTTTGCCATTACTGCAAGAAGCCGGGTCATTGGAAGCGCAACTGCAAGGAGTATCTTGAGCAGTTAGGAACTGCAAAGGGTATGTTCTATATCGAAATAAACATGTCACTTAATACAACTTCTTGGGTATTGGATACCGGATGTGGATCTCACATTTGCAATGATTTGCAGGTGATGACAAGAAGTCGCAGGCTTAGAATGGGTGAGACCCAGCTGAGGCTCGGGAATGGTTCCAGAGTTGAAGCTACGGCCATTGGAGATGTTTGTTTGATTTTGCAGAATGGTTTTAAATTATTGTTGAGAGATGTTTTATTTGTGCCAGATTTAATTAAAAACATTATTTCTATTTCTATGCTTGATAGAGATGGTTATTCTTGTAATTTTGTGAATGGGATTTGCAATATTTACAAGAATGAATGTTTAATTGGAAATGGACAACTTGAAAACGATCTATACAATTTAAAACTAAAAGACGTTCCAGTAAATTGTATTGACAAACCGGCGACAACAAACAAAAGGAAAATCGATAGTCAAAACCCGGCAAACCTTTGGCACGCTAGACTAGGTCATATTTCCTCAAGGAGGATGAACAAGCTAGTGGGAGAGGGCATGTTTGATATGTCTGATATTAACTCTTTACCTACTTGTGAATCCTGCCTAAAAGGAAAAATGACTAAATCTCCTTTTAAGGGGAAACCTGAGCGTAGTCAGAATCTGTTGGATTTGATCCATACAGATGTTTGTGGTCCATTTAGAGTAGGGACTCAACATGGCCACACCTACTTCATTACCTTTACTGATGATTATTCAAGGTATGGGTATTTATATTTAATGAAATATAAGTCTGAAGCATTTGAAAAGTTCAAAGAATTCAGGGCTGAAGTAGAAAACAAGCTAGGTAAAAGTATTAAAGCACTTCGATCGGATCGAGGTGGAGAATACTTGAGTACCGAGTTTTTGGACTATCTGAAAGAGAATGGGATTCTCTCTCAGTGGACTCCTCCTATGACACCACAGCTTAATGGTGTATCGGAGCGTCGTAATCGAACTTTGTTGGACATGGTTCGATCTATGATGAGCTTCACTGAGCTTCCACCTTCGTTTTGGGGCTATGCGCTTGAAACGGCGGTATTGTTGTTGAATAACGTCCACACTAAAGCAGTGGACAAAACACCATACGAGTTATGGAATGGCAAAGCTCCTAAGTATTCATACTTGAGGATTTGGGGATGTCCTGCTTACGTGAAGCGGACAGTGGGAGATAAGTTGGATAGTCGATCCAGCTTGTGTTATTTTGTGGGGTATCCGAAGAATTCAATCGGATATTATTTCTATTATCCTGCTGAAACAAAGGTGTTTGTTTCACGGAATGCCACCTTCTTGGAGAAGGAGTTCTTATTGGATAAGAAAGGCGAGATGATGGAACTCGAAGAAGTTCGAGAAGAACCCGAAATACAAAATAACGATCCTACACCTCAGGAACCATTGCTGGACACGCCTGCACCTAGAAGATCCGAGAGGACTTCTAGACCTCCAGTTCGACATGGTCTTCTTCTTGAAGAGGGTCAAGATGAACCCGACATTGGATGTGATCCAAGAAGCTTCAAGGAAGCAATTTCTGATGCGGATTCGAATTTATGGCTTGAAGCTATGCAGTCTGAATTGGATTCGATGCATACTAACCAAGTCTGGTCTTTAGTGGATCCTCCCGATGGAATTGTTCCAATAGGGTGTAAATGGATCTACAAAAGAAAGCTTGGGCCTGATGGTAAGGTATTGACCTACAAGGCGCGATTGGTGGCGAAAGGTTATACTCAAAGGCAAGGAGTTGACTATGATGAAACCTTTTCACCAGTTGCAATGTTCAAGTCCATAAGAATCCTAATTGCCATAGCTGCATGGTATGACTATGAGATATGGCAAATGGATGTGAAGACTGCTTTTCTTAATGGAGACATTAAGGAGGAAATCTATATGAAGCAGCCTGAGGGGTTCACATCCATGGGAAGCGAGCATAAGGTATGCAAGCTTCAGAGATCAATTTATGGTCTAAAACAAGCATCAAGAAGTTGGAACCAGAAATTTGATGAAACAATTAAAGATTTTGGTTTCATCAAGAACCCGGAGGAACCTTGCGTGTACAAGAAAGTAGTTAAGGATGCGGTGACATTCTTAGTACTTTATGTTGATGACATCCTACTCATTGGGAATGATGTAGGGATGTTGCAGTCAACGAAGATATGGTTATCAGGTAGATTTTTGATGAAGGATTTGGGTGAGGCATCCTACATTCTTGGGATACAGATCTATAGGGATAGATCTAAGAGAATGATAGGACTCACTCAATCAACCTACATCGATACCATATTGAAACGGTTTTCAATGGATGGGTCCAAGAGAGGACATCTACCCATGTGTCATGGAGTTTCTCTATCCAAGTCTATGTGTCCCAAGACTGATGCAGAGATAGAGAATATGACACATGTACCATATGCGTCAGCTATAGGTAGTATCATGTATGGGATGATATCTACCAGACCGGATGTAGCATTTGCTCTGAGTGTCACGAGCAGATATCAGTCTAATCCTGGTCAGATGCATTGGAAAGCCGTGAAGGACATTCTTAAGTACTTGCGAAGGACTAAGAATATGTTCATGGTTTATGGAGGACGAGAACTCAAACTGGAAGGCTATACCGACTCTAGCTTCCAAAGTGATGTGGATGACTCGAAGTCAACCTCTGGATTTGTGTTCATGCTCAATGGCGGTGCTGTCTCTTGGAAGAGTTCCAAGCAGGACACCACAGCGGATTCCACCACTGAGGCTGAATACATTGCAGCATCAGCTGCTGCTAAAGAGGCCGTTTGGATGAGGAATTTCGTCCAAGAGTTGGGCGTCATTCCTGAATTTGTTGGTCCAGTCCCGGTGTACTGCGACAACACGGGTGCCGTTGCTCAAGCAAAGGAACCAAGGTCTCATCAAAGATCCAAACACGTACTGAGGAAATACCACATAATCCGGGAGATTGTGGAAAGAGGAGACATCAGTGTCGAACGAGTGGCCTCTGCAGACAATATCGCTGATCCACTTACTAAGCCTTTGCCAGGACCATTGTTTGACAAACATCGCGAAGCAATGGGTCTACGTAGTATGACTAGTTGGCTATAGGGCAAGTGGGAGATTGTAAGAGTGGGTGCCCAGTGAGCCAACTGTGTGGCTATGGGCTTTGTTGACTCTTTGTATAAACAATCTTTTGTTTAATATTATTTACACTTTTATGGCAATGACTTTATATTACTTCATATTGTTATATTGTGATATACTATTGTTGTTTTGATAAAGACCTTGAATATACTATAGTGTATGTAAGATGTGGTAGAACATGGAGATGTCTATCATGAAATACATCTTATAGTCACTGTATATTCTAAAACCGTTCCTAGTCGATTGAGCCGTCCGATAATAAGGATAAGGATCGCTCGAGTTTGAGACTAGCATTTGCGATGCGGAGTACCACGTTTCATTGGTAGGGAACATGGAGATGTTCGAAGCATGCAAATGGATATTCATAGGATGAATAGTCGAACTACCCTATCCGGACTTTCCAAGTGGTTATCACTTATCGAGTGGATAAAGTCCGCGGTTTTGGTTGTACACCATTAGTCCTTACGACTTGAAACATCATGGAGACTCTATATGCTAGTGCTGTGCTTTGACTCGTTTACCGACTCTATGGGGGTCATCAGGTGTCGAGATTGGGTACAGTTACGACACATATAGGAGTCAATGCATTGTTGTCAAGGATTCACCACATACTTGCGAGTGTGGATATCCTATGCGATCTGAGGAGATATTAGTGTGACAAATCTCTGGCCAGAGTACTTGATGTGATTTAAGAAATGGTTTCTTAGTAGCACATGCGATGTCACTAATTTGATCTTCAAGATGTATTGCATAGTTATCGAATCTTGAGCGACTCTCGATATACCAATGGTTGTTGATTCGATCGGGATATATGGATGAAGGGACCGTACTGTACGTTAACCAAAATCTACTGGTTCTTGTAGGCACTATCAGTGATACCTAGGGAATCATGGGGCGATGTTGCTAGGCGCTTTACCATGATTCGTTGGGCAAGTCGGAAAGTGTTGTTCCGAGTCACAAGGAGTTGTGAGCCCACGGCTAGCTGTATCCCTGAACCATTGAGGGTCACACAGTGTAATGGAGTTTTAATCCCCGTTGAGATAGTTAAATTTAAAGAGTTAAATTTAATGAACTAAGGAGTTGGACTTCTTAAATAAGAGTAAGGGAGTAGGGTTTCCTAAAATGACATAGGGATGGACATTTTTGGAAACCACTGAATTCGGATTCAGGAAAATTTATTTTGACTTTAAAACGTGCAGAAATGGTTTCTGTGCACATTGGTGAAATCGTTTCATCAATCGGAGTCACGATGAATTTTATATTAATTTCTGAACGAGCGGGCTTTGCTTGTCGGGCCCCAGCTTATGATTAATGGGCCCTAAGGAGTTAGTGGCCTGCATTATAAATAAGTTATTTCAGTACAGAAATTACACACAACAGGTCATTATTTTTGAGAGCAATTTTCGAAAACCCTACCCTCTCTCTCAAAAACGTTTTCGGCCGACCCCTCCCCTCTGCCCGAGAAAATTCCGGTCTGTGATTTTGAATCGCGGTCAGGAATAACGAATCAGATTCGTGTAATCTCTTCGCAGAAAACTTCTAATAGATTTTCTAGTGCAATCTATCAGAGGGATTAAACCTCTGTTCGTGGACCTGATTGAAGGCGTTCATCGGTTCCAGGGAGAGACAACAAGAGCAGAATTGTTCTGTTGGTGTCCATTAATCTCGTTGCGAGATTTGAGGTAAAATTTATTTAATTGTTATTTAAATTTTACACACACAATAATTTAATCGTTGTATGGTTGATACCCACACCATGGAATCGTTCCATGAGAAAATTTTTAAACTTCCGCTGCACCGGGTATCAATCGTAATTGGTCTGGGAACTCGCCAGTTTTCCTACAAGCAAAACGTAGCAATGTAGTGAATTTTGCAACATAATCTTCAATATTTATGTTTCCCTGCTTCAGATTAGAAAATTCTGCACCTTTATCTTTGCGGTAAGACACTGGAAAGAAGCGTTGGTAAAACTCAGTTTTGAAGACATTCCACGTCAGTACAGTTCCTTTACGCTCCAAAGCTTTCTTGGTCGTGGACCACCAGCTCTTCGCAACCTCATGCAACTGATGTCCAATTAATCTGACTCTCCGCTCATCACCATAATTAAGCGAATCAAACAACATCTCCATGTCATCGAGCCATCCTTCACATACAACTGCATTTTCAGTACCGTTCAGAGTAGGTGGATGGTACGATTGAAATCTTTTCAATAATGTTTCCATCGGAGTGGCGGTCATATCTGTCATATCTCGAGAGGTACTTCCCTGTTCATTGCTCGGGACTGCAGCTTGAGGTACTATCGGTGTTACCACTGTTTGTTCCGGCAGAGGAGTAGGAACCTGTGGTCTAAGAGGAGGTCGTCCTGGTCTTCGAGACATATCTGATTATCAAAAGGGTTAGAATACCACAATCATCAAATCTATCTCAGTCCTCCTCTGATCATCTTACCTCTGATCAAGACTCGGTTCTGATTCAATCTTAAAAAAATAATCGAAGTACTCAAACAAGACATGATTCCAATAAATTCAGATAATCAGGTAGCATATCATAATTTCTCAGAACACATGCCTCTAATCATTCCAGATATTACAGTAAGCATGCGTCTTCATACTTTCAAATAAAATAAATACAACATCATGTAATAAAATGCTTGAAAGTAAATCATGCTAGCATTTACCACATGTAATTCAATCATGTAATTAAATCATAGCATAATAAAATAAATAAGCAAGGAAGATGACTCGATCTACTCCACTCGCTATCTAATTCAGTCAAGAATTTTCTCGCTCTGATACCACCTGTTGTGACGACCAGAGTTCTAATCTCTCATTAATCAAATCATCATAAATAATAGACAAATAATCAAAGTCTAAATAAAGTAAAAAAAAAAAAAATTTTAAAAAAATGAGCACCTCGCTCGATCGGGTGTATTCACCCGATCGAGCGAGCCCTCAGCTCAGCTTCTCGGGTTTGAAAAATTTTGGCCTCGCTCGATCGGTCATGTTTCACCGATCGAGCGAGCCAAAGTTGCTCACTTCTCTGCCTTCAAAAAGAAGGCCTCGCTCGATCGGCAGGAATCGCCCGATCGAGCGGGCTCCTGCCCAGAAGAATAAATACAGATCATTTTTGTTGTCAACACAAGTTCCTTCTTTCCTTTCTCATCTAACATCAACTCATGCATGGTGTACACATAATCATAAGCTAGCTTGCATACTAACATGATATGAATTGATAGAATAAGATCATAACAAAGCCTTAATATCAACTCAAGATAGGCTAACATTACAACATGGAACATTGTATAAAACAACAAGTCAAGTTCTAAGACTATTATACATCATCATAAGTCTTATACACAATATCAAGACAACAAATTCATAGCCAATAACTCTTGGCACATATAACTACAACAAGATCATGTTCTTGAACTCAACACTAACAATGACAGCTCACAATCATCTAAACTCGGATCATCACGCTATTCTCTCATCCCTTGTTCTTCAAGATCTCTTTTGTCCTGTTCCACTCCCGCCTATTGCCATGACACATACAACTCAACAATAACCGGATAACTCCGGTGAGAAATATATTTCCCAGTAAAAGCAACTAAACATGCATAGCAAAGCATATATAAAATTCATGATATAAAAGTAAATACAATGCATGTTTTAAAACAAGGTTCTCTAACGAATTCTCTTATTTCATCGGTTGGGATCCCGAGAAGAAGATATCATAACTAACCACCGACTCTTCCAATCGAGGTGGGGCTACTTATCTTGCTTCTTTAGACTTTGAAGCCACTATATATGTAAATCAGACGCTAGGCTAAGTCAACCACCTAGGCCATACATATATAATCCCTCAAATCGTCTAAAGAACGTTTCCGTTCATTTCGAAATCAAAGAACATGTCTTACAAGATGAATGCAACATATATCAACAAAATAGCATTCATTAACATCAAGACTTATTCAACCATTCATAGGAAAACATATAAAAACAAATAAGCAAATAAGTATGTGATTTAGAGAACTCGATACAAACCATCTCGAGTTATAATCCCATTCAAGTAGTAGTCCACTTTTACCTTTCAAATGTGAAGTTTCAAGGCAACTTCAAGCTATCCAAATCTGAACAACACAATCCCAAATCTATCTCAAAATCTGCTAAAGCTTCAACCAAACCGTAAGACAAAAAAACTACAAACCTTGTTCTTTCTTCTCTCGGTTTCAAAATCGACGTTCTCAAGCTCGATATCCCTTGATTACAAGCTGAAACCATAACATAATTACCAAGAAACATCAGCTTAAACTTATCTCAATAGCAGCTCACACATAAGATAGTAAAACAGCCTTAAATCAAAAATTCGACGGCATATCAGTATAAGTCGGCAATCCGAAACCCAACTATATCAAATCTCACAAATATATACATATATATCAGCTGCATATCAACTCAAACCCATCATATCAGCAAGCATATAAGTCGACTAGTAGCTGGGAAATCAGAAAAACTGATCCAACAACCATTCTTTAACCCAACTTCAATATAATCAAGGAATAAAACTCCATAACATCAAATCATAACCACAACTGATCTCTGTCATTTTCAAATTCATAACCCATAAGGAATCAAAAGAAAACTTACATCAAATCGAAGGTCTCGTCTCGAGGATTCCAAAACACTTTTCGGAATCAAAATCGGATAACCGGAACTCAAGATATTGCAATGACAATTTGAAGAGAAAACTTAAAATTTCTTTGTGCTTTCCTCACGGTTCTTGCCTCTGAACAATCTGATGGAAAAGGTAGTATACACGTGAATAATCATAGGAATAACAAGTGTCCAACATATTTACCCATATTTGCATTTTGGCCCCTCAAGTTGTCAATAATTTCAATTTGATCCTCAAATTTTCATTTTATTCAATTTCAATCCTAAATAATTTAAGAATATTAGAATTTAAATCAAAACTCCAAATATTCCCAAATTAAATATTTTTGGATTAAAATTAAATAATTCCGGGCGTTACAGTATGTGTTTGAATAGGGATCATATTTCCTCTGTGGTGGTCCAGGAAATCCTCCAGTAGCATTGACATGTTCCACCGATTCTTCTTGTAGAGTAGGACACGTATCGGTAGCATGTCCCACAGCAGCACAAATCCCGCATGATTTTGCAGTCTGTCCATTCCCTACAGCCATCTAACGCACAAGAGATGTTAATTCAATTAATTTCTGTTCAAGGGAAGAGACATTTACCTCGGTGTTCTTCTTTGGTACATGCTCATTCCTGATGGTGCCAAATTGTTGAGAATTGCCAGCCATACTCTCTATCAGATTCCTCGCTTGTACCGGAGTCTTGTCCACAAAAACTCCTCCACTGGCTGCGTCTAGCATACTCTTGTCATGATGTAACAAACCTTCATAGCAAAATTGTATCAATTGATTTTCACTTATCTGGTGCTGCGGACAGCTAGCACATAGCTTCTTGAAGCGCTCCCAGTACTCGTGCAGTGATTCTCCGGAGTATTGCTTGATACCATAGATTTCCTTCCGGATGTTCGCAGCTCTAGATGCTGGGAAATATTTCTCCAGAAAGATCCTTTTCATCTCTGTCCACATTGTGATAGAACCAGAGGGCAAGTAATATAGACAATCCTTAGCAGTACTCTTCAAAGAGAAAGGAAAATATTTTAGCTGAATCTGCTCCTCTGTCACTCCATGGGGCTTCATACTCGTACAAACCACATGGAATTCCATCAAGTGTTTATTCGTGCCTTCACCTGCAAGACCATGAAAAGAAGGTAATAAGTGAATTAATCCAGATTTAAGCTCAAAAGTAGCATTATTTTCTAGTGTAGGAAAAGTAATGCATAAAGGTTGTTGATTGGGATCAGGAGTGCCCAATTGTCTAAGACTTAGGTTCGCATTAGCAGCCATCTCTCCTTCAGGAAAAGAAGCTCGAGCAGCTGCCTCTTGTTTTTGCCTACGAAGTTCTCTCCTTCGCCTGTGCAAAGTTCTTTCAATCTTCGGTGTAAGAGTGGGTGCCCAGTGAGCCAACTGTGTGGCTATGGGCTTTGTTGACTCTTTGTATAAACAATCTTTTGTTTAATATTATTTACACTTTTATGGCAATGACTTTATATTACTTCATATTGTTATATTGTGATATACTATTGTTGTTTTGATAAAGACCTTGAATATACTATAGTGTATGTAAGATGTGGTAGAACATGGAGATGTCTATCATGAAATACATCTTATAGTCACTGTATGTTCTAAAACCGTTCCTAGTCGATTGAGCCGTCCGATAATAAGGATAAGGATCGCTCGAGTTTGAGACTAGCATTTGCGATGCGGAGTACCACGTTTCATTGGTAGGGAACATGGAGATGTTCGAAGCATGCAAATGGATATTCATAGGATGAATAATCGAACTACCCTATCCGGACTTTCCAAGTGGTTATCACTTATCGAGTGGATAAAGTCCGCGGTTTTGGTTGTACACCATTAGTCCTTACGACTTGAAACATCATGGAGACTCTATATGCTAGTACTGTGCTTTGACTCGTTTACCGACTCTGAGGGGGTCATCAGGTGTCGAGATTGGGTACAGTTACGACACATATAGGAGTCAATGCATTGTTGTCAAGGATTCACCACATACTTGCGAGTGTGGATATCCTATGCGATCTGAGGAGATATTAGTGTGAAAAATCTCTGGCCAGAGTACTTGATGTGATTTAAGAAATGGTTTCTTAGTAGCACATGCGATGTCACTAATTTGATCTTCAAGATGTATTGCATAGTTATCGAATCTTGAGCGACTCTCGATATACCAATGGTTGTTGATTCGATCGGGATATATGGATGAAGGGACCGTACTGTACGTTAACCAAAATCTACTGGTTCTTGTAGGCACTATCAGTGATACCTAGGGAATCATGGGGCGATGTTGCTAGGCGCTTTACCATGATTCGTTGGGCAAGTCGGAAAGTGTTGTTCCGAGTCACAAGGAGTTGTGAGCCCACGGCTAGCTGTATCCCTGAACCATTGAGGGTCACACAGTGTAATGGAGTTTTAATCCCCGTTGAGATAGTTAAATTTAAAGAGTTAAATTTAATGAACTAAGGAGTTGGACTTCTTAAATAAGAGTAAGGGAGTAGGGTTTCCTAAAATGACATAGGGATGGACATTTTTGGAAACCACTGAATTCGGATTCAGGAAAATTTATTTTGACTTTAAAACGTGCAGAAATGGTTTCTGTGCACATTGGTGAAATCGTTTCATCAATCGGAGTCACGATGAATTTTATATTAATTTCTGAACGAGCGGGCTTTGCTTGTCGGGCCCCAGCTTATGATTAATGGGACCTAAGGTGTTAGTGGCCTGCATTATAAATAAGTTATTTCAGTACAGAAATTACACACAACAGGTCATAAATTTTGAGAGCAAATTTCGAAAACCCTAGACCCTCTCAAAACCGATCGGCCGTCCCCTCCCTTTGCTCTGCCCGAGAAAATTCCGGTCTGTGATTTTGAATCGCAGTAAGGAATAACGAATCAAATTCGTGTATTCTCTTCGCAGAAAACTTCTGATAGATTTTCTAGTGCAATCTATCAGAGGGATTAAACCTCTGTTCGTGGACCTGATTGAAGGCGTTCATCGGTTCCAGGGAGAGACAACAAGAGCAGAATTGTTCTGTTGGTGTCCATTAATCTCGTTGCGAGATTTGAGGTAAAATTTATTTAATTGTTATTTAAATTTTACACACACAATAATTCAATCGTTGTATGGTTGATACCCACACCATGGAATCGTTCCATGAGAAAATTTTTAAACTTCCGCTGCACCGGGTATCAATCGTAATTGGTCTGGGAACTCGCCAGTTTCCAACAGTGGTATCAGAGCCAGGTTGCTCAGATCAATCGATTGAATTAATCAATTGTACAAAATTTTTGAGTCTCGGTTTTTGAAACAAAATAAATATTTTTAATAAAAAAAAATTTTTTTTTTTCCGGGGGCGAAACCCGGGCAGCGATTGGATCGCTGCCCGGAGGGGGCAGCGATGGTCGCTGCCCCCAGGGGCGGCGCACGGCGCCGCCCAAAGGGGGCGCACGGCGCCGCCCAGGGCGGCGAGCGTCGCCGCCCAGGGCGGCGCACGGCGCTGCGTAGGGCAGCGCTCGGCGCTGCCCAGCGCAGCGCTGGGCGCTGCGCAGGGCAGCGCTCGGCGCTGCCCAGCGGCGGCGCCAGGCGCCGCCAGGGCAGCAAACGTTGCTGCCCTAAGGGGGCAGCCGGGCTGCCCCGGCCCGCGCCCCGGGTGCGGGCCAAACCGGGAGTGTCCCGGGTGGCCCGCGGGAAAAATTAATATTTTATTAAAAATTAATTTTAATATGTTAAAATTTTATTTTTGGTCCGGTCAAAAATTGTTTTTGATTGGTTCACGAGATTTCGGATCGAATTGTTCGAGTCCGTAAATTTTAAAATTGATTTTGGATAAATTTGAATTTTTGGAAAATTTTAATATTTTATCCGTAAATTGAATTTTGAAATCAATTATTTTGGTACAATTGATGATAAGATATGATCTTATGATATATTAGATAAAATATGATTTTATTTGTAAAATTGGATTTTATAGATAAAATATGATTTTATTTGATATGGAGATAAAATATGATTTTATATGTGAAATGTGATTTTATATATAAAATATGATTTTATCTTGTTTAAATTTGAATTGCCACAGCATGTTATCCAATAAATTAATTTTGAATTAAATGTTATTGGATAAGGATGATCGATTGCCATGACCAATTTTGTAGGTGTATGTTAGGAATTTACATTTTGTCTTTATTGTTGTTGGTTTTATTAATGGGCCTGGTTTATGGCCCGATATGAATGTCATATGTAATAAAAGTGGGCTTGGTTTATAGCCCGTTCCCACCCCCTAAAAATGTATCCCCTACTTGTCATTGTTATTTATTGTAAATACATTAGATTTAGTGGGAGATCAAGATTTGAAGATGGTGGGCCCAGCAGACAATGAAGACTGAAGAAATGTAAATTGGAAGCATATGTAATAGGATTGCATTTGCATACTGCATATTACCTAGGATTGGACTAAGACCCGTGATTGGCAACCACGGGTCAATTAGAAATGGAATCGATCATCCTATATAATATGTGATATTATGATTGTATGCATGTTTAGACATAAATTGCGTGAATCCGGCAATGCATGCAATAAATTAAATATGATGAGACAAATTTTTATAAATAAAATCCCTCATTTTAAATATGATTTAAAATTTATATCAAGATAAATAAAGGAAATTTAAATATTGTTTAAATGTTCCTACCTTCCATCAACGGTCAATGTATGTGATGCTACCCGCGGATACGGTCCGGCTCATATTATTGGGGGGCCCGTCCGTCGGAAAGCTGTACATTGGATCGACAAATGTTGTAAGTTGGGTGGAACTCCCATGGGATCGGCTCATATTATTGGGGGATCCACATGGCGACCGTCCATCACAACTTAATATTGATGGGTCATCTTGACATGTCACTTTAAACGGCGTCATATTATTGGGCCCTTATTGGACATGAGGTAAATACATGGGGGTTGCTTTGGAAGCAATTGGGCTCTACCTTTTGAGAATTATGGTTGGCTGATATTATTCGGGACCATAAGTTTGTCAATTGGACTCCATGTTCTCACTAAGGAAAAAGTTTCCCGTTTTCACTAGAGGGTGGTGAAATCGTTAAAATAGTGGGAGTGAGATTCATAAAATTAAATTCGCCTATTTTATGTCTTAGTAAATTGTTAAACAATCATTGATATATGTCTGTTTTCCTTTTCAGTATTTCATACAATGAATTCGCGAAATCCTTTATTCTCGATCCTCGAACAAAACAAGCTGACTGGCGCCAACTATACGGAATGGTTCCGGAAGTTGAAGATTGTCTTAACTTCGGAGAAAATGCTCTACGTGTTAGAGAAAGCACCTCCGAAGGAAGCACCAGCTGACATAAGTCCGGAGGAATTGGCCAAACTTGATGCATGGTGTGACCATGACATCAAGACCAAATGCTATATGCAAGCCTCGATGTCTGATGAACTCCAGAGGCGATTTGAGGACACGGTGAATGCTGCTGACATTCATACGCAACTCAAGGAACTTTTTGGGGCTCAGTCGAGGGCTGAAAGGTTCTCTACTGTTAAGGAGTTGATGACGTGCCGCATGCGTGAAGGGACTTCGGTCCGTGATCATGGGGTACGAGTGATTTGGCTCATACAGAAGTTAGCGACCCTTGATTTGGTGTTGGAGCATGAACTCAATGTGGACTTGCTGCTTCTATCTCTTCCTTCTTCATTTGATGGATTCGTGATAAATTTTAATATGAACAAGATAGAGGCCACCCTTGAAGAGATGGTCAATATGCTCGTTACATATGAATCCACACTTAAGAAGGATAAGCCAGCTTTCTTGGTGGGCTCCTCATCTTCTGCTAAGAAGGGGCCAAGTATGAAGGGCAAGAAACGTTCTGCCCCACCCAAGAAAGTGGAACCCGAGAAGAAGCAAAAGACAAAGGCTTCAAACAATGGAAAATCCAAGGATGTTTGCCATTACTGCAAGAAGCCGGGTCATTGGAAGCGCAACTGCAAGGAGTATCTTGAGCAGTTAGGAACTGCAAAGGGTATGTTCTATATCGAAATAAACATGTCACTTAATACAACTTCTTGGGTATTGGATACCGGATGTGGATCTCACATTTGCAATGATTTGCAGGTGATGACAAGAAGTCGCAGGCTTAGAATGGGTGAGACCCAGCTGAGGCTCGGGAATGGTTCCAGAGTTGAAGCTACGGCCATTGGAGATGTTTGTTTGATATTGCAGAACGGTTTTAAATTATTGTTGAGAGATGTTTTATTTGTGCCAGATTTAATTAAAAACATTATTTCTATTTCTATGCTTGATAGAGATGGTTATTCTTGTAATTTTGTGAATGGGATTTGCAGTATTTACAAGAATGAATGTTTAATTGGAAATGGACAACTTGAAAACGATCTATATAATTTAAAACTAAAAGACGTTCCAGTGAATTGTATTGACAAACCGGCAACAACAAACAAAAGGAAAATCGATAGTCAAAACCCGGCAAACCTATGGCACGCTAGACTAGGTCATATTTCCTCAAGGAGGATGAACAAGCTAGTGGGAGAGGGCATGTTTGATATGTCTGATATTAACTCTCTACCTACTTGTGAATCCTGCCTAAAAGGGAAAATGACTAAATCTCCTTTTAAGGGGAAGCCTGAGCGTAGTCAAAATCTGTTGGATTTGATCCATACAGATGTTTGTGGTCCATTTAGAGTAGGGACTCAACATGGCCACACCTACTTCATTACCTTTACTGATGATTATTCTAGGTATGGGTATTTATATTTAATGAAATATAAGTCTGAAGCATTTGAAAAGTTCAAAGAATTCAGGGCTGAAGTAGAAAACAAGCTAGGTAAAAGTATTAAAGCACTTCGATCGGATCGAGGTGGAGAATACTTGAGTACCGAGTTTTTGGACTATCTAAAAGAGAATGGGATTCTCTCTCAGTGGACTCCTCCTATGACACCACAGCTTAATGGTGTATCGGAGCGTCGTAATCGAACTTTGTTGGACATGGTTCGATCCATGATGAGCTTCACTGAGCTACCACCTTCGTTTTGGGGCTATGCGCTTGAAACGGCGGTATTGTTGTTGAATAACGTCCACACTAAAGCAGTGGACAAAACACCATACGAGTTATGGAATGGCAAAGCTCCTAAGTATTCGTACTTGAGGATTTGGGGATGTCCTGCTTACGTGAAGCGGACAGTGGGAGATAAGTTGGATAGTCGATCCAGCTTGTGTTATTTTGTGGGGTATTCGAAGAATTCAATCGGATATTATTTCTATTATCCTGCTGAAACAAAGGTGTTTGTTTCACGGAATGCCACCTTCTTGGAGAAGGAGTTCTTATTGGATAAGAAAGGCGAGATGATGGAACTCGAAGAAGTTCGAGAAGAACCCGAAATACAAAATAACGATCCTACACCTCAGGAACCATTGCTGGACACGCCTGCACCTAGAAGATCCGAGAGGACTTCTAGACCTCCAGTTCGATATGGTCTTCTTCTTGAAGAGGGTCAAGATGAACCCGACATTGGATGTGATCCAAGAAGCTTCAAGGAAGCAATTTCTGATGCGGATTCGAATTTATGGCTTGAAGCTATGCAGTCTGAATTGGATTCGATGCATACTAACCAAGTCTGGTCTTTAGTGGATCCTCCCGAAGGAATTGTTCCAATAGGGTGTAAATGGATCTACAAAAGAAAGCTTGGGCCTGATGGTAAGATATTGACTTACAAGGCGCGATTGGTGGCGAAAGGTTATACTCAAAGGCAAGGAGTTGACTATGATGAAACCTTTTCACCAGTTGCTATGTTCAAGTCCATAAGAATCCTTATTGCCATAGCTGCATGGTATGACTATGAGATATGGCAAATGGATGTGAAGACTGCTTTTCTTAATGGAGACATTAAAGAGGAAATCTATATGAAGCAGCCTGAGGGGTTCACATCCATGGGAAGCGAGCATAAGGTATGCAAGCTTCAGAGATCAATTTATGGTCTAAAACAAGCATCAAGAAGTTGGAACCAGAAATTTGATGAAACAATTAAAGATTTTGGTTTCATCAAGAACCCGGAGGAACCGTGCGTGTACAAGAAAGTAGTTAAGGATGCTGTGACATTCTTAGTACTTTATGTTGATGACATCCTACTCATTGGGAATGATGTAGGGATGTTACAGTCAACAAAGATATGGTTATCAGGTAGATTTTCGATGAAGGATTTGGGTGAGGCATCCTACATTCTAGGGATTCAGATCTATAGAGATAGATCTAAGAGAATGATAGGACTCACTCAATCAACCTACATCGATACCATATTGAAACGGTTTTCAATGGATGGGTCCAAGAGAGGACATCTACCCATGTGTCATGGAGTTTCTCTATCCAAGTCTATGTGTCCCAAGACTGATGCAGAGATAGAGAATATGACACATGTACCATATGCGTCAGCTATAGGTAGTATCATGTATGGGATGATATCTACCAGACCGGATGTAGCATTTGCTCTGAGTGTCACGAGCAGATATCAGTCTAATCCTGGTCAGATGCATTGGAAAGCCGTGAAGGACATTCTTAAGTACTTGCGAAGGACTAAGAATATGTTCATGGTTTATGGAGGACGAGAACTCAGACTGGAAGGCTATACCGACTCTAGCTTCCAAAGTGATGTGGATGACTCGAAGTCAACCTCTGGATTTGTGTTCATGCTCAATGGCGGTGCTGTCTCTTGGAAGAGTTCCAAGCAGGACACCACAGCGGATTCCACCACTGAGGCTGAATACATTGCAGCATCAGCTGCTGCTAAAGAGGCCGTTTGGATGAGGAATTTCGTCCAAGAGTTGGGCGTCATTCCTGAATTTGTTGGTCCAGTCCCGGTGTACTGCGACAACACGGGTGCCGTTGCTCAAGCAAAGGAACCAAGGTCTCATCAAAGATCCAAACACGTACTGAGGAAATACCACATAATCCGGGAGATTGTGGAAAGAGGAGACATCAGTGTCGAACGAGTGGCCTCTGCAGACAATATCGCTGATCCACTTACTAAGCCTTTGCCAGGACCATTGTTTGACAAACATCGCGAAGCAATGGGTCTACGTAGTATGACTAGTTGGCTATAGGGCAAGTGGGAGATTGTAAGAGTGGGTGCCCAGTGAGCCAACTGTGTGGCTATGGGCTTTGTTGACTCTTTGTATAAACAATCTTTTGTTTAATATTATTTACACTTTTATGGCAATGACTTTATATTACTTCATATTGTTATATTGTGATATACTATTGTTGTTTTGATAAAGACCTTGAATATACTATAGTGTATGTAAGATGTGGTAGAACATGGAGATGTCTATCATGAAATACATCTTATAGTCACTGTATGTTCTAAAACCGTTCCTAGTCGATTGAGCCGTCCGATAATAAGGATAAGGATCGCTCGAGTTTGAGACTAGCATTTGCGATGCGGAGTACCACGTTTCATTGGTAGGGAACATGGAGATGTTCGAAGCATGCAAATGGATATTCATAGGATGAATAATCGAACTACCCTATCCGGACTTTCCAAGTGGTTATCACTTATCGAGTGGATAAAGTCCGCGGTTTTGGTTGTACACCATTAGTCCTTACGACTTGAAACATCATGGAGACTCTATATGCTAGTACTGTGCTTTGACTCGTTTACCGACTCTGAGGGGGTCATCAGGTGTCGAGATTGGGTACAGTTACGACACATATAGGAGTCAATGCATTGTTGTCAAGGATTCACCACATACTTGCGAGTGTGGATATCCTATGCGATCTGAGGAGATATTAGTGTGACAAATCTCTGGCCAGAGTACTTGATGTGATTTAAGAAATGGTTTCTTAGTAGCACATGCGATGTCACTAATTTGATCTTCAAGATGTATTGCATAGTTATCGAATCTTGAGCGACTCTCGATATACCAATGGTTGTTGATTCGATCGGGATATATGGATGAAGGGACCGTACTGTACGTTAACCAAAATCTACTGGTTCTTGTAGGCACTATCAGTGATACCTAGGGAATCATGGGGCGATGTTGCTAGGCGCTTTACCATGATTCGTTGGGCAAGTCGGAAAGTGTTGTTCCGAGTCACAAGGAGTTGTGAGCCCACGGCTAGCTGTATCCCTGAACCATTGAGGGTCACACAGTGTAATGGAGTTTTAATCCCCGTTGAGATAGTTAAATTTAAAGAGTTAAATTTAATGAACTAAGGAGTTGGACTTCTTAAATAAGAGTAAGGGAGTAGGGTTTCCTAAAATGACATAGGGATGGACATTTTTGGAAACCACTGAATTCGGATTCAGGAAAATTTATTTTGACTTTAAAACGTGCAGAAATGGTTTCTGTGCACATTGGTGAAATCGTTTCATCAATCGGAGTCACGATGAATTTTATATTAATTTCTGAACGAGCGGGCTTTGCTTGTCGGGCCCCAGCTTATGATTAATGGGCCCTAAGGTGTTAGTGGCCTGCATTATAAATAAGTTATTTCAGTACAGAAATTACACACAACAGGTCATAAATTTTGAGAGCAAATTTCGAAAACCCTAGACCCTCTCAAAACCGATCGGCCGTCCCCTCCCTTTGCTCTGCCCGAGAAAATTCCGGTCTGTGATTTTGAATCGCAGTAAGGAATAACGAATCAAATTCGTGTATTCTCTTCGCAGAAAACTTCTGATAGATTTTCTAGTGCAATCTATCAGAGGGATTAAACCTCTGTTCGTGGACCTGATTGAAGGCGTTCATCGGTTCCAGGGAGAGACAACAAGAGCAGAATTGTTCTGTTGGTGTCCATTAATCTCGTTGCGAGATTTGAGGTAAAATTTATTTAATTGTTATTTAAATTTTACACACACAATAATTCAATCGTTGTATGGTTGATACCCACACCATGGAATCGTTCCATGAGAAAATTTTTAAACTTCCGCTGCACCGGGTATCAATCGTAATTGGTCTGGGAACTCGCCAGTTTCCAACATTCGGATCGTAGAGAAAGTCTTCTTCAGCAAAATCACCTGAAAGCATGAACAAGAGAGAACTAGAAACAAAGAAAAGAGATGAGAGTCAGATAAAACAGAACAAAATAAAAAAAAAATAGAACATAATAAATTAAACACCGTTTCCCGACAACGGTGCCAAAATTTGGTAGCGCTAAGTCATGTCGCACCCAAATTAACCCAACTCAAATTAACAATAAAAAATGTAGTAGTGCAAGTAGGGATCGTTCCCACGAGTAAAGGTAAATTCACTGTGTTCTAAATAAACAAAGAGGGGATTTTGAAATTTGAGATTAACTACTGAAAACTTTAAACAATTAAAATAAATATGATCACTAGCATGCAAGATTGAAAATTAAAATAGAGAAATCTATAAGAGACGAAACTTGGTATCAGTCGACTACACCCTTGATATTCATTCATTCAATCATCAATTCCCTAAAAATAATTAATCCTATCAAATATTCATCATTGGAAACCAAATTCCTGTTTCACCTTAAGTTTATTTAATTATAAAACACCATTCTAAATTAACCCTTACCAATAAATTAACCCGAATTCCAGCGATCTAGATTTAAATTTACGGTAGCATTCAAACTAGTAAAACTGACGAACCTAGACAACACAAACACCAGCGGTTGTATTTAGCCTAGTCAATATTTGATCCTACAATTTAATAAATTCAACAGCAGAAATTATCAAACGTAGTTGCTTCGCAAATTAGTTAATTCAAACAATTACGGATTATAATTCTGATTTAGCTATAACTTGTAAGACAAAATCCTAAGATGGCCAATCCTAAAATCTCACATACAACCATGAAATAAAATAGATCAAAAATTGATACTTAATAAGAATTAAACACTGCAAATCGAATCTCATGAATAAATTATATCAGGGTTTCGTCTCCCTCAACCAAGTATGAAGGTTTAGCTAAACCGATTCATCACAAAATCAATAAAAATTCAAAGAAGAGAAGAAAACTAGAGAGAAAATTGAAAGAACAAAACCTAGCCGCCTTAGAGGTTGTCCAAAATCTGATAATAATCCCTCAAAAATGGAATTAAAAGCCTAATAAAGCCTAGAGTCCAAAATAAAAGAGTTTCCAAAATTGTAAAAAATCTTTCCGAACAGCCTAGTGCGCTCGAGCGCATTGATTACATCCGCTCGATTGCGTTAAAATATGCGGACTCTCTGTTTTGAAACTTCTCGGCCGCGCTCGATCGCGGGAGTACATTCGCTCGAGCGCGCGGAAAATTGAGTGCTCACTGCCTTCAAAATCCAGATGCTGCGCTCGATCCTATGAGTACGTGGGATCGAGCGCAGGAGTTTTGGCCAACATTCTGCCTTCCTTTCTTCAACTTGAAATCCCCTACACATTAAACCCGGGGAATATGTTATGAATGTAAATTCATGCAAAAAAAAATACTAAGATAAAACATGAACAAAAACAAATAAATGCATGCAAACTACTAACAAAATAACAACAAAATATGCAAACAAAACACGACTATCAGTACACGCTACATAAATCGTACAATGAAACACTAGGTCTTAACGATCCTAGAACAACAGACTATCTCGAAAGGATAAAATGCTCAACATGATATGTAATGCCCCAAAAATTTATTACCGAATTAATTAGAAAATTAAATAATTATAGAGTTGATAAAATAATTATTACTATCAAATGAGTTATAGGGTGTATTTACAAAATACACGTGTGGATAAGTCAATGGGTTTGACTATTTCTGGATATCTGGTAATATTGAAATTTTGGAATAATTTTTTAGATAATGGAATTTTTTTAATTATTTATGCCAGATAATTTATTTTGGAAGAGTATTTGACAAAGTTGACCGGTTAAAGTTTTGGTTGATTGGCCAGAGCCTAAGATTGACTCAATAATTTATTGATGTAAAATAACACAAGAGTATTGAATTGGATCGGACCGGGTCATTTTAGGACCAACTTTCTATGCATAGTAAGTGATACTCTCTCTCACGCACAAAACACCAAAATACAAACTAAAGCCCTAACCCCCAAAATGCCCCTTCCATCGCCAGCTGCCGTGCGCCTCCTGTTGCCATCGATTGACCCCTCCATATTGTAGCTCTTGTCGAGGCAGTCACAACCATACCAAGAATCGTGAGTTTGGATGTCCGATTGGTTTGGTTCGAAGCAAAAACGCAATGATCACTATTCATCATCTTTCTTGCACGAAATGGATGGATTTGAGGTCAATTATTGTTGTTTTCGAGTTGTTAAGAAGTTCTAGGATGTGTTTAGATCATTACCCAAGCTTATTACAGCTTTTTCCGTTGAAAAATCAGGCAGATCGAAGCTTGGAAGCTCACCGCCGCCGCCTCTATTTTTTGACGATTTTGGCGGCCTCCGTGGCCCATTCTGGTCATGGCATAGTGCATTAGAATTGTATCTTTGAGCTCTACAACCCTGCCAAATTTCATGAATTTTGGAGTAGTTTTGGACATCGCCGTCGTCTTCTCCAATTTTCCGGCTACCATCGGCATGTTAACCATTTTTGACCGGTTCAATGTGATAGATCCAAATATCCAAGTTTGGGCCGAGATTCAAAGACGTGATGCAGTGAGAATGCAATAAAGTTTGGAAATTTTTGGTCAAAGTTTGACTAGAGTTGAATTTTGACCATTATGTGATTTTTCGCAGATCGAAAGCCAGTTGAGGATAGTTAGTGGCAGAAATCAGCAGTTTAGGGATTTGAGCTTTCCAAAATTAGAAAGTTATGAGATTCCCGAGTCCCGATCTATGTAACATTATAAGTTTTTCTTACTTTTTAAACAAAAAAGGCATGTTATACTCTTCCTTGCTCACCCATTTAGATCAGTATATTCACTGTTTTGATGATTATATCGTGTTGTTGCATTTGTATGTGGATATGGTAGCTCACATTTGAAGTTTCATGCATCATTCACGTTTTTATGCATTGTGCTTTGGTTTTGGATGATTTTTTTGTCATGGTTGGGTCTTAGTTTCTGCTCACTGCTTTGGTGGCTGGGTTAGGTCTCTTTGGGTCTTCGATTAAGATGGCTTGAGCTAGTGTTGGCTAGGTGAAGAGCTGGATGGTTGGATCTAACCAGTGGAAAAAAAAATAGTCCGCAAATATATATTTAATAGATGTAAATGTATATTTTGATTTAAGTATGATTTTTATTGAAAATGAATTAAATATATATTTACGGGCAAAATATTAAGGAAAAATGATATTTTTATAAGTTCATGATTCATGCATGTATTTTACGCTAAGATTATGTGCATGTAAAGAAAATATTTTTGGGAAGTTGATGTGATTTTTGGCACTCATGGGATTGAAGTCGGGATACTGGGCCCGATGACCTCTCCACTTATGTTCAGGAGCCTATGGATCCCCGTGTTAAGGTTGTGTGAAGTGGCATAAGAGGCGTAGGGAATCCCTGTGTTAAGGTTGGGTTAACCTCACCGTCGCGTACGTTAGTTTATAGATAGATCAATCGCTTATGTTTATGGTCACACTTCACTGATATGACTTATAAGAAAAAATATTTTATGATTATGACATGCCATGATTATGTTATGTATTTATGTTACGTATGATTGTCAAAACCCTATTTACACTTGGATTGCATTCTCGAATCAGAACGTTCGAACCCAGGTCTATAAATAAGGGTCGAAAACTCATAATTAAGTGCATTTTTAGCGTGTGAGTCTCAGATTTAGTATAATCTTAGTGTGTTCAACCACATTCTCGAGGATCGGGCACTAGCGAGGTGCTACGGAGCTTGCAATGGTGTTGTGCTTGGGTCAGGTCATTCAAAATTAGTAGGCTGATGACGGATGCAATTATAAGTCTAGACTCTTACTAGCTATTAGTCTAGTTAAAGCCTTTAGATAAGCTATAGTGATATGGCATTCACTTGACTTGTAGGCTTCGACTCTAGACAGTTGTGCAGCTAGAACAGTAGTTGAGTTAAATAAGTATGGACTGAGATAACCAGCTGAGTATGCATATTTATGTGTTGCATTATTATCTGGCATATGATGCATGATTACACTGTTCATGATTTTCATGCGGCATTGACATACCATGAAACGAACCTTCCTCGATAAATTTTTTTTATATTGCATATATTCCCATACATATATGCAACTATACTTCAAATATATTTTCATAAAATTTAATACATAATAAAAATCGATTGCATATCAAAAATTTAAATACTTGAACAGATTAAAAATCCATGCAAATGACTAGAAATGGTAAACATGTGCGAAAAATAACTCATTGCATAAAACATCCCAACATAAACTAAATAAACTGAAACATGAGCTGGAGAAGGTCACGGGTGTGCTAGCTTGCCACGGATGCTCAGAGGTCCTCGCCGCCAGTCAGGACCAAAACCTCCTGACTAACATCATACTCACCTGCACACCATTTAGATCTAATGAGCCTAAAGGCTCAGCATGCTATACCCTTTAATAGAAAATACTACATAATAAGGTCGCATACAAGAACATATCATATAAAAATATCATAAAGTATCTTATGCATGCATGATCATAAAAACTTTTACATAATACTGAGTCATAAACGTAACCATCATCATATTCTTGATCACTCTGTAGATTAGTTTAGATTATATGATCCGAACTACCATCCGTCAACCCACCTTGAAACTTAGTTCTTGTTGACTTCGGACCTTCCGATCTACTCGGGTCACTGGGATCCTCTAGACCATTTATAGACGTCTTGAATCTGATTTTGTACTTTTTTTCCCAAATAAGAACTCTTTAAACATATTAATTATCATTCTTGGTCATTTTAATTACTTAAAATGGTAATTGGGTTACGACATGATTACCATTAGTAATCACAATAGATATAGATGAATTGGGAGAAAAAGAAACAAAAGATGACAAATTAGGCGACACATGACGAGAGGCACTAGAATCCAAGACCCACAAAGATAACGAGATACCTGAAGCACCAAAAGGTGAAAAACCTATATGAGAGGAAGCTAAAATGGTAGAGGGCTATGAAGCAATGAACTTTTGAAACTGCTCAAACATATACAGATCTAAAGAGAGGGCAACCATTGCATTACTATAACATGGAAACTATTGCGGTAGATTACCAGGTTTCCATGAAGCATTGTGAGAAATAAATGGTGGCTGCTGAGATCATTTCTATTGATACTATTGCTACAGTGGTCTTTTATGTCACTGTGGCTTATCTTTGTTCAACAATAATGGACAATAAGTCTTCTAGTGTCCCTTTTCTTCGCAAAAAGCACACTCATCAGGATAAACCTTGGAATTCCAACTATTTTGGTTATGAGACGGAGGCTGTTGTGGTGTTACAAAAACAGATGGTGTAGACGGTTCAATAGTCCTATTATCATCCTAAGACTTAACATTAATATCTTCAACTAGCAATTCATGTACCACTGAATCAACTGAAGAGAGAGGACTACGATGCAAACACAATCCTTCAAATAATCAAGAATTGTTCCAGGCGCTATGATTCTGCACGAATAACGTAAGATGGGAATTCTTGAAATTCCGAGGATTCTGTGAGTGCCTAGTACGGGTCCCTTTTGACATTGCAGAATTTAAATATTGAGCGCTCATAGATTTTTACCGAAGTGTGTTGATATCGGCCTCCAATTGACATTGTTTGTCAAAGTTAGACTTCATGTACAATCTTGCCAGATGATCCAAACCTCATTGGCAGTCTCATTGTTGGCCAACTAAGCACCAATAGAGTGTGTAAGAGAATTATTGATCCACGTGATAATTTTCACATTATCGGCTCTCAAGCATCCAACGACTGTATATAATCATCAGCTTTGTTGTCCTTAGGGTTAACTCGCAACCTGTAACGTAAACCCACATGGATTTTCCATGAAAAAAGTTCATCATAACATATCCTCGACACGAATAATTTTTTCCATCCATTTTAATACTAATCGATTGAAACGAATCAATTTTACGGCTAGTTACGGTGACAAAACAAATATTGTTCAAGAATAACCAAAAAATAAGCAAAACCAAGTTGATGCAAAAACAAAAGAAACCGAATCAAGAGGCGGAGTACATTACAAAAATACCAATTGTACGGAAGCACCAAAGAAGCATTCACTAAATTTAATGTATGTAGTTTCGTCAAGAAGCATTCACTAAATTTAAGGAAAACTGCAATTAGATCTTAATCTCGTATTTTTTTTTTATTTTTTTCAATTTTAATTATTTATAAGGATATTGATATGATAATTCACATGTGGGTGACACATCAACATCAGGTCATCATGTTGAAAAAAAAGGATAAAATTACAAAACAACAAAATATATTGGCGATTAAAACAAAAATTTGATCAAAATCATAAATCACAAAGTGGCAAATATGTATTACTAGAAATTTAAATATATATGTATGAAGATTTATATATAACTATTCAATTTTTTTAAAACAAAGTAAAAATTCAAAGTTTAAGTTGTATTACTTAAGTGTTTAATTTAAAACGTATGGAATTGAGAATATTTTTGTTTGAGTCGCCATGCTTGAGTGATATTTGTTATATATAACATTTTAAAGCAAGAAGATAAGATAAAAATTGAAAAATGAGAAACTGAAATGATAGATCTATATATGTACATATGATTATGGGCGCGCATGGAAAATTTAAAGTAGTAATAATTGATCTTCCACCAAATATATGCCATCATGTGCAACAACTTCATTCTATTGACTAGACCCAATTATTCCCATATCGACCCATTTTTATTTGTTTAATTTTTTTGAATATGATGATGTTCAATAAAACCAGGGTCCGGGCTATCAGGGTAGTGTTGTGGGCCTGATGTGGAAACCGGGCTAATGAAGGTGATATATGGACTGCCCTTCCTTAATCGAGATGAACTGCACACCAAAGAAGGGGATAAAAAGCAAGTTAGTGGGACGCCGGAGGAAGTTCCGGCGGGGCCACTCCGATGCTTAAGTTAGACTTAGAAATAGAGTGGGCTTTTTAGGAAAAATGAATATAGTGCTTTTGAAATTTAAGTGAACATACCTCTACCAATATCTGTGACCCGATATTTAAAGGCCTTGGAGTGAGAGTGTCACCCCGCAATTCCAGGGTAGTGGCCACGATCTGGATCGTGGGTGTGGTAGTTGCCCATGTTTGCTTGTCACGTACGATGAACCCGGAAAGCTAGGGTTGGTGATAATCGTGGGGATGATGCCCCTAAAACACAGGCCTTAAATAAGTCCTGCAAACCTGGTTTTCCGGGCTCCTGAGGCTACTGGGCTACCTTAATACAGCCCTACCAGTCTGGGTCATTCGTGTACCGGGCCCCCTGGCTTACCGGGACATCACTACTCATCCCAAAAATAGTCGGGCTAGAGTCTTAATCGCTGTCCCGACTTACGGTTTTGCCACCCTTGCTTTAATACAACCCTGTAATCCCTGACTGTTTATGCCCCTGTTTCCCAGGGCATATGCGGCCCTGCTCCCCTGTCTTGCCGGGACATCACTACTCAGCCCAAAAATAGTCGGGCTAGAGTCTTAATCGCTGTCCCGACTTACGGTTTTGCCACCCTTTCTTTAATACAACCCTGTAATCCCTGACTGTTTATGCCCCTGTTTCCCAGGGCATATGCGGCCCTGCTCCCCTGTCTTGCCGGGACATCACTACTCAGCCCAAAAATAGTGGAGCTAGAGTCTTACTCGCTGTCCCGACTTACAGTCCTGCCCCTGGCTGTTCAAAGGTTTGATACCCCGGCCTTGTAGGTGTATCGTCCAGTAATGTCCAAAAATTGTAGGGCTGATGTTAACCCTAGAATTTTGAAAAGACGGGCAGGTGTCAGAAGCCGTTACCTGTCCTTTCGACTGCCCGCATCATCATTACGCTGCCCGGTTCAACTTCCCAAGATCATCCGTACCCTTCGATCATCGTTTCATCGACGGCCAGCATTAAAGCTCCTCGCCTATAAAACCCCCTTTCTCTACTGCTTCTTTACCTTCCCTATTCGCGTATTCCCTCCCTGCTACCAAACTTCTCCGGCTCCGGCGACTCCGCGTAACAAGCTTGCTTTCTTCTGTAAGTTTTCTATCTATCTTACCTTAAAGTTTCCTTGTCCTGTGAACATGTCGAATTCCACATCGTCAACTTCCGGTGGCCACGTTCGTGGCTCCTCTGATATAGAATCCGAGGCCTTACGCCACGATTCTCCCCCTCCTGTCACCTCCCATGTTCGATCCACAGTAGCTCCCTCCTCCTCTTGTCCGAAGAAGGCTAAAATCGGGCCTTCTAAGGACAAGGGTAAAGCTAAAGTATCCGAGTCTGGGCCTCTCCTTCCTTTGCCCAAACCAAACCCCGAAGGTCCCTGGTTCTCCCACGTTACCAGTACCCTCCGCCCAGAATCCATAGAGGAGCTTAAGCTTATGGGTAACATTCCCCCGGCGTACTCGATTATCATTCCGGGGCCCCTAGGTCGGGCTGACCAGCCGCTCGAGGGGTTCTATACCTTCTTCAGGGAACAGTTCAGGAACGGGCTTCGTTTCCTTATTCAACCCTTTATTATAAAATTGCTTCTTTTTACAAGGTTCCCTTGAACCAATTTCATCCCAATGCCTTCCGCATGATGGCTGCCACTTATGTTCTTTTTAAAGCGAACAACTTAGCCATCACCCCTCTCATCTTTCACTACTATTATGCCTGCCGTTTCACGGAGATGGCTTTCTCTTTGAATGCCCGGCAGAATGCCCGGTTTCTAGAGGATACCCCGTCCTCGTGGAAGGGATGGAAAGAGAGATTCTTTTATATTCAACTCCCTGGTGCCCGAACCAGACCTACCCAATTCTTGACGGCCCTTCCTCCTCAACCCGAGCTCCCTAAAAATTATAAGTTGGAGGAACCCTACCTCCGAACCCAAGAGCTAGTGGAAAACCAGAAGTTTCCTTCAGCCCCTCTCCTGGAGGAAAAAAGTTTGAATGATTACGGGCTGGGTGCCCGGGTAACTGATCCGGTTGACCGGATTATTGATGCATATGATGAGTCGGCCCCAGTCGCTGGTATGCTTTACTGTTACCATATATTTGCTTCTCTTATATGCTGTTTGTAATGTACCGATTTTTATCATTTGTGCGCAGCATCCCCCGCCCCGCCGAAGAAGAAAAAATCTCGACTGATGAAGCAGGCCTTTGCTCAGAAACGGGCAGCCGAGAAGGCAGCTGCCCGGGAAAAAGAAGAAGCCAGGGCTGCAGAGGCAGCGAGAAAAGCCCGAGTTCTTCAGCTAGCGGAGGAACGCAGGGCTCAACAAGGCCTAGGTGAGGAAGCTACCCCTGCAGTTGTCATCTCCGAGGTCGTCGCTCCTTCACCTTCTGCCATACCCCTGCCACTTCCATCTGTGGAGGCAGGGTGGACGAATGAGCCGGCTCCTGCTGCTGCCGGTCCTTCCTCACCTTTGACGCGGAAGAGGAAAACCCTGGAGGAGCCAGAAATGGTCATTCTCAGTGACCCAGAAGAGGTGGCTCCTTCCTCTCCCTCCTTCCCCCCATTGGCCCCCTTTTACCAGGCTGCCCAGGGATCTAGTCCCTTTGGTGCAAGGGAAAATATATTCCAAGCCGGGGCCTCTGGCCGGGGAGTGCGGATGCTGAACGACCTCTTGACTTCGGCGGAACAGCTCCACCTTTACAACCAAAACCCAACTGTGAAGTATTTCGAGGGCACCAACCGGGTTATATCCGTAAGTTGAATTCTCCTAGTCTTGAACGTGTCATGTTTTCTATTTCTAACACGTCTGCTTTCAGGGATTGCATATGCTGGTGGACAGCTATGAAGATGCAACCAAATTTGGTCGGGTTGAGACTGATCGGGCACACGTAGAGGCTGAGAAATCTCGGGCTGCCGCGGAGTTGATCAAAAAGCTGGAACAAGACTTGATGATGGCTCAACAAAGTCATGATCAAGTGGCGTCTAGCCTCCGTTCAGCCCTGGAGGCGGCCGAGCAAAATCTTCACTCTGCTCAGCTGGATCGTGCCCGCTCTGAAGCTGATCTAGGGCAGGCTCGAGATGCTCTAGCCACCACTACGGGTGAGTTGAGGGCGGCAGAAAACCGGGCTGCAGAGGCTCAAGTGGAGGCGGCTAGCGCCAGGGATAAAGCGGAGAAAGCAGTGTCAGCTCTGGAAACTCGCCTGAAGTCAGAGGAAGAGCTCAAAGCAACCTTCCTATCTTCTGCTGAGTTTCAAGAGGCAGTGGTGGACAGATCGTACACCTTTTTCCAGGTCGGATTTTACAAATGCCGAGATCAATTCGAGGAAGCTGGCTTATGGTCTGCTGACAAGAGAGATTTTCCCGACTTGGATAAGGCCATCGACTCCCTCCCCGCCACCCAAGGAACTGAAAATGCGAGGGCTGCCCCGAGTCAGACAACTGCCGATGCCGGGCCCTCTAATAGCCCCGCCCTTTGAATTATTATTTGTAATTGGGCCGCAAGAGCCCCTCCTCTTATATTCTGTTGTCAATGGAACTCCTCTATTCTTTGTCATTCATTATGTAATGCCTGATATATATAAATAAAAGAGTAGGTAATGCCAAGGGCTTATATATGCCTTGGGCTTACGATGGGTGCCGGGGGCTGGAACCTCCCGGGCTTATATAATGCCAAGGGCTTATATATGCCTTGGGCTTATGATGGATGTTGGGGCCTGGAACCTCCCGGGCTTATATAATGTCAAGGGCTTATATATGCCTTGGGCTTATGATGGGTGCCGGGGCTGGAAACTCCCGGGCTTATATAATGCCAAGGGCTTATATATGCCTTGGGCTTATGATGGATGACGGGGCCTGGAACCTCCCGGGCTTATATAATGCCAAGGGCTTATATATGCCTTGGGCTTATGATGGGTGCCGGGGCTGGAACCTCCCGGGCTTATATAATGCCAAGGGCTTATATATGCCTTGGGCTTATGATGGATGCCGGGGCCTGGAACCTCCCGGGCTTATATAATGCCAAGGGCTTATATATGCCTTGGGCTTATGATGGATGCCGGGGCCTGGAACCTCCCGGGTTTATATAATGCCAAGGGCTTATATATGCCTTGGGCTTACGATGGGTGCCGGGGCCTGGAACCTCCCGGGCTTATATATGCCTTGGGCTTATGATGGATGCCGGGGTCTGGAACCTCCCGGGCTTATATAATGCCAAGGGCTTATATATTCCTTGGGCTTATGATGGATGACGGGGCCTGGAACCTCCCGGGCTTATATAATGCCAAGCCTTCTTTCATGATAAATCTTCTTCATTAATAAAACATTAAATACAAAGCATTACACAAAATACTTCTTCAAATGTAAAGCATTCCACGGTCGCTTGAGGGGGCGTCCCTGGCCATCTTGTAGGTACCAAGTATTGGCACCGACTTTTCTGATCAGCTTATATGGTCCCTCCCATCGGGCATCTAGCTTCCCTACTTCCCCTGCTGGATTAACTCTTTTCAACACAAATTCTCCCTCTTGGAATTCTCGAGGCCGGACCTTCTGATTATAGGCTCTCATCACCCGAGCTCTGTAGATCTCCATTCTACGAGCCGCCTTTTCTCTTCGCTCTTCAATGAGATCCAATTCTTGTGCCCGGGCTCCTTCGTCTGTGTCCTCATATGCTTTAATCCGAGCTGAAGGCTGTCCAATCTCTACAGGCAAAATAGCCTCCGACCCATATACCAGGCTAAAAGGTGATTCTTGTGTTGCAGTGTGTGGAGTGGTGCGATAGGCCCATAACACACTCGGGATCTCTTCAACCCAATCTTTCCCCATTCCATGTAATCGCGCCTGTAAAGACCGAACAATAGTACGATTGGTTACCTCTGTTTGGCCATTGTCTTGAGGATAAGCGACCGAGGTGAAAACCTGCTTGATGCCCATCTCAGCACACCAGTCTGCCAATTTTTGGCCCTGAAATTGCCTGCCATTATCCGAGACCAGCTTTCTTGGTAGCCCAAATCGACATACTATACTTTTCCATAAAAACTTCATCACCTCGGCCTCTGTAATTTTCGCCAAAGGCTCTGCCTCCACCCATTTGGAAAAATAATCCACAGCTACCAACAAAAACTTCTTCTGTGCCCGGGCTAGTGGAAAAGGGCCCACTATGTCCAGACCCCATTGATCAAAGGGGCAGGATGCCCATATCGGAGTCAAGTTGCTTGCCGGGCTATGTTGTATAATTCCGAACCTCTGACATCCTTCACAAGACCGGGAAATCTTATATGCGTCTGCCTGCATAGTTGGCCACCAATATCCTGACAGCAACACCCTTCGGACCAGACTCATAGACCCTCCATGGTTTCCACAATATCCCTCGTGCACTTCCCGCAAGACATATTCGGTTTCTCCTTCCTCCAAACATTTGAGCAAAGGGCCCTAGTAGGAACGCCTATACAGGCTTCCTCCCAAGATAGCAAACCTGGCTGCCTGTCTTCGTATGATCCGGGCTCTTCCTTTGTCCTCCGGGAGGCTCCCCTGAGTTAGGTACTTCACAATCGGAGCTTTCCATGTGTTTACTTGGAGGACCGGTTCCCCGGCTTCTATGGCAGCCACCATTTCCCTTTGCAGAAGGGATTCGCGACAATCACCTTCCCCTGCGGCCGCTTTCTTAGCCAAGGCGTCTGCTTCCATATTTCTTTCCCGGGGTATCTGCTCTATACTCCAAGTGTCGAAACTGGCCCCGAGCTTTTCAATCATCTTACAATATTTTATCAATTTCTCCTCTCGAGTACAGAAGGCTTTGTTTACTTGTTGAACAACCAACTGAGAGTCAGAATAAATTATGATATGACTTACCCCGACATCCCGGGCTCGTTGCATCCCCGCTATCACAGCCTCATATTCAGCTTCGTTGTTGGAGGCCTGGAAGTCTAGCTTCACGGCTATCTCAATCTTCTCCTGGGCCGGTGAGATCAGGATGATCCCCACACCACTGCCTCCAGCACCACTTTCTCCATCTACAAAAACCCTCCACACTTCTTCTCGGCCAAAAACGGCCACCTCTGTCAAAACATCTGACAAAGCCTGGGCTTTGATGGCCTTACGTGGCTGGTACTCAATATCATATTCTCCTAATTCCACCGACCATTTCACGAGTCTTCCCGAGGCATCTGGATGAGTCATAATACGCCCCAGGAGGCTATTATTAAGAACAGTTACCGGGTGAGACAAGAAATAAGGTCTCAATTTCCGGGCCATTATTACTAGAGCCAAGGCCATCTTCTCAATTTCCGTATATCTAATTTCCGCCCCCTTCAAAGCATGGCTGACGTAGTACACAGGCCTCTGATCTCCCTTTTCCTCTTTTATCAAGACAGTGCTGACCGCCTTTTCTGTAGTGGATAGATATATCCACAATTGTTCCCCTGGTTCCGGCTTAACCAAGATAGGCAAGCTAGCCAGATGCTCCTTCAACTCCTGAAAGGCCTGCTCGCATTGCTCAGTCCAGCCGAACCTCTGGGCTTTTCGCAACACTTGAAAAAAATGATAGCTGCGATGAGCTGATCGAGCTATAAACCGGGCCAGGGCTGTAATCCGGCCGGTTAATCGCTGTACCTCTTTAATAGATGTTGGTGAAGGCATTTCCCGCAACAGCTTCACTTTTTCAGGGTTGACTTCTATCCCCCGTTCAGTGACCATGAACCCCAGAAACTTGCCACTTTTCACCCCAAACATACACTTAGCCGGGTTCAATTTGATCCCATATCGCCAAACTGTCGCAAAAGTTTCCTCCAAGTCGGGTAAGAAACTATCCCGGGTCCTGGACTTCACCAATATATCATCCACATATACCTCCACATTTCGGCCCACCTGTTCCCGGAACACTCTGTCCATCATCCGCTGATACGTAGCTCCTGCATTCTTCAAACCAAATGGCATCACTACGTAGCATAAAGTACCTCCCGAGGTAACAAAGCTGACTTTGTCTTGATCTTCCAGGGCTAAAGGAATTTGATGATAGCCCTGGTATGCATCCATGAAGCTCAGCAACTCACACCCAGATGTAGAGTCCACCAACTGGTCAATTCGGGGCAGAGGGTAACAATCTTTGGGACAAGCTTTATTTAAATCCCGGAAATCCACACACATTCTCCATTTCCCCGTGGCCTTTGGTACGAGCACTACGTTGGACAACCAAGTAGGAAATTGTATTTCCTTAATGTGCCCGGCCCGCAGTAGCTCTTGAACCTGCTCCGCTATCACCTTATCCTTCTCGGCCCCAAAATGCCTCTTCTTTTGTATAACAGGTCGGGAACCTGGGCTGATGTTTAATTTGTGTTCCGTCACCCGGGATGAAACTCCCACCAAATCACCCTGAGCCCAGGCGAACACATCTTTATTCTGGATGAGGCAGCCTCTCAATGCTTCCATCAACCATGCATCTACATCCCTAGCTATCTTAACAGACTTCCCTGTTTGCCTGGGTTCCATCTCTACCTCTTCATACTCGCTTTTAGATTCCTCCACCGAACAGACTTCTCTTCCCCCCAAGGCTCCTACCTTTCCGTTCTGTTTTGCCCTCTTGTAGTATATCTTCACTGTCTCAGCATAGCATTTTCGGGAGGAATGCTGATCTCCTCGAACTTCTCCGACTTTATCTCCTACTGGGAACTTGATCTTTTGATGGTAAGCTGAGGCTACGGCTTTGAAAGAGTTCATAGCCGGTCTACCCAAGATGACATTATAGGAAGAAGGTGCTTCCACTAATGTGAATCTTGTCATGACCGTCCTCTTCTCATCTCCTGATCCCAAGGTGATAGGCAGCAACATTTCCCCTTGGGGTTGGACAGTGTGCCCGGCAAAACCATATAAGGCGGTTTTTATCGGGCTCAACTCATAGCCCTGCAAATCCATCTGCTCGAATGCTTCTTGAAAAAGGACATTCACTGAGCTTCCCGAGTCAACGAACACCCTTCGAACATCATAATTGGCGATCCGAGCTTGTATAAGCAAGGCGTCATTATGGGGTAAGTTTACTCCCTCCAGGTCTCGGGGTCCAAATGTAATGATTGGCCCCGCCCCCTGCCTTCCTTCCTCCACCCCTAAGCTTTCCCTCCGACTCCAGGCCTTCCTAGCCCGGTTGGAATCTCCATCCGTAGATCCTCCTGATATCATGTTAATGATACCTTTGGCCGGCCCATCTCCCGATGTTTTGTCTTTTTTTGCATGATCCATTTCTTGTTTTCCTTTTTCCCGAGAGGTGGTGGCATCCCGGGGAGGAATCGACGCCTGTGACCCCCGAAACCAAGGCACGCTTCGAGGCTTTTTTGGGACCGGCCTACCATCTCTAGCATAAGGCAGTTGGTGTCTTTGCTGCAGAGTTCGACACTCACTGGTGTCATGAGTGCACTCTTGATAAGTGCACAGTACTTCCAGAGCTTCTCCTTAGAAACAGGGGTCTGCGTGTCGACCCTTTCTTCACACATATGAACAGCCTTATCTCGGGTTCCTCGGTACGGAGCATACCGGGACAATCGCCCCATGGGATCATGGTTGTCCCTACTTCTCCCTTGTTCCCGGCCTCCCTCACGCCGGGCCACTTCCTTTTTCTGCCTCTGAGCTTCCTCCATGTTAATGTATTTTTCAGCCCGAGCCAGCAAATCTTCGAAGGTCCGGGGTGCTTTTTTCACCAGCGATTTGAAAAACTCCCCCTCCCGAAGACCTTGAGTGAAAGCCGTGATCTTGGTCTCCTGGGCACAAGTCGGGACCTCCAAAGCAATTTTGTTAAACCTTTTGATGTAGGTTCGTAAAGACTCCTCTCCTGACTGCTTTGCTTCAAAAAGGCTATAGGCAGTTTTCCTATACCTCTTGCTACTGCCAAAGTGCTGCAAAAACACTTGCTTGAACTTGGCAAATGATTGAACACTCCGGGGCTCCAACTTCTCAAACCATCTTTGGGCAGAATCCACCAAAGTGGTTAGGAAGACTTTGCATTTGATCTTATCTCCATAGCAATGTAGCATGGCTACATTTTCAAACCGAGCCAGGTGCTCCTCTGGGTCTGTGCTCCCATCGTATTCCCGGATTTTAGCCGACTTATAATTTAGTGGCAAGGGTTCCTCTATCACCTCCTGTGAAAAAGGGCAACCCGGAATTTTGATGGGGCAAACCATTTGGGAACCCCCCTCCTCCAACTTCTGTACCTTTCTCCTGAGCTCATGCAACTTATCTTCCATGGACGGCTGTATTGAATGCATCCAAGAGCTTTCTTCTTCTTCTCCTTCTTGAACCTGGGCAATAGGGTTTGGATTACCCTGATTTCCTTCTTCCTCCACCGTTATGTCCTTTGATTGTGGTTGTTTTGCAGCTATCAACGACTTCCGTACCACATCTTGGACAAATGATTCTAACTGCTCCAAGGGAATGGTAATATTCCGTCCTGGCTGATGGTCTCCAGGTAATGTTTGATCATGAGAAGCCATATCTACGTCTATAGAACAAGCTTCCCACAGACGGCGCCAATGATGATGTTCAATAAAACCAGGGCCCGGGCTATCAGGGTAGTGTTGTGGGCCTGATGTGGAAACCGGGCTAATGAAGGTGATATATGGACTGCCCTTCCTTAATCGAGATGAACTGCACACCAAAGAAGGGGATAAAAAGCAAGTTAGTGGGACGCAGGAGGAAGTTCCGGCGGGGCCACTCCGATGCTTAAGTTAGACTTAGAAATAGAGTGGGCTTTTTAGGAAAAATGAATATAGTGCTTTTGAACTTTAAGTGAACATACCTCTACCAATATCCGTGACCCGATATTTAAAGGCCTTGGAGTGAGAGTGTCACCCCGCAATTCCAGGGTAGTGGCCACGATCTGGATCGTGGGTTTGGTAGTTGCCCATGTTTGCTTGTCACGTACGATGAACCCGGAAAGCTAGGGTTGGTGATAATCGTGGGGATGATGCCCCTAAAACACGGGCCTTAAATAAGTCTTGCAAAACTGGTTTTCCGGGCTCCTGAGGCTACTGGGCTACCTTAATACAGCCCTACCAGTCTGGGTCATTCGTGTACCGGGCCCCCTGGCTTACCGGGACATCACTACTCATCCCAAAAATAGTCGGGCTAGAGTCTTAATCGCTGTCCCGACTTACGGTTTCGCCACCCTTGCTTTAATACAACCCTGTAATCCCTGACTGTTTATGCCCATGTTTCCCAGGGCATATGCGGCTCTGCTCCCCTGTCTTGCCGGGACATCAGAATATATATCTATATATTAATTGGTCAGATCAGACTTCTTTTACCTTGGAAAATCATATTTTTTTAAAAAAAAACACTAAGATAGAACTTCCAATTTTGTTGTCTCTCCAATTCGCTTTTAAAGACTTTCTACCACCAATAAAATTTCAAAATGAAATATCAAAAAATAGTACTCCCTCCGTCCCATATATAATGTCTTCTTTGGATTTTCACACAGATTAAGAAAAATTTATTGGGAAATCAAATTTTATATAAAATTCCTATTTTATCCTTATTTAATGTATTAAAAAATGATTGCACAATTTTCAAGGTGTAGTTAATATGGGTATGTTAGGAAATGAGTATAAAAAAATATTACTAATTATGGTATATGACTATATATTTGGAACAAATAAAAAAGAAAACATGGACATTATAATTGGGACGGAGGGAATAAATAAGAAATGGACAGTTGAGAAATAGTCAAGGGTCATGAGAGAGATGAAGGGCCGGGCCGCCGGGGAAGTAATTGTAAGTGCGTTTTCTGCCACAAACCAAATAATTACCTATTTATTGTGTGTGTATTTGTGTGTCTAATTTTGATATTCTAGTAACTTTTTGGTTGGCATTTTACGAGCGTCGCAAAATGTTTATTTGAACATCGTTGAAACATAATGTAGCATGTATTTAGAGACCCAAATATGTGTATATATGAGAGGACGACTGTTTTTAGAAAGTTTTTGATGGGCAGGTTATGATTATCGCAAGATGTTCATATGAACATCGTTGAAACATTTAATCCAGCACGTTTTTTGAGATACAGATAGGTGTATGAAAAGACGACTAAGACGGTGTTTGTCGACTAAAATTATTACAATAGCTTATAAGATCATAGCATTTAAAAGTTGTTTTAAAAGCTTATCAGTTCTGTCAGGACTATTTTTAAAAATAATTTATTAGAGTGTTTGGATAAACTTATTTTAAACAAATTAAAGATGTTGACATGTTTCGTATTATATAATCTTTTTATTGTTAAAATTGCAAAAAATGTTATAATGTTATGAAGGTAATTTAATGTAAATAGTTATATATATATATATATATATATATCTATATATATATACAAAAATACTTTTACAATAAGCCAATATTAAAAAAAATTAATCTTCAATTTATAATTTTTTTTTAAAAATAATATTTATTATTTAATGGGTGAAGAACATGGTGAGAATTTATGAAAATATGAAAGGATGTTTGAAGAAATAAAATATTAAAAAAATATCTTTTTTAAAAAATTAAGGTGAATATTTTTTTAAAAATAACTTTATTTTAACAGCTTATTAGTTGTTTGGAAAAAATTATACAAAACAAATTTTAGTAGTTTATAAGCTCCAAAAGGCTTATAAGATCAATCGAGCATAATTTTGAGTAATATTACACAAAATATTCATGGAAACATCTTACTAAGTCCACGAGATGTCCAACAACAAATGACTAGAAGATCATAAACACACACACACAAACATATATATATATATATATATATATATATATATAATCTAATCTTCTTTAGTTATTCTTGGTAATACATATTTTTAGATTCAAGATGAAAAAATCCAAGGACCAATTTTATTTTCAAAAATCCTAAATTTCCAAAAATGGTTCAGTTTAGTTTGCGAAGAATGAACTTTAGGGTCTATGAAGTAAGAGTGGACCTTACTTAGTCCTGTATCTATTAAAACTTTATTAAATTGGTACCATCCTTACCTTATGGGGTTTAGGCAATTAATGCTCGATACCTATAGAAGCTTTAGCACATTATGTCGTATTTGAGGTACAAGATACAGGGTTCTTTCTAGTCTTTACCATTGCCCCTGAACTTAGGTTTGAAAGAGTGAGGGAAATTGACACTATTTTAGAGCTATAATATCTCGTTCTTGAAATGTCAAAAATGACCAAGCACCGAGAGATTTTATCAAGTTCGGTTTTCAAACCGAACGGAAGAAACTCAAAATAATTCTTCTAAAAATTGATTAAACATTTTAAAAATCGTTTGAAAAGAATTCAAGTTAAAATGATACAAACAATTTGGTTAAAGGATTTTATCAAACACTTTGTAAGCAAGATTTTGATATTTTATCAAACACATAAAATGCTTCAACAATAAAATCTAAAACAACAACATGATGCAAATGCAATAAATAAAAAATCGCAAATTTATTTTTGGATGTTTGTAGATAAAACTCCTACGTCACCTCTTCTTACCCTTGGAAGGATCCACTAGAAGACTTTTATTTATATATCTCTTTGTAAAAACTCAATCCAATCTAGGACTTACCCACTGCCTAAACAAAAACTCCTAGAGCACTTGATTGTATGCATCAACCTCACCATCCGCATAATATTTAACTTCTCTTATGCCCATACTATAAACACAATATTTAATGTCCTTGTGTGAAGATTCTCTCAACTAATCTTTGATGCTCATCTCTTGTATACGTGTGAGGATTTAATATCTTTACAGTGTATTTATCTCTTAAATATATCCTCACACATTTTTGTCTTACTCTCATTCTAGCTAATTTATTCAGGTATGCTGCTCATGCTTTTGATCTACATCAAAATCTCTTTTTTGATCTTCAAGATGTTGTTTTTATGTCATCCGGGAATGATATTACTACTTCTGGTATTGAAATGATCATATTTGAGTTGCCGTAAATTTTCTAAAATTGAGCTGATTTTGCTGTTCATCGGACTGGTTTGACCTATCTGCTCTGATATTGCTCGAACTTATCTGGTCTATAGTTGAGCTGGTCCAATTCAAGCTTGTCTGGTCTGGTCTGGTCCAGATTCTGTTCACTTGATTATAACTCTTGATTCACTAATTTTTGTGCAAAATTATGAACATAAAAATTGTAGTCCTTTGTCTTGGATTTTCATAGAATCAAGGATCCCCCAATTTCGAATATCTAAGAGAAAGATATTCTCTAAAATATCAGCTGCGCCATAAATTCTTCTCGGCAGAATTTCACTGCAAAACTAGAGAATTAAATGCAATTTATCAGCTCCTTATGTTCCGATTCAGACTTTCAATTGTGGATATTTTTGTAGATAATTGTCTTAGCTTTTTAACTCATACTGAATCGTTTGATTTAGATAATCGAGCTGGAATATATGACCAAAATACCAGATATGGTCATGTTTGATCTAGTTGCTACATCAATTGCATCCAGCTTAATATTGCGACCACCATTTCGCCTGGATAACATCCAAATAACTGATCTGGTCTGAAATATGACTTGTAGATATTTAAATAGGCTTTCCAACCGATTTGAGTTTTGGTAATTTGGATTACTGAGTTATGAGATATGTTTGAAACAATCAACTGTGCCAGAAGCCAAAACGGTTGGAAATTCCATCTTGAATAAATTCAAGTTCCAGCCTCTCAAAACTTCCAAATTGATCTACCAACTAAAAACATGATTAAATATGTTAGAAACACAAAAATAAGTTTTGTTGTCATCAAAATCAAGATTGGTTGCATTTTAAAACTAAAAAATCTTCCATTTTTTGATGATCACAAAACTTGGATAAAAATATGAACAATGAAACTCAAGAAATGCAAAGAATAAAAATAATATTTTTATGCAACATATTTTTCTCCCTTTTTGTAAAATTAAAAAATGTTCAAAAATATAAGAAACGATGAGCTCCCTCTCAAAGTTTTTATACAAAATTTTGTAAAAATAGAAGAGTAAATCCATTATGCTCTATTGAATTTTTTTATCAATGCTCCCCCTTACTAAAAGTCATTTCATGATTTTAAAAAAAAATGAATGCAATGCACAAGAAAATAAATCTCAACTTGACTAAAAAAACAGATAAGAGAGATATTTAACACAAATAAATCAAGTTGATCTACTAGCAAGCTTCATCAAGATTAAACAAAATTAGCTCAAACTGTTATGCAACACAAACTCAATATTGACATGCCAACTGAAATATTCATAAATCATTTAAGTGTCTTTTTTTAATATTTAAACACAACCACTGATATAAGAAAAATGACTAGACATTCTTAATGTAAGACATGGAAGCACAAGTAGAACATCAAGATGACAGTCAAACTAAAATTCTCTCTCAAACTAATTTTAGAACGAGTGTACCAAGTTTTCTTGACTATGTATGGCTGTGATTCGAGGTAATAAGTTTCTTCAATCGATGAGTGCAACATCCTTCAGCTTCTTGACAAAAACATCAACTCTTGTTCATTCACTGCTTTCTGCCGCAGAACACATGGTTCGATTTTAACCAATAAACTACTTTCCCTCGTGCAAGATCCTTATGAGTCTCATTTGCAACTACAAAAAAGTTTGTCATTTGGACACTTGATCAAGGAGTTATGCAATTTTTTCAAAAGTGCTGCAAGTTTCCAGAAACTCAACTAAGCATATAAGTGTTAGAAAAATCTTAAAACCCAAAATTTGAAAATAAAATAAGTTCAAATAAAAAACAACCCGCTCTGATACAACTTTTTAGGATCGAAACGGTGTGTAGACGGGGGTGAATACACACTTGAAAATATTTTAGAGCTACAATAGCTCGTTTTTTAAATGTTCAAAAATGAACCAAGCACCGAGAGATTATATTAAGTTTGGTTTTCAAACCGAGCAAAAAAAACTCAAAATTATCCCTCTAATAAACGATTAAATATTTTAGAAATAGTTTGAAAAAAATGCAAGTTAGAATGATAAAAACAATTTGGTTGAAGCATACTTTATCAAACACTTTGTAAGCAAGATTTTGGTATTTTATCAAACACATAAAATATTTCAACAATTCAATCCAAAACATCAACAACATGAAAATGCAATATATTAAAAAACACGAACTTTTTTATCGATGTTCGGAGATAAAACTCCTATGTCACCCCTTCTTTTCCTTGGAAGGATCCACTATAAGACTTTGATTTATACAACTCTTTGTTCAAACACAATCCAATCTAGGACTTACCCATTGCCTAAACAAAAACTCATAGAACATTCGATTGTAGGCCTCAACCTCATAATCCTCTTAATGTTTAATGTATCTTATGTCAAGAATTCAAACACAATCTTTAAGGTCTTTATGTGAAGACTCTGTGGGGACCTCGGGTTGCTAATCAAATCTTGGGACATTTAATCACTAAACATGATTAATTAATAAAGGATCAATAAACATTAATCAAACAATAAAAGAATGCTTAACCAAGAGCTTAAAAAAAAAATTTTAAAAAAAACCTGCACCTCGCTCGATCGGTCAAACTCAACCGATCGAGCGAGCACAAAATTGCAAGTCTCGGGTTTTAGCCAAAAAGGGCCTCGCTCGATCGGTCAAATCTTACCGATCGCGCGGGCATGCTCTGTTCGAAAAATCAGTAGAATTTCTCTTGTTCTGTTGCTGTCAAAATTTGATTCCAAGCATTCTTAACTACAACTCATCAATCCAATACATGTTATTGCAAGTCTAAAACATGTATACATATGTCAATCAAGTCTAAAAACCATGTCATGCATTTATACATTAACAAGTGATGCAAAAGCTATCAAAAGAACTAGCTATACAACAAGTTCTACAAGTATATAAACATGCTATACTTGATTCCAACTCAATCTATGACAGCAATTCAACATCTAAAACCCGAGTCCACACATGCTAAATCTCTCTCCTGAGCTACCCTTGTCGTCTCAGACTAGCTCCTGCCCCACCTGTTGTCATGCACACATACAAAACAAGACAACAGTCGGATAAACTCCGGTGAGAATATGATTCCCAGTATAAAAGACATATACATGCGTTGAAATATAAACATGTCAACTCTATCCCTTTCAATTCAAAGATAGAATAATAAAATGCATATATCAATTCAAGACTTCAAATCAAAAGATTTATATAGCGCGCTAACAAGAATTGATTCATCTCAAATCGTTGCCATCAAGATTCGTATCCGATCTTGACATGGATATCCATCTATCGTCATCTCATCAGACTCAAAAATAAGGTCCATCTGACCTTGGCATTAGAATCAATTCAATATCAAATCATATCATATCATAAGCAATAAAGATCCACTATCTGTGATGGATCGACAATAACATAAGTTCTACCTCAAGAACAAGTACATAAACAAGTATGTGATTTGTTTGGGATAACTCAAGAAGCATCATTCTCGAGTATCGGATCCCTGACTCTCGATGTCATCTTATACCTTTCATTTTGTTGAGTCGTCGTTGCTTCAAATCTGAACAACCTACATCAAAGAATAGCAATCAAACTTGCTCAAGTTCATCATCTCATCTTCAAGGTAACATAACTTCAACCTTGAGCTATTCGACCTCGTTTTTCAAACGATAAAGTCTCGAGTCCGAATCTCTTCTTTACAAATCTGAAATATAGCATTTCAAGCTATTTATATCAGCTACAAACTCACATAAAAATCTGCTCAATCACATCTCAAACTTCAAGGCAAAACTAGTTGCAACTTTGCTCAATTCTTGGCCGATTCGAAATATAACTTCTCGAACTCGAAATATTCAAATTCAATCTGATATGAAGTGTAAATGTGCTGCATATATCAGCAAACAACTTATATCTAACTCAGTTCAAAAACTATAAACTCAAGAATGATCAAAGTCTTGAATCAACGGCATAACGGTATAAAATTCGGCAACCGTAACTCATTTCTATAAATTCTATCCATCATATCTAACTCATAAGCATGTTATACCAGCAATATAACATCAACAACCAGCTACATCAGTAGACAAATAATCGAATACAATTCTGAAACTTCATAACATGTTCATACGACATCCGTTCTTCGATTCGGTTGCGATATAACAATCAATATAATCTCTTAAGCACATATTCAAGATCAGTTCTGATTTCTCCCAATATTCAGAATTTCGAAATCATATAAATCAAAATAATACTTACATTAAATCGAAGCTCTCGTCTCAAAGATCGCAACGCTCTTTTTGGAACTGAAATTGGATAACCGGATCACAACATATCGGCGTTTGAATGATCAAAAATGGCTTCAACCCCTTTATTTCTCTCTATCTCGTTTCTTTCTGATAAGGTGAAGAATTCTGATGATTTTCATGCTTCTTACACGTTTTAAAGCCCACTTACAAAGAAATTTCACTTTGGTCCCTCAACTTTGGCCTATTTGCAAACTAGTCCTCGGACAAGCGATTTAATTCAATTTCAATCCTAAATAATTAAAGAATATAAAAATTTAATTCAAAACTCTAAATATTCTCAAATTAAATGATCTCGGATCAAAATTAAATAATTTCGGACTTATCGCATTTTAGTCCTTGAACTTGTCACTATTTGCCAATTGATCCCTGCTCGGATTTCACCATATCATTGCATTCTCTTTCATTCTCGGAACTCGGAATTTAATTCTTAAATTCCATAAATATTCAATTCCAATATTTCCATATTTAAATTTAAGAATCCCGGAATTTAAATCTCAAATCCGTAAATTCTCAAATTAAATATTTCCAGCTCGGAAATTAAATCTCTAATTTTCATCAATTATCAAATTGATATTTTCCCAAATTATAAAATTTAAATCTCAAATTCCATAATTAATAACTTAATCATTCAGGGTCTTACAGACTCACTCAACTAATCTTTGAAACTCATATCTCTTGTATATGTGTGAGTGATTGTGTGTGAGGATTCAATCGCTTTACATTGTATTTATCTCTCAAATGTATCCTCACACTAGAGATGTAAAAACGGGCTGGCGGGGCGGGCCGACCCATTACCCATCGCAACCCACCATTTGGCGGGGCGGGGCGGGGCGGGCCCGGCTGGCCCACCTTTAAGGCGGGTTGGAAAAACCCCAACCCAACCCACATATTTTAAGTGATGGGGCGGGCCAACCCGGCGGGATTACGTGTTATTTGGCGGGTTTTGGCGGCCAACCCGCAACCCACCATTAGGCGGGGCGGTGTAGGCCAGCCCACTTTTAAGGTGGGTTGAGAAATTGTCAACCCTACCCACCTATTTTGTATGGCGGGGCGGGGCAACCCGACGGGCCTAGCCCATTTTGACACCTCTACCTCACACATTGGACTTACTCTCATTCTAGTTATTTTCTTCATGTGGACTTCCCATGCTTTTGAACCACATAAAAAATCTCTTGTTTGATCTTCAAGATGTTGTTATTTATGTCCTCCAAGAATGATATGAACGTTAGATTCAAGAATATGATCATTTGGAATGTTTTTGTGCGACTTATGGTAATGAAATAGTCATATTTGAGTTGCTGGATGATGTTGAGCTGATTTTACTGTTCATCGGAATGGTTTGATCGATCTGTTCTGGTCCAATTTAGATTTGGTTTTCTCGAACTTATATGGTCCATTCAAACTGATCTGGTCTATAGTTGAGCTGGTCCAATTTGATCTGGTTTGGTCTGGTCCAGATTGATCCGATCTGTTCACTTGTTTATAGCTTTTATTCACTTATTTTTGGACAAAGTGATGAACATGAAAATTTTAGTCCTTTGTCTTGACTTTACTTAAAATCAAGAATTACTCGATTTTGAGTTCTTACGAGAAAGATATGCTCAAAACACTCAGTTGTGCCTGAAATTATGCTATGCAGAATTGAAGTGCAGAACCAGAGAATTCAATGCGGTTTATAAATTCCTTATGCTTCGATTCAGATTTCCAATTGGGCAAATTATTTGTAGATCATTGTCTTATCTTCATAACACTTACTGAATCACTCTATTTGAATAATCGAGATGGAATATATGTCAAAAATGCCAGAGTTGGTCATGTTTGACCTGGTGCTACATCAATTGCTTCCAGGTTGATATTGCGACTGCCATTTCGCCTGGAAAATATCCAAACTAAATTGATCTGGTCTGAAATATGATTGTAGATATTTGAATAGACTTTCCAACCTTTTTGGATTCTTGTCATTTGGATTACTGAGTTATGAGATATCTTTGAAACTATCAACTGCGCTAGAATTCAATTTGAATAAATTCGAATTCCAGCTTCTCAAATCTTCCAAATTGATCTACCGAATACACACTTGATTAAATATATTAGAAACACAATAACAAATTTTTTTGTCATCAAAATCAAAATTGGTTGCATTTTCAAACCAATACATGTCTTGCACCCTAATGTGCAAGTTTTTTTGAGCTACCTTTCAATGTTTTTTTTTTAAGAAATCACTAAAACCCATTGAAGGATTTTAGTGGTCGTTCATGGAAAACTTGTACACTAGGGTGCATGGTATCAAAACTATGTATATATATATATATGTTGGATGTATATGGGAGCTGTCGCAATGTGTCATCTGCACGTGATATTGTTATGAACCTAAGCATTCCATGATATAAAACGCGGTGATTTTTTTTAATAAAATTATATATATTTATTTTTAAAGTATTTTCAATTTATGCATTTGATTTGAGATGTCTTTAGTTAAATCATGTCATAATTTAATTTATGACCAATCAACTTACAATTTTTCTAGTTTCAACATTTGTTGAAAATTAAAATTTTACGAGTTCTATGTGCATTCCTTGTTAAACTGAAAGGAATTGATTAAGTTTGAAAAAATTTTCCGAAATCCTAACCTATCTAAAATCCAATCTCATCCCGTCCCATGAAAATCTTTATTCGACGTTTTTCAAAATTTTGGTATTTTTCTCGTCCCTATTAATTTTGGAACAGGGGAAATGGAATAAAACATCTTCTCGACCCAACCCACCCCGACCGGACCCGACCCGACCCGGAATAGTATTATATTATATTTTATTAATAATTTTATTAACATATTTAGCTAAATATTATTAGGCTTGTACTCAAACAACAATTAATTGTAGATATAATCCACATAATTATTTATTGTCGAATAATCGAATAATATAATCATGGAATGAAATTTTATTCTTGTGTATTTGTTTAAGAAAATAAATAATAACTTAATTAATTCATATTTATAATTATTTAATTAGAATAAATATGTATAATAAGTTATGCAATTTTCTCATCTATTAAAAAAATTATCTAGTAATTTGTATCCCAAATTTTTATTAATAATTATCCGATGCACAATATGTTTTTCTTCTCTTCAAAAAACTTTGAAACATTATTTCAAATATTTTATTATTTACATTTTTAGTTGAAGAATATTTTCTTTAGATATATAAACTCTATGTTAGGATTGGTTGTGTGTGTAGAGAGGGAGGTGAATACACTCTCTTAAAATTTTTCTTTGAAATTATTGACCAGGTCGAGTAGATGTTAATCTTTTTAACAAATTTTCTCAAATTTTGAGGTTACTTGATCAAATTTAAAGGTAATGCGGAAACAATTCAGTAACCTTCAATGAAATTTTTATACTTAAATCACAAGTAAGACAACAAGATATATAATAAAGATGAGAGGAAAAAATACAAGAGATATGAAAGTTCGAATGATGAATCCTTCTATGTCTCCATTTTTTCCACGCAGAAAGGAATTCACTATAAAACATTGGTTATTATAACGTCTTTTAACACACCCACTCCAATATTTTGACTTATCCAATGCCTATCTCAGAACTCGTAGTTTATCACAGGATAAAATTACAGCTCTTATCAAACTATAGCAAACACAACTTCACTTGTTTTATCATTGTCTTATCTTCATAACACTTACTAAATCACTCTATTTGAATAATCGAGATGGAATATATGTCCAAAATGCCAGAGTTGGTCATGTTTGACCTGGTTTCTACATCAATTGCTTCCAGGTTGATATTGCGACCGCCATTTCGCCTGGAAAATATCCAAACTAAATTGATCTGGTCTGAAATATGACTTGTAGATATTTGAATAGAATTTCCAACCGTTTTGGATTCTTTTCATTTGGATTACTGAGTTATGAGATATCTTTGAAACTATCAACTGCGCTAGAATTCCAATTTGAATAAATTTGAATTCCAGCTTCTCAAATCTTCCAAATTGATCTACCGAATACACACTTGATTAAATATATTAGAAACACAATAATAAATTTTGTTGTCATCAAAATCAAGATTGGTTGCATTTTCAAAAGAATACATGTCTTGCACCCTAATGTGCAAGTTTTTTTGAGCTACCTTTCAATGTTTTTTTTTTAAGAAATCACTAAAACCCATTGAAGGATTTTAGTGGTCGTTCACGGAAAACTTGTACACTAGGGTGCATGGTATCAGAACTATGTATATATATATATATATATATATATGTATATATATATATATGTTGGATGTATATGGGAGCTGTCGCAATGTGTCATCTGCACGTGATATTGTTCTGAACCTAAGCATTCCATGATATAAAACGCGGTGATTTTTTTTTAATAAAATTATATATATTTATTTTAAAGTATTTTCAATTTATGCATTTGATTTGAGATGTCTTTACTTAAATCATGTCATAATTTAATTTATGACCAATCAACTTACAATTTTTCCAGTTTCAAAATTTGTTGAAAATTAAAATTTTACGAGTTCTATGTGCATTCCTTGTTAAACTGAAAGGAATTGATTAAGTTTGAAAAAAAATTTCCAAAATCCTAACCTATCTAAAATCCAATCTCATCCCGTCCCATGAAAATCTTGATTCGACGTTTTTCAAAATTTTGGTATTTTTCTAGTCCCTATTAATTTCGGAACAGGGGAAATGGAATAAAACATCTTCTCGACCCAACCCACCCCGACCCGAACTAACCCGACCCGAAATAGTATTATATTATATTTTATTAATAATTTTATTAATATATTGCTAAATATTATTAGGCTTGTACTCAAACAACAATTAATTGTAGATATAATCCACATAATTATTTATTGTTGAATAATCGAATAATATAATCATGGAATGAAATTTTATTCTTGTGTATTTGTTTAAAAAAATAAATAATAACTTAATTAATTCATATTTATAATTATTTAATTAGAATAAATATGTATAATAAGTTATGCAATTTTCTCATCTATTAAAAAATTATCTAGTAATTTGTATCCCAAATTTTTATTAATAATTATCCGGTCCACAATCTTTAGATATATAAACTCAATGTTAGGATTGGTTGTGTGTGTAGAGAGGGAGGTGAATACACTCTCTTAAAAATTTTCTTTGAAATTATTGACCAGTTCGAGTAGATGTTAATCTTCTTAACAAATTTTCTCAAATTTTGAGGTTACTTGATCAAATTTAAAGGTAATGCGGAAACAATTCAGTAACCTTCAATGAAATTTTTATACTTAAATCACAAGTAAGACAACAAGATATATAATAAAGATGAGAGGAAAAAACACAAGAGATATGGAAGTTCGAATGATGAATCCTTCTATGTCTCCCTTTTTTCCACGCAGAAAGGAATTCACTATAAAACTTTGGTTATTATAACGTCTTTTAAAACACGCACTCCAATATTCGGACTTATCCAATGCCTATCTCAGAACTCCTAGTTTATCACAGGATAAAATTACAGCTCTTATCAAACTATAGCAAACACAACTTCACTTGTTTGAATTCAAAGGTTCAAATTGTCAAACACTTCTTCTCGAGATTTCTGTCTCAAACGGTTGAGGAGCTTGAGAAACCCTTAGTTGATCCTTGAAATCTGATAACTTTCTTGATAAGCGAGGGTTGAGGTGAGAAAAGTGAATATGAATTTTGCAAGTGCTTGAGTAGGATTGCTAGCACAGTGAGAGATTCAAATCATAAGAATAGTTCTTTGGGTTGTTCTTCTCTCTTTAAGCAATCTCTATTTATAATGTCCTTTGCATGGAGATACTTAACATTCATATCAAGTTCATTAATTCAAAGGTACTGTTGATGTTGTCCTTTCTTGATGTATAATACACTTCAATAAATGTGAGATTTGGATCCTTCCCAATCAAGAAGACAACGGTCGCAGTCATTCTATGATCATCATCTTAACAATGAACAATTCGAGAAAACATTCTCATTTTCTTGATTCATCGTTGGTTGTGCATGTCTTGACAATATATTTTTACTAAAAAGCAACGTATAGCTCTGATCGATGTAGTTTGAATTAGAAGATATCCCTTAAGACCGTTGTTAAATATGTACTTGTAATACAGAATGGTAGATGAACCATCTAGACCAGGCGAGTAGATCTTGTTATGGTGGCCGGTTGAGTAACTTTAAACCAAGAGAGTGTTGTAGCAGGCGAGTGACTCTAAGTGACCGAGCGAGTGATCTTTAAATCAAGGGGTCGACAACTTGTTTTATACAAAAGAGCAACATCTAAAACAATGATTTATTGTTTGTTATCACCAAAACATAAGGAATTAACAGTTCCTTTCTTTTTGGTCATGACAAAACTTATTCTCCAAGTAAAATAGATAAACTAAAGAATTGAATGAATTCATTGAGAAAATTAATTGAATTGAAAACAGGCGAGAGGAAATAACATCCTATTACACCTGTTGGTAAGTGAAAAGAACCTAGGTACACCTATCTCCTAAACCAACTGCAACCTTCGGAGCCTCCTCCTTACCTTCTCTTATCTTCTCTTCGACTTCCTTCTTCCCTCTTCACTCTTCCATACTATTTTCATGAGCACGCTTGGCCTCCTCCACCCCGCTATGCTCTTTAACCCTTTTTTGTAATAACCCTTGGAAAGATGATCAAGTAGTTCACTGAGTTGTGTCTCGAGGGCTGCTTTTTGGGTATCCATGAAAGAATCTATCTGAGCTCCCAAAGCAGTATGAAGTGTGTCCATTCTTGAATTCATATTAGCCTCAATGGGCTGTTCTATTTGATTCAAATGGCTAGAAATCTTGATAATAACGTTGTTGGTCTCCTTGTTAGTAATCTTGACTTGCTTTGTACACCCTTCAAACTCATGAAACATATCAAACACCTTTGATATGATAGATTTGCGGGAGTCAGACACTCCCATGTCTGTTGTAGAGAGATGAGCATCTAGGGACAAAATGATGCATTTGATAGCCTCCATATGATCATACACAACTGCAGTTAGTGCTTTATCGGAAGTGGCTGTGGTATGATCTTTAGATGTGATTTGAATATTTTCACTTCGATTATTAACATCATCGTTATCTGACTCAGAGCTTGAACTATGGTTGTAATCATCATGTTCCATATCTTGAGAACTAGATGTGCCTTCTGTTGTTGGTAGAACAGGTGATGCATCTCGAGCTTCTTCTGTGTCTAGCGGTGGAGGAGTAGAAGAGATTGAGAAAAAGCAGGAGGAATAATTCAAAAGATTCTTGATTTTCTTGATTTGGAGGCGATGAAGCTTCTTCAGTAGTATTGGCAGGAATGATAGGTGGAGTAGCATCCGAAGTCTCAGGGATGATCGGGCGATGGGATTGGTTAGGTGCTTGTTCTTGAAAAGTTGTCTCAAGAAATGGGCTCTTGAGACCAGTGCCATAGTTTGTTTCCATGCGAGTCATCTGGTCTTTGAAGAGCTCAAATTTCGTTATAGACTTGACCAATTCATCCACCGTGGTCAAAGGAACTTCTGGTAGTGGAGTCTCAGCAATAGTAACTTCATCCATTCTATAAGAGGCAGGATTATGAGGTAGCTGGTGTGGTGTACATGATGAGACTCCAGCACTTGATATGGCTGGCACAGTGTGAGAAGCATCCTGTAAAGACGAGCCAGTTGTTGAAGGAGGTAGCTTTTGCACAGCCTCCCTATCATCTTGTTGTTTTAAGGAGGGTTACTAAGTGTAGTAACCCAACTCCCAATAAAGAAATTAAACTATCCGAGACTGTTTAATTGGTTAAAAAATTATTAAAGAAACTCTTATATGAGGAAAATATTTATAAAATCGGACTCAGGACATTCAGGAATGGCCCGGAGGGATATCTAGGGTCTGAATAGTTCAGAAGGTTCGAACTAGAGCACGTTAACTTTAGAACATCCGAACTGGTTCGGATGAAAATGTTGTGTTCAGAAGAACCGAGCAGTTCGGAATCTCCGAAATCAAAATCAATCCAAACTCTCCAAGAAAAGATAGGGTATGGATTTTTGATTGGCGATTTGTCTCAAGGTAGTTTAGAATCTTCGAACTAGGGATTGGAAGGTTCGGAAGCCCTGATGGTGAGATCGAAGCTCCGAAATGCGTTCTGTAGCTCCGAACCAGAGATTAGATGTTTCAAACTTCTATCTATAAATAGGGGTCGAAAACCTCATTTGCAAGTTCACTCAGCTTTTCTCTCGTCTTGAGTCAATATTTGGAACTTTTTAGGCATCATCTTGAGGGTCGGGCGATAGTGAGGTGCTACCGGGGTCCTAATGAAGTTCTGCCTAATATTTGGAGCCATCGCCATCAGCAGGCTATCGATGGACGTAAAGTAATACTCCAAGATCCATGATAAGTTTGGGAGTATATATTAGCTTAGTTAAGGCTTTTAGAATTGTATAAGTGAAAGGTATACATTTGATATAGGCTATCGATGGACGTAAAGTAATACTCCAAGATCCATGATAAGTTTGGGAGTATATATTAGCTTAGTTAAGGCTTTTTGTAACGCCCGGAATTATTTAATTTTAATCCGAGAATAATTAATTTGGGAATATTTGGAGTTTTGATATAAATTCTAATATTCTTAAATTGATTAGGATTGAAATTGAATGAATGGAGGAATTAAGGACTGAATTGTAATTATTGCATAGTTGAGGGGCTAAAGTGCAAAATTGTGATTGTTAGTGGGACACTTGTTATTCCTAGGCTTAGTCACGTGTAATTATCTTGCAATTCCATCAGATTCTTCAGCCAAGGAAAGAAAAGAACCGAGAGCAACTTTCAAGAGATCTTCAAGCTTCATCTTCATCTTCAAATCCTTATATCTTGAGCTACGGTTATCCGAATTCGATTCCGAAAGATTTTTTGGAATCCTCTCGACAAGACCTTCGATTTGATGTAAGTTTTTCTGTCTTTCATGTTGGTTTGAGAATTCAAAATGGACAGGGATCAGAAGTTGGAATGAATTTGATGGTTTTGATCTTCTAGCTTTGATGTTCTTGAAGTTTGGTTAAAGAGTGATGTGTATATCATGTCCTTATGATTTCCAGATATGTTTCGATTGATATATACTTGCTGATATGTTGAGTTGAGTTGTTGAACATCTGATATGAATGTTAGAAATGATTTAGAGTTGTTCGGGATCGCCGAAGTAATACCGAAATGCCGTCGAGCTCTTGAATCGAAATGATTTGCTATTGTTCTTGGAATCTAAAGTTGTTGAACTATTAGCTGATGATTCCTTGTTTGTTATGCTATGATTTCAGTGTGTAAACAGGACAAGTGAACTCGAGAACGTTGAATTCGAAACCGATAGAAGAACACACAAGGTTGGTTGAGTTTCCTTTGAAGTTCTTGTGGAAGGTTGAGTTGATATTGAACAGATTTGAGTTGTGTTTGGTAATTGATCTTGGACAAAATTGGACAAGCTCAAAGACATCCTAGACATCACATTTGAAAGGTAAAAGTGGACTACTATTTGATTGGGATTACAACTCGAGATGGTTTGTATCGAGTTCCCACAATTCACATACTTGTTTGCTTAAGTGCTCTTATGTGTTTTACCTTGATTACTTGGATAAGTCTTTGATATAATGAATGCTTTGATTATGATATATGTTGCATTCATCTTGATGACTTATTCCTTGAATTTGAAATGAACGGACACGTTCGAATAGACGATTTGAGGGATTGTATATGTATGGCCTGGGTGGTTGTTTTAGCCTAGTGTCTGAACTACATATATAATGGCTTCAAAGTCTAGAGGAGCAAGATAGTAGCCCCACCTCGATAGGGTGTGTCGGTGGATTAGCTATGATATCTTCTTCTCGGGATCCCAGTCGATGAATGACGAAATGAACCTTGTTTTGAAAGCATGCATTGTATTTACTTCTATATCATGATTGTGATATTGATTATGCATGTTTAGTTGCTTTTACTGGGAAATCTATTTCTCACCGGAGTTATCCGGCTATTGTTTTGTTGTATGTGTCATTGCAATAGGAGGAAGTGGAACCGGGCAAAGGCGGACTTAAAGAACAAGGGATGAAATCGATATAGCGTGAGGATCCGAGTTAGGAGTTATGTGTGCTGTCATGAAGTTTATTGAGTCTTAAACATGATCATGTTAGAAGATACTTGTACCAAGACTTGTAGATGATTGAGTTGTGGTTTTGTTGATGTTTATAGGATTGGAAATATGTTGTAAATCCTTGAATCAACATAAGGTGTCTTGAACTTGATATATGACAATGTTATTGCATGTTATGAGAATTATGATTATGTTGTAAAGCCTTGGAATGGTTTATTCCTAACAATTATAGCATGTTAGAATGCATGTTAGATGTTATGATTGATTAAACCATGTCTAGACTTTGGTAGGACATGATCTTGAATCAATCATAGGCATGATCTCGTTTTTGACAGCAGCTGAGCCATATTTTTTTTCTGTTGGTTTGGCTGGCGCACGGGCGAGCTCCTGCTCGTGCGCGCGCGAGCCAAGCCAGGGGGCCTCGGTCCCATTGGCCGGCGCGCGCGCGAGGGGTGATGCCCGCGCGTGCGCAGAGCAATTTATTTAAAAAAAAATTTTTTTTTATTCTTTTGTTTAGACTTTGATTATTGTCTAACATGGTTTAATAATGATTAATGAGATTAATGAGAGATTAGAACTCGGGTCATCACAACAGGTGGTATCAGAGCAAGACAATTCTGGACTTAGATAGACAATGAGTGGGGTAGATCGAGTCATCTGCTTTACTTATTTATGATCTATGCTATGATTTAATTACGTGATTGAATTACATGGTTTAAATGATAGCATGATTTACTTTCAAGTAATTTATTACAGTATTGTATTTATTTTATTTGAAAGTATGAGTACTATAATTAACGACACATGTTTACTGGAATATCTGGAATGATTAGAGGCATGTGATCTGTTAATTATGATATGCTACCTGATTATCGGATTTGATTGGAAGCATGTCTTGTTGAGTACTTGTTCTTCGATTCTTTATTTACACCTGAATCAGAACCGAGTCTTGATCAGAGGTAAGATGATCAGAGGAGGACTGAGATAATTTGATGATTTGGTATCCTAACCATTTTGATAATCAGATATGTCTCGACGACCAGGAAGACCTTCTCTTCGACCACAGGTTCCTACTCTACCACAGGTTCCTATTCCTCTGCCAGAACAGACAGTTCATACTCCACCGACAGTTGTTACACCGATAGTGCCTCGAGCTACTGCAGTGCCGAGTAATGAACAGGGAAGTACGTCAAGAGATATGACTGATATGACAGCAACTCCTATGGAAACACTTCTGAAACGTTTCCAATCCTACAAGCCGCCTACTTTGAAAGGTACAGAAAATGCTGTTGAATGCGAGGGATGGCTTGATGATATGGAGATGCTATTTGATTCACTTGACTACGGGGATGAACGGAGAGTTAGATTGATTGGGCACCAGTTGCATGAAGTTGCGAAGAGCTGGTGGTTCACTACAAAAAGAGCTGTGGAGAGTAGAGGAACTGTACTGACTTGGAATGTCTTCACAACTGAGTTCTACCAACGCTTCTTTCCTGTGTCTTACCGCAAGGATGAAGGGGCTGAGTTTGCAAATCTGAAACAGGGGAATTTGAATATCTAAGACTACGTTGCAAAATTCTCTACATTGCTACGTTTTGCTCCACATGTTGCTGACAGTGACGAGGCTATGGCTGATCAGTTTATCAATGGCCTGAGTCCGGATGTTTTTACACTGGTGAATACAAGGCGACCGAATACCTTTGCTGATGCCTTGAACAGTGCCAAGGGAGCGGAAGCTGGTTTGATACAGCAGCGAGGAGCTTCGTATACCGCACAACCTCTGAGACAGTCACAACCTGCAGCTCCAACTCCGCAACAGTCTTTTCGATTTGAAGGTGGTAGTAGCAGTGGAAAGAAAGGGTTCTTGCAAGCAATAGGAAAACAGTTTAAGAAGTCTGGGAGCAGTTCTTCGAGTTCCAGTGGTACGAAGCAGAAGTCAGAAGTGTTCTGCAACAGTTGTGGTGGAAATCATCCAACCGATCAGTGCCGAGGTGTATCTGGGAGGTGCCATATATGCAACAGACGGGTCATATTGCAAGGGTGTGTCCTCAGAGAAATACTGGACAGGCAAGAGGTGCAGAGTCATCACGATCAGTGGCTCAACCTGGAAGACAGGCCTCTTCTGTTCATTCTTTTCAGCCAGCACATCCACAGCAGCAGACTCGACCAGGTGGAGGTCAGGCAAGCAATCAGCCTCAGAGACAGCAGGCTCATGTCTTTGCTTTGACTGAGGAGCAGGCACAGGGAGCACCTGATGATGTGATTGCAGGTAACTGTTCTATTTCTGGTTATTCTGCTTATGTGTTGTTTGATACCGGTGCATCCCATACGTTTCTATCTGCCAAATTTGTTGCATTGCATTCTTTGCCTGTTGAGTCATTACCAGTTGTAGTATCTATTTCTTCTCCTTTGGGGAGGGGTCTTATCTCGATTCAGATAGTAAAGAATTGTGCACTACAGTATGAGGGTAATGAGATTGAGATCGATTGTTTTGTACTTGGTATGTCTGATTTTGATTGTATTATTGGGATTGATATGCTGAATAAGTACAGAGCTACCGTCGATTGCTTTCAGAAGGTAGTGATATTCAGACCTGAGATGGCTGGAGAATGGAAATTCTATGGTAAGGGTTCACGTGCTAAGATTCCTCTTATTTCTGTATTATCTATGACCCGACTTTTGCAGAAAGGAGCAGAGGGATTTCTTTTTTATGCGGTGGATACGTTGAAAACTAGCCCGAACCTGGCTGACTTGCCAGTGGTTAGTGAATTTGCGGACGTCTTTCCGGATGAGATTCCAGGATTACCTCCGTATCGTGAGATTGACTTCAACATTGAACTGATGCCTGGAACTGCACCGATTTCGAAGGCACCATATCGAATGGCACCAGTGGAATTAAAAGAGTTGAAAGAACAGTTAGAAGATTTATTGGCCAAGGGATACATTCGACCCAGTGTTTCTCCTTGGGGTGCTCCAGTTCTGTTTGTCAGAAAGAAAGACGGATCAATGAGATTGTGTATTGATTACCGGCAACTGAACAAGGCTACGGTAAAGAACAAATACCCTTTGCCTCGTATTGATGATTTATTTGACCAGTTGCAGGGTTCTTCTGTGTATTCCAAGATTGATCTGAGATCTGGATACCATCAGCTGAGAGTTAGGGATTCTGATATTCCTAAGACTGCGTTCAGAACCAGGTATGGCCATTATGAGTTTATAGTTATGCCGTTTGGTTTGACGAATGCTCCAGCTGTATTCATGGCTTTGATGAACCGTGTGTTTCAGAAGTATCTCAATGATTTTGTAATTATCTTTATTGATGATATTTTGATATATTCCAAGAATCTGATTGATCATGCTGAACATCTGAGAACAGTTTTGAAAACCTTACGAGCCGAGGAATTGTATGCTAAACTTTCGAAATGTGAGTTTTGGCTGAAACAGGTTGTCTTTCTTGGACATATTATATCTGGAAATGGTATTTCTGTGGATCCAAGTAAAGTAGAAGCAGTGATCAGTTGGTCAAGATCGACATCTGTTCCTGAGATCCGGAGTTTTATGGGATTGGCTGGGTATTATCGTCGATTTATCAAAGATTTTTCCAGTATTGCGAAGCCAATTACTCAGTTAACTCAGAAAAATGCTCCTTTTGTCTGGTCTGAAGCTTGTGAATCTAGTTTTCTTGAGTTGAAGACACGACTGACCAGTGCACCAGTCTTGACGATTCCTTCAGGTACTGGTGGTTTCACTGTTTACTGTGATGCATCTCATCGAGGATTAGGGTGTGTCTTGATGCAGCGAGGACATGTGATTGCTTATGCCTCAAGACAGTTGAAGTCTCACGAAACCAGATATCCGATTCATGATCTTGAATTGGCCGCCATTGTATTTGCTTTGAAGATTTGGCGACATTATCTGTACGGAGAGCAGTTTGAGATTTATTCTGATCACAAGAGTCTGAAGTATCTATTTTCACAGTCAGAATTGAATATGAGACAGCGGAGGTGGCTTGATTTGCTTAAAGACTTTGATTGTGAGATTAAGTACTATCCAGGGAAATCGAATGCGGCAGCAGATGCACTTAGTCGAAAGGTATGTTCTTTGTCCTTATCGACGATTGGTGTATCAAATTTGATTGAAGACTGTTGTCTGTCTGGGTTAGTATTTGATACGAATTATCAACCTCTTCGACTCTATCAAATGAAAGCTGAACCAGCTTTATTGGTAAGAATTCGAGATGCTCAGAAATTTGATCAGAATATACAGAATTCGATTGAGAAAGTCATATCAGGGCATGTATCTGAATACCGGGTTCGAGATGATCTTCTTTATGTTCACAATCGCCTTGTAGTGCCTGATATTTCTGATGTGCGACAACAACTACTGACAGAGGCGCATTGTAGTCGTTATAGTATTCATCCTGGAGGTAGGAAGATGTATAATGATCTGAAGACTCGATACTGGTGGAAACCAATGAAGTCTGATATCACTGATTTTGTATCTCGGTGTCTGAACTGTCAACAGGTGAAGGCTGAAAGGAAGAAACCGCCTGGCTTTTTACAGAGTTTATCCGTGCTTGAATGGAAATGGGATCATATTTCCATGGATTTCGTGACGAGATTACCTCGATCTTCTAGAGGTTATGATGCTATCTGGGTGATTATCGATAGATTGACGAAGTCTGCGTGTTTTATACCTTATCGTATGACGTACAGACATGATCAGATGGCAGAGATTTATGTCCGTGAAGTTGTCAGATTACATGGTGTGCCGAAGTCTATTGTATCAGATCGTGATCCTCGATTTACATCTCACTTCTGGCATAGCTTACAGAGTGCTTTGGGTACTCAGCTTCGTTTGAGCACAGATTATCATCCACAAACAGACGGGCAGTCTGAGCGTACCATTCAGACATTGGAGGACATGTTGAGAGCTGTAGTGCTTGATTTTGGCACGAGTTGGCAAGATTCATTACCTCTTTGTGAATTCTCGTACAACAACAGCTACCAATCGAGTATTGGAATGGCTCCATTTGAAGCTTTATACGGAAGAAAATGTCGATCTCCTTTGTACTGGGATGATATTTCAGAAGTACCTGACACTGGCCCTGATATGATACGTGATCTGACTGATCAAGTGAAGCTTATTCAGACAAGAATAAAGACAGCTCAAGATAGACAAGCGAAATATGCTAACATTCGACGTCGACCTTTGTCTTTTGAACAGGGGGATCGAGTATTCCTGAAGATTTCTCCTTTCAGAGGTACAGTCAGATTTGGCAAGCGAGGGAAGTTGTCTCCACGCTACATGGTCCGTATGAAATTCTGGAGAAAATAGGCAATCTTGCCTATCGATTAGCTCTTCCTCCAGCGTTATCTGGAATACATGATGTCTTTCATGTATCAATGCTTCGAAAGTATCTTTCTGATGAATCTCATGTACTTCAATCTGATGAAGCTGAACTCGACGAGACTTTGAGTTATTTCGAAAAGCTGATTCAGATTCTTGATCGTAAAGAGAAGCAACTTCGTACGAAGACTATTCCGCTTGTGAAGGTTCAGTGGAGTCGTCATGGTATTACAGAAGCGACTTGGGAGACTGAATCAGATATGAGACAACAATTTCCAGAGTTATTTTCTTGATGTGAGTCTCCTTTAGTTTTCTGTTATCTGATATCTGTGATATGATTTGTTGATATTACTAAGATTTCGAGGACGAAATCGAGTCTTAGTGGGGGGGAATTGTAACGCCCGAAATTATTTAATTTTAATCCGAGAATAATTAATTTGGGAATATTTGGAGTTTTGATTTAAATTCTAATATTCTTAAATTGATTAGGATTGAAATTTAATGAATGGAGGAATTAAGGACTGAATTGTAATTATTGCATAGTTGAGGGGCTAAAGTGCAAAATTGTGATTGTTAGTGGGACACTTGTTATTCCTAGGCTTAGTCACGTGTAATTATCTTGCAATTCCATCAGATTCTTCAGCCAAGGAAAGAAAAGAACCGAGAGCAACTTTCAAGAGATCTTCAAGCTTCATCTTCATCTTCAAATCCTTATATCTTGAGCTACGGTTATCCGAATTCGATTCCGAAAGATTTTTTGGAATCCTCTCGACAAGACCTTCGATTTGATGTAAGTTTTTCTGTCTTTCATGTTGGTTTGAGAATTCGAAATGGACAGGGATCAGAAGTTGGAATGAATTTGATGGTTTTGATCTTCTAGCTTTGATGTTCTTGAAGTTTGGTTAAAGAGTGATGTGTATATCATGTCCTTATGATTTCCAGATATGTTTCGATTGATATATACTTGCTGATATGTTGAGTTGAGTTGTTGAACATCTGATATGAATGTTAGAAATGATTTAGAGTTGTTCGGGATCGCCGAAGTAATACCGAAATGTCGTCGAGCTCTTGAATCAAAATGATTTGCTATTGTTCTTGGAATCTAAAGTTGTTGAACTATTAGCTGATGATTCCTTGTTTGTTATGCTATGATTTCAGTGAGTAAACAGGACAAGTGAACTCGAGAACGTTGAATTCGAAACCGATAGAAGAACACACAAGGTTGGTTGAGTTTCCTTTAAAGTTCTTGTGGAAGGTTGAGTTGATATTGAACAGAATTTGAGTTGTGTTTGGTAATTGATCTTGGACAGAATTGGACAAGCTCAAAGACATCCTAGACATCACATTTGAAAGGTAAAAGTGGACTACTATTTGATTGGGATTACAACTCGAGATGGTTTGTATCGAGTTCCCACAATTCACATACTTGTTTGCTTAAGTGCTCTTATGTGTTTTACCTTGATTACTTGGATAAGTCTTTGATATAATGAATGCTTTGATTATGATATATGTTGCATTCATCTTGATGACTTATTCCTTGAATTTGAAATGAACGGACACGTTCGAATAGACGATTTGAGGGATTGTATATGTATGGCCTGGGTGGTTGTTTTAGCCTAGTGTCTGAACTACATATATAATGGCTTCAAAGTCTAGAGGAGCAAGATAGTAGCCCCACCTCAATAGGGTGTGTCGGTGGATTAGCTATGATATCTTCTTCTCGGGATCCCAGTCGATGAATGACGAAATGAACCTTGTTTTGAAAGCATGCATTGTATTTACTTCTATATCATGATTGTGATATTGATTATGCATGTTTAGTTGCTTTTACTGGGAAATCTATTTCTCACCGGAGTTATCCGGCTATTGTTTTGTTGTATGTGTCATTGCAATAGGAGGAAGTGGAACCGGGCAAAGGCGGACTTAAAGAACAAGGGATGAAATTGATATAGCGTGAGGATCCGAGTTAGGAGTTATGTGTGCTGTCATGAAGTTTATTGAGTCTTAAACATGATCATGGTAGAAGATACTTGTACCAAGACTTGTAGATGATTGAGTTGTGGTTTTGTTGATGTTTATAGGATTGGAAATATGTTGTAAATCCTTGAATCAACATAAGGTGTCTTGAACTTGATATATGACAATGTTATTGCATGTTATGAGAATTATGATTATGTTGTAAAGCCTTGGAATGGTTTATTCCTAACAATTATAGCATGTTAGAATGCATGTTAGATGTTATGATTGATTAAACCATGTCTAGACTTTGGTAGGACATGATCTTGAATCAATCATAGGCATGATCTCGTTTTTGACAGCAGCTGAGCCATATTTTTTTTCTGTTGGTATGGCTGGCGCACGGGCGAGCTCCTGCTCGCGCGCGCGCGAGCCAAGCCAGGGGGCCTCGGTCCCATTGGCCGGCACGCGCGCGAGGGGTGATGCCCGCGCGTGCGCAGAGCAATTTATTTAAAAAATTTTTTTTTTTTTATTCTTTTGTTTAGACTTTGATTATTGTCTAACATGGTTTAATAATGATTAATGAGATTAATGAGAGATTAGAACTCGGGTCATCACACTTTTAGAATTGTATAAGTGAAAGGTATACATTTGATTATAGGCTTGGATACTAGGCTGATCTCTTATACTTGAACTATAAAGGTAAGTAAGTACTGACTGAGATATCCAACTGAGTATTCATTTTTATGTGTTGCATTTTATCTGTCATGATATGCATGTATTACTATTCATATGTACATGCGTCATGTTGGGCCGAATCTCCTTCGGGATAGCCATGTTTAGTAGTGTCACTTAGCCCTAGTTTGTGGATGGTTGGACATCATAAGTCACTTGGACAACGAGCACGGAGGGCTGTGATGTTTCTAGGATATTTCAAGATCCACGTCTAGATGATACCTAAATGGGTATTTTCGAATTGGTACTATGCACTCTAGAGCCTCCAGTTTGAGAATGAGTTCTCCCTGTTGATCTAGTTACCTATTTCACGTCACATGCACACACCTGTAGGTTTATGTACTCATATTTATGTGTATTGGGAGTTATCTCTCACGTCCTTGTTTTCATCCTGGATACCCCATTCTACGGGGCAAGCCTCATGTTGGATGATGTAGGCAGAAGTGAGCCCCGAGGCAAGGAGCAGTGCCATTGAGTTATCGATTATTTTGTTGTTTTATCTGGGATTGTATATGATACACTTATTTGTTATAGTTTTACCATAACCAGTATTTTAACTAATGTTTTTGATTTGTTTAAGTGATCTACAGTTTCCTCTGATCTATTTGATTATTGTTAATTAAGATATAATTGCATGCTTAGGATTTGATCTAGTAGGTGATACCGGTGTGGGTTACTTCATTTATGGTATCATAGTATGAATTAGATTTTTTGGATATAGGACCTTTCGATGGGGTTGATTTTCGTTGTGTCTTGTATATGGCAGGACTAGATGACAAGATCAGCCATGATAGTTTGGGCCGATGGGGTGATGATGGGGGTCACGATCATTGCTGAGTGCATTGACACCATCACCACGAGGGTCGTCGTCACTTTGACAAGCATAGGTTCCTCCAAACGGGACCCAAGCCACTGTAGAGATTCGGCTAAGGTGGCTGAGGATTGGTTGGGCGCATGGAAGGTTGATTTCGAGTATTCAACACCACTGAGGAACATTTCTTGGAGGCCGTGAATTTCCTTTTGGAAGGCCGTGTTCGAAAATGGTGGAAATCTGTTTCTACTCCACTACTGCAGGGGCGAGATACAATCACTTGGGCTGATTTTCGTACTACATTTGCGAAATTGTATTTCCTCTAGATCTTCGTGTAACAATCAAAAAATCCATAAATCCACGCACTAGTATTAAAGGTATTTTAAATAAAATTTAAATGATTTTATTTTATTTATTTATTATTGAAAAGTTATGTTTATTAAATGATTTTATGTGATGTATTAATGATTTAATTGTTGTGTTAAATAATTTAATATTATGTAATTTATCTGATGTTTAATGGTTTCAAGTTAGTTTTAATGTATTTCAGGTACGAGTTTAATCTCGGTGACGAAGGAATAGAGGCTAGCCTATGAACGAAGTTTAAGGATTTTAAAGATTAAATGTCCAGTATGTAGCTTTTAAATAAAAATTAATGTAAGTTATTTAAGTTTTAAATTAAAAGTGTTTTTGGTGCAAATTATTTAAAGTTGAGCTTGGTAGCCAAGTTTTAAAGTAATTGAGGGAGAAATTTAAAAGTCAGTATAGATTTAATTAATGGGCCAGCTTTCAGCCCATAAGTTTTCTATATATATATATATATATATATATATATAATTGGCGTTCAAAACTCTTTTCTCCTCCTTCTCATTCACGTTCAGCCGCCATATTTTCCTATTCTCCTTATTTTTGAAAATCAGTACCATTATAGAGAAGATTTATTGTTCGATTCGTTCGTGGCAAGGCTAGGTCATGTTCCTGAGGTCTGAATTTCTCCATTACAAAGAATAATGACAATTTTTAAACGCTTTTGAAACCACTAGTTGATAGTATATGTATTTTGATATGAAAACATGTATTTTGATATGTATATAGTGTATATTGCATTGATTTTGTGAAGAGCATGATGCAGAACTGTGAAACATAAATCGTTCTTGACGTTTTATGAACTGATTTTTGAGATTGATGAGAAAAGATGTTTGAATCTGTGAATTTGGATGTGTGTAGTTTGAATGTAGAGTTTTGATGAAAATAATTTGAAGATGATTGATTTTGATGAATCCTTTTCGAGTTCCTAATTATGTTTTGAGAGTTTGCATCATTTTAATCGTTTCAAAGAGTAAAAATCTGATTTTGGTTTATGATCGAGGTTTTTGATGTGTTTTAGGTTCAACCATGGGATGTAATTGTTTAAAAGAGTTTCTTGATATATTTCCAAGTTTTTTCTCATGTTTGGATGTCAATTGGAATGCATCAAGACGTCTTAGGTGCGTACAAAAATTCAAAGAACCGGCACAATAATTTTTCTACCCAACCCACGCGGGCAGGTGATAAGTGTGTTTTGTATGTATATATTTTTTTTGTTTTATTTTTGTTTTGCAAGCATTCATATGTTAATGTTTTTGTTTCTAATTAATTTAAATTATATTTCATGCATTTTTCTGCATAATGTCTCCCTTGGTTTATTTGTAGGAAATACACAAAAATTGGGAAGATTTTGACAGAGTGTCTCTCGCTCGAGCGAGACCGAGTGAAGAAGAAAAAATTTCCAGAGTCATGCTCACTCGAGCGCAACTTGTTGCCTCTCGAGCGAGGTGGAAAATCGAGAATGTGGCAGAAGTTGTCTCGCTTGAGCGCGACTTGTTGCCGCTCGAGCGAGACCGACGTTCATTGTTTTAATTTTGGAAAATTCCTTGGCCAAGAAGGATACTATCTTTTGAATATTTGGGCATATAAATAGCTCTCTTATCGTCTGATGAAGGGTTCCGAACGTGTTATAGATCAAATTAGGCGGCTACATCTTCAAGCTCGTTCTACTCTTCTTATTTTCTTTTTATTTTTTGAATTTTGATTCATATTTCGGGTTGAAAAACTTGATTATGAATTATCCTAAAGTTTGAGTAGTAGTTTTTATTTCGATCAAGGCCACGCAATTGTGCTGAACAAATTTATGTACAAAACTTGAATGTTTGTTTGGGATTTTTGGATTTGGTTTTTTATTATTGATTTTTTTGAATTTAAATTTGCCTTGTGAATAATTTGGCCAATTGTTTACTTGCATGTTAATCGATTCCAAGTCGAAAGGTGAGGAATTGATTTTGATCACTTCATTAATCAACACAAGGTTAAATCGACTAGAAATAGTATTCGATTTTATTGTGCGATTTTAGGTGCAAAATGAATTCTCATGATTCTTAATGTATTAGAATTTGATTTGAATTATAAAAGATTAATCCGTCAAAATTTGGATAGGTTTAATTGTTCTAAAAATAGACTTTTAAACAAGTTATGAGAATTCACTGTAATTTAAGATTTAATCTTAGTCCTAAATCGGTTACTCGTTGCATGATTTGTTCGGTATCTACGTGTGTCCTTGATCAAATCTTTTTTTTCATTGAATTAAACTTAAAAATTATTGTTGCGGTTTATTTGAATTGCTTTTATTTACAATTTATTTCTTAGTTAAAATCTTGAAATCACTTTTATTTGATAGTCTAGATTAAGTAGAAATAATTATATTTTGGTAATTACTATATCAGTCTCTGTGGGATCGATACATGGACTCATTGTCCACTTACTATAACTTGACTTGGTACGCTTGCCAGTAATTATTTAATACCGATTTAAGCGGTTAAGTTTTTGGCGCCGCTGCCGGGGACAGTTTGTGATATCAAAATTTTTGTTTCACTTGAGATTAGACTTTATTTTATTTTGTGATATTTTTTTTAGTTCTTATAAAATTTGAAATATTTTTTTTTCTTTGTGCTTCCCTTGTACTATCTTTTGTGTATGCATAGAACTCGACCGTCTAAGGATCTCGTACCGCTTGTTTTAGAGATCGAACGCACGCTCACCAGAATTCGAAAAGCTAGAAGAGCTATCAATCTTGAGCTTGAGTCAGTATCTGAACCAGAATAAGAAATGGCAGATAAAAAAACTGTACTTGATCTTATTCGTCCACCAGTAGAAGGCTATGGTTCTAGCATAGTTAACTCCACTGTCGAGGCGAACAAGTTTGAGTTAAAGCCTTCCATCATTCAGATGATTCAGAGCAAACTCTCTTTGTGGGTATATATGTGGAAGACCCCTATGCTCATCTAGAGAGTTTTCTGTCTATTTGTGACACTTTCAAGTTTATTGGGGTAATATCTGATGTAGTGCGACTGTGGTTATTCCCATTTTATCTACAAGGCGAGGCTTTGGAATGGTTGGATGATCTGCCTGCGGGTCCTATCACTACTTGGACCGGCCTTGTTCAAAATTTTTTGAATAAGTATTTCCCTCCTACAAAGATGGCAAAGTTGTTTTCTGACATTATATCATTCAAGCAAAAGGAGGGAGAATCTCTACATGCGGCATTGACCAGATTTAAGAAGATGTTGAGGATGTTTACTCAGCATAATATCACTCAGAGCCAACAGACTCAAACATTCTACAATGGGGCCGATTAGTCGGTTCGATCCATGATGGATGTTGCTGCTAATGGAAGCCTATTCAGGAAGACGCAAGCAGACGCTTGAGAGATTATTGGTAACATGGCTAAAAGTAATGTAGGATGGCCGGATGTGTAAAAGGAGAAAAAAAATATGGAGTTCTAGAGGTCAACGCATTGACTTCAATGAATGCAAAAATAGATGCTCCCACACATCAAATGGCGCTTGTCTAGACTGCCTCAGCAATTCATGTCCAAATTTAGCAGCCCGAAGAGCAACAAGTGTTTGAAATTGATGCAACGAACTTTATGGAAAATCAAGGGAAACAACCATACAATCCTTATAGCAACACCTACAATCCTGGCTTGAAAAATCACCCAAATTTCTCATGGAAATCTGCAGATCCCACCGCCAACACGTCTAAGACAGTTGAGAAGAAACCGAGCTTTGAAGAAATTATTATGAGATATGTAGCGGGTACTGAGACTCTCTTGCATAATGAAGAGGCAATGTTGCAGAAGTTAGAGAAACAGATGAGCGAGATAGCCACACAACTGTCAACTAGGCCAACAGGGTCATTGCCTAGAAACAGTTAGAGGAATCCAAGAGACGTAAATGCTATTCTGGCGGTTACTAGATCTCAAGTGGAGGAAAAAGAGAAGGATGTTGATGATGAGGAAGCAATGGATCCAAACATTGATAAAGGAGTGGAGGACGTGCCAAAACATGTGGAATTGGCGCCTACGGGCAAGAAAGGTAAGTCTCCTAACCCAATTAATAATGGTAATATACATTTGAGTAAAATTCCTTTTCTCCCAGCGAGCAAAGCAACTGCAATTGGATAATCAATTTCCAAAATTTATAGAGATTTTCAAAAAGCTCCATATTAATATTCCATTTGCGAATGCTTTGGCTCAAATGCCTAGTTATGCAAAATTTTTGAAGAAGATTTTGTCAAACAAAAGGAAGTTAGTGAATTTTGAAACTGTCAATTTGTCGAAGGAATGTTATGCTATTTTACAAAATAAACTCCCTCCGAATAAAAATCCTGGTAGTTTTTCAATTGCTTGCACTATAGGAAAATCATTTTTTAGTAAGGCTTTGTGTGATCTTGGTGCAAGTATAAATCTTATGCCTTATTCATGTTTTAAAACACTTGGAATTGGAGAAGTTAGACCAACCACCATCTCACTACAATTGGCTGACAGATCTATAAAATATCCCAGGGAGATTGTGGAGGATGTGTTAGTGAAATTTGATATGTTTATTTTTCTAGTGGATTTCGTTGTGCTTGACATGGAAGAGGATCGTGAGATACCTCTTATTTTAGGTAGACCATTTTTTGCCACTGGAAAAGCTTTGATTTATGTGCATAAAGGGGAGTTAATTTCGCGCATGAATGATGAAAGTATGATTTTTATTGTGTTTCAAGGCCTTCGATATCCTGTGGACAATTATGATTGTTTCAGAATTGATGTTACTGATGAATTGGTTGAGTGCTCTTTGCAGGAACAGTTATCTGCGGATCCATTAGAGATGTGTTTGAAAGCGACGATGCATGAGGAGCATGTTAGCGAGGAAGTTCAAGAGGTTGCGATATATTTGGATGGAATGAAGCCTATTGAAAGATCCATTAATTCTAAGATCGGGGAGCTTGGGCACATCCCAAAACCATTGAAGTCATCAACCGAGGAGCCCCCTATGCTTGAACTCAAACCACTCCCTTCTCACTTAAAATATTTATATTTGTTAAAGAATGATAAACTTCCAGTAATTTGTTCTTTTTTTTTGATAGGGTGAGAGGAAGAAAAGCTAATGAGAGTGATTAGGGAGCATATTAGAGCAATTGGATGGAGTTTTGCGGACATAAAAGGAATTAGTCCATTCATGTGCATGCACAAGATACTAATTGAGTCAGAGCACAAGACATCCACTCAACCACAAAGGCACCTAAATCCAACTATGCAAGAGGTAGTGAAAAAAGAAGTGATCAAGCTTCTCGATGCAGGTATTATCTATACTATCTCTAATAGTGAATGAGTGGGTCCAATTTAGGTAGTGCCTAAAAAGGGAGGGATAACTGTTATTGAAAATGAGAATAATGAATTGATCCCTACTAGAAAAATTACGGGATGACGGGTATGCATTGATTATAGAAAATTGAATGACGTCACTCGTAAGGATCACTTTCCCCTTCCCTTTATTGATCAGATGGTTGAGAGGCTTTCTGCGCATGCTTTTTACTATTTTTTAGACGGTTATTCGGGTTATATGCAAATTCTCATAGCACCTGAGGATCAATATAAAACTACTTTTACGTGTCCACATGGTACTTTTGCATATAAAAAAATGTCGTTTGGTTTGTGTAATGCCCCCTGCTACTTTCCAGCGTTGCATGATATCTATTTTTCATGACATTGTAGAAAATTTCATTGAGGTTTTCATGGATGATTTCTCTGTGTTTGGTTCTTCTTTTGATGACTGTTTATGTAACTTGGAGAGAGTATTAAAAAGATGTGAAGAGAGTAATCTTGTGTTGAATTGGGAGAAATGTCACTTCATGGTACGTGAAGGGATTGTTTTAGGGAATAAGGTGTCTGAAAAAGGTGTGGAGGTGGATAGGGCAAAAATAGAAGTAATTGAAAAACTTCCGCCTCCCACGAACTTGAAAGGGATAAAAAGTTCTCTAGGACAAGCTGGTTTCTATAGGAGATTTATCAAAGATTTTTCTTCTATTGCTAAACCTCTTACTAATTTATTGATAAAAGAGTTGCCTTTTAACTTTTCTTCTGAGTGTTTACAGGAGTTTAAGATATTGAAGCACAAGTTTACAAGAGAACCAGTAATTGTAGCACCAGACTGCAGTCTTCCTTTTGAATTGATGTGCGATGCCAGCGACACAACATTGTGGGCCGTCCTTGGGCATAAGGATAAAGTGCTACACGTGATCTACCATGCTAGCATTACCCTGTCAGCTGCGCAAATGATTTATGCCACCATAGAAAGGAACATTTTGCAGTCATGCTTGCGTTGGAAAAGTTCAGATCATATTTGGTGGGGAGCAAATGTAACACCCGGTATTTTAATACGTAAATTCGCATGCATAATTAGGAAATTTATTTATTTAAAATTTTAGATTTATGGGTTAAATTATGATGTGAATTATTTGTGCATGTTTTAAGATTTATTTTCAAGCATTTAACCCATAATTTGAGATTTTTATGATTTTTAGTATTTAAATTATTTTATCGCGTAGAGGGGACCGTGGACGGACGAGATGACAACTTTCTATCCAATTTATTTCATGAGCATTTTTAGAGCCCAAAAATATTATTTTGAGTTTTATTTCCTCAAAATTATCAGTATTTAATTTTATATATTTTTAGGAGTCCGTTTTTATTCAAAATAAGCCAAAATAATGACTTTTTACTATCTTTAAAATTCCCTTAATTATATATTTCGGGATTTTATTAAAGTTATCAGATTTCAATTATTATTTAGAGCTTTTAAGTTATATATTTCATATTTCAAATTTCTTATTAATATTTTTAATTATTCCAAACATTATTTTAATTAAAATTTCACCCTAATCTACCCAACCCTCATGCCTCCAAGCATCAGCCGCCACCCCAGTCCTTGTTCTTCATCTTCTTCATCGGCTAGCATCTCTAAGGACTTCATAGCCACGATTTTGAAGCTTCCAAGTTGAGTCATCATCGTCCCGTCGTCCCGGAATCGTCACCTACGCCTTTTTCTCTTCAAACATCGGTGAAAGACATGTTTTTCTTCCAAATTTTCGTACCTATCAGATATTATAGAGTGTGTATTGTGTATGCAACGAATTTTTTTAAAGTTTTCAGAAAAGGGTTCGTTTCTTTTGTTGAAGACGCACGGTTTTGGTTGTTTTGCTTGATCATGCTCACGTTTTCTTCATCCATGGTGCGTCCAGCTACTGGTCAAGGGTCCCTAAGTCATGTGAGAGTGGTCTGGACTCGAGTGGCTAGAGTGGTTTGAGCCAAACGAGTCCAGGTAGGTGTTGGTGCAGGATCGGGCTTGGGGCGCAGGTCTAGTGTTTGATGGAAGGGGGCTCGGCTGCTGCGTGTGGGTTAGCATGGGGTCAGGGCTAGGGGCTGGTTCAGACCGCCCAGACATTGGCTACGTCTGGGCGGCGGCGCTCCGGCCAGGGGCGGCCGGAGCAGGCCGGCAGCAGCCAAGGAGTGGCTGCTGCTCACGGCCGCAGCAGAAACGAGAATAGGGGGGGCGATCGGGTTAGGGTTCCAGGTGGAGTTCTGGGTCGGGTTGGTGGTCCGGGTAAAGTCAGTGGGTCATGGGTTATGTTAGTTGGGTCCGGGTCTGGGTTAAGTTAGTTGGGCTCGGGTATTTTTATTTTTAAGTTAATTAATAAGTTTAAGTGTTTAATTGGGCTAATTAGTTTAATTAAATTAATAGGCTATATTTAATTTTCTTAGTGGGCTTAAATAATTAATTTAAGTTAGTCCACTAATTTTTATGGGCTTTAGAGCCCATGGAAATTATTGGGCCAGTTTTTGGGCTTTTGGGCCCATTGAGCCGGAATAGAGTGTTATTGGGCCAAGATTGTTTTAATGGGCTTTAATTAATTATTTGGGCTTAGAATAATTATTATTGGGCATAAGTATGTTAATGGACCAGTCTCAGTGTTAATGGGCCAGCAGTTCAGTACAACCCATGAGAAATTGCATGTGTCCTGAATATATATTTAATTATTTTTATGCATGGAAGTTATTTTTAATATTTATATGTTAGTATGAAATTAAATTAAATATATATGAAGGACACACATTTTATTTAAGTACATGCATTCATGAAATAATTTTTATGCATGATTTAATGTTTAAGGTTGAGCAAAAGAAAATAATTTTATGTTGGAAGTTGAAGTAGTGTGACAATTTAAGGGGGATTTGTCCCCATATGTGAACTATTGAAGGACAGTTTACTGCCAATTTAAGAGGTGATTCGTCACCGCCACGTACGTTGGTTTACCACGCTGATCAGTATTTATGTATGTATGGTTACACTATGGAGACGACCTTTCGATGTTAGAAAATACTTTGCTCAACAATGTTTATGTATTATTATGATATTCAAGTTTAATTTAAGTTTATGTTATGTTCATGATATTTTTAAGCATGCTCATTCATGTATATGTTATGTATTAGTATTAAAGTGATTTAAATTATTTTAAACCCTTGTTATGTTAGCATGTTGGGCCTCTAGGCTCACTACACTGATATGGTGCAGGTGAGTACGTAGAGGAGGACGTAGTACCCACCGGTGGCGAGGACCTATGAGCGGATATGGAGTAACCCCGTGACCGTTGTCTGAGTCTACGTCATGTTTTGAATATTTTTATCATGTCATACATTTTATTTATTTTCAGTGGTGGATATTATTACTCATTTTATTTAAATATTTTCAGTGCATGCAAATTTTATTTATTTTGCTTATGTCAGTATTTTATTAAATGTTTGACTCAAATATTTAATTTATTAAAGGTTGCATTTTTTTTTAAGTTATTTATTTTTAAATCTATTTATTCTGTGCATATATGTATGGGCATGTATGTACATATTTTTACTTAGTAAGTGTAAAAAAATAAAAAAATTCCGCATATTTATTTATATTTAGAGAGTTAGGGTCGTTTCAGTTTGGTATCAAAGCACGGTCCTTGGAGGGGTCATTACTGCTATGCGAGCTCAGAAATCCACGCTACCGGTCTGTAAGTTTTAAGTGTTTATAGCATGATTTACTTTTAAGAATTTAAGTTAGCATTAATGTTAAAACACTTAGTTATGCATGGCGATTTACGTAGAGATATATGTGGTGGTGCAGAATGCCTCCGAGACCTGAGAACAGACGTGGGGGATCTCCACCTCCACCCCCATGATCCACTTGCAGCATTGGAGCAGGCCAATGCTAATATGATGGCAGGGATTACTGCTCTGTTGGAGCAGCAGGCTGCACGTCCTAAACTATCCCACGAGGAGGACGTAGCTGAGCGGTTCCAAAAGAAGGGACCGAAGGAGTTCACTGGTACCACCGATCCATTGGTGGCTGAGGGGTGGATTCGCTCTTTGGAGTCCATCTTTGCATACATGGGGATTACTGACGCTGACAGGGTGAACTGTGCGACTTATATGATGAAGGGAGATGCAGCTCTTTGGTGGGAGGGTGCTGCCAGGGGAGTACATCTTCCTACATTGACTTGGGCGGAGTTTAGGCGTATCTTCTACGCCAAGTATTTCACGGAGGATGTGCGCAGTCGCATGATCCGGGAGTTTATGAGTCTCCGACAGGGGGACAGGTCAGTGGTTGAGTATGTGAGACAGTTCGAGAGGGGCTATCATTTTGAGCCTCTGATTTCAGATAGTCCACCGGAGAAGATGAGGCAGTTTGTGGAGGGACTGAAAGCGGATATCAAGCATGACGTACGTATGATGGACGTCGCTACTTATAAGGCGGCAGTTAGTAGAGCACTGATGTCAGAGGAGGGTAGGAGAGAGATACAGCGAGAGCAGTAGGGGAAGAGACATATTCAGTCTGGATTTCAGCAACCATCTTCGCAGCCTCCTGCGAAGAATCAGTATAATGGGCCGTCTAAGGGCCCGAACCAGCAGCAGAGGCCATAGCAGCCGAGGAGCGGGGCCCCTAATATTGGAGGTTTTCCTACTTACCCGAAGTGTCAGAAGATGCATTCGGGACCTTGTCTTCTGGGAGCAGGAGTTTGTTTCCACTGTAGAGAGCCAGGGCACCAGATAGCTAATTGCCCGAGGAAGAAGAACACTGCTGGTAGAGTGTTCGTTATGCAGGCAGAGGAGGCAGACCCAGATACCTCCTTGATCACCGGTATATCTTACCTCTAGTATTTTATAATTTCTTCCTTTGGTTAAGAATTTCGATTTTTTTTTCTTTGTGGAATAATTTGTTATTTGGGTTACCTATCTGCATGTTAGAATAAGAAACATGTTTTACTTGTGATTAGAATTAAGGGTTATTAGTTCATCTTTGGGGGAAAGTTTGGTAGTGGTATGAAATTGTTGGGATTCTTCTGCATGCAGGGAGAATTCTAGTTGGAGGCAACTCCATGTTTGCGTTCCTAGATTCAGGGGCTACGCATTCGTTTATCTCCCTGGAGTTTATCAGACGGATAGTCATCACACCTGAGATTGTTGACAGTGGTTATGATGTCACTATGCCGTCAGGACAGATTATTTCTACCTCTAGTGTCATTCGAGAACTGGAGTTGGAGCTTCAGGGGCACTCCATTCGCGCAGATGTGGTGGTTTTTCCGTTGAGTGGATTTGATTTGATATTGGGTATGGACTGGTTGACAGTCAATGGAGCTTCGATTTACTTTTGTCGGAGATCAGTGTTAGTGAAACCATCAGAAGGCGACCCGTTTACCTTCCTTGCATCTCAGAGCAGTGATATTCCTCATGTGATATCTCTTATTCAAGAGAGGAAGCTGTTGAAACGGGGTTGCCGAGATTTTCTAGCGAGTATTGTCACGGCCTCAGAACCATCTAGCAGATCATTATCAGAGATAGATGTGGTTCGTGACTTTCCGAACGTCTTTCCGGAGGATGTTGCAGGAATTCCACCAGTGAGAGATGTGGAGTTCAGCATCGACTTAGTGCCAGACACCGTGCCTATCTCTAAGGCACCATACAGACTTGCTCCTACCGAGATGAAAGAGTTGAAGGAGCAGATACATGAGTTATTAGAGAAAGGCTTTGTTCGTCCTAGCTTTTCTCCATGGGGAGCTCCAGTATTATTTGTGAAGAAGAAGGATGGCAGTATGAAATTGTGCATCGATTATCGAGAGCTCAACAGGGTCACAGTGAAGAATAAGTACCCACTGCCGAGAATAGAGGACTTATTTGATCAGTTGCAGGGAGCTTCAGTGTTCTCCAAGATCGACCTGCGATCTGGTTATCATCAGCTGCGAGTTAGAGATGCAGATGTGTCCAAGACTGCTTTTCCGGACATGTTATGGGCATTAAGAGTTCTTAGTGATGCCATTTGGGATGACCAATGCTCCAGCGGTTTTCATGGATCTCATGAACCAGGTTTTTCAGCCGTATCTTGATCAGTTCATCATAGTCTTCATTGATGATATCTTGATCTACTCTAGGAGCATTGAGAAGCATAGGCAGCATCTATAGACAGCCTTGCAGACTTTGAGAGAGCATCGTTTGTATGCCAAGTTCAGCAAGTGCGAGTTTTGGCTCGAGCAGGTGGCATTTCTTGGCCACATTATTTCGAGAGATGGGATTGCAGTGGATCAGTCGAAGGTTGAGGCAGTGCAGAAATGGGGTATTCCGAGGAATGCTTCGGAGATTCGCAGTTTCTTGGGTTTGGCAGGATATTATAGGAAGTTCATCAAGGGTTTTTCCTCTATTGCAGTACCCTTGACTTCCTTAACCAAGAATAACGCGAAGTTTATTTGGAGTTCAGACTGTCAGAGGAGCTTCGATCAGCTGAAGGAAGCACTCACTACTGCACCGGTTTTAGCGATGACAGTACCACACGAGGAGTTAGTGGTGTACACCGATGCGTCTAAGCTAGGTTTAGGCGCAGTACTTATGCATTGTGGTAAGGTTATTGCTTATGCGTCGCGGCAGTTGAAAATTCATTAGCAGAACTACCCGACACATGACTTGGAGTTAGCAGCAGTGGTCTTCGCTTTGAAAATCTGGAGGCACTATCTGTATGGAGAAAAGTGCAAGATTTTCACTGATCATAAGAGCCTCAAGTACTTCTTCACTCAGAAGGAGTTGAACATGAGGCAACGGAGATGGTTGGAGTTGGTGAAGGATTACGACTGTGAAATTAGCTACCATCCAGGTAAAGCTATTGTAGTGGCCGATGCTTTGAGTCGGAAGTCGTCAGTGGTATCGTGTTTGTCAGTGCAGTTACCACTGCAGAGTGAGATTCAGAGGTTTGATTTGGAGTTTTACTTGAGTGGTCATGCAACAAGCTTGTCAGTGTTGACGGTGCAACCAGTTCTGCGAGATCGGATCAGGGATGGACAGCCTACAGATGGGGAGTTGCAGCGTTGGAGACAGAGAGATGAGGCCAAGGGTGGTCTTCTGTATACAGTTGTGGATGGCATTGTTCAGTACCGTGGTAGGATGTGGGTACCGAACGTCGATCAGTTGAGAGCAGAGATTCTAGCAGAGGCTCACACATCTCCGTACTCCATTCACCCCGAAAGTACGAAGATGTACCGAGATTTGCAGCTATTGTATTGGTGGCCCGGGATGAAGAGAGACATCGGGAGAGTTGTGTCAGAGTGCTTGACTTGTCAGCAGGTCAAGGCTGAGCATCAGCGTCCAGCAGTACTTCTTAGACCTCTTCCTATTCCGGAATGGAAATGGGAGAATATTACGATGGACTTTGTAGTTGGTTTACCGAGGAGTGCCAGAGGTTGCACAGCTATTTGGGTGATCGTGGATAGACTCACCAAGTCAGCTCATTTCTTGCCGGTGAGGACTACTTACTCGTTGACACAGTATGCAGAGCTTTACATCAAGGAGATTGTTAGACTGCATGGAATACCAGTGTCGATAGTATCAGACAGAGATCCGAGATTTACGTCTGCGTTTTGGAAGAGTTTGCACACTGCATTGGGGACTAAACTTTTGTTCAGTACAACATTCCATCCCCAGACAGATGGTCAGTCTGAGAGAGTGATCCAGGTTCTCGAGGATCTACTGAGAGCTTGTGTCATCGACTTTCAGGGCTCGTGGGAGACTAGACTGCCATTAGTGGAGTTTACCTATAACAACAGTTTTCAGTCTTCTATAGGTATGGCTCCTTATGAAGCATTGTACGGGAGGAGATGCAGATCTCTTGTGCATTGGGATGAGGTTGGTGAGAGGATTTTACTTGGTCCTGAGATCGTGCAGCAGACAGCTGACATTGTGACTCAGATTCGGGATCGAATGAGGACTGCTCAGAGTCGTCAAAAAAGTTACGCAGATACTCGATGACGAGATTTGGAGTTTGCAGTAGGTGATCACGTGTTTCTGAGAGTGTCACCTATGAAGGGAGTGGTACGATTTGGCCGGAGAGGAAAGCTTAATCTAAGGTATATAGGGCCATTCGAAATCTTGGAGAGAGTTGGCACGTTGGCCTACCGTTTAGCTCTACCGCCAGGGCTTGCAGCAGTGCACAACGTCTTCCATGTATCCATGCTTCGGAGATATGTCTCTAACCCGTCGCATGTGTTGGATTTCGAGCCCTTGCAGTTGCCACCTGATCTAGTTTATGAGGAGAGGCCAGTACGGATCTTGGCTAGGGAGGAGCGGAGACTTAGGATGCGAGTCATACCGATGGTCAGAGTCCAGTGGCTGAATCACTCGGAGGAGGAAGCTACTTGGGAGACCGAGGCAGACATGAGGACTCGCTACCTGGAGTTGTTCGGGTAAGTACTTTAATTTCGAGGATGAAATCCAATTTAAGGGGGGGGGGGGGGAGAATTGTAACACCCGGTATTTTAATACGTAAATTTGCATGCATAATTAGGAAATTTATTTATTTAAAATTTTAGATTTATGGGTTAAATTATGATGTGAATTATTTGTGCATGTTTTAAGATTTATTTTCAAGCATTTAACCCATAATTTGAGATTTTTATGATTTTTAGTATTTAAATTATTTTATCGCGTAGACGGAACCGTGGACGGACGAGATGACAACTTTCTATCCAATTTATTTCATGAGCATTTTTAGAGCCCAAAAATATTATTTAGAGTTTTATTTCCTCAAAATTATCAGTATTTAATTTTATATATTTTTAGGAGTCCGTTTTTATTCAAAATAAGCCAAAATAATGACTTTTTACTATCTTTAAAATTCTCTTAATTATATATTTCGGGATTTTATTAAAGTTATCAGATTTCAATTATTATTTAGAGCTTTTAAGTTATATATTTCATATTTAAAATTTCTTATTAATATTTTTAATTATTCCAAAACTTTATTTTAATTAAAATTTCACCCTAATCTACCCAACCCTCACGCCTCCAAGCATCAGCCGCCACCCCAGTCCTTGTTCTTCATCTTCTTCATCGGCTAGCATCTCTAAGGACTCTATAGCCACGATTTTGAAGCTTCCAAGTTGAGTCATCGTCGTCCCGTCATTCCGGAATCGTCACCTTCGCCATTTTCTCTTCAAACATCGGTGAAAGGCATGTTTTTATTCCAAATTTTTGTACCTATGAGATATTATAGAGTGTGTATTGTGTATGCATTGAATTTTTTTAAAGTTTTCAGAAAAGGGTTCGTTTCTTTTGTTGAAGACGCACGGTTTTGGTTGTTTTGCTTGATCATGCTCACGTTTTCTTCATCCATGGTGCGTCCAGCTGCTGGTCAAGGGTCCCTAAGTCGTGTGAGAGTGGTCTGGACTCGAGTGGCTCGAGTGGTTCGAGACAAACGAGCCCAGGTAGGTGCTGGTGCAGGATCGGGCTTGGGGGCGCAGGTTTAGGGTTTGATGGAAGGGGGCTCAGCTGCTGCGTGTGGGTTAGCATGGGGTCAGGGCTAGGGGCTGGTTTAGACCGCCCAGACGTGGGCTACGTCTGGGTGGTGGCGCTCCGGCCAGGGGCGGCTGGAGCAGGCCGGCAGCAGCCAAGGAGTGGCTGCTGCTCACGGCCGCAACAGAAACGAGAATAGGGGGGGCGATCGGGTTAGGGTTCCAGGTGGAGTTCTGGGTCGGTTTGGTGGTTCGGGTCAAGTCAGTGGGTCATGGGTTATGTTAGTTGGGTCCGGGTCCGGGTTAAGTTAGTTGGGCTTGGGTATTTTTATTTTTAAGTTAATTAATAAGTTTAAGTGTTTAATTGGGCTAATTAGTTTAATTAAATTAATAGGCTATATTTAATTTTCTTAGTGGGCTTAAATAATTAATTTAAGTTAGTCCACTAATTTTTATGGGCTTTAGAGCCCATGGAAATTATTGGGCCAGTTTTTGGGCTTTTGCGCTCATTGAGCCGGAATAGAGTGTTATTGGGCCAAGATTATTTTAATGGGCTTTAATTAATTATTTGGGCTTAGAATAATTATTATTGGGCATAAGTATGTTAATGGGCCAGTCTCAGTGTTAATGGGCCAGCAGTTCAGTACAACCCATGAAAAATTACATGTGTCCTGAATATATATTTAATTATTTTTATGCATGGAAGTTATTTTTAATATTTATATGTTAGTATGAAATTAAATTAAATATATATGAAGAACACACATTTTATTTAAGCACATGCATTCATGAAATAATTTTTATGCATGATTTAATGTTTAAGGTTGAGCAAAAGAAAATAATTTTATGTTGGAAGTTGAAGTAGTGTGACAATTTAAGGGGGATTCGTCCCCATATGTGAACTATTGAAGGGCAGTTTACTGCCAATTTAAGAGGTGATTCGTCACCGCCACGTACGTTGGTTTACCATGCTGATCAGTATTTAATGTATGTATGGTTACACTATGGAGACGACCTTTCGATGTTAGAAAATACTTTGCTCAACAATGTTTATGTATTATTATGATATTCAAGTTTAATTTAAATTTATGTTATGTTCATGATATTTTTAAGCATGCTCATTCATGTATATGTTATGTATTAGTATTAAAGTGATTTAAATTATTTTAAACCCTTGTTATGTTAGCATGTTGGGCCTCTAGGCTCACTACACTGATATGGTGAGGTGAGTACGTAGAAGTGGACGTAGTACCCACCGGTGGCGAGGACCTATGAGCGGACATGCAGTAACCCCGTGACCGTTGTTTGAGTCTACGTCATGTTTTGAATATTTTTATCATGTCATACATTTTATTTATTTTCAGTGGTGGATATTATTACTAATTTTATTTAAATATTTTCAGTGCATGCAAATTTTATTTATTTTGCTTATGTCAGTATTTTATTAAATGTTTGACTCAGATATTTAATTTATTAAAGGTTGCATTTTTATTTAAGTTATTTATTTTTAAATCTATTTATTCTGTGCATATATGTATGGACATGTATGTACATATTTTTACTTAGTAAGTGTAAAAAAAAGAAAAATTCCGCATATTTATTTATATTTAGAGAGTTAGGGTCGTTTCAGTTTGGTATCAAAGCACGGTCCTTGGAGGGGTCATTACTGCTATGCGAGCTCAGAAATCCACGCTACCGGTCTGTAAGTTTTAAGTGTTTATAGCATGATTTAATTTTAAGAATTTAAGTTAGCATTAATGTTAAAACACTTAGTTATGCATGGCGATATACGTAGAGATATATGTGGTGGTGCAGAATGCCTCCGAGACCTGAGAACAGACGTAGGGGATCTCCACCTCCACCCCAGGATCCACTTGCAGCATTGGAGCAGGCCAATGCTAATATGATGGCAGGGATTACTGCTCTGTTGGTGCAGCAGGCTGCACGTCCTAAACTGTCCCACGAGGAGGACGTAGCTGAGAGGTTCCAGAAGAAGGGACCGAAGGAGTTCACTGGTACCACCTATCCATTGGTGGCTGAGGGGTGGATTCGCTCTTTGGAGTCCATCTTTGCATACATGGGGATTACTGACGCTGACAGGGTGAACTTTGCGACTTATATGATGAAGGGAGATGCAGCTCTTTGGTGGGAGGGTGCTGCAGGGGAGTACATCTTCCTACATTGACTTGGGCGGAGTTTAGGCGTATCTTCTACGCCAAGTATTTCACGGAGGATGTGCGCAATTGCATGATCCGGGAGTTTATGAGTCTCCGACAGGGGGACAGGTCAGTAGTTGAGTATTGCGCCTCTGATTTCAGACAGTCCACCGGAGAAGATGAGGCAGTTTGTGGAGGGACTGAAAGCGGATATCAAGCATGACGTACGTATGATGGACGTTGAGGTGGCAGTTAGTAGAGCACTGAGGTCAGAGGAGGGTTGGAGAGAGATACAGCAAGAGCAGGAGGGGAAGAGACAGATTCAGTCTGGATTTCAGCGACCATCTTCGCAGCCTCCTGCGAAGAAGCAGTATACTGGGCCGTCTAAGGGCCCGAACCAGCAGCAGAGGCCACAGCAGCCGAGGAGCGGGGCCCCTAATACTGGAGGTATTCCTACTTGCCCGAAGTGTCAGAAGATGCATTCGGGACCTTGTCTTCTGGGAGCAGGAGTTTGTTTCCACTGTAGAGAGCCAGGGCACCAGATAGCTAATTGCCCGAGGAAGAAGAACACTGCTGGTAGAGTGTTCGTTATGCAGGCAGAGGAGGCAGACCCAGATACCTCCTTGATCACTGGTATATCTTACCTCTAGTATTTTATAATTTCTTCCTTTGGTTAAGAATTTTGATTTTTTTTTCTTTGTGGAATAATTTGTTATTTGGGTTACCTATCTGCATGTTAGAATAAGAAGCATGTTTTACTTGTGATTAGAATTAAGGGTTATTAGTTCATCTTTGGGGGAAAGTTTGGTAGTGGTATGAAATTGTTGGGATTCTTTTGCGTGCAGGGAGAATTCTAGTTGGAGGCAACTCCACGTTTGCGTTGCTAGATTCAGGGGCTGCGCATTCGTTTATCTCCCTGGAGTTTATCAGACGGATAGGAATCACACCTGAGATTGTTGACAGTGGTTATGATGTCACTATGCCGTCAGGACAGATTATTTCTACCTCTAGTGTCATTCGAGAACTGGAGTTGGAGCTTCAGGGGCACTCCATTCGCGCAGATGTGGTGGTTTTGCTGTTGAGTGGATTTGATTTGATATTGGGTATGGACTGGTTGACAGTCAATGGAGCTTCGATTGACTTTCGTCGGAGATCAATCTAGAGGTTGATGTAGCTTAGTGGAGACGACTTCTACAACTCTTTAATTTATTGAATTAAATTCCCTTAATTTAATTGTGTTTTTTAGAATTGATTGTCTTTGAAATACTTGATCAATAATTTAATTGTCATATTTATTTGAAATTGATGCTCGGGAGAGGGGATTTTAAATAGGATTAATAGAAAATATATTGTTAATGTTTATATAGATTGGGAGGGTGTATAACTTTATAGAGCTTGTGTAATAATATCTTTTATCAGATATCATTAAACTTATATTTTTAATAGGGATATCGGAATTAAATTTTATTTGATACATTCTATTTGTTGCTCGGGAGATGGAAATAAAAATACTTAGGTGTTCTTGGTTATTAGATGAAAGAAATTCATGAGCATAAACTAATTAGAAGTAGTCGTTGTCGAAACTAAGTGAAATCAAATCCTCTAAATATTTATCTCTCAATGATTTTTTTTTTTTATCTCAAGTGTGTGATTTGCTTATTAGTTTTTCTTAATTATTTAAGTTTGAACAACAAAATTCTCTTATTTAATTTTCTAGATAAAATTTAGACTATTTTAATTACAAGCACTAATGTAATTTTCAAGCATACTCCTCGTGAGAAAAATTACTTTATTCATCCTTTATTAATATTTGATAATCGTGCAATTGAGAGCAAGAAAATACGCAACAATACTTGAAAAAATTCAAATGCTAACTTGCAACCATTAAACATCAGGTAAATTACATAACAATAAATTATTTAACACAATATTTAAACATATATTTTAACACTTAAAAAAAACTCTACTTTGAAATATAAAATCTAATGGAGTGCACATAGAATGAAATCATTAAAACAAAACTTTTAAATTATTAATAAACCACATAAAAGCATTTAATTGAACATAAATTTTAAATCATAAATAAATATAATAAAATCATTTTATTATTCATTTAAAATCTCTTTAATAATTGTGAGTGGATTTATGAATTTTTCGGGCGTTACAATGTACCTGCAATAATCCTCCTATTACCCTTCAAGTCCTGATCATGCATCAGGGCAAACACTTGGTTTGGTACATGGGACTGACGACTAGATCTTCCCATTGACTGTGATGGCGGCTTCTGATGCAACGTAGCTTGAGAATCAAAACCAGATGGCTGACCTCCTCCCATCCGTGGATAGTATTTCTTGAGATGCCCGATCTCACCACAAAGAAAACAAGTTCCGACATCTTTATGGAACTTATGAGTCGGGTGATTCTTCCCACAATGGTTGCACTGTCCCTTCTTCTGTCCAAACCGGTGAAATCCTCCCGACCCATAAGTAGTAGTAAAAGAAGCAAACTTCTTAAATATTGTGGCCGCGACCACAAATTACCAGAAGGTCGAGCATAACTCAGGGTCCTACCTCGCTGCACACTGATCTCAGCTTGTCGATAGTGGTTCACCAAATCCTCGTAGGACGTCGAATCATCACAGACTGGCGCCCGATCAAAGATTTCCTGGTTTGATCCCCGCAGAAAGTGGTCATACTTTTCCTCGGAACTTGAGCAAATGTGAGGACAATACGGTAAGAGCTAAAAGAACTTCTGCTGGTACTCATCCACCGACATGGTAGAAACAAGTTCCGACATCTTTATGGCACTTATCAGTCGGGTGATTCTTCCCACAATGGTTGCACTGTCCCTTCTTCTGTCCAAATCGATGAATTACTCCCGACCCAAAAGTAGTAGAAAAAGAAGAAGACTTCTCAAAGTATTGAGACCGCGACCACAAATTACCAAAAGGTTGAGCAGAACTCAAGGACCTACCTCGCTGCAGACTGAACTCATCTTGTCGGTAGCGGTTCACCAAACACTCGTAGGACATCGAATCATCACAGACTGACACCTGATCAAAGATCTCCTAGTTCAAGCCCTGCATAAAGTGGTCATAATTAGCCTCGGAACTTGAGTGAATGTGAGGACAATACGGTAAGAGCAAAAAACTACTACTGAATATTTTTATATACTTTATTTTATTTCTTTACTTCAAAATAATAATACTACTATATATATATATGCTCATACATATTTATGTATATATATATATATATATATATTATACTTAAAATAATTTTCCATAAAATACTATACAAAATATTAATATGTATTACATGCAATAACATTTAATTGAATACTTAATCATAATAAAATTTCATGGATGAAAATCTCATAACATAAATACTTAAATAATATTCCCTCGTCAAACCCATGCATACGTAAAAATCCTAAAACATGCAAACCAATAAAGATAATTAATATTCATGTGTGGAATAAATAATAATAATAATAACATCTTAAAAATCTCATAAGACTTGTATCAACACTTGCAATACTCACGGGTGTGCTAGATGTCTTGATACTCATACACCCTCGCCGCCAGTCGGGACCACATTTTCTTCAATATTCTCAGGCTTACCTGCACCATTTAAATCTAGTGAGCCTAGAGGCTCAACACATCCTATCCTTATATAACGACGTGAAACCACATGCAAGCACATCTCATATAAAATAACGTGAATATACTTATATGTGCATGATCTTAAAAACATATGCATTTAAACATGTATCGCTTAAACATAAACAATATCATCATACATTATCATAAACATTATACTTAGTACGTCTCATAAAATGACATGTCTTAAATTCTTAAATCTCAACAGGTCGTATAATGTCGGTGACCTCATACTTAACGATTGATCAATCATAAAAATCAACGTACGTGGCGGTGGGGTTTTCATCTCTATGTTTTCACTTCACCAACACTCGACGTTGGATCTATAAGCTCATTATAACATAAAAATTATCAAGAAGGTCACCGGACACAGGTATCCCGACTCCAACCACATCACTTTTCACCTTCACTTTAACTTCCATAAAAACATTATTTTTCTTAACATTCCCTTAAACTTAACATAAAAATTCAACATGATGCATGAAATTTAAAAAAATTCTTATTATTTCTTTATTTAATGAAAATGTGCCCGTAAATATATATTTAATTTATTTTCATAAAAATCATACTTATATATCTAATAAAAATGCATACATTAATTAAATATATATTTACGGACCTTTTATTTTTTCAAGGACTTGTTCGAGATGCTGACCACTAATTTAGACTTATAAATTCCTAAATTGGCCCATTAAACATTTAGCCCAATAAAACTTGGCCCATTAATTCTCATGCACCCCCAGGCCCATAAAAAACTAATGGGCTCACTTAAAATATTATTTAAGTCCATTTAATTAGTTAACTCAAAATTAATCTAATAATTATTAAATAGGCCATTAACGCTTACTCCGGCCCATTAACCTAAAAATTAGCCCATTAAATTATCCGACACAACTTGGCTCAATAACTCTCATGGATCACACAGCCCATGAAAAATTAGTGGGCTCACTTTATTAATTAATTAAGCTCATATTTACAATTAAATTAGTCCAATTAATTAATTAAACCAACCAAACCCATTTATTATTATCTTAATCTCTTATTTATTTTAAAATAAGAATACCCGAGCCCAACAAATATAATCCGGACCCAAACCAAACAACCTTAACCCATTATATTTTAGACCCAACCTGGACCCAAATACCCGAGCCCGGCCCGCTTAAACACAATACACAACCCTAGCCTTCCTCTCCCTAAGCCCAACTCGCGGCAGCCCTGCGCAGCAGTAACAAATCAGTTCATGCCACCTGATCCAACCGCCTTTGGCTATGAAACCACTGCTCATAATTAGCCAACATTCATATGGTTCTAACCCAACAAAATTTATCTCAAACCGAGCCCTGTAGAAGGAGAACAAACCAAAACAATCTAGCCCTGGTTTTTGCTCGCGCGCAGAACATGACTCGCCACTTCAGGCCTTTCAGCCGCCCATCTTTGGCCACCACTGGTCAGAGAACCACCGTGAGGACCCTCCTCATGGTCTTGGGGTTCTAACCAACCTAGAACCAGACCCTAAGTTGCTATGTGGACAAAGAACGAGCCGCTGCACAGAAACTTCTCAACCTGCGCATAATCTGACTTCTATGGTGCATCCAGCCTAAACCAGTGCCTAAATATTATGAACCACCATCCAACCACAACCCTATGGACCCTATCTAAACCCTCAACCCATTAGTTAGCAAGCTATAACCATCCATGATAGAAAAACGTGAGAAAATTGATGCATAAGCCTTAAAAACGTGGGTTCTATGCATGTTCATGAATGTTCTTCATTAAAGCCACATAAATCTTGCAAGATCATAATTTTCATGCTAAAATCAAAATAATATGACTAAAATGGTGTTCAAGAAGGGATTCGAACGTGCCTTTGCGTTATATACGCTCGAAAATACTATATCGTCGCGTAGAACGCCTTCCTGGACGAACGGGGCTTAAAATCTCCAAACTTTCTTGAAGGAACGTGAAGTGTGTGTTCTTGAGGGGAGGGGGATGGCTGCTGAATGTGTGTGGTGAGGGAGAAGAGATTTTAACATGAAATAGGGTTCAGTGTAGGAGACTAGGTTTAAATAAATTTTATTTTTGGACTTGGGCTAGGATTCTAATTAAAAGGGCTTAATTATATTTAAACTCATTAATAATCAGATTAAAACTAATAAATTTCGAAATATTAAAGGCCCTATTTTTTAAAGTGTATTAAAAGCCATCAAAATGTTCTATTTTGCTGAAAATATATTTCTAATATATATATATATATATATATATATACTTAATTTCTGAAAATAGATCTTAAAATAATTTTTTCTTGCCCTCAAAAATATTAGTCAAAGTTTTCGAAGAAAAATCTCCATCTCGTTCGTCCATAGTCCCGTCTACGCGATCGTTAAATAATCTTTATTTTTAAATCCATAATTTTCAAAGTAATGGGTTAAACGCCATAAATAATTTTTAAACATGCATACACATCATATAATTCACATAATAGCACATAAAAATCATTTAACCCTTTTTTCTTGACTTTTAAATCATTAAATTCCTTAGTTATGTATGCGGGTTTACGTAAACGAATTTTCGGGCGTTACATGTTCCTATGATTCAGCGACAGAAGCTCTATGGACTTCTCCTGGAGAAGTGTGACATCCTGTATTTTTAGACATTTTCAATAATTTTGATGCGGAAAAGTGTGGGTAAATTTTCAAATACAGCAGTGCAGGGTATGCATTGCATTTGTAAGTTCAGTAAATCATGATTGAAATTAAAATCTATGTAAATAACAATTTAAAAATCTAATGACTCTAACGTGCATAAAATATTTGAAACAAAGGTTGCAACCCTACAGTCAACAACCGGTTCCTATACGGGCACGCCAAAAACTACTACTTACGTAACAAACTAGAACCGATAATTAAAATCTTACGATAGCAGGAAAAAAAATAGTTTCAATAAAATAAATTAGTGCGGTAATTACTTTATAAAACGTTCGAGAAACCAAACATCAAATTCTCATAATGAAATAAATAACATAAAAGTTTAAAAACATAAAATCATTAAAACTCATCGTCACGAGACCGTCATTGAAAATACTAAATCTAAACTTTTCCTTACCACTTTCTTTTAAAGGTCGTGCATCAAAATAATGTAATAACAAAAGAACAATAAACATATGCAAAACTTCTCTCATTAAAACGCCAGAAATTCGAACAGTCGTGCCATGAAATCCTTTCGCCTCTTGAACTCTTCAATATTTCTACCATAACTCTAATTCATTTACTTCTCATTTCATATGCACCGATCAAACATAGTGAGTTTAAAGACTTTACAAGCATTATTTATATACAAATTAAATACATAATAAAAATCATCATGTTTTGGACGTGTAAAACTTAAACATAAACATCATGCATATAAAATAATGGACAGAGAAACCCGTCTTTTCGTGTGATGAAATACATGCAATTGTGATAATCATATCTTATGAACACATAAGGTTTCCGTGATCACAGTTTTTGTACAACAATCATATAGATGTATTATCCATACTAAACTTGGCTAATATGCGCACAATCTCTGTACTGGCCATACTGGCCTTGGCCAATATGGATACATTAAAATTTCATTATCTGTAAAGGCCCCTCCGGAGCTCATCCCAGAGTACCAGTTTTCTATTGCTACCACAAGAACACATATATCATCAAAATATTTTATCATGCATCATTGAAACATCAACATAATAATAAACTTTGTCATGTTTTCTCGTCATAAATATCATCATCATAAACTTTCTCATAAATTTATTATTCTCATCATAAAATATTTCCGTCATTAAACTTCATATCGTTCATGAAACATACTTAAAAATATATCTTAAGATTATCATGTCATAATGAACCTTGAAAATAACCTTAAACTTGATGTGTCATGTTCTTTAAATTATTTCGTGTTTGAAAAACATGCATGCTAAATAAAATAAAGATAAACACTTCCATTAAACTTTCATAACATTTCATGTCTTTCATAAGGAACATAGCTTTCGTAAGAACATACTAACATATAATGCATTACATAACTAAATCGATCCATGCGAGTCATTCTTTTAGTTCTTGACATTAAAACTTGAAACTTTTTTCATACCACATCTTAAAAATGTTTAAAATACATTAAAAACATAAAATTGAATTTATGACCTTAGATTTGAAAAAGAAGAAAAATATATAAACAATTTTCTAGGCAATCCGCACGGGGTTGGTTGGGGGGGGGGGGGGTTGGGGGGCATTCTTGCTTGGGTTCCTTTTTGGGCACCAAGACCTACCCACGCACGGGGCACGCCCGTGTTTCTGCTGACCGCTTAAATCGGTATTAAATAATGACTGACAAGTGTATCAGGTCAAGTTGTAGTAAGTGAACAATGAGTTCAAGTATCGATCCCACAGAGACTGATACTAGTAATACCAAAATATAATTATTTCTACTTAATCTAGAATAGCAAATAAAAGTGATTTCAGGATTTTAGCTAAGAAATAAATTGTAAATAAAAGAAATTCAAATAAACCACAGCAAAAATTTTTAAGTTTAATTCAGTGAAAAAAAAAAGATTCGATCAAGGACACACGTAGGTACCGAACAAATCATGCAACGAGTAGCAGATTTAGGACTCAGATTAAATCTTAAATTACGGTGAATTCTCCTAACTTGTTTAAAAGTATATTTCAAGAACAATTAAACCTATCCAAATGTTGACGGATTAATCATTCATAATTCAAATCAAATTCAAATTCATTAAGAATCATGAGAATTCATTTTGCACCTAAAACCGAACAATGAAATCGAATACTATTTCTAGTCGATTTAACCTTGTGTTGGTTAATAAAGTGATCGAAATCAATTCCCCATATTTTGACTTGGAATCGATTAACATGCAATTAAACAATTGGCCATATTATTCATAAGACAAATTTAAATCCAAAAATCAATAATAGAAAACCAAATTCGAAAATCCCAAACAAACATTCAAGTTTTCTACATAAATTTGTTTGGCCCAATCACGTGGCCTTGATGGAAATAAAAACTACTACTCAAACTTTAACATAATTCATAATCAAATTTTTCAACCCAAAACATGAATCAAAAATAAAAAATAAGAATAAAAGAAGAAGAGTAGAACGAGCTTGAAGATGTAGCAGCCTCCTTTGCTCTATAACAAGTTCGGAACCCTTCATCAGATGATAAGAGCGCTATTTATATGCCCAAATCTTCAAAACATAGTAACTTTCTCGGCCAAGGAATTTTCCAAAATTAAAACACTGAACGCTGGTCTCGCTCGAGCGGCAACAAGTCGCGCTTGAGCGAGACATATTCTGCCACATTCTCGATTTTCCACCTCGCTCAAGCGGCAACAAGTTGCGCTCAAACGAGCATGAGTCTGGAAATTTTTCATCTTCACTAGGTCTCGCTCGATCGGCAGAGACATGCGCTCGAGCGAGAGACACTCTGTCAAAATCTTCCAACTGTTTGTGTATTTCATACAAATAAACCAAGAGAGACATTATGCAGACAAATGCATGAAATATAATTAAAAATAATTAAAAACATAAACATTAACATATGAATGCATGCAAAACAACAATAAAAATACACAAAAATATGCATACTAAACACACTTATCAACTTCCCCATACTTAAACCTTGCTCGCCCTCGAGCAAGAGTAACAAAAAAAAAATCATGCAAACACAAACATAAGTAAGGACGAGTCATGGAAATTATAGCCTCAGAGAAGTTCCAATATCACAAAAAAAATCACGAATGCTCTCGATTTTCCATAATACACCACCAGTTTAGCGTGAACGTGTGTGTGTGTGTGCCATTTTATTCCAATTACATGCAACTTCAAAAGAATCCGTTCTATGACTGCTTAGCGACCTATGAAAAATCAATGCAAGTGTAACAATCAAGTGCTCCTTCCTCCCAACAATTTCTAACAAAAACACAACTCTCTTAAGATAGATTACACACCTCCGGATTTTGCACCCGGTTTTCTTAAGCCCCAATAATTACCCGCAAACTTATCTATAATTAAGATAGGATTTGAATTTCAATCCCCTCGTCTATAGCCCGGATGAAGCCATAATTCCCATTAAACCCGCAAACTTAGCCATGGATCGATGATTAGGATTTCAATACCTTTCCAGACCCGGATGGAACCGTAATTTTATTTTAAAATTTTTAAATTTTAAATTCTTAACCCCATTTTATCCGCATACTTAGTCAAGAACAAGGTGAGTAGGATTTCAATCCCTTGTTCATAACCCGGATGGAGACAACTATGTTTTCTCAAAAATTTTCATAAAAAATTTAATATGTTCTCCCAAGATCGTACGTGCAATGTCATAAAATCATTGGAACTCAAAAGACACTATCAAAATCAACAAAAACCTATTGCCATGCAATGGTCACACATACACAAACATCATCAATTACATCGCTGTATTTCACTAGTCTAACATGTGTGCTTAAAATTATTCACGGTTCAACCTACGGTTTCTCATGTTCAATCAAGAGGAAAAAAATTTCACAAAAATTATTTTTCTCAACAACTCCATCATCATTGGTATCAATCATCATCTTACTTATGCAAAACACAACAAAAATTAAATGAATGAAACATGATGATATAAATATGAACGATATGCATTTAACTAAATAATATGGATGCAACACAAAATGATAAACGATGCATAGCTAAACTACCCCCCATAATTATCTAAAGCATTGCCTTCAATGCTCTAGAAACACAAACACAAAACATAGAAACACATAACATAGAACAAATGCAAACGAACAAAATTCAAATCTAAACAAAGACTCCCCTGGTTCATTGTTGAGCAGGTGCATCATCATCATTCTCCTCATACTCAGGCGGTTGCACTTGGAAGTTAGAATCTAGGGTGGAAAACTAAAATTGGAATGTCGGAGGGTACTGCGGAGTAGCAGGAAATGTTGAGGCATCGAAACCAAGCTGAGTGGTAATTCCTCGGATCATAGCATCCATGGCCTGAAGATGTACAGTAGTAGCATCCATGCACTCATTATGGTAATGAGCAAACGCAGTAAGTTCCTTTATCAAATCAGGTAGGGAGCAATGACGAGGATGAGGTGGACGTGTTGCGGAGGTGCCCGAACTTGCTCCACATCCCGGAGCAAAATCTTTCTTCCTCTTAGCTTTGTTCTTCAACACAAGGGCCCTATCAATTGGTTGCATTGGCTGCAACCACTCCTCATCGGCTCTAACTTGCACACCAAATTGAACACAAAGCTCATAAATAATGGTCGATAAAAATAGGCCCACAGAAGGAGTGTAGATAGATCTCCGGATCTCGCTGTGAATCAATTGGCCCAGATTGATCGGCAACTCCAAATCCAACACATAGAGTAGAATGGCGCTGGCAGTGTTCATCCCACGGGTATGTGATATCGACATCATTCATTTGGAAACAAATGCAAACCAGGTGGCCGGCTCCAAAAGTAGATAATGCTCCGGGAAGTGTTGGTAGGAGAAAGGGTCATGCCAAGAAGCGCATTCATAGCACAATTGATCTAGTATCTCATTAAAGTTTGTCTCGGCCTTCAAGCTCTGATAGAGGCTATTATTGACATTGGAAGTTTCAAGTAAGGAATTAATAGTAGCTTCATCAAATGAAAATAGTTTTCCCCTAACGTAAGCCTTTCCATCCTCACATTCGGCCGCATTGGCATAGAATTCACGCAGAAGAGGTACAATTGCGGCCTTCGGTTGTTTACAAAATGTTTCCCAATTTATACATTCAATATCAATGGAAACCCCAATATCGTGAAAAGTAAGTTCAATACACCGTTCGGGAATAGGAGAACGATGTATTTTAGCATGATCGTACCTCTCCTTTGCAGCTTGATTGACGAATTTTCCGGCGAGTCCTGTCAAAGATGAAGATGACGGAGCACGTTGAGTTGAGGATTCACTGGTTATACACATGCGTTTGGGCGGCATCGTGATCGGAGATTGCTATGAATATGTGAGAGCAGGGTATGTGAGAGCAATATGGGCGGGGCAGTGACGACGCAAGAGAGAAACGGCGGCAGGAAAACCAGGAGGCTTGCGGTGGCTAGCTGGGCAGAGAGACAGCAGTGCAAGTGATCAGTTGGGTGAAAGGCGGAGGGAGGGCTGGTGAGGCGGTGTGGTAAAGAAAGGGACGTGGCCGGAAAATCAAACAAACAGGGACGTCCTGCTGGTGCGAAGAGCGATGTAGCAGAAATAGGGTGGAGGATTGGCGGATGATGGCCCAGAAGGGGCGAAACGGTGTTGCATCAAGGGTAATGACCAAGAGATATGATGAGTAGAGGCGGCGTACGGTGTTGGTGAGGATGCCGGTGAAGACCTGAAAATTGATGAAAAAGTAGGATGTGAGAGTGAAAAGTAAAGAATGGAGGAGATTTTGGGGTAGGGTTTGCGATGGGTGCAGAACAAAATGAGAAGGGGAAAGAATAAATTATCTGATATATCGAGCAAGATCTATTCTCGCTCAAGCGCATGTATTTGCCGCTTGAGCGAGATAAAATTCCTAAAACTTCTGAAAGGCACAAGTCTTCTCGCTTGAGCGCAAGAAGTTGCCGCTCGAGCGAGGCCAGGATTGTCCCACAACCAGAGATTGTCTCGCTCGAGCGCATGTAGTTGCCGCTCGAGCGAGACTTTAGTTCCAAAAAATCTTCGGGATCAGAACCCTCCTCGCTCGAGCGCAAGAAGTTGCCACTCGAGCGAGGTAAACTTTTTCAAAAATTTTCAAGAATTTTAAATTTTTTTTATATAAATTTAAAGAAAAATAAAGAAAATAAAACAAACTATTAACTAATAAAATAATAGAAGGAAAAGAAGACTGAGTTTTCTCCCAGTCAGCGCTAAATTTATAGTCTATAGCTCGACTATACTTCCCTGTCATTTTTTTGGGTCATGCAATTCGATTGTGGTTTGGGTTTTATCCATAATTAAGTCCACCTCGAAAAGTTTTACCCTCTCACCATTAACCTTGAATGCTCTGGTTGCAGGAGTAGAAATTTCCACCCTACCGTATGGTAATACTTGCGTAATAGTGAATGGGCCAGACCATCTCGATCGAAACTTACTTGGAATGAGCTTCAAACATGAGTTAAATAACAAAATTTTTTACCTACCTCGAACTCAAGGGGGACAATGTGTTGATCATTCCATCCTTTGGTTTTTTCTTTGTAGATCCTCGCATTCTCATATGCATCAAGTCTCAACTCATCAAGCTCATTTAGTTGCAGCATCCGTTCCTCACCAGTAGCATTCACATCAAAATTAAAAAATTTAGTAGCCCATAATGCTTTATGCTCAAGTTCTACAGGGAGATGACATGTTTTTCCATATAACAACCCAAAAGGTGAGGTGCCTATAGGTTTTCAATGCAGTACGATAAGCCCATAACGCGTCATCTAATTTGTTGGACCATTCTTTCCTTTTGAAATTCATTGTTTTTTCCAAAATTCTTTTTAATTCCCTGTTTGAAATTTCAACTTGCCCACTAGTTTTTTTTTTTTTTTTTTTGTGGGGGGGGGGGGGGGGGGGTGATAGGGTGTTGCCACCTTGTGAGTGACCCCATATTTACTCAACAATGTGTTAAACTGGTGATTACAAAAATGGGTTCCTCCATCACTAATAATGGCTCTAGGTGTACCATATGTAGCAAAGATAAACTTTTTCAAAAATTTTACAGCCACCTTAGAGTCATTAGTTTTACAAGCTAGCGCCTCAACCCATGTAGACACATAATTCACTGCAACTAAAATGTATTTATACCCTTCAGATGCAGGAAACAGCCCCATAAAATTAATTCCCCAAACATCAAAAACTTTACACACAAGGATATTATTCAAAGGCATCTCATGACGCTTAGAAATGTTTCCTACTCTTTGACATTCATCACATGCACGCAAATATGAGTAAGAATCTTTAAAAAGTGAAAACCAATAAAATCCCGGTTGTAGCACTTTAGCAGCGGTTCTACCCGCGCTGAAATGTCCTCCAGTCGGGCCCGTGTGACAGTGTGAAAGTATAGAGCTTACCTCCTCTGCTGGAATACATCTACGAATTAAACCATCTGCACAGATCTTAAAAAGCAATGGATCTTCCCACAAAAAATACTTCAACTCGGAGAAAAATTTCTTTTTCTGTTGATAATTCATGTGCGAGGAAAGAAACTTACTTGATAAGTAGTTGACAATGTCTGCATACCACGTTAACTGCACTGACAAACACGATACCACTGACGACTTCCGACTCAAAGCATCGGCCACTACAATAGCTTTACCTGGATGGTAGCTAATTTCACAGTCGTAATCCTTCACCAACTCCAACCATCTCTGTTGCCTCATGTTCAACTCCTTCTGAGTGAAGAAGTACTTGAAGCTCTTGTGATCAGTGAAAATCTTGCACTTCTCTCCATACAGATAGTGCCTCCAGATTTTCAAAGCGAAGACCACTGCTACTAACTCCAAGTCATGTGTCGGGTAGTTTTGCTCATAAATCTTCAACTGCCTCGACGCATAAGCAATAACCTTACCACACTGCATAAGTGCGGCGCCTAAACCTAGCTTAGACGCGTCGGTGTACACCACTAACTCCTCGTGTGGTACTGTCATCGCTAAAACCGGTGCAGTAGTGAGTGCTTCCTTCAGCTGATCGAAGCTCCTCTGACAGTCTGAACTCCAAATAAACTTCGCGTTCTTCTTGGTTAAGGAAGTCAAGGGTACTGAAATAGAGGAAAAACCCTTGATGAACTTCCTATAATATCCTGCCAAACCCAAGAAACTGCGAATCTCCGAAGCATTCCTCGGAATACCCCATTTCTGCACTGCCTCAACCTTCGACTGATCCACTACAATCCCATCTCTCCAAATAATGTGGCCAAGAAATGCCACCTGCTCGAGCCAAAACTCGCACTTGCTGAACTTGGCATACAAACGATGCTCCCTCAAAGTCTGCAAGGCTGTCTGTAGATGCTGCCTATGCTCCTCAATGCTCCTAGAGTAGATCAAGATATCATCAATGAAGACTATGATGAACTGATCAAGATACGGCTGAAAAATCCGGTTCATGAGATCCATGAAAATCGCTGGAGCATTGGTCATCCCAAATGGCATAACTAAGAACTCGTAATGCCCATAACGTATCCGGAAAGCAGTCTTGGACACATCTGCATCTCTAACTCGCAGCTGATGATAACCAGATCACAAGTCGGTCTTGGAGAACACTAAAGCTCCCTGCAACTGATCAAATAAGTCCTCTATTCTCGGCAGTGGGTACTTATTCTTCACTGTGACCCTGTAGAGCTCTCGATAATCGATGCACAATTTCATACTGCCACCCTTATTCTTCACAAATAATACTGGAGCTCCCCATGGAGAAAAGCTAGGACGAACATAGCCTTTCTCTAATAACTCCTGTATCTGCTCCTTCAACTCTTTCATCTCGGTAGGAGCAAGTCTGTATGGTGCCTTAGAGATAGGCACGGTGTCTGGCACTAAGTCGATGCTGAACTCCACATCTCTCACTGGTGGAATTCCTGCAACATCCTCCGGAAAGACGTTCGGAAAGTCTCGAACCACATCTATCTCGGATAATGATCTGCTAGATGGTTCTGAGGCCATGACAATACTCGCTAGAAAATCTCGGCAACCCCGTTTCAACAGCTTCCTCGCCTGAATAAGAGATATCACCTGAAGAATATCACTGCTCTGAGATGCAAGGAAGGTAAACGGGTCTCCTTCTGATGGTTTAGTTCATGATTCAATATAAACAAAAGCATATCATGTTTAGGAGTTTAGACATTAATTCCAGAATTTAAGAAGAAAATATTAAGAAATACAAAACCGAAGTAGCGTCCGCGTCCTTTGACTTCTATCTTTTCTCTTCCGAATTTTTCTCCTTCAACTGCAGCCCTTCTCTCTCAATTCTATCTTTTGTGCGTGATCTTCTACTCAGAATGTGGCTCCCTCGTTATGCGTTTATGCCCTTCTCGTGCGTGTTTTTCTGCTAATATGCATGTGGTTCTAGCACTTTTTATGTTTCCTTGATGCCCGTCAAACAAAGCTCAACAAATCGAGAGTTTCCAAATTCCAAAATTCTATTTCCTTTTCTTCTCACGCAGCACCGCAGAAGACCCTCATTCAGCGCTTAAGCACTTCAATCTTTCCTATCTTTTGCCCAGAACAAGCGCTGAAGCACTTAAGCATTGTTCGTGTTTTTCCCTTCGGCGCTTCAGCTCTCATCTCCAAGTTTCTGCGCATTGCTTTCGTCAATGTAGCGCTGCTGCTCATCCATCTTAGCATTGTTGCTCTTCACTCTCGAACAAGTAGAGATGCTGCACTTTTCCACGCTTGTTCTTTGTGTCCAGGGCACGGGTGCGCTTCCACATGCGCAGGGGCGCTGATCTTCATATGTCAAGCGCGCGGAATTCTTCCAAATATCATATCTCAGGTTCTAACCGATGGATCAAGCTGAAATTTTGATAGATGTTTTAAAACATCTTATACTTAGTTTTGAATGATGGAGATATGATTCGGATATCTCTAGCATCTGCGATAATTTTTTAAATCTTGCGGCTTTGATATTTCTTATTCCGACTCTTCTCGGTACTTAACTTCCAGTATTTGCATATAAGAAAAAAACAAAACAAATACGCATAAACCCGCTCGATACATCACAAAATCCAAGTCAAATCATATGCAAATTAAGTGAATAAAATGCACTTATCAAATTCCCCCAGACTTAGACTTTGCTAGTCCCGAGCAAAATAATAATGTATAATACAATCGACCTCTGAATTCTATATTCCACAATTCAATCCACATGTCGGCTAATTTTCTCAAGTGTCTCGTGTGTGTGTGTAATTTGCCAATCTCATCTACCCACCTAACTTTCGATAAAATCATGCAATTCATAAGCTTCATAGATTCATTAACTCCGCCCCCAAGTTTCAAAATACTCTCAACCAAGTTCAATCTCTATTTGCACAGATCAAAAGGACTTTCTCAGTTAACATTAGGTTCAAGCAAACTCAACAGGAGATAAGTATCCAAATATGTATCAATGATAATCAAGAACTCAGGATTCAAGCAAAGGGAATGTATATTTTCAATTTTTGCAGTATTGAGTAGATAAAATAGTACTTGCATTGCATTACCAGATATTTATCTGGCTACTTCTATTCCATACATTTTTCATCTTTTTGCCTTGTATTTGGATTAGAATTTCAATCATTTTTTTTCAAGGCCTCTCCTCGCCTTAATTTATCCGCCATTACACTTTTTATTTGAACTTTTTAGCTACTCAATTTTGATTGGTACTTCCATGAATATAGAGTAGTGGCTAAAAAGGCTCAATTGATTCAAAAAAGCCTAATTCACTTCTATGTTCATAAAAATCTACCTCAGTTTCAAGAAAAAAATCAAAAGAGTTAATAATAAATTCATCTAATCCACATCACAAATCCACATAATTGTTCTCTAATTTTTAGGAGAATCAAAAATCATGGCATTCGTGCATATGAGTGAGAACTCAAAAGTAAATGTAGCTAACAGTGACTTTTCAGCACAAAATTATTTTTTCATCATAGGCCAACACATTTACAACATCATGCCTTTAACTAAACTAACTCATAAAATTTTTTGAAATTTTCACACCCACCCAAACTTAAATATGTGCATTGTCATCAATGTACAAAAGTAAATTAAAACAAGGACACGTACCTTGGGCACCGAGCATCAATACTGGATACCATCTTGATTATTCACTGCTTCTTCAAGGGTGGCGCCTAACTCTTTTGCAAATTCACACTTTTCACCTACACAAATCAAAATTATTATTGATGTCTAGTCTCGTCATAAAAAAATATGAAATAAAAACAACTAAAAAAATAAAAATAAAGAAAATAAACAAAAATATCTTGGGTTTCCTCCCAAGAAGCACGTAGTTTATAGTCTATAGCACGAATATACTCCGATTCTAGCCCATTGCCACTTTGTTGGAGGATTTTCCCTTCTCTTTCACCCTCGAAACATACTCAATGACCCTCTAAACTTAGATTTCCTTTTCATCTTCTTTTTCTTTAGCACCAGCGGATCATTCTTCCTTGGAAAAGTTACTTTACTCTCGACTTTGTGACAACTTTCCATCCTTTTTTTTCTTGCTCGATCATAAATACTTTCTCCTTGGATTGATTGCTAGCCTCCTTGAACACAGTAAACGTCACCTTCTCACCTTCAACACCCATCGACAGCTCTCCTTTCTTGACATCAATCTTGGGTTCAGCAGTAGCCAAGAACGGTCTCCCCAATATCAATGGCATATTTGCATCCTCTTCCATATCTAGCACCATAAAATCCACAAGAAAAATAAATTTATCTATTTTTAACAAAACATCCTCAATAATTCTACGCAGATATGTGAGTGATCTATTGGCTAACTTCAATGTGATTGTCGTGGGCTTCACCTCGCCAAAAACTAAACTCTTGAAAACAGAAAATGGCATTAAATTAATGCTAGCTCTAAATCACAAAGTTCTTTATTAAAATTAGAAGAACCAATAGTGCAAGGAATCGTAAAACTCCCGGGATATTTTAATTTATGTGGTAGCTTCTTTTGAAAGATAGCATTGCACTCTTCAGTAAAATTCACTGTCTCAAACTCTTCCAAACCGCTTCTTAGACATCACTTCCTTCAAGAATTTAGCATAATTTGGCATTTGAAGCAAAACATCTACGAATGGAATATTTAAATTAAGTTTCTTGAAAATCTCAAGAAAATTGGCAAACTGTTCATCCATCGCTTTATTCTTGAATCTCTGTGGATAAGGAAGCTTCGGCTTAAACATAGGTTTCTCTTCAGGCTCACTCTTCAACTCCATAGGCTTACTCTCACTGATCCTGCTCTCACCAACTTCAGCCTCATCAACTTTCTTCTTCTCCTTATCCACTTCAGATTTCAGCTCATTGACTCCAACTTTTTTTCCACTTCTCAATGATATAGCTTTACATTGTTCTAATGGATTCACCTCAGTACTACTCAGGAACCGACCTTTGTTTTGATCTTTCAGTGCATTTTCCAGCTGCCCAATTTGTTTCCCCAAAGATTTCATCGTGGCACCCATATTGCCCATATGCATCTCCAAGCTATTAAGACGAGACTCGGTCATTGCCATTCGTTTTTAAAACTCCTCAACAAAAGTACTAACCACGTTCCAAAGATGGCCTCCCTTCTCCCTTATTTGTATTAAATCCCGGAGTGGGAATCAATACATTCTTGTTATTTTAATAAACAAAGTTGTCATGTTTACGCAAATCATGATTACAATAATTCGGAAAAGGGTTACCTCGATATCCTTCATATCCTCTACTGTTAATGTATTGGGCCTCGTCGGGAGTGTGTCCTATGCAATATTTACAGCCTTACCTTCAGAATTTCTAGTCCTCATAGTCGCTATCTGTGCAGTCAATTCCCATACTTCAGCAGATAAAGAAGTGAGAGGATCCACTGCATACACTCTGGCTATTTTTGGATGCCAGCTCGTTCAGTCGGCCACTAAAATTTGTTGATAGTAATTTGTTCCAGAATCTCATATGCCTGAGCAGGATCTTTTGCAAATATTGTACCGCCAGATGCTGAATCCACCGACATCCTTGTGGGCTCATTCAATCCATTATAAAATAATTTGATCTGCTCCCAATCCGCAAATTTGTAGTTCGGGCACCATCTCAAGAAGTCCTTGTAACGCTCCCATGCCTCATATAGCTGCTTAGAATCATGCTGCCTGAATGTGCTGATTTCAATCTTCAGTTGGGTGGACTTAGCCGGTGGAAAATATTTGGCAAGAAACTTCACTGTCATGTCTTCCCTAGTAGTAATACTCCCAAGTGGTAATGATTGCAACCAACTCCTTGCCTGGTCCCTGAGAAAAAACGGAAATAAACGCAGTCTAGTAATATCTGAAAGCAACCCACTCCTTGCCTGGTCCCTGAGAAAAAATGTAAATAAACGCAGTCTAATATTATCTTCAAAAAAACCATTAATTTTTACCGTAATTGTAATGCCCCGATTTTATTATAATTGAGTTAATAGAGATAATCAAAAATTTTAGTGATTGAGGATCGTTTTGATATTTAACAGGGGGTTACTTTGCAACCTTGGAGAAATAAAGGACTGAAATGCAAAAGTTGGATTTAATATATTATCTCATGCAAGTTGACCCATCCCTCCATCACTTCACCATCTTTCCTCTCCCTTCTCCTCTCCTTTTTGTACGTACTGTTGGAAGCCATGGGAGATGACTTTTCAAGCTTCCTTTCCATCTGATTCGCTCGATCCGATCATTAGATTTTTATTCCGAGTTGAGATTCACGATCACCGCAGCGAGGGCTTCATTTAGACGTAAGTGTTGCTACGATCTCTTGAACATCAATTTTGTTGAGTTGTCAGAATTTGATAATCCTGGAGTATGTCGTTCTTGAGCTAGTATAGATCGTGTATTCGAAGTCGGTTTGGAAAAAGAACGAAGTTTGGATTTTATATGATTTTAGAGGTGAAATTCGAAAATGAGGATTTTGATTGAGGTTGGATTTGAGTTGTTTTGATGGGTTGGGATGATGATTGAGTTATAGTGATTGTTGTTTGATGGTTTGCATTTCCGGGTAGTCAATTTATAGCCGTTATGCCGTCGAAATCGAGTTTGAATTGTCGGTTTTTGGTTCGGTTTAGTTGAATATCGAATTTGATTGAGTTTAAATTCCAAGTTGATATTGAGTCCGTATTCGATGTTTTGACAGTTGATTGAGGATTCGGGAGTTGATCGAACTTGGAGACTTGTTTATCGATTGAAGAATTGAAGACGGTATATTATTGATTGTTGTATCGACTTTGAGTTTGTTATCCGAATAGACTATGATATCGAGTTATCTCTTGTTGACAGGAATCACTTGAAGCTTCGAGAAAAGGTAAAAGTCGACAATGAAACGAATGGGAACGAATACTCGAGATCGACTTATTCTCGAGTTCCCAAAAATCACATACTATATGTTTATTTTCTTGAGTGAATTTGATTGTTATTCTATTTTCACTTACATTCCATATTGAGCCGATTTCTCGATTCGTTTTGAAATTAGACGATTTAGGGAGCTATATTGAAGTGGCTTTGGATTTTGAGTTTTTCTAATTGCCAGAATACTTCTTATAGTTGCTCTAAAGTCTAGGGGTTGAGTTGAACGACATCCACCCCGAATGGGTGTGTCGGTGAGTTGTTGTGAGGGCTTGGCCCCGGGATACCAACCGAATAACGATTGATATTTCGATTATCTGATTTGATAGTCCCGAGTTTTGAAGTCATGCATTCATTCATTCTCATTTTGATTTGTTACTGATTATTACATTTCAATCTGAGGTGTTTACTTGATATTGCATGCCTATCTCTTTTACTTAGAAATTATATTTCTAACCGGTTTATCCGGCTGTTGTTTTTGTTTGTATGTGTACTTGGCAACAGGAGCATCAGGAGCTGGACCTAGTCATTTGGGTTAGCTCGGGGCGAGATAATAGAAGTGAGACTTCGTGTGTCGTAGGGTTTCTTTTGGACTTGTATTCTATTTTGTTTAGTCGAACAATTACTACCGTCGAACTTGTATTGTTAAACATCGTTCTGTTGGTGTTTCAAACGCCTTATTTCATGTTTAAGCTATGATTGGAACCTTGGTTGTTTAGATTATCATTTTGAGCTTGTAGAGTCAATATTTTCTTGCCTAGGTTTCAGCAACCCGAAGACTACGCGCGGGCGCGCGTGGCTGGCCGAGAAGTATGTGCGGGCGCGCTTCATTGTGCAGAAATTTTGGTTTTCTACCCTAGGGCTATGCGCGGGCGCGCATGGTGGCCGAGGGGCATGCGCGGGCGTGCGTGGTCTGGCGCGGGTGCGCGTGAGTTCTTTTAAAAAAAAAATACAATTTTGATTCATTTTTGCGCGGCTCATCGTGTTTGATTTTTTTTAATTATTCGAGAATAGTAGATTAGAAACGGGGTCTCACATTAAGTGGTATCAGAGCCGATAAGGTTCTTGGAGTCGAACTAGAGTGAGCGGGGTATATCGAGTCCGCATGAATTGAACTCTCGCATGTGATTGATTTATGCAAATGATTATTTTTAAATACGTGCGAGCATGATTTATTGATTCTTGAATTAATTGAATTACATGAGTAGTGATTTGATTTATAAAGCATGAATTACGTGATATATATTTGTCCTTGTGCTATTATCTGTCCTCGTATATCATTGAGATTCATGAGTACTCAGAGCAGAGTTTTGGACACTGAGGTTATGAGATTGAGAATAAGTTTGAGATATTGTGTCCTAACCCTTGATATCAGATGGCACCTCGACAATCTTTGAGAAGGAATCAACCACCTTTGACTCCTCCTTCTACTGAGAATCCGCCGCCAGTGATAACTCCTCAGAACGATCAGGATAGTACAGGAGTGGATCAGTTTGATGCAACCGCGACCCCGATGGAGACTCTTTTGAAGAGATTCCGATCTTTTCGACCGCCTACTTTAACGGGTACCGAGAACTCCGTTGCTTGTGAAAGTTGGCTAGATGAAATGGATGAGCTCTTCGATTCCCTCGACTATACCGATGACCGCAGAATCAGGTTAGTTAGTCATCAGTTGCAGGGTGTTGCTAAGAATTGGTGGACCACATCCAAGAGAGCAAATGAGAATCAAGGCACCACCATAACTTGGAATCTGTTCAAGACTGAATTCTACAAGAGTTTTTTTCCTGTCTCGTATCGAAAGGAAAAGGGTGCCAAATTTGCGAATCTGAAACAAGGGAACTTGAGCATTGAGGACTATGTGAGAAAATTTGACAGTCTCTTGAGGTTTGCACCTCACGTTACAGATAACGAAGAAGCCAAGGCCGACTATTTCATCAATGGATTGAACCCTGAGATATTTACCTTGGTCAATACCGGAAGACCCAACAACTTCGTAGATGCTATGGATCAAGCAAAGGGAGCCGAAGCCGGATTCTTGATGCAACGAGGTAATCAGGTAGCTCCTCAGCAGCAGCAGAGATCTTTTCAGAACCAGCCTGTTCAGTTTCAGCCTCAACAGTCTCAGTATCAGTTCCAACCTTCTCAGCAGTCGAATCAGCCTCAGTGGTTTGAGGGAGGCAACAGTGGCAGAAATAGGCGAGATCAATATCGGCCGAAGGGGAAGAATTTCAAGAAGTCTGGTAACAGTTCATCGAGTTCCAGTGGCTCTAGACAGTTCAATTCTTGGCAGAGTTCAGGTTTTTTTGGAGCTTCGTGTAGCAAGTGTGGAGGACGTCATCCGAGTTATCAGTGTCAAGGCGTGTTTGGTAGTTGCAACATCTACCAGCAGCCGGGTCACTTTGCTAGAGTCTGTCCTCAGCGTGGAACCGATAGAGCTCAGAGCGGCAGTTCTTCTCGACCACCAGCTCAGCCCGAGAGATCAGCTTCTGCAGTCCATTCCCTTCAGCCTCAGCAACAGAATCGTCAGGGGGGTAACTAGAACCAGAACCAACCTCCTCGACAGCAGGCGAGGGTGTTTGCCTTGACAGAGGATCAAGCCAATGCAGCCCCGAATGACGTGATAGCAGGTAACTGTTCGATTTTTGGTTATCCTATGTTTGTGTTGATTGATACGGGTGCTTCTCACTGTTTTATTTCTGAAAGATTTGTCGTGATGCATGATTTATTTGCTGAGCCATTATCTGTTGTTGTTTCTATTACTTCACCTTTGGGTGGATGAATTGTTTCGGTGAGAATGGTCCGAAATTGTGTAATAGAATCCGAAGGGAATTCGATTGAGATTGACTGCATCGTACTTGGATTATCTGATTTTGACTGTATTGTCGGGATTGATGCTCTGACCAAGTATAGGGCGATATTAGATTGCTTTCAGAAAGTGGTTTGATTCAGACCTGAGATGGCAGACGATTGGAAGTTTTTCGGTAAGGGTTCTCGATCCAAAATTCCGTTGATTTCTGTGTTATCCATGTCACGTTTGCTACAGAAATGAGCAGAGGAATTCTTGATTTATGCAATGGATGTTCAGAAGTTTAGCCCTGAGTTGTCTGAGATACCGGTGGTTAGCGAGTTTCCTGATGTTTTTCCAGACGAGATTCCTGGTTTACCGCCTATTCGAGACATCGAATTTAGCATTGAACTTGCACCAGGTACTCAGCCTATTTCAAAAGCACCTTACCGTATGGCTCCGTTAGAGTTGAAAGAGTTGAAGGAACAGTTAGAAGATTTGATTTTCAAGGGATACATCCGACCTAGAGTATCGCCTTGGGGTGCACCAGTACTTTTTGTGAGGAAGAAAGACGGTTCTATGCGACTTTGCATCGACTACTGCCAGTTGAATCAAGCGATGGTCAAGAACAAGTATCCTCTACCAAGAATCGACGATCTTTTTGATCAACTGCAAGGTTCTTCAGTGTATTCGAAGATAGATCTGCGATCAGGGTATCATCAGCTGAGAGTTCGCGATGAGGATGTGCCGAAGACAGCTTTCAGAACCAGATATGGGCATTTCGAATTCATAGTCATGCCGTTTGGTTTGACCAATGCTCCAGCAGTTTTTATGGATCTGATGAATCGTATCTTTCAGAGGTATCTATATGAGTTCGTCATCATCTTCATCGATGACATTCTGATCTATTCGAAGAACCGTTCTGATCATGCCGAAAATTTGAGGATTGTGTTGCAGACTTTGCGAGCCGAACAGTTTTATGCTAAGCTATCAAAGTGCGAGTTCTGGTTGGACCGAGTTGTTTTTCTAGGCCACATTGTATCAGGAGATAGAATATCCGTGGATCCCAGTAAGATCGAGGCAGTTATGAATTGGCAGAGACCGACATCAGTGCCAGAAATCCAAAGCTTCATGGGTTTAGCCGGGTACTATCACAGATTTATCGAGGGTTTCTCTTCCATTGCAAAGCCGATTACTCAGTTGACCCAGAAGAATGCACCATTTGTTTGGTCCGAGCAGTGTGAGGCCAGTTTCATTGAGTTGAAGAAGAGATTGACGAGCGCTCCGATCTTGTCTATTCCATCAGGTACTGGAGGTTTCTCTGTGTACTGCGATGCTTCTCACCGTGGTCTCGGGTGTATTCTTATGCAGAGGAAGCATGTCATAGCTTATGCTTCGAGGCAGCTGAAGCCTCACGAGACTCGCTATCCGATCCATGATCTCGAGCTAGCTGCAATCGTGTTTGATTTGAAGACTTGGCGCCATTACATGTATGACGAGTCATTTGAGATATTTTCTGACCACAAGAGCCTGAAATACTTGTTTTCTCAGTCCGAGCTGAATATGAGGCAAAGGAGATGGATGGATTTGCTTAAGGACTTCGACTGCGAGATCAAGTATTATTCTGGAAAGTCGAATGCAGCTGCAGATGCTCTTAGTCGAAAGCTTTGTTCTTTGTCTCTTTCTACGATTGGTGTCTCTCGATTGATTGAAGACTGTTGTACTTCTGGTTTGGAGTTTGAGACCGATAGGAGATCAATCAGAGTTTTTACGATTCAGGCCGAGCCAGAGTTGTTTCAGTCGATCAGAGAGGCTCAAATCTGATCCGAGCATTCAGAGTTCGATAGAGAAGGTCAGATCAGGTCACCAGTCAGAGTTTCAGGTCAGGGATGATGTGTTATTTGTGAATAACCGTATTGTTGTGCCCGATGTTTCTGAGTTGGGACAGCATATTCTTCGAGAGGCGCATTGCAGTCGGTTCAGTGTTCATCCTGGAGGCCGGAAGATGTATAATGACTTGAAGACTCAATTCTGGTGGAAGCAGTTGAAAGGAGACGTCACGAGGTTTGTATCATGTTGTCTGAATTGTCAACAGGTGAAAGCTGAGAGGAAGAAGCCCGGAGGATGCACAGTTTTCCTGTCCCGGAATGGAAATGGGATCATATCTCAATGGATTTTGTCACGAAACTACCGCGTTCAGTCAGATGTTGTGATGCAATTTGGGTAGTGATTGACCGGTTGACGAAATCTGCTTGTTTCATTCCTTACCATATGACATACTGTTACGATCAGATGGCCGAGTTGTATGTCAGAGAGGTTGTGAGATTGCACGGAGTGCCAAAGTCGATAGTATCAGATAGAGATCCGAGGTTCACCTCTCACTTTTGGCACAGTCTTCAGGAGGCTTTGGGTACTCGTTTGCACTTAAGCACAGCGTATCACCCTCAGACCGACGGTCAGTCCGAGCGTACGATCCAGACGTTGGAGGATATGCTTCGGGCTGTAGTGCTTGATTTTGGCTCAGATTGGCAAGATTCCTTGTCTCTAGTGGAGTTTTCGTACAATAACAGCTTCCAAGCGAGCATTGGAATGACACCTTTTGAAGATTTGTACGGGAAGAAGTGCAGATCTCCATTATTTTGGGATGAGATTTGAGAATCACCTGAGTTGGGTCCAGATATGATTCGCGATATGGCAGAGCAGGTGAAGTTGATCCGAGTCAGAATGAAAACAGCCCAAGATCGACAGGCCAAGTATGCGAATGTTCGACGCAGACCACTATCTTTTGATCAGGGAGACCGTGTATTTTTGAAGATTTCTCCGTTCCGTGGTACTGTTAGATTTGGAAAGAGAGGGAAGTTGTCGCCGAGATTCCTTGGTCCGTATGAAATTCTGGAGAAGATAGGCGATCTTGCCTATAAGATTGCTCTTCCTTCGTCTCTTTCAGGTATCCACGATGTGTTTCACGTCTCGATGTTGCGGAAATATCATCCGGATCCATCCCATGTTCTTCAACCAGACGAGGCCGAACTTGATGAGACTCTGAGTTACTTCGAACGACCGATTCAGATTCTTGACAGAAAAGAGAAACATCTCAGAAACAAGTCGATTCCGTTAGTGAAGATTCAGTGGAGTCATCACGGAGTTGAAGAAGCAACCTGGGAGACCGAATCCGATATGAGGCAACGATTTCCAGAGTTATTCGATTGAGGTGAGTTCGTCTTCAGTTTGTTTCGTTCTTGTTCAGTCTGTGATCTGTCAGATTTCGAGGACGAAATCAAATCTTAGAGGGGGAGAATTGTAATGCCCCGATTTTATTATAATTGAGTTAATCGAGATAATCAGAATTTTTAGTGATTGAGGATCGTTTTGATATTTAACAGGGGGTTACTTTGCAACCTTGGAGAAATAAAGGACTGAAATGCAAAAGTTGGATTTAATATATTATCTCATGCAAGTTGACCCATCCCTCCATCACTTCACCATCTTTCCTCTCCCTTCTCCTCTCCTTTTCGTACGTACTGTTGGAAGCCATGGGAGACGACTTTTCAAGCTTCCTTTCCGTCTGATTCGCTCGATCCGACCATTAGATTTTCATTTCGATTTGAGATTCACGATCACCGCAGCGAGGGCTTCATTTAGACGTAAGTGTTGCTACGATCTCTTGAACTTCAATTTTGTTTAGTTGTCAGAATTTGATAATCCTGGAGTATGTAGTTCTTGAGCTAGTATAGATCGTGTATTCGAAGTCTGTTTGGAAAAAAGAACGAAGTTTGGATTTTATATGATTTTAGAGGTGAAATTTGAAAATGAGGATTTTGATTGACATTGGATTTGAGTTGTTTTGATGGGTTGGAATGATGATTGAGTTATTGTGATTGTTGTTTGATGGTTTGCATTTCCGGGTAGTCAATTTATAGCCGTTATGCCATCGAAATTGAGTTTGAATTGTCGGTTTTTGGTTCGGTTTAGTTGAATATCGAATTTTATTGAGTTTAAATTCCGAGTTGATATTGAGTCCGTATTCGATGTTTTGACAGTTGATTGAGGATTCGGGAGTTGATCGAACTTGGAGACTTGTTTATTGATTGAAGAATTAAAGACGGTATATTATTGATTGTTGTATCGACTTTGAGTTTGTTATCCGAATAGACTATGATATCGAGTTATCTCTTGTTGACAGGAATCACTTGAAACTTCGAGAAAAGGTAAAAGTCGACAATGAAACGAATGGGAACGAATACTCGAGATCGACTTATTCTCGAGTTCTCGAAAATCACATACTATATGTTTATTTTCTTGAGTGAATTTGATTGTTATTCTATTTTCACTTGCATTCCATATTGAGCCGATTTCTCGATTCGTTTTGAAATTAGACGATTTAGGGAGCTATATTGAAGTGGCTTTGGATTTTGAGTTTTTCCAATTGCCAGAATACTTCTTATAGTTGCTCTGAAGTCTAGGGGTTGAGTTGAACGACATCCACCCCGAATGGGTGTGTTGGTGAGTTGTTGTGAGGACTTGGCCCCGGGATCCCAACCGAATAACGATTGATATTTCGATTATCTGATTTGATAGTCCCGAGTTTTGAAGTCATGCATTCATTCATTCTCATTTTGATTTGTTACTGATTATTACATTTCAATCTGAGGTGTTTACTTGATATTGCATGTCTGTCTCTTTTAATTAGAAATTATATTTCTAACCGGTTTAACCGGCTGTTATTTTTGTTTGTATGTGTACTTGGAAACAGGAGCATCAGGAGCTAGACCTAGTCGTTTGGGTTAGCTCAGGGCGAGATGATAGAAGTGAGACTTCGTGTGTCATAGGGTTGCTTTTGGACTTGAATTCTATTTTGTTTAGTCGAACAATTACTACCGTCGAACTTGTATTGTTAAACATCGTTCTGTTGGTGTTTCGAATGCCTTATTTCATGTTTAAGCTATGATTGGAACCTTGGTTGTTTAGATTATCATTTTGAGCTTGTAGAGTCAATATTTTCTTGCCTAGGTTTCAGCAACCCAAGGACCACGCATGGGCGCGCGTGGCTGGCCGAGTAGTATGCGCGGGCACGCGACTTGACGAGCGGGCGCGCTTCATTGTGCAGAAATTTTGGTTTTCTTCCCGAGGGCTATGCGCGGGCGCGCGAGTTTTACCGCGCGGGCGCGCATGGTGGCCGAGGGGCATGCGCAGGCGTGCATGGTCTGGCGCGAGCGCGCGTGAGTTCTTTAAAAAAAAAAAAATTTGATTCGTTTTTGTGCGGCTCATCGTGTTTGATTTTGTTTAATTATTCGAGAATAGTAGATTAGAAACGGGGTCTCACAGTGTCTGTTATCTCCAGGAACGTCCTCAAATGCAGATGAGGATCGGTAGTAGCACTTCCATTGAACTGGTTCTACTGAACCATGTTTATTAGTGCAGGCTTAAGCTCAAAATTGTTAGCATTCATTGTTCCACGAGTTATGCCAGAATAGTGAGCTTGGACTACAGGCCTAAAGTGATCTCTAATTGGCACCAAGGTGGATTGTTCTCAGCCATCTTTTTCAACTCTTCTGTTCTTGCTTTACGTAATGCTCTATCAGTTCTTTCGATCTCATTATCAAAAAGTAGAGAATCAACGCTTTGAGATCTTCGCATACATTGCAAACCAAAGAAACCAAAACGAATTAGTAACTAACAAAAAAGTAAAGACAAAACTCTAAATTAAAATCTATATTAATTGGTAGCAAGACAAATATAACTTCAATAAAAAATACTCCCCGGCAACGGCGCCAAAATTTTTTTGCGTATTTCGTTGCTCGCAAGCGCACAATTTTCAAGTTTTAATAAATGATGAATAAAGTACCATTTTCACGAGGAGTATGCTTGAAAATTATATTAGTGCTTGTAATTAAAATATGCTAAATTTTATCTAGAAAATTAAAAAAGAGAAATTTTTTTTTCAAACTTAAATAATTAAGAAAAACTAATAACCAAATCACAAACTTGAGATAAAAAATCACTGAGAGATAAATGTATAGAGGATTTGATTTTACTTACTTTCGATAACAAATACTTCTAATTAATTTATGCTCATGAATTCCTTTCATCTAATAACCAAGAACACTTAAGTATTTCTATTTTTCTCTCCCGAGCAACAAATAGAATCATCAAATAAAATTTGATTCCAATATCTCTATTAAAAATCTAAGCTTAATGATAAGTGATAAACTATGTTCTTACACAAGCTCTGTTAAAGTTATACACCCTCCCGAGCTATATAAAAATAATAGTGTATTTTCTATTGATCTTATTCAAAATCCCCTCTCCCGATCACAAATTTAAAAAAAATATGACAATTCAATTATTGATCAAGTAATTGAAAGACAATCAATTCTAGAAAACACAATTAAATTAAGGAATTTAATACAATAAATTAAAGAGTTGTAGAAGTAATCTCCACTAAGCTACATCAATCTCTAGATTTAAGAATTTAATTCATGATGCAATCCAAACAAAAACATATCATGTTTAGGACTTTAGACATTAAATTACAGAATTTAAGAAGAGCAGATTAAGAAATACAAAGCCGAAGTAGCGTCCGCGTCCTTCAACTTCTATCTTTTCTCTTCCGAATTCTTCTCCCTCATGTGCAACCTTTCTCTCTCAATTCTCTCTTCTGTGCGTGATCTGCTACTCAAAGTGCTGCTCCTTCTTGATGAATTTCTGCCCTTCTCGTGCGTGTTTTTCTGCTGATATGCGTGTGGTTCCAACCACTTTTATATTTCGTCGAAGCCCATCAAACGAAGCCCAACAAGTCGAGAGTTTCCAAGTTCCAAAATTCTATTTTCTTTTCTTCTCATACAGCAGTGCAGAAGCTCCTCATTCAGTTCTTAAGCGCTTCAGTCTTTCCTTTCTTTTTTTCCTAGAACAAGCGCTGAAGCGCTGCTCCTCAAGCGCTTAAGTGTTGTTCTCGTTCTTCCCTTCGGCGCTTCTGCGCATTGCTTTCTTCAATGTAGCGCTGCTGCTCATCCATCTTAGCGTTGTAGCTCATCACTCTCGAACAAATAGCGCTACTACTCTTCTTCACAAGTATAGTCAAAGCGCGACTATGCTTGTTCTTTGTGTACAGGGCGCGGGAGCGCTTCCACGGGCGCAGGGGCTCTGATCTTCATATGTCAAGCACGCTTCATTCTTCCAAAATTCATATCTCACATTCTAATCGTCGGATCAAGCTGAAATTTTGACAGAAGCTTTAAAAATCTTATACTTCATTCTGAACGGTGAAGATCGGATTTGGTTCTCTCTAGCATCTTTGATAGATTTTTTTAAACTTGCAGCTTTCTTATTCCTTCTTCCGGCTCTTCTCGGTACGTAACTTCTAATCTTTGTGTAAGACCCAAAAATATTAAATAATTAATTAAGGAATTGGAGATTTAAATTTAGAACATTAGAAAATATTAATTTAAGAATTTACGAAATTAGAGATTTTAATTTCGGATAAAAAATATTTAATTTGAGGATTTACGTATTTTAAGATTTACATTCCGGAATTCTTAATTAAAACATAAAATATTTGAATTAACTATTTATGGGATTTAAGATTTTAATTATGAGTTTAGAAATAAAAAGTATTAAATTAGAATTAAAGAGTTGAATAAGGAACAAATCGCAAATAGTAAGAAGTTGAGGGTCTAAAGTGCAATTTCCCTATTGCAAGTGGGATGCTACACGTGTGATACATATATAAGATTGCATGTAAACCTTCAGAATTTTCAGCAGAAGAAGTCGAGTGTTAGGGTGGAAGAAGAAGAAAAGATGATTTCAATATTTCCAATTCCGATTGAAGTTAATTTGCCAGGTAGAGTTTTAAATTGATCATATATTTGCCATCAAGATTCATCGACTGACTTGACTGGGATCCTATTTCCAGTCTACTTAATTTTTTTATTTCGATTTTATTTAATTACTTTAGTTAGATTTTCTCCTAGTGCTTCGTTTTGATGTAAGTTTTAAGAAATTCTACCATGTTTGAACTTTTTAGATGATGTTAGAATTAAGATTTGATTGTATAAACATGTGCTAGTACATACGATGATAGTATATCTAAGATGGATCGAGAAAAAATCGTTGTTTGGACAAGTTTTCGAATTTTAAAATAATTGTGAGAAATCTGAAAATTATATTCTGCCATGTACATGTTTGTGTTGTGGTAATGGTGATGATATAGTATTTAGATGATAGAAATATTGATTTTAATGCCTTTGAAAAGACCGACTTCGAACCGTTACACCGTTGGTTTGAGTTTTGATACGATTTCAACTATAGATCGAATTTGGAAATGAATATCAAATTTGATAATTATATTAATCATGTTTTACACTTCATTCCAGTTGGAAATTGAAGATATCGAAGTCAAGTCGCCGAGTTCGAAATACAAGAAGATGAATCAAGATGTAGATCAACTAGATAATAGAACAAGCAAGAATTGGAAGGAGAAGATTTAGCCAAGTTTGAGTAAAGCTTTGCAAGTTTGAATATTTCAGATTTGATGTAGTGACTCTTACCCGGATCACCAACTAACAGAACTTAGGCATGCAATTAACTTAAAACAGATATCAGAATAATCTTGCAGAAACCATAAATATTATACAATCCCAAGTAAAGGAATCTGTAATTAATCCAAATAATATACAACCAAATCGAATAGCTGTATCAACCTCAAAACAACAGAAATAAAACCTAGACGAAGCTCCAGCTGGTCAACCACTGACTAGCCCCTCTTGGATCCACCCGCCTCGTCCAATCGCAAACCTGCCCCATGGAATAGGGTGTCCAGAAACACAGAGTACGAGACGTGAGCATAAAACGCTCAGTACGAGAGTATGAGTATACATGCATGCAAAGTGAACTCCCTATAAACTCGAGGTCAAGGATCAGATAACAGAGACAGACCGGGCCCTGGTATGTAGCACGCTGTGCCGTCGCTTCAGGAGGTGGCTCCCATACCATAATACCAGTGGATTTACCAGACCCAAAGCCATGGAAGTCCATCCACTAACAAGATAGGGTACAACCCTACTAACAGACATCTCGAAGGAGATAGCTCAGCATGCAAATTAATGCAGCATAAATCAATGACATATAAACCATGCAGTCACATAATACATGCATACTCAGTCAGGATATCTCGAACAGTACTTCCGTACCTCAAAACAGTGCAAGCTCTACCAACTCTAAGTCCACGTCTATAGTCTGCTCTACACTGCCAAGTGATACTACCATCATTAAAGTGCTCAAAAAGCCTTAACTAAGCTATTGCATACTCCTAAATATTTATAGGAAGCAAAAACTATACCTTCGTCCGTAGTTAGCCCTTTGATGTCGATGCCTCCAGAACTTGGGCACAACTCCGCTACGACTATCGAACGCCTCGACGACTCCCAGGTCAAGCCTAGGAAGGCTAGAACAACTCGAATACGACTAGAGTAGAGAGGAAATCCGGAATTGGCAATTGAAACTGAATTCTCGGCCTTCTATTTATAAACAATGATCGGAGCTTCCGATCCTCGATCGGAACGTCCGAACCTAGATCGGAACGTCCGATCCTGCCATCGGAGCTTCCGAAGATCCTGATCTGCCACATGTCAAAATATCACTTGTTGACTCCGGATAGGGGTGATCGGAGCTTTCAATCCTGATCGAAGCTTCCGATCTTGCCACACGTCATGCCTGACGTAGTACCATCAGAGCTTCCGATCCTGTTTGGAGCTTCCGATCCTGTTCGGAGCTTCGGAACTCACCTTCGGAGCTTCCGAACTCTACCCAAGTAATTATGATTAATTCCTTAATTACTGATTTTGGGTTACGGGCTACTACATTCTCCCCCACTTAAGATATTTCGTCCTCGAAACCAGATCTTAAGTACCGAATGCAATACATACAGAGTTTGCAACTGAATACAACTTAAGAATGAAATCAAAACAACTCAGGATGGTCTTCATGCATCCTGTCCTCAAGCTCCCAAGTAGCTTCCTCAGTGCCTCGGCGCTGCTACTGAACTAAAACCAAAGGAATGACTTTGTTTCGTAAAACCTTATCCTTATAATCCAGGATACGAATAGGTTTCTCAACATAGGTCAAATCCTTGTTCACCTGAACCTCAGACCATTGCAGAATATGAGATTCATCCGCCACATACCGTCGCAACAGAGATACGTGGAACACATCGTGAATACTGGATAGATGCGGTGGCAAAGCTAGTCGATAAGCCAAATCGCCAATGCTCTCCAAGATCTCAAACGGACCGATAAACCTGGGAGATAACTTGCCCTTAAGGCCAAATCTGAGAATCTTGCGGAAAGGTGACACTCTCAGAAACACTTTCTCTCCGACATCGAACTGCAAAGACCTACGCTTGATATTAGCATAGCTGGCCTGACGATCCTGTGCAGTCTTAATCCGTTTCTTGATCTGATCAACAATGTCTATCGCCTGCTGGATAAACTCCGGTCCCTCAGCCTGTCTCTCCCCCACTTCTTCCCAGAAGAGTGGAGTACGACAACGTCGCCCGTACAATGCCTCAAAAGGTGTCATCCCAATGCTAGTATGATAGATGTTGTTGTATGCGAACTCGATCAATGGCAAATGATCTTGTCAGGCTGAACCAAAATCCATAACGCACGCTCGAATAATATCCTCCAAAGTACGGATAGTGCGCTCCGACTGACCATCAGTCTCCGGATGATAGGCAGTACTCAAACTGAGAGTAGTACCCATCGCACGCTGAACACTCCCCCAGAATCTAGAAGTAAACCTGGGGTCCCGATCGCTGACAATGCTCACAGGCACTCCATGAAGTCGAACGATCTCCTGAATGTACAACCGTGCCATACAATCCACATTGTACTCCCGGCTATAGGCAATGAAATGCGCTGACTTGGTGAGTCGATCCACCACAACCCAAATATCATCACAGTTCCTCGGGGATACCGGCAAATGGGTCACAATGTCCATTGTGATAAACTCCCATTTCCATTCAGGAATAGGCAGACTGTGAAGCAATCCTCCAGGTCGTCGGTGCTCTGCCTTGACCTGTTGACACACCAAACATCTCGAAACAAACTGATAAACACTGCGTTTCATTCCTTTCCACCAGAAACGAGTACGTAGATCCTTGTACATCTTGTTGCTCCCAGGATGAATACTCAACTTAGTGCGATGTGTCTGAGACAAAATCTCCTCTCGCAACTCTTCATCCTACGGAATCACAAGCCTACCAGACAAACACAGAAAGCCATCTGACTGATAATGAAATCCAGACGAGCTACCCTCATTAGCTAGACGAGCTAAACGCTGGGTTTTCGAATCAGACATCTGAGCATCTCGAATCCGCGAATACAAAGCTGGCTCAGATAATATCGCAAACATCTGGATACTTTGCATACCTTTCTTATGCTTGAAGGTATAACCTGAAGTACAACAGTCACTGATCGCACTAGACATCGAACATGTCTGAAGTGCGGATAGTTGCACCTTGCGACTCAAGGCATCAGCGGTGAGATTAGCAGCTCCCGGATGGTACTTAATCTCGCAATCATAGTCCTTAAGCAAGTCCATCCAACGTCTCTGCCTCATATTCAACTCCGCCTGAGTGAACAAATACTTGAGACTCTTATGGTCGGTGAAGATCTCAAATTTCTCGCCATACAGATAATGACGTCAGATCTTCAAAGCAAACACAATGGCTGCCAATTCCAAATCATGGACTGGGTAGTTGTCCTCATGAAGCTTCAGCTGTCTAGAAGCGTATGCGATCACATGCCCATTCTGAGTCAGGACACAACCTAACCCCTGAAGAGAAGCATCAGTGTATACCACATACCCTCCAGATCCTGACGGCAATGCCAACACCGGCGCAGAAGTCAACCGCCGTCGAAGCTCATAGAAATTATCCTCACACTAGGAGGACCACTCGAAGTCCACACCCTTGCGGGTGAGCTGCGTCAAAGGTCGAGCTAGTTGAGAGAAGTTCAGAATGAAGCGACGATAATACCCTGCTAGACCCAGAAAACTACGGATCTCAGCAACTATTGTCGGGCGCGACCAATTAAGTATCGCTTCAATATTGCTTGGATCAACAGAAATCCCTTCCCTGGATATGATATGGCCAAGAAAGACCACTCTATCCATCCAAAACTCACACTTGCTCAACTTGGCGTACAACTGCTCATCTCGAAGAGTCTGTAGTACCAACCGCAAGTGAGAAACATGCTCTTCCGTATTACGCGAATACACCAAGATGTCGTCAATGAAGACCACGACAAACTTGTCCAAATACTCCCTGAAGACATGGTTCATCAAATCCATGAATATAGCCGGCGCATTAGTCAAACCAAATGGCATTACTAGGAACTCGTAATGTCCATAGCGAGTACGGAATGCAGTCTTGGCTACGTCCTGATCACGGACTCTCAACTGATGATACCCAGATCTCAAGTCAATCTTGGAGTAAACTGACGTGCCCTGCAGCTGATCAAACAAGTCATCAATACGAAGCAACGGATACTTGTTCTTCATAGTGACTCGATTCAGCTGCCGATTGTCAATGCACAACCGCATCGACCCATCCTTCTTCTTCACGAAGAGAACAGGAGCTCCCTAAGGAGATACACTAGGACGAATGTATCCCTTGTCCTAAAGATCCTGTAGCTGATTCTTCAAATCACGCATCTCTGATGGAGCCAGACGATACGGTGCTCGAGAAATAGGTGAAGTACCCGGCATCAACTCTATGCCAAACTCGACTTCCCTAGCAGGAGGAAAACCCGGAAACTCATCAGGAAATACATCTGGAAATTCATCCACAACAGGAATGCTCTCTATCCCAATACTCTCAGCGGACAAATCAACTGCATAGATAAGGTAGCCTTCCCCGCTAGACTCTAGAGCTCGACAGGCTCTCAAAGCTGATACCAAAGGCATCGGGGGTCGCGCTCCCTCACCATAGAAAAACCAGCTCTCACTCCCCTCCGGATGAAAGCATACTAATCTCTGATAACAGTCCACTGAAGCTCGATAGGTAGTCAACATATCTATTCCCAGAATGCAATCAAAGTCGTCCATCGCCAGGACCATGAGATTCGCAATCAAAATGTTACCCTCGAACTCTAAAGGGCAACTCATCACTAGACGCTTAGCCAAAGCAGATTGGCCCGTCGGAGTAGAAACAGACATCACTACGTCTAGTGCAATGCATGGTAACTTATGCCTCTTAACAGAACGTGCAGAAATGAAGGAATGAGATGCACCAGTGTCAATAAGTACAAGAGCAGGTATACCATAAAGAGAAATGTACCTGCGATGACTTTCTCATTTTCCTCCACTGCCTGATCATGCCTCAAGGCAAACACCTGGCCAGAAGCTCGTGGCCTCAAATGAGAACTCCCAGCAGGTTGTCCCTGTGACCTCTGCTGAACGGTGGCCTGAGAACCAGGCCCTGAACCAGAACCAGAACTGCCTCCCCCAGACAGTGGACAATCCCTCTGGATATGACCAGTCTCTCCACAACGGAAACAAGCTCCAGAATCTCTGCGGCACTTGTCGGATGGATGGTTCTTCCCACAGTGATCACACTTGTCCTTCTTACTGAAACGGACAACACCAGCAGAGCCAGAGGTAGAAGAAGTAGATCCAGACTTCTTAAAAGTTTGGGCACGGGGACCTAAAGAACTAGCAGGCCTCGACTGAGGGAAAGACCTATTTCGCCGAATGATGTCCTCCGCCTGTTGACAACGGCTAACCAAACCCTCGTAGGACATGTCGTCGCCAACCTCCACACGGTCAAGGATCTCAGGGTTAAGGCCCTGAAGGAACAGATTATACTTCATCTCTGAGCTATCAGCAATCTCGGGGCAATAGGATAGCAGATCAAAGAACCTCTGCTGATACTCATCGATAGACATGGCTCCCTGTTGCAGACTCAGTAGCTCGTCTGTCTTCGACTGACGGAGTGCAGGAGGAAAATACCGCTTTTGGAAAGCTGTGCGGAACTCGGCCCAGGTGGCCACTCCTCTCGCCGCAATAAAGGGTGCAGAAGTAAACCTCCACCACCTACGGGCTCGCCCATCCAGACGATAGCCAAGGGTCTCCATCTTCTGCTCCTCGGTGCAGTGAAAAGTCTGAAAAGTCGTCTCCATGCGGTCTAACCAATTCTCCGCATCCTCCGGAGACTCACCTCCAACTAAGGGCTTAGGACCCATAGCTAAGAATCGACGCACAGTGAAACGCTCATCGTCATGATGACGATGATGCCATTCTCGACGATGCTCTCGGTCAGCATCACCCCAACGCCCACCAATATTGCCATAAGAACTCTAGTCATCACGATCTGCCATCTACAAAAATACCTCATGATGAGACTAAATCCCAAGAATACTTTTGCATGCTCTGATATCATAAATGTAGTGACCCTTACCCGGATCACCTACTAACAGAACTTAGGCATGCAATTAACTTAAAACAGATATCAGAATAATCTTGCGAAAACCATAAACATTATACAATCCCAAGTAAAGGAATCTGTAATTAATCCAAATAATATACAACCAAATCGAATAGCTGTATCAACCTCAAAACAACAGAAATAAAACCTAGACGAAGCTCCAGCTGGTCAACTACTGACTAGCCCCTCTTGGATCCACCCGCCTCGTCCAATCGCAAACCTGCCCCATGGAATAAGGTGTCCAGAAACACAAAGTACGAGACGTGAGCATAAAACGCTCAGTACGAGAGTATGAGTATACATGCATGCAAAGTGAAGTCCCTATAAACTCGAGGTCAAGGATCAGATAATAGAGACAGATCGGGCCCTGGTATGTAGCACGCTGTGCCGTCGCTTCAGGAGTTGGCTCCCATACCATAATACCAGTGGATTTACCGGACCCAAAGCCATGGAAGTCCATCCACTAACAGGATAGGGTACAACCCTACTAACAGACATCTCGAAGGAGATAGCTCATTATGCAAATGAATGCAGCATAAATCAATGACATATAAACCATGCAGTCACATAATACATGCATACTCAGTCAGGATATCTCGAACAGTACTTCCGTACCTCAAAACAGTGCAAGCTCTACCAACTCTAGGTCCACGCCTATAGTCTGCTCTACATTGCCAAGTGATACTACCATCATTAAAGTGCTCTAAAAGCCTTAACTAAGCTATTGCATACTCCTAAATATTTATAGGAAGCAAAAGCTATACCTTCGTCCGTCGTTAGCCCTTTGATGTCGATGCCTCCAGAACTTGGGTACAACTCCGCTACGACTATCGAACACCTCGAAGACTCCCGAGTCAAGCCTAGGAAGGCTAGAACAACTCGAATACGACTAGAGTAGAGAGGAAATCCGGAATTGGCAATTGAAACTGAATTCTCGGCCTTCTATTTATAAACAACGATCGGAGCTTCCGATCCTCGATCGGAACGTCCGAACCTAGATCGGAACGTCCAATCCTGCCATCGGAGCTTCCGAAGATCCTGATCTGCCATGTGTCAAAATATCACTTGTTGAATCCGGATAGGGGTGATCGGAGCTTCCGATCCTGATCGGAGCTTCCGATCTTGCCACACGTCATGCCTGACGTAATACCATCGGAGCTTCCGAACTCTACCCAAGTAATTATGATTAATTCCTTAATTACTGATTTTGGGTTACGGGCTACTACATTTGAGATTGAAAGGTATGAATAGAAATTAGATAATATGGGAAGAACAACTCGAGATCGTTTATGATTATCGAGCTTCCTAAAATCACATACTTAAATGTTTATGTGTTATTATGTCATTTAATTGTTATTGTTGCTTTGAATTATTATGTGATTACATGTTCAAGATGTTTTACAGTATTGTATGATTTAATGCATTAAGATTATGTTGCATTCATCTTGAACCCTGCCTTGAAAATCATAGAGGGTTTATTGGCCTAGATTGCGAAATGACGTTTAGAGGGCTATAGAAGAGTGGCATGGATTGTAGATTCATTTCTAGAGCTAGATAACTCACTATAGTTGCACCGAAGATAGGGGAAATAAGATGCTTGACGCCACCTTGATTGGGAGAGTTGGTGGTTGGTTGGAGATTTTATTCCCCGGGATCCCAAGAACTAAGATTTATTGTTATCAGACTTGATAGCCTATTCCTTGAAACATGCATTGCATTTATGCATTAACCTAGATTTTTCTATGGTTTAGAATATGCGTTTATAAATGCTACCATGTTATTATATGTCATTCAAGATGTGAATGTGTTTATATGTTTGGTATGAGATTGCCATAGATGAACAACTATGCTTGAAATTAAGAATCGATTATACTTCCATGACCTACATGCTATTACATGTTTATGATTTGAGATTATTATGGCATATAGATTCAATATGCTTAAATGATTTATATGCATGTCGTTTATACTGAGATTTATTCTCACCGGAGTTATTCGGCTGTTGCTTTGCTTGTATGTGTGCATTGCATCCGGTTTGGGCATGAGCGAGTCAGACATGGCTTGGATAGCTCGAGATTGAAAGATTAGACGTGGAGATTTCGGGTTAAGAAGTAGATTTTGTTGTCAAACTCATGTGTTGAATGTATTAGAATGAATTGAGAAGCAAATGATCATATTTGAGTGGATGTCTTGCATTTCTATAAAATTGTACAAGATAGATTATGAGTTGGTATGCATGTTCTACCTCAGTCTTGTATTTAGATCATTGAAGAATTGATTGGTAATGTTCAGAATGTTGCAAGTACATCAGATTATGCACAGGACAGCAAGAGCACATTTCTCATTTTGATCCCGAGCATGAAAGAGTGGGTGCCCGGTGAGCCAACTTGTGGCTAAGGGCTTTTATGACTCTATGTATAAACAATCTTTTGTTTAATATAATTTACACTTTTATAATGGCATTTACTTTACCTTTTATCATATTATTATGTTGTGACATACTATAAGATGTTTAGATGAAGACCTTGAATATACTATAGTGTATGTAAGATGTGGTGGAACATGGGGATGGCTATCATGAAACACATCTTATAGTCACTGTATATTCTAAACAGTTCTTAGTCGATTGAGCTGTCCGTTAATAAGGATAAGGATCGCTCAAGATTGAGACTAGCATTTGCGATGCCGAGTATCATGTTTCATTGGTATGGAACATAGAGATGTTCAAAGCATGCAAATGGATATTCATATGATGAATGATCGAACTACCCTATCCGGACTTTCCAAGTGGTTATCACTTATCGAGTGGATAAAGTCCGCGGTTTTGGTTGTACACCATTAGTCCTTACTACTTGAAACATCATTGAGACTTTATATGCTAGTACTGTACTTTGACTCGTTTACCGACTCTATTGGGGTCATCAGGTGTCGGGATTGGGTACAGTTACGACACATATAAGAGTCGATGCTTTGTTGTCAAGGATTCACCACATACTTGCTAGTGTGGATATCCTATGCAATCTGAGGAGATATTAGTGTGACGAATCTCTGGCCAGAGTACATGATGTGTTTTAAGAAATGGTTTCTTAGTAGCACATGCGATGTCACTATTTGATCTTCAAGATGCATTGCATAGTTATCGAATCTCGAACGACTCTCAATTTACCAATAGTTGTTGATTCGATCGGGATATATGGATGAAGGGACCGTACTGTACGCTAACCAAAATCTATTGGTTCTTGCAGGCACTATCAGTGATACCTAGGGAATCATGGGGCGATGTTGCTAGGCGCTCTTACCATGATTCGATGGGCAAGTCGGAAATTGTTGTTCCGAGTCGCAAGGAGTTGTGAGCCCACGGCTAGCTATATCCCTGAACCATTGAGGGTCACACAAGTAATGGATTTCTAATTCCCGTTGAGATAGTTAAATTTAAAGAGTTAAATTTAATGAACAAAGAAGTAGGACTTCTTATATCAGAGTAGAAGAGTAAGATTTCCTAAAATGACATAGGGATGGGCATTTTTGGAAATCACTGAATTCGGATTCAGAAAATTTATCTTGACTTTAAAAGATGCAGAAATGGTTTCTGTGCACATTGGTGAAATTGGTTTATCAATCTGAGTCACGATGAATTTTATATTACTTTCTGAATATGCAGGCTTTGCTTGTCAAGTTTAACTTATGACTAATGGTCCCTAAGCTGTTAGCAGCCCACATTATAAATAAGTTATTGCAGTGCAGAAATTAGACACAAGTCTCATAATTTTCGAACACTAGGGTTTTGAGACCTAGAGTGGCCGCCCCCCTCTCTGTGTTTTTCTCTCTGAAATCCAGTCTGTGAATTTCGAATTTGCAGTCTGGTTTAACGGATCAAATTCGTTAATTCTCTTCGTAGAAACTTCTGATAGATTTTCTAGTGCAATCTATCAGAGGGATTCGAATTCTGTTCGTGGACCTAATTGAAGAATTGTTCGTCCATCAATTCCTGGGATATACAACAATAGCAGAGTTATCTGTTGGTGTCCATAATCTCGTTTCGAGATTCAAGGTAAAAATTTAATTGTTATTTAATTTTTACACGCACAATTTAATCGTAAAGTTTTGATACCCATGATATGGAATCGTTCCATATAAAATTTTAAAACTTCCGCTGCACCGGGTATCAATTCTAATTGATCTGAACACCGTTTTCCAACAATGGTATCAGAGCCAGGTTGCTCAGATCAAGCGATTAAATTAATCGATTGTACAATATTTTTAAGCCTTGGTTTTTTGAAACAAAAGGATTTTAAAAATTTAAAATTAATGGGCAAACCCGGGGCAGCGAACGTCGTTGCCCTAGGGCAGCGATTTGATCGCTGCCCAAGGGCAGCGAGTCCATCACTGCCCAGGGCAGCGCACGGCGCTGCCCATGGGCAGCGATTTGATCACTGCCCAGAGCAGTGATCTTCGCTGCCCAAGGGGCAGCGACGGGCTGCCCGGCCCGAGCCCTTTTTGGGGCGCGGGCTGCCCGGGATCGTCCCAGGCGGCCCGGGAAAATTAATTTTATTTTTAATTAAAATTTTAATTTGTTAAAATTCTATTTTTGGTCCGATCGAAAATTGTTTTTGATTGGTCCACGAGGCGTCGGATCGAATTGTTCGAGTCCGAAAATTTTAAAATTGATTTTTGGATAAATTTGAATTTTTGGAAAATTTATAGATTTTATCCGTTAAATCAGATTTTATGAAATTAATTATTTTTGGTACAATTGATGATAAGATATGATCTTATGGAAATATTGAGTAAAATATGATTTTATGTATAAAATTGGATTTTATATGTAAAATATGATTTTATTTGATAAAAAGGTAAAATATGATTTTGTATGTAAAATAAGATTTTATATATGGAATATGATTTTATCCTTTTTAATTTAATTTCCATTGCATGTTATCCAATAAATTAATTTTGAATTAAATATTATTGGATAAGGATGATCGATTACCATGACCAATTTTGTAGATGTATGTTAGGGAATTTACATTTGTTTTTATTATTGTTGGATTTATTAATGGGCCTGGTTTATGGCCCAATATGAATTGTCATATGTAATAAAAGTGGACCTGGTTTATGGCCCGTTCCCACCCCTTAAAATGTATCCCCTACTTGTCATAGTTATTTATTGTAAATACATTATACTTAGTGGGAGATGAAGATTTGAAGACGAAGGTGGGCCCAGCAGACAATAAAGACTGAAGAAATGTAAATTGGAAGCTCAATGTAATAGGATTGCATTGCATACTTGCATATTACCTAGGATTGGACTTAGACTCGTGATTGGCAACCACGGGTCGATTAGAAATGGAATCGATCATCCTAAATAATATATGATATTATTGATGTATGTATGTTTTAGACTAAATTGTATGAATCTCGCAAGCATACATAAAATGAAAGATGAGACAAATTTTCCAAATTAAAATCCCTCATTTTAAATATGATTTAAAATTGATATCAAGATTAAAAGGGAATTTAAATATTGTTTAAATGTTCCTACCTTCCATCAACGATCAATGTATGAAATGCTACCCGCGGATACGGTCCGGCTCATATTATTGGGGGGGCCCGTTCGTCGGAAAGCTGTACATGGATCGACACATGTTGTAAGTTGGGTGGAACTCCCATGGGATTTGCTCATATTATTGGGGATCCACATGGCGACCGTCCATCACAACTTAATATTGATGGGTCATCTTGACGTGTCACAATAAACGGCGTCATATTATTGGGCCCTTATTGGACATGAGGTAAAAACGTGGAGGTTGCTTTGGAAGCAATTGGGCTCTACCTTTTGAAAATTATGGTTGGCTGATATTATTCGGGACCATAGTTTGTCAATTGGACTCCATGTTCCTACTAAGGAAAACAGTTTCCCGTTTTCACTAGAGGGTAGTGAAATCGTTAAAATAGTGGGAGTGAGATTCATAAAATAAATTTCGCCTATTTTATGTCTTAGTAAATTAATTAAACAATCACTGATTATTGTCTGTTTCTTTTCAGTATTTCATTAAGATGAATTCGCGCAATCCACTATTCTCTATTCTCGAACAAAATAAACTAACTGGCGCAAACTATACGGAATGGTTCCGTAAGTTGAAGATTGTCTTGACCTCGGAGAAGATGTTCTACGTGTTAGAAAAATCTCCTCCGAAGGAAGCACCAGCTGATATAAGTCCGGAAGAGTTGGCCAAACTTGATAAATGGTGGGACCATGATATCAAGGCCAAATGATATATGCAAGCTTCGATGTCTGATGAACTCCAGAGGCGATTTGAGGATACCGTGAATGCTGCTGACATTCACGTACAACTCAAAGAACTTTTTGGGGCTCAATCGAGAGCTGAAAGGTTCGCTACTGTAAAAGAGTTAATGACGTGCCGCATGCGTGAAGGGACTTCGGTCCGTGATCATGGGGTACGCGTGATTTGGCTTATTCAAAAGTTGGTAACGCTTGATTTGGTATTGGAGCATGAACTCAATGTGGACTTATTACTTCTCTCTCTTCCTTCATCGTTTGACGGTTTTGTGGTAAATTTCAATATGAACTATATAGAGGCCACCCTTGAAGAGATGGTCAATATGCTTGTAACTTATGAAGCCACTTTAAAGAAGGATAAACCGGTTCTCTTGGTGGGCTCCTCTTCTTCTGCTAAGAAGGGGCCAAGTACAAAGGGTAATAAACGTTCTGCCCCATCCAAGAAAACCGGACCCGAGAAGAAGAACAAGACAAAGGCTTCAAACATGGAAAAGTCCAAGGATGTTTGCCATCACTGCAAGAAACCCGGTCATTGGAAACGTAACTGCAAGGAATATCTAGAGCAGTTGCGAACTGCGAAGGGTATGTTTTATATTGAAATAAATGTTTCACTTAATACTACTTCTTGGGTATTGGATACCGGATGTGGATCTCACATTTGCAATGATTTGCAGGTGATGACAAGAAGTCGCAAGATTAGAATGGGTGAGACCCAGCTGAGGCTCGAAAATGGTTCTAGAGTTGAAGCCAAAGCTATGGGAGACGTTTATTTAATTTTGCAGAACGATTTTAAGTTACTTTTGAGAGATGTTTTATTTGTTCCAGACTTGATTAAAAACATTATTTCTATTTCTATGCTTGATAGAGATGGTTTTTCTTGCAATTTTGTGAATGGGATTTGCAATATTTACAAGAATGAATGTTTGATTGGAAATGGACAACTTGAAAACGATCTATATAACTTAAAATTAAAAGACGTTCCAATAAATTATGTTGATAAACCGGTAACAACGAACAAAAAGAAAATCGATAGTCAAAACGCGGCAAACCTTTGGCATGCTAGGCTAGGTCATATTTCATCAAGGAGGATGAACAAGCTAGTGGGAGAGGGCATGTTTGATATGTCTGATATTAACTCTCTACCTACTTGTGAGTCCTGCCTGAAAGGAAAAATGACTAAATCTCCTTTCAAAGGAAAACCTGAGCGTAGTCAAAATCTATTGGATTTGATCCATACGGATGTTTGCGGACCATTTAGTATTGGTACAAAATTTGGTCACACCTACTTCATTACCTTTACTGATGATTATTCAAGATATGGGTATTTATATTTAATGAAATATAAGTCTGAAGCATTTGAAAAGTTCAACGAATTCAAGGCTGAAGTAGAAAACAAGCTAGGTAAAAGTATTAAAGCACTTCGATCGGATCGAGGTGGAGAATACTTAAGTACCGAGTTTTTGGACTATCTGAAAGAGAATGGGATTCTCTCTCAGTGGACTCCTCCTATGACACCTCAGCTGAATGGTGTATCGGAGCGTCGTAATCGAACTTTGTTGGACATGGTTCGATCCATGATGAGCTTCACTGAGCTTCCACCTTTGTTTTTGGCCTACGCGCTTGAAACGGCGGTGTTGTTGTTGAACAACGTCCACACCAAAGCAGTGGATAAAACACCATATGAGTTATGGAATGGCAAAACTCCTAAGTATTCGTACTTGAGGATTTGGCGATGTCCAGCTTACGTGAAGCAGACAGTGGGAGATAAGTTGGATAGTCGATCCACCTTATGTTATTTTGTAGGGTATCCGAAGAATTCAATCGAATATTATTTCTATCATCCTACTGAAACAAAAGTATTTGTTTCAAGGAATGCCACCTTCTTGGAGAAGGAGTTCTTATTGGATAAGAAAGGCGAGATGATGGAACTCGAAGAAATTCGAGAAGAACCCGAAATACAAAATAATGATCCCATACCTCAAGAATCTTCAGAGGACACGCCTATACCTAGAAGATCCGAGAGGACTTCTAGACCTCCTATTCGATATGGTCTTCTTCTTGAAGGGGATCAAGATGAACCCGACGTTGGATGTGATCCAAGAAACTTCAAGGAAGCAATTTTTGATGCGGATTCAAATTTATGGCTTGAAGCTATGCAGTCGGAAATAGATTCGATGCATACAAACCAAGTTTGATCTTTAGTAGATCCTCCCGATGGAATTGTTCCAATAGGGTGTAAATGGATCTACAAGAGAAAGCTTGGGCCTGATGGTAAGGTATTGACCTACAAGGCACGATTGGTGGCGAAAGGTTATACTCAAAGACAAGGAGTTGACTATGATGAAACCTTTTCACCAGTTGCAATGTTCAAGTCCATAAGAATCCTTATTGCCATAGCTGCTTGGTCTGACTATGAGATATGGCAAATGGATGTGAAGACTGCATTCCTTATTGGAAACATTAAGGAGGATATCTATATGATGCAGCCTGAGGGATACACAACTGTGGGAAGCGAGCGTAAGGTATGCAAGATTCAGAGATCAATTTATGGTTTCAAACAAGCATCAAGAAGTTGGAACCAGAAATTTGATGAAACAATAAAGGATTTTGGTTTCATCAAGAACCCGGAGGAACCATGCGTGTACAAGAAAGTAATTAAGGATGCTGTGACATTCTTAGTACTTTATGTTGATGACATCCTACTCATTGGGAATGATGTAGGGATGTTGCAGTCAACAAAGATATGGTTATCAGGTAGATTCTCGATGAAGGATTTAGGTGAGGCATCCTATATTCTAGGAATTCAGATCTATAGAGATAGATCTAAAAGAATGATAGGACTCACTCAATCAACTTACATCGAAACCATATTGAAAAGGCTTTCAATGGATGGGTCCAAGAGAGGACATCTACCTATGTGTCATGGAGTTTCTCTATCCAAGTCCATGTGTCCCTAGACTGATGAAGAGATAGAGAAAATGACACATGTACCATATGCGTCAGCCATAGGTAGTATCATGTATGGGATGATATCTACCAGACCGGATGTAGCATTTGCTCTGAGTGTCACGAGCAGATATCAAGCCAATCCTGATCAAATGCATTGGAAAGCCGTGAAGGACATTCTTAAGTACTTACGAAGGACTAAGAATATGTTCATGGTATATGGAGGAAGAGAATTGAGATTGGAAGGCTACACCGACTCTAGCTTCCAAAGTGACGTGGATGACTCGAAGTCAACCTCTGGATTTGTGTTCATGCTCAATGGCGGTGTTGTCTCTTGGAAGAGTTCCAAGCAGGACACCACAGCGGATTCCACCACTGAGGCAGAATACATTGCGGCATCAGCTGCTGCTAAAGAGGCCGTTTGGATGAGGAATTTTGTCCAAGAGTTGAGCGTCATTCCTGAAGCTGTTGGTCCAGTCCCGGTGTACTGTGACAACACGGGTGCCGTTGCTCAGGCAAAGGAACCAAGGTCTCATCAAAGATCCAAACACGTACTGAGGAAATACCACATCATCCAGAAGATCGTGGAAAGAGGAGACATCACTGTCGAGAGAGTGGCCTCTACAGACAATATCGCTGATCCACTTACTAAGCCCTTGCCAGGACCATTATTTGACAAACATCGCGAAGCAATGGGACTACGTAGTATGACTAGTTGGCTTTAGGGCAAGTGGGAGATTGAAAGAGTGGGTGCCCGGTGAGCCAACTTGTGGATAAGGGATTTTATGTCTCTATGTATAAACAATCTTTTGTTTAATATAATTTACACTTTTATAATGGCATTTACTTTATCTTTTATCATATTATTATGTTGTGACATACTATAAGATGTTTAGACGAAGACCTTGAATATAATATAGTGTATGTAAGATGTGGTGGCACATGGGGATGGCTATCATGAAACACATCTTATAGTCACTGTATATTCTAAACAGTTCCTAGTCGATTGAGTCGTCCGTTAATAAGGATAAGGATCGCTCAAGATTGAGACTAGCATTTGCGATGCCGAGTACCACGTTTCATTGGTATGGAACATAGAGACGTTCAAAGCATGCAAATGGATATTCATACGATGAATGATCGAACTACCCTATCCGGACTTTCCAAGTTGTTATCACTTATCGAGTGGATAAAGTCCGCGGTTTTGGTTGTACACCATTAGTCCTTACTACTTGAAACATCATTGAGACTCTATATGCTAGTACTGTACTTTGACTCATTTAACGACTCTATTGGGGTCATCAGGTGTCGGGATTGGGTACAGTTACGACACATATAGGAGTCGATGCTTTGTTGTCAAGGATTCACCACATACTTGCTAGTGTGGATATCCTATGCAATCTGAGGAGATATTAGTGTGACGAATCTCTGGCCAGAGTACATGATGTGTTTTAAGAAATGGTTTCTTAGTAGCACATGCGATGTCACTATTTGATCTTCAAGATGCATTGCATAGTTATCGAATCTCGAACGACTCTCGATTTACCAATAGTTGTTGATTCGATCGGGATATATGGATGAAGGGACCGTACTGTACGCTAACCAAAATCTATTGGTTCTTGCAGGCACTATCAGTGATACCTAGGGAATCATGGGGCGATGTTGCTAGGCGCTCTTACCATGATTCGATGGGCAAGTCGGAAATTGTTGTTCCGAGTCGCAAGGAGTTGTGAGCCCACGGCTAGCTGTATCCCTGAACCATTGAGGGTCACACAAGTAATGGATTTCTAATTCCCGTTGAGATAGTTAAATTTAAAGATTTAAATTTAATGAACAAAGAAGTAGGAATTCTTATATCAGAGTAGAAGAGTAAGATTTCCTAAAATGACATAGGGATGGGCATTTTTGGAAATCACTGAATTCGGATTCAGAAAATTTATCTTGACTTTAAAAGATGCAGAAATGGTTTCTGTGCACATTGGTGAAATTGGTTTATCAATCTGAGTCACGATGAATTTTATATTAATTTCTGAATATGCAGGCTTTGCTTGTCAGGCTTTAACTTATGACTAATGGGCCCTAAGATGTTAGCAGCCCACATTATAAATAAGTTATTGCAGTGCAGAAATTAGACACAAGTCTCATAATTTTCGAACACTAGGGTTTTGAGACCTAGAGTGGCCGCCCCCCTCTCTGTGTTTTTCTCTCTGAAATCCAGTCTGTGAATTTCGAATTTGCAATCTGGTTTAACGGATCAAATTCGTTAATTCTCTTCGTAGAAACTTCTGATAGATTTTCTAGTGCAATCTATCAGAGGGATTTGAATTCTGTTCGTGGACCTGATTGAAGAATTGTTCGTCCATCAGTTCCTGGGATATACAACAAGAGCAGAGTTATCTGTTGGTGTCCATAATCTCGTTTCGAGATTCAAGGTAAAAATTTAATTGTTATTTAATTTTTACACGCACAATTTAATCGTAAAGTTTTGATACCCATGATATGGAATCGTTCCATATAAAATTTTAAAACTTCCGCTGCACCGGGTATCAATTCTGATTGATCTGAACACCGTTTTCCAACAGAGCACCCCTCGCTCGAGCGGCGAAAAGTAACCGATCGAGCGAGGCCTTTTGTGAGTGTTGGGCAGGGTTTCTCCCGCTCGATCGGTGTATTACTACCGATCGAGCAAGGAACCTGTATTTTTTTAAGAAAATATTTTTTATGGCTTATTCTTGTGATTACTTGATCAGATGGATTAATTTTAATACATGTGGTTTACTATCAGATTAATATTAAGTATGTTAAGATTATGATATTAGCACCCGAGATTCCCACAACAGGTGGTATTAGAGCGAAAAGTTCTTGGACTAAGATAAAATTTGAGTGGGATAGATTGAATCGCATGCATTTATAGTATCACATGATTATGATTTAGTGGAATTGAGAAATTGTATGTGAACATGATTTATTGATTGACCACTGCTTACTCTACTGATTTAAGAATTACATGCTTATATGCTGATAATGCATGCATGATTTATTGAATTCATCTGAATAAGTGAATTCGTTTCAAGCATGTATTATTTGAAAAACATGAGAATTTTCAAGCATGTGTTATATTTAGAAGCATGAGATTATATGTGTGTTATACTGAATTGTATTTTATAATCTCTGTATTATATATTGTTTCTGTTATAGAGTAAGACAGATTTTTCAGACAGAATGAGAAACTCAAACAAAACAGAGCAGTATTGTGGTAAGTTTTGAACGAATAGATACGATGATTGCACTGAGGAGAAGGTTAGTTGAACAACCCCAGAGCTATTAATCACCTACTCAGAAATATAAAGAATGTGCTATGGCTAGAGAGGGGTTAAGTTGAAGAGCTGGATGAGTTGTTCAAGTTAATAATATTCAGATGAACATAGAACCAGCCTCATTATATATCAACTCGATGCCTTATCACGAAGTTGGTGGATTGTGAAGAAGAGATTGCTGAAAATCAGAGGTATTTAAATGTTTTGGCAAGTATGTAAACATAGTTTCTTCTTTCTGTATTTGATAGAGAAGATAGAAATGCAGAATTTGTCAAACTGAAGTATTGCAACTTGAATGAGTTGATTGAAGCCATTAATAGAACAAAGAAACCATGAACCGGTGGTAGGAGGCAGATTGGAATTTCAATAACGCCTCCGTAGGTACGAAAATTATTGTGAGGACCTCGGTTCTAATCATATAATCAAGAAATAAACTTGCAAGAATTCACAAGAAGTCAAGGCTTAAATCTTAAAAAAATATTTTTTTTAAGGAAAGTGCCTTGCTCGAGCGGCAAGAATCGCCCGCTCGAGCGAGAAAAACTCTGTTCGGCACTCTGAATGACTCTCGCTCGAGTGGTAAGAAACACCCGCTTGAGCGAGCAAAGGTCTGCCTCAAAAAAATAAAGCACCTGTCCTCTCGCTCAAGCAGTAATCAACCTCCGCTCGAGCGAGCCCTGTTCTAAACCAAAAACCAGAACTGGTCTAATCGATCCTCCAAATCCAATCAATTCAAGAACATGCCGAGACATTCAAATACATATTACAACAACATGCAAACCTCAATGCTCGAATATTCGATACAACATAATTCAAAGAAAGTACAAGTTCTATCATGCTTTCAAAATAACAAAATTTTGACTTGCTAATCGAATCCTAAACCGAATCCTCACTTCTATCATCACAATCCCGATCTAGTCATGCTGCCTCTAATTTGGTCTTGTCCCACCTGTTGCCAAGCACACATACAAAGACAAGACAACAACCGGATAAACCGGTGATAATGATATTCCCAGTAAAAGAGACAAACATGCAATATCAGCTAGTATATCAAGACGTGATATAACGACAGCAAGTCATATAATTTCAAGTAATAAAAAATTACCTGAAATAACGACAAATCAATCCGAAATGCAAAAGAATGCAATGAATGTATTTAAAACTGGGATATCAACTCTGATAATTGAACAAATTTCTACAATTCTTTTGGGATCCCGAGGATGAGATCACGTAAACAACTCACCGACTCTCCCGATCGGGGTGGTGTTACGTATCTCCATTCTCTAGACTTTGGTGCGAATATAAGGAGTATGCTGACACTAGGCAAACTTCTACGCCTAGGCCACTCGATTATAGCCCCCAAAACGTCTAATATAAAAGGGTCGTTCTGCCCGCTGAAATCAAAGATTTAGGCTCAAGATGAATGCATATAGAAAACAAAATGCATTAAAACATAATTCAATTAATAACAAGAGTTCAGTCAACAAAATACAAGTTCTCACTCTAGAACAAGTATTGATGCAAGTATGTGATTTAGAGAAAACTCAAGAATCATCTATCTTGAGTGTTCTATATATCCCGCATAACCGATGTCTGCTTATACCTTTTCGATTCAAAAGCTCCAACTCTGGATAAGCTACAATAAGAGATTTATATCAAAATTTATTCAACCAATAATTCAAACGATAAAGGTAAAACTATTTACCGCTTTTCTACTAACTCTTAAACAATTCGAATTCTTCTAACTCTGGGCTCAACACTCTTCAAACCAATCTGTACGGAGATATAAAGCAATCCAATATCAATCCATTCAATTCAAAACCATTCAAAAACTTAATTGCAACTTCTAAAATCCGAAAATTCAAACCGGCGGCATAACGGCTATAATCTGATCAACTGAAAACCACATACAGCAATTTATCAATCCAAAACAACTCCTAACATCAATAATTTATCCAATTCAATCCAAAATCCAACCATTTCTAGAACCCAATTTTTGAATATAATTCCAAAAATTATAACCAATCCGAACGACGTTCTTTTTCCGATCCGACTTCAAATATACGATACATGCTAGCTCAAGAACGACATATCCGAATTTAAAAAAATTCTGACAACATCCCAAAATAAAATTATATTGGATAGAAGAAAAACTTACGGTAAAACGGAGCTCTCATAGCCGTGATCGCTAATCTGTCTTCAGATTGAATTTATAACGGACGGATCGAGCTCGGAATGAAATCACAAAGCTCAAAACTCACGTTTTTCTCTTCAATGGAGGTTGGAGGCGTGAAGGAGAGAAGGGAATGGAGTGAAGAAGAAGTAAAAAAGTCTTAAATATCTAATAAAGCCAAGATTTGCAGTTTAGTCCCTGAATTTTCCAAAATTTTCAAATTGGTCTCTTATCGAATATCAATTAAATCCTCAAATTCCCTAATTTCTGATTATCAATCTTAATCTCCTATAATCTCAATTAGGATAATTTTGGGGCGTTACAATTACGATCATCACCTTCACTACAGATGTCATAGCAGTACAACTATGAAGCAAGAGGTAGTGACCACAGCAGCAAAGACCGATTTAGTCTAAGGATTAGTATTTTCAGAAGTATGAGAATAGCCTTCCTAGCTGAAGCAGATCAAGAGGAAATTTGAATCAAGAACAATCTCATAGTCAATAAGCAAGTACATAAGATTGGGCTCAAGTTTCACCATATAATGATATTGCAGGTAATTGAGTTAATTCTAGTTAACCTGCTTATATATTGATTGCATTGCATACATTCATAGATCAGTGATTTATGATGCTACAATTTTTTTCTGTTGAGCCTTTACTGATTGTGTTTGCTGAGTTTTTTCCTTTGAATAGATGGAAAATATTTGCAAGATTAGTCAGAGAAGATAAAATACAGATTTGAGGAAATAAGATTGAATTTGTTCATATAAAATTGGGATAGTAAGTTAGGATGCATTATAGATATTAATGCAATAACTGAGTACCAGTTAACAGTTGATTGTTTTCGTTCAATGATTAAGATAGATCATCAATAGAAATGACTAGAGATTTATGATATGAGTTTCATAAAATAAGGTTTCTTTTATTTCGGTGCTAGGTATATCAAGATTAAAGTAGAAGAATGTCGGAAGATTTTTAGTCGATGTAACAGACCAATAGAAAACTAACATAGAATTGAAAGATATTTCAATAGTTATAATGTACAGAGCTCTGTAGATGAAATATTCCGACCTTTCTACGAAATGAAAGGAGTTATATATAGAGTGGTGTCTAGTCCGAAGTTCTTATGACAACACGTATAGAAGAGCACTACTTGAACTGAAGAACTCCCGAAACAACTAGAATATTGATTAGAGAAGAATTATCCTAGTATCGAAGTGGTTATTAATTCTACGACAATAATTTAAGTCGAAAAGATGATATTCGACTATTGTCAAAAGGGAATTAATAGATAAACTCATATCAAAATAGAATAAGAAAAATCAGTTACAGTTGAGTTATCTCTTCAATTTTTGCTGAATCTATTACATCATAGAAATCATGATTCTTGAATCTCTTGATATCGATTCTGGGATTTTTGTTATTCGATCTCGATCGATCTTCATTGACTCTTATTTCTTTGCTAGAGTTTAATTTGATTCAATCTTTGTGAGTTTTATGATGCAAGTGAGTTGTTTTCACTTAGCAGATTTTGTCATTCAGAATATGGGATTTTGGATGACCTTGATTTGATCGAGTTCCTTTGAGTCAAGATTCGAGAATTTTTGATCATTTAATATATATATTCAGTGTATTTTGAAGTCTTTGGCTCGTAACTGATAGAAATTTTGATATAGAGTACCAGCAAGATCTATGGGTTGATTGTATGATTTGCCATTCATTGGAGAAAAAGAAAAAAGGAATTAGATGACTGCTTGATCGAATGATTACAGATTTGTACTTTAAGTGCTTTAGTTTCTAGATAGATACTCAAACAATCAGAAATGTTGCAATCCAAGCTAAGTGAGATTGGTTTGGAAAGATTAAAGCAACATCGATATTAGATCAAGCAGTTAGAAATTTGATTGAGAACGCTAGATTAAGATATCAGATCACAGTGGATAGATTTTGAGGTGAATAATCATTTGTTTATGCCAGATATTCTAGAAATGGAATATCAAATTCTGAAAGAGGCATACTACAAACAAAATTCATATCCATCCAGTTGTTCGAATAAAAAATTTATGAATTACTTGGAAAGTAGTATTGGTGAAAGAAAATGAAAGCAGTTATGACAGAATTGAAATTTCCGATACTAAATTTCCAGTAAAAGGAGCAGAAAAGAAGAGACCAAGTAGTCTATGTAACAGTTTAGCAACGCTAGAGCCGAAATAAAATCAACTTTTCAAAAGATTTTAGTTCGAAACTACTCAAATCTTCATGATTTTGCGATTTAGATTGTGGTAGATTTCGACAGATTCAAGAATAAGTTGTATTAGATGTGATAAAGATATTAATAAATAGTTGTTAAGGTAATGTTATGAGATTACAGGAATTATTGAAATCTATTGTCGAGATAGAGGCTTTAGATTTATTTTCTAGATTGTGGCACTGATTATCAGATGTTCTGAGTGTTGGTTGTATGAGATTCATTATACCATCCTCCGATTAGTGGACTATCAGATGTGATTATCCAGATTTCCGAGGATATACTCAGAACTATAGTACTAGATTCGGTACTACCTGATTGACTTTTGCCACTTGATTATTGTAATTCATGTGGCAACTATTTGACAGATATAGAGACAGTGTTTTGATTATAAGATGATAAGAAAAGGATAATTGTCTTTATATTGAGACAGTGTTTCAGAAATCTCAGCCATCAGATCAGATGTGATTTAAGAAAAGATAGAGAATGTGAAGATTGATTCGAACAGAACAAGAACAAAGCAAAATAAACAAAGTCAGCATAATAATAACAGATACAGATTTTTTATGTGTGAACAGAATGATCAGCAAGAAATTTATTTTCATAACATTATCCAATTCAGAAAGAGATTCCAGAAGTGACTCAATAACTGATCCTCGTGAATATTCTAGATGGAATTAGAGATTTAGATTAATATTCTATCTAGATTGATCAGACAGATAAGACATGATCTTTGTGTATAGCTGAAGAACATTAGCCAAACTATTCCTTGTGGATTTAATGAAATGAAGCAGAGGTCAGAAAGAAGAATAAGAGAAAATATAAGAACAGATATATCTAAAGCTCACATAATTGAAGTAAGTATTACTTCAGTCGGCTATACAGTTTACAAGATTCAATAATAAGATCGAATGCGATTTCGAGGACGAAATCATTCCTTAGAGGAGAGGAATTGTAAGGCCCGAAAATTGAAAGAGTGGGTGCCCGGTGATCCAACTTGTGGCTAAGGGCTTTGATGACTCTTTGTATAAACAATATTTTGTTTAATATAATTTACACTTTTATTAATGGCAATGACTTTATCTTTCTTCATATTGTTATATTGTGATATACTATTGTTGTTTTGATAAAGACCTTGAATATACTATAGTGTATGTAAGATGTGGTAGAACATGGAGATGTCTATCATGAAACACATCTTATAGTCACTGTATATTCTAAACTGTTCCTAGTCGATTGAGCCGTCCGATAATAAGGATAAGGATCGCTCGAGTTTGAGACTAGCATTTGCGATGCAGAGTACCACGTTTCATTGGTAAGGAACATAGAGATGTTCGAAGCATGCAAATGGATATTCATACGATGAATGATCGAACTACCCTATCCGGACTTTCCAAGTGGTTATCACTTATCGAGTGGATAAAGTCCGCGGTTTTGGTTGTGTTGGAAAACTGGCGGTCAGATCAATCACGATTGATACCCGGTGCAGCGGAAGTTTAAAAATTTTGTTATGGAACAATTCCATAGTGTGGGTATCAACCGTTCAACGATTAAATTATAAGTGTGTGTAAAATTCAAATAACAATTAATTAAATTTTACCTTCAATCTCGAAGCGAGATTATTGGACACCACAAAGATTTCTCTGCGCTTCTTGTATCTCCCAGGAACTGATGAACTCCTTCAATCAGGTCCACGAATGAGGTTTTAATCCCTCTGATAGATTGCACTAGAAAATCTATCAAAAGTTTTTCTGCGAAGAGATTAAACGAATTTGATTCGTTATTCCTGACTGCAATTCAAAATCACAGACCGGAATTTTCTCTGACAGAGAGGGAGGGGTGATCGGCCGAATTATTGAGAGAGAGGCTAGGGTTTTTTTCGAAAACTCTGTCTCAAAATTATGACCTGTTGTCTGTAATTTCTGTACTGCAATAACTTATTTATAATGCAGGCCACTAACACCTTAGGGCCCATTAGTCATAAGTTGAGGCCCGACAAGCAAAGCCCGCATGTTCAGAAATTAATATAAAATTCATCGTGACTCCGATTGATGAACCGATTTCACCAATGTGCACAGAAACCATTTCTGCACATTTTAAAGTCAAGATAAATTTTCTTGAATCCGAATTCAGTGGTTTCCAAAAATGTCCATCCCTATGTCATTTTAGGAAATCCTACTCCCTTGCTCTTATTTAAGAAGTCCAACTTCTTTGTTCATTAAATTTAACTCTTTAAATTTAACTATCTCAACGGGGATTAAAACTCCATTACACTGTGTGACCCTCAATGGTTCAGGGATACAGCTAGCCGTGGGCTCACAACTCCTTGTGACTCGGAACAACGATTTCCGACTTGCCCATCGAATCATGGTAAAGCGCCTAGCAACATCGCCCCATGATTCCCTAGGTATCACTGATAGTGCCTACAAGAACCAGTAGATTTTGGTTAGCGTACAGTACGGTCCCTTCATCCATATATCCCGATCGAATCAACAACCATTGGTACATCGAGAGTCGCTCAAGATTCGATAACTATGCAATACATCTTGAAGATCAAATTAGTGACATCGCATGTGCTACTAAGAAACCATTTCTTAAATCACATCAAGTACTCTGGCCAGAGATTCGTCACACTAATATCTCCTCAGATCGCATAGGATATCCACACTCGCAAGTATGTGGTGAATCCTTGACAACAATGCATCGACTCCTATATGTGTTGTAACTGTACCCAATCTCGACACCTGATGACCCCCATAGAGTCGGTAAACGAGTCAAGGCACAGTACTAGCATATAGAGTCTCCATGATGTTTCAAGTCGTAAGGACTAATGGTGTACAACCAAAACCGCGGACTTTATCCACTCGATAAGTGATAACCACTTGGAAAGTTCGGATAGGGTAGTTTGATTATTCATCCTATGAATATCCATTTGCATGCTTCGAACATCTCCATGTTCCCTACTAATGAAACGTGGTACTCCGCATCGCAAATGCTAGTCTCAAACTCGAGCGATCCTTATCCTTATTATCGGACGGCTCAATCGACTAGGAACAGTTTAGAACATACAGTGACTATAAGATGTATTTCATGATAGACATCCCCATGTTCTACCACATCTTACATACACTATAGTACATTCAAGGTCTTTATCAAAACAACAATAGTATATCACAATATAACAATATGAAGTAATATAAAGTCATTGCAAATAATAAAAGTGTAAATTACATTAAACAAAAGATTGTTTTTACAAAGAGTCATCAAAGCCCATAGCCACAAGTTGGCTCACTGGGCACCCACTCTTTCAGGTTGTACACCATTAGTCCTTACTACTTGAAACATCATTGATACTCTATATGCTAGTACTGTGCTTTGACTCGTTTACCGACTATATTGGGGTCATCAGGTGTCGGGATTGGGTACAGTTACAACACATATAGGAGTCGATGCTTTGTTGTCAAGGATTCACCACATACTTGCGAGTGTGGATATCCTATGAGATCTGAGGAGATATTAGTGTGACGAATCTCTGGCCAGAGTACATGATGTGTTTTAAGAAATGGTTTCTTAGTAACACATGCGATGTCACTATTTGATCTTCAAGATATATTGCATAGTTATCGAATCTCGAACGACTCTCGATATACCAATGGTTGTTGATTCGATCGGGATATATGGATGAAGGGACCGTACTGTACGCTAACCAAAATCTATTGGTTCTTGCAGGCACTATCAGTGATACCTAGGGAATCATGGGGCGATGTTGCTAGGCGCTCTTACCATGATTCGATGGGCAAGTCGGAAATTGTTGTTCCGAGTCACAAGGAGTTGTGAGCCCACGGCTAGCTGTATCCCTGAACCATTGAGGGTCACACAGAGTAATGGATTTTTAATCCCCGTTGAGATAGTTAAATTTAAAGAGTTAAATTTAATGAACAAAGAAGTTGGACTTCTTAATTATGAGTAGAGGAGTAAGATTTCCTAAAATGACATAGGGATGGACATTTTTGGAAACCACTGAATTCGGATTCAGAAAAATTTATCTTGACTTTAAAAGGTGCAGAAATGGTTTCTGTGCACATTGGTGAAATCGGTTTATCAATCGGAGTCACGATGAATTTTATATTAATTTCTGAACATGCGGGCTTTGCTTGTCGGGCTTGAACTTATGACTAATGGGCCCTAAGCTGTTAGTGGCCTACATTATAAATAAGTTATTGCAGTACAGAAATTACAAACAACAGGTCACAAATTTTCGAAAACCTAGTGATTTTCTCTCAGTAATGGCCGCCCCCCTTCCCCCTCTGCTCGGAAAATCCAGTCTGTGAATTTTGAATTACAGTCTGGTTTAACGGATCAAATTCGTTAATCTCTTCGTAGAAACTTCTGATAGATTTTTTAGTGCAATCTATCAGAGGGATTAAATATCCGTTCGTGGATCTGATTAAAGAACAGTTCGTCCATCAGTTCCAGGGATATACAACAAGAGCAGAGAAATCTGTTGGTGTCCATAATCTCGCTTCGAGATTGGAGGTAAAAATTTTATAATCGTTATTAAATTTTTACACACACAATTTAATCGTAAGGTTGATACCCATTATGGAATCGTTCCATATAAAATTTTTAAACTTCCGCTGCACCGTGTATCAATCCTGATTGATCTAATCGCCGCGTTCTCCAACAGTGGTATCAGAGTCAGGTTGCTCAGATCAAGCGATTAAATTAATCGATTGTACAAAAAATTTTTAAGCCTCGGTTTTTGAAACAAAATAAATATTTTAAAAATAAAATAAAAAAAATTTTGGGAAAAACCCGGGCAGCGATTGGATCGCTGCCCGGGGGGGCAGCGATGGTCGCTGCCCTGCGCAGCGCTAGGCGCTGCACAGGGCGGCGCACGGCGCTGCCCGGCCCGAGCCCTATGGGGTGCGGGCAGCCCGGGAATGTCTCGGGCGGCCCGCGGAAAAATTATTTTTTTTAATTTTAAATTAAATTTTAATATGTTAAAATTCTATTTTTGGTCCGATCGAAAATTGTTTTTGATTGGTCCACGAGACGTCGGATCGAATTGTTCGAGTCCAAAAATTTTAAAATTGATTTTTGGATAAATTTGAATTTTTGGAAAATTTAAATAATTTATCCGTTAAATTGAATTTTGAAATTAATTATTTTTGGTACAATTGATGATAAGATATGATCTTATGGATATATTGAGTAAAATATGATTTTATGTATAAAATTGGATTTTATAGATAAAATATGATTTTATTTGATAAAAAGATAAAATATGATTTTGTATGTAAAATGAGATTTTATATATGAAATATGATTTTATCCTTTTAAGTTTAAATTGCCATTGCATGTTATCCAATAAATTAATTTTGAATTAAATGTTATTGGATAAGGATGATCGATTGCCATGACCAATTTTGTAGGTGTATGTTAGGAATTTACATTTGTTTTTATTGTTGTTGGATTTATTAATGGGCCTGGTTTATGACCCAATATGAATTGTCATATGTAATAAAAGTGGGCTTGATTTATGGCCCGTTCCCACCCCTTTAAAATGTATCCCCTACTTGTCATTGTTATTTATTGTAAATACATTAGATTTAGTGGGAGATGAAGATTTGAAGACGGAGGTGGGCCCAGCAGACAATAAAGACAGAAAAAATGTAAATTGGAAGCTCAATGTAATAGGATTGCATTGCATACTGCATATTACCTAGGATTGGACTAAGACTCGTGATTGGCAACCACGGGTCGATTAGAAATGGAATCGATCATCCTATATAATATGTGATATTATTGTTGTATGCATGTTTTAGACAAAATTGTGTGAATCCGGCAAGCATACAAAAATTTTAAAAATGATGAGACAAATTTTCAAAAATTAAAATCCCTCATTTTAAATATGATTTAAAATTGATATCAAGATAAATAAAGGAAATTTAAATTTGTTTAAATGTTCCTACCTTCCATCAACGATCAATGTATGAGATGCTACCCGCGGATACGGTCCGGCTCATATTATTGGGGGGACCCGTTCGTCGGAAAGCTGTACATTGGATCGACACATGTTGTAAGTTGGGTGGAACTCCCATGGGATCGGCTCATATTATTGGGGGATCCACATGGCGACCGTCCATCACAACTTAATATTGATGGGTCATCTTGACATGTCACAATAATCGGCGTCATATTATTGGGCCCTTATTGGACATGAGGTAAATACGTGGAGGTTGCTTTGGAAGCAATTGGGCTCTACCTTTTGAAAATTATGGTTGGCTGATATTATTCGGGACCATAGTTTGTCAATTGGACTCCATGTTCTCACTAAGGAAAACAGTTTCCCGTTTTCACTAGAGGGTAGTGAAATCGTTAAAATAGTGGGAGTGAGATTCATAAAATAAATTTCGCCTATTTTATGTCTTAGTAAATTACTTAAACAATCACTGATATTTGTCTGTTTCTTTTCAATATTTCATAAAGATGAATTCGCGTAATCCACTTTTCTCAATCCTCGAACAAAATAAATTGACTGGCGCAAACTATACGGAATGGTTCCGTAAGTTGAAGATTGTCTTGACTTCGGAGAAGATGCTCTACGTGTTAGAAAAATCTCCTCCGAAGGAAGCACCAGCTGACATAAGTCCAGAAGAGTTAGCCAAACTTGATACATGATGGGACCATGATATCAAGGCCAAATGCTATATGCAAGCCTCGATGTCTGATGAACTCCAGTGGCAATTTGAGGACACCGTGAATGCTGCTGACATTCATGTACAACTCAAGGAACTTTTTGGGGCTCAATCGAGGGCTGAAAGGTTCGCTACTGTAAAGGAGCTAATGACGTGTTGCATGCGTGAAGGGACTTCGGTCCGTGATCATGGGGTACGAGTGATTTGGCTCATACAGAAGTTGGTAACCCTTGATTTGGTGTTGGAGCATGAACTCAACGTGGACTTACTACTTCTGTCTCTTCCTTCTTCGTTTGACGGATTTGTGGTGAATTTCAATATGAACAAGATAGAGGCCTCCCTTGAAGAGATGGTCAATATGCTTGTGACATATGAATCCACATTAAAGAAGGATAAACCGGCTTTTTTGGTGGGCTCCTCTTCTTCTGCTAAGAAGGGGCCAAGTACAAAGGGTAAGAAACGTTCTGCCCCACCCAAGAAAATCGAACCCGAGAAGAAGTACAAGACAAAGGCTTCAAACATGGAAAAATCCAAGGATGTTTGCCATTACTGCAAGAAGCCCGGTCATTGGAAGCGTAACTGCAAGGAATATCTAGAGCAGTTGCGAACTGCGAAGGGTATGTTCTATATTGAAATAAATGTTTCACTTAATACTACTTCTTGGGTATTGGATACCGGATGTGGATCTCACATTTGCAATGATTTGCAGGTGATGACAAGAAGTCGCAGGCTTAGAATGGGTGAGACCCAGCTGAGGCTCGGAAATGGTTCCAGAGTTGAAGCTAAAGCCGTGGGAGATGTTTATTTAATTTTGCAGAACGGTTTTAAGTTACTTTTGAGAGATGTTTTATTTGTTCCGGATTTGATTAAAAACATTATTTCTGTTTCTATGCTTGATAGAGATGGCTATTCTTGCAATTTTGTGAATGGGATTTGCAATATTTACAAGAATGAATGTTTGATTGGAAATGGACAACTTGAAAATGATCTATATAACTTAAAACTAAAAGACGTTCCAATAAATTATGTTGATAAACCGGCAACAACAAACAAAAGGAAAATCGATAGCCAAAACCCGGCAAACCTTTGGCACGCTAGGCTAGGTCATATTTCCTCAAGGAGGATGAACAAGCTAGTGGGAGAGGGCATGTTTGATATGTCTGATATTAACTCTCTACCTACTTGTGAATCCTTCCTAAAAGGGAAAATGACTAAATCTCCTTTTAAGGGGAAACCTGAGCGTAGTCAAAATCTGTTGGATTTGATCCATACAGATGTTTGTGGTCCATTTAGAGTTGGTACTCAATATGGTTACACCTACTTCATTACCTTTACTGATGATTATTCGAGGTATGGGTATTTATATTTAATGAAATATAAGTCTGAAGCGTTTGAAAAGTTCAAAGAATTCAAGGCTGAAGTAGAAAACAAGCTAGGTAAAAGTATTAAAGCACTTCGATCGGATCGAGGTGGAGAATACTTAAGTACCGAGTTTTTGGACTATCTAAAAGAGAATGGGATTCTCTTTCAGTGGACTCCTCCTATGACACCACAGCTGATAAGTGTATTTTATACACTTAATTTATATATGATTTTAATTGTTAAATATTTGTTTCGAGCAGATTTATGTGGGTATTGTGTTGTTTTTGTGATTGTAGGAAATTATGGAGATTTTGAGAAAAATGAGATTTGAGAGAAAAGAATTAAAAGAATAAAAGGGAAGAAGAAAGAAGAAAAGAAACGAACAGACAAAGAAAGGAATAGTGATGGGCCATATTATTGGGCCTAAGTTCAGCGCTTCCCTTTAGCGCTCAAAGAAGAGCTATCGCTCAAGTTTTTGGGAGGCGAGAAAATTGAGAACAGAGAGTTATACGCGGGCGCGTGAATTATGGAGCGGGCGCTTGTCGCCAATTTCTGAACTTGGAAATATTTTATCGGAAGGAAACTTTTATATTTTGTGGGCTTTTGAGTGGGCTTCGGGAGACGATATAAAAGGCATAATTTTTCATCAGACAAAAGGAGGAGAGCCGCCACATACGTACAGAAGAGGAATCAGAGATTGATCAAGAGATTTTGAAGGAATTTCTGGAGCTTAATTGAAGAACAAAGATGGAGTTTGATCGACCGGACACGGCGTCGACGACGGATTTGTTTATTTTATATTTTATTTTATTCTGAATATGTTTGAATTTATGGATTATTGTTTTATTCAGAATTTTATTATGAACTAATTTTTATAGTCTAGAGGTCGGATGGAACCTGGTGTAGACACTTTCTTGAATTTTTGATTTATTGAATTGGATTTCTTCTAGATTAATTGTTTTTCTAGAATTGATTTTCTTTTCAATTATCTGATCAATAATTGATTTGTAATATTTATTTGAAATCTGGCACTCGGGAGAGGAGATTTTGAATAGGATCATTGGAAAATACATTGTTAATTGTTTATCTGACTCGGGAGAGGTTATAATTTTAACAGAGCTTTTAAAGAGAACATAGTTTTGAATTGATCACTGCAAGTAGATTCTTAATAGGGATATTGGAATTCAATTGTATTTGATATATTTTATTCGGCACTCGGGAGAGGGAATAATACACGTAAGTGTTCTTGGCTATTAATTCTTTGAAATTCATGAAGATTAATTAATTAGGATTGATTGTTGTTGAAACCAGGTGAAATCTATACCTCTAGACCATTTTCTATGATTGATTTTTAATCTAAAAGTTGTGTGCGTGTTTTTAAATCTCTTAATTATTTATTTTAATTGCAAAATTCTTGATTATTGATTTTCTAGATAAAGTTTGGACTATTCTAATTACAAGCACTATTATTTTCATTTTACTCCCTGAGGGATCGATACTTGATTTTATCACTATATTAAAACTTGACACTCGTACGCTTGCGAGGAATTTTCACAACAAGTTTTTGGCGCCGTTGCCGGGGAGTAAATTTGATTAATTTTTAGTCTTGTTACCAATTAGTCTAGATTTTAATTTAGAGTTTTTTTTATTTTAATTTTAAGTTGCTAATTAATTTCTTCTTATTTTTAATTGCAGTCTATGCGACGATCTCAAAGTTCTAATTCTCTACTTTTTGATCCCGAGATCGAGCGCACTGCACGTGCTTTAAGACGAGCTAGAAGAGAAGAACTTGAAAGAATGGCTGAACAATAAGAAAACCAAGCTCCCCTAGTGCCTATTAAAGATCACTTCAGACCGACGATCCAGGCTCACTATTCTGAAATCGCTCGTGGAACTATCAATGCAAACAATTTTGAGCTGAAGCCTGCATTGATCAACATGGTTCAACAGAACCAATTTAATGGGAGCGTCACTGCTGATCCTTATCTACACCTACGCACCTTTTTGGAGATAACCGATACGGTAAAAATTAATGGTGTGTCTGAGGATACTATACGCTTACGCTTGTTTCCGTTTTCTCTCAGGGATCAAGCCAGAAGTTGGTTGCAATCATTACCGCTTGGAAGCATCACTACTTGGGAGGTGATGGCAGAAAAATTTCTTGCAAAATATTTTCCTCCTGCCAAAACCACCCAACTGAAGATCGAGATCAGCACCTTCCGGCAGATGGACACTGAACAGTTATACGAGGCGTGGGAAAGGTATAAAGAATTATTAAGACGTTGTCCTAACCACAATTTTGCAGATTGGGAACAGATTGAGTGGTTTTACAACGGACTAAATGCGCCTACGAGAATGAATGTGGACTCAGCGGCTGGAGGTACTATATTTGCAAAGGATCATGTTCAGGCTTATGATATGTTGGAGGAGATGACGGTCAATAGTTTCCAATGGCCATCTGAGCGTATAGGAGTAAAGAAGCTGGCTGGAGTGTATGCAGTGGATCCTCTCACGTCCATCACTGCTCAATTATCTGCACTGACTACACAGGTAGCTTCTTTGAATAAAATTAATGTTGCAGATTCAAATGGAGTTGAAGGATCACCGACCATAGAGCAAGTCAATTATATAAATCCAAATGGCTACAGAGGATATGGAGGCTATAGAGGTAACCCTGTCCCAAATACTTATCATCCTAGCTTGCGTAATCATGAAAATTTTTCGTATGCTAACAATAAAAATGTGCTGAATCCTTCGGGATTCAATACAAACAAGGATGAGGGTAAGCAGTCGTTGGAGGATGTGGTTAGCACTTTTGTGCAGGAATCAGGTAAGAGGATGGCAAGAACTGAGTCTCGACTTGACAGTTTGGAGACGCACATGACCAACATGGGTGCTGTGTTACAATCCATGGAAACCAGCATAGGGCAGTTGGCGAACGCACTGAAGGACAACAACCGCGGCCAGTTTCCTAGCAATACTGAGGTAAATCCCAAGGAGCAGTGCAATTCCATAGAGTTGATAAGTGGAAAAGAAGTTGGAATTCAAGAACCTACTGTTGCGGATAAGAAACTTGAGGAAAAAGTTGAGGAGAAGGAGTAAAAACCGATGTATAAGCCTCCACTTCCCTACCCGCAGAGGTTCAAGAAGAAAACATTGGACGAGCAGTTTTCCAAATTCTTGGAGATTTTCAAGAAAATTCACATCAACATTCCCTTTGCTGATGCTTTGGCACAAATGCCGAACTACGCGAAATTCATCAAGGAGATGATGTCCAAGAAAAGGAGACTGCTAGAGAACGAGGTGGTCAATCTGACGGAAGAGTGCAGTGCGGTGCTACAAAAGAAGATGCCACAGAAACTTAAGGATCCAGGGAGTTTTACTATTCCTTGTTCTATTGGTGGTTCTCATTTTAATAATGCACTTTGTGATTTAGGGGCCAGTATTAATTTAATGCCATTATATATTTACAGGGCCTTGGAGTTGGGAGATATGAAATCGACTAAGTTTTCATTACAATTGGCGGATCGGAGCATTAAATATCCACTAGGAATTGTTGAAGATGTTCTAGTCAAGGTGGATAAATTCATATTCCCAGCGGATTTTGTGGTATTGGATATAGAAGCAGATCATGGTGCTCCACTCATTTTTGGGAGACCATTCTTGGCCACGGCAGATGCAAAAATTGAAGTGATGAAAGGGGAGTTGTCGATGGGTGTGGAAGGCGAGAGAGTGATTTTCAACTTATTCATGAATACATCTAATCCATCCATCGAAGACTTATGCTCAATTGAACCGGTTATGAAGTTGGAGAACTGTAACCGATATGATTTTGTGGTCGATTCATCGAATGAAAAAACGCCGAATTTACTACCACAGAAAGCCACGAAGAACAAGAGAGCGAAATTTAAAAGGCGCCTCGTGAAATTTATTTGGCGCGTGAAAGAGAAAGGGAAGACTTAATACTTTAAAAGTCGGGCTGGCGACTCTAAACCAAGCGCTTTTTGGGAGGCAACCCAAAATTTTTGCTTTATTTTTATTTATTTTAATTTTTTTATTTAAATTTCTGCTTTAATTTTTTTTATTTTATTTTTATCATTAGTTAATTTTATGATTTTTGAATTATTGTTTGTTTTTTTTAATTATTGTTGATAATTTTGGAGGCCTAATTTTAAAATTATTGAATTATTTTTCAGGATTTTGGTCTTCTTGCAGCGCATTATAGGCGCTCGCCCAAGATTGGAGGCATCCGCTCAAGATTTGGGAGTTGAAAACAGAGGTTCATGCGCGCCCGCCTCACCTCTACGCATCCTTAAGTGTAGAACCATGAGCTAACGCGCAACCCCATCCACCAACTGCTCTCCCACCTGCGCTATCGCTCCTCCATCTCCCTATCAGCGCTAGAGATAGAGCTATCGCCCTTTCCATTAGCGCCTCACTTAGCGATATCACGCTCCAAGCTCCCCAACCACGCTCGAATTAAGCGCTATCGCGCAATCTAAGGGCGCCTCACTTAGCGCTAACGCGCTCCGTCACTCCTCCAAATCAGGCGCTATCGCGCTCCGGAATACACATCATTAAGCGCTATCGCGCTCTTCACTAGCGCAACGTCAAGCGCTAACGCGCGAATGTTTAGGCGCTATCGCGCTACTTCATTATTCAGTTTAAAAGCCCATTCCAGAGTCTTCCTCCCAGACTTAAATCACGATCCCCAGTCCATATTTAAATCTCACGCAAGGGCATGATCATCGTAAATCTTCTAGTCAACAAAATATCATCAGCTCAAGGATTGTGATCTTAATTATAAGGCAGAGATTCTCAGAAATTGGTCTTGCTCCATCTCAGCTGTCGAGAAAGGGGAAATTGAAGAATTTGGAAAATGTATTCCTGAACGGTACAAAAGCTGAAATTTTATCTCTTATATTTGATTCTTGATAAATGTTGTGATTTGAGGCTATTGGGTTGTCTGAGTTTTGTCTGAGTTGTGGATTGGAGTACGTTTGCGGCAGTGAAATTCTATTAGTGCCTACCAAGTGTTTGTTGAATTGCTTGAGTTATATTTGAACGTTGGTTGTTGGAATTGTTGGGAGTCTATTGCATTGTTTGAGGCATTTGATTTGAAGTGAGTTGAATTATTGAGTTATTGAGTTACAATGCCACCGAAAACCAAAGGGAAAGGATCAATTTCTTCGTCCTCTGCTGCTTCATATGATAGACACCGATTTTGGAATTCCACAGCAGAGGAGTATTGTTTTGATGTAATGGAGCGAGGGATGCACAAAGAAAGAGGAATGAGTTTGAGAGAGTATAGTGCACCGGCGTTAATTGAAGCAAAGAGAAGAGGTTGGGAGACATTTGTTAGGAGTCCACCAGATGCTGTTATATCATTGATTCATGAGTTTTATGCAAATTTGATGGTCAAAGACGTGAATCTGAAAGTTCGAGTTCGAGGGAAATTGGTGCCTTTTGACAAGAGTACAATTAACCGTCTCTATGAAATGCCGGATTTGGACATTGCAGATGATGAGTATGAGGTATTTAAGAATCAGTCATATCCAGATAACATTGTACTTCAGACCTTGTGTGAGGATGGGGCGGAATGGAAGAGGAATGCGAAGGATGAAGTTGTTACATTTCCATCCATATTTCTTCGACGAGAAGCGAACAATTGGCATGAGTTTGTGGCTGCCAGGATGTTGCCATCTGGGCATACATCCGATGTGACTAAGGTTAGAGCTGGACTGGTGTACTGCATTGTGACAGGGAAATCCGTTGACGCTGGGAGAGTAATTCAGGAGTCTATTATTGCTGCAGTTAGGGGTTCCTCGACTATCAGTTTACCCCACTCGTCCTTGATTACTCAACTTTGCCGGTTAGCTGGTGTTGTGTGGGATGATACAGATCAGATTCTTCAAATTCGAGGTCCTATAAGAATTACTGGTGCATTGAGACGGGACAAGAAGAAGAAAGCAGCCAGTACTTCTGAACAGGCAGCTGAACCACCGCAACCCTCGGAGCCACTACCACACTTTGAGCCAGCACCTTCCCATTTGGAAGAACTTATGTCACTACCGTCACATCCGGCCCCTGCGTATTCTACTCGTGATGATTCTACGGCCGTGCTTTCTCAGATGAAGAAGCAGTGGAAGATGATGCGAGCACATATGACATATATGCATGATTTCACTGCCGCTCTTGCACAGAATTATCCACCAACTGTTGTGCCTTATCCAACTCCTCCGCAGTGGTCTTCTGATGATACTGCTGCTGCTGCACCTTCGTTCCATGGAGATGATGATGATGACGCCGAGCCCTGATGCTCGGTGTCGAAGGTATGAGTCTCTTGTTCTTTTTATTGTTTTTAATCATTAGGGACAATGATTACATTAAGTTTGGGGGGAGAATTAGTTTTTAATTGTTGTTTTTGTTGAGTTGAGTTGAATTGAGTTGAGAAATATATGGATGCATGGCCAATGAAAAATATTTTTGTGCTATAACTGAAATCCATGATTGTCCACTTATCTAACAAATATTTCTGAAAAAATGGAACCAATTAGATGAACAATTTCCTATATACTCTGTGATTAATGCTTGAATCTGATTTTTGAGACATACAGACATAGATATGATTGAGGCACTGTTTGAAATTTTTGGGCCTAATTTTCATTGAAAAATTTATCCTTAGTTGCCTATTTGAGCCTACACGTATATGAGTACATTGAGGTACGAGAAATCTGAAATTTGTTGAAAATCATCTTTAACTGCTGATGATTATTCTTTTTCTGCACTGATTGAATTTGTATGATTTAATTGTGGATTGAGACTTGTCTAGAACTAGTTCGAACACTCTTCGAGGCGAAATACGGGCAAAACTGAGATTAGGAATGATTTAGGCGATTTTTCTGAATTCGTTTGAGCCTTTCAAGCTACCTAATTATCTATTTTATCCCTAGTACCTTGTTTGAGCTTTATTGAAAATCGAATGGCATGCGTGTAAACGTGTGATTATACCCCCATTCGTCATTATTTCAAGGTCCTACATTGACTACCTGATTAGCCTATACACTATTTCCTACCTTTAAGGGAGTAATTTGAATGCTAAAATGTTGTATGCTCCTAGCTTTATTTGTGAAAAAAAGGATTGGTGTGGTGGATGAATTGAAAAGATGAAAAAAAAAAAAAGTAGTAGAAAAAAAGAGTTGAAAAATGTGGTAGAGAGTTGAAAAAGTTCTGAAAAGTGAGTTGTGAAAAAATTGAGAAATGAAATGAATTGAAAGAATGTGAAATTGTGAATGAAAAAGGAGTCGTAATTGAGTTTGATAATATGAATTACTCCTTATTTTGAATTCTTATCTTTTATTTGTGGCCATGAGCCAGGCCTTACATTATAAGCTGAATAAGTCCTATTGACCGAGTCTCAGTTGCCCAATATACTAGTGGAGAAGAGTTGCGAGAATTTAGCATATGGACTGTTGATTGATGCTTTTAATGATTATGAATTTTGATCGAAACACGCACACACTATTATTCGTTGCATTTACCTGATTGTGAGCGTTTTTGATTAATTTCCTATTTTTGATCCTATGCTATCTTTGAAAAGTCCTCATGATCTATGAATGTTTGAATTGAATTTGGATAATGGTGTTTTGAACTTGAGTTGCGGAGATTGTGAGTTTATGCGGTTATTATTTTGTGATTGGCTGAAACTTTCAAGTGTTAGTAGGTTGGATATGATTTGGATTTGATATTTTTGAAATCATTGTTGAGGCCATTGTTCCATAATATTTCTTGACTATTTTTGTGGGTTTGATAGAATGAGTTGTTGGAATTTAATAGTTTTGCTCGGGACTAGCAAAAGTTTAAGTTTGGGGGTATTTGATAAGTGTATTTTATACACTTAATTTATATATGATTTTAATTGTTAAATATTTGTTTCGAGCAGATTTATGTGGGTATTGTGTTGTTTTTGTGATTGTAGGAAATTATAGAGATTTTGATAAAAATGAGATTTGAGAGAAAAGAATTAAAAGAATAAAAGGGAAGAAGAAAGAAGAAAAGAAAAGAAAAGAAACGAACAGACAAAGAAAGGAATAGTGATGGGCCATATTATTGGGCCTAAGTTCAGTTGGGAGGCGAGAAAATTGAGAACAGAGAGTTATACGCGGGCGCGTGAATTATGGAGCGGGCGCTTGTCGCCAATTTCTGAACTTGGAAATATTTTATCGGAAGGAAACTTTTATATTTTGTGGGCTTTTGAGTGGGCTTCGGGAGACGATATAAAAGGCATAATTTTTCATCAGACAAAAGGAGGAGAGCCGCCACATACGTACAGAAGAGGAATCAGAGATTGATCAAGAGATTTTGAAGGAATTTCTGGAGCTTAATTGAAGAACAAAGATGGAGTTTGATCGACCGGACACGGCGTCGACGACGGATTTGTTTATTTTATATTTTATTTTATTCTGAATATGTTTGAATTTATGGATTATTGTTTTATTCAGAATTTTATTATGAACTAATTTTTATAGTCTAGAGGTCGGATAGAACCTGGTGTAGACACTTTCTTGAATTTTTGATTTTATTGAATTGGATTTCTTCTAGATTAATTGTTTTTCTAGAATTGATTGCCTTTTCAATTATCTGATCAATAATTGATTTGTAATATTTATTTGAAATCTGGCACTCGGAAGAGGAGATTTTGAATAGGATCATTGGAAAATACATTGTTAATTGTTTATCTGACTCGGGAGAGCTTATAAATTTAACAGAGCTTTTAAAGAGAACATAGTTTTGAATTGATCACTGCAAGTAGATTCTTAATAGGGATATTGGAATTCAATTGTAGTTGATATATTTTATTCGGCACTCGGGAGAGGGAATAATACACGTAAGTGTTCTTGGCTATTAATTCTTTGAAATTCATGAAGATTAATTAATTAGGATTGATTGTTGTTGAAACCAGGTGAAATCTATACCTCTAGACCATTTTCTCTGATTGATTTTTAATCTAAAAGTTGTGTGCGTGTTTTTAAATCTCTTAATTATTTATTTTAATTGCAAAATTCTTGATTATTGATTTTCTAGATAAAGTTTGGACTATTCTAATGACAAGCACTATTATTTTCATTTTACTCCCTGAGGGATCGATACTTGATTTTATCACTATATTAAAACTTGACACTCGTACGCTTGCGAGGAATTTTCACAACTTAATGGTGTATCGGAGCGTCGTAATCGAACTTTGTTGGACATGGTTCGGTCCATGATGAGCTTCACTGAGCTTCCACCTTCGTTTTGGGGCTATGCGCTTGAAACGGCGGTATTGTTGTTGAACAACGTCCACACTAAAGCAGTGGACAAAACACCATACGAGTTATGGAATGGCAAAGCTCCTAAGTATTCGTACTTGAGGATTTGGGGATGTCCTGCTTACGTGAAGCGGACAGTGGGAGATAAGTTGGATAGTCGATCCAGCTTATGTTATTTTGTAGGGTATCCGAAGAATTCAATCGGATATTATTTCTATTATCCTGCTGAAACAAAGGTGTTTGCTTCAAGGAATGCCACCTTCTTGGAGAAGGAGTTCTTATTGGATAAGAAAGGCGAGATGATGGAACTCCAAGAAATTCGAGAAGAACCCGAAATACAAAATAACGATCCTACACCTCAGGAACCATTGATAGACACGCCTGTACCTAGAAGATCCGAGAGGACTTCTAGACCTCCTATTCGATATGGTCTTCTTCTTGAAAGGGATCAAGATGAACCCGATGTTGGATGTGATCCAAGAAACTTCAAGGAAGCAATTTCTGATGCGGATTCAAATTTATGGCTTGAAGCTATGCAGTCGGAAATAGATTCGATGCATACAAACCAAGTTTGGTCTTTAGTAGATCCTCCCGATGGAATTGTTCCAATAGGGTGTAAATGGATCTACAAGAGAAAGCTTGGGCCTGATGGTAAGGTATTGACCTGCAAGGCGGGATTGGTGGCGAAAGGTTATACTCAAAGACAAGGAGTTGACTATGATGAAACCTTTTCACCAGTTGCAATGTTCAAGTCCATAAGAATCCTTATTGCCATAGTTGCTTGGTATGACTATGAGATATGGAAAATGGATGTGAAGACTGCTTTTCTTAATGGAGACATTAAGGAAGAAATCTATATGAAGCAGCCTGAGGGGTACACATCCATGGGAAGCGAGCATAAGGTATGCAAGCTTCAGAGATCAATTTATGGTCTAAAACAAGCATCAAGAAGTTGGAACCAGAAATTTGATGAAACAATAAAGGATTTTGGTTTCATCAAGAATCCGGAGGAACCATGCGTGTACAAGAAAGTAGTTAAGGATGCTGTGACATTCTTAGTACTTTATGTTGATGACATCCTACTCATTGGGAATGATGTAGGGATGTTGCAGTCAACAAAGATATGGTTATCAGGTAGATTCTCGATGAAGGATTTGGGTGAGGCATCCTATATTCTTGGGATTCAGATCTATAGAGATAGATCTAAGAGAATGATAGGACTCACTCAATCAACCTACATCGACACCATATTGAAACGATTTTCAATGGATGGGTCCAAGAGAGGACATCTACCCATGCGTCATGGAGTTTCTCTATCCAATTCTATGTGTCCCAAGACAGATGAAGAGATAGAGAAAATGACACATGTACCATATGCGTCAGCCATAGGTAGTATCATGTATGGGATGATATCTACCAGACCGGATGTAGCATTTTCTCTGAGTGTCACGAGCAGATATCAAGCTAATCCCGGTCAAATGCATTGGAAAGCCGTGAAGGACATTCTTAAGTACTTACGAAGGACTAAGAATATGTTCATGGTATATGGAGGAAGAGAACTAAAATTGGAAGGCTATACCGACTCTAGCTTCCAAAGTGACGTGGATGACTCGAAGTCAACCTCTGGATTTGTGTTCATGCTCAATGGCGGTGCTGTCTCTTGGAAGAGTTCCAAGCAGGACACCACAGCAGATTCCACCACTGAGACAGAATACATTGCAGCATCAGCTGCTGCTAAAGAGGCCGTTTGGATGAGGAATTTCGTCCAAGAGTTGGGCGTCATTCCTGAAGTTGTTGGTCCAGTCCCGGTGTACTGTGACAACACGGGTGCCGTTGCTCAGGCAAAGGAACCAAGGTCTCATCAAAGATCCAAACACGTACTGAGGAAATACCACATCATCCGGGAGATTGTGGAAAGAGGAGACATCACTGTCGAAAGAGTGGACTCTGCAGACAATATCGCTGATCCACTTACTAAGCCCTTGCCAGGACCATTATTTGACAAACATCGCGAAGCAATGGGTCTACGTAGTATGACTAGTTGGCTTTAGGGCAAGTGGGAGATTGAAAGAGTGGGTGCCCGGTAAGCCAACTTGTGGCTAAGGGCTTTGATGATTCTTTGTATAAACAATCTTTTGTTTAATATAATTTACACTTTTATTAATGGCAATGACTTTATCTTTCTTCATATTGTTATATTGTGATATACTATTGTTGTTTTGATAAAGACCTTGAATATACTATAGTGTATGTAAGATGTGGTAGAACATGGAGATGTCTATCATGAAACACATCTTATAGTCACTGTATATTCTAAACTGTTCCTAGTCGATTGAGCCGTCCGATAATAAGGATAAGGATCGCTTGAGTTTGAGACTAGCATTTGCGATGCAGAGTACCACGTTTCATTGGTAAGGAACATAGAGATGTTCGAAGCATGCAAATGGATATTCATACGATGAATGATCGAACTATCCTATCCGGACTTTCCAAGTGGTTATCACTTATCGAGTGGATAAAGTCCGCGGTTTTGGTTGTACACCATTAGTCCTTACTACTTGAAAAATCATTGAGACTCTATATGCTAGTACTGTGCTTTGACTCGTTTACCGACTCTATTGGGGTCATCAGGTGTCGGGATTGGGTACAGTTACAACACATATAGGAGTCGATGCTTTGTTGTCAAGGATTCACCACATACTTGCGAGTGTGGATATCCTATGCGATCTGAGGAGATATTAGTGTGACGAATCTCTGGCCAGAGTACATGATGTGTTTTAAGAAATGGTTTCTTAGTAACACATGCGATGTCACTATTTGATCTTCAAGATGTATTGCATAGTTACCGAATCTCGAACGACTCTCGATATACCAATGGTTGTTGATTCGATCGGGATATATGGATGAAGGGACCGTACTGTACGCTAACCAAAATTTATTGGTTCTTGCAGGCACTATCAGTGATACCTAGGAAATCATGGGGCGATGTTGCTAGGCGCTCTTACCATGATTCGATGGGCAAGTCGGAAATTGTTGTTCCGAGTCACAAGGAGTTGTGAGCCCACGGCTAGCTGTATCCCTGAACCATTGAGGGTCACACAGAGTAATGGATTTTTAATCCCCGTTGAGATAGTTAAATTTAAAGAGTTAAATTTAATGAACAAAGAAGTTGGACTTCTTAATTATGAGTAGAGGAGTAAGATTTCCTAAAATGACATAGGGATGGACATTTTTGGAAACCACTGAATTCGGATTCAGAAAAATTTATCTTGACTTTAAAAGGTGCAGAAATGGTTTCTGTGCACATTGGTGAAATCGGTTTATCAATCGGAGTCACGATGAATTTTATATTAATTTCTGAACATGCGGGCTTTGCTTGTCGGGCTTGAACTTATGACTAATGGGCCCTAAGCTGTTAGTGGCCTACATTATAAATAAGTTATTGTAGTACAGAAATTACAAACAACAGGTCACAAATTTTCGAAAACCTAGTGATTTTCTCTCAGTAGTGGCCGCCCCCCTTCCCCCTCTGCTCGAAAAATCCAGTCTGTGAATTTTGAATTACAGTCTGGTTTAACGGATCAAATTCGTTAATCTCTTCGTAGAAACTTCTGATAGATTTTCTAGTGCAATCTATCAGAGGGATTAAATATCCGTTCGTGGACCTGATTGAAGAACAGTTCGTCCATCAGTTCCAGGGATATACAACAAGAGCAGAGAAATCTGTTGGTGTCCATAATCTCGCTTCGAGATTGGAGGTAAAAATTTTATAATCGTTATTTAATTTTTGCACACACAATTTAATCGTAAGGTTGGTACCCATTATGGAATCGTTCCATATAAAATTTTTAAACTTCCGCTGCACCGGGTATCAATCCTGATTGATCTGATCGCCGCGTTCTCCAACAAATATTAAATAATTAATCACAGAATTTGAAATTTAAATTCCGAATATAAGAAAATATTAATTTGATAATTTACGGAATTAAAGATTTTAATTTCGGATCGAAAATATTTAATTTGAGGATTTACGGATTTTATGATTTAAATTCCAGAATTCTTAAATTAAAAGATAAAAATATTTGAATTGACTATTTACGGGATTTAAGATTTTAATTATGATTTTATAAATAAAAGTGATAAAATTATAATTAAAGAGTTGAAGAAGGAACAAATCGCAAATAGTAAGAAGTTGAGGGTCTAAAGTGCAATTTCCCTATTGCAAGTGGGATGCTACACACGTGTGATACATATATAAGATTTCATGTACACCTTCAGAATTTTCAACAGAATAAGTTGAGTATTAGGGTGGAAGAAGAAGAAAAGATGATTTCAATATTTCCAACTCCGATTGAAGTTAATCCGTCAGGTAGAATTTTAAATTGATCATATATTTGCGATCACCGCTTTGAGTGCTTTGTTTTGACGTAAGTTTTAAGAAATTCTACCATGTTTGAACTTTTAAGATAAGGTTAGAATTAAGATTTGATTGTATAAACATAAGCTAGTATATACGACGATAGTATATCTAAGACGGATCGAGAAAAGATCGTCGTTTGGACAAGTTTTTAAATTTTAAAAGAATTGTGAGAAATATGAAAATTATAATCTGCCATGTACGTGCTTTTGTTGTGGGAATGGTGATGATTTAGTATTTAGATGATAGAAATATTGATGTTAATGCCTTTGGAATGACCGACTTTGAACTGTTACGCCGTCGGTTTGCATTTTGATACGATTTCAGCTATAGATCGAATTTGGCAATGAATATCTGATTTGATAATGATATTAAGCATGTTTACACTTCATTTCAGTTGGGAATTGAAAATATTGAAGTCGAGTCTCCGATTTCGAAAGACAAGAAGATGAATCAAAAAGTAGATCAACTAGATAATAGAACAAGAAAGAATTGGAAGGAGCAGATTTAGCCAAGTTTGAGTAAAGCTTTGCAAGTTCAAATATTTCAGATTTGAGATTGAAAGGTATGAATAGACATTATATAATATGGGAAGAACAACTCGAGATCTTTTATGATTATCGAGTTTCCTAAAATCACATACTTAAATGTTTATGTGTTCTTATGTGATTTAATTGTTATTGTTGCTTTGAATGATTATGTGATTACGTGTTCAAGATGTTTTACAGTATTGTATGATTTAATGCATCAAGATTATGTTGCATTCATCTTGAACCCTACCTTGAAAAACATAGAGGGCTGATTGGCCTAGATTGCGAAATGACGTTTGGAGGGCTATAGATGAGTGGCATGGATTGTAGATTCACTTCCAGAGCTAGATGAATCACTATATTTGCACCGAAGACAAGGGAAATAAGATGCTTGAAACATGCATTGCATTTATGAATCACTATAGCTAGATGATTCACTTCCAGATCTAGATGAATCACTATAGTCGGTGGTTGGTTGGAAATTTTATTCCCCGGGATCCTAAGAACTAAGATTTATTGTTATCAGACTTGATAGTCTATTCCTTGAAACATGCATTGTATTTATGCATTAACCTATAGATTTCTATGGTTTAGAATATGTGTTTATAAATGCTAGCATGTTATTATATGACATTCAAGATGTGAATGTGTTTATTTGTTTGGTATGAGATTTTCATAGATGAACAGTTATGCTTGAAATTAAGAATCGATTATACTTCCATGACCTACATGTTATTACATGTTTATGATTTGAGATTATTATGGCATATAGATTCAATATGCTTAAATGATTTATATGCATGTCGTTTATACTGATATTTATTTTCACCGGAGTTATCCGTCTGTTGCTTTGTTTGTATGTGTGCATTGCATCAGGTTTGGGCATGAGAGAGTCAGACATGGCTTGGATAGCTCGAGATTGAAAGATTAGACGTGGATATTTCGGGTTAAGAAGTATATTTTGCTGTCAAACTCATGTGTTGAATGTATTAGAATTAATTTAGAAGTAGATGATCAGATTTGAGTGGATGTCTTGCATTTCTAGAAACTTGTACAAGATAGATTATGAGTTGGTATGCATGTTCTACCTTGAGTCTTGTATTTAGATCATTGTAGAATTGATTTGTAATGTTCAGAATGTTGCAAGTGCTTCAGATTATGCACAGGACAACAAGAGCACATTTCTCATTTTGATCCCGAGCACCTCTCGCTCGAGCGGCAAAAAGTAACCGATCGAGCGAGGCCTCTTGTGAGTGTCAGGTAGGGTTTCTCCCACTCGATCGGTGTATTCCTACCGATCGAGCAAGGAACCTATATTTTTTATTAAAAAAATATATGGCTTATTCTTGTGATTACTTGATTACTTGATCAGATTGATTAATTTTAATTCATGTGGTTTAATATCAAATTGATATTAATTATGTTAAGAATATGAGATTAGCACCCGCCCACACTTTGCATATCACAAAAACACCAAACAAATACACATAAACCCGCTCGATACATTACAAAAGCCAAGTCAAATCATATGCAAATTAAGGTATGGGTTTAATTCGCACTACAAGAAAAAAGGTAAACTACAACGCTTTTTCCGCGTTGTCAATTCACCGAAAAACCGTTGTCGTAGATATTGTTGTAAAAGACCACGCTCATAGAAAACGCGGAAAAAGCGTTGTTGTTTTTAGAAAAGACAACACTTTTTATCAACGCATAAAAAACGTTGTTTTTAGAAAAGACAACACATAAAAAGCGTTGTCGATGCGAGATAAAACACCACATAAAAAAAGTTGTCGTTTCTGGAAAAGACAAAGTGTAAAACATGTTGTCGGTTTTAGCTAAGACAACGCATAAAAAGCGTTGTTGTTTCTAGAAAACACAACCAAAAAAAAAAAGCGTTGTCAATTCAAACATAGTAACCTATAGAAAAGCGTTGTGGTTTTTGACGGTTTTTTTTCAAATTTAAATATCCATATAAATAACATCAATTAAAATGCATGAAAGCACAAGATCGATTTTCATACAACTGAACTACATACAATTAAAACAGAAAAAGGATGATGATCCACAATTTCTGGATCCAAGTTATGTCCACATACAAAGAAAAATTCCTAACACAAAATACGCATGAATATATATGTTTCCAAACATATGCTTAATCGAAAGGATTATTTTGGGTTTGGCAGTCAAACCGCTGTGTCTTTGTGCAGGCACATCACACACTCCCTCGCATTGTCACTCAAAACGAAGTAAATGCCTCAAATCTCTTGTAGCCGAATCATCAAGCACTTTGACAAACTTTTCCTTGTTCTTCCAGGAATTTCCAGTCATCAAACACTTTTCCAAACTTTTCCTCCAGGAGTTTCCATACCACTACACGTTTTAGCTTAGTATCTTCTTCCCTTACTTCATCTTCTTGGAATTTTAGTAAACACTCATCGAAGAGTTCCAGATCCACATCAGAGAAGAGTTTGCATTAGTTAAAACTCATTTCAAATAATGCATCACAACATATATTTACATTAGTTAAAACTCATTTCACAAGATGGGCAGAGTGACGGAATGAGAGCTTTTACATAAAAACACTAGGGATCCTTTAGACGCCAGACTTGATATAATGGAGAATAAAGGCCAACAAACGTGCTACATTGTAGTCACTCTATAAGAATAAAACCAACAAATCAAAAACACCGTATCTTCTACCAATAATCCGATTAATGCTTCATGGAACATCATCATAAAATAGTTAGTACAATAGCAAAACACGCTCACATATATCTATCGACAAAATGGGAATTGAGCATAATAAATATGCCAAAAATGCACTGAGACACTTAAGGTAGCAGATTATCAGTCTTAAAACAAACAAGTCATAATAAGTAGTAAGAGGTGAATGAAAATAACAGGTTAAGAGAATTTTTGACAAACCTAAAAATGTAAGCTGCTCAAGAATCGACCAATCTGCCGAATCAACGACACCATACAGCGCTGGAACTCTGGAGGTTGAGTAGCTTCCAATAATTCCTCTAGTTCACCCAAGAACATAACCTCATTTGAACTGTTTGTGATCGGACAATATCTCAGTAGGCCTCATATGACAGTATCAACAAGTTTACAGTCCTTTTCCACGAACTGTATGATGCAGTAAGACATCTGCTGATGATACATTGGTATGCACTTTGGCTTGTGAAGAGGAATTAACGCACGAACAAGGAAAATTTTGTGCTCTTTTTTCAAAGGCAATGCAAATCCATTTATAATGCTCCCCAAAATTTCTTCTAGCATTGCACAGTGGAGGCTATGCAAAAAAAAGGGGAAATCAGACAGAGGGCATGGTTCGAGCTAGCCTAAGGTAGAATACAACCTTTAATCACCCTACAAGGGCAAAAGTTCTGATATAACTCTACTGATGTTATTGGAATGTCGATCTCCCAATCTACTCATGCTCAATAACTGGATAATATATTATTGAAACTAGGAGAAGTGCTAAAAAATAAAAGCACCCAAACAAATAACAAGCACCCAAAATATCTTCTTGTTTCTCTGAAATTCAAGCTCCATATTTGCTTGAACAACATTTTCTGATCTTGCAACATCAACTTGAACAGAGTGATCAATTACAACAAGAACTGCAAGCCACGAAGGATATTGGAATCAATAACTGTAATATAATTATAGATGGAACTAGGCAACTTTAAATAATTTTTCTATGAGCCAATTTTACACAAAAGTGGAACTAGAATCACTTGCACAGCAATGGGTCAATTAGTACTAATACCATGAAATAAAAAAAAGATTCAGTACAGATAAATCTACCGAGCATGAATTTCCAATATCTAGTAACCCAAAGAGAATACAAACCAATACGACACTGTGCATACCAATGGATTGATCTTGTTAGAATCACTGCCAATCTTGTTCATAGCATCACGAATTTAACAAAACGACTCCACGAAATTCTCACAAGAAGCACGTTTGGTCACGAAACAGGGTCATAACATAATTTATACCTTGAACTAGTCCAAAATTCGAGCCTATAACAAATAACCCAAAGTAAAATCAATATAGTTCAATAATGAGGTTGTATATAAAGAAAAATACAACCATATAAGATTTGAGATACAAACTTCGATAAAGGGGCTTAAAACAAAGCACCCAACCTTCGAACAAAACTACTTGTTTCCTTTCAAATTACTTGTGAATTACATATGATGAATTTTAATGTGACTCGAACCTGTGATGAATTTTAATGTGGAGTTCAATACCTTACGGTAAGCGTACTTGAATCCCAGCTGTGTTATGTTCTGATCGTGACAATTTTGGCAGCCTACTATGGTTTTGTTCTCATCATAAAGTGCAGATTTGAGATACCATTTGCCTCCGGATATTATAATGTAATTGAAATTGTGGTACTGTTGTGTCCACACCGTGTCCAGCTCGTCGAAATGGAGCTTGATTAAACCAGATGAAACTCCATTTTCGTCTTCAAACGTCATGGCTTTTTGCCAGAAAAGGAGACCACACCACTGAGACAGTGAAGTGATACGAGGGAAACAACCATCTTCTGTTTTTTAATGTTGAATCGTGGTACACTTCAACCGATTGTTTGGTCTGCAACACGACAATTATAAGCTCATTAAATAGCTCAAGACTGACAAAATTTGCTTGCTCCGTGAAAACAAGAAGTTAGAAAACCCAATTCACACCAGAGAACATTTTCGTAAGATATTAAAAACATATTCCACAATAAGACCAGAATTTCGCACATCGAGATATTCCACAAATGCTCACTCATAGGTTCACCCACAAAAATCGATCACTCATCTTAAGCAATCACTCAAAGTCCTACCCATTTACTGCCAGTCATTTACCTTCCAACACTCTCGAACATAAAATCCATGATCAATACCAACTAACAATCACACTTCCTAATTATGAACATTAATCTCGACAAGATCACTAAAATAAAATAGTAATTAATGGGAAATGAAATAAAAATTAAATGGAAAAATGAGTAAAAGGTGAACAAGGGAGTTGAAAAAAAGATTTTCATGATCTTGGAACTCATAACAAATTAGTGTTGGTGATAAAGGGATTTATCTATTGTGAAAAAGTAAAAATTTATGGTAAAAAGTAAAAATTTCAATACTCAAAATATATCAAACTCTACACTTTATAATATTTTTCTCTCAACTTAATTGTGTTTTTCTACACAAATGGAGAGACCTATTTATAGATCTCATTTCGAAATTAGTCCAAATATTAATACATCATCATTTACATCATCACATACTAATTTTTCACATTTTACAACTCAATATTCAATATTCAATATTCAACATAATAGTAATAATAATAATAATTTATTTTTCAACACTCCCCTTGTGATGATGATCGTGATATGATAATTGTCTTCATTACGTGTTTTATACTGCCTCGTTAAAAACCTTACTAGGAAAAACTCATTGGGATAAAAACCATAGCAAGGAAAAAAGAGTGCAGCCACGTAAACTCCCCCTCATGTTAACACGAGTGATTCTTCACATATTCCGTAGATTGCGCATCCCAATGTTATATATATGCTTTCTGAATATTTTCGTAGGAAGTGCCTTTGTGAAGAGACCTGATGAATTCTCACTTGATTGAATGTAACAGATATCAATATCTTTATTCTTCTCACGCTCTTTAGTGTAGGCAAAGAACTTTGGGGGGATATGTTTTGTTCTGTCACCTTTGATGTTTCCTTCTTTCATTTGATCAGTAATACATGCAGCATTATCTTCATATAGTGTCACAGGCTTCTTGTCTACTGAAAATCCACAAGAACTTTTGATATGCCGTGTCATTGATTTTAGCCAAACACATTCACGGATTGCTTCATGTAGAGCAATAATCTTGGCGTGATTTGATGAAGTTGTTACGAGTGTTTATTTTTGTGAACGCTAAGAAATTACAGTGCCTCCACGAGTAAATACATATCCGATTTAGGAACGTGTCTTATGTGGATCAGATAAGTATCCAGCATCAGCATAACCAATGATACTTTGATTGGTATCTTTTGAGTACAAAAGTCCCAAATCTGTAGTTTCTCGTAGATAACGGAATATATGTTTAATTTCATTCCAGTGTCTTTTTGTTGGACATGAACTGAATCTTGCCAATAAATTTACAGCAAAAGATATATCAGGTCTAGTGCAATTTGCAAGATACATAAGGGCACCAATGGCACTTAGATATGGTACTTCTGAACCAAGAATAACTTCATCATCTTCACATGGACGGAATGAATCATTTTCTATGTTTAATGATCTTTGCAATTTCACAAAATAAAATTCTTTGGGTTTTGAACTTTGTGCTTCAGGTATCTTAAATCCTTCAAGGATTTTCATGTATATATCACTATCAAGTGATCCGTATAAGTATGATGTAACAATATCCATAAGACACATTTACAAACTTTCAGACACTGTCAAACTAATCAAATATCGAAACGTAATTGCATCCATAACAGGAGAATACGTTTCTTCATAATCAATTCCATGCCTTTGAGAAAAACCTTGTGCAACAAGTCTAGCTTTATATCTTACTATTTCATTTTTCTCATTTTGTTTTCGAACAAAAAACCATTTGTATCCAACGGGTTTTACACCTTCAGGTGTAAGGACTATAGGTCCAAAAACATTACGTTTATTTAGGGAATCCAATTCAACTTAGATGGCCTCTTTCAATTTCGCTCAATATTGGCTAGTTTTACATTCACCAAAAGATTTTGGTCCATGATCTTCATTTTCATTTATGATGTCACATGCCGCATTATAAGAAAATATCTCATCAATATCTTCTATATCTTTTCGGTTCCATATTTTCCAATATTAATATAATTAATAGAGATTTCACGATTCTCGTAAGTTTGTGGTTCTGACGGAATATTTTCATCATCAAGTATTTCTTCTAGAACACCATTTTCTATTTTCTGATCATCATGTTTCTCTATTAATTTTCTTTTCCGAGGATTTTTATCCTTGGAACCGACTAGCCTTCCACACTTCAGGCGCTTTCTGACATCATGTGTGTCATAAATTTGTTTCTTTGGAATTTCAATTTGAGTAGGGGCATTTACAGCAGGTATATATGATTTTTTAACCCCTTTTGTGTCTGCAAATGCATCTGGCATTTGATTTTTAATTCTTTGCAAATGCACAATTTGCTGTATATCTTTTTCACATTGTTTGGTCCTTGGATCCAAATGTAATAATGATGGTACATACCATGTAATTTCTTTTTCGATGTGTTTCTTTCTCCCCCTAACATTGGGAAGATATTTTCATAAAAATGACAATCAGTAAAACGTTCTGTGAACACATCGCCTGTCTGAGGCTCAAGATATCGAATTATCGATGGGCTATCAGAACCGATATAAATATCAATTTTTCTTTGAGGACCCATTTTTTATCGTTGAGGTAGTGCAATAGGCACATACACCATACATCCAAAAATTCTCAAATGAGAAATATCTGGTTCTTTACCAAAGGCAAGCTGCAATGGAGAGTATTTATGATATGCACTTGGTCTGATGCGAATCAATGCAGCAGCATGTAAGATTGCATGTCCCCATATAGAAATAGGGAGTTTTGTTCTCATAATCATTGGTCTAGCAATCAGTTGTAGACGTTTAATTAATGATTCAGCTAATCCATTCTGTGTATGAACATAAGCTACAGGATGTTCAACAGTGATTCCCATCGACATACAATAGTCGTTGAAAGTCTGGGAAGTAAATTCTCCAGCATTATCAAGTCTTATTTTTTTGATTGTATAATCGGGAAATTGATTTCGCAATTTTATTATTTGAGCCATTAATCTTGCAAATGCCACATTCCGAGTTGACAATAAGCATACATGTGACCATCTGCTAGAGGCATCTGTCAATACCATAAAGTATCGAAATGTTCCACATGGTGGATGAATTGGCCCAAAAATATCACCCTGAATACGTTCAAGAAATATGAGTGATTCTGTTTGAATTTTAGCTAGTGATGGTCTCATAATAAGTTTTCCAAGAGAACATGCTTTACATTGAAACTTATTATTTTGAAAGATCTTCTAGTCTTTCAATGGATGACCATGTATATTTTCAATAATTCTTCGCATCATTATTGAACCAGGATGTCCCAATCGATCATGCCAATTGGTTAATATTGAAGAAATATTAACCACCATATTTGATTCGATTGGACTTATATGTGTATAATGCAACCAGGGAGCATTGATAATTTTTCAACCACATATTTCTTTCTTCATTTATATGTGGTAAGACACATATATTTTTGATTTCCATCAGTTATCGTCTCAGTATCATACCCATGAGAATATATGTCATTAAAACTCAACAAATTTCTTTTCGATTGTGGTGAATATAAAGAATCATTTATCAGAAATTTTGTACCATTAGGTAACAAAAATTGTGTTTTACCACAACCTTCAATCAAGTCTACAGGACCTGATATAGTATTCACCATTATTTTTGTTGGTTTTAATTCTAAGAAATATCTTTCATCTCGAAGAATAGTGTGTGTTGTACCACCATCCGGTATGCAAACTTCCATGGGATTATTTCCGTGTTTGCTCATATCATTTTTCATACCAAACTTCACAAAAAAAATGCAATAAAAAAAATTAATTACAATACAAATGCAAAATATAATATGCTTTATAATACAAGAATGCATGAAAAATACAAATTTTTATATTCTAGTCCCACCAATATTTTAATCAATGTCCTCGAAATCGTTTAAAAAATCAGCAGCATTAAAACTAGTTGAACCAATTAAATTTTCACTATTTTTAACAAAATTGGTTTCTTTTCATTTCCCCTTTATCGATTCTTTATAGAGCTTACAAAGGTGCTCAGGGGCTCGACAAGTATGTGACCAATGTCCTGGAGTGCCACATCTATAACAAACAATCTCAGCTCTTTTTGAGTGATTTTCATTTTCACTCATATTTTCATGCTGCCTTTTTGTTGGGTGGTTCATGACGTTCTTTTGAAATGAGTTATTGAAATAACTATCTCTATTATTTTCATATCCACAGCCACAACCACGACCGCGATCATTTCAACGTCCACGACCATGCCCACGTCCTCGACCTCGTCCACGACCAAAATCTTGTCTATGCCTTTGATTTTGGTTTTCATTTTTTATTACGACATTTGCTTCAGAAAATTCCGTTGATCCAGTGGGTCAAGATTGATTATTTCTTATTAACAATTCGTTGTTCTTTTCCGCCACAAGAAGACATGCGATGCGTTCAGAATATCTCAAAAATACACGCACTCTATACTGTTGCTGTAGAGTTATATTTGATGCGTGGAATGTGGAAAATGTTTTTTCAAGCATTTCCATTTCAGTGACTTCATGTCCATGGAATTTCAATTGCGAGACTATTCGATACATCGCAGAATTATAATCACTGATATTTTTAAAGTCTTGGAATCTCAAAGTATTCCATTCATCACGCCGGGTCGGAAGTGTAACTTCCCTTATATGCTCAAATCTTTCTTTCAACCCTTTCCATAAAATCATTGGGTCTTTTTCTGTGAGATACTCATATTTCAATCCTTCATCAAGATGTCTACGTAAGAAAATCATAGACTTTGCTTTTTCTTGTGAGGATGATGTATTATTTTCTTTGATAGTATCACTTAGATCCAATGACTCAAGATGCATTTCTACATCGAGAGTCCATGACATATAATTTTTCCCGGTAATATCGAGCGCAACGAATTCAAGCTTTGCAAAATTTGACATGTTGGTACTAGATAAATAAAAATGTATTTTATTAGTTAATTTTTATTAATATGACAATACGAAATAATGGAAGAACGAAGATTACATGTGCGTGTACAAATAGAGAAAAAAAAAACGTGGTGGATAATCACCGATAAATAAAATATTCGTGAGTATGATAACCATAATCGTTATGAAAAATATCCTTATAAATGCCATCATCTTCATCTTCGAAAAACGAGGAAAAATAATTTAGAAAAAAGTGAGTTTTGGTGTGATTGAAAATGAGTTTGAGTGAACATATTTATAGGCAAAAAACTAGTCGTTTTGTTACTGTTTGTGACCATTGGGGGTAAGAAAAAAAACTCGAGTATGTGTTGAATAAAAATTCGTGATAATCAAGTGATGCATATAATGATAATCATAATTAAATAATTAGGTATATCATATCACATTATTATAAGTTCGGTGTCATAGACATCCTTTTATATAATAATATGAGATTATACGAATATGATTAGTATATAATACACAATAATATATATCATATCACGTTATTATAAGATCAGTGTCATAGACAACCTTTTATATAATAACATGGAATTATATATTAATACAGTTAGTATATATACATAATAAATATATATCATATCACGTTATTATAAGGTCAGTGTCATAGACAACCTTTTATATAATAACATGAAATTATATATTAATAAAGTTATTATATATACATAATAAATATATATCATATCACGTTATTATAAGGTCAGTATTATAGACAGCCTTTTATATAATAACATGAAATTATATATTAATATATATACATAAAAAAAATTATATAAACAATAAAATAAATACACTTGTTGAATATTTTTGTCTTCTCTTTGTGTTTTGGAGCGTCGGAAATTATAGAGAACCTTCGAGCGATCGTGCTGATAACGTGTTGTGAAAAAGTAAAAATTTGTGGTAAAAAGTAAAAACTCCAAAACTCAAAATATATCAAACTCTACACTTTATAATATTTTTCTCTCAACTCAATTGTGTTTTTCTACACAAATGAAGAGACCTATTTATAGATCTCATTTGGAGATAGTCCAAATATTAATACATCATCATTTACATCATCACAAAATAATTTTTCACATTTTACAACTCAATATTCAATATTCAGCATAATAATAATAATAATAATAATAATAATAATGTTGTGAAAAAGTAAAAATTTACGGTAAAAAGTAAAAACTCAAAAACTCAAAATTTATCAAATTCTACACTTTATAAAATTTTTCTCTCTTCACAATTGTATTTTTCTACACAAATGGAGAGACCTATTTATAGATCTCAATTGGAGATTAGTAAAAAATTAATACATCATTAATTACATCATCACACACTAATTTTCAATATTTTACAACTCAATTTTCAACTTTCAACCTTCAACATTCAACAATAAATAATAATATATATTTATATATATTTTCAACACTCCCCCTTGTGATGATGATCATGATAGAATGACTATCTCCATTACGTGTTGTATACTGCCTCGTTAAAAACCTTACTAGGAAAAACCCATTGGGACAAAAACCATAGTAAGGAAAAAAAGAGTGCAGCCACGTAAACTCCCCCTGATGTCAACATGAATGATTCTTCACATATTTCGTAGATTGCGCATCCCAATATTATAAATGTGTTTTTTGAATATCGCCGTGGGAAGTGCCTTTGTGAAGAGATCGGATGAGTTCTCACTTGATTGAATGTAACATATATCAATATCTTTATTCTTCTCCAGCTCTTGAGTGTATGCAAAGAATTTAGGAGGAATATGTTTAGTTCTGTCACTTTTGATGTATCCTTCTTTCATTTGGGCAACACATGCGGCATTATCTTCATACAGTGTGATTGGATTCTTGTCCACTGATAATCCGCAAGAAGTTTGGATATGCCGAGTCATTGATTTAAGCCAGACACATTCACGGCTTGCTTCATGTAGTGCAATAATCTCGGCATGATTTGATGAAGTTGTAACAAGTGTTTGTTTCCGTGATCGCCAAGAGATTGCAGTGCCTCCACGAGTAAATACATATCCGGTTTGGGAACGTGCCTTAAGTGGATCAGATAAGTATCCAGCATCAGCATAACCAATTATTCTCTGATTTGTATCTTTTGGATACAAAAGTCCCAAATCCGTCGTTCCTCGTAAATAACGGAATATATGTTTAATTCCGTTCCAGTGCCTCTTCGTTGGACATGAACTGAATCTTGCCAATAAATTTACTGCAAAAGATATGTCTGGTCTAGTGCAATTTGCAAGATACATAAGGGCACCAATGGCACTTAGATATGGTACTTCAGGACCAAGAACAACTTCATCATCTTCACATGGACGAAATGGATCCTTTTCTATATTCAATGATCTGACAACCATTGGAGTACTTAAAGGATTTGATTGATCCATATTGAAACGTTTAAGGACCTTCTCTGTATAATTAGACTGGTGAACAAAAATTCCACATTCTTTTTGTTCAATTTGTAAACCAAGACAATACTTGGTTTTTCCAAGGTCTTTCATTTCAAATTCTTCCTTCAAGTATAACATCACTTCTTGAATTTCTTTATTCGTTCCAATGATGTTTAAATCATCAACATATACAGCAATAATCACGCATCCCGATGTTGTTTTCTTGATGAAAACACAAGGGCATATTGGATCATTTACATATCCCTTTTTCATCAAGTGTTCACTTAGCCGATTATACCACATTCGGCCGGATTGCTTTAACCCATACAATGATCTTTGTAATTTCACAGAATAAAATTCTCTGGGTTCTGAACTTTGTGCTTCTAGCATCTTAAATCCTTCCGGGATTTTCATGTATATATCACTATCAAGTGATCCGTATAAATAAGCTGTAACAACATCCATTAGACGCATGTCCAAGTTTTCAGACACTGCTAAACTGATCAAATACCGAAACGTAATTGCATCCATAACAGGAGAATATGTTTCTTCATAATCAATTCCAGGTCTTTGAAAAAAACCTTGTGCAACAAGTCGAGCTTTATATCTCACTATTTCATTTTTCTCATTTCTCTTTCGAATAAAAACCCATTTGTACCCAACAGGTTTAACACCTTTAGGTGTAAGGACTATAGGTCCAAAAACACTACGTTTATTTAGCGAATTTAATTCAACCTGGATGGCATCTTTCCATTTTGACCAATCCTTTCGAGTTTTGCATTCACCAAAAGATTTTGGTTCATTATCTTCATTTACGATGTCACATGCCACATTGTACGAAAATATCTCATCAATATCTTGTACATTCTTTCGGTTCCATATTTTTCCAGTATTAATATAATTGATAGAGATTTCATGATTCTCGTTAGTTTGTGGTTCTGACAAAATATTTTCATCATCGTGTGTTTCTTCTGGAACACCATTTTCTATTTTCTGATCATCATTTTTCTCTATGTATTTTCTTTTCCGAGGATTTTTATCCTTTGAACCGATTGGCCTTCCACGCTTCAGGCGTTTTATGACATCATGAATGTCTTCATTTTGTTTCTTTGGAATTTCAACTCGAGCAGGGGCATTTACAGCAGGTATATATGATTTTGTTACCCCTTTTGTGTCTGCAAATGCATCTGGCATTTGATTTGCTATTCTTTGCAAATGCACAATTTGCTGTACATCTTTATCACATTGTTTAGTTCTAGGATCCAAATGTAATAATGATGGTACATACCATGTGATTTCTTTTTCGATGTGTTTTTTTTCTCCCCCTAACATTGGGAAGTTATTTTCATCAAAATGACAATCAGCAAACCGTGCTGTAAACACATCGCCTGTCTGAGCCTCAAGATATCTAATGATTGATGGACTATCATAGCCGATATAAATACCATTCTTTCTTTGAGGTCCCATTTTTGTTCTTTGAGGTGGTGCAATAGGCACATATACCATACATCCAAAAATTATCAAATGAGAAATATTTGGTTCTTTGCCAAATACAAGCTGCAATGGGGAGTGTTTATGATATGCACTTGGCCTGATGCGAATCAGTGCAGCAGCATGTAAAATTGCATGTCCCCATATAGAAATAGGGAGTTTCGTTCTCATAATCATTGGTCTAGCAATCAACTGCAGACGTTTAATCAATGATTCAGCTAATCCATTTTGTGTATGAACATGAGCTACAGGATGTTCAACAGTAATTCCCATCGACATACAATAGTCGTTAAAAGTCTGGGAAGTAAATTCTCCAGCATTATCAAGTCTTATTTTCTTGATCGTATATTCGGGAAATTGATTCCGCAATTTTATTATTTGAGCCATCAATTTTGCAAATGCCACATTCCGAGTGGACAATAAACATACATGTGACCATCTGCTAGAGGCATCGATCAATATCATAAAGTATCGAAATGGTCCACATGGTGGATGAATTGGCCCACAAATATCACCTTGAATACGTTCAAGAAATATGGGTGATTCCTTTTGGATTTTAGCTGGTGATGGTCTTATAATAAGTTTCCCCAGAGAACATGCCTTACACTGAAACTTATTATTCTGAAAGATCTTCTGGTCTTTCAGTGGATGACCACTTGTATTTTCTATAATCCTTCGCATCATTATTGAACCAGGATGTCCCAATCGATCATGCCAATTTGTTAGTATTGAAGAATTTCCAATAACCATATTTGATTCGATTGGACTTATATGTGTATAATGCAATCCAGTAGGGAGCATTGATAATTTCTCAACTACATATTTTTTTCTTGATTTATATGTAGTAAGACACATATATTTCTCATTTCCTTCGGTTATTGTTTCCGTATCATAACCATGAGAATATATATCATTAAAACTCAACAAATTTCTTTTCGATTGTGGTGAATATAAAGCATCATTTATCAGAAATTTTGTACCATTAGGTAACAAAAAATGTGCTTTTCCACAACCTTCAATCAAGTCTACAGGACCTGATATGGTATTCACCATTGTTTTTGTTGGTTTTATTTCCAAGAAATATCTTTCATCTCGCAGAATAGTGTGCGTTGTACCACTATCTGGTATGCAAATTTCCATGGTATTATTTCCATGTTTGCTCATAGCATTTTCCATATCAAACTTCACAAAAATGCAATAAAAAAAATTAAGTACAATGCAAAATATAACATGCTTTATAAGAATGCATGAAAAATATAACATGTTACATTCTAGTCCCACCAATATATTAATCATTGTCCTCGAAATCATTTGAAAAATCGGCAGCATTGAAATAAGTTGAACCACTTAAATGGTTACTGTTTTCAACAAAATTGGTCTCTTTTTATTTCCCCTTTATTGATACTTTAAAGAGCTTACATAAGTGCTCAGGGGTACATGACCAATGTCTTGGAGTGCCACATTTATAACAAGCACTCTCATATCTTTTTGAGTGATTTTATTTTCACTCATATTTTCATGCTGCCTTTTTGGGTGGTACGTGACGTTCTTTTGAAATTAGTTATTGAAGTAACTATCTCAATTATTTTCATATCCACGGCCGTAACCACGACCGCAATCATTTTTACGTCCACGTTCATGACCACATCCATTTCCTCGACCACGACCAAAATCTTATTTATGCCTTTGATTTTGGTTTTCATTTTTCATTAAGACATTTGCTTCAGGAAATGTTGTTGATCCAGTGGGTCTGGATTGATGATTTCTTATTAACAATTCGTTGTTCTTTTCTAGTGATATTGAGCGCAACGAATTCAAGCTTTGCCAAGTTTGACATGGTGGTACTAGAAAAATAACAATGCATTTTATAAGTTAATTTCCATAAATATGACAATACAAAATAATGGAAGAACGTAAATTACAAGTGCGTATACAAATAGAAAAAAAATATGTGTTGGAAAATCGCTGGTGAGTAAAAGACTCGTGAGCATGATGATCATAGTCGTTATGAAAAATATCCTTATAAATGTCATCATCTCCATCTTCGAAAAAACCGAGGATAAAATATTTTGAGAGAAAGAATGAATTTGGTGTGATTGAAAATGAGTTTGAGTGAACATATTTATAGGGCAAAAACTAGCCGTTTTGTTACCGTTTGTGACCGTTGGGGGTAAAGAAAAAATTGAGTATGTGTTGAATAAAAATTCGTGATAATCATGTAATGCATATAATGATAATCATAATTAAATAATTATGTATATCATATCACATTATTATAAGGTCAGTGTCATAGACAGCCTTTTATATAATGTTGTGAAATTATACCAATATAGTTAGTATAAAGTCAGGTATAGTATATCATATCACATTATTATAAGATCGGTGTCGTAGACAACCTTTTATATAATAACATGAGATTATACAAATATGGTTAGTATATAAATACACAATAATATATATCATATCACGTTATTATAAGGTCAGTGTCATAGACAATCTTTTATATAATAACATGAAATTATATATTAATATAGTTAATACATATATACATAATAAATATATATCACGTTATTGTTTAAAAACCTTAGAGGCTTTTATACTTGTCGTATCCCTTACCGGGAGTGTGGGATGTCGTCTTAACATCCTCCCAGGATTTATAACAAGTTTTGAAAAAAACTTATTTTTTCATAACATGATATTATATATTAATATATACACAATAAAAATATATAAACAGTAAAATAAAAATTCTTACTTGTTGAATATTTTTTTGACTTCTTCTTGTATTTTGGAGCGTCGGAAAATATAGAGAACCTTCGAGCGATCGTGCTGATAACGTGTTGTGAAAAAGTAAAAATTTACGGTAAAAAGTAAAAACTCAAAAACTCAAAATTTATCAAATTCTACACTTTATAAAATTTTTCTCTCTTCACAATTGTATTTTTCTACACAAATGGAGAGACCTATTTATAGATCTCAATTAGAGATTAGTCAAAAATTAATACATCATTAATTACATCATCACACACTAATTTTCAATATTTTACAACTCAATTTTCAACCTTCAACCTTCAACATTCAACAATAAATAATAATATATATTTATATATATTTTCAACAAATAATATATTTTTCAACATTATCTACTAATTTCCCGACGAAATATAGTAATATACTTAAATAAATAATTTATGGTCAAAGTCTCATAGAATTTTTTTTATTATTTTTTTTTAAAAAAATAAGCATTATCGATGTACATGGAAAATGCTTCTGTTGCACTTGAAAATATTTATTTAATCCACCAACTAATTTTCAATTCAGTGTTGGATCACTTCGGAGGTTGGAACAGTGAGCAAAATATTTCACATATGCTCTCTGTGCGATTTTTCATAATTTTCTTCAAAACATTCCCCCAAAATTACCGTTTTTTATTTTCACGGAGCAAGTTTCAAGAAGACATTAAAATTTTAATGGATCAAAATTACGATGATTTTATACAGCCTTAGAAGTTCGAAAACCCAATTCACACCATTTTGAATTTTCTGAAAATTCTATAAAATTGCACAAATTTGCATTTAGATTTTCTAAAGCATCTAAACATCCAAATATCAATTATTAAGCACTAAAAATAAAAAATTCCCAAATTAATAAATCTGAAATTTCGAATTAATGCTTAAATAAATTCCGAAAATTATTATCCAATTAGCTCAAATATTGCAACTACAACCAACAATAAGACATATATCAATTATAGGAATTCAAATGAATCGAATTACCAAAATTTTGAAACCCTATATTCTGAAAATATATGAGAGCTTCGAAATATAGCTCCAAACAACCCAAACGACCTTCCTCCTAGCCTAGGCGACTGTCGGAGACGGCAAAGGGAAGGCTGCTGGAAATGGGTTCGACGAAACGAGCTCAAAACTTAGGGAAATATGTATAACTAGAAAGCTTATCTCGCGAGCTTTCCATATCTACAATTATATCTGAAATCCAACCAATGGCGGAGGAGATATCGGCGGTCAAAGGCGGCTAAAAGTTGAAGAATAGGAAACAAAGAAAAAGGAAGGAGAAGGACGTGCAGAAGGAATAATAGAGGAGAGAGAAATATGTCCAAGTTTTAAAAAAATATAGACGCTCATACACAACGCTTTTTAAAAAACATTGTCTTTGGCCCATAAAAAATACGCTCATGCACAATGCTTTTTTAAAAGCGTTGTATTTGACCCAAGAAAAACACTTATAGACAAAAGCGTTGTCTTTTATAAATAAAAAAATATATTGAAAAGCGTAGTTAAAAAAAACAACAACACTTTTTTATAAAAAGCGTTGTCTTTTAAATGTTGTGTTTGAGCTTTTTTCTTGTAGTTTTCGATAACGAAGAATCAAGACTAGCCTATGAACGAGGTTTAAGAAATTTTATGTTAAGCGTGTTTTACACGGATATTTATTTTTAAGTTCAAATATGTTTTTTTGCACCTTTTTATTTAAAAGATGGGCTTGTCATTTAATTTTAAGAGTTTAGGAAGAGATATTTTTAAAGCTGAATTTTTAACTTGTTGGGCCAACTTTCGACCCAAGAACTTACTACGTACAGATTGTACGTCAAGACTTTCTCCTTCAAATCTCTTAGTTTTCACACCATATCTCTCTCTCTCTCCCCCTACCCCTTCTCTAGCAGCCGCCTCATCCTACCCTAGGTTTTAGAAATTCCCTCTCTCAAGTTTTCAAGGATTCTCCCATCGTTTGGTCGTGATAAGGCTAAGATCGTGTCCTCGGAGTCCGGATTTACATATCGAGCAAGAGAAAGGAAAGTTTTTTTATGTGCATATAATATCATGTTGATCATGTACCTTGATATAACAAGTAGTGGGATAACTCAACCCCGAGTTCTTGAGTGGATGGTTGAACCCGTTCTTACAGGATCAGGTCACCCATATCTACAGTTTTATTCTGGTTTGTGAGTCACCTCCTAATGTGACGGCTCAGTGTGCTTCATACCATGGATCCACTTGATTGAGAAAAAGATTTACCGTGATAGGTTTCCAGTATCCGTTCATTTTCATCAGCATTCATAGCATGTATACTTATACTTTCATATTGGGCGTTGTTATCGCTTACGTCCTCGGTTTTGTGTTGGACACCACATTCCATGGCGCAAGGAATATGTTGGTAAGACCAGGAGGTAGCGGTCGTTGAGTCGCACTAGTCCCTAGGTTAGCATTGTTTTCGGTGTCAGGTTTCGGTTGAGAATATTATTTTTGTGAGACCTCGGTTCTAAACATCAACTAAACTCGGATTGAACAATAAAATAAGCAAACAAGATCCAAGATTTAAAAGTAATAAAAAAATTTATTTTTTTTTAAGATCCTCGCTCGAGCGGCAAGACACGCCCGCTCGAGCGAGCAATGTTCTGCCCGCCTGCCAAGAAAACTCTCGCTCGAGCGGGGAAGCACCCTCGCTCGAGCGAGCAGGGTTCTGTCTCGCACACAGAAAAATGCTCGCTCGAGTGAGCAACAACTGCCGCTCGAGCGAGACCAAAACTGAGTAAAAAATACAGCAATTAGCTCAACCAATCCAATATAAAACCGATCCATTCCCAACATGCATACATGACCAAAACGACATTCAAACATAACATGGTTCATAATACATGTAACGACAACCTTTAGTCCACGATACTCGCAGGATCGATACAACAAAAATGACGAGTTCGAATCTAAACATGCTATGAAACATAAACTAGATTGGCATGCTGATTCGACTTCTAACCATGCCTCTTCTGACTTGATCCTGCCCCACCTGTTGCCATGTACACACAAAACAAAGCAACAGCCGAATAACTCCGGTAAGAAAGATATTCCTAGTAAAAACAACATAACAAGTAATACATGTAATAAGTCAGCCACATGCTTTCAAGACAACATAATCAACACAAAACAAAAGATATGCATGTCTTTAAAATAGGTATATCAACTCTGATAAACAAGGGGTTGCTTCTCTGCTTTTGGGATCCCGAGGACGAGATCACATAAACAACCCACCGACCCTCCCAATCGAGTTGGTGCCACGTATCCCACTCCTCTAGACTTTGAGCAACTACAATGAGTATGCTAGCACTATGCGCAATGACTACGTCCTAGGCCACTCGACCATAGCTCCCAAACGTCTAACAAAAGGGTTGTTCTGCCCGTTGAAACAATAGTGCTGGCTCAATATGAATGCATATGAAAACATAAGGCATTTAGCCATAAAAAAATACAATCAAATAATCAAAAAAATACAAGTTCCACATGCTAGAACAAAAATCGATGCAATATGTAATTTTAAGGGAAACTCGAGAACCAACTGTCCCGAGTATGCTATCCCGCTAACGATGACTGCTTTTACCTTTCAATGCAAGTAGTTCCAACTCTGGATAAGCTACAATAAAAAGGTTATATCAGAAACTATACAAACTAACAACAATATCGACTCAAGGTAATCTCTTTACCGATTCTTCGTCAAACTCTAGACGATCGACTGCTGCTTCTCTGTCTCGACAACTCCAAACGAATCTGTACGGAGACAAAAATGATCAACAACAACGAACCAACCCAATGCCCAAAGTTCTACAACTCAAACACGGTTCAAAATCCTCAAAACTCAAACCGGCGGCATAACGGCTATAAATGATCAAATCGGAAATGCAGACAGCAGTTTAATATCGATAATAACTCGAATCAATGCTAATACAACAATAACAAGGCAATTCCAACAAATATCAAAACCTTTTTTTCGAAAATGGCTACCAAAAATCATAACAATTCCGAACGTCGCTCTATTTCAAAACCAACAGATAATAAACGATCAGAACTCTGTCAAGAACAACATATTCGAATCTCAATCGATTCTAACAACATCCAAAAAACAAAACGTATCTGATCGGAGAAATACTTACAGTATAACAGAGATCTCGTTGCAGTGATCGCTAAACTGCCTTCATAAATAAATTCCAACGGCCGGATCGAGCTCGGACAGAAATCTGGAAGCTTGGAATGAGAAGGGGGCGGCTCTAATGGAGGATAACGAGTTGAGGAAGGTGATGGTGAGAGTGGACTAAGTCTACAAGCGTAGATAATATAACAATTTCAATATTTGCGTTTTAGTCCCTGAAATTTCCAAAATTTGCAAAATAGACACTAATCAAAATCAAGTCGGCTCGTGAACTCTGCAATCTCCGATTAACTCAAATAAACTCATTTAAGATAAAAATGGGGAATTACAATTCTCCCCCACTAAGAATAGATTTCGTCCTCGAAATCAATAAGAATCATAACTTATAAGATAGAAAAAAGAACTAAGGACAGTAAGAAGAACTCACGTCATCCGAATAACTCAGGAAAACGCTGTCTCATGTCGGATTCTGTCTCCCAAGTCGCTTCCTCGACGCCATGACGGCTCCACTGCACTTTCACCAATGGAATCAACTTGGTTCTGTGTTGCTTCTCCTTTCGATCAAGGATCTGAATCGGTCGCTCGAAATAACTCAGAGTCTCGTCTAACTCGGCTTCGTCAGGCTCAAGAATATGAGAAGGATCTGGATGATACTTCCACAGCATAGACACGTGAAAAATGTCGTGAATACCAGATAAAGACGGAGGAAGTGCAAGTTTATAGGCAAGATCGCCTATCTTCTCGAGAATCTCGTACCGGCCGATGAATCTCGGAGATAACTTTCCTCTCTTACCAAATCTGGCCGTACCTCTGAAAGGAGAAATCTTAAGAAATACACGGTCTCCCTGCTCAAAACTCAGAGGTCTACGTCTGACATTCGCATACTTTGCCTGTCTATCTTGAGCTGACTTCATTCTCAACTGAATGATCTTAACTTGCTCTGTCATATCTCTAAGCATATCCGGTCCCAAATCAGGTGACTCGGACAAATCATCCCAAAACAAAGGAGATCGGCACTTGCCATACAAAGCCTCAAAAGGCGCCATACCGATACTCGCCTGGAAGCTGTTGTTGTAAGAAAACTCGACAAGAGGCAAAGAATCTTGTCAACTAGTGCCAAAGTCTAGCACTACCACTCGAAGCATATCCTCTAACGTCTGGATAGTCCGTTCTGACTGTCCATCGGTCTGAGGATGATAAGCTATACTCAGATGCAATCGAGTACCAAGTGCCTCTTGAAGACTGTGCCAAAAGTGCGATGTGAATCTAGGGTCTCTATCTGAAATGATCAACTTCAGCACCCCATGCAATCTCACAACATTGCTAACATACAACTCAGCCATCTGATCATGATGATACGTCATCCTGTACGGAATAAAACAAGCAGACTTCTTCAATCGGTATATCACTACCCAAACAGCATCGCATCCCCGAACAGATCGCGGTAGCTTCGTGACAAAATCCATAGAAATGTGATCCTATTTCCATTCAGGAACAGATAGACTGTGCAACATACTACCGGGTCGCCTCCATTCTGCTTTCACTTGGTGGCAGTTCAAACATCGAGATACAAACCTCGCAACATCGCTCTTCATTCTCTTCCACCAGAACTGATTCTTCAGATCGTTATACATCTTACAGCCTCCAGGATGAACACTGAACCGACTGCAATGAGCCTCTCGGAGAATACGCTGCCTCAATTCCGAAATATCAGGCACAACAATACGGTTATTCACAAACAAAACATCATATCTAACCTGGAATTCCAACTGATGCCCAGATCTGACTTTCTCCACTGAAACCTGAATGCCCGGATCAGACTTCTGTGCTTCTTTGATCGCCATAAACAACTTCGGCTCGGCTTGAATAGCAAACACTCTGATAGTCTTCCTATCTGTTTCAAACCCCAAAACAGAAGTGCAACAAGCGTCGATCAAATGAGAAACACTGATAGAAAAAAGAGATAAATAACAAAGTTTTTGGCTCAAGGCATCTGCAACTGCATTGGACTTTCCCGGATAATGCTTGATTTCGCAGTCGAAATCTTTCAACAGATCTAACCATCTTCTCTATCTCATATTTAGCTCTGCCTGTGAAAACAAGTACTTAAAACTCTTATGGTCAGAAAAAATCTCGAAAGATTCACCATAAAGATAGTGACGCCAGATCTTCAGAGCAAAGACGATCGCAGCTAGTTCAAGATCATGAACCGGATAACGAGTCTCGTGCGGTTTCAGCTGCCTCGATGCATACGCTATCACATGCTTATGCTGCATAAGAACACATCCCAAGCCATGGTTAGAAGCATCACAATAGACTGTGAAACCTCCAGTACCTTTTGGAATAGAAAGAATCGGAGCACTGGTCAGTCTCCTCTTTAGATCAACAAAGCTAGCCTCACAATCTGCATTCCAGATAAAAGACGCATTCCTCTGAGTCAGCTGGGTAATCGGCTTGGCAATAAACGAGAAACCTTTGATGAATCGGCGATAATAACCAGCTAAACCCATGAAGCTTCGGATCTCAGGTACTAATGTCGGTCTAGGCCAATTCATAACCGCTTCAATCTTGCTGGGATCGACAGAAATCCCATCTCCTGAAATAATATGACCGAGAAAGACAACTCGATCCAACCAGAATTCACATTTAGATAGTTTGGAAAACAACTTCTCAACTCGCAAAATCTGCAAGACGATTCTCAAGTGTTCTGCATGGTCAGTACGGTTCTTCGAATAGATAAGAATATCATCGATGAAGATAATAACGAACTCATCTAAATAGCGCTGAAATATATGGTTCCTTAAACCCATAAATACCGCTGGAGCATTAGTCAAACCGAACGGCATGACTATAAACTCGAAATGACCATACCTTGTTCTGAATGCGGTCTTAGGAACATCTTCGTCTCGCACTCTCAGCTGGTGATAACCTGATCTCATATCAATCTTCGAATAGACAGAAGAATCCTGCAGCTGATCAAAAAGGTCATCTATTCGGGGTAAAGGATACTTGTTCTTGAATGTAGTCTGATTCAGCTGACGATAGTCGATACAGAGTTGCATAGAACCATCCTTCTTCCGAACAAAAAAAACAGGAGCACCCCAAGGTAATACACTAGGTCTGATGTATCCCTTGACAATCAATTCCTCAAGCTGCTCCTTCAACTCTCTCAGTTCAATAGGTGACATACGATAAGGAGCTTTGGAAATAGTTTGAGTACCTGGCACTAAGTCAATGCTGAATTCGATCTCTCGAATAGGCGGCAATCCAGGAACATCTTCCGGGAACACAAGAGAAAAATATCTAACCACTGGTATATCAACCAATTCAGGGCTAGGTTTCAGTACATCAACTGCATACACCAAAAATCCTTCTGCACCTCTCTGCAACAAACGAGTCATAGATAACACTGAAATCAAAGGAATTCTAGATCGAGAAACCTTACCAAAGAATTTCCACTCATCTGCCATTTCAGGTCTGAACCTGACAACTTTCAGAAAAAAATCGATTGTTGCCCTGTACTTGGTTAAAGCATCTATACCGACTATACAATCAAAATCTGACAGTCCAAGCACAATATAGTCGAACTCTAACAGATTCCCCTCAAAACAGAGTTCACAGTTCCTGACTATTCTGACAGAAACAATTCCTCCACCCAAAGGTGAAGTAACAACTACTACAGCAAGTAACAACTCAGTAGGCAAAGCATGCAATAACACAAATTTCTCAGAGATAAAGGAATGAGAAGCACCTGTATCTATCGAAACATGAGCAGAATAACCAAAAATCGAACAGTTACATGTTATAACATCATCTGGTGTTGCTGTCTCGGAGGCTGGTTTGCACTAGAGTTACCTCCCTGTCGGTTCTGCTGCTGAGGCTGGAAAGAGTGCACTGCAGAAGACTGCCTCTCAGGCTGAGCTGTAGGTTGAGATGAACTTCCACTCTAAGATCGATCTCTGTTACACTGAGGGCACACATTAGAAAAGTGTCCCGGTTGCTAACAGGTGTTGCAGTTACCAAAGACTCCCATACACTGATCTGGTGAGTGCCTACCTCCATACTTGCTACAATACAAAGATGATGATCCAGAACTCTATCCTGAACCGAACTGCTTGGAACCACTAGAACTAGAAGAACTGTTCCCTTGCCTCTTGAACTGTTTCCCTCTTGCTTTGTACTGATCCCTTCTGTTTCCCCCACTGTTTCCACCTTCATACCTCTGCTGTTGGTTCTGAAACTGAGGTGGCTGATTCTGATGCTGAGATGGTTGGTTCTGAAACTGCCTCTGCTGCTGAGACACCATCTGATTAACTCTCTGCCTCCACAAGCCTGCTTCCGCTTCCTTTGCATGATTCATGGCATCCGCAAAGTTATCTGGCCTAGCAGTGTTCACCAACGTGAAGATGTCGGGATTCAAGCCGTTGATAAACTGATCGGCTTTGGTTTCTTCACTGTCAGCAATGTGCGGAGCAAAATGCAACAAGCTGTCAAACTTGGCTACGTACTCCTCGATGTTCAGATTCCCTTGCCTCAGATTGGCAAACTCTGCTCCCTTGTCCTTCCGGTACGAAACAGGGAAAAATCGCTTATAAAACTCAGTTTTGAAAAGAGACCAATTGACAACTGTACCTCTATTCTCCATGGATCTCTTGGTCGTGATCCACCAGTTCTTGGCAACACCACAGAGCTAATGAATGACTAACCTAGTTTGGCGGTCATCTGTGTAATCAATGGAATCGAACAACTGATCAACTTCAGTGCTAGCTTGCTCAGTCGCAGGAATAACTGGCGGTGTGTTTCTGTTTATCACTCGACGAGGACCCATCTGATAATCAAAGGTTAGGACACAAGATACCTCAATCGCTACAATACGGTGCCCTTACAACCGCTTGGAATACCGGATACCTTCCGATAACAAAAACAGTTATATCTCAAGTAGTTCATGCTTTATAATTTAAATTACACAATCATGTAATTCAATTAATTCTTAATTAATAAAGCTGCTCGCATGGTATTAATTAAACAATTAAAGAAAAACATCAAACAAATGCGAGGAGCCAATACATGCAGACTCGAACTACCCCGCTCACTCTAGTTCAACCAAGAATCTTAATTCTCTGATAACAATTAATGTGAGACCTCAATTCTAAACATCAACTAAACTCGGATTGAACAATAAAATAAGCAAACAAGATCCAAGATTTAAAAGTAATAAAAAATTTTATTTTTTTTTAAGATCCTCGCTCGAGCGGCAAGACACGCCCGCTCGAGCGAGCAATGTTCTGCCCGCCAGCCAAGAAAACTCTCGCTCGAGCGGGGAAGCACCCTCGCTCGAGCGAGCAGGGTTCTGTCTCGCACACAGAAAAACGCTCGCTCGAGCGAGCACCAACTGCCGCTCGAGCGAGACCAAAACTGAGTAAAAAATACAGCAATTAGCTCAACCAATCCAATATAAAACCGATCCTTTCCCAACATGCATACATGACCAAAACGACATTCAAACATAACATGGTTCATAATAAATGTAACGACAACCTTCAGTCCACGATACTCGCAGGATCGATACAACAGAAACGACGAGTTCGAATCTAAACATGCTATGAAACATAAACTAGATTGGCATGCTGATTCAACTTCTAAACCGAGTCTTAGTTCTACTTCTTGCCCTCGAAGGTAACCATGCCTCTTCTGACTTGATCTTGCCCCACCTGTTGCCAAGTACACACACAAAACAAAGTAACAGCCGGATAACTCCGGTGAGAAAGATATTTCCAGTAAAAACAACATAACAAGTAATACATGTAATAAGTCAACCACATGCTTTCAAGACAACATAATCAACACAAAACAAAAGATATGCATGTCTTTAAAACAGGTATATCAACTCTGATAAACAAGGGGTTGCTGCTCTGCTTTTGGGATCCCGAGGATGAGATCACGTAAACAACCCACAGACCCTCCCAATCGAGGTGGTGCCACGCATCCCACTCCTCTAGACGTTGAGCAACTAAAATAAGTATGCTAGCACTAGGCGCAACGAGTACTTCCTAGGCCACTCGACCATAGCTCCCAAACGTCTAACAAAAGGGTTGTTCTGCCCGTTGAAACGATAGTGTTGGCTCAATATGAATGCATATGAAAGCATAAGGCATTTAGCCATAAAAATAAAATCAAATAATCAACAAAATACAAGTTCCACATGCTAGAACAAGTATCGATGCAATATGTGATTTTAAGAGAAACTCGAGAACCAACTGTCCCGAGTATGCTATCCTGCTAACGATGACTGCTTTTACCTTTCAATGCAAGTAGTTCCAACTCTGGATAAGCTACAATAAAAAGGTTATATCAGAAACTATACAACCTAACAATATCGGCTCAAGGTAATCTCTTTACCGATTCTTTGTCAAACTCTAGACGATCGACTGTTGTTTCTCTGTCTCGAAAACTCCAAATGAATCTGTATGGAGACAAAAGATGATCAACAACAACAAACAAAACCAATGCCCAAAGTTCTACAACTCAAACACGGTTCAAAATCCTCAAAACTCAAACCGGCGGCATAACGGCTTTAAATGATCAAACCGAAAACGCAGACAGCAGTTCAATATCGATAATAACTCAAATCAATGCTAATACAACAAGAACAAGGCAATTCCAACAAATCTCAAAACCTCTTTTTCGAAAAAGGCTACCAAAAATCATAACAATTCCGAACGTCGCTCTATTTCAAAACCGACAGATAATAAACGATTAGAACTCTGTCAAGAACAACATACTCGAATCTCAATCGATTCTAACAACATCCGAAAAACAAAACGTATCTGATGAGAGAAATACTTACGGTATAACGGTTCTCTCGTTGCAGTGATCGCTAAACTACCTTCAGAAATAAATTTCAGCGGCCGGATCGAGCTCGGACAGAAATCTGGAAGCTTGGAATGAGAAGGGGGCAGCTCTAATGGAGGATAACGAGTTGGGGAAGGTGATGGTGAGAGTGGACTAAGTCTACAAGTGTAGATAATATAACAATTTCAATATTTGCGTTTTAGTCCCTAAAATTTACAAAATTAGCAAAATAGACCCTGATCAAAATCAAGTCGGCTCGTGAACTCTGCAATCTCCGATTAACTCAAATAAACTCATTTAAGATAAAACGGGGAGTTACAATTTTTTAGTACTTTATTTGATAGGTTGTATAAACAATTTCTCAACGTTGGTTTTAGGGACGGTTGTATTACGATGATTGATTGGTTATATCTATTTATTTTCACTATTTAATTATTATTGTGTTTTAATTTTTAACTGCATGCCTAAGAATGTTTAGTAGGTGATGCTGAAGCGGGTCATTATTGTGAATTGGACTTATTGCAAGAAAGACACAGTGACTGAGACAGGAGATGAGAAAGAAAAAGAATAGAAAAAAACTGAGATGAGCAGAGTAAGGATCCAACTACTGAACCTGAGCAAGAAAAGACTGTTGAACCAAAAACTTAGCAACATTCAACAGATCTCGATATTGAGAAATTTTTTGTTGAAATGTAAAGTTATGATGTAATATTGGAGAAAGGTAAAGGACTGGGTACAGGAATGGCTGGACAATTCAGAACAACTATTCAACACATTGATGAAGAAATGCATGAGAGCGACTATGTTCCTAACTTTGACGCCATTCTGGACAACATTGAAGGAAGTTTGTCAACCCTCTCGGCTAATATCTTGTCAATCAGGGCATATCAGTCTCAAAATAGTATTCACGTCAGTAGTCTCCGTGATTTAATAATAAATGAAATGGGTAAGCTTCACATTCAAATACCTAGAGTTTGCAAAAGTGTATACACATCGAATGCAACTACTTCTTTGATGCCACAACTTATTCAAGCCCAACAGCACATTGATCACAAGGTAGATGTCTTGGGTGCTGATCTTAAAATAAAGACTATCGTCTGTACATGGAGTGATAAAAATTATATTCATATCTAGCAGATAGCATCCGAGATACCTACCCTAAAATTAAATACTTATAAGGTAATTAGATTACAACACTTTTCTTTATTCATTGTTTATAGATCCTATAGAAAGCGTCACATGAATTTTGTATGACAAAATTATTTTAAAATCTAAACCTATGCTATGTATGTTGGAGAACGCGGCTTTCAGATCAAACAAGATTGATACCCGGTGCAGCGGAAGTTTAAAAATTTGTATGGAACGATTCCATATTGGGTATCAAATCTTTACGATTAAATTGTGTGTGTAAAAATTTAAATAACAATTATAAAATTTTTACCTTTAATCTCGAATCGAGATTTTGGACACCAACAGATTTCTCTGCTCTTGTTGTATCTCCCTGGAACCGATGGACGAACTGTTCTTCAATCAGGTCCACGAATAGAGATTTAATCCCTCTGATAGATTGCACTAGAAAATCTATCAGAAGTTTTCTTCGAAGAGATTAACGAATTTGATTCGTTAAACCAGACTGTAATTCAAAATCACATGCTGGATTTTTCTGACAGAGAGAGGGAGGGGGCGGCCACCTTTTAGAAAAATACTTAGGGTTTTCGAAAATTGTGACCTATTGTGTGTAATTTCTGTACTGCAATAACTTATTTATAATGTAGGCCACTAACAGCTTAGGGCCCATTAGTCATAAGTTCAAGCCCGACAAGCAAAGCCCACATGTTCAGAAATTAATATAAAATTCATCGTGACTCCGATTGATAAACCGATTTCACCAATGTGCACAGAAACCATTTCTGCACCATTTAAAGTCAAGATAAATTTTTCTGAATCCGAATTCAGTGATTTCCAAAAATGGCCATCCCTATGTCATTTTAGGAAATCTTACTCCTCTACTCTTAAATAAGAAGTCCAACTTCTTCGTTCATTAAATTTAACTCTTTAAATTTAACTATCTCAACGGGGATTAAAAATCCATTACACTGTGTGACCCTCAATGGTTCAGGGATACAGCTAGCCGTGGGCTCACAACTCCTTGTGACTCGGAACAACAATTTCCGACTTGCCCATCGAATCATGGTATGAGCGCCTAGCAACATCGCCCCATGATTCCCTAGGTATCACTGATAGTGCCTACAAGAACCAGTAGATTTTGGTTAGCGTACAGTACGGTTCCTTCATCCATATATCCCGATCGAATCAACAACCATTGGTATATCGAGAGTCGCTCGAGATTCGGTAACTATGCAATGCATCTTGAAGATCAAATAGTGACATCGCATGCGCTACTAAGAAACCATTTCTTAAATCACATCATGTACTCTGGCCAGAGATTCGTCACACTAATATCTCCTCAGATCGCATAGGATATCCACACTCGCAAGTATGTGGTGAATCCTTGAAAACAAAGCATCGACTCCTACATGTGTTGTAACTGTACCCAATCCCGACACCTGATGACCCCAATAGAGTCGGTAAACGAGTCAAAGCACAGTACTAGCATATAGAGTCTCAATGATGTCTCAAGTAGTAAGGACTAATGGTGTACAACCAAAACCGCGGACTATATCCACTCGATAAGTGATAACCACTTGGAAAGTCCGGATAGGGTAGTTCGATCATTCATCATATGAATATCCATTTGCATGCTTTGAACATCTCTATGTTCCTTACCAATGAAACGTGGTACTCCGCATCGCAAATGCTAGTCTCAAACTCGAGCGATCCTTATCCTTATTATCGGACGGCTCAATCGACTAGGAACAGTTTAGAATATACAGTGACTATAAGATGTGTTTCATGATAGACATCTCCATGTTCTACCACATCTTACATACACTATAGTATATTCAAGGTCTTTATCAAAACAACAATAGTATATCACAATATAACAATATGAAGAAAGATAAAGTCATTGCCATTAATAAAAGTGTAAATTATATTAAACAAAAGATTGTTTATACAAAGAGTCATCAAAGCCCTTAGCCACAAGTTGGCTCACTGGGCACCCACTCTTTCAATCTCCCACTTGCCCTATAGCCAACTAGTCATACTACGTAGACCCATTGCTTCGCGATGTTTGCCAAATAATGGTCCTGGCAAGGGCTTAGTAAGTGGATCAGCGATATTGTCTGCAGAGGCCACTCTTTCGACAGTAATGTTTCCTCTTTCCACAATCTCCCGGATGATGTGGTATTTCCTCAGTACGTGTTTGGATCTTTGATGAGACCTTGGTTCCTTTGCCTGAGCAACGGCACCCGTGTTGTCACAGTACACCGGGACTGGACCAACAACTTCAGGAATGACGCCCAACTCTTGGACGAAATTCCTCATCCAAACGGCCTCTTTAGCAGCAGCTGATGCTGCAATGTATTCAGCTTCAGTGGTGGAATCCGCTATGGTGTCCTGCTTGAAACTCTTCCAAGAGACAGCACCGCCATTGAGCATGAACACAAATCCAGAGGTTGACTTCGAGTCATCCACGTCACTTTGGAAGCTAGAGTCGGTATAGCCTTCCAATTTTAGTTCTCTTCCTCCATATACCATGAACATATTCTTAGTCCTTCGTAAGTACTTAAGAATGTCCTTCACGGCTTTCCAATGCATTTGACCGGGATTAGCTTGATATCTGCTCGTGACACTCAGAGCAAATGCTACATCCGGTCTGGTAGATATCATCCCATACATGATACTACCTATGGCTGGCGCATATGGTACATGTGTCATTTTCTCTATCTCTTCATCAGTCTTGGGACACATAGAATTGGATAGAGAAACTCCATGACACATGGGTAGATGTCCTCTCTTGGACCCATCCATTGAAAACCGTTTCAATATGGTGTCGATGTAGGTTGATTGAGTGAGTCCTATCATTCTTTTAGATCTATCTCTATAGATCTGTATCCCAAGAATATAGGATGCCTCACCCAAATCCTTCATCGAGAATCTACCTGATAACCATATCTTTGTTGACTGTAACATCCCTACATCATTCCCAATGAGTAGGATGTCATCAACATAAAGTACTAAGAATGTCACAGCATCCTTAACTACTTTCTTGTACACGCATGGTTCCTCCGGATTCTTGATGAAACCAAAATCTTTTATTGTTTCATCAAATTTCTGGTTCCAACTTCTTGATGCTTGTTTTAGACCATAAATTGATCTCTGAAGCTTGCATACCTTATGCTCGCTTCCCATGGATGTGTACCCCTCAGGCTGCTTCATATAGATTTCTTCCTTAATGTCTCCATTAAGAAAAGCAGTCTTCACATCCATTTGTCATATCTCATAGTCATACCATGCAGCTATGGCAATAAGGATTCTTATGGACTTGAACATTGCAACTGGCGAAAAGGTTTCATCATAGTCAACTCCTTGTCTTTGAGTATAACCTTTTGCCACCAATCGCGCCTTGTAGGTCAATACCTTACCATCAGGCCCAAGCTTTCTCTTGTAGATCCATTTACACCCTATTGGAAAAATTCCATCGGGAGGATCTACTAAAGACCAAACTTGGTTTTTATGCATCGAATCTATTTCCGACTACATAGCTTCAAGCCATAAATTTGAATCCGCATCAGAAATTGCTTCCTTGAAGTTTCTTGGATCACATCCAACATCGGGTTCATCTTGATCCCCTTCAAGAAGAAGACCATATCGAATAGGAGGTCTAGAAGTCCTCTCGGATCTTCTAGGTACAGGCGTGTCCAGCAATGGTTCCTGAGGTGTAGGATCGTTATTTTGTATTTCGGGTTCTTCTCGAATTTCTTCGAGTTCCATCATCTCGCCTTTCTTATCCAATAAGAACTCCTTCTCCAAGAAGGTGGCATTCCTTGAAACAAACACCTTTGTTTCAGCAGGATAATAGAAATAATATCCGATTGAATTCTTCGGATACCCTACAAAATAACATAAGCTGGATCGACTATCCAACTTATCTCCCACTGTCCGCTTCACGTAAGCAGGACATCCCCAAATCCTCAAGTACGAATACTTAGGAGCTTTGCCATTCCATAACTCGTATGGTGTTTTGTCCACTGCTTTAGTGTGGACGTTGTTCAACAATAATACCGCCGTTTCAAGCGCATAGCCCCAAAACGAAGGTGGAAGCTCAGTGAAGCTCATCATGGATCGAACCATGTCCAACAAAGTTCGATTACGACGCTCCGATACACCATTAAGCTGTGGTGTCATAGGAGGAGTCCACTGAGAGAGAATCCCATTCTCTTTTAGATAGTCCAAAAACTCGGTACTCAAGTATTCTCCACCTCGATCCGATCGAAGTGCTTTAATACTTTTACCTAGCTTGTTTTCTACTTCAGCCTTGAATTCTTTGAACTTTTCAATTGCTTCAGACTTATATTTCATTAAATATAAATACCCATACCTTGAATAATCATCAGTAAAGGTAATGAAGTAGGTGTGGCCATATTGAGTCCTAACTCTAAATGGACCACAAACATCTGTATGGATCAAATCCAACAGATTTTGACTACGCTCAGGTTTTCCCTTAAAAGGAGATTTAGTCATTTTTCCTTTTAGGCAGGATTCACAAGTAGGTAGAGAGTTAATATCAGACATATCAAACATGCCCTCTCTCACTAGCTTGTTCATCCTCCTTGAGGAAATATGACCTAGCCTAGCGTGCCAAAGGTTTGCCGGGTTTTGGCTATCGATTTTCCTTTTGTTTGTTGTTTCCGGTTTATCAACATAATTTATTGGAACTTCTTTTAGTTTTAAGTTGTATAGATCGTTTTCAAGTTGTCCATTTCCAATTAAACATTCATTCTTGTAAATATTGCAAATCTCATTCACAAAATTGCAAGAATAACCATCTTTATCTAGCATAGAAACAGAAATAATGTTTTTAATCAAATCTGGAACAAATAAAACATCTCTCAAAAGTAACTTAAAACCGTTCTGCAAAATTAAATAAATATCTCCCACAGCTTTGGATTTATCTCTGGAACCATTCCCGAGCCTTGACTGGGTCTCACCCATCCTTAGCCTATTACTTCTTGTCATCATTTGCAACTCATTGCAAATATGAGATCTATATCTGGTATCCAATACCCAAGAAGTAGTATTAAGAAAAACATTTATTTTAATGTAAAACATACCCTTTGCAGTTCGTAACTACTTGAGTTTTTCCTTGCAGTTACGTTTCCAATGACCGGGTTTCTTGCAGTGATGGCAAACTTGTTTAGACTTGTCCAATTTTGCATGTAACATTTGGCCTTGAGATCATGGTCCAACCATTTCTCTAGTTCGGCCAACCTTTAGGTAGTTACATCAGCCGGGGCTGTTTTCGGAGAAGCCTTTTCTAACACTTAGAAAATCTTTACCGAACTTAGGACAATCTTAACTTATGGAATCATTCTGTATTGTTTGCGCCAGTAAGTTTGTTTTGTTGGAGAATAGAAACATGTGGATTACTGAGATGAAACAGACAATTATCGGTGATTGTTTAAGAAATTTACTAAGACATAAAATAGGCGAAATTTATTTTATGAATCTCACTCCCACTATTTTAACGATTTCACTACCCTCTAGTGAAAACGGGAAACTGTTTTCCTTAGTGAGAACATGGAGTCCAATTGACAAACTTATGGTCCCGAATAATATCAGCCAACCATAATTTTCAAAAGGTAGAGCCCAATTGCTTCCAAAGCAACCTCCACGTTTTTACCTCATGTCCAATAAGGGCCCAATAATATGACGCCGATTATTGTGACATGTCAAGATGACCCATCAATATTAAGTTGTGATGGACGGTCGCCATGTGGATCCCCCAATAATATGAGCCGATCCCATGGGAGTTCCACCCAACTTACAACATGTGTCGATCCAATGTACAGCTTTCCGACGAACGGGCCCCCCCAATAATATGAGCCGGACCGTATCCGCGGGTAGCATCTCATACATTGATCGTTGATGGAAGGTAGGAACATTTAAACAAATTTAAATTTCCTTTATTTATCTTGATATCAATTTTAAATCATATTTAAAATGAGGGATTTTTAATTATAAAAATTTGTCTCATCATTTTTAAAATTTTTGTATGCTTGCCGGATTCACACAATTATGTCTAAAACATGCATACAACTATAATATCACATATTATATAGGATGATCGATTCCATTTCTAATCGACCCGTGGTTGCCAATCACGAGTCTTAGTCCAATCCTAGGTAATATGCAGTATGCAATGCAATCCTATTACATTTGCTTCCAATTTACATTTCTTCTGTCTTTATTGTCTGCTGGGCCCACCTCCATTTTCAAATCTTGATCTCCCACTAAATCTAATGTATTTACAATAAATAACAATGACAAGTAGGGGATACATTTTCAAGGGGTGGGAACGGGCCATAAACCAAGCCCACTTTTATTACATATGACATTCATATTGGGTCATAAACCAGGCCCATTAATAAAACCAACAACAATAAAACAAATGTAAATTCCTAACATACACCTACAAAATTGGTCATGGCAATCGATCATCCTTATCCAATAACATTTAATTCAAAATTAATTTATTGGATAACATGCAATGGCAATTTAAATTTAAAAAGATAAAATCATATCTCATACATAAAATCTTATTTTACATATAAAATTATATTTTATCTTTTTATCAAATAAAATCATATTTTATCTATAAAATCCAATTTTATACATAAAATCATATTTTACTCAATATAACCATAAGATCATATCTTATCATCAATTGTACCAAAAATTAATTAATTTCAAAATTCAATTAAAGGATAAAATATTAAAATTTTCCAAAAATTCAAATTTATCCAAAAATCAATTTTAAAATTTTCGGACTCGAACAATTCGATCCGACGCCTCGTGGACCAATCAAAACAATTTTCGATCGGACCAAAAATAGAATTTTAACATATTAAAATTTAATTTAAAAATTAAAAAATAATTTTTCCCGCGGGCCGCCCGGGACGTTCCCGGGCCGGGCAGCGATCACATCGCTGCCCATGGGCAGCGCCGAGCGCTGCCCTGGGCAGCGCCGTGCGCTGCCCGGGGCAGCGATTGGATCGCTGCCCGGGTTTTTGCCCGAAAAAAAATATTTTTTTTATTTTAAAATATTTATTTTGTTTCAAAAACCGAGGCCTAAAAAATTTTTTGTACAATCGATTAATTTAATCGCTTGATCTGAGCAACCTGGCTCTGATACCACTGTTGGAGAACGCGGCTTTCAGATCAAACAAGATTGATACCCGGTGCAGCGGAAGTTTAAAAATTTGTATGGAACGATTCCATATTGGGTATCAAATCTTTACGATTAAATTGTGTGTGTAAAAATTTAAATAACAATTATAAAATTTTTACCTTTAATCTCGAATCGAGATTTTGGACACCAACAGATTTCTCTGCTCTTGTTGTATCTCCCTGGAACCGATGGACGAACTGTTCTTCAATCAGGTCCACGAATAGAGATTTAATCCCTCTGATAGATTGCACTAGAAAATCTATCAGAAGTTTTCTTCGAAGAGATTAACGAATTTGATTCGTTAAACCAGACTGTAATTCAAAATCACAGGCTGGATTTTTCTGACAGAGAGAGGGAGGGGGGCGGCCACCTTTTAGAAAAATACTTAGGGTTTTCGAAAATTCTGACCTATTGTGTGTAATTTCTGTACTGCAATAACTTATTTATAATGTAGGCCACTAACAGCTTAGGGCCCATTAGTCATAAGTTCAAGCCCGACAAGCAAAGCTCGCATGTTCAGAAATTAATATAAAATTCATCGTGACTCCGATTGATAAACCGATTTCACCAATGTGCACAGAAACCATTTCTGCACCATTTAAAGTCAAGATAAATTTTTCTGAATCCGAATTCAGTGATTTCCAAAAATGGCCATCCCTATGTCATTTTAGGAAATCTTACTCCTCTACTCTTAAATAAGAAGTCCAACTTCTTCGTTCATTAAATTTAACTCTTTAAATTTAACTATCTCAACGGGGATTAAAAATCCATTACACTGTGTGACCCTCAATGGTTCAGGGATACAGCTAGCCGTGGGCTCACAACTCCTTGTGACTCGGAACAACAATTTCCGACTTGCCCATCGAATCATGGTATGAGCGCCTAGCAACATCGCCCCATGATTCCCTAGGTATCACTGATAGTGCCTACAAGAACCAGTAGATTTTGGTTAGCGTACAGTACGGTCCCTTCATCCATATATCCCGATCGAATCAACAACCATTGGTATATCGAGAGTCGCTCGAGATTCGATAACTATGCAATGCATCTTGAAGATCAAATAGTGACATCGCATGCGCTACTAAGAAACCATTTCTTAAATCACATCATGTACTCTGGCCAGAGATTCGTCACACTAATATCTCCTCAGATCGCATAGGATATCCACACTCGCAAGTATGTGGTGAATCCTTGACAACAAAGCATCGACTCCTACATGTGTTGTAACTGTACCTAATCCCGACACCTGATGACCCCAATAGAGTCGGTAAACGAGTCAAAGCACAGTACTAGCATATAGAGTCTCAATGATGTCTCAAGTAGTAAGGACTAATGGTGTACAACCAAAACCGCGGACTATATCCACTCGATAAGTGATAACCACTTGGAAAGTCCGGATAGGGTAGTTCGATCATTCATCATATGAATATCCATTTGCATGCTTTGAACATCTCTATGTTCCTTACCAATGAAACGTGGTAATCCGCATCGCAAATGCTAGTCTCAAACTCGAGCGATCCTTATCCTTATTATCGGATGGCTCAATCGACTAGGAACAGTTTAGAATATACAGTGACTATAAGATGTGTTTCATGATAGACATCTCCATGTTCTATCACATCTTACATACACTATAGTATATTCAAGGTCTTTATCAAAACAACAATAGTATATCACAATATAACAATATGAAGAAAGATAAAGGCATTGCCATTAATAAAAGTGTAAATTATATTAAACAAAAGATTGTTTATACAAAGAGTCATCAAAGCCCTTAGCCACAAGTTGGCTCACTGGGCACCCACTCTTTCAATGTATTGAGTACGAGAAACAAAATCCCAACAATCTTGCAAAGATAAAATCCTATTTACATGGGAACCTCTTCTAAAATAAAAGTGTCAATGGATTGACGAAGTATGTCATGACATTCCAAAAATTAAATTTTTTATTGCAGGAAAAAATTATTCACAATAAGAGTTATTTTCAACTAAACACTAGAATAGTTGGTCTCATCCATAAGTTTAAAATACTTGGGAGGTAATTAGATTACAACTGTGCAGTTTATATTGTTTATAAATCCATGAAAGTGTCCCTTTAATTTTTTTTAATAAAGCCGCATGTTGTGGCGTGGGGTTAGGCAGACTCTACCCGTTTATTCCATATAAAAAAGAAATACAAGAGAGGGGGACTAGATCAAGACTTCTCGAAATCAAATACAATCTAATCAATTTTTGAACTTGTTCTAATATAAGGTAGACTACAACTATCAAGCCTGCAGATGCCCAAAAGTCGACCATGAATTTGATCTGGCAGAATTATCGCCGACCCATGGAGAATACCTATATTGGCTAACTTATCAGCTGCTGCATTCGCCTCCTTGAAGACGTGTGTAGCACCCAGTATTTTTCCTACGTAAATTCGCATGCATAATTAGGAAAATAAATATTTCCTCAAATATCTAAAATTTCAAAATTTTCAGTTTGAAATAAATAATATCAAATAATTTTCCATGCATGCATAATAAAATAAAAATAATGTTTTCAAACCCCATAAAAATATAAATATGCGGAAAACTTATTTTAAAACTGTAAATATCCCAAAACATGAATACTCTGCACTGGTCACGGGTGTCGACTGCATGGAAGCTCATAGGCCCTCACCGCCGGTCGGAGCAATCGTCTCACCAAAATCATCATAAAATTATTTGTCAAGTTTTTAATTAAATGTTCATTTCAAGTATTTATACATATATGTATGGGCATATATGTATTATTATATGTATTAATTTTATTATTTTATTATTAAAAAAACAAAATTCTAGTATTTAGAAGTCGGAGTCGTTTCAACGTGAGATTTGGAGACCGGATGGCTGAACAAAATATCTTGTATATGAATGAGTGTGTGACAAAAATCCCAACATGTGTTATCTGCATCAATAATGCTTAATGCAGTTTTGGATTCCACTTCAAGCCAAAGTGGAAAATAGTTCAGCTCCTTGCAAATAGTGATTCCTTTCAGAATGGCAACAAATTCAACTCGTGTATTCGAGCAAATTCCGATGTCTTCATGAAATGCCACTAGGGGCTTCTCCAAGTGATCTCTCATGATACCCCCAATGGCCAAAGAACCATCCCCTTTCGAGCAACCATCAGTATTGAGTTTATAAATACCATTCGAAGGTGGCAACCACCTCGCCACTGTAATGAAGGTGATGCGAGTACAAGATGTATCAACTCCAAACAAACCACCAACGTTCTCAATCCCCTTCCAATGCTCGGCTTTAATGAACCCAACTTTAGATCTGATCACGATATAGTCATTCAAATTCATAATCACTGTCGCTGCGGATCACGAACTTCCTCGATGCTTATAATCATTTCTGGCTTTCCAAACGAACCAAGTAATAAGGAATGGAACAAATTCTCTAATGTGTCCCTTTTTACGCCAATCAGATTTAACTCTCCAGTTTCCAAAAATATTAGGCACCTGAACTCCAAAAATGTGAGAATAGTTGTGTAGCGACCCAACCCGGATCCACTACCTAATCAGAGTTAGAGCATAATTAAGCATGCATTTAACATATTTAAATCAATCGCTGCAGAAGAATTAAATAAAATTAAACCGGCTGAATACAACCGGTTAAACAAATTCGATATACAACCCAATCGAATAATCTTAAAATAAAACCTACAGCTAATCTGGCTGTCTTCGCTGGTTGCTGACTGTTGTAAAAATTCCTCGCAAGCGTACGAGTGTCAAGTTTTAATATAGTGATTAAATCAGATATCGATCCCACAGGGAGTAATATGAAAATATTTAGTACTTGTAATTAGAATAGTCCAAACTTTATCTAGAAAATCAAACTTTCAGAATTTTGCAGAAAAATAAAAATAAGCAGATGATTTTATAGCACGCACACAACTTTCAGATAAATATCAATCAGAGAAAAATGGTCTAGAGGTATAGATTTCACCTGGTTTCAACAACAATCAATCCTAATTAATTAATCTTCATGAATTTCAATCAATTAATAGCCAAGAACACTTAAGTGTATTATTCCCTCTCCCGAGTGCCGAATAAAATATATCAACTACAGTTCAATTCCAATATCCCTATTAAGAATCTACTTGCAGTGATCAATTCAAGACGATGTTCTTTTTAAAAGCTCTGTTAAAATTATATACTCTCCCAAGCAAAATAAATAATTAACAATGTATTTTTTATTGGTCCTATTCAAAATCTCCTCTCCCGAGTGCTAGATTTCAAATAAATATTACAAATCAATTATTGATCATATAATTGAAATGACAATCAATTCTAGAAAAACAATTAATCTAGAAGAAACTCAATCCAATAAAATCAAGAATTCATGAAAGTGTCTACACCAAGTTCCATCCGACCTCTAGACTCTAAAAATTTAGTTCATAATAAAATTCTGAATAAAACAATAATTCATAAATCTAAACATATTCAGAATTAAATAAAAGATAGAAAACAAATCCGTCATCGATGCCGTGTCCAGTCTATCAAACTCCGTCTTTGTTCTTCAGATTAAGCTCCATAAATTCTTCTTCAAATCACGATCAAATCTCTAATGTGCGTGTTAATCAGTTGTGGCGGCTCTCTTAATCTCAGACTAAAAAAATCTCTTTTTATAGCGTACTCAAAAGCCCAAGAATAAAGCCCAATAAAATAGAAAGTTTCCTTCCCGATTAAATCTTCCAACTCCAGATTTACGCGACGCGCGGGCGCCTCATAATGCACGCGGGCGCGCATAGTCTTCTGTTCTCCAATTCTCTCGCTTCCTCTACATAGCGCGATAGCTCATCTTTAAGCGCTAAAGGGAAGCGCTAATCTCTAGCCCATTAAGAAAAGTCCATTAACTTTCCTTCTTGTCTGTACGTTTCTTTTTTTCTTTTCTTTTTCTTCTCTTGACTTCTCTTCTTTCTTTTCCTTTCTTTTTCTTCTTCTTTTTTAAATTCTCTTCATCAATCTCATTTTCTTCTTCTTTTCCACAATAATTCGATAATTTTCTACAATCACAAAAACAACAAAACACCCACATAAATCTGCTCGAAACAAACAATTAACAATTAAAATCATATATAAATTAAGTATATAAAATACACTTATCAAATACTCCCAAACTTAGACTTTTGCTAGTCCCGAGCAAAACTATTCAAAACAAATAACTTCAAAAACTACTACTCTCAAAAACCAACAAGAATAGTCAAGAAATATTATGTAGCAATGGCCTCGGCAATGATTTCAAAGATTCAAATCCAATCCCATCCAACCTACTAACACTTGAAAGTTTTAGCCAATCACAAAATAATCGCATAAACTCACAATCTCCACAACTCAAGTTCAAAACACCCTTATCCAAATTCAATTCAAACATTCATAGATCATGAGGACTTTTCAAGGTAGCATAGGATCAAAATATAGGATATAAAATCAAAAACACTCACAAATAGGTAAATGCAAAAAATAATAGTGTGTGAGTGTTTCGATCAATATTCATAATCATTAAAAGCATCAATCAACAGTCCATAGGCTAAATTCTCGCAACTCTTCTCCACTAATATATTGGGCAACTGAGACTCAGTCAATAGGACTTAATTAGCTTATAATGTAATGCCTGGCTCATGGCTACAAACAAAGGATAAGAATTCAAATAAGGAGTAATTTATATTCATTCTCTAATTACGACTCCTTTACATTCACAATTTCATATTTATTTTTCTTTCACTTCATTCATTTTTCAATTTTTTCTCACTTCATCTCTTTCGCAACTTTTTTTTTCTTTATTTCACATCTTTTCCAATTTTTTTTTTCTACTACCTTTTACTTTTCAACTCATCCACCACACCATTCCATTTTTCACAAATAATAATTAGGAGCATGTAACATTTTAGCATTCAAATTACTCCCTTAAAGGTAGGAAATAGTGTATAAGCTATTCAGGTAGTCAATGTAGGACCTTGAAATAATGACGAATGGGGTTTAATCACACGTTTACATGCATGTCATTCGATTTTCAATAAAGCTCAAATAAGGTACTAGGGATAACATGTAAAAATAGGGTAGCTTGAAAGGCTCAAACGAATTCAGAAAAATTGCCTAAATCATTCCTAATCTCAGTTTTTCCTGTATTTCGCCTCGAAGAGTGTTCGAACTAGTTCTAAACAAGTATCAATCCACAATTAAATCATACAAATTCAATCAGTGCAGAAAAGATAATCATCAGCAGTTAACGATGATTTTCAACAAATTTCAGATCATGTACCTCAATGTACTAATATACATGTAAGCTCAAATAGGCAACTAAGGATAAAAAAAATTTCAATGAAAATTCAGGCCCAAAAATTTCAAACAATGCCTCAATCATCTCTATGTATGTATATCTCAAAAATCAGATTCAAGTATTAATCACAGAGTATATAGGAAATTGTTCATTCACTTGGTTCCATTTTTTCAAAAATATTTGTCAGATAGGTGAACAATCATGGATTTCAGTTATAGCACAAAAAATATTTTTATCATCAGCCATGCATCCAATTCTTTCTTGACTTCTTTTCAAATCAACTCAACTAACACAACAACTAAACTCAACAAAAATTTAATCTATGAAGCACACAATAAAATTCAACTACTCAACCAACCAACTAAATCAAACATTGATTCACCCCCCAAACTTAATGTAATCATTGTCCCTAATGATTAAAAAAAATAAAAAGAACAAGGGACACGTACCTTTGACACCGAGCATCAGGACTCGATGTAACCAAAATCATATTCTCCATAGTCTTCATGATCGCCATCGAAGAGATAACTTCAGCACTACAACATGCGATCATGGCGCTCATAAACACTTAGCATGTATGTTTCTCGGTGTATGGCTGCATAGGGCTAGTATGTTCGCTGGTGGATGCTCAATTGCACAAGAGAGGTGCTGCTACTGTAACTTTGTTAGAAAATGGATTTAGCAGCTGAGATGATGCGGGCGAATGAGAATACTGTTAGCTAAAGAAGTTGCTCGTTTGCGCATAAGTGAGAGCAGCTAGGAGGGCTCGATGGCACACGATCATGTGCTGCTGAAGGAGTTGGCGACTGGTTTAAGAAGTGTTGCGCGAATGCTCTCCGCGAGGTGCTGATGGGAGCTGGTAAGGGCTTGGAGAAGAAGATGGATGCGCATGGATGAAGCTCGATAGCGCGACTGGAGAAGCTGCTAGCGGTGATAGAGCGATAGCGCTAATGGATCGCATTTGGTGGAGGTGGTAGCGCGATAGCGCTTCATTCTGCGCTAATGGTGGGATTGGTAGCGCGTTAGCGCTAAGTAGCTGCTCTGATGGAGAAGTGGCTGGACGCGCGATAGCGCTTCATTCTGCGCTAATGGTGTTGCTTGTTGGCGCTTGGAGATGGTGCGCAATAGCGCTGATTTTTGCGCCCTTTGCTAGCGCGATAGCGCATGTGTTGCGCACTTAATCATGCGTAAAGGTGAAGCGGGCGCGGGAGAGTCATAAGCGAGCGCGCACAAAGCTCTGCCAGAACGTCTAACATCCTGAAAAAAAAAAATTCAGCAAATTTATAATATCAGGCCTCCAAAATTCCCAAAAAAAATCATGCAAAAATCATAAATTAATTAATGACCCAAAATAAAAATTAAATAAAACAAAAATAATAAAAATAAAATAAAATAACACAAAAATTTTTGGGTTGCCTCCCAAAAAGCGCTTGGTTTATAGTCGTTAGCCCAACTTTCACCGGTGTTAAGTCTTCCCTTTCTCTTTCACTCGCCAAATAAATTCCACGAACCGCCTTTTAAATTTTTCTCTCTTTTTCGTGGCCTTCTTTGGTGGTAAATTTGGCGTTTTCTCCTTCCATGAATCAACCGCAAAATCCACTCTTTCACAGCTCTCCAACTTCACAACCGGTTCAATTAAGCACAATTCTTCGATGGGTGGAGTAAGTGTCTTCATGAATAAGTTGAAAATCACCCGTTCGCACTCCACACCCATTGACAACTACCCTTTCAGTACTTCAATTTTTTCATCTGCCGTGGCCAGGAATGGTCTCCCAAAAATGAGCGGAGAACCATGATCCGCTTCTATGTCCAATATCACAAAATCCACTGGGAAGATGAATTTATCCACCTTGACTAGAACATCTTCAACAATTCCTAGTGGATATTTAATGCTTCTATCCGCCAATTGCAATGAAATCTTAGTCGATTTCATGTGTCCCAACGCCAAGGCCCTGTAGATAGATAATGGCATTAAATTAATACTGACCCCTAAATCACAAAGTGCATTATTAAAATGAGAACCACCAATAGAACAAGGAATAGAAAAACTCCCTGGATCCTTAAGCTTTTGTGGCATCTTCTTTTGAAGCACTGCACTGCACTCTTCAGTCAAATTCACCACCTCATTTTCTAGCAGCCTCCTCTTCTTGGACATCATCTCCTTGATGAACTTCACATAGTTCGGCATTTGCTCCAAAGGTTCAGCAAAGGGGATATTGATGTGAATTTTCTTGAAAATCTCCAAGAACTTGGAGAACTGCTCGTCCAATGATTTCTTCTTGAACCTCTGCGGGTAGGGGAGTGGAGGCTTGTACATCGGTTTCGGATCAAGTTCAGGCTCCTTCTCTTCGACTTTATTCTCAAATTTCTCCTGTTCAACAGCAGGTTCTTGGACTCCAACTTCTTTTCCACTCCTCAACTCGATGGCCTTACACTGTTCTATGGGATTCACCTCAGTATTGCTTGGGAATTGGCCGCGGTTGTTGTCTTTCAGTGCGTTCGCCAACTGCCCTATGCTAGTTTCCATGGATTGCAACACCGTGCCCATGTTGGCCATGTGCGTCTCCAAGCTGTCGAGGCGAGACTCAGTTCTCGCCATCCTCTTACCTGATTCCTGCACAAAGGTACTAACAACATCCTCCAAAGAAGGCTTACCCCCATCCTTGTTTGTATTGAACCCTGGAGGATTCAACACATTTTTATTGTTAGCATACGAAAAATTTTCATGATGACGCAAGCTAGGATGATAAGTATTTGGGACAGGGTTACCTCTATAGCCTCCATATCCTCGGTAGCCATTAGGATTGATATAATTAACTTGCTCTGGTGTATGTGATCCTTCAACTCCAGTTGAATCTGCAACATTAATCTTATTCAAAGAAGCTACCTGTGTAGTCAGTGCAGATAATTCAGCAGTGATGGATGTGAGAGGATCCACTGCATACACTCTAGCTGGCTTCTTGACTCCCATACGCTCAGATGGCCATTGGAAACTATTGACCGTCATTTGCTCCAGCATATCATAGGCTTGCACATGGTCCTTAGCAAAAATGGTGCCTCCAGCAGCAGAGTCCACATTCATTCTCGTAGACGCATTCAGTCCGTTGTAAAACCAATCAATCTCTTCCCAATCTACAAAATTGTGGTTAGGACAACGTCTAAGTAATTCTTTATACCTTTCCCACGCCTCGTAGAGCTGTTTAGAGTCCATCTGCCTGAAGGTGCTGATTTCGATCTTCAGTTGGGTGGTTTTGGCAGTGGAAAATATTTCGCAAGAAATTTTTCTGTCATCCCCTCCCATGTAGTGATGCTTCCATGCGGCAGTGATTGCAACCAACTTCTGGCTTGATCCCTGAGAGAAAACGGAAACAAGCGTAAGCGTATAATATCCTCAGACACACCATTAATTTTTACCGTATCAGTAATTTCTAAGAAGGTGCGTAGGTGTAAGTGAGGATCAGCAGTGGCACTCCCATTAAATTGGTTCGATTGAACCATGTTGATCAAGGCCGGCTTTAGCTCAGAATTGTTTGCAATGATAGTTCCACGAGCTATTCCAGAGTAGTGAGCCTGGATTACTGGCCTGAAGTGATCTCTAATTGGCACCAGGGAAGCTTGATTTTCTTCAGCCATTCTATTGATTTCTTCTCTTCTCGCTCTTTTCAAATCACGTGCAGTGCGCTCGATCTCCGGATCAAACAGTAAGGAATTCGCACTTTGAGATCGTCGCATAAACTGCAATTAAAAATAAGAAGAAATTAATTAGTAACTTAAAATAAAATAAATAAAACTCTAAATTAAAATCTAGACTAATTGGTAACAAGACTAAAAAATAATCAAAATTTACTCCCCGGCAACGGCGCCAAAAACTTGTTGTAAAAATTCCTCGCAAGCGTACGAGTGTCAAGTTTCAATATAGTGATTAAATCAGATATCGATCCCACAGGGAGTAATATGAAAATATTTAGTACTTGTAATTAGAATAGTCCAAACTTTATCTAGAAAATCAAACTTTCAGAATTTTGCAGAAAAATAAAAATAAGCAGATGATTTTATAGCACGCACACAACTTTCAGATAAATATCAATCAGAGAAAAATGGTCTAGAGGTATAGATTTCACCTGGTTTCAACAAAAATCAATCCTAATTAATTAATCTTCATTAATTTCAATCAATTAATAGCCAAGAACACTTAAGTGTATTATTCCCTCTCCCGAGTGCCGAATAAAATATATCTACTACAATTCAATTCCAATATCCCTATTAAGAATCTACTTGCAGTGATCAATTCAAGACGATGTTCTTTTTAAAAGCTCTGTTAAAATTATACACTCTCCCGAGAAATATAAATAATTAACAGTGTATTTTCTATTGGTCCTATTCAAAATCTCCTCTCCCGAGTGCCAGATTTCAAATAAATATTACAAATCAATTATTGATCAGATAATTGAAAATACAATCAATTCTAAAAAAACAATTAATCTAGAAGAAACTCAATCCAATAAAATCAAAAATTCATGAAAGTGTCTACACCAGATTCCATCCGACCTCTAGACTCTAAAAATTTAGTTCATAATAAAATTCTGAATAAAACAATAATTCATAAATCTAAACATATTCAGAATTAAATAAAAGATAGAAAACAAATTCGTCGTCGATGCCGTGTCCAGTCTATCAAACTCCGTCTTTGTTCTTCAGATTAAGCTCCAGAAATTCTTCTTCAAATCACGATCAAATCTCTGATGTGCGTGTTAATCAGTTGTGGCGGCTCTCCTAATCTCAGACTAAAAAAATCTCTTTTTATAGCGTACTCAAAAGCCCAAGAATAAAGCCTAATAAAATAGAAAGTTTCTTTCCCGATTAAATCTTCCAACTCCAGATTTACGCGACGCGCGGGCGCTTCATAATTCACGCGGGCGCGCATAGTCTTCTGTTCTCCAATTCTCTCGCTTCCTCTACATAACGCGATAGCTCATCTTTAAGCGCTAAAGGAAAGCGCTAATCTCTAGCCCATTAAGAAAAGCCCATTAACTTTCCTTCTTGTCTGTACGTTTCTTTTCTTCTTTTCTTTTTCTTCTCTTGACTTCTCTTCTTTCTTTTCCTTTCTTTTTCTTCTTCTTTTTTAAATTCTCTTCATCAATCTCATTTTCTTCTTCTTTTCCAAAATAATTCGATAATTTCCTACAATCACAAAAACAACAAAACACCCACATAAATCTGCTCGAAACAAACAATTAACAATTAAAATCATATATAAATTAAGTGTATAAAATACACTTATCACTGACTCCTCCAAGCTTTTGGTGCACAATCCTACACCTACACCTGCCCCGTTGAATGGGGTGTCCAGATACACAAAAAAGACTGGACGTGAGCGACTACACTCAATACGAAAGCACGGGTAAACATACAAACATGATACATGCAAATGAATATGACAAGATATCCATATCTGGGATAACTGTATACAAATTACTCAGAATGGCGCCTAGGATATGAGTGGTACAACCCGGGACAAACCACTGAGTACACTTCTCATTCCTAACGGACGTGGACCATTCCCTACAGATGTCAGTTCCAGCTAACCCGTCGGTCGTGGGGCGCTCGACATCGACCGTTCAAATAGGGTTGAGCGGCCCTACATGACTCATATCAAAAGATGTACAGGCTCAATATGATGTGAACATGACGCATAATAATCCATGAAAACAATAGCACATAAATGCAACACATAATCATGCATACCCACTGGCTATCTCAGTCAGTACTTACGTACCTTACTAAAGGCAGTCCTAGCAATCCCACTCTAGGATCAAAGCCTATCATCAGCTCTACAATGCAAATTATCCATACATCATTATTTGAGCACTAAAAGCCTTAACTAAGCTATTGCATACTCCTAAATAATTTAAGGAGACCACAGGTATACATGGGTCTTTCGTCAGCCCGTTGATGGAAACCACCTAAAAACTAGGCCAAAGCTCCGGTACGACGCCAGTATCGCTCCGCTACTTTCGGATTTCCTATAGGACGCCTAGAACTCCCTAGATCTGGCTAGAAAGGCCAAGGAACGAGAGAGAAAAGAGGAGAGGGTCGAGTTGAAATGAGGCCCTTGCACCCCTTTATATATAGAACGATCGGAACCTCCGATGCGCGATTGGAGCTTCCGTTCTCTCTTATCTGCCACGTGTCAATCTCTCAATGGCTGGATGCGGATAAGGAAGATCGGAACATCCGTTCCTGATCGGAGCTTCCGTTCTCAAATAAGTCATGGCTGACGTAATACTACCGGAACTACCGCTACAGATCGGAGCTTCCGATCGCTATCGGAGCATCCGATTGTCACAGCGGAGCTTTCGTTCCCATCGGAAGTTCCGGTCTTACATCAGGTCGTCTGATCCTTACCAACCCTCTGGGCCATTCCCGAGTATTCTGGATTCATCCGCGGACTCCGTCAATTCATCTAGAATTTCCTTAATCATATTTTACTTAATCTAAACATTATCACTCGATTATTTAACAATTAATCCTTAATTCTGGATATGAGTCACTACATTCTCTCTCCTTAAAAGATTTCGTCCTCGAAATCTAGGGTAAAACCTCGAGAACGTACTAAAGACCTTTCTTGCATGTCTGGTCGAATAACCTTCGACACCCTCAGACTCTTTTCTAAGTTCCTGCAAGCTCCTTAAACGTCGAACCACTTTCAACATTCCTCAAACTCCTCATTTTGGTTCTGAAAGTTTCAACGCTACTATATGAAAGTCAAACCTCCTTGGAACTAGTGTATCACAACACTGATACATTTTCTATCCTCAAGGCGCATCTCCTCGAGATCATTATACCGAACTAACACTCTCAACCTATAGGTAATGATCTTGCACCATTTGAACATGGTTAAAAGAACGTAATAATCATCTTGCTCAAGACCATCCTTCCAAGAAAAATCGCATACAGACAAAACCTACGTCGAAACCCAATTGGTTCGAGACATTCGTTGAAACATTAGCTTGATCCATCTAACTATTGGTTCCACAAACTCTAGGTACAGAACACCTATAGTCAGGAAACACAAATCCCAACACTGATCTTCCCTTAGCAAAATATGAATCTCTTCTCAAGAGAATTCAGTCATCACAAATCTATACCTCAACGTAACTACTCCACATGATTTCCAGACTGGTTCATTCTTCCCACGCTCCCTTGAAGAAAAGACAAGCTTCTAAATCAATACTTGGAACTTAGACCACCAAGTCTAGTACATTTCGCAGTCCACGTTTATTAGTATAACTCAACAATATGTCATGATGAAATGCTCATCACATGACAATCATGTCGTAAAGTCCTTCTTGAACCATTAACCTGCGAAGTCATACGCATATGCTGCAATGGTGAGACTAACATTTCTGACGAATTACATCACCATGGTCATAGGTTACAGGCTAGTCAAATCTCTGTACAGGATTTAGTTAACTTTGGAAATCCTCGTGATAGTTATACATACTTGCAATCACTGCACACTCATCAAGACTAAGGAAAGCTTCCACCAAAATGCACGACTGGGACATTCCACAGTGCATTGGCATATGGAACACTTCCTATCCCATCTCCAGTAACCTTGACCCAATTGTCACAAGTTCTACTATTCCCAAACGCAAGAGTCACGCTCGTTCCACACATTTATCCCTGACAGCATCAGGCAATAGCTAAGAGTAGTCACTGGAACTCATCTTGCGCCATTCCAGAACTACTAACCGCTACCTCGTTCACTCAAAGACAACACCCAGGCGAATTAAAACCCAAGGAATTCCCCTCGATCTATCAACCTAGATCATTTCCATCCCATGGAAAAATCCTACGCTTAATCTTTCAAAACAATCAGATGATGCTTCGCGCATTCACTGGTAGAAATACGACTACCTACTAGATCCACTCGTCTAGCAATATCTCATAGGTCAAAACCCACTGGCTCAGAATGTTCACTAGTCAAGAAAATCCCTCCAAGACTAGTTCTGAAATAAAAAAAACCAAACCTGATATCTCTGAAAAAATGCCAGAGGATAACTAAACCACTGATACCAAACTCGGCATCTAATCCAAGGTCATACCCCATCATGACTGTTACCAAAACTCTAGATTAAGTAGCCTTCCCACCGCCACCCCCCCTAAAGCGCAAAGGCTTCCAGGTACATCGGCATAGGGTCACGCCTCCTCATGTCTAATCATGGTCATAGTCCACAATTTTTGCATATACTCGACCTGGCATCCTGATGAAAACCCATCATCACGAAGTCTCAACCTACGAAGGTCATCAGACTACTGTTCTAAGGAAACAACCTAGAACAAACTCATGCCCACTGATCAACTCATCACTGGCACTAACTATCCCACTGACTAACTAGGTCAATCTTAGGAAAAACACCTAGAATAACCACATGTCAATCAGTTACAATCGGCTCACTCAAAACCTATTAGTTACAACAGTTGAATACTAATCAACTAATCACTGGATTAATCTTCAAAATAATACATGTATCATCATTTAAAGTTATGTACAATTTTTCCTTATTACAATCTCATGTAATACAAATACAATATCCAAAATACAATGAAAAATGTACGCCCAATAACTTGAAATGATACAACTAAATTCGGATGATTCATTACAACTGAAATACTGTTTACAACTTCAAAAATACAATATTTAAATCATCGCACTCGTCTTTGTTTCTTAAGAATGAAGCTTCTCATTGACACACGCATCAATGCTAGCGTACTCCTGACCAAATCTCTCCACCTGTCCTCCTGTAAGTCATCCGGAGAAGTGATCTGTGTTTGCTAACAAGCTATGCTCTGCATCAGTGAATGTCAGTCGACCTCTTCTGCTCACGATCCAATGTCAGAGTTCTTCTTGCATCCACCTCATGCTTTTGAACATGAAGCTTCTCGTGTGCCTACCGAAATCATTGATAGAAGCATACAGGCAAAGTCATGTTCGGCATGAATTTAATGACCTTACGCTAAAAACCAGTCATGTCTTAGCCACTCGAGGCATTCCCTGGCGAAGGTCTATATGAAAATCTCTCCAACTACGGGTGGAGTTCTTCAGAAGAGTGTCATCGTGGCCGAATGGTACAGATGAAAACATCAAGTGCGTCCCAACCAATCCTAAGCCACTGCCTTTGGCATCTGGTACTCGACCCAAAGCTAGGATCCACATGAGTAAAAGTCTCAAAAAATCGGACACGATCCTTCACTCCTATCCGCAGTTATTAGAATCCCATGAGCCAAATCTTTAGAAATCCTGTCGATGAGGATAGTCTTCGGGTAACCTAATCGCCCCATCATCATCTCTTTTATGGTTTCACCAATCCTACAAGGATAACCCAAATTCTTAATACTATATCCCAAGTCTCTTTGCATGCTGCTCTTATACCAATAAATGTAGCGACCCAACCCGGATCCCCTACCTAATCAGAGTTAGAGCATAATTAAGCATGCCATTCACATAATTAAATCAGTCGCTGCGGAAGACTTAAATAAAAGCAGATCGGCATAATACAACCAGTTAAACAAATTCGATATACAAACCAATCGAATAATCTTAAAATAAAACCTACAGTTAATCTGGCTGTCTTCGCTGGTTGTTTACTCCTCCAAGCTCCTGGTGCTCAATCCTGCACCTACACCTCCCCCGTCGAATGTGGTGTCCAGATACACAGAAAAGACTGGACGTGAGCGATTACTCTCAATACGAAAGAACGGGTAAAGATACAAACATGATACATGCAAATAAATATTACAATGTATTTATATGTGAGACCCCATTTCTAATCTTCTAATCTCGAATAATTAACTACAATCGAACACAAAGAGCCGAGGAAAACGAATCAAAATTTTTTTTTTTTTTTAAAGAGCCTCGCGCCCGCACGAGCTATCGCCTCACGCGCGTGCAGGAAAAGAGTCCAAAAGCCTCGCGGGGTTGCTCGCGCCTGCGCGAGGGAAGTGCTCGCGCGTGCGCGGGCAAAAATACCCGAGCCCCTCAAGGCACCCCGCGCGCGCGCGAGGTCAAGCCTCACTCGCGCGCAGGCCAAACGGGCTGAGAGAGAGCAGAAACCTGGAAAATCAATTCAAAAGCAACTCCAATCAATTCTAAACTCAAGAACACATACAAATCAATATTTAGAACATGTCATATACAATGTTCTACTCAAAATATAATAACAAGTTCGACGATAGGGTTCGTTCGACTATTCAAAATAATACAGTCCAAAAGGTACAACCCTACGACACACGGTGTCTCACTTCTATCATTCTCACCCCGAGCTAACCCAGACGACTCGGTCCGGCTCCTGATCCTCCTGTCGCCAAGTACACATACAAACAAAAACAACAGCCGAATAACCCGGTTAGAAATATAATTTCTAAGTAAAAGAGACAGGCATACAATATCAATTAAACACCTCATATTGAAATGTATCAATAATTAATAAATCAAAAGAGGGTGGATGTATGCATTACTTCAAAACTCGGGATTATCAAGTCAGATAATCGAAATATCAGTCGGTATTCGGGTGGGATCCCGGTGTCAAGTCATTACGAAAAACCACCGACACTCCCATTCGGGGTGGACGTCGCACAACTCAACTCCTAGACTTCAGAGCAATTATAAGAAGTATTCTAGCACTTGGAAAAACTCAAAATCCAAAGCCACTTCAATATAGCTCCCTAAATCGTCTAATTTCAAAACAAATTGAATATTCGGCTCAATATGAATGCAAGTGTAAACAAATAAGTAAATCAAGTTCACACCAACAAATAAACATGCAGTATGTGATTTTAGGGACTCGAGAATCAATCGAACTCGAATATTCAACCCCATTCAATTCAATGTCGTCTTTTACCTTTTCAAGTTCATCGAGGATTCAAATCTGAAAATAACAACGAACTCAATCAATATCGAATCGAATCAAAAAAAATCAATACAAGTAGTTCAATACTATACCAACTTCAATTCTCGAATTGGTTCAAACTCCCCAAGTTCGTTCCAAACCCGAATCGTCAACCCAAAATCTGAAAATGTTGAACATACAAATTCGATATCAATCTACTAATTCAAACAAACCCGGAAATCAAACCGAAACAATACAACCGATAATCCAAAACTCGATTTCGATGGCATAACGACTATAAACGGTCAAACCAAAAATCTCAAATCAATAATCATCATCAACATATCCCAAAACATCTTCCAATTCATCAAAAATAACCAAATCCAACCAAAATCACAAGACCCGTTTTCGAAATATGCTCCAAAAATTCATATAAAATCCAAACTTCGTTCTTTTTCCAAACCGACTTCGAATACACGGTTTATGCTAGCTCAAGAACATCATACTCAAAAATTATCAAATTCTGAAAACCCTCGTTGCGGTGATCGTGAATCTCAACTCAAATCAGAAATCTGACGGTCGGATCGTGCGAATCGGACGGAAGAAAAGCTTGAAAAGAAAGCCATGGAGTCTCGGTCTCTCTCTCTATCGACGTGAGAGGTTGGGGAAGGGAGAAGGAGTGGTTGAGACTAAGTCAACCAAGTAGATAATATAAAAATTCAATATTTAGCACTTTAGTCCTTCATTTCTACAAAGTTTGTAAAATGACCCCTGAGAAATATCAAAACGGCCCTCAATTTTTGAAAACTCTGATTATCTCAATTAAACATAATTAGAATAAAATCGGGGCATTACAATTCTCCCCCTCTAAGATTCGATTTTGTCCTCGAAATTTGACAGATCACAACTGAAACAAGACAGAATCATACTGAATAAAAACTCACCTCAATCAAAAAAACTCTGGAAATCGCTGCCTCATATTAGATTCGGTCTCCCAAGTTGCTTGTTCAACTCCGTGACGACTCCACTGAATCTTCACCAACGGAATCGACTTGTTTCTGAGCTGCTTCTCTTTCCTGTCAAGAATCTGAATTGGTCTCTCGAAGTAACTCAGAGTCTCATCGAGTTCGGCCTCATCTGGTTGAAGAACATGAGACGGATCCAGATGATATTTCTGCAACATCGAAACATGAAACACATCGTGGATGCCTGAAAAAGACGGAGGAAGAGCAATCCTATAGGCAAGATCGCCTATCTTTTCCAAGATTTCATACGGTCCAATGAATCTCGGCGACAACTTTCCTCTTTTCCTGAATCTGACAGTACCTCGAAACGGAGAAATCTTCAAAAACACACGGTCTCCCTGATCAAAACATAGTGGTCTGCATCTGATATTCGCATACTTGGTCTGTCGATCTTGGGCTGTCTTCATTCTGATTCGAATCAACTTCACCTGCTCTGCCATATCGCGAATCATATCTGGACCCAACTCAGGTGATTCTGAAAACTCATCCCAAAACAACGGAGATCTACACTTCTTCCCGTACAAAGCTTCAAAAGGTGCCATCCCAATACTCGCTTGGAAGCTGTTATTGTACGAAAACTCCACTAGAGGCAAAGAATCCTGCCAACCTGAGCCAAAATCAAGCACTACTACTCGAAGCATATCTTCCAAAGTCTGGATCATACGCTCGGACTGACCGTCGATCTGAGGGTGATACGCTGTGCTCAAGTGCAAACGAGTACCCAATGCCTCTTGTAAACTGTGCCAAAAGTGAGAAGTGAATCTCAGATCTCTGTCTGATACTATCAACTTCGGCACGCCGTGCAATCTCACAACCTCTCTGACATACAACTCGGTCATCTAATCGTGACGGTATGTCATTCGGTATGGAATGAAACAAGCAGATTTTGTCAGCCGATCAATCACTACCCAAATCGCATCATAGCCTCTGACAGAACGCGATAGATTCGTGACGAAATTCATAGAGATGTGATCCCACTTCCATTCCGGAACTGGTAAAATGTGCAATAATCCACCTGGTTTCTTCCTCTCGGCTTTCACCTGTTGACAATTCAGACAACGGGACACAAACCTCGTGACGTCTCCCTTCAACTGCTTCCACCAGAACTGAATCTTCAAGTCATTATACATCCTCCGGCCTCCGGGATGAACACTGAACCGACTGCAATGCGCCTCTCGAAGAATACATTGTCTCAACTCAGAAACATCGGTCACAACAATACGGTTATTCACGAATAACACATCATCCTTGACCTGAAATTCTGACTGGTGACCTGATCTGACCCTCTCTATCGAACTCTGACTGCTCGGATCAGATCTCTGAGCCAATCTAATCAACTGAAATAACTTTGGATCGGCCTGAATCGCAAAAACTCTTATGGATATCCTATCGGTCACAAACTCCAAACCAGAAGTACAACAGTCTTCAATCAATTGAGAGACACCAATCGTAGTAAGAGATAAGGAACAAAGCTTCCGACTAAAAGTGTCTGCAGCTGCATTCGACTTTACAGGATAATACTTGATCTCACAGTCAAAGTTCTTAAGCAAATCCATCCATATCCTCTATCTCATGTTCAGCTCGGACTGGGAAAACAAGTATTTCAGGCTCTTGTGGTCAGAAAATATCTCAAATGACTCACCATAAAGGTAATGGTGCCAGGTCTTCAAAGAAAAAACGATCGCAGCAAGCTCAAGATCATGGATCGGATAACGAGCCTCGTGCAGCTTCAGCTGCCTCGAAGCATAAGCTATGACATGCTTTCTCTGCATAAGAATGCATCCAAGACCACGGTGAGAAGCATCACAGTAAACGGAAAAACCTCCCGTACCTGATGGAATAGACAAGATCGGAGCGCTAGTCAACCTCTTCTTCAGCTCAATGAAACTGGCCTTGCACTCCCCGGACCAAACAAACGGTGCATTCTTCTGGGTCAACTGAGTAATCGGCTTTGCAATGGAAGACAAACCATCGATAAATAGGCGATAATACCCCGCTAAACCCATAAAGCTTTGGATTTTTGGGACTGTGTCGGTCTCGGCCAATTCATAACTGCCTCGATCTTACTGGGGTCCACAGCAATTCCATCTCCCGATATAATGTGGCCTAGAAAGACAACTCGGTCCAACCAGAATTCGCACTTTGATAGCTTAGCATAAAACTGTTCGGCTCGCAAAGTCTGCAATACAATCCTCAAATGCTCTGCATGATCTGAACGATTCTTCGAATAGATCAGAATATCGTCAATGAAGATAATGACGAACTCATCTAAATACCGCTAAAAGATATGATTCATCAGATCCATAAAAACTGCTAGAGCATTGGTCAAACCGAACGGCATGACTGTAAACTCAAAATGCCCATATCTGGTACTGAAGGTTGTCTTCGGCACATCCTCGTCGCGAACTCTCAGCTGATGATACCCTGATCTCAGATCTATCTTCGAATACACTAAAGAACCCTGCATTTGATCAAAGAGGTCATCGATTCTAGGTAGAGGATACTTGTTCTTGACCGTCTCTTGATTCAACTGGTGGTAGTTGATGCAGAGTCGCATAGAACCGTCTTTCTTCCTCACGAAGAGCACTGGGGCACCCCAAGGCGATACGCTAGGTCGGATGTATCCCTTGGCAATCAAATCTTCTAACTGCTCCTTCAACTCTTTCAATTCTAATGGAGCCATTCTGTAAGGCACTTTTGAAATAGGCTGAGTACCTGGTGCAAGTTCAATGTTAAATTCGATCTCTCGAATAGGCGGCAAACCAGGAATCTCGTCTGGAAATACATCAGGAAACTCGCTAAACACTGGTATCCCTGTCAACTCAGGACTAGACCTCTAAACATCCATTATATAAATCAGAAATCCCTCTTCTCCTCTCTGTAGCAAACGAGACATGGACAACACAGAAATCAAAGAAATTCTGGATCGAGAACCCTTACCGAAAAACTTCCAATCATCTGTCATCTTAGGTCTGAATCGAACCACTTTTTGAAAGCAATCTATTGTTGCCCTATACTTGGTCAGGGCATCAATCCCGACAATACAGTCAAAATCAGATAATCCAAGTACAATGCAGTCAATCTCAATCGAATTCCCTTCGGATTCTAACACACAATTACGGACCAATTTCACCGAAACAGTTTCCCCAACCAAATGTGAAGTAATAGAAACGACATCAGATAATGGCTCAGCAATTAAATCATGCATCACGACAAATCTTTCAGAAATAAAACAGTGAGAAGCACCCATATCAATCAAAACATACACAGGATAACCAAAAATTGAAAAGTTACCTGCTATCACATCATTCGGAGCTGCATTGGCCTGATCTTCTGTCAAAGCAAACACCCTTGCCTGCTGTCAAGAAGGTTGATTCTGATTTTGATTACCTCCCTGACGAGACTGCTGCTGGGGCTGAAAAGAATGGACTGCAGAAGCTGATCTGTTGGGCTGAGCTGGCGGTCGAGAAGAACTATCGCTCTGAGCTCTATCGGATCCTCGCTGAGGACAGACTCTAGCAAAGTTACCCGGCTTCTGGCAGATATTAAAACTACCAAACACGCCTCGACACTGATCACTAGGGTGATGGCCTCCACACTTACTGCACAATGCTCCTGAAAACCCTGAATTCTGTCCAGAACTGAACTGTCTAGAGCCACTGGAACTCGATAAACTGCTCCCAGACTTCTTAAATTGCTTCCCCTTCGGTCGATACTGATCTCGCCTGTTTTTGCCACTGTTTCCTCCCTCAACCCTCTAAGACTGATTCGACTGCTGAGAAGGTTGGTACTGATACTGGAACTGCTGAGGCTGAAACTGAACAGGCTGATTCTGAAAAGATCTCTGCTGCTGCTGAGGAGCTATCTGATTTCCTCGTTGCATCAAAAGTCCAACTTCGGGTCCCTTTGCCTGATCCATAGCATCTGAGAAGTTGTTGGGTCTTCCGGTATTGACCAAAGTGAAAATCTCAGGATTCAAATCGTTGATGAAATGATCGGCTTTGGCTTCTTCGTTGTCTGCGATGTGAGGTGCGAACCGCAAGAGACTGTCAAACTTGCTCACATAGTCCTCGATGCTCAAATTCCCTTGCTTCAAATTTGCAAATTCGGCACCCTTTTCCTTTTGGTACGACACAAGAAAGAATCGCTTGCAGAACTCAGTCTTGAACAAACTCCAAGTGACAACGGTGCCTCGATTCTCATTAGCCCTCTTGGTTGTGGTCCACCAATTCTTAGCAACACCCTGTAGCTGGTGAATGGCCAACCTGTTTCTGCGGTCATCGGTATAGTCGAGAGAATCAAAGAGTTGATCAATGTCCTCTAGCCAACTTTCACAGTCAACGGAGTTCTCGGTACCCGTCAAGGTAGTGAAAGAGTGGGTGCCCAGTGAGCCAACTTGTGGCTATGGGCTTTGATGACTCTTTGTACAAACGATCTTTTGTTTAATGTAATTAACACTTTTATTAATGGCAATGACTTTATATTACTTCATATTGTTATATTGTGATATACTATTGTTGTTTTGATAAAGACCTTGAATATACTATAGTGTATGTAAGATGTGGTAGAACATGGAGATGTCTATCATGAAATACATCTTATAGTCACTGTATATTCTAAACTGTTCCTAGTCGATTGAGCCGTCCGATAATAAGGATAAGGATCGCTCGAGTTTGAGACTAGCATTTGCGATGCGGAGTACCACGTTTCATTGGTAGGGAACATAGAGATGTTCGAAGCATGCAAATGGATATTCATAGGATGAATAATCGAACTACCCTATCCGGACTTTCCAAGTGGTTATCACTTATCGAGTGGATAAAGTCCGCGGTTTTGGTTGTACACCATTAGTCCTTACGACTTGAAACATCATGGAGACTCTATATGCTAGTGCTGTGCTTTGACTCGTTTACCGACTCTATGGGGTCATCAGGTGTCGAGATTGGGTACAGTTACGACACATATAGGAGTCGATGCATTGTTGTCAAGGATTCACCACATACTTGCGAGTGTGGATATCCTATGCGATCTGAGGAGATATTAGTGTGACAAATCTCTGGCCAGAGTACTTGATGTGATTTAAGAAATGGTTTCTTAGTAGCACATGCGATGTCACTAATTTGATCTTCAAGATGTATTGCATAGTTATCGAATCTTGAGCGACTCTCGATATACCAATGGTTGTTGATTCGATCGGGATATATGGATGAAGGGACCGTACTGTACGCTAACCAAAATCTACTGGTTCTTGTAGGCACTATCAGTGATACCTAGGGAATCATGGGGCGATGTTGCTAGGCGCTTTACCATGATTCGTTGGGCAAGTCGGAAAGTGTTGTTCCGAGTCACAAGGAGTTGTGAGCCCACGGCTAGCTGTATCCCTGAACCATTGAGGGTCACACAGTGTAATGGAGTTTTAATCCCCGTTGAGATAGTTAAATTTAAAGAGTTAAATTTAATGAACTAAGGAGTTGGACTTCTTAAATAAGAGTAAGGGAGTAGGATTTCCTAAAATGACATAGGGATGGACATTTTTGGAAACCACTGAATTCGGATTCAGGAAAATTTATTTTGACTTTAAAATGTGCAGAAATGGTTTCTGTGCACATTGGTGAAATCGGTTCATCAATCGGAGTCACGATGAATTTTATATTAATTTCTGAACGAGCGGGCTTTGCTTGTCGGGCCTGAAATTATGACTAATGGGCCCTAAGTTGTTAGTGGCCTGCATTATAAATAAGTTATTGCAGTACAGAATTACACACAACAGCTCATTATTCTGAGAGAAAAAAAATCGAACCCTAGCTCTCTCAAAGAATTTTTGGCCGTCCCCCTCCTGCTCTGCCCGAGAAAATTTCGGTCTGTGATTTTGAATCGCAGTCAGGAATAACGAATCAGATTCGTTTAATCTCTTCGCAGAAAACTTCTGACAGATTTTCTAGTGCAATCTGTCAGAGGGATTTAAACCTCATTCGTGGACCTGATTGAAGGAGTTCATCAGTTCCTGGGAGATACAAGAAGCGCAGAGAAATCTGTGTGGTGTCCATTAATCTCGCTTCGAGATTGAAGGTAAAATTTAATTAATTGTTATTTGAATTTTACACACACAATAATTTAATCGTTGAACGGTTGATACCCACACCATGGAATTGTTCCATGATAAAATTTTAAACTTCCGCTGCACCGGGTATCAATCGTGATTGATCTGACCGCCAGTTTTCCAACAGTGGTATCAAAGCCAGGTTGCTCAGATCAAACGATTAAATTAATCAATTGTACAAAATTTTTGAATCTCGGTTTTTGGAAAACAAAATAAATATTTTTTAAATAAAAATTTTTTTCCGGGGCAAAACCCGGGCAGCGATTGGATCGCTGCCCGGTGGGGCAGCAATTGTTGCTGCCCCGGGCGGCGCACGGCGCCGCCCAAGACGGCGACCGTCGCCGCCCAGGGGCGGCGCCAGGCGCCGCCAGGGCAGCGAGAGTGCTGCCCTAAGGGGGCAGCCGGGCTGCCCCCGGCCCGCGCCCCGGGTGCGGGCCGGCCCTGGAGTGTCCCGGGCGGCCCGCGGGAAAAAAAATTTTATTTTTATTTAAAAATTAATTTTAATGTGTTAAAATTTTATTTTTGGTCCGGTCAAAAATTGTTTTTGATTGGTTCACGAGATTTCGGATCGAATTGTTCGAGTCCGTAAATTTTAAAATTGATTTTTGGATAAATTTGAATTTTTGGAAAATTTTAATATTTTATCCTTAAATTGAATTTTGAAATCAATTATTTTTGGTACAATTGATGATAAGATATGATCTTATGATATATTAAGTAAAATATGATTTTATCTGTAAAATTGGATTTTATAGATGAAATATGATTTTATTTGATATAGAGATAAAATATGATTTTATATGTAAAATGAGATTTTATATAAAATATGATTTTATCTTGTTTAAATTTGAATTGCCACTGCATGTTATCCAATAAATTAATTTTGAATTAAATGTTATTGGATAAGGATGATCGATTGCCATGACCAATTTTGTAGGTGTATGTTAGGAATTTACATTTTGTTTTTATTGTTGTTGGTTTTATTAATGGGCCTGGTTTATGGCCCGATATGAATGTCATATGTAATAAAAGTGGGCTTGGTTTATAGCCCGTTCCCACCCCTAAAAATGTATCCCCTACTTGTCATTGTTATTTATTGTAAATACATTAGATTTAGTGGGAGATCAAGATTTGAAGACGGTGGGCCCAGCAGACAATAAAGACTGAAGAAATGTAAATTGGAAGCACATGTAATAGGATTGCATTGCATACTGCATATTACCTAGGATTGGACTAAGACCCGTGATTGGCAACCACGGGTCAATTAGAAATGGAATCGATCATCCTATATAATATTTGATATTATGATTGTATGCATGTTTAGACATAATTGCGTGAATCCGGCAAGCATACAATAAATTAAATATGATGAGACAAATATTTTTATAATTAAAAATCCCTCATTTTAAATATGATTTAAAATTGATATCAAGATAAATAAAGGAAATTTAAATTTGTTTAAATGTTCCTACCTTCCATCAACGGTCAATGTATGTGATGCTACCCGCGGATACGGTCCGGCTCATATTATTGGGGGGGCCCGTCCGTCGGAAAGCTGTACATTGGATCGACAAATGTTGTAAGTTGGGTGGAACTCCCATGGGATCGGCTCATATTATTGGGGGATCCACATGGCGACCGTCCATCACAACTTAATATTGATGGGTCATCTTGACATGTCACTTTAAACGGCGTCATATTATTGGGCCCTTATTGGACATGAGGTAAACACATGGGGGTTGCTTTGGAAGCAATTGGGCTCTACCTCTTGAGAATTATGGTTGGCTGATATTATTCGGGACCATAAGTTTGTCAATTGGACTCCATGTTCTCACTAAGGAAAAAGTTTCCCGTTTTCACCAGAGGGTGGTGAAATCGTTAAAATAGTGGGAGTGAAATTCATAAAATTAAATTCGCCTATTTTATGTCTTAGTAAATTATTTAAACAATCATTGATATATGTCTGTTTTTCTTTTCAGTATTTCATACGATGAATTCGCGTAATCCTTTATTCTCGATCCTCGAACAAAACAAGTTGACTGGCGCCAACTATACGGAATGGTTCCGGAAGTTGAAGATTGTCTTAACTTCGGAGAAAATGCTCTACGTGTTAGAGAAAGCACCTCCGAAGGAAGCACCAGCTGATGTAAGTCCGGAGGAATTGGCCAAGCTTGATGCATGGTGGGACCATGACATCAAGACCAAATGCTATATGCAAGCCTCGATGTCTGATGAACTCCAGAGGCGATTTGAGGACACGGTGAATGCTGCTGACATTCACGCGCAACTCAAGGAACTTTTTGGGGCTCAGTCGAGGGCTGAAAGGTTCGCAACTGTTAAGGAGTTGATGACGTGCCGCATGCGTGAAGGGACTTCGGTCCGTGATCATGGGGTACGAATGATTTGGCTCATACAAAAGTTGGCGACCCTTGATTTGGTGTTGGAGCATGAACTCAATGTGGATTTACTGCTTCTGTCTCTTCCTTCTTCATTTGATGGATTTGTGGTAAATTTTAATATGAACAAGATAGAGGCCACCCTTGAAGAGATGGTCAATATGCTCGTTACATATGAATCCACACTTAAGAAGGATAAGCCCGTTTTCTTGGTGGGCTCCTCATCTTCTGCTAAGAAGGGGCCAAGTATGAAGGGCAAGAAACGTTCTGCCCCACCCAAGAAAATCGAGCCCGAGAAGAAGCAAAAGACAAAGGCTTCAAACAATGGAAAATCCAAGGATGTTTGCCATTACTGCAAGAAGCCGGGACATTGGAAGCGTAACTGCAAGGAATATCTTGAGCAGTTGCGAACTGCAAAGGGTATGTTCTATATTGAAATTAACGTTTCGCTTAACACTACTTCTTGGGTATTGGATACCGGATGTGGATCTCACATTTGCAATGATTTGCAGGTGATGACAAGAAGTCGGAGGCTTAGAATGGGTGAGACCCAGCTGAGGCTCGGGAATGGTTCCAGAGTTGAAGCTACAGCCGTAGGAGACGTTTGTTTAACTTTGCAGAACGGTTTTAAGTTATTATTAAGAGATGTTTTATTTGTTCCGGATTTAATTAAAAACATTATTTCTGTTTCTATGCTAGATAGAGATGGTTATTCTTGCAATTTTGTGAATGGGATTTGCAATATTTACAAGAATGAATGTTTGATTGGAAATGGACAACTTGAAAACGATCTATACAACTTAAAACTAAAAGACGTTCCAATTAATTATTTTGATAAACCGGCTACAACAAACAAAAGGAAAATCGATAGTCAAAACCCGGCAAACCTTTGGCACGCTAGGCTAGGTCATATTTCCTCAAGGAGGATGAACAAGCTAGTGGGAGAGGGCATGTTTGATATGTCTGATATTAACTCTCTACCTACTTGTGAATCCTGCCTAAAAGGAAAAATGACTAAATCTCCTTTTAAGGGGAAACCTGAGCGTAGTCAGAATCTGTTGGATTTGATCCATACAGATGTTTGTGGTCCATTTAGAGTAGGGACTCAACATGGCCACACCTACTTCATTACCTTTACTGATGATTATTCAAGGTATGGGTATTTATATTTAATGAAATATAAGTCTGAAGCATTTGAAAAGTTCAAAGAATTCAAGGCTGAAGTAGAAAACAAGCTAGGTAAAAGTATTAAAGCACTTCGATCGGATCGAGGTGGAGAATACTTGAGTACCGAGTTTTTGGACTATCTGAAAGAGAATGGGATTCTCTCTCAGTGGACTCCTCCTATGACACCACAGCTTAATGGTGTATCGGAGCGTCGTAATCGAACTTTGTTGGACATGGTTCGATCTATGATGAGCTTCACTGAGCTTCCACCTTCGTTTTGGGGCTATGCGCTTGAAACGGCGGTATTGTTGTTGAACAACGTCCACACTAAAGCAGTGGACAAAACACCATACGAGTTATGGAATGGCAAAGCTCCTAAGTATTCGTACTTGAGGATTTGGGGATGTCCTGCTTACGTGAAGCAGACAGTGGGAGATAAGTTGGATAGTCGATCCAGCTTATGTTATTTTGTAGGGTATCCGAAGAATTCAATCGGATATTATTTCTATTATCCTGCTGAAACAAAGGTGTTTGTTTCTAGGAATGCCACCTTCTTGGAGAAGGAGTTCTTATTGGATAAGAAAGGCGAGATGATGGAACTCGAAGAGGTTCGAGAAGAACCCGAAATACAAAATAACGATCCTACACCTCAGGAACCATTGCTGAACACGCCTGAACCTAGAAGATCCGAGAGGACTTCTAGACCTCCTATTCGATATGGTCTTCTTCTTGAAGGGGATCAAGATGAACCCGACATTGGATGTGATCCAAGAAACTTCAAGGAAGCAATTTCTGATGCGGATTCAAATTTATGGCTTGAAGCTATGCAGTCAGAATTGGATTCGATGCATACAAACCTAGTTTGGTCTTTGGTAGATCCTCCCGATGGAATTGTTCCAATAGGGTGTAAATGGATCTACAAAAGAAAGCTTGGGCCTGATGGTAAGGTATTGACCTACAAGGCGCGATTGGTGGCGAAAGGTTATACTCAAAGGCAAGGAGTTGACTATGATGAAACCTTTTCACCAGTTGCTATGTTCAAGTCCATAAGAATCCTTATTGTCATAGCTGCATGGTATGACTATGAGATATGGCAAATGGATGTGATGACTGCTTTTCTTAATGGAGACATTAAGGAGGAAATCTATATGAAACAGCCTGAAGGGTTCACATCCATGGGAAGCGAGCATAAGGTATGCAAGCTTCAGAGATCAATTTATGGTCTAAAACAAGCATCAAGAAGTTGGAACCAGAAATTTGATGAAACAATAAAAGATTTTGGTTTCATCAAGAACCCGGAGGAACCTTGCGTGTACAAGAAAGTAGTTAAGGATGCGGTGACATTCTTAGTACTTTATGTTGACGACATCCTACTCATTGGGAATGACGTAGGGATGTTGCAGTCAACAAAGATATGGTTATCAGGTAGATTCTCGATGAAGGATTTGGGTGAGGCATCCTACATTCTTGGGATACAGATCTATAGAGATAGATCTAAGAGAATGATAGGACTCACACAATCAACCTACATCGACACCATATTGAAACGGTTTTCAATGGATGGGTCCAAGAGAGGACATCTACCCATGTGTCATGGAGTTTCTCTATCCAAGTCTATGTGTCCCAAGACTGATGCAGAGATAGAGAATATGACACATGTACCATATGCGTCAGCTATAGGTAGTATCATGTATGGGATGATATCTACTAGACCGGATGTAGCATTTGCTCTGAGTGTCACGAGCAGATATCAGTCTAATCCTGGTCAAATGCATTGGAAAGCCGTGAAGGACATTCTTAAGTACTTGCGAAGGACTAAGAATATGTTCATGGTTTATGGAGGACGAGAACTCAAATTGGAAGGCTATACCGACTCTAGCTTCCAAAGTGACGTGGATGACTCGAAGTCAACCTCTGGATTTGTATTCATGCTCAATGGCGGTGCTGTCTCTTGGAAGAGTTCCAAGCAGGACACCACAGCGGATTCCACCACTGAGGCTGAATACATTGCAGCATCAGCTGCTGCTAAAGAGGTCGTTTGGATGAGGAATTTCGTCCAAGAGTTGGGCGTCATTCCTGAATTTGTTGGTCCAGTCCCGGTGTACTGCGACAACACGGGTGCCGTTGCTCAAGCAAAGGAACCAAGGTCTCATCAAAGATCCAAACACGTACTGAGGAAATACCACATCATCCGGGAGATTGTGGAAAGAGGAGACATCACTGTCGAACGAGTGGCCTCTGCAGACAATATCGCTGATCCGCTTACTAAGCCCTTGCCAGGACCATTGTTTGACAAACATCGCGAAGCAATGGGTCTACGTAGTATGACTAGTTGGCTATAGGGCAAGTGGGAGATTGAAAGAGTGGGTGCCCAGTGAGCCAACTTGTGGCTATGGGCTTTGATGACTCTTTGTACAAACGATCTTTTGTTTAATGTAATTTATACTTTTATTAATGGCAATGACTTTATATTACTTCATATTGTTATATTGTGATATACTATTGTTGTTTTGATAAAGACCTTGAATATACTATAGTGTATGTAAGATGTGGTAGAACATGGAGATGTCTATCATGAAATACATCTTATAGTCACTGTATATTCTAAACTGTTCCTAGTCGATTGAGCCGTCCGATAATAAGGATAAGGATCGCTCGAGTTTGAGACTAGCATTTGCGATGCGGAGTACCACGTTTCATTGGTAGGGAACATAGAGATGTTCGAAGCATGCAAATGGATATTCATAGGATGAATAATCGAACTACCCTATCCGGACTTTCCAAGTGGTTATCACTTATCGAGTGGATAAAGTCCGCGGTTTTGGTTGTACACCATTAGTCCTTACGACTTGAAACATCATGGAGACTCTATATGCTAGTGCTGTGCTTTGACTCGTTTACCGACTCTATGGGGTCATCAGGTGTCGAGATTGGGTACAGTTACGACACATATAGGAGTCGATGCATTGTTGTCAAGGATTCACCACATACTTGCGAGTGTGGATATCCTATGCGATCTGAGGAGATATTAGTGTGACAAATCTCTGGCCAGAGTACTTGATGTGATTTAAGAAATGGTTTCTTAGTAGCACATGCGATGTCACTAATTTGATCTTCAAGATGTATTGCATAGTTATCGAATCTTGAGCGACTCTAGATATACCAATGGTTGTTGATTCGATCGGGATATATGGATGAAGGGACCGTACTGTACGCTAACCAAAATCTACTGGTTCTTGTAGGCACTATCAGTGATACCTAGGGAATCATGGGGCGATGTTGCTAGGCGCTTTACCATGATTCGTTGGGCAAGTCGGAAAGTGTTGTTCCGAGTCACAAGGAGTTGTGAGCCCACGGCTAGCTGTATCCCTGAACCATTGAGGGTCACACAGTGTAATGGAGTTTTAATCCCCGTTGAGATAGTTAAATTTAAAGAGTTAAATTTAATGAACTAAGGAGTTGGACTTCTTAAATAAGAGTAAGGGAGTAGGATTTCCTAAAATGACATAGGGATGGACATTTTTGGAAACCACTGAATTCGGATTCAGGAAAATTTATTTTGACTTTAAAATGTGCAGAAATGGTTTCTGTGCACATTGGTGAAATCGGTTCATCAATCGGAGTCACGATGAATTTTATATTAATTTCTGAACGAGCGGGCTTTGCTTGTCGGGCCTGAACTTATGACTAATGGGCCCTAAGCTGTTAGTGGCCTGCATTATAAATAAGTTATTGCAGTACAGAATTACACACAACAGCTCATTATTCTGAGAGAAAAAAAAATCGAACCCTAGCTCTCTCAAAGAATTTTCGGCCGTCCCCCTCCTGCTCTGCCCGAGAAAATTTCGGTCTGTGATTTTGAATCGCAGTCAGGAATAACGAATCAGATTCGTTTAATCTCTTCGCAGAAAACTTCTGACAGATTTTCTAGTGCAATCTGTCAGAGGGATTTAAACCTCATTCGTGGACCTGATTGAAGGAGTTCATCAGTTCCTGGGAGATACAAGAAGCGCAGAGAAATCTGTGTGGTGTCCATTAATCTCGCTTCGAGATTGAAGGTAAAATTTAATTAATTGTTATTTGAATTTTACACACACAATAATTTAATCGTTGAACGGTTGATACCCACACCATGGAATTGTTCCATGATAAAATTTTAAACTTCCGCTGCACCGGGTATCAATCGTGATTGATCTGACCGCCAGTTTTCCAACAGGTAGGTGGTCGGAACGATCGAAATCTCTTCAATAGAGTCTCCATAGGGGTCGCGGTTGCATCAAACTGATCCACTCCAGTACTACCCTGATCATTCGGAGGAGTTACTAATGGCTACGGATTCTCAGTAGAAGGAGGTACCAAAGGTGCTGGATTCCTTCTCACAGATCGTCGAGGTGTCATCTAATATCAAAGGGTTAGGACACAATATCTCAATCTCAATCTCAATCTCATAACCTCGGTGTCCAAAACTCTGCTCTGAGTACTCATGAATCTCAAGGATATTCGAAAACAGATAATAGCATAAAGGAGGATATGTATCACGTAATTCATGCTTTACAAATTAAATCACAAATCATGTAATTCAATTAATTCAAGAATCAATAAAGCATGCTCGCACGTATTTAAAATAATCATTTAAATAAATCAATCACATGCGAGAATTCAAGTCATGCGGACTCGATCTACCCCGCTCACTCTAGTTCAAATCCAAAAATCTTATCGCTCTGATACCACTTAATGTGAGACCCCGTTTCTAATCTTCTAATCTCGAATAATTAACTACAATCGAACACAAAGAGCCGAGGAAAACTAATCAAATTTTTTTTTTTAAGAGCCTCGCACCCGCGCGAGCTATTGCCTCGCGCGCGCGCGCAGGCAAAGAGGCCAGAAGCCTCGCGGGGTTGCTCGTGCTCGCGCGCGCGGGCAAAAATACCCCGAGCCCCTCCAGGCACCCCGCGTGCGCGCGAGGTCAAGTCTCGCTTGCGCGCAGGCCAAAGAGGCTGAAAGAGAGCAGAAACCTGGAAAATCAATTCAAAAGCAACTCCAATCAATTCTAAACTCAAGAACACATACAAATCAATATTTAAAACATTCCATATACAATGTTCTACTCAAAATACAACAACAAGTTCGACGATAGGGTTCGTTCGACTATTTAAAATAATACAGTACAAATGGTACAACCCTACGACACACGATGTCTCACTTCTATCATTCTCACCCCGAGCTAACCCAGACGACTCGGTTCGGCTCCTGATCCTCCTGTCTCCAAGTGCACATAAAAACAAAAACAACAGCCGGATAACCCGGTTAGAAATATAAATTCTAAGTTAAAAAGACAGACATACAATATCAATTAAACACCTCATATTGAAATGTATCAATAATTAATAAATCAAAAGAGGGTGGATGTATGCATGACTTCAAAACTCGAGATTATCAAGCCAGATAATCGAAATATCAGTCAGTATTCGGGTGGGATCCCGGAGTCAAGTCATTACAAACAACCACCGACACTCCCATTCGGGGTGGACGTCGCACAACTCAACTTCTAGACTTCAGAGCAACTATAAGAAGTATTCTAGCACTTGAAAAAACTCAAAATCCAAAGCCACTTCAATATAGCTCCCTAAATCGTCTAATTTCAAAACGAATCGAATATTTGGCTCAATATAAATGCAAGTGTAAACAAATAAGTCAATCAAGTTCACACCAACAAATAAACATGCAGTATGTGATTTTAGGGACTCGAGAATTAATCAAACTCGAGTATTCAACCCCATTCAATTCAATGTCGTCTTTTACCTTTTCAAGTTCGTCGAGGATTCAAATCTGAAAATAACAACGAACTCAATCAATATCGAATCGAATCAAAATGAATCAATACAAGTAGTTCAATACTATATCGTCTTCAATTCTCGAATCGGTTCAAACTCCCCAAGTTCGTTCCAAACCCGAATCGTCAACCCAAAATCTGAAAATGTTGAACATACGGATTCGATATCAATCTACGAATTCAAACAAACCCAGAAATCAAACCGAAACAATACAACCGATAATCCAAAACTCGATTTCGACGGCATAACCGCTATAAACGGTCAAATCAAAAATCTCAAATCAATAATCATCATCAACATATCCCAAACCATCTTCCAATTCATCAAAAATAACCAAATCCAACCAAAATCACAAGACCCATTTTCGAAATATGCTCCAAAAATTCATATAAAATCCAAACTTCGTTCTTTTTCGAAACCGACTTCGAATACACGGTCTATTCTAGCTCAAGAACATCATACTCAAAAATTATCAAATTCTGGCAACCCGAAAAAAAAATCAAAGTTCATGGATCGTAGCAAAACTTACGTCAAAACGACGCCCTCGTTGCGGTGATCGTGAATCTCAACTCGAATCGGAAATCTGACGGTCGGATCGTGCGAATCGGACGGAAGAAAAGCTTGAAAATAAAGCCATGGAGTCTCGGTCTCTCTCTCTATTGACGTGAGAGGTTGGGGAAGGGAGAAGGAGTGGTTGAGACTAAGTCAACCAAGTAGATAATATAACAATTCAATATTTAGCACTTTAGTCCTTCAATTCTCCAAAGTTTGTAAAATGACCCCTGAGAAATATCAAAACGACCCTCAATTTTTGAAAACTCTGATTATCTCAATTAAACTTAATTAGAATAAAATCGGGGCATTACATTATATCTGGGATAACTGTATACAAATCGCTCAGAATGTCGCCTAAGATATGAGTGGTACAACCCAGAACAAACCACTGAGTACACTTCTCATTCCTACCGGAGGTGGACCGTTACCTACAGATGTCAGTGTCATCTAACCCATCGGTCGCGGGGCGCTCGACATCGACCGTCCGAACAGGGCTGAGCGATCCTACATGGCTCATCTCAAAAGATGTACAGACTCAATATGATGTGAACATGACGCATAATAATCCATGCAAAACATAGCACATAAAAGCAACACATAAGCATGCATACCCGCTGGCTATCTCAGTCAGTACTTACGTACCTAGTCCTAGCAATCCCACTCTAGGTTTCAAGACTATCATCAGCTCTACAATGCGAATTATTCATGCATCATTGTTTAAGCTCTAAATACCTTAAATAAGCTATTGCATACTTCTAAATAATTTAAGGAGACCATAGTTATACCTGCGTCTGTCGCCCGCTGATGGCGACTACCTCAAAACTAGGTCATAGCTCCGCTACGATGCCAGGATCGCTCCGCTACTTCCGGATTTCCTATATCATGCCAAGAACTCCCTAGATCTGACTAGAAAAACCAACGAAAGAGAGAGAAAAGAGGAGAGGGGCGAGTTGAAATGAGGCCCTCACACCCTTTTATATAGAGCACGATCGGAACCTCCAATGCGCGATCGGAGCTTTCGTTCGCTCTTATCTACCACGTGTCAATCTCTCAATGGCTGGCTGCGGATAAGGAAGATCGGAACCTCCGTTCCTGATCAGAGCTTCTGTTCCCATCGGAAGGTTCGGTCTTACATCTGGTCGTCCGATCCTTACCAACCCTCTGGGCCATTCCTGAGTATTTTGGATTCATCCGCGGACTCCGTCAATTCATCTGGAATTTCTTTAATCATGTTTTACTTAATCTAAACATGATCATTCGATTATTTAACAATTAATCCTTAATTCTGGATATGGGTCACTACAAGTGGACCCAAACAAAAGGAGCCATAGTCCCACAAAAGAACAGGTTCTCAAAAGATTCCTGGCTTCTACAAAAATGACAAATCGATGCAAGAGCTAGTTCCCTCGACTGAAGGATATCATCCACGGGAAGTCTATGATAAAAACATCGCCTGTAGAATATAAAAATCGAAGGCCTCAGGATCTTTGTCCATCACCTAACAAACCACCCATTTTCGGCTCTCCTAAGACGAACCACATCCCACGTAGACTTGGAAGAGAATGTCCCGTTAGACGAGAATTTCCAAACAGCCCGATCCTTGGGAATAGGAATTGGAACCTTGACAATATGGGTCATAGTTTCTGGTGGAACAACCAGCTGCAACCGTTCCAAATTCCAAGTTTCGTCCACCAAAAACCAGCTCACTTTCCTGGTAGGTAAACCCTGGATCCGAATGACAGATGTCGGAGGTCCTTCAGGAAGCCATGAGTCAAACCAGAAGCTCAAATCATCAACTCTGATTTTTCCAACCCATTCCACTCTTCGCCATGTCACGAACTTTCATCATTCTCCTCCAAGTAGGTGAGACAGCATGTTTCAATCGGACTTTAGCTGGTGGCTTAGTCGCAAAATTTCAAATAACGTTTTCTCGTGCAGGTAAATTTCAAATAACAATCTTTAATTATAATAAAATTTTCAATTTTCGTTTAGCCATTTTCAATCCATATCATCAATTTTACATTATCTATCCTCCAAAATAGAGCAGTGATAGCTATTTTCAAAAAGAATTTTCCAACACATATCCATTTGTTATTTAGAATAAATTAATAAAAAATAAAACACTTGAAAAAAATTAAAAATATATATATATAAAAATTAGCACTTAAATTAAATAAAAATATTAAAAATAATAAATAGACCGAAAAAATAAATAAAAAATTTAAAAGACCATTACGAAACTTTCGAATATGACATTTTCGTAATTTATATCATCTTCCAATTTCATACTCCGTTAAAATCAATATATAACACCCTAAAAAATAGAGGACACAAATGAAGATGTGTTAGAGCAAATTCACTTGTCTGTTGAGAGAAATCCTCGATTTTACAGAGTTGGAGATTTTTTTAGGCTGTGTTTACTTTTAGATTAATTATATATATAAATAATACTAATACTATTAAACTAATTATATAGGATGTGGAATAATGATGAATAAACAATAACATGTTTACTTTATTGATCAATTTTGTGATTGAATTTATGATTAAGTGACAAGTTACAATTTTGTCTTTTAGTTGTAATATATAATCTTATTTTTAGTTTGTATTTGTAAAATTGAGATTGTGATTTTTATTTAAAAATGTGAATTATTATTAATCTACATGTAAATTATTATAATTGACCAAAATTATTGAGTATAAATATTATTTATTAAAAAAATTAAAAAATTGAGTAAATTTTTTTCCATGAATAAAGATAAAATCCAATAAAATGTATTAATCATATCTTAAATTATTAGAGTTTTTATTCATGTATGATAAATTTTAAATAGATTTGTAATATATTAAAATCAAATAAAATGTATTAAATATATTTTAATGTATTTGAAATTTTTATTCATGTTTTATAATTTTTTAAATGTTGTTTTCATATATTATTTTTTGGAAAGTAAAAGATGTTAATGTAATATATTTTTTTAAAATCAAGGCACGGATTGACTAGGGATGGCATACCGTACCGTACCGTACCGTATCGAAAACTGCATACCGTACCGTATCGTACCGTATCGAAAACTGCATATCGTATACCGTACCGAAAATTATGATATAAAAAAATGCATACCGATATCGTATCGAAAATTTTGGTATACCAAAAATCGGTATACCGAAATTTTCGGTATATATAAATAGCATACCGATTATATCGAAATTTTACGGTATACCGATATACCGTTTTATACCGAAAAAAATCTTATATTTTTTTTTAAAAAATGAAATTTATTGTTTATAAATATTATATATTTTTATTTTTTAACAATAATTTTCGATATTTTGGTATATCGTATATACCGAAATTTTGAAATGTCATACCGTTACCGTACCGAAAAATTCGGTATCGATACCGTACCGTACCGAAATTTTCGGTATACCAAAAATTCGGTAAATTCGGTATTTTTTCCATACGATATTTTCGGTATTTCGATATTTCGGTATTTTTTTCTCTATCTCTAAGATTGACCTTGATGACTTTGTAAAATGTAATATATTTTTTTGAAAAAAAGTATTTATTTTTCACTAAACAATATGATTTTCATCCAAAACAATTAATTTTTTTTTAAAAAAAAAAAAAAAACAAGAATAGGGGTCTTATTATTTATGATAATCCATAGTTGAATTTACACAATGTTGAAAGAAATTGTTATTGACTTGAATTTGGATTTGGGAATCAAATTCGTTTTTTTGGGAACATGAGTTACCTGGAATGACATCTCGCCATATTCAAGCTCTGTTCCAGCAGTCGACAACCTCCATCAAAGCTCTGCAACTTCACTGTTTGCTTTTCAAAATCTCTCTCGACCACAATGAATTTTTCTTCTCTCAGCTTATCCTCGCTACTTGTTCGGTCTACCTCCAACACGCCCGGAAACTCTTCGACAATTCACCCATTACACCCCCGCCACTCTTTGCATGGAACACGCTAATCAAATCATACTCCAACTACTCATCCACCCCGTTAGAATCATTAAAACTATTTGTTGAATTGCTTCGAACACATGGTGAACTGAAACCCGACAAATTCACATACCCTTTTGTCATAAAAGCTTGTGGGCGATGCTTGATGATCGCATCTGGTGGGTCGATTCATTCGATGATTTTGAAGGCGGGTCTTGGTTTAGACCGACATGTGAATAATACGCTCTTGACCATGTATGGTCGGTGCGGTGTGATTGGGTATTCGACGAAAGTGTTCGATGAAATGCTTGAAAAAGATGTGGTGTCTTGGAGTTCCATGATTTCTGCTTATGTTGATTGGTATGCAGATTCCTAATCTTTTTGACAGTCCTCTAAATGCGTTTCCTTTTTCTTTTTGATTCTTTAAGTTGAATAGTATTGCTTTAAAGTTTTATTTTAGCAATAATGTAATTGAGTTTCGTTTTGTTTCATGTTTTGTTTGCCTTATATTTTGTTGTTCTCGAAAATTAATTTGCAGTAATTGTGCTTGGAATTCATTGATGGTATTCAAAGATATCATGATGGTAAATGGGAAGCCAAACACAGTTACTTTGGTTAGTTTGGTTGCTGCTTGTACCAAACTACTTAATATTAGAGTAGGAAAATCATTTCATTCTTACATTATCAGGAATGCTATTGAGTTAGATGTCTCCTTGGCGACGGCCATTTTGAATATGTACTCGAAATATGGGCTCGTAAAGGAAGCCTTCCATATTTTCAACTCTGTTGGAAATAAATATGTACAGTCATGGACAGTCATGATTTCTTGCCTCGCTGATTATGGCCATGGTAAAGAAGCTATATCTTTGTTTACTAGAATGGAAAAAACAGGCTTATTGCCCGATCGCATGTCATTTTCAGCAATACTTTCTGCTTGTAGTCACAACGGTCTGGTGAACGAAGCAAGTGAGCTCTTTGAAAAAATGGTAAATGTATATAGTATCTTGCCAACTCTGGAACATTATGGTTGCATGGTAGACTTATTAGGACGTGCTGGAAAGATAGAAGAAGCTTATCGGTTGATTATGAGCATGCCTATGGAGCCTAACTCTGTTATATTAAGGAGTTATCTCAGTTCATGCAAGCACCAGGGCCATGTTCATTCCGCCGATTCACATTTAATGAAACTTCTGCTTGAAAAAGAGCCCGAGATTGGAGCAAATTATGTTATTGCTGGTTCTGTATCCACTTTGCTGGGATGTGGTAGTGGCATCAATAACACGAGAAATTATATGAAGCAAAAAGGTATGAAAAAAGTTCCTGGTTGCAGTTGGGTGCATTTGCTTGTCGGGGATTGTTAGAGTAGTTGCCCTGCAAGACAACTTTGGGATGTGAAATTTATTATCTCAAATGTAATAAACAATCATTAGTTTAATATAATTCAACTTTAAATTAATTTTTTGGCATTTACTTTATATGTATACTAATGCAAGCTGCATAGATAAAAACCATAAATATACTATAGTAAATAAATATATGTATTCTCAAACACACATCACATCGTTATCGAAATTCATATAAAACCCTCAATGAACCAATGGTTGCATAATAGATCGTGATATATGAGGTGAAGAGACTGTACTGTACGCTAACCATAATCGATAGATTCTTGCACACACTATCAGTGATACAAAGGAAATCATGGGGCAATTTTACTAGATGCTCTTACCATGATTCGATGGATATAATCAGAAATAAATTCTAGCATTCTTATAATCAAGGTGTGGATGCACATAATATGGCAAATTGGGGTAAGCCCGCATAAAGGACGATGTCCCGAATCACAAAAATTTGCGAACTCATGGCTAGTTGTATCTCTGAACTACTGAGGGTCACAAAAGCAATAGTGTCCTTGTCCCCGTTTGAGACAAATAAATTCAAGTAGTTGAATTTGAATTATGAGTTTGATGGTATCAAACGATAAACTTATAAATTAGTTTTTAAGAACTTATAGGAAATTTGATAGTATGACTGCTAAAACCATTGTAGGGGATTGCACCTGTCTAATTTGAGTGGAAGTATTTCAAAGTAAGCACCTACCATATTTAGACTTAGTGATTTCAAAAGTTTCACTTTTCATCATAATAACGAATAGGTCGATGCTACCTAGGGGTGGAATCAGGTCGGGACCCGTCCCATAACCCCCTTACCCGATTCCCGTCCCGATAGGAATTGAGATATTTTTTTCTCCCAATCCCGCACCCGATATGTGTCGGGACCCGAATGTTCGGGATCCCGAACATTCGGGATCCCGTCAGGTCGGGAGAGGGTAATCCCGAATAAATTTTTTTTAAAAAAAAAATTCTATGAAAATATTTTTTTGAAAAAAATTTATGAAAAAAATCAAATAATTTCTTAATAAATTACAAATAAATTAAAATTTATTTATATATAACCATTAAAAAATTAAAACATATTTTTAGTACATTACAAATAAACTAAAACAACTACTTGATTAATAAAAAAACATATAATTATTCATAATAATAAAAAAAACAAAATAAAAAATTATAACTCAATGTTAATATTAAAAAATATAAATATAAAAAAAATTATATGGTATATAATTATAAAACATTAATATTAAAAAATAAAATTAAAAAAAATATTTAATTAAAAAATATTATTAAAAAATATTATTTTTATATTCGGATCGGGTCGAAAATCCCGTCGGGAAGGGTTGCCTATCCCGATCCCAATCCCAATCCCGACATTGATCCGGTCGGAAAAAATCCCGAACACTCGGGTCGGAAAAAGTTCGGGACGGGAATAGGTTGGGAATCGGGATGGGTCGGGTCGGGATTTTTTAAAAATTTTCCACCCCTAATGCTACCCCACCCCGGCACATTTGACCTGCAAAATTGATCTGGGCCATTGATCCGCCCTGAAGCCAGCATCGACCTTTCCCATAATAACGAGAAAGTTAAACTCGTCAAATCGGTTATGACTAATAGTGCATTGGGATTATTATGGAAACACGATAATGGGATCAAAGTAAGTTGCCATGGGCTTAGTTTGACCAAACTCATCTAGCAACTTAAGTGAGCCCATGAAGATAATTATGGGAGCTTCTATGCTCCACCGGGTGTTCTTCACCCGATGGATCTTGGCCCTTTATGGGGCATGGGGCCCTAAAAAATGTGTGAGCCCCATGTCTCATGAAGGGCAGATGCTACACCGGGTGAAGAACACCCGGTGTAGCATAGAAGCTGCCGATAATTATAAATAGGTGACTATTTGTTGACCTACACATAAATTGCTTAGCTTCAAAGCTAGAATACTCCTCTCTCTCCCTCTCAAGGTCGGCCGCCCCTAACTCATAGGGTTCCGGCAGCCGCCACGGGTCTCGGCCTTGGCCGTCGTCGTCTTCCAGTTTTCTTCTATTGTTCTTTACGAAAAATTCTTGCTTGTTTTGTAGTGAAATCAAGCAAACGAACTTGGAATCTTGTCGTGGACATGAATAAGGATATCATAATTTGAAAAAAGGAGTTCCATTGAAGTTAATCATTCGTAGAGAAAAAAACAAGAAGAAATATCTCGCTAATCCCGGAATAGTTGGAGCCAAAAAAATTATTGCTCAAAGGAATAACTTTTAAAACAATATATGTGTGTTTTAGAACACTATGATCCATACACGTGTCCAATATTTATGTGACAAATAAAAATTTAAAAATCCTGCTGCGCAAAGGGAATGAGAACATGAATCACTAATAATCTCGGTACTAGTTATCTTGTCCAATCTCGTGTTTTTTTTGTCATATTATTTAACCATTTATTAATTATTTATTATACATCAATTAAATCATTAATTATTTATTTCACATCAATCCAATCATCGAATTTAAATTACTATATTACCCCTTATAAATAATATTATTTATATTTTACTTATTGTTAAAAGGACAAAATGGTAATTTATCATTTTTATATAAAATTTAATCAATCAAATCAAAAAACCATAATCTATCAATCAAATCAAATATTATATTAACTATCATTTTTTATTTATTTTTTATTACATTACATTACTTATCCAGGTACTATTTATCCTATCACCCGAACAAACAGTATCATTTTTTATTTATTTTTTATTGCATTACATTACTTATTCAGGTACTATTTATCCTATCATCCGAACAAACGGTACCTAACAGTAGTATCATAGCCTCTTTTGTTCATTATATCGATCAAATACCTTGTTAATAAGTTCAGTTGAGTTATTTATTTGTAATCACGTAAGAAAATAGATTTTAAATTTTCAGGCTGGCACGAAAATTATTTTTAATAAAAAATTTTTAAAAAAATATTTTTGGGGTTCATCACGCAGAACCCTACTACGAAGCTGCCACATATTTTTAAAATAAAAAAAATTATTTTCATTTTTTGAGAGAAAAAATTTATTTTCGAGCAGGCGGTATGCGAGCAACCATGCCCCAAAAGTTCAGGCAGTGGTTTCCACTTTCCATCGTTTTTGGTAAATTTTGATTTGCTCACAAGATTGAACTCTGAGAAAAAGGAGATCCTATACCTAGGAGAATGTGTGAAAAAAAAAAAAAGATTAAAAAAATGTTCTCTCTAGCCTTTTTTCCTCCCAAAATTGCCCCTCAACTTTCCTAAAATAGCAGCTGCCGTCGCCGCCATGTCGCCGTCGGTTCCCGGCCGGCCCGACCCACCACCGGAAGCGCCTCGTCGAGACGAAGCTACGCTCAAAATCTCAGGCCAATCGGACGTCATTTGGCCGGCCAAATCGTCACCTGAAGTTACGGATCTGTCACCTTCTCCGACCAGTTTCACGGCCAGCCATTTTTCCGGCACTCCCATCCATGCATTTGAAGCGCCTTTTCCTCCTGATCATTTTCCGACCTCCCCCGTTCCTCCTTCTTCCCTGTGCTTGTCGGAATCTGCTTCTGAATGCCCGCAACCACCGTTCACGTCGAGCCCGTTATTTGTTTCCCAGTTTCCGGCGAGCTCAGGCGTCTATTGTTCAAATCAAGCCCCGATATGGAATCCTCATCAAATTTCGTTCCATGCACCCAGGCCCGTTTCCTATTCCTTCGTCATCGGAGCTGCAAATTGGATCTATTGATCGTGGGTCTGAAACCCTAGCTCCGATGGTCTTCTTCTCCAATTACTCAACCGTGCCTCAACCTTTTTTCAATCCTTCTCAGCCGAAGATTGCATTATCCCCTACGCTCCTTTCCATGCCTTCAATTTTTGGATCCTCGCCGTCGATGATAAACGCCCAATTCCAAGGTTTTCCGGTGAGTCACGCACCGAGTCACTCATTTCCTACCCCTCAAATGCCCGAGTCTGCACACATAGACCCCAAATTCGTGTTCTCCACCACCTCGCCGGCCCTCGGTGGTACTCCGACCGGTGACTCGAGAGTCAACTCGGACGAGTCATACGTTCGTACTCACTGTGTCAACTCAGCTGGTCAACTCGTGGTCAACCCAGTCAAAATCGTTGACTCAGCGGTCAAATTTGGAGTTGAGTCAAGTCAAATGGTTGACTTTGACATTCCGGTCAAAATTGTTGACCCCTCGGTCAACGCAGTCAAAATTGTTGACCATGTGGTCAACCCGGTCAAAATTGTTGACTCTGAAGTCAAAATTGGTGATGTTGACCTTCAAATGGTTGACTTGGATCCTCAAGTCCAAATTAATGATGTTCAAGTCAAAATTGTTGACCAGCCAGTCAACTCTAGCTCCAAATTTGCTGATTCTGTCCCTGTTTCTTTTCGGGATGCTTTAGCGCCTCCATCTCCTCGAGCTTCGAGGAAGAGCTTTGCAGATGTGATCAATTCGATGGAGGATCTTCCGGAGCCGACTTTTCGGGATGGAAAACCGGGTATTCAATTCCCGGATGAGGTAATTTCATCCTTTGTTGAGCCTTTTAAGTTTGCCTTGGTGGGCAAAATTACGGGGAATCGGTCCACTGCTCCCAATAGCATGATTTCCACTGCTTTCTCTAAAATGGGTTTTAAGACTTCTTTTACTCTAAAATTCCTCCCTCGGGGATATTTTGTCATCACTCTTTCTTGTGAAGAGGATTTTGCTCGTCTTTGGACGAAGGGAGGGATTTTTGTGGGAGCAGTTGGGATCCGCTTTTCCAAGTGGACCCCTGAATTCAAGTTCGAGGCTGAGTCGCCTATTGCCCCAGTCTGGGTCCGATTTCCTGAGCTTCCCTTGCACTTGTATAACAAGAAGAGTCTGTATGCTATCGCCAGAATTCTTGGGAATCCAATTAAATTGGATGAGCATACGGCGGAGAGATCGAGAGGGGCTTTTGCCCGGGTTTGTGTGGAAATGAACGTCCTTGACGAGCGAATTAAGCACGTGTGGGTTGGATGGGGTGAGCACACCCAAGAGATTGAGGTAGTTTATGAGAAGGTCCCGTCCTTCTGCACTGATTGCAAGATGTTGGGTCATTCTACCGTTGTGTGCTATTCCCACGAGAAAAACCCAAGACCTCATCGTCCAAAGCCCTCCGTTGGGAAGGAAAAGGTTGTGACCGAGAACCCTCCTCCGCAGCCTCAGGAGGCAGGTCTCTCAGTGACCCCGGGTGGCCCTGCTCCTTTTGCCCCTGGTGCGGGCACTTGGACCACAAAAAAGAGAAGACGTAACCAGCAGCGGCGGCCACCTCCTCAGGCTGCCCCGCGTACTCAGAATGTCTTCCAAGTTCTTGAGTCTTTACCCGAGGAGCCTGATCTTTGTCGCTCTGAGTTGAGGACTGAGGCTCCTTTTGAGTCTGCTGAGCAGAGTCCGGATCTCCCTGTGGATGGAGATGTTGTTAAGGACCTTGCTTCTGGGTGTAGTGATGCTACGATGGGAGGTGATGTTGGTGCTCCTGCCCCGCAGTCAGTTGTCGCTCCCCACGAGGGACCTGACCTCGGCTTGGCCCTTTCTTGGGCTCGTCAAGTGGAGGAAGAGGTTGGTGCTTCTTCAGGGGTCGGTGAGATGGATCTTGGTTTTCCGCAAGCTGTTCCTGTGCCTTCCTTGGAGGCTACTGATACCTGCACTCTGAATCACAGTAGCCACTCCATCCCCTCGCTTCCTGGGACTCCTGTGGAGTCCTCCGCCCCGTCCTTTGAGGGGCTTGTCTCTCAGCAGGGTACTTATTGTCAGGACGTTGATCCGATCACTGAGTTTGTCAGCGAGGACGACTCAAGTTCCTTCTGTGGGACTGAATCGTGTGATGAGAGAGATTTTGGGAGATATGATGAGGATTTTGATTTCTCTGTCTCACCCTCTAAGAGAGCGCTTCGTTCTGACACGAAGCGACAGCAGACTCGCCAGGAGTCTAGAAAGAAGACGGGGCCTTACTCCACCCGTTCCAAATGCAGTGCCTAATTTGGAACATCAGGGGACTCAGGAGCTCTGAGTCCCAGGAGAGGCTTCATGCCTTGGTGAAAGAGAAGCGTGTCAAGATTTTGGCTATCTTGGAGCCGATGATTGCACTTGACCAGCGCTTCATGACCCGTCGCCTTGGTTTCCAGAGAGTTCTGTCGAATGTCTCTGGTCATATTTGGGTTTTTTTGGCGGACGATGTGAAGGCGGAGTGTGTCCTTGATCACGCTCAGTTCCTCTATCTTCGCGTGGCGGCTCCCTTTTTGCCGACCCATGTTTTTTGCTCTTTCGTGTATGCCAAGTGTGACTACACTTTACGACGCGACTTGTGGGCTTCTTTGCTGCAGGTCAAGCCTGTTGGTGGTCCTTGGCTTGTCGGGGGGGATTTTAATGTCGTGAGGGATGCCTCCGAGTGTCTTGGCTCTTCTGGTGGGAGGCAGCTCCCCATGGACGAGTTTAATCATTTTGTTTTGGAGTCTGCGCTGGTTGACGCTGGTTTTGAGGGCTCTTCGTTCACCTGGACGAATAAGTCCATTTGGAAGCGTCTTGACAGAGTTTTTGTTTCTGTGGATTGGGGTGACCATTTCAACTCTATCAGGGTTGAACACCTCAGTCGCACGGTTTCGGATCATTGTCCTCTTTTGGTGTCTGCTCCTGTCTTTGCTCGGGGGCCGAGCTCGTTTCGGTTCCAGAGCATGTGGACTCGGCACCCGGGGTTCCTTCAAACCGTCAGGCTGAACTGGAACATGCCCTGCTCTTTGCAAGGCATGTCCAGGCTCTTTGCCAAGATGAAACGGTTGAAGGGCCACCTCAAGTGGTGGAACCGGGATGTTTTTGGGAACCTTTTTGATAAGATCGCTGAGGCGGAGAGGTCGGTTAGAATGGCTGAGGCTGCCTGTGAAGCGGATCCCTCTGAGCATAGCTGGACCCTCTTGTCCAGATGCAATGAGGAGCTGTCTAGAGTCACCGCTATGGAAGCGGATTTTTGGAAGCAGAAAGCTGCTTTTAATTGGCTTGAGGACGGGGAGAGGAATACGAAGCTTTTCCACAACATGGTGAAGAAGAAGAATGTGGTTAATAAGATCTTTCGTATTTGGGAGGATGGTAATTGCCTCACCTCTCCTGGTCTCATCAAGCAGTCTGGGGCTGCCTATTTTGAGCGCCTCCTCACTGGAGATCCTTTTGTCCTGGATCTTCCGGATTTTTCTGGCTTCTCCTCGGAGATTTCGAAGGAGGAGAACCATAGCTTTGCCGCCGCACCTTCCTTGGAGGAGGTACGTGCTGTCGTCTTTTCCATCCCTCGGGATAGTGTGGCGGGCCCCGATGGGTTTTCTTCGATTTTCTTTCAGAGCTGCTGGGATTTTGTGCAGCATGATGTCATGGACGCTGTCCTTGATTTCTTTCGGGGCTCTCTTATGCCCCAGGGCTTCACTGCCACCACGATCACTTTGATCCCCAAAGTCGAGGGTGCGCAAGCTTGGACGGACTTCCGTCCCATCAGCTTGTGTAATGTTTCCAACAAGATTATCTCGAAGCTTTTATACTCTCGTCTGCGGTCGGTGGTGGGGAGACTCGTTTCTCAGAGTCAGAGTGGCTTTGTGCCGGGGCGGATGATTGCTGACAATATCCTTCTCGCGCATGAGCTCACTCACAGTCTTAATCTCCCTGCCCGTGGTGGTAATGTCATTCTGAAATTGGACATGGCTAAGGCCTATGATAGAGTCCAATGGGCTTTTCTTCTGGATGTCCTCCGAAGGTTTGGTTTTTCGGAGCAGGTTGTGAGAATGGTGAGGGCTTGCATTTCTTTTTGCAAGTTCTCGGTGAATGTCAATGGTACCCCTGCTGGTTTCTTTGCTTCCTCGAGAGGCCTGAGACAGGGTGACCCTTTATCTCCCCTCCTCTTTATTCTTGGAGCGGAGTATCTGTCCCGTGGCTTGGACCGGTTGTTCCTCCAGCATGCTGATTTGAGGTATCGGTCTGGGTGTGATTTGCCGATTTCCCATTTGGCCTATGCTGACGATGTCATTATTTTTGCCAATGGGGGATCCCGTGGTCTTCAGCGTCTCAAAGATTTTCTGGCTCACTATGAAAATTGCTCGGGCCATCTCGTTAATGTGGCCAAGAGTGCTATGATCTTTCCTCCGGGCTGGACCGCTCGTCGCCGCTCCCGTTTGCTGCAAATCATTGGATTTGCGGAGGGGCAGCTGCCTTTGAAATACCTTGGAGCTCCGCTTTTCCGTGGGAACCGCAAGTGCTCTCTCTTTGAACCTCTTCTGCAATCGGTCCGGAAAAAGCTGGAGGGCTGGGAGTCCCGTTCCCTTGCTCCTGGGAGTAGGATGACGCTGATCCGCAGTGTGCTCCTTTCGATCCCGATCTATCTCTGCCAGGTGATCCAGCCTCCTTTGGCTGTTTTGGAGAAATTGGAGCGTATTTTCAATGCTTTTCTTTGGGGCTCCAGACCCTTAGAAAAGAAGTGGCACTGGGCCCGCTGGTCTCGCGCCTGTCTCCCTGTGGAAGAAGGAGGCCTGGGTTTTCACAGGCTCAAGGACATTGTTGATAGCTTTTCCATGAAGCTGTGGTTCAGATTCCGGCAGGGTTCCTCTCTCTGGGCGAGATTCCTTTCGAGGAAGTATTGCCGGACTGTCAGCCCTATTTGTGCTCCTTCTCGTGGAGCCATTTCCCCCACTTGGAGGCGCTTGCTCCAGATTAGACCTCGTGCGGAGCCTGGTATCCGGTGGAGGATTGGTCTTGGGGATGTCTCTTTTTGGGATGATACTTGGTTGGGTGATGCCCCTTTGTCGAGCAGGTGTAATGTCAGAGGGGATCGGTGTGTGCGTGTTTTCAGCTTCCTTTTGGAGGGAGACTGGGATTTTGATCTCCTTTGCGCTGTCGTCGCTCCCTCGGTGGCGGAGGAGATCGTTCAGATTCCTGTTTTGGTGGATGAACCGGATGCGACTATCTGGATCCACAGCACCGATGGTGCCTTTTCTGTGAGATCTGCTTGGGAGCAGGTCAGACCGAGAGGCTCGGTCTCGGATATCTTTACTCCCTGTTGGGGTCGCTGGATGAGGCCCACCATGTCCTTCTTTCTGTGGAGGTTTTGGCATCGGTGGTTGCCTGTGGATGAAGTGCTCCAGCAGCGGGGTTTCTCCCTTGTGTCCAAGTGCCAGTGCTGTGAGATGTCGGAGACATTTACTCACATTTTCATCGACGGTCCCATCGCCCGCTCTGTGTGGCATTTCTTTGGGGCTATCTTTAGAGTTCGCATCCCTGCCACTGAGAACTTCAGTCTGTTTCTCAGTGCTTGGAAAAGGGGTCGCGAGTGGTCTCCGGGGGGTAATGTGAGGGAATTCATTCCTTTTGTCGTGCTTTGGTTCCTATGGACTGCACGCAATGATACTAAGCACCGTCACTTACCCTACTCTGCGGAGAAGGTTAAGTTCCAAATTTTGTCTTATTTGAGACTTGCTCATTCCGCAACTGTTATCAAGCCCCGTCTTTGGCTGGGGGCTTTGTAGGCTACGAGGAAGATGGGCATCTCGATCGGCCTCCAACGGATTCACAAGACTGCGATCGTCCATTGGTTGAGGCCTCCACCTGGGTCCTTCAAGCTCAATGTGGATGGGAGCTCGAGAGGTAACCCGGGTGAGTCGTCTGTGGGGGGGGGGGGGGTTGTCCGGGATTCTTCTGGTAGGGTCTTGGCGTTTTTTAGTGAGTTCATTGGTTTGGGGTCCAATGTCCGTGCAGAACTCTGGGCGATTTGGAGGGGTATTCTTCTCTGTTCTGACCTTAGCCTTTTTCCCCTTTGGATTGAAACTGATTCCCAGATTGCTATTCAGATTCTTAAATCTCGGAGGTGCCGTTGGGATTTGGACCATATTGTTTCGAGGATGCGTGTTTTGGTGCGGAATAGGCCGGTTCATTTCTCGCATATCTATCGGGAAGGGAATTCGGTTGCGGATGCGTTGGCGCGGCAGGCTCATGATCATAGGCAGTGTTTGTTGGAGATTGGTGTTTCTTTAACCACTCCCATCGCTGCGTTGGCCCGTTCTGACTCTTCCGGGCTTCCTTACCTTAGATCTAGGTTTTCTTAGAGCCTCACGCTCGCTTATAGCCGTTTCTCTTGGGCTTTCTTTTTCTTTGTTTGCTCTCCTTTTTGGTCTAGGTCATCCTAGATTTAGATATATGTAGCTATTTATTTTTCTTTGCAGGTACAGCTCTCCGGCCCTTTTTTGGAGTTTTTGGAGTTAGTCTGTTCCCCTGTCGCTTGCTTTGCTTTCTTCAGGGTGATGGATCATCAGGCGTTCTCTGTGCTTCCCCTTGCCTGGTTCTTGCTGTTGTTTGGATGTTTTGTGGGCGGTCTCTCGTGCCCCTCGCTTTTTGGATTTCCAGTCTTCTTGGGAGTTAGGTTATGGCTTGAGTTTCCTTCGCCATTCTCCTGCTTTTTTGCTCTGGGTCTGCTGGTTTGCGATCGCTCCTCTTTTTCCTCGCGGCCTATGTATAGTGACTTCTCAGCTGATCATGACTTTTGGCATATTTCTTGCATAGCTTTGATCTGTTGTTCAGCTCTGGATGGTGCCAGCCTCTTTTCGCGCTTTAGTGTCGGATTTGATTTTGCTGGCCTGGAGTTGTGGATCTCCTCTAGGTTTTACTGCACAGGCTGATACCAGCCACTCTTCGCGCCTCAGTGTCCGTTTTTGATTTTGCTGGGCCGAGCTGTGGCTCTCTTCTAGCTTTTGCTGCTCAGGATGCCTGCTGACGTTGATTTAGTTAGCTATCTTTGATGTTATTTGTTTATACTTATTTCCTAGGGATGCTTTGGTTGTATATTTCGATACCCTAGCTGTTCTGATGTTCTTATTACCTTTGTATAGCCTTTTGGGGAGGTCTTGGCCTAGTCCCCCTCCTCCGTTAGGTTTTATTTGTATCGCTTTTTTATGTTAACAAAAAAAAAAAAAAAAAACTCTGAGAAAAAGGAAATTTTTCTATTTCTTTTTGCATGATGAGGTGGCGGATAGGGTTAGGGTTTTTCGAATTAATTGAAAAATACCAAAAGTTGTTTGGGCCCATGAAAATTAAATTTTGGGATGTATTGAAATTTTAAGAAAATTTATATTTACTAGCCCTTAATATTAATTTTATTAAATAATAATATTTTTTTACAGAAAAATAATTAGAATATTATTTTAATTATTTATGGTAAAATATAATTTTGCAAAAACCAATAAATTAAAGAAAAGAGTTTATTTAATTTATTTATTTATTGATAAATGTGGTAGTTAGTGATAAATATACACGATACATAATATGATCAATTAATTAATTAATTTAATTTATTGATGATAATATGTGATATTATATGCACGAAGAATGATCGAGAGTCATGACCAATGTTCTAGGTATATGTTAGGATATTTTACTTTTATTATTATTCTTATTATATTAAATAAAAATGAGTCTGGTTTAAGGCTCGTTCCTATCACATGAGATATATCCCTTACATGCCATGACTATTAAATTATAATTATTAGAATTAGTTGGAGATCCAAACTAGAAGATGATGGGTCAGATGATCGAGATGCAAACATGTAAAATATTTGAACCTTATGTCATGAGTTGCATTTTTATCCCTTCATTTACATAGGTTTTGGACTTAGATTCATGTCTAGATCACATGAATCAAATAGTATTGGTGATCGATCATTCTTGTTTTTATTGTTATTGTCATATTATGATATATGCAATGTATAATAGTATGCATATGTATATTTGTTAGGATCAAATGCTTACTACTAGACCAAAATTTATAGTTGTCAGCCAATGCGCAACTTTATTTTTTTATACCTGTGACAGCTTAGATGAATCGAGTTGTTAAACTCATGAGTCCATGGAGGAGCGTGTCTTAATGATAGTGATGTCTCATATCCCTTCGAGATCAGTCTTATCATTTCTCAACTGTCAGCTCATTCTCCAACAAACACAGTATTACCATTAAGATCTAGTGTCCATAATTTACAGTCCACCTAGCCAACCAGATCAAGCAGTGCAACGTCAGCAGCTTGATGCACTAGAGATTCTCAGGATGTCACTCATCTTAGTATTGCTCTCACACATTCACGCTTAACCCAACACCCCCACTCGTCCCACCAAAAAGCATAATTATATGCTTATTGGGATACTCGAACCCATGATCTTGGATCTGATACCGGTTGTTAAAATCAAGCACTTACCACTAGGCCAAAAGCTATAATTGTTAGTCACGACACAACTTTATTTCCTTATACTTGTTGAATCGCAAATGGGTCGGGTTGTTAAGATCAAACACTTACCACTAGGCCAATAGTCACTAATAGTTGCCTCCATGTAGTGGATTTAGGAAACACCAATTCAAATCTTATAATAGTCCTACATGATTTAAAAAAAAAAGATTTCATGACATGCAAGCTATAATATAAGCTATCCAATTTAGGTGTTTCAAAATCTTCTCTCCTCTAAATCATTAACTTACTACCTGAATTGAATCTCAACACTCTCTCCATGTAATCCCACAACAGTTGGTATTTTACATTGTACACCCTCTAATTTTTATTTTTATTTTTGGAAACCTTCTTTCTCTCAAATTACAATATCTTACCTTAACCCCACACTCTTCGGCTATAAAATTGCTAAGTTTGTCAATTGAGAAGCTATCGTTGAATCACCAAACTTAAATTATTACTCCCTACTAGAATGAGTTTAATGGCAAGCAAGGTCAAATCTACTAGAACGAGGATTATTTCTTTTGAGGAAGAGAACAAGTAAATGGTGGATTTATTGATTTTCACACTAATTATAAATAAAAAAATATTAAAAGAGGAATAAATAACTGAGAGAAATAATTAATCTAAGATCTGATTCAATAGTTTTCAATATTAAATTGTATCACTGGTCATCGGTTAACAAATAACTTATCATGCATTTTCAAGCAATTAACCATGAAATGGTAAGGACAGTTGCTAAAATTCTTGTGTTTTCATAATTTAATTTACCAATAATAGCATCAAGTCAAAACTTATCAATATTTAACTGAGCACGATAGCATTCTATATTGAGTAAATTAAGATAGTTTATCGCTTTATGAAAACAGTTAATCCTTGAATATAGAAATTTTATAGTTACAATTGTTAAATTCAGTTTCGTTGATTTATTTTGATCAAATATGCTATGATAGCACAACACATTAACTCTAACGCTACTTAAGTACCAATCATTAATGACAATTAAGGATAACAGAATTCATCGATAACAAAAGAAATACGTCGTAGAATTTGTTGGATAAGGGATATATCCGTCCGAGTGTTTCTCCGTAGGTAGCCCCTGTTCTGTTTGTGAAGGAGAAGGATTGATCGATGTGGATGTGTGTTAATTATAGGCAGTTGAACCGTGTCACCATCAAGAACAAGTACCCTTTAACACGTATTGATGTTTTGTTTGATTATCTTCATGTTACATCCTTATACTCGAAGATCAATATGAGATCTTGGTACCATCAAATGCGAGTACGTTGCGCCGAAATTCCAAAGATTTCTTTCCATACAAAGTATGGACATCACGAGTTTTTGGTGATGCCATTTGGTCTGACAAATGCGTCTGCATTGTTTATGGACCTGATGAATCGTGTATTCCGGTATTATTTGGACAAGTTTTTTGTTTTGTTCATCGATGATATCCTTGTATATTCCCAAAATATAGATTAGCATACACAACATCTGAGGATTGTGTTGCAGACTCTATGAGAGAAGCGATTGTATGCGAAATAAGTAAATGTGAGTTTTGGATATATAGATTAGTGTTTCTGGGTCATGTCATATCCACAGAGAGTATCAGTTGAACCGAGAAAGATTGAAGTTGTGTTGAACTGGTCATGCCTGATGATGGTGCCTGAGACTGGTAGTTTTCTATGTCTAACCGGATGTTACCGTTGGTTCATCATGAATTTCTCCTAGTTGGCTCGACATTGATGTAGCTTACTAGGAAAGATGTTCCTTTTGAGTGTTCCTCAGAGTGAGAGGAAATTTTTCAAGAGCTTCATAGACGCCTAACATATGTGCCTGTGTTGGCATAACCGTATGGATTGGGAGGATACGTTGTCTATACTAATTGTAGCGACCCAACTCGAATCCACTACCTAATCAGAGTTTAGAGCATAATTAAGCATGCATTAAATAAATCGCTACGAAAAAATTAAATAAAAACTGACCGGCAGAATACAATCGATTAAATAAATTCAATTATACAACCCAATCGAATAAACTTAAATAACACCTACAGCCAATCCTGCTGTCTTCAAGGTCACTGGCCTCTCCATACTCCTGGTGCTCAACCCTGCACCTGCACCTGCCCCGTCGAATGGGGTGTCCAAACATACAAAAAATACTGGTCGTGAGCGACTACGCTTAATATGGAAGCAATGATATATAAAATATATGCAGTACATAAGTGTATTGAAAACAAGGGTAAATCAGTCTACTCAGGGGCGCCATGAATATACATGGCCGTACTGGATAGCTAGTCCACGGGCTGCTCCTATATTCACCTATCCACTATAGCATCTACTCCACCGTCGTGGTCGCTCCTAGTGATAGAAAAACCAGGGGCTGAGTGTCCCCAAACATGAATCCATAAGTAGTAACTCATCACCGATGGAAACTGTCATGACTCACATCATACCAGATGCAGTCTACCGTAATAACATGCATGTGCTAAAGCCGTAAAACATATAAAATAAGTAGCACATACTCATGCAACACATATAATATATATCATGTTGGCCATCTCAGTCAGTACTTACGTACCTTTCTAAAGGCAGTCCTACCAGTCCAACTCTAGGTTCCAAGCCTAGCATCAACTCTACAATGCAAATTACACATGCATCATTCATTAAGCTCTAAAAGTCTTAACTAAGCTATTGCATACTCCTAATTAATTTAAAGAGACCATAGCTATACATGCGTCCGTCGTCAGCCCACTGATGGCGGCTATCCCACAACTAGGGGCACACCCCCTGCTGCAGCTCCACAGCTCCGTTACTCAGACACCGCTCCGCTACTATGTCAGACACTGTCTGACTATACTAAGATATATATTCCCTACTCCAACTCTAAAATAAGAGTACCCAAAGCCCTAAAATAGAGCCACACGGGCGAAGGAGAGGAATTTGGTGCGGTTGTGAAATGAGCTCCTCGGCCTTATTTTATAGACGAGGGTTCGGATCGTCCGAACCTGCCTTCGGACCGTCCGAACTCTGCATGCGTGACAAGTGTCACTTGATAGCACTTTGGACCGTCTGATCGGAACTTCGGATCGTCCGATCCCGATATTACGTCATTCATGAAGTCACTCCTTCGGAAACCTGGCCGAAACACTGTTCGGACCGTCCAATCCATCACTTTGGATCGTCCGAACTCAACTTCCAGCCAATAAAATAATTTCCTTATCTTATCTTATCTGAGGGAAATCGGACCGTCCTATCCCTATTTGGGTCGTCTGAACTCCTGCCATCCGAACTGGTTCAAGGCCTCCGAACACACACTCTTCGGACCATCCGATCCCTGGTTCGGAGCCTCCGATCCTGTCTAAGACTCGGAACCTTCCCGACCAATTTCGATTGTTCTTGATCCATTTTTGGACTCCATTAATCCATTTGGAAATTTCTTAATCCTGCTTTACTTAATCTAAACATGATCATTGGATTAATTACAATAAATCCTTAATTTCGGATACGGGTCACTACATTCTCCCCCTTTAAAAGATTTTGTACTCAAAATCTAGGGTAGAACCTCGAGAACGTACTAGAGATACTTGCTCGAATTTCTGATCGAAATAGTTTCCGACACACTCAGACTCTTGTCGAATTCCCTGTAAGCTCCATTAATGCTGAACCGCATTAGCATTCTCCTAACTGAAAATTACTGTGTTTCTCAACGACGACCAAACTTCCTTGGCACAAACATATCACAATATTGATACGTCCTCCGTCGTAACCACGATCCCACTGATCTCGAAGGATACAAACACCCGCTTGATCGATATCATCCTCCCTAAGAAAATCTTAGACTGACAAAGACAAAGTTGTAACCTGACTGGATTATGACATTCATCGAATCACTAACTGAATCTAACCATGTAATGGTTCCAAAAACTCTCGGTGCAGAATACACACCCCGACACCGTCCTGATGCATAACAACGCAAGAATCTCTCCCAGGAGAATTCAGTTGACACAAAGTCATACTTCAACGTAACTGCTTAACACGATTCCTAGACTGGTTATTCTTCCCATTATATCTTGAAGCAAAGACAAGCTTCTAAAGCAATACTAGGAACTTAGACCACCATGTTTAGTGCAAATTGTACTTAAGTTTATCGGTGTAATCAATAATGTGCAATGATGAAATTCTCATCACCTGAAAATCATGTCACAAAATCTTTCTTTGAACCATTGGTCTGCGAAGTCATACGCATATGCCGCAATGTAAATCATCACATCTCTGATGATCTACATCATCTCGACCATAGGTTATTCACCCATGTATTCAAATTGATAAACATCCTCCTAATAGTTATATATACTCGCAATCACTATACACACATCAAGACTAAGGCAAGCACCCACCAATATGCTCGACTGTGACATTCCACAGTGTACAGACATGTAGAAATGCTTCCTATTCTGTCTCGAAACTCGACAGTCATTGCAATCGTTATAACTCATCTCAGAATCTCTGATGATACTATCATCACTAGCTACCTATCACGCATCCGACTATTGTCCATTGCTGAAACGCAAAATCCTTGACAAACAGTCTGTACGGATGTGACTTGTTGACTGGAAAGAACGAATTCGATCCGTCACGATCTTTGCGAAGTTTTCTCTCCCCAAAGGCAAACCTCGTTGTCTACTAAGTCAATCATCGACTATCTCAGTTCTCTCAGAGACATCGCACATCACATGCTGAAGGTTAGTGACACATCTTGCTAGATCCTGAGAACTAGATCCTAGCTAATGCCACAATTCACAATCAGACCACTAATGTCCCCTTACTAATGCCCATTACCTTTTCCAACACTCGTCGGATTCAACATAGCGGTTCAACACAAGAACACTCTGTCGAAATTTTCGATTGACACCATTAATATCTTTTTAGTGGACAACTCTCGCACGAAGCAGAAACTTGATCCGTCCGTTACTCAACCCGAGTATACTTTTGCTTAACACGAAGCAATTTCTTAGATTAATCTTGGCTTCTTCTTAACAAGAATGCACAATCGTGGGAAACCACCAACTCTCTTGTTGTCTCTACTGTCAAGTCATCATCTAACTTGACCATACAAGTCCAATTGCAATCGTCCCCGATTACAGCAATTCCGAATTATTCATCTCTGGTAACCCTAGAGACTACTAAATTTCCCAAAATCGCCGACTGCTCTGAGATTGTACCAAGTACTCATCCCCTTAAGCACTTATGCGACAAAATACTATTCCAAGTATTTCTTAATTACTGTACCCTGATCATCACAGATTGGCTCAACTCATCGACCTCGTCGATTCTACTGTGGCTCGCACTTAGCTCAACAATGAAACTCGAATCAGAATACCTACGTGGTTCGATCAATAATCTTGACTCGACTGCCACAAGTCTACTATTCTCAACACTTGGAATACCCATCTCGCTCTGGTTTCAACACATCTATACTTGATAATCATACAATAGCTATTAGTAATATATTGACACCATCTCACGCCTTACTACTAATAGTTGCCTCGTACACTGGAATCGAATATTAAGGCGAATTAAACCCAAGAAATGCTCGTGATCTATCAACCTAGATCATTTCCATCCCATGAAAAATCCTACGTTCAACCTCTGAAAACATCAGACGGTACATAGTTCTATCACTGGACTCACTATCCTTTGCCTCGTACATTCAAAATGAACGCCACGGCTCGTCAATTCCAATAATTAAAACTAATGAATCCCAAAGATTAAAACTATCTGGTCAAAGTACACGCTTGTCAAGGAAATCCCTCCAATGACTGGTCCTCACGGCAGAAATCCAAACCAATATCCCTGACAAAATCCAAACGATATCTAAATCATGATACCAAACTAAACATCTAATTCAAGGTCATACCCCGTCGTGACTGTTACCAAGACTCTAGACTGAGTAGCCTTCCCACCGCCATCCCCTGAAGCACAAAGGCTCCCAGGTAAATCACATAGGATCGCGCCCCATCACGTCTGGTCATGGTCATAGTCCACAAATCTCGGCATATACTTGATCTGGCATCCTGATGAAAATCCATCATCACGAAGTCTCAACCTACGAAGGTCAAACAGATTACTGTTCTAAGAAAACATCCTAGAACACAACTCAATGTTCCAGACCGAATAATATTCTCATGCCTCCAGATGAATCACTTTATCACTGGCAATAACTTAGTCCACTGACTAACTAGGTCAATCCTAGGAAAACGCCTAGACTAACCACAAGTCAAACAGTTACAGCTGCCTTACTCAAAATCCATGAGCTACAACAGTTGAACACTAATCATCTAGAATCATGTCAATCTTAGCAAAATCACTTGCAATCATTCACGAATTGCTGGATAAATAATACATATATAATTACTTCAAGTTATGTACAATTTCTTTATTACAATCCCATGTAATACATACAGTATTCAAAATACAACAAAAATGTACATCCAATAACTTGAAATAATACAATATTCTGATTATTCATTATAACTGAAATACTGTTTACTATTACAACAATACAGTATTTAAAATCATCATACTAGTCTTCGTTTCTTTGAGCATGAAGCTTCTAATAGACACATGCATCAATGCTAGAATACTCCTGACAAAATCTCTCTACCCGTCCTCCTGCAAAGACATCCGGAGAAATGATCCGTGCTCGCTAACCAGCTATGATCTACATCAGTGTCTGTCAGTCGACCTCTTCTGCACACGATTTACCGTCAACTTTTTTCTTGTATCTAATTCATGATTTTGAACAAGAAGTTTCCCGTGTGCCTACCGAACGCATCGATACAAGAATACAGATAAAACCATGTCCTGCATAAATTTAATGACCTTACGTTCAAACACAGTCATGCCTTAGCTACTTGAGGCATTCCCTGGTGAAGGTCTATCTGACAATCTCTCCAACTACGAGTGGAGAATCTCTTCGGACTGGAACCACATGGGTTGTTACACACCATTCTTTCCAAAATGTCCTCCGATGTATCTGAAGTGAAGTACTCGTTCTTCTCTTCCAGTCTTCCTCGGCTGAAATCCATATGTTCTTCGATCAGCATCCCAATGCATCAAATGATGAACTGTCCATAGCAGTCAGCCTATCTATCGATATGCTGCTACCGGTGTTCACATCACTGTTGCATTCCTTATATCAAAGACTTCTGCCGCAAATCTCGGCAATGAAGAACCAAATCATCCTTTGCTAAGTCTCACCAATCCTACAAGGATAATCCAAAGTCTCAGTACTATATCTCAAGTCTCTTTTCATGCTGCTATGATACCAATAAATGTAGCGACCCAAATCGGATCCAATACCTAATTAGAGTTTAGAGCATAATTAAGCATGCATTAAATAAATCGTTGCGGAAGACTTAAAATAAAAACTGACCGGCAGAATACAATCGGTTAAACAAATTCGATTATACAACTCAATCGAATAAACTAAAATAACACCTACAGCTAATCCTGCTATCTTCAAGGTCACTGGCCTCTCTAGACTCCTGGTTCTCAACCTTGCACATACACCTGCCCCGTCGAATGGGGTGTCCAGACATACAGAAAAAATAATGGACGTGAGCGACTACGCTCAATACGGAAGCAATGATATATAAAATATATGCAGCAAATAAGTGTATTTAAAACAAGGGTAAATCAGTCTACTCAGGGGCGCCATGAATATACAGAGCCATGCTGGATAGCTAGTCCACGGGCCGCTCCTATATTCACCTATCCACTACAGCGTCTACTCCAGCGTCGTGGTCGCTCATAGTGATAGCAAAACCAGGGGCTGAGTGTCCCCAGACATGAATTCATAAAGAGTAACTCATTACCGATGGAAACTGTCATGATTCACATCATACCAAATGCAGTCTACCGTAAAAACATGCATGCATTAAAGCCGTAAAACATAAAAAATAAGTATCACATACTCATGCAACACGTATAATATATATCATGCTGGCTATCTCAGTCAGTACTTACGCATCTTTCTAAAGGCAGTCCTAGCAGTCCAACTCTAGGTTTCAAGCCTAGCATCAACTCTACAATGCAAATTACCCATGCATCATTCATTAAGATCTAAAAATCTTAACTAAGTCATTGCATACTCCTAATTAATTTAAGTAGACCATAGCTATACCTGCATACGTCGTCAGCCCACTGATGGCGACTATCCCGCAACTAGGGGCACACCCTTGCTGCAGCTCCACAGCCTCGAGCACAGCTCTGTTACTTGGACACCGCTCCACCACTATGTCAGACACTGTCTGACTACACTAAGATATATATTTCCTACTCCAACTCTAAAATAAGAGTACCCAAAGCCATAAAATAGAGCCACACGGGCTAAGGAGAGGAATTTGGTGCGGTTGTGAAATGAGCTCATCGGCCTCATTTTATAGACGAGGGTTCGGATTGTCCGAACCTTCCTTCGGATCGTCCGAACTCTGCATGCATGACAAGTTTCATCTGATAGCACTTCGGACCGTCCGATCGGGACTTTGGATCGTCCTATCCCAATACTACATCATTCATGACATCCACTTGGCCGAAACACTGTTCGGACGGCCGATCCATCACTTCGGATCGTCCGAACTCAAATTCCAGCCAATCAAATAATATCCTTATCTTATCTTATCTGAGGGAGATCGGACCGTCCGATCCCTCTTTGGAGCGTCCGAACTCCTGCAATCCGAACTGGTTCAAGGCCTCCAAACGAACAAACTTCGGACCATCCGATCCCTGGTTCGGAGCCTTCGATCCTGTCTAAGACTCGGAACCTTCCCGGCCAATTTTGATTGTTCTGGATCCATTTTTGGACTCCATTAATCCATTTGGAAATTCATTAATCATGTTTTACTTAATCTAAAGATGATCATTGGATTAATTACAATAAATCCTTAATTTCGGATACGGGTCACTACACTAATGCATCTAGAAAGGGTTTGGGATTTGTTCTGACACATAATGGTCTTGTGATCGTGTATGTCTCTCGATAGTTGAAGAAGCATGAAGGAAATTATCCGGTGCATGATCTTGAGTTAGCAGCCATTGTTTTTGCCCTCATGATTTGGAGACACAACTTGTATGTAAGGAGATTTGAGATTTTCACCAATCGTAAGAGTGTGAAGTATTTTTACACTCAAAACGAATTGAATATGCGGCAGCGATGCTTGATGGATTTCTTTAAGGGCTATGATTGTGAGATTAAATATTATCTGGGTTCTTCTAATCTCAATGCTGATGCCTCGAGTCAAAATTAATTTGAAATTTTTTCACATCATCCATGTGATGTCTCTAGAATCTTCCAAGAGTATTATTCCTCGGAGTATACATTCCAGCACAATAGGGCATGGAGGGTATCCATATGTTTTCAATTCTGGCTGAACCGGCTTTGTATTCGAGAATCATGGATGCTCAGATGTCTGATTCCGATCCGTGAAACAAGGATTGGCTCATCTAGACAATTGGATATGATATGTATTTATTTAATTATCATTCTCATGTCTTGTTGTGTTTGTCTGTCCGAGTAGTAGTTCTTGACGATCCAGAGCTGAGGAATGAGATTTTGTCTCAGGCGCACTGGAGTCGATTTACAGGTACTTGCGATCAAGATTATGGTGGAAGAGAATGAAGCAGCGTGTGTACTTGTTCGTTTCTAGATGCCTTGTTTTCCAGCAGGTAAAGGAAAAGTATCTACGACCTAGAGGATTGCTATGGATCCTGAAAAGTATCTACGACCTAGAGGATTTCTATAGATCCTAGATATTCCTGAATGGATATCGGAGCATATAATTATGGATTTTGTCACCCACTTTCCTATGTCTTATAGGTAGACTGATGCGATCTGGGTTGTTTTTTATTGGTTTTCGAAATTTGCACACTTCATTACGTATAACCGCGATTTCACTTTCACATGGCCTGGTTGTACATTTATGAGATTGTAGAATTGCACGGGATCCCTTTGAGCATTTTCAAGGACCGATTTACGAGTTTTATCTCATGGTTTTGGGGTAGTCTATAGCGGGATTTGGTTATCACACTATGTTCGAGTATAGTGTATCATCCAGAGACTGACGGTCTATCGGAGCGGACAATTCGTACCCTTGAGGATATGTTGAGGGCGTCAGTTATGGACTACGGCTTGTCTTGACAAGATCATTAATACTAGTCAAGTTTGCCTATAATAACAGTTACCATCGTGATATTAGCATTGCACCATTCGAGCTGTTGTACAAGTTCCATTGTCGTGCTGCTTTGTTTTCGGATGAGGTTGAAGAGCGACAGGTAGCAAGGCCATAGTTAGTAGAACAAATTGTGGATAAGGTAGACTTGTTCAGGTGAAGAGTTAGAGCTGCTCAAGATAGAAAGGCCAGCTGTTACACCAACACTCAATACAAACCCTTATCATTTGAGATAGGAGATCACGTGTCTCTGAATATTTAATTTACGAAACTCTACCCATCTATTTTATATCCCTTACCACAGGGTTTTGGGGCATAAGATCCAATATTGCCTTGCCCTGAAGCGCAAAATAAAAAGGCTGATAAATTTTTTGCATCCGATCGAGGTTCATTTAGAGTCAGATGTATCTTACGTGAGACACCACTCAAGATTAAGACAGAAAATATAAAGTAATTTGGAACAAGCACATACCCTTGGTCATACTACAGTGACAACGTCGAGATATCGAGGATGAATGTTGGGAGTTAGAAAGTCGTATGTGCTGAAGGCATCCTAAGTTTTATTTTATTGTATTTTCATTTGCCTTGATGTAGTTGTACTTGTAAATTTTCCGATGTAATAAAGTATGATTCTTGGTATTATTGTGATTTACATACCGTTATCTTTTAAGTATTGTTTATTATAAATTTTTTTGTAATGCACGTTTTATTCCTACTATAAAAAAGTTTTCTATAAAACCGTTGTTTTTTAAATGTTGTTTATTATGAATTTTCTTGTAGTGCATGTTTTAATCCTTCTATAAAATTGTTTTTCATAATACAAAATTTTTTAAAGTGACTGATCTTCACACATATTAAAAATATATATGAGTGGGAGTATTGTTATAGTGATCTTTTATATATTTTTCATTTCAGATGTACCATAATTAAATGATTATATATATATATATATATATATATATATATATCAATAACATTATTTCATAATATTTTATCTGATATTGAAATATTTTATATATCAAAATGCTAGAATTCTTGTTAGATCAGACTAAAAATCCTATAAAAATAAGTAGTCTCTAGTTGGTAAAGACAATATATGCAACATACACAACACAAGATACACAATAAAGTTGTACAAACCAATATTATATTCTTTCAATTGGTAGATTTTGGTGCATCCAGATATTTCCAAGGTATTTTTTTTAAAAAAAATTTATATCGTTATGAGTTCATTGTTTAAAGTGTGCACACTGGCGGTTCCAGACCCTTGAATTTTATTTTAAATTACTAAAATATTTTTATATTTTAAAAATTATAATTTATGAGCATAAATTAGGAATCAAACACGGAAATAAAAAAAAAGTCAAAAAATTTAAGTTAATCTTTATTGTTTAATGTGTGCAAAGTGATCCGAAAATTTATGGCCCGTAATATTTAATAAATCATAGTTCAATCACTAAGTTTTTAAACTTAAACACAAATGAATTTAAGTTTTTTAAATCTAAAAACAAATTGTTGAAGCAAAAATTGTTAACTTATAAGCTTGTGAGTTTGAATTTTATTTTATCAGTCGCAACAACTGCATTGAAGAAAAAAAAATTTGCTGAGAAGAATATTACGAATATTAATTAATTATACTGAAATATATGTATATATTAGTTTATCGATGAAGTTATTATTAATTATTTTCAAAAAATAAAAATTCGTATATTATTTAAATGAAAGTACTATATTTAAATTTTGTTATGTGGTGATTGTGTGTATATATATATAATCTTTTATTATGTCCGGCCGTCTCCCTTCATAAAATTCATGGATCCGCCCCAAGTGCGCATATGAGGGGAATATTTTAGAGATAATCCTGTAATGGAAACAGGAACCAAGCATTGTTCCAGAGATTTATTCAAAAGATTGAAATTAAATAATCATGCACGAATCAAAGTAAAAAAGAAACATTTATTTTAATTCATAAATCTGATCACAAGACATAACTCGTTATAATGAAAAAGGTAATCAATCAATAATGCGTGACATACACATCATACTCAACCGTGGCATCTCCATTCTTCAGATCGAAACTGTGCGTTTTGGCCTGAGCATACCCGGAAGCAAATCGGAAGAGCCCACTTCCCCCTATCACAGGCATTTCCCTCACCTTATTAAATATCGCATTCCTGCCCATTATAGTGATCGTACTCCCGTTGTATTTCCCATGCGTGAACACAAAATTCATGGCCATCAACAATCCTATCTCTTCCTGCGAAGCTAGCCCATAAAACCCCTGCGCTTTCCCGACCACTTTCGAGCTCAGTTGGGGCTCTGTGGTCAGTAGGTTATCGATCATGTTGATCTGCCCAAATCCAGTGAAGTTCTTGGGTCTCACGATTGGGACGGATGTTGGGTTTGTGCCGCTGACTACGTCGTGCCAGTATACTCGGAAATGGGTGAGCTTCTTTCTGATCAGTTGTCTGCGTTTGAGTTCCGATGTTTTCATGTAGGAGGTTTCTTCGCCGGTGGCGATGGAGCAGAGTAGGATGCAGGCCGAGAGGATTATGAAATAACATTGGAGAATTTTAGCCATAGTTGGTGAAAAGTTCGTATTATAAAGTCTATGATCGTTTTCTATAGTCGATGGCAGAACTCAGATGAGTCACTTATATATATAAATAAATTTCGATCCGGGAGCTCAACAGAGTGGGACTATAATTAGTGCGTTTGTTTATAATATACACGAGATTGTCAGATTGTTATTCGATTCTTGTCTTTTCACCTACCACAATATATATATATAAATTTTCATTTGCTCAAACAATGCTGCCCAACTCGTTCTCGACAACTAAAACCCGGTACCGTGTTTTAGTGATACGAAATTTTTTTAAAAAAACAACTAAAACTTGGTACCAGATTTTAGTGATCGGAAAAAAAAGTGGGCAGAAATGGTTGGACAGCTAAGAATTACTCATACATATATATATACATATATATACATATATATATATATATATATATATATATATATATACACACTCTAAAAACATGAATTAAAAAAAAAACTTTTTATCATTTGGTTTCACTAATATTTGGCTAATTGACTTATACAAAAATATTGATTTTTATAATAAAAATATTATTTTTTATTACAGATATATATCGAATCTACATAACTCACAATATAGATATGTGAGTATGTGACATCATCTCTTAAGAAAATTTATATATATATCTATATATATGTGTGTGATGGATTGCTAAAAGTTTGAATGTTTGAATTTTCTCAATGATATTTAGAAATTTCTTCCTGCTCTCAATTTTGAAAAAAATATTTAAAAATAGTATTTTAAAATTGGATGAATATTATAATTAATATAGAGATACTTTTTTGAAAGTTTTGGAACAAGTTAGGTAGGTTGGAAAAATGTGGATTTTCTTCCCACACGGGCATGGCGCGCGCGATTGAAACAATAAGAACTCCAAATAATAATAATAATAATAATAATAATAATAATAATAATATAATAAAACAAAAGAAAAATATAAAAGAAACAGATATTTCATGTTCCGTAATAAAAAAATCGACCCCTACCAACTACATTAGGACAAATTTTGTGACCACGAGTCCAATTAATTGGATTTTGATGTGAATACATGGATTTAGAATATTCAAATACTAATTGTGCTTTTATGGGAAAAAACTATATATTATTTTAAAAATTCATGTGATAGTATGAAATAAATATCATATTAATGATATCTCGGGTAAAACTATATTACGTGTCAGCATATTAGTAGTGTAATACGCATAAATATATACCAATAGGGGGAGGAAGCACGAAGTGAGAGTGTGTTTTTAAGTTGGTGGAGTAAGTGAGGGGAAATTGCATATATCATTCTTGTGAAATCGCGTGTTTGCTGATAACTTCTTATGAAATTTTTTTGAGATAGAAGCCCCTTATGATTCTAAATCTGTATCATACACTCCCTTCTGGCTAAAAAATGACTAAAATGCTCTTAATGTTATAAGATAATTTAATATTAAAATATATTTCGTGTATGACAAATATTATGATAAAATAATTATATATAATTTTCATATTTATTTAAATAAAATTTGATTTTTTACCCAATTAAATATAAAATTATAAAACAAAACTAATTTAATTATTTATTTAAGTAAGGGTATTTTTGTCAATTTTTAACTGGAAAGGGTGTGTATGCTACAAATCTAGAATCACAAGGGGTTATTAGCTTAAAAAAAATTTCATAGGGAGTTATTAGCAAACTCGGGATTTCACAGGGGTGATATATGCAATTTTTTCGAGTAAGTGAAAATTCGATTAATGATAAAAAAAAATTTGATTTTTCTATCAATACTTTATCATATAAGTCTGACGCGTATAAATTTATATTTTCTTATGGTTCAATACCATCAGTGGTGGAGTGCACATAAATATCCACCAATAGGGGCGAGGAAGTGCACCTAAAAATATTTTCAAATTGGTAAAGTAAATAAATGTTTGAGCAATGATCAACATCTCGATTTCTCTATTAGAAATTTCTTGGGTGATTTTGTCAAGATAAATTCACTTTTTCTTATTTGTCAATGCCCTTAGTGGCGTAGTGGGAATAAATATCTTTTATCAGGGGAGATTGATAAGTGTGTTGTGTATACATTATTTTGTGTCATTTTTATATTATTTTGCATGAAATTATTTTATTTCGTTTGTTTTATTGGTATTTTATTTTATGTGCATGTATTCTACTCTACTGGTTGAATTTTGTAGGTTAATGGAGTTTTTAGGACCCAACTGAACTACAGACGCGCGCGCGGGCGGACCACTATCGCGCGCGTGCGCCATACAAAATTTCAGATACATGAAAATCAAGAGGCGCGTGGGCGAGATTCTTCCTCGCGTGTGCGCAGAAGGAAAATCCAGAGACTCGAAAGAAGGCCGCGCGCGAGCAAGCTACTGTCTCGCTTGCGCGCAAGAGGTTGATTGGGACACTGTCTTATTATACAGCGCGCGCGCGTGCGCGAGATCCTTTCCAGGCGTGCGCGCATGTTCGGGAGCATGATATGTTCGAGAATTTTAGGTTGAGGAGGATTCTAATTGGTGCGGACCCTATAAATAGAAGTTTTATGATCTTTTTGGGGACTTTTTGTCTTTTGATTTTTACGCAAAAGCTGAAGGCGGCTGCTTGAACACTTCTCTTGTTTTTCTTCTATTCTCGTAATTTCTAGTTTATGATTTTAGACTTTGATACCTCGGAAAATTATTTTAACCCGGACCGTTCATTATGGGTTTAAGAGGGTTGGCCCAATTATGGGATTATTATTATATATAAGGTCCAGCCCAGTTTCCTACCTGTTAGGGTTTGTCAAGACCTGGGCTACTGTTAATGGGCCGAATAGAGCTGGGGCCCAATGGGCTTGGTATGTTTTCTAGTTCAAGTGGAACTCGAATACATTGAAGATAAGCCTGACTATTGCACAGATATGAATGAGATAGGGATAAACTCAAGGGCGGACCAATGAATGAAGAGAGCTACTCCATGACATGTTATAATTCGACTAGGTAACTTACTCTATTTTTTCTATAAATATAGGTACTGTTATGATTGTGTTCATTCATTACTCACTATTCATTATTCATCACACATTCACTCTCACTTTTACAGCCACGCACCCATACTCTCTCGTTTTTGTATTAATCATACCCTCTGCCTTCAAGACACGGACTTAGGCATCGGAGGGGTCACGCCGAAAATACATTCGGCGCCCCCCCTGGCCTAGTTGTTGCCTGTGCAGAACTTGGTGGTACTCGACCCGACCTGCTTCATTGAAGATTTGGAGGATCCATTCTACCAGACCGAACTCGAGGTAAAATTCCGACATCATCAATTGGCGCCGTCTGTGAGAATTTGAAGAAAAAGAGTTTCGATGGCTAATCAGAATGGAGATCGCCCAAATTTAGAGGAATTAGTAACTCAGGCTGTTCAGAGGGCGTTGGCGGAAAGGGGTGAGGCCAATCCCCCGCACCCCGATCATAATGCTCACCTCGAGGAGATCAAAATGTTGAAGGAAGAGATGGAGCAGCTAAGGAAGAAGCAGGCCGGGTAACTAGCTACCACACCCAGAAACATTCCTTTTACTCAGGAAATATTGGACGCCGACCTCCCTAAACAATTCAAATTGCCTCACGTCGGGGAGTATGATGGTAAAGGAGATCCTAAAGACCATTTAGCACGCTTCGAGAATGCAGCTCTGTTGCATAAATATTCTGATCAGATCAAGTGTAGGGATTTTCTTACTACTCTCATAGGACCAGCCCAACAATGGTTCAATATGCTACGCCATGGGGAGATCAAGTTGAAAGAGTGGGTGCCCGGTGAGCCAACTTGTGGCTAAGGGCTTTGATGACTCTTTGTATAAACAATCTTTTGTTTAATATTATTTACACTTTTATTAATGGCAATGACTTTATCTTTCTTCATATTGTTATATTGTGATATACTATTGTTGTTTTGATAAAGACCTTGAATATACTATTGTTGTTTTGATAAAGACCTTGAATATACTATAGTGTATGTAAGATGTGGTAGAACAAGGGGATGTCTATCATGAAACACATCTTATAGTCACTGTATATTCTAAACTGTTCCTAGTCGATTGAGCCGTCCGATAATAAGGATAAGGATCACTCGAGTTTGAGACTAGCATTTGCGATGCAGAGTACCACGTTTCATTGGTAAGGAACATAGAGATGTTCGAAGCATGCAAATGGATATTCATACGATGAATGATCGAACTACCCTATCCGGACTTTCCAAGTGGTTATCACTTATCGAGTGGATAAAGTCCGCGGTTTTGGTTGTACACCATTAGTCCTTACTACTTGAAACATCATTGAGACTCTATATGCTAGTACTGTGCTTTGACTCGTTTACCGACTCTATTGGGGTCATCAGGTATTGGGATTGGGTACAGTTACAACACATATAGGAGTCGATGCTTTGTTGTCAAGGATTCACCACATACTTGCGAGTGTGGATATCCTATGCGATCTGAGGAGATATTAGTGTGACGAATCTCTGGCCAGAGTACATGATGTGTTTTAAGAAATGGTTTCTTAGTAACACATGCGATGTCACTATTTGATCTTCAAGATGTATTGCATAGTTATCGAATCTCGAACAACTCTCGATATACCAATGGTTGTTGATTCGATCGGGATATATGGATGAAGGGACCGTACTGTACGCTAACCAAAATCTATTGGTTCTTGCAGGCACTATCAGTGATACCTAGGAAATCATGGGGCGATGTTGCTAGGCGCTCTTACCATGATTCGATGGGCAAGTCGGAAATTGTTGTCCGAGTCACAAGGAGTTGTGAGCCCACGGCTAGCTGTATCCCTGAACCATTGAGGGTCACACAGAGTAATGGATTTTTAATCCCCGTTGAGATAGTTAAATTTAAAGAGTTAAATTTAATGAACAAAGAAGTTGGACTTCTTAATTATGAGTAGAGGAGTAAGATTTCCTAAAATGACATAGGGATGGGCATTTTTGGAAATCACTGAATTCGGATTCAGAAAAATTTATCTTGACTTTAAAAGGTGCAGAAATGGTTTCTGTGCACATTGGTGAAATCGGTTTATCAATCGGAGTCACGATGAATTTTATATTAATTTCTGAACATGCGGGCTTTGCTTGTCGGGCTTGAACTTATGACTAATGGGCCCTAAGCTGTTAGCGGCCTACATTATAAATAAGTTATTGCAGTACAGAAATTAGAGACAACAGGTCACAATTTTCGAAAAAACCCTATTTTTCTCTCAGTAGTGGCCGCCCTCCTTCTCCCCTCTGCTCGGAAAATCCAGTCTGTGAATTTTGAATCGCAGTCTGGTTTAACGGATCAAATTCGTTAATCTCTTCGTAGAAACTTCTGATAGATTTTCTAGTGCAATCTATCAGAGGGATTAAATATCCGTTCGTGGACCTGATTGAAGAACAGTTCGTCCATCAGTTCCAGGGATATACAACAAGAGCAGAGAAATCTGTTGGTGTCCATAATCTCGCTTCGAGATTGGAGGTAAAAATTTATAATTGTTATTTAATTTTTACACACACAATTTAATCGTAAGGTTTTGATACCCACTATGGAATCGTTTCATATAAAATTTTTAAACTTCCGCTGCACCGGGTATCAATCCTGATTGATCTGATCGCCGCGTTCTCCAACACAAGGAATTCAAGGATTTTAGCAAATCCTTTTTGCATCACTTTGCTAGTAGCAAAAAGCATTCTACCACTACTTTCAGCCTCTTTGCAATCAAGCAACGAGAGCATGAAAATTTAAGAGCATATATCCGCAGTTTTAGTGCCTTGGCTCTCGCGGTACCCATGGCTACCCCAGAACTGCTCATCAGTGCCTTCATGCAAGGGCTGGATACAAAAGATTTTCTCAAATCTTTAATAAAAAGGCCGCCGAAGACATACGAGGAATTACTCGCCCGAGCGGAGAAATATGTCAAATGGAAGAAATACAGGTTTCGCGGGCAGCTGTGAAGAGGGAACGACCAAAAAGTCCAAAGAGCAATAGGGTTCCGAGCAATAATTCAGGGATGGGACAGCCATTCCGACCCGCGTTGTTGGGAGAATTAACCTCTTTCACTCCTTTACGCATGAGTAAAGTCCGAGCTCTACAAATTTGTGACGATCAGAAGCTCACACAAAGGCCTCCATGGACTGAAAAGGGACCTCGAAATAGGGAATCAGATAAGTATTGTCACTTTCACAATGAGTATGGGCATACTACGGAGAACTGTCGTCAATTAGATCAAGAGATTGAAAGGATAATACAGCAACACTCTGAATTAAAAAAATATATTGACCCGTCAAGAGGGGTATCGCCCGTACAGGGGACAGGGAGGAAGGTCAAGACAAAGAGCCAGGACTGTTCCTCCCCACGAAGACTTCAATCATCCAAATCAAGACCAGCACAGGGAGGACCGAGATCATCAAAGACCGGCCCCTCCTGCTCGAGGAATTATCAACATGATTTTTGGAGGCCCTACTGATGGAGATTCCAATCGAGCTAGGAAAACTAGCAGCCAAAAATTAATAAATATGGAGATTGAAAATCAGACTGTCAACACTAGCCCGACCCTCTCTTTTGGGCCGGAAGATTTAAAAGGGGTTTCTAGCAACCATAATGATGCACTGGTAATAAGGGCCATGGTCGCGAATTACGATATGGCCCGGATATTTGTGGATTCAGGCAGTTCTGTCAATGTTCTATTCCAAGAAGCTATCAATCAAATGGACCTGGGACAGTACAAAATGAATCCCGTCGTTACATCACTCTTTGGTTTCACAGGTCATGCAATCCGGCCTGTTGGGTTAGTACATCTACCTGTAAGAGTGGGTGCCCAGTGAGCCAACTGTGTGGCTATGGGCTTTGTTGACTCTTTGTATAAACAATCTTTTGTTTAATATTATTTACACTTTTATGGCAATGACTTTATATTACTTCATATTGTTATATTGTGATATACTATTGTTGTTTTGATAAAGACCTTGAATATACTATAGTGTATGTAAGATGTGGTAGAACATGGAGATGTCTATCATGAAATACATCTTATAGTCACTGTATATTCTAAAACCGTTCCTAGTCGATTGAGCCGTCCGATAATAAGGATAAGGATCGCTCGAGTTTGAGACTAGCATTTGCGATGCGGAGTACCACGTTTCATTGGTAGGGAACATGGAGATGTTCGAAGCATGCAAATGGATATTCATAGGATGAATAGTCGAACTACCCTATCCGGACTTTCCAAGTGGTTATCACTTATCGAGTGGATAAAGTCCGCGGTTTTGGTTGTACACCATTAGTCCTTACGACTTGAAACATCATGGAGACTCTATATGCTAGTGCTGTGCTTTGACTCGTTTACCGACTCTATGGGGGTCATCAGGTGTCGAGATTGGGTACAGTTACGACACATATAGGAGTCAATGCATTGTTGTCAAGGATTCACCACATACTTGCGAGTGTGGATATCCTATGCGATCTGAGGAGATATTAGTGTGACAAATCTCTGGCCAGAGTACTTGATGTGATTTAAGAAATGGTTTCTTAGTAGCACATGCGATGTCACTAATTTGATCTTCAAGATGTATTGCATAGTTATCGAATCTTGAGCGACTCTCGATATACCAATGGTTGTTGATTCGATCGGGATATATGGATGAAGGGACCGTACTGTACGTTAACCAAAATCTACTGGTTCTTGTAGGCACTATCAGTGATACCTAGGGAATCATGGGGCGATGTTGCTAGGCGCTTTACCATGATTCGTTGGGCAAGTCGGAAAGTGTTGTTCCGAGTCACAAGGAGTTGTGAGCCCACGGCTAGCTGTATCCCTGAACCATTGAGGGTCACACAGTGTAATGGAGTTTTAATCCCCGTTGAGATAGTTAAATTTAAAGAGTTAAATTTAATGAACTAAGGAGTTGGACTTCTTAAATAAGAGTAAGGGAGTAGGGTTTCCTAAAATGACATAGGGATGGACATTTTTGGAAACCACTGAATTCGGATTCAGGAAAATTTATTTTGACTTTAAAACGTGCAGAAATGGTTTCTGTGCACATTGGTGAAATCGTTTCATCAATCGGAGTCACGATGAATTTTATATTAATTTCTGAACGAGCGGGCTTTGCTTGTCGGGCCCCAGCTTATGATTAATGGGCCCTAAGGAGTTAGTGGCCTGCATTATAAATAAGTTATTTCAGTACAGAAATTACACACAACAGGTCATTATTTTTGAGAGCAATTTTCGAAAACCCTACCCTCTCTCTCAAAAACGTTTTCGGCCGACCCCTCCCCTCTGCCCGAGAAAATTCCGGTCTGTGATTTTGAGTCGCGGTCAGGAATAACGAATCAGATTCGTGTAATCTCTTCGCAGAAAACTTCTGATAGATTTTCTAGTGCAATCTATCAGAGGGATTAAACCTCTGTTCGTGGACCTGATTGAAGGCGTTCATCGGTTCCAGGGAGAGACAACAAGAGCAGAATTGTTCTGTTGGTGTCCATTAATCTCGTTGCGAGATTTGAGGTAAAATTTATTTAATTGTTATTTAAATTTTACACACACAATAATTCAATCGTTGTATGGTTGATACCCACACCATGGAATCGTTCCATGAGAAAATTTTTAAACTTCCGCTGCACCGGGTATCAATCGTAATTGGTCTGGGAACTCGCCAGTTTTCCTACAGTGGTATCAGAGCCAGGTTGCTCAGATCAATCGATTGAATTAATCAATTGTACAAAATTTTTGAGTCTCGGTTTTTGAAACAAAATAAATATTTTTAATAAAAAAATTTTTTTTTTCCGGGGGCGAAACCCGGGCAGCGATTGGATCGCTGCCCGGAGGGGGCAGCGATGGTCGCTGCCCCCAGGGGCGGCGCACGGCGCCGCCCAAAGGGGGCGCACGGCGCCGCCCAGGGCGGCGACCGTCGCCGCCCAGGGCGGCGCACGGCGCTGCCCAGCGCAGCGCTGGGCGCTGCCCAGGGCGGCGCCAGGGCGACGCACGGCGCCGCCCAGCGGCGGCGCCAGGCGCCGCCAGGGCAGCAAACGTTGCTGCCCTAAGGGGGCAGCCGGGCTGCCCCGGCCCGCGCCCCGGGTGCGGGCCAACCCGGGAGTGTCCCGGGTGGCCCGCGGGAAAAATTAATATTTTATTAAAAAATTAATTTTAATATGTTAAAATTTTATTTTTGGTCCGGTCAAAAATTGTTTTTGATTGGTTCACGAGATTTCGGATCGAATTGTTCGAGTCCGTAAATTTTAAAATTGATTTTGGATAAATTTGAATTTTTGGAAAATTTTAATATTTTATCCGTAAATTGAATTTTGAAATCAATTATTTTGGTACAATTGATGATAAGATATGATCTTATGATATATTGAGTAAAATATGATTTTATTTGTAAAATTGGATTTTATAGATAAAATATGATTTTATTTGATATGGAGATAAAATATGATTTTATATGTGAAATGTGATTTTATATATAAAATATGATTTTATCTTGTTTAAATTTGAATTGCCACAGCATGTTATCCAATAAATTAATTTTGAATTAAATGTTATTGGATAAGGATGATCGATTGCCATGACCAATTTTGTAGGTGTATGTTAGGAATTTACATTTTGTCTTTATTGTTGTTGGTTTTATTAATGGGCCTGGTTTATGGCCCGATATGAATGTCATATGTAATAAAAGTGGGCTTGGTTTATAGCCCGTTCCCACCCCTAAAAATGTATCCCCTACTTGTCATTGTTATTTATTGTAAATACATTAGATTTAGTGGGAGATCAAGATTTGAAGATGGTGGGCCCAGCAGACAATGAAGACTGAAGAAATGTAAATTGGAAGCATATGTAATAGGATTGCATTTGCATACTGCATATTACCTAGGATTGGACTAAGACCCGTGATTGGCAACCACGGGTCAATTAGAAATGGAATCGATCATCCTATATAATATGTGATATTATGATTGTATGCATGTTTAGACATAAATTGCGTGAATCCGGCAATGCATGCAATAAATTAAATATGATGAGACAAATATTTTTATAAATAAAATCCCTCATTTTAAATATGATTTAAAATTTATATCAAGATAAATAAAGGAAATTTAAATATTGTTTAAATGTTCCTACCTTCCATCAACGGTCAATGTATGTGATGCTACCCGCGGATACGGTCCGGCTCATATTATTGGGGGGGCCCGTCCGTCGGAAAGCTGTACATTGGATCGACAAATGTTGTAAGTTGGGTGGAACTCCCATGGGATCGGCTCATATTATTGGGGGATCCACATGGCGACCGTCCATCACAACTTAATATTGATGGGTCATCTTGACATGTCACTTTAAACGGCGTCATATTATTGGGCCCTTATTGGACATGAGGTAAATACATGGGGGTTGCTTTGGAAGCAATTGGGCTCTACCTTTTGAGAATTATGGTTGGCTGATATTATTCGGGACCATAAGTTTGTCAATTGGACTCCATGTTCTCACTAAGGAAAAAGTTTCCCGTTTTCACTAGAGGGTGGTGAAATCGTTAAAATAGTGGGAGTGAGATTCATAAAATTAAATTCGCCTATTTTATGTCTTAGTAAATTGTTAAACAATCATCGATAATTGTCTGTTTTATCTCAGTAATCCACATGTTTCTGTTCTCCAACAAAACAAACTTATTGACGCAAACAATACAGAATGATTCCATAAGTTAAGATTGTCCTAAGTTCGGAAAAAGATTTTCTAAGTGTTAGAAAAGGCTTCTCCGAAAACAGCCCCGGCTGATGTAACTAGAGAAATGGTTGGACCATGATCTCAAGGCAAAATGTTACATACAAAATTGGACAAGTCTAAACAAGTTTGCCATCACTGCAAGAAACCCGGTTATTGGAAACGTAACTGCAAGGAATACCTCGAGCAGTTGCGAACTGCAAAGGGTATGTTATTCATTGAAATAAATATTTTTAATACTACTTCTTGGGTATTGGATACCAGATGTAGATCTCATATTTGCAATGAGTTGCAAATGATGATAAGAAGTAATAGGCTAAGGATGGGTGAGACCCAGTCAAGGCTCGGGAATGGTTCCAGAGTTAAATCCATAGCTATGGGAAATATTTATTTTTGCAGAATGGTTTTAAATTATTGTTGAGAGATGTTTTATTTGTGCCAAATTTAATTAAAAACATTATTTCTATTTCTATGCTTGATAGAGATGGTTATTCTTGTAATTTTGTGAATGGGATTTGCAATATTTACAAGAATGAATGTTTAATTGGAAATGGACAACTTGAAAACGATCTATACAATTTAAAACTAAAAGACGTTCCAGTAAATTGTATTGACAAACCGGCGACAACAAACAAAAGGAAAATCGATAGTCAAAACCCGGCAAACCTTTGGCACGCTAGACTAGGTCATATTTCCTCAAGGAGGATGAACAAGCTAGTGGGAGAGGGCATGTTTGATATGTCTGATATTAACTCTTTACCTACTTGTGAATCCTGCCTAAAAGGAAAAATGACTAAATCTCCTTTTAAGGGGAAACCTGAGCGTAGTCAGAATCTGTTGGATTTGATCCATACAGATGTTTGTGGTCCATTTAGAGTAGGGACTCAACATGACCACACCTACTTCATTACCTTTACTGATGATTATTCAAGGTATGGGTATTTATATTTAATGAAATATAAGTCTGAAGCATTTGAAAAGTTCAAAGAATTCAGGGCTGAAGTAGAAAACAAGCTAGGTAAAAGTATTAAAGCACTTCGATCGGATCGAGGTGGAGAATACTTGAGTACCGAGTTTTTGGACTATCTAAAAGAGAATGGGATTCTCTCTCAGTGGACTCCTCCTATGACACCACAGCTTAATGGTGTATCGGAGCGTCGTAATCGAACTTTGTTGGACATGGTTCGATCTATGATGAGCTTCACTGAGCTTCCACCTTCGTTTTGGGGCTATGCGCTTGAAACGGCGGTATTGTTGTTGAATAACGTCCACACTAAAGCAGTGGACAAAACACCATACGAGTTATGGAATGGCAAAGCTCCTAAGTATTCATACTTGAGGATTTGGGGATGTCCTGCTTACGTGAAGCGGACAGTGGGAGATAAGTTGGATAGTCGATCCAGCTTGTGTTATTTTGTGGGGTATCCGAAGAATTCAATCGGATATTATTTCTATTATCCTACTGAAACAAAGGTGTTTGTTTCACGGAATGCCACCTTCTTGGAGAAGGAGTTCTTATTGGATAAGAAAGGCGAGATGATGGAACTCGAAGAAGTTCGAGAAGAACCCGAAATACAAAATAACGATCCCACACCTCAGGAACCATTGCTGGACACGCCTGCACCTAGAAGATCCGAGAGGACTTCTAGACCTCCAGTTCGATATGGTCTTCTTCTTGAAGAGGGTCAAGATGAACCCGACATTGGATGTGATCCAAGAAGCTTTAAGGAAGCAATTTCTGATGCGGATTCGAATTTATGGCTTGAAGCTATGCAGTCTGAATTGGATTCGATGCATACTAACCAAGTCTGGTCTTTAGTGGATCCTCCCGATGGAATTGTTCCAATAGGGTGTAAATGGATCTACAAAAGAAAGCTTGGGCCTGATGGTAAGGTATTGACCTACAAGGCGCGATTGGTGGCGAAAGGTTATACTCAAAGGCAAGGAGTTGACTATGATGAAACCTTTTCACCAGTTGCTATGTTCAAGTCCATAAGAATCCTTATTGCCATAGCTGCATGGTATGACTATGAGATATGGCAAATGGATGTGAAGACTGCTTTTCTTAATGGAGATATTAAGGAAGAAATCTATATGAAGCAGCCTGAGGGGTTCACATCCATGGGAAGCGAGCATAAGGTATGCAAGCTTCAGAGATCAATTTATGGTCTAAAACAAGCATCAAGAAGTTGGAACCAGAAATTTGATGAAACAATAAAAGATTTTGGTTTCATCAAGAACCCGGAGGAACCTTGCGTGTACAAGAAAGTAGTTAAGGATGCGGTGACATTCTTAGTACTTTATGTTGATGACATCCTACTCATTGGGAATGATGTAGGGATGTTGCAGTCAACGAAGATATGGTTATCAGGTAGATTTTCGATGAAGGATTTGGGTGAGGCATCCTACATTCTAGGGATTCAGATCTATAGAGATAGATCTAAGAGAATGATAGGACTCACTCAATCAACCTACATCGATACCATATTGAAACGGTTTTCAATGGATGGGTCCAAGAGAGGACATCTACCCATGTGTCATGGAGTTTCTCTATCCAAGTCTATGTGTCCCAAGACTGATGCAGAGATAGAGAATATGACACATGTACCATATGCGTCAGCTATAGGTAGTATCATGTATGGGATGATATCTACCAGACCGGATGTAGCATTTGCTCTGAGTGTCACGAGCAGATATCAGTCTAATCCTGGTCAGATGCATTGGAAAGCCGTGAAGGACATTCTTAAGTACTTGCGAAGGACTAAGAATATGTTCATGGTTTATGGAGGACGAGAACTCAAACTGGAAGGCTATACCGACTCTAGCTTCCAAAGTGATGTGGATGACTCGAAGTCAACCTCTGGATTTGTGTTCATGCTCAATGGCGGTGCTGTCTCTTGGAAGAGTTCCAAGCAGGACACCACAGCGGATTCCACCACTGAGGCTGAATACATCGCAGCATCAGCTGCTGCTAAAGAGGCCGTTTGGATGAGGAATTTCGTCCAAGAGTTGGGCGTCATTCCTGAATTTGTTGGTCCAGTCCCGGTGTACTGCGACAACACGGGTGCCGTTGCTCAAGCAAAGGAACCAAGGTCTCATCAAAGATCCAAACACGTACTGAGGAAATACCACATAATCCGGGAGATTGTGGAAAGAGGAGACATCAGTGTCGAACGAGTGGCCTCTGCAGACAATATCGCTGATCCACTTACTAAGCCTTTGCCAGGACCATTGTTTGACAAACATCGCGAAGCAATGGGTCTACGTAGTATGACTAGTTGGCTATAGGGCAAGTGGGAGATTGTAAGAGTGGGTGCCCAGTGAGCCAACTGTGTGGCTATGGGCTTTGTTGACTCTTTGTATAAACAATCTTTTGTTTAATATTATTTACACTTTTATGGCAATGACTTTATATTACTTCATATTGTTATATTGTGATATACTATTGTTGTTTTGATAAAGACCTTGAATATACTATAGTGTATGTAAGATGTGGTAGAACATGGAGATGTCTATCATGAAATACATCTTATAGTCACTGTATATTCTAAAACCGTTCCTAGTCGATTGAGCCGTCCGATAATAAGGATAAGGATCGCTCGAGTTTGAGACTAGCATTTGCGATGCGGAGTACCACGTTTCATTGGTAGGGAACATGGAGATGTTCGAAGCATGCAAATGGATATTCATAGGATGAATAGTCGAACTACCCTATCCGGACTTTCCAAGTGGTTATCACTTATCGAGTGGATAAAGTCCGCGGTTTTGGTTGTACACCATTAGTCCTTACGACTTGAAACATCATGGAGACTCTATATGCTAGTGCTGTGCTTTGACTCGTTTACCGACTCTATGGGGGTCATCAGGTGTCGAGATTGGGTACAGTTACGACACATATAGGAGTCAATGCATTGTTGTCAAGGATTCACCACATACTTGCGAGTGTGGATATCCTATGCGATCTGAGGAGATATTAGTGTGACAAATCTCTGGCCAGAGTACTTGATGTGATTTAAGAAATGGTTTCTTAGTAGCACATGCGATGTCACTAATTTGATCTTCAAGATGTATTGCATAGTTATCGAATCTTGAGCGACTCTCGATATACCAATGGTTGTTGATTCGATCGGGATATATGGATGAAGGGACCGTACTGTACGTTAACCAAAATCTACTGGTTCTTGTAGGCACTATCAGTGATACCTAGGGAATCATGGGGCGATGTTGCTAGGCGCTTTACCATGATTCGTTGGGCAAGTCGGAAAGTGTTGTTCCGAGTCACAAGGAGTTGTGAGCCCACGGCTAGCTGTATCCCTGAACCATTGAGGGTCACACAGTGTAATGGAGTTTTAATCCCCGTTGAGATAGTTAAATTTAAAGAGTTAAATTTAATGAACTAAGGAGTTGGACTTCTTAAATAAGAGTAAGGGAGTAGGGTTTCCTAAAATGACATAGGGATGGACATTTTTGGAAACCACTGAATTCGGATTCAGGAAAATTTATTTTGACTTTAAAACGTGCAGAAATGGTTTCTGTGCACATTGGTGAAATCGTTTCATCAATCGGAGTCACGATGAATTTTATATTAATTTCTGAACGAGCGGGCTTTGCTTGTCGGGCCCCAGCTTATGATTAATGGGCCCTAAGGAGTTAGTGGCCTGCATTATAAATAAGTTATTTCAGTACAGAAATTACACACAACAGGTCATTATTTTTGAGAGCAATTTTCGAAAACCCTACCCTCTCTCTCAAAAACGTTTTCGGCCGACCCCTCCCCTCTGCCCGAGAAAATTCCGGTCTGTGATTTTGAGTCGCGGTCAGGAATAACGAATCAGATTCGTGTAATCTCTTCGCAGAAAACTTCTGATAGATTTTCTAGTGCAATCTATCAGAGGGATTAAACCTCTGTTCGTGGACCTGATTGAAGGCGTTCATCGGTTCCAGGGAGAGACAACAAGAGCAGAATTGTTCTGTTGGTGTCCATTAATCTCGTTGCGAGATTTGAGGTAAAATTTATTTAATTGTTATTTAAATTTTACACACACAATAATTCAATCGTTGTATGGTTGATACCCACACCATGGAATCGTTCCATGAGAAAATTTTTAAACTTCCGCTGCACCGGGTATCAATCGTAATTGGTCTGGGAACTCGCCAGTTTTCCTACACTACCCCTAACTCTTGGGAAATGCAACGGTCGCAAGACCAGGATTGTGAGCTTTATTATAGTAGATGCTCCGTCTGCCTATAACGCCATACTGGGTAGACCTGCCATGACCACTTTCATGGCTGTCGCATCAGCTCTGCATCAGAAAATAAAGTTCCCAGTTGGTAATGAGATCGGTGAAGTACAAGGTGATCAAGTTATTGCTCGCAAATGATATGTGGAGGAGGTCAGAATAGAACAAAAGGTGACCAGGACTGATAGAGTTGATAGACCTGGACTTTCTAGCATGGAAAAAGTCAACCTGATAGAAGACACAACTGTCACGGCTGAAGAAGAAACTGAGGAAATCATGATCTCCCCTCCTCCGGGGACGGTAAAAATTGCTCGCACCCTTGAAGCACAGTTAAAGCAAACCTTATTGGAATGCTTGGAAAAAAATAAAGATGTTTTTGCATGGTCAGTTTCAGACCTGGTAGGGGTCCATCGAGAAGTAGCAGAGCACAAGCTCAATGTGATAAAGGATTGTTATCCTATTATTCAAAAGAAACCACACTTCGGTCCTGAGAAAGATGCGGTAATAAAGGAACAAGTAGACGAATTACTCAGGGCTGGACACATTGAGGAAATCTATTTCCCGACCTGGTTGTCCAATATAGTTCTGGTGCCAAAGTCCTCTGGTAAATGGCGCATGTGTGTGGATTTTCGGGATCTGAACAAGGCATGCCCAAAGGACTGTTATCCGTTACCCAGAATTGATCAACTTTTCGATTCCACAGCAGGGCACGAGCTGCTCAGCTTCTTGGATGCCTATCAAGGATATCATCAAATCCCACTAGCTAAAGAGGACAAGGATAAAGTGAGTTTTGTGACATCAACAGGAACATATTGTTACATGGCCATGCCGTTTGGGCTAAAAAATGCTGGGGCTACATACCAAAGGTTGATGGATAAAGTATTCGAGCAACAAATTGGCAAAAATATCGAGGTCTATGTAGATGATATCCTGGTCAAGACCCGAACTGCAGACCAGTTCATTACCGACCTAACTCAAACTTTTCAGACTTTGAAGCACTATCAGCTTAAGCTAAACCCCAGCAAGTGTACTTTCGGAGTCCGAGCTGGAAAGTTTCTTGGTTATATGGTTACGAGAAGGGGAATTGAGGCAAATCCGGAAAACGGTCCATGCTATTATTTCTATGAGCTCGCCCAGGAATATACAAGAGGTACAAAGGTTAACAGGAAGAATCACAGCGTTAGCCCGGTTAGGAAAGATGGAACAAATCACCAGCCTGTTTACTTTGTGAGTCATGCTTTGAATGGACCAGAGCTCAATTACCTAACTCAAGAAAAGCTTGCCTTAGCTTTGGTCATCACTGCAAGAAAATTACGTCCTTACTTCCTGTCACATCCCATCACCGTGCTCACCAATAGCGTTCTGGGAAAAATTGCAACTAATCCAGATGCATCGGGAAGACTTATCAGGTGGATTACAGAGTTGAGTGAGTACGACATCAAATTTGAGCCTCGGATAGCCATAAAATCTCAAGCCCTACCAGACTTATTAGCAGAGACAGTTCAGTTAGAACAAGAGGAACTTTGGAAGATTTTTGTAGAAGGGTCATCATGTCAATCAGGGAGCGGAGCTGGAGTCGTGATTATCTCACCTTGGGGTGAAGAAACAAATATCTCAATTAGATTGGACTTCAGAGCTTCTAACAACTAAGCAGAATATGATGCATTATTACTTGGACTCATGGCAGCACGGAATCTGGGTATTTCTCGGGCTACTCTATATTCCGATTCCCAATTAGCTATTCAGCAGAGCAACGGGAAGTTTGAGATCAAAGATGATAAGATGAGGAAATATGCCAAGGAATTAGACAAAGCCAAGGAAGGATTCACCGAACTGAACTTGGAGCTCATCCCTCGAGCTGAGAACATCAAGGCCGACCATTTGGCTTGCTTAGCCAGTGCCTTGAGTGACCGACCTGACCCCATTGTTGCAGGTCGGGCTCTCGTATCTCAGCTGGAAACTCTTGATGATATGCTAACTCAAGTACCAAAAGGGGATTGGAGATATGATCTGCACAAATATCTAACCGCGAAAGAATTACCAATTGATAATAAAAAATCTAAGGAGATAAAACGAAGGGCACTTTGTTTCGTCATGATAGATCAAATTCTGTTCAAAAGATCCTTCACTCAACCTTTGTTAAAGTGTCTAGGTCCCGACGAAGCAAATTATGTATTACGGGAAATTCATGAAGGGTCTTGCGAAAGTCATCTAGGTAGTCTTGCCCTGGCTCGGAAAGCCCTTCTTGCTGGTTTCTTTTGGCCTACTATGCGGAAAGACTCTTTAGATCTGGTTCATTCATGTTATAATTGTCAGAGACATGCTAACTTACAGTGGATACCCGCAGAATATATGAAGGTAGTAGTGGCTGCTTGTCCTTTTGATCAGTGGGGATGGATATTGTTGGGCCATTCCCTATTAGCACGGGGCAAAGGAAGTTTTTGTTGGTCGCAGTCGATTACTTTTCCAAATGGGTGGAAGCTGATCCCCTGGAAAAAATTACAGAGAATGAAGTGCTCAATTTTCTATGGAAAAATATAGTGTGCCGCTTCGGGATCCCTCGCAGGTTAGCATCAGACAATGGAAGACAGTTCTGTGGATCCAAAGTCCGAGCATGGTGTCAAGAAATGAAGATCAAACAAGTTTTCACCTCTGTAGCATACCCGCAAGGGAATGTACAGGTCGAAGTTACCAACAGAACGATAGTCCAGTCTCTTAAGACACGACTGGATGCAGCCAAGGGCAAGTGGGCGGACGAACTCCCTTCCGTATTGTGGTCTTACCGAACTACAACTCAATCCGGTACGGGTGAAACTCCTTTCAGTATGGTGTATGGGACTGAAACTGTTCTCCCAGCAGAAATTGGACAAGAGAGTGCTAGGATAATGGCATATGGGGCAAACAATCAAGAACTGCGAGCAATGGATTTGGACTTACTTGAATAGCACAGGTCCCGAGCTGCAATTAGGCTCGCAGCCTATAGCAAGCGAATGACCCAGGCCTACAACAAAAGAGTATATCCTAAGGTTTTCCAGGAGGGAGACCTGGTTATGCGAAAGATACAACATCCAGGGGAAAGAGGAAAGCTAGAGGCCAAGTATGAAGGCCCATTCAAAGTGATAGGAAAAGCTGGAATAGCTGCATATTACTTAGAAGATGCCCAAGGAAAAAAGGGTAAAAGGCCATGGAATGCTCAGCACTTGAAAAAATACTATCCCTAGTAGCCCAGCTCGGGTCTCGTCATATTATTTATATCTTACTAAGCTGGTTCTTAACCAGCCAAGTCTTTTTGCGTTACAGTCATTCCTGTTTTGTTTACATCAGGGTCAGTCCTGTTTTAGCGTCAATTTTGTTTTTGAATGTTGCAAAAGTCATTTTTGTTTTATGGAACACCCTATGATTTTTGGTAACATCCTTTACTCAAAGTCCACCTCAGTGGCCCACATCAGTGGAAATCAAAGCCCAGGCAGGTCTGGCACTCAAGGACCACATCAGTGGAACTCAAAGCCCAGACAGGTCTGGCACTCAAGGACCACATTAGTGGAACTCAAAGCCCAGACAGGTTTGACACTCAAGGACCACATTAGTGGAACTCAAAGCCCAGGCAGGTCTGGCACTCAAGGACCACATCAGTAAAACTCAAAGCCCAGGCAGGTCTGGCATTCAAGGACCACTTCAGTGGAACTCAAAGCCCAGGCAGGTCTGGCACACAAATTCCACCTTAGTGGCCCACATCAGTGGAACTCAAAGCCCAGACAGGTCTGTCACTCAAGGACCACATCAGTGGAACTCAAAGCCCAGGCAGGTCTGGCGCACAAAGTCCATCTCAGTGGTCCACATCAGTGGAACTCAAAGCCCAGACAGGTCTGGCACTCAAGGACCATATCAGTGGAACTCAAAGCCCAGGCAGGTCTGGCGCACAATGTCCACCTCAGGGACCCACATCAGTGGAACTCAAAGATCAGGTAGGTCTGGCTCGAAAAATTTAAGCAGGTTTGTCATATCAAATTTTTATTAGTTTAGGCAGGACTGGTGTCAAAAAATCAACCCTTGGTACTTAAAAAATTTGATTGGGGCTCTATTTCAAAGATTGGTATGGTTTAAACAGTTAATAACTTGGGGCTTGATTTTTATTCGGCCATTCCAGGTACATGCAGATCGAGTTTCAATGAGTTAAAGTCATGGCTTGCATCCGGCCAATCCTGGTATATGTAGGTCAGGCTTTAATGATTCACAATCAATTTGATTTTTATTCATCCAGTCTGGGAACATGTAGGTCGGGTTTTAATGAATTTGTTGTTCATCCAATCCGGGTACATGTAGGTCGGGATTTAATGATTTACAATTAATTGGATTTTCATTCATCCACTCCGGGTAGATGTAGGTCGGGGTTTAATGACTTAATAGATTTTGGCTCGACTGTCATTCACAATAAATACGAAGCATGATAGAATGTCAATATAGAAGCCCGAATAAGCCAAAAATATTCATTCACAAAGGAACATAAACCATGTATCAGCCCGACCTGGGCAACAACAAAAATAAATGACCGCGCAGGTTCTATAAAATGGATCATATTGTTCAAAAAAAAAAGAAGTAATCAAGGGGCGGAGGCATCTGGTGTCCCTGAGCTCGGGTCGGGATTTTTTGTTTTCTCCAGCTCGGTATCTTCTGAGTCTTTGTCGGGCATGTCGTCAAGAGCTTTGGTACAGTCCAGAAAAAGAGCAGGGTGCTCGATCTCTGAATACCCATTATCCCTGAACTGGGCTAGGCACCCCTTAACGCCCTCATCAAAAAAGGTAGCCGCCTTCTCAGCTACCGCGTTTGAAAAATCCGCGGAGTTCAGGAACTCCTTTTTCCTGACCTCCTTCGCAGCCTCAAGCTGCTTGGTCAGGGCCCGTACTCGGTTCTCTAGTTCAATCTTATCCACCTCCAGCTCGGCAGTCTTTTTGTGGGAAACCTCAAGAGCATCTCGCCCGGACTCAATCTCCACCCTCATCTCGGTCACCTCCTCGTTGTGCTCCTTCTTCATCTCACGAGATTTCCGTGTGAGTTCAGAAATCCGAGCTACGAAGGCTTCTTGGTTCATGGTATGTTCTTCCCGGGCTTTAAAAGCTCGATTGGTGATCTCCCCTCCCCAAGCTAGAGCCTGTGAAAATATAAAGGGTAAATGACAGCTCGGTAAATGCTAGCTCGGTATACAAGGTAAGATTGAAAAATTGCAACATACCTGCAGGGATGCCAGAGCAAAGTTCTGTTCAGCCTCCAAGATTGGCACCGCTTGTAGGATTTTTAAGTCAGATCGGGAAATCAAGTTCTGCATTATGCCCAGGCAGCCTTGCGGGTCGGGCTTTGAGAAAAAAGACATATCTGGGACCCCGGGCTGATCAGGCATTCCTTGAACTCAATATCAGGTATGGATTCGAACTCCACTATGGGTTCCTTGCCACGAGCTCGGGATGAGGAAACAGTGGGCGGCTGCTGAAACTCGAGAAGACCAGTGCTGTGCTGGTCCTTGGCTTTGGAGTTTTTCTTTTTGGATGTATCAGTAGGAGGGGGCTCAGGATGAGCACCGGCCTCACCTTCTGTTTTCTTCCTTTTCAGATTCTTTAGAGCAGCTCGGAAATTACCAGGCATGGCTGCAGATCTGATCCTGTCGTCTAAATCAAACAAAAAGCGATAAATAAAATGCACGGGTTTAAGTTAATCTAGATAAGGGTAGCACGGGTACAGGGGTACTACCTACATCCCCTTCGATCTCTAATCCCTTCCCACTGAAGCCGTAATGACATAGCAGATCATCCTCAATCAGGCTTTCAATGTTAAAGGTTTGCACGGACATTGTGTTGATAAAGTTTGTGAAATCATAAGTGGGTAGAGCTATGGGTTCAGGGGTTGTGAAATTCATAGCCCAATTAGACCGACATTCCCAGGGCTGGTTGGGTTTAACATAAAAATACCTGTTTGTCCAACCCTTGTGGGAGGTAGGCTTACCCTTCAAAAAGGGGTACTCGGGTCGCATGGAAATATAAAAATGACCCAGGACGGTTTTCTTAATTTGTAGGTAATAGGTGAAATTTCCTAAGTCTAAGGGAATTCTAAAAAAACAGAACAGGACAGCTAGGGATAAGATCGAACTAAAGGAATTCGGGGACAACTGACTTGGACAGACGCAGAAATATTGACAGATTTGTGACACACAGCTCTGGAGAGGAAATCTCAAGACCATTTTTACCTGATCTAGACTAAAACTTAGAAAGTCAAGGGGAGGTTTGTGAGCTCGGTCCTTCCGACCTGGGATTAGGAGGTCATAACCCTCAGGCATGCTCGATCTCTCCCTAATGAGGGGACCCAGGTTCGGGCTTAAATGGGAGGCCAATACCTCAAACCATTTTTTGCCTTTAGCAGATAATCGGGCTTCGTCCGACCTAAGTCTGTGTAGTCGCTTCAATTTTTCCTCTCGAGTTTCCGATAAATCCAGATCTGAACTTGGATTTTCGGAGTCGGAATGCTCGGGGTTGTCAGAAGGAGAGTTAGGTGCATGAACAAATTCTACTATCTCTCTAACGGAAGTCTCATTCAGAGATGACATATTAACTAACCTAAGGAAAGAAAGGTAAGACTTACAAATGGATAGGCTGCAGTGGTATGGCTCGGGAACGACACAAGAAGGACGGGAATAGGCAGTCCGGGTCGGGTGAGCTCTCGAAATTTCTAAAGCATAACAGTACAAGAGTGAAAGGTAAAAAACGAAATTGGTGAATTGATCTAGACCGTGGATTGTTACCTCGATCTACGGCTCAGGACGGGACAAGTTAGGCCATCTAAGCTTTGGGAGGTGAACAGTCCGAGGACATCTAGGTCGTCCATTAAAAACACATCACGCGGATCCTGATCTGGACCGTCTAAAAGACACATCGCATGAATTCAATTTTGAGCTGTTCGAATGAAGCATGGGTAGTTCGGGGTCCGGACTGCATTCTTGGTCTGAATTCATTCTTCTTTTAGACCAGTTAGGGAGGTACTATTGATACCCCGGGAAATTATTTTAACCCGAACCCGTTCATTATGAGTTTAAGAGGGTTGACACAATTATGGGATTATTATTATATATAAGGTCCAGCCCAGTTTCCTACCTGTTAGGGCGTGTCAAGACCTGGGCTGCTGTTAATGGGACAACCAGAGCTGGGGCCCAATGGGCTTGGTATATTTTCTAGTTCAAGTGGGACTCGAATACATTGAAGATAAGCTTGACTATTGCACAGATATGAATGAGATAGGGATAAATTCAAGGGTGGAGCAATGAATGAAGAGTCCTACTCCATGACATGTTATAATTCGACTAGGTAACTTACTCTATTTTTCCTATAAATACAGGTACTGTTATGGTTGTGTTCATTCATTACTCACTATTCATTATTCATCACACATTCACTCTCACTTTTACAGCCATGCACCCATACTCTCTCGTTTTCGTATTAATCATACCCCCTGCCTTCAAGACACTGACTTAGGCATCGGAGGGGTCACGCCAAAAATACATTCGGCGCCCCCCTGACCTAGTTGTTGCCTGTGCAGAACTTGGTGGTACTCGACCCGACCTGCTTCATTGAAGATTTGGAGGATCCATTCTACCGCACCGAACCCGAGGTAAAATTCCGACATCATCAGACTTAGTTTTGATTCATTATGTTTATTAGTGAGTAGTAGTTTTTCTTCGATCAAGGCCACGTGATTGGGCCATATAATTTATGTAGAAAACTTGATGGTTTATTCAAGAATTTTCAGACTTTATTTTATTTTATTGATTATCGAATTTATATTTGTCTTGTGAATTTCCTGGCCAGTTATTTGATTGCATGTTAATTGATTCCAATTCGACAGAGGAGGTTTCGATTTTGATCACTTCGATATTCAACATGTTGTAAAACCAACTAGAAATAGAATTTGGTTTCAATGTGCGGTTTAAGTGTTTACTGAATTTTCAAAGTTCATCATGCATTCAAATTTTATTAGAATTACGAAAGATTAATCCGTCAATATTTGAATAGGTTTGATTGTTCTAGAAATAGTCCTTTGAACAAATTAGGAAAATTCCCGTGAATTAAGATTAAGGATGATGTCTTAGATCGACAGCTTGTTACATGAATTGTCTGGTACCTACGTGTGTCCTTGATCAAATTATTTCCAATTTGAATTTTAGTCTAAAATTTTCTGTTGCATTTTTATTGAGTTAAAATTTAATTGCAATTTAGTTTTTTAGTTAAATCTAAAATCACTTTGTTTGATTCGTCTAGATTAATTAGGAATAATTATATTCTGGTAGTCATATTTATACAGTCCCTGTGGGTTCGACATCTGATTTTAATCACTATCTATAACTTGACCTGGTACGCTTGCCAGTTGAAAACCAAAAAATCTGAAGTGCGGAAATAATGGATAAAGCATCCTCAAATTAAAACTTTCAAATTTAATCATAATATAAAAATAATCAAGAAACTGAACAATTTCTACAATTTTCTAAATATACTCATAAACCTTAAATAAAATATATGACATACAATTTACATAAAAATAACATTATGCGGAAAGCTAGCATAGGTCAAGGGTATCGTGCTCTGCCGCATTGCAATTCCCTCAAGTGTCCCGCCTCTCGATCTCAACGAAAAAACCTGCACCAAACAAGTGTAGTGAGCCTAAAAACTCAACAAGTATAATCCTTTAATAGCAAATATATTAGATATTACATGCACATACCTTTAAAATAATTGTAATCAAATACTTTGAAACTTTACTCGAAAAATGCTTTTAACTAAAAATAAGACTTGAACTAAAAGAGGTCGCATACATTAAAACTCACTCAACTTGAACTTAAACTAGAAACTTTAACTGAAAAATCATGCTAGAAACTTTAATTGATATTTAACTTAAATTTTTCTTTGAATTTAGATCTTCAATTGTGACTCCTCGTTCGATTGATCAATCTATAGCTATAGTACTATGCTAGCAAGAAAACCAAGATTTCTCCCGACTCCACATTGCCCCTTGATGGCAAGGAAATTAAGATTTCTCTCAACTCTACAATACCCCTCATTGGCAAGGAAATCTAGATTTCTCCCAACTCTACAATACCCCTAGTTTGGCAAGGAAATCAAGATGTCTCCCAACTCCAAAATACCGCTTGTTTGGCAAGTAAACCGAGACATCTCCCAGCTCATCATTGCACGTCAATAGTCACAATCAATTTTCCTCATTCAAAACCTTTTCTTTTCACTTCATAACTCAGCATAACTTTCTTGCCTTTAACTTATCAAGCATGGTTGGAAACACTCGAGTTACACTTATATATGTCATGCATCATCATCTACAAAATGACTACAAAATATTACTTGACACACTTTAAAATAAGAGATTTAAATGCAATACATGATGGTTAAAGGTGTTGCCCCTAGGCTAAGGATCCAACCCACACACTTAACTTTTCTCTCAATAAAACTCAATACGGGCGCCGGTCCCGTATAATCTATAACTCAACCTTCCCTTAACCAAAATGCTTCCTACTCAAACCGGAACTTTCTACACACCTTGAACTAACCCAAGAATCAGTCCTTAACTCCTCGAGCAAAACCGAGCAGCCTGCACGAACAGGATTTCCACACAGCCCCTATCCTCCACATAATTCTTCACTAACCACTCCACTTAAACCACCCATAACTTAACCAAAACTTATCCAATTGCTGTCCACTTGAACCGAAATGCTCCCCACATCCTAAAATTGACCTAAGACCAAACCACACCATAACCAAACAGCCCGAAACCACCGTCTGAACCAAACACATACAACCATCAACAAAGAAGCATCATCTAGCACACCCAACCTATACATTCAACTTCAATCCTTTGCTCCCCTTAACCTCAACCAGCCTTGAACCAACCCATACAAACACCATGGACCACCACTTGAGCCAACCCTAGCCTCCAAACCAGCCCAGGTTCAACCAACCACTCAACACCCGAACCAACTCACATACACTAACAAACAACAACTAAACCAGTCGGTTAGGGCTCCCCCATATACCAGCCCCTATTCCTTCTATATAAAACCTTCCCAGCTCCAAAACAAAACCAATAACAAGGTTCAGAACCCATAGCTAGGGCATCCCTGAACCATCATGAGCAATAAATTAAAAAATAATCATAAATCCTCATCAATTTTGCACCAAGATTTCGAAATGCTTTCATATATGCATAAATCATTTAAACACCTTTAATGTAACTCAAAAGCACCACAACCCAACATAATATTTCGAAAATAACATGAATCCTAACTGAAAATGTAAGCAACATTTCAAAATTTTTGCTCAAACCTCAAGAAAATCGAACCCTAGCTACAATAACAATAATACAACAATATATCACTTGCATGGTGAGAAAAAGAAGTTTATACTTGCCTCAAACCTTCGAAATAATTCCCATAACTTAGCTTAAATTGTAGAGGAGAGGGAGGAGAGAACTTTTTCTTGAGGAGCCACACCATTCCAGCCAACTAGAGAGGAGGGGGTCATGGAGGAGGAGCAAGGGGGCGGCGGGTTTGGGGCTTGGGAGGAGAGTGAAAGGTTTGTTCTTTTAATTAGGGTTATAGTAATAAGTGTGTGTATAAACTTGTGTGCATAGGTGTGTGTATAGAAGTTGCTACTTTTTAAAATAATAAAAGTTCTACTTTGAAAATAACAACTACTACACAACACCCACAACACTTAATTAAAAATTCTTATATTTAAAAATATTTAGTTGAAATGAATTAAATAACATCTATCCGGGTTTTAAAATACTAATTTTGAAGGTCAGTAAATAAATTCTACAATTCTTTTTAAAATAATTATGATTACTCAAAAATTCTTAAAATGAAGCTTTATCTACTTTTCTCAACTTTTAAAGATTTAAAAATCTCTAAATAAAATATACCTCAATATCCTCGGTTTCTCTCGTCGGCCCTGAAATAATGTAACTCAAAAATTCTTTAAAAATAATCAATACTTAAATATTTTGATGTCACAAATATAATTAAAACATTTAAATACTAAAAAAAGCAATTAAATAAATTTATTTAAAGAAATACACAAGCGAAATTAAAAATCTTTAATGAAGTTGGACAATTAAAAGCACTTAAATAAATAAGTTGGAGAATTCAAATTATTTAAATAAGCAAGCTTAAATATTTAAAATCATTAAATAATAAGTTGTACAATAAAATCATTTAAATAAATAAATAACATTTTATTAACACGTAAATTAAATAAAGAATTTAAATCAATTAAACTTAAAAATAATAATCATATTATTTATTTAATTTTATGCATGCAATTTGAAACATTGGTTTGAGGCATTACACTGATTATCACGTTTAAGTTATTTTGCATGCTTAAACTTTGATTAATTAGTTATTCCGGGTCGGATCACTATAATAATGAAGTAATGGATCTACATATGCACACATAATATGTAAAAATCGGTATGAAAAAATATATAATTAAAAACAAATTCTAACCTCTTGTCACTGATATTAATTTGATTATAAAACTATCATGATCCTACGAACAGAGAAAACACATATCTTCTATAAATTTATGAGATCATTTGTATATATTGTGCCTTTTTATGAATAATTTCATTGATATAAGGATTTTGTATGCCACTATTTGTAGATGCTCGTAATTAACCATTATAAGGAGACTCAGGGACGTAGCCAGAAATCTTTTTGACCTTGGGCTAACTGTTTTTTGACAGGTTGTTCGTCGTCATTGTTCTTTCATTAGAAAAATCAACTTATTATGAAATAAATATACAATTAAATTTTTAGAAAATTAACTGGTTTTATACATTCAATATGTAATAATAAAGTCCCAAAAAGCACAACGAACAAGAAAAAAATGCAAGATGAAAAAAAAAATTATGGGAACCATTTTCTCGAACAATTCAAGTAATGAGATATAACCAATATACAAGCTATAAATCGATGACAACACAAATAAAAGCAAAACACAAACATAATTTCACTAATTGTCTAAGAATTCAACAAAATCACCATGAATAAAATTGACTTATCCAAACAAATAAACATAAAAATTAAACAAATTTTCAATAATAAACTTGGTTATTAAGGAGATATAAAAATTTGACTATCATAGTAATTAACCGATTTTGAGGTGAGAGAAAAATATAGAAATTGATTAAACATAAATGTATTTTTTAATAGGATAATTAAATTTAATGTGATAAAAAAATTCAATTGCTAATTAAATTTAATGGGCTAAAAAAATTCATTAATGGGCTAAAGATCCAAAAAAAATTTTACTAGGGCTAAAACCCAATAAAAAATAAAAAAAACACTTCAAACCTCATAAAAAATAAAAAAAACAAATTTTTTAATATCTAACTAAAAGAAATTGACTAGAGCTGGAGCCCACCCCAACCTTTGGGGTGGCTCCGTCCCTTAGGAGACTCGAGGGTTGACAATTTTGATGATATATATGTGTTAGAGTAGATGCCCTGCAAGCCAACTGTTGGCTAGGGATTTTATTTACTCAAGTGTAATAAACAATCTTTATTTTAATATAATTACTCTTTTATTCAATTTTGGCATTTACTTTATCTGCATACCCATGCAAGCTGCATAGATAAAGACCTTGAATATACTATAGTAAATAAATATGAGGTTTTACATGTGATGACAATCATGAAACACATATTTCAATTACTGTATATTCTAAATTAAGTTCCTAGTCGATTGAGCCGTCCAAAATAAGGATAAGGATCGCTCGAGCTCGAGACTAGAATCTGTGATGATGTGTACCACGTTTCATTGGTATGGACATAGAGATGTTCAATCATACAGATTGGTGCTCATACGAGGAGTTCACTGAACTACCCTCTCTCGGATTTCCCAAGTGGTTATTATTCATCGAGTGGATAAATCCGTGGTTATGGGTGTACACCATTAGTCCTTACGACCCGAGACAACACTGAGGCTCTACATGCTAGGATTGTGCTTTGACTCGTTTACCGACTCCAAGAGGGTCATCAGGTGGCGGGATTGGGTACAGTTACGACACATGTAGGAGCCAGTGCATTGTAGTCGGGAATTCACCGCTCACCTACGGGTGTGGATATCCTATGTGATCTTATAAGATAGTAGTGCATGGAATCTCTGGCCAGAGTATGAAATGTACATTAGGGTAAAGTGGTTTCCTAGTTGCACATGCGATGCCACTATGTATTCTCTTAGATGTATCACATCGTTATCGAACTTCACATGCAACCCTCGATGAACTAATGGTTGCAGATTCGATCGGGATATATGAGATGAAGGGGCCGTACTGTACGATAACCATAATCGACTGGTTCTTGCAGGAACTATCAGTGATACCTAAGGAATCATGGGGCGATGCTACTAGACGCTCTTACCATGATTCGATGGGTCCAATCAAAAATGAATTCTGACATTCTTATGATCAAGGAGTTGATTCATAGAATGAGGCTAATAAGGGTAAGCTCGTATAAAGGACAATGTCCTGAATCACAAAGAGTTGTGAACCCACGGCTTGCTGTATCCCTAAACTATTGAGGGTCACACAAGCACTAGTTTCCCTATTCCCGTTGAGATAATAAATTCAAAGAGTTGAATTTATAATAAACAAATTTGATTGGATCAAATGATAAGCTTATAAATGAGTTTATAATGTCTTATAGAATTTTTAAGAGCACAACTGCTAAAAACAGTTAAGGGAGTGCACCTGCTTAATTTGAGTGGTAGTGTTTCAAAATTAGCAGCTGTCTTATTTATACTTTATTGGTTTCGAAAATTCAAGTGTGCATCATAATAACGATTGATTTAAAATCGTCACATCGATGATATTGGATCATCGATCGGGATTATGATAATATTAATACAATAGATACATGATTCATGGGCTAGTAGGAGTACAAGCACATCATGATAAATTATTAAAGTAATGGACTTTAATAAATTAATAGTATTTTAGTTGGACTATAATAAAACCCACTAGTTGTATTAATACATGATATTAATTTGTTTAAGAAAATAATATTGATACCATAATATATAAATTGCACACAAAGGAAACTATAATATAATATAATATATATATATATATATATATATATATATATATATATATATATATATATATATGTATCGAGAATATCATCCCATGATTGGAATGATATTTTCTAAATCTTAATTATGTATATATGTAATAATTAAAGTTGCTTAATTTAATTTACATATCTAATTAAGATATACTTATATATATATATTAATATGGATAGATTTTCGAGACTCAATTCATTCTAGCAAGTAATTTTTCGAAATTGCTCTCTCCCTTGTGCTCTAAGAATTTCGGCCACCCTAATCAATAGGGATTTGAGTCGTCACTCCTTGTTCATTCAATCTCAACACAAATTTCTTCTTTTCTCTCTAGTGCGAGTTAGAAGAGGAATAGGCAAACTGATCGTGGACTTGATTCGGAGATTGAAGAAGGAGATACTCTAGTTGATCGTTCGTAGGGAATTACAACAAGAGCTATATCCGCTAATCCCGGAATAGTTGGTGTCAAGTGAGATATTCACTAAAGGTATAATTTCGTAAACATCCTATGAATGTCAATTAAACCATACGAGTGTCCAAGCATGTTTTGAATGTCAAGACGAAAAATTTTAATTTTCCGCTGCGTCTTGGGTACGAGAAAAATGGTACTCCAACAGTGGTATCAGAGTCAGGTTCTCTATATCGTATGGTTAATTTCATGTTGAGTTTTTTTTTTTATTTCTAACCGCATAAGAAAATTCTGAAAAATCGCAACACCTTAAAATTTATTTTTTCCAAAATTTTTTTTAAAAAAAAATAAAAAAATTTAAATTATGTTACTGTTCACGTGAACAATAACACACGTTGTTACTGTTCACGTGTGAACAGTAACGCGCTGCCCGAACAGTTCTGGCAGCCCCAACGGGCAGGCTGCCCGAATCGTTCGGGCAGCCCTTGGAGTGAGATTGGGCTGCCCAAAAAGTGTTTGGGCAGTCCCGACAAAGTACACGATGCGATTTTATAATTTTTTTTTCCAACACCTTAAAATTTATTTTTTCCAAATTTTTTTTTAAAAAAAATAAAAAAAATTTAAATTATGTTACTGTTCACGTGAACAGTAACACTAGTTGTTACTGTTCACGTGTGAACAGTACGGGCTGCCCGAACAGTTCGGGCCGCCCCAACGGGCAGGCTGCCCGAATCGTTCGGGCAGCCCTTGGAGTGAGATTGGGCTGCCCAAAAAGTGTTTGGGTAGTCCCGACAAAGTACACGATGCGATTTTATAATTTTTGAATTAATTTGGGTTAAATTGAAATTTTATGAAAATTTGACTAATTTATCCTTACAATTAATTTTTAGTAAAATTATAAATATTTTCTTATGAAATAAATAATTAAAATGTGGTTTTAATTTTTTATAGTAAAAGGAGTTTTACAAGAAATTAATTATTATTGAATTAATTGGAAATTAAATAAAGAAGTTTATTTAATTTATTAATTCATTTAATAATTATGACGGTTAGTAATAAAATTACAAGATACATGATTTGTTTGTTTTTATAATATTTGATATTATATGCATGAAGGATGATCGAGCGCCGTGACTAATATTCTAGGTGTATGTTAAGATATTTTACTGTTTTTCTCATTTTTTTTATTTTTAATAAAAGTGGGCTTGGTTTATGGCCCATTCTCACCCCATAAGATGTATCTCTTATGTGTCATGGCTATTCAAATGTAATTATTAGAATTAGTGGGAGATCAAGATTGGAAAATGGTGGGCCCAATGAAAAAGATGAAGACATGTAAAATATTGGAAGTTTATGTAATAAGTTGCATTGCATCCCTCCATTTACCTAGGATTTGGACTTTGATCCATGTTTGGCTCGCATGGATCAAATAGTATTGGAAATCGATCATCCTTGTTTATTTAATTATCATATTATGATATATGTGATATGTAGTAATATGCATGTATGTATATTATTAGATAATATAGTTGCATGAATCCGGCAAACATAAAAAATCATGACGCACGATTTTTAAAATAAAATGATGAGACAATTTCAAAATTAAAATCCCTCATTTTGAATGAGATTCAAAATTTATATCAAGCCACAAAAGTAAAAATTAAAAGAGTTTAATTTATTCTTGTCTTCCATCAACGGTGGTTGCATGATGAACGCTACTCGCGGTCAGTGCCTGGCTCATATTATTGGGGAGGTTTGGACGCCGGAAAACTGTGACTTCCACTGACATAGATGATGTGAATTGGGTGGAACTCCCATGACTTCGGCTCATATTATTGAGGGAACTCGTGACGACCGTCTACTACAATTCAATATTGATGGGTCGGCTTGACACTCGAAGATAAACGACGTCATATTATTGGGTCCTTATCAAGAGTGGGGCAAAACACGTGGAGGTTGCATGGGGATGCAATTGGACTCTAACTTTTAGAAATTATGATTTGCTGATATTATTCGGGATCATGATTGTCTAGATTGGACTCTACGTGCTCACTAAGGAAATGCGAATTCTCGTTTTTCACCAGAGGGTGATGAAAATGTAAAAATAGTGGGAGGAAAATTTATAAAATAAAAGTCCATATTTTATATCTACAAATTATTTTAAAATAATTAGTAACTGTTATCTGTTTTTCATTTTCAGTGTGCTCAAAATGTCGACACGTAATCCACTTTTTATCATTCTTGATCAAAACAAGTTAACCGGACCTAACTATAATGACTGGCTGAGGAATTTAAAGATTGTTCTAAATTCGGAGAGGATCGCGTATGTGCTTGAAAAGAAGCCCCCGAAGGAGGCAGCTGCTAACATCAGTGAGACTGAGCTAGCCAAGCTTGATAAATGGTGGGACCATGATCTTCAAGCTAAAAGCTACATCCTTACTTCTATGTCGAATGAACTGCAAAGGCGATACGAGGATGCTGCGAATGCTGCTGACATTCACTATCATCTGAAAGAGTTGTATGGTGTACAAACTCGATCTGAGAGACATGCTACTGTTAAGGAACTCATGATTACACGCTTGCGAGAAGGGGACTCGGTCCATGTGCATGGTGTTATGATGATTGGGCTCATTGAGAAATTGGTGGGACTCGACATGGTTATGCCTGCTGAGCTCTCGACTGACATTCTCTAGCTGTCACTCCCTTCCTCATTCGATGGATTTGTGGTAAATTTCAATATGAACAAGCTAGAAGTCACCCTTGAAGAGTTGGTAAATATGCTTACTACTTATGAAGCCACAATTAAGAAAGAAAAGCCTGTTCTGCTTGTGGGCTCATCGTTCAGGACGAAAAAGGGAGCCCAAAGCAAGGGAAAGAAGCGTTCTGCCCCGCCAAAGAAGAACAAGCCCAATAAAAAGCCATACAAGAAGCCTTCTCAAGGGCCCGCAAAGCCCGACAAGAAAGAACAAGTCTGTTTCCACTGCAACAAGCCTGGACATTGGACGCGTAACTGCACTGAATATCTAGCCCAGAAACGTTCTGGCCATGGTATGTTTTATATTGAAGTTAATATCTCAGACAATTCTTCTTCTTGGATATTGGATACCGGATGTGGTTCTTATCTATGCAATGATTTGCAGGTAATGGCAAGAAGCAAGAGACTTAGAGAAGGAGAGACTTTTCTAAGACTTGGAAATGGAGCAAGGGTTGCTGCCAAAGCCATAGGAGATATTACTTTAATATTAGACAATGATTTTAAGTTACTTTTAAGAGACGTTTTATATGTTCCTGATTTAATTAAAAATATTATTTCTATTTCTATGCTTGATAGAGATGATTATTCTTGTATTTTTGCTAAAGGAGTTTGCAATATTTACAAGAATGAATGCTTGATTGGAACTAGTGAATTACAAAACGATCTTTAAAACTTAAAATTAAAGGATATTCCATTAAACAATGTCCAAACAATGACAACAACAAACAAAAGAAAACAAGATGGTCAAAACCCTGCACACATATGGCACGCTAGACTAGGTCATATTTCTCCAAGAAGGATGCACAAACTAGTGAGAGAGGGAATGTTTGACTTGTAAAATATAAACTCTCTACCTACGTGTGAATCCTGTCTAAAAGGAAAAATGACCAAAACTCCCTTTAAAAAGAATGTGGAACGTGCACATGATCTTTTGGATTTGATCCACACGGATGTATGTGGCCCGCTAAGTGTTAGCACTAAATATGGGCAATCCTACTTCATTACCTTTACTGATGACTACTCGAGGTATGGGTATGTGTATTTGATGAAAAACAAGTCTGAAGCATTTGAAAAGTTCAAAGAATTCAGATCTGAAGTAGAGAAACAATTAGGAAAAAATATTAAAACACTTCGATCTGATCGAGGTGGAGAATACTTGAGTACTGAATTTTTGGACTATCTAAATGAGAATGGGATTCTCTCACAGTGGACTTCGCCAGCAATGTCACAATTGAATGGTGTTTCTGAACGTCTCAATCGAACTTTGATGGACATGGTTCGATCAATGATGGGATTCACTGAATTACCTGCATCGTTTTGGGGATTTGCGCTTGAAACTACAGCAATGTTGTTGAATAATGTCCATACAAAAGCAGTGGATAAAACATCATATGAGATATGGATGGGAAAACCTCCCAAATATTCTTACCTAAGAATATGTGGATGTCCTGCTTACGTGAAGCAGACAGTAGGAGACAAATTGGATAGTAGATCTATTTTATGCTACTTTGTGGGATATCCAAAGAACTCTGTTGGATATTATTTCTATCATCCCAAAGAAACAAAGGTGTTTGTTTCAAGAAATGCCACCTTCTTAGAGAAGGAGTTTCTATTAGATAGAAAGGGTGAGATGATAGAACCCGAGGAAATTCGAGACACACCCAAGACTGTAGAAGTCGAACCTAATCCCCAACAGCTAGTAGTTGAATCAAATGCACCTAGAAGGTCTGATAGAGTGATCAGACCACCTGCAAGATATATACTTCTTCATGAGCAAGGCCATGATGAGCCTAATGATGGATGTGATCCAAGAAATTTCAAAGAAGCGATATCTGATGCTGAATCATCAAAATGGCCTGAAGCCATGCAGTCCGAGATGGACTCCATGTATTCAAACCAAGTATGGACTCTAGTAGATCCACCTGAGGGAATTGTTCCCATAGGATGCAAATGGATTTACAAGAGAAAACTTGGGGCGGATGGGAAGGTATTGACCTTCAAAGCGAGACTAGTGGCTAAAGGTTATACTCAAAGACAAGGAGTTGACTATGAGGAAATTTTTTCACCAGTTGCTATGTTCAATTCCATTAGAATTTTATTAGCCATAGCTGCATGCTATGACTATGAAATATGGCAAATGGATGTGAAAACAACATTCCTCAATGGAGACATTAAAGAGGAAATCTACATGTCTCAACCTGATGATTTCACATCAGTGGGAAGTGAGCATAAGGTATGCAAACTTCAGAGATCGATCTACGGTCTCAAGCAGGCATCTAGGAGTTGGAATCTCAGATTTGATAGCACTATCAAAGAGTTTGGTTTTGTTAAGAATCTTGAGGAACCATGTGTACAAAAAGGTTAGTGGGAGTGCAGTAACATTCCTAGTGCTTTATGTCGATGATATCCTCCTCATTGGGAATGATGTAGGACTATTGCAATCGACTAAAGTATGGTTAGCAAGTAAATTCTCCATGAAGGACATGGGTGAAACATCCTATGTATTGGGAATACAAATCTATAGAGATAGATCGAAGAGGATGTTAAGGCTCACCCAATCCACCTATATTGATACCATACTAAAGAGATTCTCTATGGAAGAGTCCAAGAGAGGATACTTACCAATGTGTCATGGTGTTACTCTATCTAAAGAAATGTGCCCCAAGACTGATGAAGAGATAGAGATGATGACACGCGTTCCCTACGCGTCAGCGATTGGTAGTATAATGTATGGTATGATATCAACACGTCCTGATGTAGCGTATGATCTAAGTGTTGCAAGAAGATATCAGGTAAACCCTGGTCCATTGCATTGGAAAGTCGTGAAAGATATTCTTAAGTACTTGAGAAGGACTAAGAATTTGTTCATGGTTTTTGGGAGCGGAGAATTGAAATTGGAAGGCTGTACTGACTCTAGCTTCCAATGCGACGTGGATGATTCAAAATCGACTTTTGGTTTTGTATTCGTGCTTAATGATGCTGCTGTATCTTGGAAGAGTTCCAAGCAAGACACGGTTGCGGATTCCACCACTGAAGCCGAATACGTTGCAGCGTCTGCTGCAGCCAAAGAGGCAGTTTGGATGAGAAATTTTGTCCAAGAGTTGGGCGTTATTCCAAATGGAGTTGATCCAGTCCCGGTGTACTGCGACAACACTGTTGCCATTGCACAAGCAAAGGAACCAAGGTCTCATCAGCGATCCAAACACATACTGAGAAAATTCTACATCATCCGAGAGATAGTGAAAAGAGGAGACATATCAGTCGAGCGAGTCACCTCTAAAGATAACATTGCTGATCCACTTACAAAGCCCTTACAAGGACCATTGTTCGAGAAGTATCGCGAAGCAATGTGATTAAAATTCATGAATAGTTGGATCTAGGTCAAGTAAGAGTTTGTTATAGTAGATGCCCTGCAAGCCAACTGTTGGCTAGAGATTTTATTGACTCATGTGTAATAAACAATATTTATTTTAATATAATTACTCTTTTATTCAATTTTGGCATTTACTTTATCTACATACCCATGCAAGCTGCATAGATAAAGAACTTGAATATACTATAGTAAATAAATATGAGGTTGTACATGTGATGACAATCATGAAACACATATTTCAATTACTGTATATTTTAAATAAAGTTCCTAGTCGATTGAGCCGTCCAAAATAAGGATAAGGATCGCTCGAGCTCGAGACTAGAATCTGTGATGATGTGTACCACGTTTCATTGGTATGGACATAGAGATGTTCAATCATATAGATTGGTGCTCATACGATGAGTTCACTGAACTACCCTCCCTCGGATTTCCCAAGTGGTTATTATTCATCGAGTGGATAAATCCGTGGTTATGGTTGTACACCATTAGTCCTTACGACCCGAGACAACACTGAGACTCTACATGCTAGGATTGTGCTTTGACTCGTTTATCGACTCCAAGAGGGTCATCAGGTGGCGAGATTGGGTACAGTTACGACACATGTAAGAGCCAGTGCATTGTAGTCGGGAATTCACCGCTCACCTACGGGTGTGGATATCCTATGTGATCTTATAAGATAGTAGTGCATGGAATCTCTGGCCAGAGTATGAAATGTACATTAGGGTAAAGTGGTTTCCTAGTTGCACATGCGATGCCACTATGTATTCTCTTAGATGTATCACATCGTTATCGAACTTCACATGCAACCCTCGATGAACTAATGGTTGCAGATTCGATCGGGATATATGAGATGAAGGGGCCGTACTGTACGATAACCATAATCGACTGGTTCTTGCAGGCACTATTAGTGATACCTAGGGAATCATGGGGCAATGCTACTAGACGCTCTTACCATGATTCGATGGGTCCAATCAGAAATGCATTCTTACATTCTTATGATCAAGGAGTTGATGCATAGAATGAGGCTAATAAGGGTAAGCTCGTATAAAGGACAATGTCCTGAATCACAAAGAGTTGTGGACCCACGGCTAGCTGTATCCCTGAACCATTGAGGGTCACACAAGAACTAGTTTCCCTATTCCCGTTGAGATAATAAATTCAAAGAGTTAAATTTATAATAAAAAAATTTGATTGGATCAAATGATAAGCTTATAAATGAGTTTATAATGGCTTATAGAATTTTTGAGAACACAACTGCTAAAAACAGTTAAGGGAGTGCACCTGCTTAATTTGAGTAGAAGTGTTCCAAAATTAGCAGCTGTCTTATTTATACTTTATTGGTTTCAAAAATTCAAGTGTGCATCATAATAACGATTGAGTTAAAATCGTCACATCGATGATATTGGATTATCGATCGGGATTATGATAATATTAATACAATAGATACATGATTCATGGGCTAGTAGGAGTACAAGCCCATCATGATAAATTATTAAAGTAATGGACTTTAATAAATTAATAGTATTCTAGTTGAACTATAATAAAGCCCACTAGTTGTATTAATACATGATATTAATTTGTTTAAAGAAATAATATTGATACTATAATATATAAATTGCACACAAAGGAAACTATAATATAATATATATATATATATATATATATATATATATATATATATATATATATATATATGTATCGAGAAGATCATCCCATGATTGGAATGATATTTTCTAAATCTTAATTATGTATATATGTAATAATTAAAGTTTTTTAATTTAATTTACATATATAATTAAGATATACATATATATATATTAATATATATTAATATGGATAGATTTTCGAGACTCAATTCATTCTAGCAAGTAATTTTTCGAAATTTCTCTCTTCCTTGTGCTCTAAGGATTTCGGCCACCCTAATCAATAGGGATTTGAGTCGTCACTCCTTGTTCATTCAATCTGAACGCAAATTTCTTCTTTTCTCTCTAGTGCAAGTTAGAAGAGGAATAGACAAACTGGTCGTGGACTTGATTCGGTGATTGAAGAAGGAGATACTCCAGTTGATCGTTCGTAGGGAATTACAACAAGAGCTATATCCGCTAATCCCGGAATAGTTGGTGCCAAGTGAGATATTCACTAAAGGTATAATTTCGTAAACATCCTATGAATGTCAATTAAGCCATACGAGTGTCCAAGCATGTTTTGAATGTCAAGGCAAAAAATTTTATACTTTCATTGCGTCTTGGGCACGAGAAAAACGGTACTCCAACAATATGTCGGAGGTATAGTAAACTAAATCTCAAGATATTTACAATCTTAGTCCAGATAATATTATTAATTTATTTTCACATAAATATAAGACGTCTTCTATATTAAATTTGACAAAATATGTTGACCAGAAATAAATTATTTCGTGTACTTAATAAAATAATCTACCACAATTTATTTCTTTTTCGTCAGCTACAAAATTGTGATAGGATGAATTATGATTATTTTGAAACCTTTTGAGATATTCTGGTGCAACTATTTTGATTATATATATGTGTGCATATATATATATATGTATATATATATGTATATAGATCGATTTATATTATGTGAATGTTTTTTCTTCAGCTTTTCAACGAACATTTTTTTTCTAAATTTCACGAGAATAATTGATGAATATTTTTATATAAATTTTTAATGTGGTGAGAAGTTGGAAAATGGTTTTTAAAAATGATGTAAACTCATTATTGTGAAATGTGTAAAATATAAATAGATGGAGGGCTGTTATTATAATTGCATAGAAGGAAAGCGATCTAGTTACTTTTAAGTCTTTTTTTCTCAATAAATGACATTTAGGATAGATAGATGCAAATAGGTAGATAGGCACGTTATTTTTTAAATTTCAATTTCAATTTATTGCAAACCAAAAAAATTAAAGACATTGGTCACATAAATATTAATGATAAATAAAATATTTATACACATGATACACAGATAGATATATAGTTGAGAGCTTATTACCGCTTTAAGGTTAGGGATTAGGCGATATGGTCCCTAGCTAGTCAAATGAAGCAACCTAGAAATTTAGGATGTGGTATATAATAATCAGGAGCTATGTATCAATATATTTTCTAAGATTAGCTATTATAATATTATATTGAGAGAGATACGTTGGTATCTCTTCCCATGTGCTTGTATAATTGATTTTTTTCTTCAAGTATTTTCGTTAAAAAAAGTTTGAAATTAAATTATTTGTTTTTATGAAATTTCAAATAAAAAAGTTTCTTTTTTTATATATATTTTTTAGAAAACAAAGTGAATATGTCATGCCAAAAAAAGAGATATTTTGAGATTGAAATATTAACCCTGATATTATAATTAATTTGTCTCTATTAGGCTCAATCTTAATGCATATTTAAGATATAATTTAAATTGCATCTATAATATTTTGGTGGTAGAGTTGATATATATACAAATACGTACATATATATCTCAAAGTTTGAATTTCTTATGCTCCGCAGTGCTACTACTTGGTCTCCTACTTCAGCTTCTACAATTACAGTGGCCAAATTAAATTATAGGAGAAAGAGCGTAACTCGTGAAGCAGGTTGATCGAGATTAATTTATTCCATTTATTTTTTAATTTTTTTGGTATTTAATAAGTAGTTGAATACATACGTAGACAGGCCTCGTAATTAATTTGAAAACGAAGAGTAGATCGAGATTGTACAAGATAGACTATGTCTACCACATACTAACATAATTAATTTTTCCAACTTCCCCCACCCAACTCCCCCTATTATTTTGCAATAATTTTTAATGAACAAAAGCATATAAGGCATGAATCTATATATATATATATATCCTCGCTAGCCTCCATCTCTCGATCTCCATCATTGTTTTTGTTTTGTTTTGTTTTTTTCTCAGGAAATGGAGTCTAAAACCATGATCCTAAAAATTGGATGCATTTTGGTATTCCTTGCTAGTTTTGCGACAAGTGATGTGGACAAAGATAAGGAGAAATGCGCGAACCAAGTTGCGGGGCTTGTGACATGTCTACCATATGTTAGTGGGCAAGCAAAAGCTCCTCCAAAGGATTGCTGCACAGGTCTCAGACAAGTGATTCAGAGCAGCCCCGAGTGCATCTGTTTACTGGTTAAGGATAGGGATGATCCGAGTCTTGGCCTCAAGATCAATGCCACACTCGCACTCAGTTTACCCTCTCAATGCCAAGCACCCGCTAACGTCTCCGACTGCCCTCGTCAGTTCCTTAATTGGATTCTTTCATGAATAATCAATTAATAATAGCTATAGATCAGTAACTTTCATTTCACGAGTTTTTGTTTTGTACAGGTCTGCTCCATTTGTCGCCAAACTCTCCCGATGCTAAGGTGTTCTATGATTTCGCAAACTCTGGCAATAAAACTAATACTGCTCCTGCACCTGGTGAGAATTATTCATTCGCGGCCTCATCACTAACCATTAGCTAAACTTATTTAGTTAGTGTTTGAGATAACTTTTAGAAAACACTTTTTCGTTTTTCTTTAACAAATTTTTTAAATTTTGTTAAATTTTTTTAAAGAAAAACTGAAAAGTATTTCGTTAAAACTCTCACAAACACTACCTTAGTTTTGTTTCTTAGGCCCATGGATTTTGTTTGACCATGAACTTCGGGCATTTCATAGTATCACAAATTATATATGTTAGATCTTGTGAAATATACATTAAATTATTTCAAAATATTCACGTGAACATCGATCTGGTGTCATAACAATTACACGTGCCCACAATGGATTAGAATTTTTTCCACAATATAATATAATTTAATGAACGACATCTCATCTTGACAAAATATTTTATCCATTATTACTACGTGTGCACATGTTATATTGCTTAAAGTGGTTAAAGATAACTACTTTTAAAACCATATATTTGATGAGACAATCAAGCTAGAAACTATCTATTTATTATGATATATACTATGATTAATGCTCTAAATAAGATAGCCGTAATATTAATTAAGAATTAAAATTTGATTTGATATTAGTAAATTAATTAATTTTTCAACGAAGTAATAAATACTTGATAATAGATTTTTTTTTTTTTATAAAAAAAAAGAAATTTGAAGCTACTTATTGTATACGATCGAGATTAGTACTCCATAGTGTTGTTATAAGGAAAAAAATATTATGGAACTACGTTCGTCGAAAATATATAGGCTTTTAGTTTTTCAAATAAATTAAGAAAAAAATTTCATACTTTACTCGTATTTAATTTATTCATAAAATTGGACAATAGTATATAGATGGAAAAATAGTTTTTTTGGTCCATCAACTTGTTGATTTTTTTATTTTGATCTATTAATTTTTTGAAGTTTGATTTTGGTACACTAAATTTTAGTTTTGGCTATTTTGGTCCAACTGTTAAAATAACATCGAAAAATACTGACGTGACATCGGAAAAATGATGTTGTGGTACCGAAAAATGCTGATATTTCAAGTTGTCGTATTGGCATTTGGACAAAAGTAACTGAAAATTAAAAGTTAGTTTACCAAACCAAACATTGAAAAGTTAATGGATTAAACCAAAAAATTGGCAAGTTAATGGAAAAAAAAATATCATATTAGGTTTGTCCATTTTTGAATGAATTGAATAGAAGTGTACGTATTAGGTTTTCCTTGTCTCGTCTGTTTACCAACTAACAGATTTACAAAAATTGGCCGAGTTTTCTTTAATGATCCCAATGGTATCAGAATTTAGATTTTATTTTTACACACTACTGCTCGAATTCCCACCGAACATAATTTGATATTTTTATTAAAAAAATATCCCTCTGGTCTAATGACTGTAACTCTAAGTAAGGGAGATTTCTCCAGCAGGTTAACTATTACTATAATGAGCACTGTTCCATTTTCTCTCTCATTTTCTTAACTTATTTTTACATTAATATATTATATATCTATTTAAGGCTAACTGTATGTTATTCCAGGAGCTTTACATCCCATATATTCGAACATCTTTGGAATACATAGTGCGGATGCCCACCTTCTGCTCTCGAAATTGATACATACAAACCTGAGAAAATAGGATTTTTTGTTCACTAACTAGTCTCGTTTTGGATTTGAGTTCATTTCAAAGTCTGATTTCGTTAGGTGATATTTTTTTTAAGTCTTTATCTCATAAAGTGTTAATCATATAAGGTCGAAAGATGCTAGCCTGCCGGTGTCATGTAAGTGATTTGACCGAAGTAGGCAGAAATAAAAAGCTATCAAAATCATAGACAAATTCAAAACATGATTAGTTAGTAAACCAACAATATTATTTCTAATAAAAAATTTTTTGCTCATATTCAGAGCATAAAAAGGTGACGAAAATTACCTGCAATTAATTATTTCGTTCCTGAATTGATTATAGGTACGAGCACTAGTTCAAGTGCAACAGGAACAACTTCTGATCAGAAGAGTGACGGTGGAAGAAGAAAGAGATTTTTAGGGATTGAAATGGTTTTTGGGCTGTTGCTTACGGTGGTTGTCTCTATTTCATATATTGCCTGATTATCTTTGGATTTATATTGTTTATTTGTTATCTGCTTTTGATTTTTTTAGGTGAATAAAAAAGTTTATAGATATGGATATTGTATTTGTGTTGAGATCATCATGTTTACGAATTGCATGATTATGTTTTCCGATAATTAATTAATTAATTGCACTGTCATTTTCTTTGCTAAGTACATGATCATTCAAACTGACCTAGTTGCCAAAAATTAAATTTTTTTTTATGCCTTGAAACATCTTCCACACATCCACATGGCTTTTGTGGGGCTTTGCAATAAAGGGATATGAGTTGGCTGCAACCACTACGGTTTATGACATATATACTTAATGTAGGTTATCATCAATGTGCAAACATATACAAGTACACTATTATATTATATTATATTATATATCTATATATATCATAAAAAGAATGATCATATAGTTTAACCAGGGGCGGATCCAGGATTTCGATTATGAGGGGCGGCCTACAAACTAAACACAAGATTAAAAGAAAAATGACAAATTACAGTATTAGCTATATTCAAATAATTAAGTATCAACCGTATGTTTTGAACAAAATATATATTTAATATAAATTATAACATCAATACAAAGATTTTTACCAATTTTATTATACATGTGATCAATGCATTCAAAAGAAAATTAAAACATCCAACTCCATTTTTCTCTGAAGTCTAGTTTTGTTAATATTCATGGTTGAGAATGACTTTTTTCTATAGTAGTTGTAGAAATTGAAAGAGTAACCACAAGCACGATATCTAAAAAAAGATCGTATATCTCTATTGTTTCATATCCCGTTTTATTTATTTTAAATATTTTTTATTTACTATTGAAAATATATATTTCTATCTTCAAATATATATATATATATATATAGTTTTGCTATGCTTTCCACCTCTCGTGCCCACCTTCGTGCCCACCTATGAGGTGGCACTCATCCATTGGATGAACCATTTGTATATGATTCATCTCATTCATGGGATGATTGCCACCTCATAGGTGGGCATGAAGGTGGGCACGGGAGGTGGGCAGCATAGCAAAACTCTATATATATCATTTTATTTTATACTCAATTCGTGTAATATATTTATAATTATTTTTTCACACATATTAATAATTTTAGAAATGTCAATTGGTAAATAACATTTTATGTTTACATTTATTTAATGAGTACTTATATGGTGTAAAATATTATTGAAATAATCAATATGTTTAATGACAAGCCTAATTAAATATGAGCATATTCGTAAAGAGTTATAAAAACTATTACTTATTATCCTACAAATCTACATATTTTGTACAAAAAAAAAATAAAAAGTGATTTATATATGAGACAGATTGTGAGGACCTATGTGACGTCCCGTATTTTAAAAAATTTAATAAAAGAGTTACGGAGAAAGAGTGAGAAAATTTTTTTTTACTTAAAATAATATAGGGAGTGCATCACACTAACTCCAAAAGAGTTTAAAATATAAATTTATAGCAATAAAACTCGTGACTGAACATTCACGAAGTCAAAGAAATAACGATGCAACCCTACAACAAATATCTTCTAAAATACGACACGTCAAAACCTACTATTAATATTTAAATGGGATAAGGGAATGTGAGTTACTATAAAGTATAAACAAACTACTACATCAAATACGTTTAAAATAATCGAGGAACTTCCATAACAAATATCAAACTAAAATGAACATTTAAAAGACAAAACACTTGAAATCCTCAAAACTCATCTTTAAAAGACTGACAATGAAAATAATAAAATCACTACTTTTAAACATCGTACATAAAATATTGTAACAACATAACATAAATAAACATAGGTAAATATTTTCTTTTTAAATACATCAGAGCTTTTGAACTATTGTGTCATGCAATGTCTTCGCCTCTTGGACTCTCCAGCCGTGCTACCAAAGCTTTTTAAATCAAAACTGCTAAACCATCTGCACCATTCAAGTATAATGAGTCTAAAGGACTCAGCAAGATTAAAATATTCATGTCAATATCATTATAGCTTCAAAATAATTTAAACTTAATGACTTGAACATACATAACATGATACCTTGAACTTGAAGAATTTTATTGTAAACTTCATGAAACTTAGAACTTATAATCTTGAACATGAACTTCAAAGCTCATAAAAGATGCAAGGAATTTGAATATGGACATCAACTTACTTAACTTTAAATCTTGAAAATAGACTTCATGCATATTCTCAAAACATTAACATTTCATTCTTAAATAAACTTTTGCACTTAACATCTAATAAATAAAATCATGCAACTTGGACAAACATTAAATCATGAACATAAACCATGAACATAACATAGAAACTTATCATTTTGGGTGATGAATTATGTGAAATTGTGGCAACCGTCATAATGGGCACATTCGTAGTTCCTGTTGATCAACAAGCGCATGGCACTAAGCCTCATAACATTCGTTCTTTGGAAAGGCCATCTCCGGAGCTCATCCCGGAGCACCAGTCTCGTGTATTTATCTATCTCATGAGCCATGTTTGGAAAGGCCCTCTCCGGACCCCAAATTGGAGCACCAATGTGAAGCCACGTTTTTGTCATAGGCAGGAATTGTAACAGCCACATTGAGTATGCAGATTAATGTTGCATGTATCAGCCAAGGATTGCAACAGCTAGAAACCAAGAGGTTGTAACAGCTGAAATAATGAGGAATCATGGCTGTTAATGAACATTATTGGTCATGAATGAGGAGACCCTTCACCTGTTGATTTTTTTCCTATAAATAGTGGCAGAAACCCCAAGGAAATCACACAAAATTCGAGCACCACCACTCCACATTTCGGGTTTCAGCTCTGTCATTCGAAGCAGCATAATTCTTGCAGACTTCTGTCCAAGTATTGAGCAGAATTTCTGTCAAGGTTGGAGCAGAAATTCTGTCCAAATTCGAGCATACTTCTTGTTCCAGTTTCAAGCAATCATCTACAGCAAGGCTAAGCCAAGAAGCTGACCGAGGTTGATCTAAGAAGCAGTGCCAAAGTTGATCAGGGAACCGCATTTTCTGTCCAGAACCGAGCAACTCAAACTTCTGCACGATTTGTTATAAATCGAATACTGTAAGAGGGCTTATACCTATATATGTTTAAAAACGTTCATGATCTTGTTTGTGAAAGTTCAATCGTACATCTCTTGTTTCATATGTCTTTGAATTATGTACAAGTTATTCCATGAAACTCCTTGTTATGCACTGTTAGAAATCGACTTAAGAAGTGGTAAAGAATTCTGAAAACATGATAAGATATTATATGGCCCTGATGCGGTGGGTTATAATAACCGTTTATGGCCTCGCCCCCTTAGAGGAGTAAAAATTAGGGACTGATCAGTAGCCATGATTAACGAGATGAATAACAGTGCTATGTCTAAGTTTATGTTCCATTCATGATATGTATTGATGCTCATTTTCAAGTTTTGCCTTGTCTTGATTTATGTTGCGACATGTGTTGGAACATGCTCCCTTTGAACTCCTATATATATGTATATTCAACTTTTGCATGTACGATTGGCCCCCTCTTGCTGAGTGTTTCCCAAAACACTCATCCCCCTTACTTCCCTTCCCAGATACCGAAGAGCAATTGGATGATGATGAGCAACACACTTTCTGGGGTTGGTGATCAAGTCTAGAATGATGAAAATGCTAGCAGTCTTACTAGTTTTATTATCTTTTATATTTTGTTTCCGCTACTGTTATGTTTTGATATTGTAAAGACGTTTATGGATTTGTAAAAGACTGGTTGAAGGCTATTTTTACACTACAAGGCTTGTTGTTTTACGATTTAAAATTGTTAACAACGCCGATGCTACGTTCCGATCTCGGGGCGTGACATTTTTGTGGTATCAGAGCCGCCAGGTTCATAATCCGGGTGGGAATACCTTAGAAATTTTTTTGCAGTTTCTCACAGTAGGCCAAAGGGCCAATGTAGTCCCCTCCGAAACGATCTCACGAACCAAAGTCACCACAAAATTACATTTTGTCATGATGTAACTCGGATTTTGGCCGAATTCCTTCGTTTAGGCCTCCAAAATCGCGTTTTTGCCGTTTTAGGAAAGATTTAGAATGCTTATAACTTTTTATAAAAAACTCGAAATCCAATTCCGTCGATTGTGTCGTGATCCTCACAATCGATACTGTCAGCTCAATTAAAAATCTCAAAATTTTCCATTTTTGGAAAATTTTTCCGAAAAGTCCCGTTTCGTTTGTAATTATTGCAAACTGTTCATGTATTGTGTAATTGCTGAATTCTGATATATATATATTTTTTTGTTCTAAGCCCTGCCTTTCCATTTGTTTTCTTTCAGGAAATGACGCCCAGTTTTCCTCGTACTCATGCCCATTCCATCTTTCGCATGAAGCAACTGGTTATTGATAACCAGAAGCATAAGATTACTCGACTTTGCGCTAAGGTAGTTCTTGCTGGACGTGAGCAGCGTGAATGGGAGAAGAGGGCCAACCAGTACTTCTATGAGTTAGAGCAAGTGAGGGGGGACAACATATATCTTCGTGATGACATGGACCTTAACCATTTTCGTGAAGAAGCTCTGCGCAACCAAGTGATTAAGTCTGAAGAAGAGCATAACAAAACGAAAGGAAAAATGGAGGCAGCTGAGATAGAACATAAGCAGTCGAAAGACAGATTTGGGACAGCACAGGACACCATAGCAGAGCTGTCTGGTGTTGTTAGCCACTTGTCTAAACAAGTGGAACATGAGAAGCCGTTGAGGCAGCAGTCCTGCGCAGAACATGGGCAGCGTCGTCAACAGATGCGAGATCGCATCCAACAGCTGGAAGCTCAAGTCCAGCAATTGCAGGGTACAGTGGCAAACTTGAATAATCATAATGCCATTCTACTCCAGACCGTGAATCAACTGCAAGAAGAGGATTCCGAGGAGGAACCTGAGGAGGATCCGGAAGAGATTGAGGTTGAGGAGGTGGCCGCCGATGTTCTGGGGGATGGAGAAGTTATAGACTTAGATTAGTATGGATGCATTAGTTTTTATTCAGCTATGTTTTCTTGTCACTTATTTCCAAATCAGTTGTTGCTTTCAATTCCAAAACTATCAGTTGTTATTCGGTTGTTATTCTGAAATTCAATGAATGGTATTTTGTTTATCTATGTATTCAACTTGTTAAGTTATTTTTCTAATCTATAAATCTATCAGAATCTTAGAAACTTTTACGTATGTAGGACAATGGACGAGAGACCAGTACGCAACAATCGTAACCCACGCTATAGAAACCGCAACAACAACAATGAAGGAAACCCTCCTCCTCCACCGCCACCGCAAGGGTTAGGCCTAAATCATGCTGACTTGGCAGCTATAGCAGCCATTGTGGCTAACACCCTTCAAGGGTTGGGAAACACGCCTGTAAATGGCAATCCACCACCACAGGCAGTACCACAGGTGCATGGGGTGAAGTATCATTACGAGTCACTGAGAAAGAATCGAGCCCAAACCTTCAAAGGAGATCCAGATCTTGAGGTTGGCCAATATTTTGGCTCAAGAATATCGAGACTCAACTCCGCCTACTCGAGATCCCTGATGAGTTCAAGGTGGATGTAGTAACACCCTTCTTGGAAGAAAAGGCCGCCAAGTGGTGGGAGGCAATTTCACCACCTATGATAGCAGCTGGTCCAATCACATGGCAACAATTTAAGGATACGTTCTTGAAACAGTACTATCCAGCCGAGGTTAAATTGCAGAAATTGAGTGAATTTGAAAATTTCACTCAGACTCAGGATATGTCAGTGGTTGAATACACTTCAAAATTCAATTCACTCGGAACGTATGTTCCCACTATCATGGCTGATGATATCTTGAAGATGCACCATTTCAAAAGAGGTTTGAGCAGTCGTATTCAGACAGCTTTAGCAGTATACCATGCCACAAGTTTCGCTGATTTAATGGGAGCTGCAATTCGAGCTGAGACCGATATCAAGCGAAGGGAAGACGAGAACACGAACAAGAGACCACTTGTGGGGCAATCTTCAACAGGAAAACAGCCATTCAAGAAACCATATCAGTTTACTGGAACAAACAAGAGCACTCCTTCCAAACCAAGTAATCAAGAAATCAAACCATGTAGTACTTGTGGATTTAAACACTTCGGAGAATGCCGCAGAGCAACTGGCGCCTGTTTTGGATGTGGGAAGACTGGGCACCGCATTGCAGATTGCCCAGAAAACAAGAGGAAAGAAACTGAGGCAAAAGGTAGTTCAACTCCGAATAAACCAAAGGAGAACAAGCCGAATGCCCGAGTTTTTGCCATAACCCAAGAGGAAGTTGAGAATGCAAATGACGTTGTAGCAGGTACCATCCTAATCAACAAAACTTCTGCTTATGTGCTGTTTGATTGTGGTGCTACGCATTCATTTATATCTAAGAGGTTTGCTAAGAAGTTAGGACTTACTCCTGAGATACTTGAGGAACCTTTTAGAGTAGCAACTCCTACTAGCAAAACAATTGAAACACATAGGGTTCATAGAGATTGTGTAATTAACATCAGTGAACACGTATTTCAAGCTGAACTCATTCAGCTCCCCATGGTAGAATTTGATGCCATTTTAGGAATGGATTGGCTAGCAAATAACCATGCTTTAGTAGATTGTCGCATGAAGAATGTCAAATTGAGAACTGCAAATCACGACGAAGTCATTTATCATGGCAAATTCAAGGATCAGAAGTCTCTTTTATCTGCTTCTCAAACGTGAAAAGCTATGAAAAGTGGCGAAGAAGTATACCTAGCAGTGGTAGGCAAGGTAAAGGAAGAAGTTACACGTTCATTAGAAGATATTCCGGTAATTCAAGAATTTCTGGATGTGTTTCCTGAAGAACTTCCTGGGGTAATTCCCGACCGCGAAGTGGAATTTGAAATTAATCTGGTACCTGGTGCTGCACCGATCTCGAAAGCACCATACCGAATGGCTCCAGCAGAGTTGAAAGAATTAAAGGAGCAACTCCAAGAATTGTTGGATAAAAAGCAGATACGACCAAGTGCATCTCCTTGGGGAGCCCCGGTCCTGTTTGTAAAGAAGAAAGATGGGAGTATGAGATTGTGTATTGACTACAGAGAACTCAATAAAATCACAATCAAGAACAAGTATCCTCTTCCAAGAATTGATGATCTGTTTGACCAACTCAAAGGAGCAACAGTCTTTTCCAAGCTAGATCTAAGGTCAGGCTATCACCAGTTGAAAGTCAAGACAGAAGATGTTCCGAAAACTGCTTTTCGGACAAGGTATGGCCATTACAAGTTCATGGTAATGCCTTTTGGACTAACCAACGCACCAGCATCGTTCATGGATCTCATGAATAGAGTTTTCAAGCCGTTCCTCGACAAGTTTGTGGTGGTGTTTATTGACGACATCCTCGTATATTCACCAAGTGAAGAAGACCACAAAGAGCATCTCCGGCTCACTCTTCAAACGCTGAGAGAGAAATAACTCTATGCCAAATTCAAGAAGTGTGAATTTTGGCTAAAGAGCGTCACCTTCTTGGGCCATATTATATCCAAAGATGGAGTGTCTGTGGATCCCAAGAAAGTGGAGGCAGTCATGGACTGGAATAGACCAAAAACGGTAATTGAAGTTCGGAGTTTTCTAGGTCTGGCTGGCTATTATCGGAAGTTTGTGGAAGGATTTTCCTCAATAGCTATACCTCTCACCAAACTTACACAAAAGAACTCTAAATTCATCTGGGATGAATTGTGTGAGAAGAGCTTTCAAACCTTGAAAGAAAAATTGGCATCCACTCCAGTGTTGATTTTACCAATGGAAGGTAAAGATTTTACCATATACAGTGATGCATCAAAAGGAGGGTTGGGATGTGTACTCATGCAAGAAGGTAGGGTAATTGCATATGCATCAAGACAACTGAAGCCGTATGAGCAAAACTACCCCACGCATGACCTTGAATTAGCCGCAGTGGTCTTTGCACTAAAGATTTGGAGACATTATCTTTACGGTGCAAAGTGTGAAATATTTACTGATCATCAAAGTCTCAAGTACTTGTTTACTCAAAAAGAGTTGAATATGAGACAAAGAAGGTGGATTGAACTATTGAAGGATTATGACTTGACAATAAGCTATCACCCTGGAAAAGCAAATAAGGTAGCTGATGCTCTAAGTCGGAAGAACATGGGTAAGGTAATCTTAGCCTCACTCTCAGCACAACCATGTCTTCGAGAAACAGTCAAGTTGAAACAGAGCCACGATCCTTCTTTAGCAAAATTCAGGGAGCAATCAGGAGAAGGAAAGGCACCAAATCTTGAAATAGATTCCAATGGAGTTATGTGGATGAAAGGACGATTGTGTGTACCCGACATTGATAATCTTCGTCATGAGGTAATGTCTGAAGCACACAAATCAAAATTTTCAATCCACCCCGGCAGCACCAAGATGTATCGAGATTTAAAAGGAAACTTTTGGTGGAATGGAATGAAAAAGGATGTTGCTGAGTTTGTGTCTAGATGTCAGGTCTGTCAGAAAGTTAAAGCTGAACATCAACGACCTGGAGGATTACTTAAACCGTTGGAAATTCCAGAATGGAAGTGGGATCACATTTCTATGGATTTTGTTGTCGGCTTACCCAAGTCACGGCAGAGTCATGACGGAATATGGGTAATTGTAGGCAGACTTACAAAGACAGCGCATTTCCTACCGGTCCGCATGAATTACAACCTGGATAAACTAGCTACTCTGTACATGGACAATGTCGTAAGATTACATGGCGTACCTGCTAGTATTTTGTCAGATAGAGACCCGAGGTTTGCATCCAGATTTTGGAAAAGCTTTCAGAATGTCATGGGAACCAAGGTCACTCTCAGTACGGCTTATCACCCTCAAACTGATGGCCAAACAGAGAGAACGATCCAAACATTGGAGGACATGCTAAGGGATTGTGCTCTAGACTTTAGTGGAAACTGGAGTGAACACTTGCCTTTAATCGAGTTTGCTTACAACAATAGTTACCACAGCAGTATTGGTATGGCACCATACGAAGCATTATATGGGAGGAAGTGTCGCTCACCTTTATACTGGGATGAAGTAGGAGAGAAAACCATAACGGGACCTGAACTAGTTCAAGAAACGGTAGAAAAAGTAACCATCATCAAGGAAAGACTCAAAGCTGCTCAAGATCGACAAAATAGTTGGGCTGATATGAAGAGACGACCGTTGGAATTTGAAGTAGGTGAAAAAGCGTATGTAAAAATCTCACCCATGAAAGGAGTTGTTCGATTTGGTAAAACTGGAAAATTGAATCCCAGATATGTCGGACCATTCGAGATTTTGGACAAAGTAGGAACCTTGGCATATAGACTGGCCTTACCACCAGATATGTCAAGGATTCACAATGTTTTCCATGTTTCTCAATTAAGAAGGTACATCCCAGATCCCAGTCATGTCCTTGAAATTGAACCTCTGGTAATTGAAGGGAATCTAAATAAGGAGCTCAAGTATGAAGAGATTCCAATACGAATAGTGGATACCAAGGATCAAGTCTTGAGAAGAAGAACCATTCCATACGTGAAAATTCAGTGGTCTAATCACACGGAATAGGAAGCCACTTGGGAATTGGAAGAGAATATGCGCAACCTGTATCCATTCCTATTTGAAGAACAAGTCAATCCAAGTTTCGAGGACGAAACTTCTTCCAAGGTGGGAGGAATGTGAAGCCACGTTTTTGTCATAGGCAGGAATTGTAACAGCCACATTGAGTATGCAGATTAATGTTGCATGTATCAGCCAAGGATTGCAACAGCTAGAAACCAAGAGGTTGTAACAGCTGAAATAATGAGGAACCATGGCTGTTAATGAACATTATTGGTCATGAATGAGGAGACCCTTCACCTGTTGATTTTTTTCCTATAAATAGTGGCAGAAACCCCAAGGAAATCACACAAAATTCGAGCACCACCACTCCATATTTCGGGTTTCAGCTCTGTCATTCGAAGCAGCATAATTCTTGCAGACTTCTGTCCAAGTATTGAGCAGAATTTCTGTCAAGGTTGGAGCAGAAACTCTGTCCAAATTCGAGCATACTTCTTGTTCCAGTTTCAAGCAATCATCTACAGCAAGGCTAAGCCAAGAAGCTGACCGAGGTTGATCTAAGAAGCAGTGCCAAAGTTGATCAGGGAACCGCATTTTCTGTCCAGAACCGAGCAACTCAAACTTCTGCACGATTTGTTATAAATCGAATACTGTAAGAGGGCTTATACCTATATATGTTTTAAAAACGTTCATGATCTTGTTTGTGAAAGTTCAATCGTACATCTCTTGTTTCATATGTCTTTGAATTATGTACAAGTTATTCCATGAAACTCCTTGTTATGCACTGTTAGAAATCGACTTAAGAAGTGGTAAAGAATTCTGAAAACATGATAAGATATTATATGGCCCTGATGCGGTGGGTTATAATAACCGTTTATGGCCTCGCCCCCTTAGAGGAGTAAAAATTAGGGACTGATCAGTAGCCATGATTAACGAGATGAATAACAGTGCTATGTCTAAGTTTATGTTCCATTCATGATATGTATTGATGCTCAGTTTCAAGTTTTGCCTTGTCTTGATTTATGTTGCGACATGTGTTGGAACATGCTCCCTTTGAACTCCTATATATATGTATATTCAACTTTTGCATGTACGATTGGCCCCCTCTTGCTGAGTGTTTCCCAAAACACTCATCCCCCTTACTTCCCTTCCCAGATACCGAAGAGCAATTGGATGATGATGAGCAACACACTTTCTGGGGTTGGTGATCAAGTCTAGAATGATGAAAATGCTAGCAGTCTTACTAGTTTTATTATCTTTTATATTTCGTTTCCGCTACTGTTATGTTTTGATATTGTAAAGACGTTTATGGATTTGTAAAAGACTGGTTGAAGGCTATTTTTACACTACAAGGCTTGTTGTTTTACGATTTAAAATTGTTAACAACGCCGATGCTACGTTCCGATCTCGGGGCGTGACAACCAATCCCGTGTTTGCCACCACAAAGACACATAAGACATCAAAAGCGTTTTCATACATTAACATGTCATATCATGCTTCATCATCTTTCATTTCATCATAACTTATCATTCATCATATCATTTCATTCATTATGAAACGTCATTGTTTCATCGTAACTTCCGTCATCACTTTCATTTCGTGAACATACAACTTTACTCAATAACTTCATGCATGTCATAGATAATGAAAATCATACTTTCATATTGAACATAGGTTTCATGAATGAAACTTAAACATGCACATGCATCACATAACATAATCGGTCCACGTAAGTCGTTCTTTTCGTTCTTGACGTAAAACTTGAAATTTTTTGCATAGGAACTCTTAAACATACTTAAAACACCTTAATACATTATAAACATGCATTTAGAACTTAAAAAAATTCATGGAAATATTTTTGGGACAGAACCATCCTCGCTCGAGCGGCATTAACTCTCGCTCGAGCGAGACCTGTTCTGGAGAAGCATGTTGCAGGCATTGAAACTATATTTTGCGTTTGGAATTTGGAACAGTGGTAAACATGAAAGTTGTAGACTTGATCTTGGATTTCTAATGCCGAAAACCGCACCTCAATTAAATTTTGCAAAAAAAAGTTATGCCCATTCTCCCGAGATGTGTCACTACCAGAAATTCAAACAACTCAACAAACTTCGGGGCAATTTTGGCCAATCTTCCATAATGATTTTGACAAAACTCAAAACATGAAAGTTGTAGATAAATAAGTTATTTCTCAAATGGAATTGGCCTCATATCATTTGGATTACTACACTAATTTGTATCCTCAAAATCATAACAATTATCGGTAATCCGGTGCCACCGAACACAACTTCAACACTTCAAACTTCAAACATAAACTTCTTTTACCCAAAATCCTAACTACATAAATAATCAAAACTCATTTTTTTGTAATTGAACATGGGAACTTCAAACACTAAGATTTTAAATGATTTTGCTTCAGAAACTTTAAACCGTAACTACCATCAGAATTGCTCAACTTCTTCAAAATCTCAAAAATTCATTTTCTTTCAATTAAACAACAATTTCTCACCTTTAAAACTTTCAATAAGATCATAATCTTTAAAGACTCATTATTTTCTACACATCTATCAAAAACTTGTCAAGAACGACCACGCTTCACAATTTTGACAATTCATAACTTGATACTAATTTCATGCTTCTTCAAAATCATAAACCATTAAAACATGCACATCAACATAAATTTTTATATTAAAATAATTATAATCTTGAATGGGTTTCAAAATCTTAAAATACTTGTTTAAAAGCTTGCCTTAACCAAAGATTGAGTTGATCCGAATTCTTGGTAACGAGCTAACCACGAGATGAACGAGATACAAAGCTTTGAATTTCTAAATCTTGTAGAACCGCAGGGGAAGAAACAAAGGAGGAAAGGAGAAGAATGATAAAGGAAAGAAAAGAAATGTGAAGAATGATGGGAGGGGAAAGAGTCAAGGGGACAAGGGGTATTAAGGATGGGGTAGGGAGTAGATAAGTAGGGAATGCTAAATTTAATACAACGCGTGTGTTGACTACTTAAAACGTAGTCAGTCCAACACATCTCAAACTCGACTAATGAGATTTCCTCCTCCCGATCATTAAAATAAAATCATAGCAATATTATACTCAAAATACTCGTAGAATTATTTTCTACGATATCGTTCGTAGGCTAGACTTGTATTGTCAATCCAAAATCAATTCTAATAAAATCATTTAATACAAAAACTAAACATATATTTTAATACCTGAAACATCAACTTTTAAATCATTTACACAACACATAAAATTATTTAATTGAGAGTAAACTTTAAATCTTAAATAATAAAATACAATAACATAAAATTCATTTAAAATTCCTTTAATAAATCATGAATAATACAATAAATAACTTAAATCTATTAAAATTCATTAAATAAACCGTGAATGGACTTATGAATTTTCTGGGTATTACAACCAAGATTCATAATCATCTAAGGAAAACATAATCAAACAATCATCGATCAAAGAGCCAAAGAGTTAAAAAAAATTTTAAAAGGGGTGCGCTTGAGCGGTTGAATCTCGCCGCTCGAGCGTGGCCAAAAGTCCAGCCCTCGAGTTGGACTACGCTTGGGCTGCAAAAAAACGCAGCTCGAGCGTTGCCTAGGCAGAAAACTTCCCATGCCCGCTGCTCTGGTTCTAGCCAATTCCAAGCCTAAAATCATCAACAAAAGATCTCAAACAACTCATCCAAATGGAAACAATCAAACGAAAGATCAAACTTGTTGGAAAACGGTGTTCAGATCAATCAGAATTGATACCCGGTGCAGCGGAAGTTTTAAAATTTTATATGAAACGATTCCATATCATGGGTATCAAAACTTTACGATTAAATTGTGCGTGTAAAAATTAAATAACAATTAAATTTTTACCTTGAATCTCGAAACGAGATTATGGACACCAACAGATAACTCTGCTCTTGTTGTATATCCCAGGAACTGATGGACGAACAATTCTTCAATCAGATCCACGAACAGAAGTTTAATCCCTCTGATAGAGTGCACTAGAAAGTCTATCAGAAGTTTCTACGAAGAGAAATAACAGATTTGATCTGTTAAACCAGACTAAAAATTCGAAATTCACAGGTTGGAATTTTCGAACAGAGAGAGGAGAGGGGGCGGCCACACCTAGAGAGAACAGCTAGGGTTTTCGAAAATTTTGTGACCTCTGTTGTATAATTTCTGTACTGCAATAACTTATTTATAATGTGCGCTGCTAATAGCTTAGGGCCCATTAGTCATAAGTTCAAGCCTGACAAGCAAAGCCCGCATGTTCAAAAATTAATATAAAATTCATCGTGACTCAGATTGATAAACCAATTTCACCAATGTGCACAGAAACCATTTCTGCATCTTTTAAAGTCAAGATAAATTTTTTGAATCCGAATTCAGTGGTTTCCAAAAATGTCCATCACTATGTCATTTTAGGAAATCTTACTCCCTCTACTCTTAAATAAGAAGTCCCACTTCTTTATTCACTAAATTTAACTCTTTAAATTTAATTATCTCAACGGGGATTAAAAATCCATTACTTGTATGACCCTTAATGGTTCAGGGATACAGCCAGCCGTGGGCTCACAACTCCTTGTGACTCGGAACAACAATTTCCGACTTGCCCATCGAATCATGGTAAGAGCGCCTAGTAACATCGCCCCATGATTCCCTAGGTATCACTGATAGTGCCTGCAAGAACCAATAGATTTTGGTTAGCGTACAGTACGGTCCCTTCATCCATATATCCCGATCGAATCAACAACTATTGGTAAATCGAGAGTCGTTCGAGATTCGATAACTATGCAATGCATCTTGAAGATCAAATAGTGACATCGCATGTGCTACTAAGAAACCATTTCTTAAAACACATCATGTACTCTGGCCAGAGATTCGTCACACTAATATCTCCTCATATTGCATATGATATCCATACTAGCAAGTATGTGGTGAATCCTTGACAACAAAGCATCGACTCCTATATGTGTCATAACTGTACCCAATCCCGACACCTGATGACCCCAATAGAGTCGGTAAACGAGTCAAAGTACAGTACTAGCATATAGAGTCTCAATGATGTTTCAAGTAGTAAGGACTAATGGTGTACAACCAAAACCGCGAACTTTATCCACTCGATAAGTGATAACCACTTGGAAAGTCCGGATAGGGTAGTTCGTTCAATCATCGTATGAATATCCATTTGCATGCTTTGAACATCTCTATGTTCCATACCAATGAAACGTGATACTCGGCATCGCAAATGCTAGTCTCAATCTCGAGCGATCCTTATCCTTATTAACGGACGGCTCAATCGACTAGGAACTGTTTAGAATACACAGTGACTATAAGATGTGTTTCATGATAGCCATCCACATGTGCCACCACATCTTACATACACTATAGTATATTCAAGGTCTTCATCTAAACATCTTGTAGTATGTCACAACATAATAATATGATAAAAGATAAAGTAAACGCCATTATAAAAGTGTAAATTATATTAAACAAAAGATTGTTTATACATAGAGTCATAAAAGCCCTTAGCCACAAGTTGGCTCACCGGGCACCCACTCTTTCAATCTCCCACTTGCCCTAAAGCCAACTAGTCATACTACGCAGTCCCATTGCTTCGCGATGTTTGTCAAATAATGGTCCTGACAAGGGCTTAGTAAGTGGATCAGCGATATTGTCTGCAGAGGCCACTCTCTTGACAGTGATGTCTCCTCTTTCCACGATCTCCCGGATGATGTGGTATTTCCTCAGTACGTGTTTGGATCTTTGATGAGACCTTGGTTCCTTTGCCTGAGAAACGGCACCCATGTTGTCACAGTACACCGGGACTGGACCAACAACTTCAGGAATGATGCCCAACTCTTGGACGAAATTCCTCATCCAAACGGCCTCTTTAGCAGCAGCTGATGCCGCAATGTATTCTGCCTCAGTGGTGGAATCCGCTGTGGTGTCCTGCTTGGAACTCTTCCAAGAGACAGCACCGCCATTGAGCATGAACACAAATCCAGAGGTTGACTTCGAGTCATCCATGTCACTTTGGAAGCTAGAGTCGGTATAGCCTTCCAATTTCAGTTCTCTTCCTCCATATACCATGAACATATTCTTGGTCCTTCGTAAGTACTTAAAAATGTCCTTCACGGCTTTCCAATGCATTTGACCGGGATTGGCTTGATATTTGCTCGTGACACTCAGAGCAAATGCTACATCCGGTCTGGTAGATATCATCCCATACATGATACTACCTATGGCTGACGCATATGGTACATGTGTCATTTTCTCTATCTCTTCATCAGTCTTGGGACACATGGACTTGGATAGAGAAACTCCATGACACATAGGTAGATGTCCTCTCTTGGACCCATCCATTGAAAACCTTTTCAATATAGTGTCGATGTAGGTTTCTTGAGTGAGTCCTATCATTCTCTTAGATCTATCTCTATAGATCTGTATCCCTAGAATATAGGATGCCTCACCCAAATCCTTCATCGAGAATCTACCTGATAACCATATCTTTGTTGACTGCAACATCCCTACGTCATTCCCAAGGAGTAGGATGTCATCAACATAAAGTACTAAGAATGTCACAGCATCCTTAACTACTTTCTTGTACACGCACGGTTCCTCCGGGTTCTTGATGAAACCAAAATCCTTTATTGTTTTATCAAATTTCTGGTTCCAACTTCTTGATGCTTGTTTGAGACCATAGATTGATCTCTGAAGCTTGCATACCTTATGCTCGCTTCCCATGGATGTGTATCCCTCAGGCTACGTCATATAGATCTCTTCCTTAATGTTTCCATTAAGAAATGCAGTCTTCACATCCATTTGCCATATCTCATAGTCATACCAAGCAGCTATGGCAATAAGGATTCTTATGGACTTGAACATTGCAACTGGTGAAAAGGTTTCATCATAGTCAACTCCTTGTCTTTGAGTATAACCTTTCGCCACCAATCGTGCCTTGTAGGTCAATACCTTACCATCAGGCCCAAGCTTTCTCTTGTAGATCCATTTACACCCTATTGGAACAATTCCATCGGGAGGATCTACTAAAGACCAAACTTGGTTTGTATGCATCGAATCTATTTCCGACTGCATAGCTTCAAGCCATAAATTTGAATCCGTATCAGAAATTGCTTCCTTGAAGTTTCTTGGATCACATCCAACGTCGGGTTCATCTTGATCCCCTTCAAGAAGAAGACCATATCGAATAAGAGGTCTAGAAGTCCTCTCGGATCTTATAGGTATAGGCGTGTCCTCTGAAGATTCTTGAGGTATGGGATCATTATTTTGTATTTCGGGTTCTTCTCGAATTTTTTCGAGTTCCATCATCTCGCCTTTCTTATCCAATAAGAACTCCTTCTCCAAGAAGGTGGCATTCCTTAAAACAAACACTTTTGTTTTAGTAGGATGATAGAAATAATATCCGATTGAATTCTTCGGATACCCTACAAAATAACATAAGGTGGATCGACTATCCAACTTATCTCCCACTGTTTGCTTCACGTAAGCTGGACATCCCCAAATCCTCAAGTACGAATACTTAGGAGTTTTGCCATTCCATAACTCGTATGGTGTTTTATCCACTGCTTTGGTGTGGACGTTGTTCAACAACAACACCGCCGTTTCAAGCGCGTAGCCCCAAAACGAAGGTGGAAGCTCAGTGAAGCTCATCATTGATCGAACCATGTCCAACAAAGTTCGATTACGACGCTCCGATACACCATTCAGCTGAGGTGTCATAGGAGGAGTCCACTGAGAGAGAATCCCATTCTCTTTCAGATATTCCAAAAACTCGGCACTTAAGTATTCTCCACCTCGATCCGATCGAAGTGCTTTAATACTTTTACCTAGCTTGTTTTCTACTTCAGCCTTGAATTCTTTGAACTTTTCAAATGCTTCAGACTTATATTTCATTAAATATAAATACCCATATCTTGAATAATCATCAGTAAAGGTAATGAAGTAGGTGTGACCAAATTTTGTACCAATACTAAATGGTCCACAAACATCCGTATGGATCAAATCCAATAGATTTTGACTACGCTCAGTTTTTCCTTTGAAAGGAGATTTAGTCATTTTTCTTTTCAGGCAGGACTCACAAGTAGATAGAGAGTTAATATCAGACATATAAAACATGCCCTCTCCCACTAGCTTGTTCATCCTCCTTGATGAAATATGACCTAGCCTAGCATGCCAAAGGTTTGCCGGGTTTTGACTATCGATTTTTCTTTTGTTCGTTGTCACCGGTTTATCAACATAATTAATTGGAACGTCTTTTAATTTTAAGTTATATAGATCCTTTTTAAATTGTCCACTTCAAATCAAACATTCATTCTTGTAAATATTGCAAATTCCATTCACAAAATTACAAGAAAATCCATCTCTATCAAGCATAGAAATAGAAATAATGTTTTAATGAAATCTTTGGCACAAATAAAAATATCTTTCTCATAATACAACTTAAAATTGGTTTGCAAAATTTAAACAAATATTTCCCATAGCTATGGATTTAACTCTGGAACCATTCCCGAGCCTTGACTGGTTCTCACCCATCCTTAGCCTATTACTTCTTGTCATCATTTGCAACTCATTGCAAATGTGAGATCTACATCTGGTATCCAATACCCAAGAAGTAGTATTAAGAAAAACATTTATTTCAATGTAAAACATACCCTTTGCAGTTCGCAACTGCTCGAGGTATTCCTTGCAGTTACGTTTCCAATGACCGAGTTTCTTGCAGTGATGGCAAACTTGTTTAGACTTGTCCAATTTTGCATGTAACATTTGGCTTTGAGATCATGGTCCAACCATTTCTCTAGTTCGGCCAACCTTTCGGCAGTTACATCAGCCGGGGCTGTTTTCGGAGAAGCCTTTTCTAACACTTAGAAAATCTTTTCCGAACTTAGGACAATCTTAACTTATGGAATCATTCTGTATTGTTTGCGCCAGTAAGTTTGTTTTGTTCGAGAATTGAAACATGTGGATTACGAAGATTCATCATAATGATATACTGAGATGAAACAGACAATTATCGATGATTGTTTAATTAATTTACTAAGACATAAAATATGGCGAGATTTCATTTTATGAATTACACTCCCACTATTTTGACGATTTCACTACCCTCTAGTGAAAACGAGAAACATTTTCTTTAGTGGGAACATGGAATCCAATTGACAACCTATAGTCCCGAATAATATCAGCCAACTATAATTTTCAAAAAGTAGAGCCCAATTACTTCCAAAGCAACCTCCACGTTTTTACCTCATGTCCAATAAGGGCCCAATAATATGACGCCGTTTATTGTGACACGTCAAGATGACCCATCAATATTAAGTTGTGATGGATGGTTGCCATGTGGATCCCTAATAATATGAGCAAATCCCATGGGAGTTCCACCCAACTTACAACATGTGTCGATCCAATGTACAGCTTTCCGACGAACGGGCCCCCCAATAATATGATCCGGACCGTATCCGTGGGTAGCATCTCATACATTGATCGTTGATGGAAGGTAGGAACATTTAAACAATATTTAAATTCCCTTTATTTATCTTGATATCAATTTTAAATTATATTTAAAATGAGGGATTTTAATTTTGAAAATTTGTCTCATCATTTAAAATTTGTATGCTTGCGGGATTCATACAATTTAGTCTAAACATGCATACAACGATAATATCATATATTATATTTTAGGATGATCGATTCCATTACTAATCGACCCGTGGTTGCCAATCACGAGTCTAAGTCTAATCCTAGGTGATATGCAAGTATGCAATGCAATCCTATTACATTGTGCTTCCAATTTATATTTCTTCAGTCTTTATTGTCTGCTGGGCCCACCTCCGTCTTCAAATCTTCATCTCCCACTAAGTATAATGTATTTACAATAAATAACTATGACAAGTAGGGGATACATTTTAAGGGGTGGGAACGGGCCATAAACCAGATCCACTTTTATTACATATGACAATTCATATTGGGCCATAAACCAGGCCCATTAATAAATCCAACAGCAATAAAAACAAAATGTAAATTCCCTAACATACACCTACAAAATTGGTCATGACAATCGATCATCCTTATCCAATAATATTTAATTCAAAATTAATTTATTGGATAACATGCAATGGCAATTAAATTAAAAAGGATAAAATCATATTCCATATATAAAATCTTATTTTACATACAAAATCATATTTTATCTTTTTATCAAATAAAATCATATTTTACATATAACATCCAATTTTATACATAAAATCATATTTTACTCAATATTTCCATAAGATCATATCTTATCATCAATTGTACCAAAAATAATTAATTTCATAAAATCTGATTTAACGGATAAAATCTATAAATTTTCCAAAAATTCAAATTTATCCAAAAATCAATTTTAAAATTTTCGGACTCGAACAATTCGATCCGACGCCTCATGGACCAATCAAAAACAATTTTCGATCGGACCAAAAATAGAATTTTAACATATTAAAATTTTAATTAAAAATAAAATTAATTTTCCCGGGCCGCCCGGGATGATTTCGGGCAGCCCGCACCCCAAAAGGGGCTCGGGCCGGGCAGCGACAATCGCTGCCCGTGTTTTGCCCGTCAAAAATTTAATTTTTTAAAAATTTGTTTTGTTTAAAAAACCGAGGCTTAAAAATTTTGTACAATCGATTAATTTAATCGCTTGATCTGAGCAACCTGGCTTTGATATCACTGTTGGAAAACGGTGTTCAGATCAATCAGAAATGATATCCGGTGCAGCGGAAGTTTTAAAATTTTATATGGAACGATTCCATATCATGGATATCAAAACTTTACGATTAAATTGTGCGTGTAAAAATTAAATAACAATTAAATTTTTACCTTGAATCTCGAAACGAGATTATGGACACCAACAGATAACTCTGCTCTTGTTGTATATCCCAGGAACTGATGGACGAACAATTCTTCAATCAGGTCCACGAACAGAAGTTTAATCCCTCTGATAGACTGCACTAGAAAGTCTATCAGAAGTATCTACGAAGAGAAATAACAAATTTGATCTGTTAAACCAGACTGCAAATTCGAAATTCACAGGCTGGAATTTTCGAACAGAGAGAGGAGAGGGGGCGGCCACACCTAGAGAGAACAGCTAGGGTTTTCGAAAATTTTGTGACCTCTGTTGTATAATTTCTGTACTGCAATAACTTATTTATAATGTGGGCTGCTAACAGCTTAGGGCCCATTAGTCATAAGTTCAAGTCTGACAAGCAAAGCCCGCATGTTCAGAAATTAATATAAAATTCATCGTGACTCAGATTGATAAACCAATTTCACCAATGTGCACAGAAACCATTTCTGCATCTTTTAAAGTCAAGATAAATTTTCTGAATCCGAATTCAATGGTTTCCAAAAATGTCCATCACTATGTCATTTTAGGAAATCTTACTCCCTCTACTCTTAAATAAGAATTCCCACTTCTTTATTCACTAAATTTAACTCTTTAAATTTAATTATCTCAACGGGGATTAAAAATCCATTACTTGTGTGACCCTCAATGGTTCAGGGATACAGCCAGCCGTGGGCTCACAACTCCTTGTGACTCGGAACAACAATTTCCGACTTGCCCATCAAATCATGGTAAGAGCGCCTAGTAACATCGCCCCATGATTCCCTAGGTATCACTGATAGTGCCTGCAAGAACAAATAGATTTTGGTTAGCGTACAGTACGGTCCCTTCATCCATATATCCCAATCGAATCAACAACTATTGGTAAATCGAGAGTCGTTCGAGATTCGTTAACTATGCAATGCATCTTGAAGATCAAATAGTGACATCGCATGTGCTACTAAGAAACCATTTCTTAAAACACATCATGTACTCTGGCCAGAGATTCGTCACACTAATATCTCCTCAGATTGCATATGATATCCACACTAGCAAGTATGTGGTGAATCCTTGACAACAAAGCATCGACTCCTATATGTGTCGTAACTGTACCCAATCCCGACACCTGATGACCCCAATAGAGTCGGTAAACGAGTCAAAGTACAGTACTAGCATATAGAGTCTCAATGATGTTTCAAGTAGTAAGGACTAATGGTGTACAACCAAAACCGCGGACTTTATCCACTCGATAAGTGATAACCACTTGGAAAGTCCGGATAGGGTAGTTCGATCATTCATCGTATGAATATTCATTTGCATGCTTTGAACATCTCTATGTTCCATACCAATGAAACGTGGTACTCGGCATCGCAAATGCTAGTCTCAATCTCGAGCGATCCTTATCCTTATTAACGGACGGCTCAATCGACTAGGAACTGTTTAGAATATACAGTGACTATAAGATGTGTTTCATGATAGCCATCCCCATATGCCACCACATCTTACATACACTATAGTATATTCAAGGTCTTCATCTAAACATCTTATAGTATGTCACAACATAATAATATGATAAAATATAAAGTAAACGCCATTATAAAAGTGTAAATTATATTAAACAAAAGATTGTTTATACATAGAGTCATAAAAGCCCTTAGCCACAAGTTGGCTCACCGGGCACCCACTCTTTCAAAACTAAGGCATCGTGAGATTTCAGGAGCAACTAAAACATGCCATACAAAAGTTCTAGAGTTATACATTTATTCAAACTAGTAGCACATGCTTCGGTTCTAGTTTACAATCCAAAAACCAATGCATAACAAGTTCGAGTACGATCTAAGTTCGATTACATATTCGACTTCTAAAACACCAAGTCCTCACTTCTATCGACTCAACCATCTAGCCATGCGATCTCTGACTCAATCCTGCCCCACCTATTGCCAAGCACACATACAGAGACAAGACAACATCCAGATAAATCCGGTGAGAATAATATTCCCAGTAAAAGAGACAAGCATGCTAAATCAAATAAGCATCTCAAAAGAAATACATCAACTTTCAGATATTCAAAATGAGAATAAATGAATGCATGACTTCAAAAGTCTAGATTATCAATCCGGATAATCAAAAGATAAAACGGTTCCTTAATTCCATGTTTGGGATCCCGAGGATGAAATATCACAACAATCACACCTACTTTCCCTTTCGAGGTGGAAGATGTATACTTCAATCTTCTAGACTCTGAGGCATTCAATAGAGAGTTGATCGGTCACTGTAGTAAATCGCCTACCAATGCTACTCGACTATAATCCCCAAATTGTCTAATTCAAACGAAACGAAACGTTCGGCTCAATATGAATGCATATGAAAACTAAAACATTCAATTAAGTCATATAGACATGCAAGTATGTGATATCTCCAGGACACTCGAATCAATCCGGATTCGAGTTAATTGTCCTATTCCATCCAATGTCGTCTTATACCTCTCTTTGATCGCAAGTTCCAATCCTGAACAATCAAAAGATGATTCGGTTCAAAAGCTATTCGAATCCAAATCAAAAGTCAAGAAGTACAATACTATACCGTCTTCAATCTCTCGAGATTCAAACTCTGCAAATCCAAGATATCAACCTTCCAATCAATCTGTACGGAGATCATGTAAACAAATCAATATCATTCAATAACTCAAATCAAATAATTTACAACAATACAATCGATTGATAATCCCAAAACTCAAACCGGCTGCATAACGGCTATATTCAGATCAAACTGAAAACACAGACAGCAGTAATATATCGATACCAGCTCAAATCAATACCGATTAATCAATAAAGACTCAAACCCATCAAATCTCAAAACTTCAAATCTCAAAAATGATAAGAAAATTCATAACAAATCCGAACGACGTTCTTTTCCAATTCCGACTGAGAATAAACGATAAGAACTAGTCCAAGAACATCATACTCGAAACTCATTCGATTCTAAAAACATTCGGAAAATTAATTATAACTGATCGGTGAAATACTTACGATAGAACGAAGCTCTCGCAGATGGGATCGCGAATCTTCCCTCAGAAATAAATTCTAACGGACGGATCGAGCATAAATCGAAATCTGAAAGCTTGAAGAAAGCTTTGGTCGCCTCTAATGGAGAGAACACGGTTTGAAGGGGATGATGGAATAGGAGGAATGCATTGGTCAAGTAAAATAATATAATAATTCCACTTTTTGCGTTTTAGTCCCTGAAAAATTCAAAATTTGCAAAATAGTCCCTGATAAAAATCAAAACGGCCCACGAATAATAAAATCTCCGGTTATCTCAAACAAACTCAATGAAGACAAATTCGGGGCGTTACAATTCTCCCCCTCTAAGAAGAGATTTCGTCCTCGAAATCAATAAGAATCAATCACATAAGATAGAATAAAGGACAAAGGATAGTAAGAAGAACTCACGTTATCCGAATAACTCTGAAAATCGTTGTCTCATATCAGATTATGTCTCCCAAGTCGCTTTCTCGTCTCCGTGATGGCCCCACTGTACTTTCACTAACGGAATCGACTTGGTTCTGAGCAGCTTTTCCTTCCGATCAAGAATCTGAATAGGTCACTCGAAGTAGCTCAGCGACTCGTCAAGCTCGGCCTCGTCAGGCTGAAGAATATGCAAAGGATCGGGATGATATTTCCGCAACAACGAGACGTGAAAAACGTCGTGAATCCAGATAAAGAAGGAGAAAGAGCTAATATGTAGGCAAGATTGCCTATATTTTCCAGAATCTCATACGATCCAATGAACCTCGGAGACAACTTCCCTTGCTTCCCGAATCGAACAGTGTCTCTGAAAGGAGAAATCTTCAGAAATACTCGGTCTCCCTGATCAAAAGATAGAGGACTGCATTTGAAATTCGCATACTTTACCTGTCTGTCTTGTGCCGTCTTCATTCTCAATCGAATAGTCTTTACCTGCTCAAACATATCGCGAATCATATGTGGTCCCAAATCGGGCGACTCAGAAATCTCATCCCAGTACAAAGGAGATCAAAAGGTGCCATACCAATACTCGTCTGAAAGTTGTTGTTGTATGAAAATGCAACCAAAGGCAACGAATCCTGCAAACTGGTGCCAAAATCAAGCACCACGGCTCTTAGCATGTCCTCAAGAGTCTGAATTGTTTTCTCAGACTGACCGTCGGTCTGAGGATGATACGCTATAATCAGATGCAACCGAGTACCAAGAGCCTCCTAAAGACTGTGCCAGAAATGAGAAGTAAACCGAGGATCTCGGTCAGAAACAATCGACCTCGGCACACCGTGCAATCTAACAATCTCCTTGACATACAACTTGGCCATCTGATCATGACGATAAGTCATCCTGTACGGAATAAAACAGGCAGATTTCTTCAGTCGGTCAATGACTACCCAGATAGCATCACATCCACGGACTGATCGCGGTAAATTTGTGACGAAATCCATCAAAATATGATCCCACTTCCACTCTGGAATGGATAAACTGTGCAACAGACCACCTGGCCCCTTCCTCTCTGCTTTCACCTGCTTACAGTTCAAACATCGGGATACAAACTTTGTAACATTGTTCTTCATCTTCTTCCACCAAAACTGACTCCTCAGATCGTTATAAATCTTCCGGCGACCTGGATGAACACTGAACGACTGCAATGTGCCTCTCGAAGAATACACTATCTCAACTCAGAAATATTAGGCACAACAATACGGTAATTCACAAAGAAAACATCATCCCTGACCTGAAACTCAGACTGATGTCCCAATCTGACTTTCTCCATCGAACTCTGAATACTCGGATCCGAACTCTGTGCCTCTATGATCCTCACAAACAACTCTGGTTCGGCCTGAATCGCAAAAACTCTGATAGACCTCCGATCTACTTCAAACTCCAAACCAGAAGTGCAACAGTTCTCGATCAATTGAGAAACACCGATAGTAGAAAGAGATAAAGAACAAAGTTTTCATCTCAAAGCATATGCAGCTGCATTCGATTTCCCCGGATAGATTTCGCAGTCGAAATCTTTCAACAAATCTAGCCATTTCCTCTATCTCATATTCAGTTTGGACTGTGAAAACAAATATTTCAGGCTCTTATGGTCAGAAAAAATCTCAAAGGACTCACCATAAAGATAGTGACGCCAGATCTTCAACTCAAATACAATCGCAGCGAGCTCAAGATCATGAATCGGATATTGAGTCTCGTGCGGATTCAGCTGCCTTGATGCATACGCTATCATATGCTTTCTTTGCATAAGAATACATCCAAGACCTTGAAGAGAAGCATCGCAATAAATGGTAAAACCTCCAATACCTGATGAAATAGAAAGAATCGGAGCACTGGTCAACCTCTTCTTTAGTTCAATAAAACTGGTCTCGCACTCTTCAGTCCAAACAAAAGGTGCATTCTTTTGAGTCAGCTGGGTAATTGGATTCACAATAGAAGAGAAACCCTTGATGAATCTACGATAGTAACCCGCTAAACCCATGAAACTTCGGATCTCAGGCACAGAAGTCGGCCTACGCCAGTTCATAACCGCTTTGATCTTGCTGGGATCAAAAGAAATCTCATCTCCAAAGATAATGTGACCGAGAAATATGACTTGGTCCAACCAGAATTCGCACTTTGACAACTTGGCATACAACTGCTCAACCCTCAAAACCTATAAGATGATCCTCAAGTTCTCTGCATGGTCAGTACGGCTCTTCTAATATATAAGGATATCATCAATGAAAATAATAACAAACTCATCCAGATAACGCTGAAAGATATGGTTCATCAAACTCATAAAGGCTGCTCGAGCGTTTGTCAAACCGAACGGCATGACAATGAATTCAAAGTGGTCATACCTCATTCTAAATGCAGTCTTAGGAATGTTTTCATTACGAACCCTCAGCTGATGATATCCGGACCTCAAATCTATCTTTGAATAAATGCAAGAACCCTGCAGTTGATCAAAGAGGTCATCTATTCGAGGTAAAGGATACATGTTCTTTACCGTCACTTGATTCAATTGGCGGTAGTCGATGCAGAGTCTCATAGAGCCATCTTTCTTTCGAACGAAAAGTACCGGAGCACCCCAAGGCAATACACTAGGTAGGATGTATCCCGTGTCAATCAAATCCTCCAAATACTCCTTCAATTCCTTCAATTCGATCGGAGCCATTCGATATGGAGCCTTGGAATCAGTTGAGTACCTGACAACAGTTCTATACTGAATTCTACCTCCCGAATAGGCAGTAATCCAGGAATCTCATCCGAAAATACGTCAGGAAACTCTCTAACCACTGGTATGTCAGACAACCCAGGGCTAGACTTCAAATTATCCATTGCATAAATCAGAAATCCCTCAGCTCCTTTCTGTAACAGTCGAGTCATAGACAAAACAAATATCAAAGGAATTTTGGATCGAGAACCCTTACCAAAGAATTTCCACTCCTCGGCCATCTCCAGTCTTAATTTGACTAGCTACCTTCTGAAAACAATCGACTGTAGCCTTGTACTTGGTCAAAACATCTATACCAACAATGCAATCGAAATCGGATAACCCAAATACAATATAATCAAAATCAATCACATTCCCATCAAAAAGCAGTTCACAGTTCCTGACTACCCTCACAGAAAAATTCCTCCACCCAAAGGTAAAGTAACAGAAACTACAGCAGGCAAAGGCTCGCAAGGCAAGGCATGCATCAAAACAAATTTCTCAAAAATAAAAGAGTGAGATGCACCTGTATCAATCAAAACATGAGTAGGATAACCAAATATCAAACAGTTACCTGCTATAACGTCATCAGGCTTCTTGAGCCTGATCCTCATTCAAAGAAAAAACTCTAGCATTCTGTCTAGGAGGTTGAATCGCGTTATGTCCACCTCCCTGTCGACTATGCTATTGAGGCTGAAAGGAATGTACAACAGATGCCTGCCTCTTGGGCTGAGCTGATGGTCTCGACGAACTTCTACCTTGTGATCTCTCATGAACATGCTGAGGACAGAATTTTGCGTAGTTTCCAGACTGATGACAGATATAACAACTCTCAGGCACACCCCTAAACTGATCACTGGAGTGGCGACCTCCACACTTGTTACAAACCACTCCAGAGGATCCTGAACTCTGTCCTGAACTAAACAGCTTCAAACCACCTGAACTCGAAGAACTGCTCCCAGATTTCTTAAACTGCTTTCCCTAGGGACTAAAGTAGTCCTTTCTATTGCCTTCACTGCTACCACCCTCTGATCTCTGAGGTTGGTTCTGATAATAAGACGGTTGTGCCTGAAACTTTCTCTTATGTTGCTGAGGTGCAAACTGATTCCCCCTCTGCCTCATCAGTCCTACCTCAGCACCCTTGGCCTGATCCATCGCATCCGCAAAGTTATTGGGCCTCCCATAATTCACAAGAGTAAAGATATTAGGATTCAAGCCTTTGATGAATTGATCGGCTTTAGCTTCTTCGTTGTCGGCAATGTGAGGTGCGAACCTCATTAAGCTGTCAAACTTGGTAACATATTCCTCGATATTCAAGTTTTCTTGTTTCAGATTAGCAAACTCGGCACCCTTATCCTTTCCGTACAAAACTTGAAAGAACCGTTTATAAAACTCAGATTTGAAAAGATTCCAGTTAATAGTTGTACCTTAATTTTCAATAGCTCTTTTTGTCGAGATCCACCAGTTCTTAGAAACAACTCGCAGCTGATGAATAACCAACCTGGTTCTGCTATCGTCAGAATAGTCGAGAGAATCAAAAAGCTGATCTATGTCGTCCAACCAACTCTCGCAGTCAACTGGATTCTCCATAACCTTCAGAAGTGGGGGTTGGAAAGATTAGAAGCTCTTCAGGAAGGTTTCCATTGGTGTAGCTGTGACATCCATCTGATCTGTCATGGTACTGCCCTGTTCGTTCGGAGGAGTTACTGTCGGCTGATTCTCATTCGGAGGAACAACTGGCGGTGGGTTCCTATTCAACACTCTTCGAGGGGCCATTATCTGATAATCAAGAGTTAGAACACAGATAATCAAATTCCATCAATTCCATTTGGTTCCCAATACCTCTTTCTCGAATAATCCCACCATCTCGAAAAGATTCGAATTTGATCCAAGAATCCAAGCAATTGATATCTCAAGTAAATCATGCTTTATAAACTTAAATCACATAATTATTTAATTCAAATAATTCTCAATTAATAAATCATGATCGCATGGTATTTAATAAAACAATTAAATAACTCAAACACATGCGAGAGATCAATTCAAGCGAACTCAATCTACCCCGCTCACTCTAATTTAGTCCGAGAATCTTATGGCTCTGATACCACTTAATGTGAGGACCTAAATTCTTAATCATCTAAGGAAAACATAATCAAACAATCATTGATCAAAGAGCCAAAGAGTTAACAAATTTTTATTTTTTTTAAAAGGGGTGCACTCGAGCGGTTGAATCTCGCCGCTCGAGCGCGGCCAAAAGTCCAACCCTCGAGTTGGACTGCGCTCGGGCTGCAAAAAAACGCAGCTCGAGCGCTGCCTGGGCAAAAAACTTCCCATGCCCGCAGCTCAGGTTCTGGCCAATTCCAAGCCTAAAATCATCAACAGATCTCAAACAACTCATCCAAACGGAAACAATCAAACGAAAGATCAAACTAAGGCATCATGAGATTTCAGGAGCAACTAAAACATGCCATACAAAAGTTCTAGAGTTATACATTTATTCAAACTAGTAGCACATGCTTTGGTTCTAGTTTACAATCCGAAAACCAATACATAACAAGTTCGAGTATGATCTAAGTTCTATTACATATTTGACTTCTAAACCACCAAGTCCTCACTTCTATCAACTCAACCATCTAGCCATGCGATATCTGACTCGGTCCTGCCCCACCTGTTGCCAAGCACACATACAAAGACAAGACAAAACCCGGATAAATCCGATGAGAATAATATTCCCAGTAAAAGAGACAAATATGATAAATCAAATAAGCATCTCAAAAGAAATACATCAACTTACAGATATTCAAATTGAGTATAAATGAATGCATGACTTCAAAAGTTTAGATTATCAATCTGTATAATCAAAAGATAAAACGGTTCCTTAATTCCATGTTTGGGATCCCGAGGATGAAATAACACAACAATCACACCTACTTTCCCTTTCGAGGTGGACGATGTATACTTCAATCCTCTAGACTCTGAGGCATTCAATAGAGAGTTGATCGGCCACTACATTAAATCGCCTACCAGTGCCACTCGACTATAATCCCCAGATCGTCTAATTCAGAAGAAACGAAACGTTCGGCTCAATATGAATGCATAAGAAAACTAAAACATTCAATTAAGTCAAATAGACATGCAAGTATGCGATTTCTCCAGGACACTCGAATCAATCCAGATTCGAGTTAATCGTCCTATTCCATCCAATGTCGTCTTATACCTCTCTTTGATCACAAGTTCCAATCCTGAACAATCAAAAGATGATTCGGTTCAAAAGCTATTAGAATCCAAATCAAAAGTCAAGAAATACAATACTATACCGTCTTCAATCTCTCGAGATTCAAACTCTGCAAATCCAAGATATCAAACTTCCAACCAATTTGTACGGAGATGTAAACGAATCAATATCATTCAAAAATCAAATCGAATAAGTTACAACAATACAATCGATCGATAATCCCAAAACTCAAACCGGCGGCATAACGACTATATTCTAATCAAACCGGAAACACAGACATCAGTAATATATTGATACCAACTCAAATCAATACCAATTCATCAATAAAGACTCAAACCCATCAAATCTCAAAACTCCAAATCTTGAAAATCATAAGAAAATTCATAAAAAATCCGAACGACGTTCATTTACAATTCCAACTGAGAATAAACGATAAGAGCTAGTTCAAGAACATCATACTCGAAATTCATTAGATTCTAACAACATCCAAAAAATAAAGTATAACTGATCGGAGAAATACTTACGATAGAACGAAGCTCTCGCAGCCGGGATCGCGAATCTGCCCCCAGAAATAAATTCTAACGGACGGATTGAGCATAAATCAAAATCTAAAAGCTTGAAGAAAGCTTTGGTCGCCTCTAATGGAGAGAACCCGGTTTGAAGGGGATGATGGAATAGGAGGAATGACTTGGTCAAGTCAAATAATATAACAATTCCACTTTTTGGGTTTTAGTCCCTGAAAAATTCGAAATTTGCAAAATAGTCCCTTATAAAAATCAAAACGGCCCACGAATAATAAAATCTCCGGTTATCTCAAATAAACTCAATTAAGATAAATTCAGGGCGTTACACAGATAGAGTATAATTTTAGAGAATAAATTTTAAAAATCTCAATAAACATATAAATATTTTAGATATTTGGAATTGTCTCTTCGATTAATATTTTATCTTCTTCTATTTTATTTGTTTTTATAATCTCATTTAATTTTATATAATTTTAAAGAATAAATTTTAAAAATTTCAGTAAAAAAATAATTTATCGTTGATTGAAACATAATAATAATTTAGATATTTGGTGACATTAAAGAAGAAAAGGGAAAAAGGAAAAGAAAATACGGAGGAGGAGAGGGAAAAAAATATAATACGGAAGAGGGGAAAAAAAAAATTCTAAAGAGAGGAACGAGAGTCGAACTTGAACACTTTCAATTCATTCCAATCCAATCCAATCCGTCCATCCATCCAAATGCATTAAGGAACCTTTTCCCACCAAGCTACAAATTTTTTACCTAAACTTCTAAGGAAATTTAGTTATATATTTAATGTTATAAAAATATTACTTATATAATACTAAAAAAATTTATTTTTGGGGGGCCACGTATGGTGGTTCCGCCTCTGAGTGTAACTATCTTGATACGACGATCTAAATTTGCAAATATAACTTTATTTTTCAATAATTCACATTTATTAATTTCATTTGAAATTTATTCAGAAAAAAAAAAGAAAACTACTTTAAAAAATGATTGATTTTTTTAAAGTTAATTATCTTACAAAACCGCCAAAAACTTTTGATAAATATATATATATATATATAAATTTTTTTTAAAAATAGAAAAAATAACTCTAACATCATTTTTTTCATATATTATGTTACACAAAACATATATGTCTCTTTAAACTAGTAAATAGAAAAGTGTCACTTTAATTATGAATTTAAATTAATTTGTACCCATTTATTTGTTGCATTTTCAACTTTGCATATGTTATTTAATTTTTCATCTTTGGTTTTTTATTGCATTATATTTTTCAGCTTTGTTTTTCAATTAATTCTATCAACAAGGTTTATTAATAAGTTTTCCAACTTGTTTTATTAATAAGTTTTCCACGTAATTATTATTATAATATTATTTTTTTAGGATCGTAAATGCATGTGTTAAGAAAAAATACTTTTCGCGGAACAACATTAACGGCGCAAATTAAAAGCACGCCGCCAATGTTATTATTTATGACGTGCACATCCATGTGTGCCGTTAATATATTGATAATTTATACAAACAACAGTGTACAAAAAATTCACGCCGTAAATAATTATTTTAACAACGTGCTACATGTACGCCGTTAAAATTAAATATTTACAGCGCGCTCAATACGACGTTAATAGACTTATAGTGAAATATTTCGTTTAAAATAAAAAAATTTCTTTTACAGCCCCAATTTGCGCTGTTAATAGTCATAGAAAAATAGGATAACAAGGATCGGGAAATCCCAAAATATTGCGCTCTTTTATATCTTTTCTGTCCTTCAGTAAACTATTAGGTTATACAAATCTTTCATTTTATTTTCCTTGTTAGAATTAAAGAATCGGAAGAATTTATGTTAAGAAAGGTAAAAAATTCCTTCAGTTTTATTTTCCCTGTTTCTACCCAAAATTGTATTGCGTGATTCTTTTCTATTTCCTTTATGTAGCTAAAATTGTAGAACACGAAGTCGAGTTGGAAGAATTTCTCATCTCCTCATTGTGTTTCAAATCTATTTACTTTTGTGATATGGATGAGAGTACTTTTTATTCAATTCAAGAATCGTTTTTTCTCGATCTCGTGATATTTGATTTTTATATGGGAGATTTGGGTTTTGTGATATGGATGAGAGTATTTTTGCGGTTCGATTCAAGAATTATTTTTTTCTCAATCTCTTGATATTTGATTTAATCGATTATGTAGGAGATTTTGGTTATGGTTTTGGTAGTTCACTTAGTTGATTGAGAATACATCAGTGTTCTTTCCTTTTTTAAAAAAATTTCAGGACACTTTTTATGTGATATCTAATTGCTTTAAATTTGAATTGTTGAAGCTGTGAATCTAACATATTCTTATTTTCTTACAAATTTCAGTTTTTTATACTAGTCCATGTATCACTTACTATTTATCTCAAAATAAACAAGTCTTCATTGATTTCCGACTAATTATATACTGGAATTGGATATTCTATAATCTATACTTTAACTAATCCCATATAAGTTCATCATGAGGAACATCATCCTTTTATCGTCCAACCTCTTGTATCATAAGTTTCTATTCTCTGTACGAACTTCTCTGATTTTCTTTTCTCTGCTCAGATTCTAAGATAACAATCTCCACATGTTTTTTTTTCTACTTTAAGTCATTTATTTCTCTGTTTTCACTAATTCTCTTTTATCTACTCAGATTTCATGACAAAACAAGCTTAAACTTAATCATTCGTGTATTGAATCTTTATAACTAAAGAAGAAGTTCAAGTCCTTACCCACTTCCTCAAACATGCTAATTTTTCATTCTGATTGTCAGAGCTAAATTATAACACAATGATGAAATAATAGAAAAGTAAGAAAACAAATTACTTCTAAATCAAACCTCAGAAAAGATTTCATATAATAGTTCTTCATTTCGAAAGTCAAGAAATAACCAAATGGGTAACAAGTCGTTGAAATGTTCATTGCTAAACGGTGCCCTGCAAAGTATTTCAAATAGACAATTTATAAGAGATACAAAATGTCGTATATTAAAAAATTTGGTTTCTGAATGATGCACCTCATTTATAATTTGAACTTTCATCAATTTATCAAGTAATCTATATATCAAAACAATTAGATTTTAATATTCTAAGTACAAAGGTTGCACGTCATAAAATGAAATCTAAAGTAGTAATGTTACACTTTGAGAATTGGTTACAAACTAAAATAAATCCCATCACACAGATAGATTATAAAATATTTTAGTACTAAAAATATTTTTCAGCACATGATAATATTATTTGCCTTGTTTTTTTTAAATTATGTTTTGGTATGAAATAACCATTGTGGTTTTAAAAAAATGATGAAATTTGAATTTCATTGCTAATATTACAATATTCATATATTTTGGAAGTCATATATTTGCATTTTAGAGTAAAATAATGTAGATTTTCTTCTTGTTTATTTTTAGTTGTAGATTTGAGTTGATCTGTGATCCAGAATATAATTCAATCCGTTTCATTAAACTTTATTTTCCGCTTGTTTATTTTTAATGGTAGATTTTTAGCTGATTTGTGTTTTAAATTTTAATGTAAACAGTTTCATTGGAATTTTTAGTTGTTGACTTTATAGTTAATACAAACAGTTTTTTTTGTAATTTTTTAGTTTTAGATTGTAGTTAATATATGATTCATATTTTATGAAAATAGTTTCATTGATTATTTTTGTTATATGTTTTATATTTATTGAAAACTGATATGAATGAGCGTAAGGGAATTGATGCATATTTTTCTTGTTTATTTTTTTGCGATTCAGCATGTTAAATTACATGTTTAATTAGGTCGTGTATATATATATATATATATATATATATATATATATATATATATATATATATATATATAGATATATATGAGAACGATGAACAGATTGGGTAAAAAACGCAGCAAGGCTTCTGTAGATGAAATCCAGGTGATATTTTATTCATTTGATATTTTGGTTTATTTTAATTCTAATAATAAAATCACGGTGAATGATAATATATCTTTATGTTATTTTTTAGGAAAATATAGCTAATAAGCTATCGAGGGTGGACTCCAACACCCCACCTAATTCGTCACAAGATTTGCGTAGTAAAAAGCTGATTGATGATGCCAAAACTAATAAGAAAAAGGGACGAGGTCCATCAAAGTTTAATTTGGTTAGTGGCCAACAAAATCCCAAAGAGCTTTAACGCAATGAGCTCGGACAACCAATTGGAGATAATTCAGTCACGTATGCTACTTTTCTAGGATGCATAGTAAAAGAATTTGTGCCTTATACATTAGATCGATGGAAAGACTTAGACGAAGGACTGAAAAATAAGATGTGGCATTGTCTTCAGGTAATTCTTATAATTGTTTTTTTTATTTTTATTTTATAACAAATTGTAGAAATGTTTTATGCCTCAATGTGTAGCTGAACTATAAAGTTGAGGAGTGAGAAAAAGATTTAATCTTTCAAAGGTTAAGTAAGTTGTGGTGTGTTAGAAAATCAAAACTCTAAATTCTTATTCGAGAAGTTGATTCTGGTCGAGGGGCTGCTCGAGATCTTAATCTTTTGAAGCCTGAATTTATGGATAAAAACGAGTGGGGCTTGTTTGTGAAGAAGACATTATCTCCATCATTTCAAGTAAGTATCAAGTTATGGTTTTGTTTACTGTTTGATACATGTATATAATTGCCACAAATCTATTTTAGAACATAGAATGTGTGAAGACCGTAATTTTTCCTTAAGGTTAAGATTTTATTTTAATTATTATTTTGTCTTGTATTGATTATTAATGTATTTTTAATAATTAGTATTAGATATTGTTGGAGATAGAATATAATTTTGGGTATCTTGATAAAATATTATTAAGATAGGTGATCAAGATCTAGGTGTGGTCAAATCTTGGGAGATAGATTCCTATTCAAAATTTTAAAGGCATGATCCTAGTCTATCATTATTTATTTTGTGTGCCTATAAATACAGACTCAAACTTCACGATATTCACGTTCATAAATCTGCCAAATCCTTCTCTTTGTTTTCGACACTGGAGCCTATTTTTTTAGCCATATTATTTTCGTCAGATAGCCTAGCAACTTTGATCTGTATTTTCGTCCAAAAATTTAGTCCCTTTACCTTGCTTTTCTCAAAGTTATCTTAGTCCAAAAGGTTAGTGTTCCAAATTGTGTCAGAAGGATTCCCAAAAGCAATTTGTGTCAGAGGGATTTTCAAAAGCAATTTAAAGATTTGGGTCATTCTTCTTACACCTTCACGTGACTTACAAGGAAATTGTTGAGAAATTGGTAGTAGAGTACGTTGATAAGTGCATTTTGTATGCATTATTTCATGTTATTTTTATGTCTATTTTGTGTGCATTCATATTATTTTTATGTGTTTTTATGTGTTTTAGTGCTTGTGTGTGTATTTCACTCCTTGGGTTAATTTTGTAGGAAAATGGAATTTTGAAGAGTGAATTACGGAGCAGCCTTGATCGAAAAATCATATTTAATTTTAGAGACATTGAAATCCAATCTCCATCGTTCAGATTAAGTTAAAGATGTTTTGAAGTTGCTGTCCAAATTTCAGCTCAATCCGACGGCTAGATCTCGAGATATGAATTTTTGAAAATTGTCGCTCGGCGCAGATTTTTTGTACTGCGCGCGCGTGAGGCCTATGCCGCGCGCGCGTGCGTGTTCGGGGGTCATATGTGTTCCGAAAAATCCTTGTTTTGAGAGGAATTAACTGATAGGCGTTCCGGACCATATATATACAAGATATAACATATTTTTGAGGGGTTGGGAAGCTCCAGAGCGCAGACAACGCAAGAGGAGGCGGCTACAAGGCTTGGGAGAGAAGATTTTTCTTTTTTTTTCTTCTTCTTATTTTTATTTTTGAATTATTATTTTTAATTATTGAGTAGTTTATTTTCAACCAAGACGGCGTAATTGAGCCGAACAAATTTATGTAAAAAACTTGGATGTTTGTTTGGGATTTTTTAGAGTTGATTTTATTTTATTGATTGTCAGATTTATATTTGTCTTGTGAATAGTCTGATCAACTGTTTGCTTGCATGTTAATCAATTCCAAATCGACAGAGGAGGTTTTGATTTTGATCACTCTGATAATTAACATATTGTAAAACCGACTAGAAATAGAATTCGGTTTCAGTGTGCGGTTTAGGTGTAAACTAAATTTTTACAAATATTTAATGCATTCAAATTTGATTAGAATTACGAAAGATTAGTTCATCAATATTTGAATAGGTTTGATTGTTCTAGAAATAGACCTTTGAACAAATTAGGAGAATTCCCGTGAATTAAAATTAAATCCGAGTCCTGAATCAACTACATGTTACGTGATTTGTTCGGTACCTACGTGTGTCTTGGTTGTCTTTATTTTAATTATTTTTATCTTTAGTTATTTTTATTCTTATTTCTTAATCAGTTTTTATTTTATATTCTTATCTTATTTAATTCAAAATCCTTATATTATTTTTTCTAGATTAAGTAAAATAATTAATTTTTGAGAATTGACTGCAGTTCCTGTGGGATCGATACTTGGAGACTCTGTCCACTTTACTATTACTTGACTTGGTACGCTTGCCAGTAGATTTATATCACACCGATTTAGCCGGACAAGTTTTTGGCGCCGTTGCCGGGGACTGTTTAGTTGATATTAGGATAGATTATTTGCTTGAGGCTAGACATTTTTTTTTATTTCTATCTTTTCGTTTTTTCGTTTTTTTTATTTTATTTTAATTTTGATTTTTTTTCTTTTCTTTTGCTTGTGAGGTACTTGGAGATGGATCATCATCAGGTGTTCACAAGATTTGGCCAGCAATACTTGGAGCCATTCTATGCTGTTTGGGGGAGATTCAATGATTTGGCGAACAGATTTCGATGCCATAAATTTTCGAGCTACACCCTCACTCAAATTTTTTATGGTGGTTTGGATGAGATTACAAGAAGTTGGGTGGATTATGGAGCGTTGGCCACTGGCAGTCAATTGTTTAGAAGAGATGAAGACAGTGCGATGCACTTGTTAAATGATATGGCAGATTTTGACTACCATTGGCATTGTGATCCTTCACTGCAGGGTTAGAGTCACCAATATCCTCCAGATATCAACTCTAAAAATTTTGCGAACCAGCCACCAAAGCATCAAGAAGACTGCATAGGGCGTTCCGAAGATTATGTGGCTCAGTTGGAAAATCTTGTGCGACAGCAGACAGAGTCAAATCAATTTTTAGAAAGCCGCATAAGTCTTTTGGATGAACAGATTGCGCTTATTAGAGAACCAATTTTGGATATCTGCCAATTGAGTGAAGTAACTGAGCCAGAGCATGAAGAAATCATTTTTGAGGAATCTTCTTGTGAGGATGAGCCAAACATGATAGTGGAGGAGGAAGAACCATACAAGGAGAGAGATTTTACCTCGTCAGTGGTCGTTTTATGTACACCGTTAGAAGATACTTTTTTGCCATTGACGCCACCTCCACAGTATTACATCCTCTTTGAGCTTCAGCCTAGAATCAGAGTCTTTTTCCAAAGGAAAAATTTCATGCCGAGTACTGTTGGACCGACAAGCTTAAACTGCAAATATCACGCCAAGCTTGAGGGCGAAGAAATTCAAAACCCATACGTAGAATCGTATGATTCTTACTATGGGCGGCAGCCGCTCTTTGATGGTGGCTTCTGCATAGTCGGGCTATAGACTATAATTTTAGCGCTGACTGGGAGGCAACCCAGTGTTTTTGCTTTTGTTTTTATTTTATTTTTTTTTATATTTTGTTTTTATTTGATTTTGTTTTCTTTCCCATGCCAGTTGGTCATGCCTGCCGATATATCTAGACTGATGCTACTGTCCCAGCTGATGCCGTCAAGAAGGAAGAGAATGAAACGAAAACCAGGGGAGTGTTATTTCTGTTTTCATGGTGTTTTTGTTCGTTTTGAATTCTGTTCATTGTTAGAAGCATTGAGGGCAATGCTTTGGATAAGTATGGGGGGGGGGGGGGGTAGACTAGTTTATTTCATTATGTTTTGTGTTTGTGTTGCATAAAGTTCGTTTCATATCTGTTTGCATATAGTGTGTTTTTGTTGTTGTTTGTGTTGTCCTGCATGGATAGGATGAGTCATGATAGCCAATGATGATGAAGTTTATTTGAAAAAAATGGATTTTTGAAAAATGAATGCTCTTGACTGGACATGAGAAACTGTAGGTTGAACCGTGAATATTTTTAAGCACTAATGTTAGACCAGTGAATTGTAGCGAAAGATTTGATGAAGTTTCTATCTGTTTGACCATTGCATGGCAATAGATGGTTTGTGGATCTTGATTGTGTTCTATGAATTTTGATGAGGCTCTAGTTTACACTTATGATCTTGGGCGCACCTAGAGAAAAAAAATTTATAAACAATTCCATCCGGGCCTTGAAAGGATTAAAATCCTAAAAAAAAAAAATTAAATTTAAGGCTAAGTATGCGGATTCAATGGGATTGATGCTCCATCCGGGCTATAGACGAGGGGATTAGAAAGAAAAAATAGAATGATTTTTCGTATCCTAGCCAGTTATAGCTAAGTCAGCAGGTAATTATTGGGGCTAATGCAATATCGGGTGCAAAATCCGGAGGTGTGTAATTCATTATCTCAAGGGAGGTGGGTTTAGTCTAGAGGTCGTTGGAAGGAATGGACACTTGAAGAATGAAACTTGCACTGATTTGTCATAGGTCGCTAAGCAGATTTGAGACGAATTCGGTCTAAGTTGTATGAAACTGGAATGACATTTTACACACACACGTTCACGTTCAACCGAAGGTGTATTATGAAAAGTTGAGAGCATGTCTGTGTTTTATGTTTTGTGATTAAACTTCTCGGAGGCTGTGCACTCTCATGAATCATCCTTACTTATGTTTTTGTTTGCATTTTGTTTTTTCATGTCTTGCTCGAGGGCGAACAAGGTTTAAGTATGGGGGTGTTGATAAGTGCATTTTGTATGCATTATTTCATGTTATTTTTATGTCTATTTTGCGTGCATTCATATTATTTTTATGTGTTTTTATGTGTTTTAGTGCATGTGTGTGTATTTCACTCCTTGGGTTAATTTTGTAGGAAAATGGAATTTTGAAGAGTGAATTACGGAGCAGCCTTGATCGAAAAATCATATTTAATTTTAGAACATTGAAATCCAATCTCTATCGTTCAGATTAAAGTTAAAGATGTTTTGAAGCTGCTGTCCAAATTTCAGCTCAATCCGACGGCTAGATCTCGAGATATGAATTTTTGAAAATTGTCACTCGGCGCAGATTTTTTGTACTGCGCGCGCGCGAGTATCAAGCTCGCGCGCGCGAGTCCGACGTACAGGCCTCTGTTTTTATGTGCTGCGCGCGCGCGAGGCCTATGTCACGTGCGAGCGCGTGTTCGGGGGTCATATGTGTTCCGAAAAATCCTTGTTTTGAGAGGAAATTAACTGATAGGCGTTCCGGACCATATATATACAAGATATAACATATTTTTGAGGGGTTGGGAAGCTCCAGAGCGCAGAAAACGCAAGAGGAGGCGGCTACAAGGCTTGGGAGAGAAGATTTTTCTTTTTTTTTTCTTCTTCTTATTTTTATTTTTGAATTATTATTTTTAATTATTGAGTAGTTTATTTTCAACCAAGACGGCGTAATTGAGCCGAACAAATTTATGTAAAAAACTTGGATGTTTGTTTGGGATTTTTTAGAGTTGATTTTATTTTATTGATTGTCAGATTTATATTTGTCTTGTGAATAGTCTGATCAACTGTTTGCTTGCATTTTAATCAATTCCAAATCGACAGAGGAGGTTTTGATTTTGATCACTCTGATAATTAACATATTGTAAAACCGACTAGAAATATAATTCAGTTTCAGTGTGCGGTTTAGGTGTAAACTAAATTTTCACAAATATTTAATGCATTCAAATTTGATTAGAATTACGAAAGATTAGTTCATCAATATTTGAATAGGTTTGATTGTTCTAGAAATAGACCTTTGAACAAATTAGGAGAATTCCCGTGAATTAAAATTAAATCTGAGTCCTGAATCGACTACATGTTACGTGATTTGTTCGGTACCTACGTGTGTCTTGGTTGTCTTTATTTTAATTATTTTTATCTTTAGTTATTTTTATTCTTATTTCTTAATCAGTTTTTATTTTATATTCTTATTTTATTTAATTTAAAATCCTTCTATTATTTTGTCTAGATTAAGTAAAATAATTAATTTTTGAGAATTGACTGCAGTCCCTGTGGGATTGATACTTGGACTCTCTGTCCACTTTACTATTACTTGACCTGATACGCTTGCCAGTAGATTTATATCACACCGATTTAGCCGAACATACGTCTAATCAGATCAGTCTAGTTCGAGAGTTTGCTTCGGAATTATTTTCGGTTCAAGCCTTACCCAATTCAAGTATTTGATTCCGTACAAGTTATTCGGTAAGTGGGCTTATGTTTTAAAATTATAGGTATGTTTTACAAAATTCGATCGCTCATGTTAATCGTTGGAATTTTGTTATTTAATAGTGTTCATGATGATGATTTGCTAAAAATATGTTTTGACACTGTTATGACTCGAATTAGGAGTGGAAAGGGAATTTTCGAACCATGATATGTTATGGCCCTGATACGGTGAGTATAATAACCGTTCTATGACCTCACCCCTTAGAGGGATTACATATAGGGGACTGATCAGTTAGCCACGAATAATGAGAGGAATTTCAGTGTCTTGTCAAAAATTATGTTATGTCATGTACAATTTGTTATGATATTGTTTATGCTATGCTATGTTGAGACATGATATAAAATATTTATGATTTGAATTAATTTATGAGTTTTGATATAAATATATATATATGTATATATTTTGATATGATCGATCGGCCCCCACTTGCTGAGTGTTTTCCAAAACACTCACCCCTTTACTTTTCCCTCCCAGATGATGATGCAGATGATGATTTAGAAGAGCGTGAACCAGATATGTTTTGGGGATGGTGATAGAAGAATTTTTAAGAGTTTATTTGGTTATTTCATTTTGGGATTAATACATTAATATTTTGTTATTTAAGTTTATAGACGCTTCCGCAATTGTTATTAGTTTTGGATTATCGTGTTGTAAAGACAATATTTTTGGAGCATTTATTTATGAGAAAAGACTGGTTTGCATATACTGTACTACGAGGCTTGTTGTTTTATAATTTGTGTGAATTTGAAACAACGCCGGTGGCACGTCTCGGTCTCGGGGCGTGACATTTAAGTGGTATCAGAGCCCGCCAGGTTCATAATCCGGATGGGTTCCGTCCCGAAAAATTTAACGTTGTCAAATTTTGATCCAAGCCCAACGTATCCTAAGCCTTTCCATTTGTACTTTCAGGAAATGACACTAAGTTATCCTCGTACTCGTGCCCATGACATCTTTCGCATGAGGATGCGTGTCATTGATAATCAGAAGCTAAAGATCACCCGACTTTATGTTAAATTGGCGGACGCTAGACGTGAGCATAAGGATTGGGAGAAAAAGGCCAACAGATACTTCAACGACTTGGAACAAGTGAGGGGTGATAATCTTTACCTCCGAGATGACCTAGATTTCAATCACTTCCAACAGGAGGCTCTGCGTAACCAGGTGTCTAAATCTGAGACGGAGCATGGAAAGACAAAAGAAAGGATGGAGACGTTTGTAGTAGAGAACAAGAAGTTAGAAGAAAGGATGGCGGCATCGCATAACACCATATATGAACTCACCGGTGTTGTGAGTCACTTGACAAAACAGGCGGATCATAAGAAGCGCAAGAGGCAGCAGTTCGATGCTGAGCAGGTGCTGGTCCGTCAACAAATGCGAGTTCGCATCCAACAATTAGAGGTTCAAGTCCAGCAACTACAGGACACGGTGGTCGGCTTGAACACTCAAAATTCTATACTACTTAATGCTGTTAACCAGCTGCAAGTAGATGACCCGGAAGAAGATTCGGAGGAAGAACCGGAAGAGGATCCGGAGGAACCAGAGATTGAAGGCCCGGTGGAAGCCGTGGAGAAGGAAGAAATTATAGTTTAGGCAGTCATCTAGCTTAGTTATTCAGCATTGTTTTGATAATTTTGTTTAGCATGAATATTTTGGTATTTTGATTTGATTTTTGGTTTCTTTCATGTTCATTTTTGAGAATCAATAAAATAAATTATTCTTTTGATAAATTATTGATTCGTTTGTTCCGTTATTTCCTTCCTTCATTAAATATCCTATTTCGACAAACTCTTAGAACTCCTTTATTGTAGGAAATGGCCGGAGCACCCCCTAGAACTCGCAACAACAACAACAACAACAACAACAACAACAACAACAACAACAACAACAACAACCAGGGGGATAATTCGAACCCACCTCCAAGAATCAACCTTAGTAGAGAAGACCTTGCGGCTATTGCAGCAATAGTGGCAACAACTATACAAGGGATGGGAAACATTAACGGAAATAGCAATGGAAATCCGCCACCTCTACCACCTGCCCAAAATGGAGTCAAACTCCATTACGAGGCTCTTCGCAGGAACCGAACTGAAATGTTCAAGGGGGATGCCAATCCAGAAGTGGGACGAAATTGGATGAAGAAGATGGAGGACCAACTTCGTTTACTTGAAGTTCCTGAAGCACTGAAAGTAGAGGTGACGATTCCTTTTTTGGAGGACAAAACAAGGAAATGGTGGGAAGCCGTTTCACCTGCTATGCTAGCTGTGGGAGCAATCACATGGCAGCAGTTCCGTATCGCATTTCTGAAGCAGTACTTTCCAGCTGAAGTTAAAATGCAGAAGCTGAGCGATTTTGAGAATCTTACGCAAACACCAGACATGACAGTGGTGGAATACACTTTTAAGTTTAATGATCTTGGGTCCTATGCCCCAACAATTATGGGAGACGATGATCTGAAGTTGCATCGTTTCAAGAAGGGGTTGAATAGTCGTATACAGTCGGCATTAGCAGTTTATCAGCCTGCCAACTTCGCGGATTTGATGGGAGCGGCCATCCGAGCTGAATCGGATATCAGGCGTCGTGATAGTGAATTCAAGAACAAACGACCACCGATCAACCAATCTCCTCAAAATGGTCAGAATTCCAAGCGCCCGAACCTGTCTGGCGGATCTTCCAAGGGAACTTACTCTGCTCCAAGTCGACCACTGATCAAACCGTGTCCTACCTACAATTTCCGTCATGAAGGGGAATGTCATCGGAAAACTGGCGCCTGTTTCAATTGTGGGAAGTTGGGGCACCGAATGACTGATTGTCCTGAACCAGTAAAGCCAAGGATCGGGCCGAATGCTAGTACTGCGCAGGCCCAACCTAAAGAGATAAAGCCCAACGCCCGTGTGTTTGCTATCACACAAGAAGAGGCTGATGACGCGAATGAAGTCGTGGCAGGTACCATTCTAATCAATACTAAGCCTGCATATGTTTTATTTGATTGTGGTGCCACTCATTCGTTTATATCTAAGAGGTTTGCTAAAAAGATAGGGCTTATCCTTGAGAAACTAACTGAACCACTGAGAGTAGCAACCCCTACTAACAAGATAATTGAGACACTCAAGATACATAGAAAATGTAAGATGTGTGTCTGTGAACAAATCTTTGATGCTGATTTGGTAGAACTCAACATGGTAGAATTTGATGTCATCCTTGGGATGGATTGGTTGTCTAGAAATCATGCAGTGGTTAACTATCGGTATAAGAATGTTAAACTTCGAACCACAAACCACGAAGAAATTTCATTCCAAGGTAAGACCAAGTCGAGGAAACCTCTCTTGTCGGCTTCCCAAGTGGAAGGCGATGAAAAATGGCGAAGAATTTTATCTGGCTATGGTAAATGAAGTGAAGGAAGAAGTGGAGCTTAAAATGGAGGACATTCCGATTGTACGAGAGTTTTTGGATGTCTTTCCAGAGGAACTACCCGAAATGGTTCCAGACCGAGAGATTGAATTTGAGATTCAGCTAGAACCTGGAGCTGCTCAGATTTCGAAAGCTCCTTACCAAATGGCACCAGCGAAACTCAAGGAATTGAAAGAGCAACTACAAGAGCTGCTGGACAAGAAGCAAATTAGACCGAGTGCATCCCCGTGGGGAGCCCCAGTCTTATTTGTCAAGAAAAAGGATGGAAGCATGAGAATGTGTATAGATTACAGAGAGCTCAACAAGATCACAATCAAGAACAAGTATCCTCTTCCAAGGATAGATGACTTGTTTGATCAAATTAAAGGAGCTACTGTTTTCTCCAAACTAGATCTGCGGTCGGGCTATCAAAATTTGAAGGTCAAGACAGAATATATTCCAAAGACGGCTTTTCGAACAAGATATGGGCACTACGAATTTTTAGTAATGCAGTTCGGCTTGACAAATGCCCCTGCAACATTTATGGACCTCATGAACCGAGTTTTCAAAAAGTTTCTTGATAGGTTCGTGGTGGTTTTTATTGATGATATCCTCGTATACTCACCCAGTGAAGAGGATCACAAAGAACATCTTCGTATTACATTGCAAACCTTAAGGGAGAATAAACTCTATGCCAAATTCAAGAAGTGTGAATTTTGGTTGAAAAGCGTGGCATTCTTGGGACACATTATCTCAGCAGCCAGAGTCTCGGTGGATCCCAAGAAAGTTGAAGCAATAACAAACTGGCCCAGACCCAAGTCAGTGACTGAAATTCGAAGCTTCCTAGGGTTGGCTGGCTATTATCGAAAATTTGTCGAAGGATTTTCCTCAATAGCTATACCTCTTACGAAACTCACCCAAAAGAACGTAAAGTTCGATTGGAACAAGGACTGTGAAAAGAGTTTCGGAGTCCTGAAGGAAAGGTTAGCATCTACACCAATAATAGTGCTACCCGAGGGAGGAAAAGATTTTGCAATTTATAGTGATGCATCAAAGGAAGGTTTGGGATGTGTGCTAATGCAAGAAGGGAAAGTGATCGCCTACGCGTCTAGACAGCTGAAACCTCATGAGCAAAACTACCCCACTCATGATCTTGAGTTAGCAGCAGTGGTGTTCGCACTGAAAATTTGGAGACATTACCTCTACGGTGCAAAGTGTGAAATTTTCACTGATCACCAAAGTCTCAAGTATTTATTCACGCAAAAGGAGCTGAATATGAGACAAAGAAGATGGATCAAACTCTTAACAGATTATGATCTAATCATAAGCTACCATCCAGGTAAGGCCAATAAAGTGGCCGACGCCTTGAGTCAAAAGAACATGAGCAAGAATATTATAGCTTCATTAACGGCACAACCTTGTCTTCGTGAAACAGTCAAGTTGAGCCAAGACCTAGATCCGTCGTTGGCTAAGTTCAAGGAGCAAATCAAGGAGGGTAAGTTACCAGATTTTCAAGTGGATGATAAAGGAATCCTATGGATGAAAGGACGTTTATGGGTACCGGACGTCAATGATCTTCGAAATGAAGTCATGTCTGAAGCACACAAGTCAAAGTTTTCAGTACATCCGGGGAGTACAAAGATGTATAGAGATCTAAAAGGGAATTTTTGGTGGAATGGAATGAAGAAGGATGTCGCAGAATTCGTCTCTAAGTGTCAGGTATGTCAATAGGTTAAAGCAGAACATCAGCGACCTGGAGGGCTACTCCAACCATTAAAAATCCCAGAATGGAAATGGGAGCACATTTCCATGGATTTTGTAGTGGGACTCCCTGAATCAAAGCAGAGGCATGATGGTATTTGGGTGATCGTAGATAGACTCACAAAATCTGTGCATTTCCCACCGGTACGCATGAAATATAGTTTGGACATATTAGCTACGCTATATATGGATAATATAGTACGGCTACATGGGGTTCCAGTCAGTATCTTGTCTGATCGAGATCCAAGATTTGTATCGCGCTTTTGGAAGAGCTTTCAGCAAGCTATGGGGAGTAAAGTCACACTCAGTACGGCTTATCACCCTCAAACTGATGGCCAAACTGAGAGGAGAATCCAAACCCTTGAAGATATGCTGCGGGCATGTGCCCTGGATTTCAGCAGCAATTGGAGTGAACATTTACCTTTAATTGAGTTTTCTTACAACAACAGCTACCATAGCAGCATTGGAATGGCTCCGTATGAAGCACTGTATGGGAGAAAATGTCGTTCTCCTCTTTATTGGGATGAAGTTGGAGAGAAGGCTGTTATCGGACCCGAAATTATTCAGGAGACAGTGGGAAAGGTTGCAATAATCAAGGAGAAACTTAAAGCTGCTCAAGATTGCCAGAAAAGTTGGGCAGACCTGAAAAGAAGACCGGTCGCATTTGAAGTTGGCGACAAAGCTTATGTCAAACTTTCGCCTATGAAAGGAGTCGTACGTTTCTGCAGAGCCGAAAAATTAAACCCGAGATATGCGGGACCATTTGAGATTCTCGACAAAGTGGGGACATTGGCATATCGACTAGCTCTACCACCTGCTATGTCAAGGGTCCACAATGTGTTTCATGTATCACAGCTACGAAAATACATTCCCAATCCAAGTCATATTTTGGAAGCTGAACCATTAGAGTCTGATGGTAATCTGAATGAAGAACTAAAGTATGAAGAAGTTCCTATTCGAATAGTGGATATCATGGATCAAGTCCTTAGGCGAAGGACTATTCCTTACGTCAAAGTGCAATGGTCAAATCACACTGAAAGAGAAGCTACATGGGAGTTGGAGGAGAAGATGCGGGAGAAGTATCCATACTTATTCGAAGAACAAGCTGATTCAAGTTTCGAGGACGAAACTTCCAATAAGGAGGGAAGGATGTGAAGACCGTAATTTTTCCTTAAGGTTAAGATTTTATTTTAATTATTATTTTGTCTTGTATTGATTATTAATGTATTTTTAATAATTAGTATTAGATATTGTTGGAGATAGAATATAATTTTGGGTATCTTGATAAAATATTATTAAGATAGGTGATCAAGATCTAGGTGTGGTCAAATCTTGGGAGATAGATTCCTATTCAAAATTTTAAAGGCATGATCCTAGTCTATCATTATTTATTTTGTGTGCCTATAAATACAGACTCAAACTTCACGATATTCACGTTCATAAATCTGCCAAATCCTTCTCTTTGTTTTCGACACTGGAGCCTATTTTTTCCTCCATATTATTTTCGTCAGATAGCCTAGAAACTTTGATCTGTATTTTCGTCCAAAAATTTAGTCCCTTTACCTTGCTTTTCTCGAAGTTATCTTAGTCCAAAAGGTTAGTGTTCCAAATTGTGTCAGAAGGATTGCCAAAAGCAATTTGTGTCAAAGGGATTTTCAAAAGCAATTTAAAGATTTGGGTCATTCTTCTTACACCTTCACGTGACTTACAAGGAAATTGTTGGGAAATTGGTAGTAGAGTATGCCTAATCAGATCAGTCTAGTTCGAGAGTTTGCTTCGAAATTATTTTCGGTTCAAGCCTTGCCCAATTCAAGTATTTGATTCCGTACAAGTTATTCGGTAAGTGGGCTTATGTTTTAAAATTATAGGTATGTTTTACAAAATTCGATCGCTCATGTTAATCGTTGGAATTTTGTTATTTAATATTGTTCATGATGATGATTTGCTAAAAATATGTTTTGACACTGTTATGACTCGAATAAGGAGTAGAAAGGGAATTTCCGAACCATGTTATGTTATGGCCCTGATACGGTGGGTATAATAACCGTTCTATGACCTCACCCCTTAGAGGGATTACATATAGGAGACTGATCAGTTAGCCACGAATAATGAGAGGAATTTCAGTGTCTTGTCAAAAATTATGTTATATCATGTACAATATGTTATGATATTGTTTATGCTATGCTATGCTATGTTGAGACATGATATAAAATGTTTATGATTTGAATTAATTTATGAGTTTTGATATAAATATATATATGTATATATTTTGGTATGATCGACCGGCCCCTACTTGCTGAGTGTTTCCCAAAACACTCACCCCCTTACTTTTCCCTCCCAGATGATGATGAAGATGATGATTTAGAAGAGCGTGAACAAGATATGTTTTGGGGATGGTGATAGAAGAATTTTTAAGAGTTTATTTGGTTATTTCATTTTGGGATTAATACATTAATATTTTGTTATTTAAGTTTATAGACGCTTCCGCAATTGTTATTAGTTTTGGATTATCGTGTTGTAAAGACAATATTTTTGGAGCATTTATTTATGAGAAAAGACTGATTTGCATATACTGTACTACGAGGCTTGTTGTTTTATAATTTGTGTGAATTTTAAACAATGCCGGTGGCACGTCTCAGTCTCGGGGCGTGACAGAATGCTTTTTTTTTTTTTTTACCACATCATGCATTACGTTTTTCTATGGTTTCTAGTGAATGATTATATATATTGAGGTAGTGTAGACTGTAGAGTACCTTAAATTTACACAAAATAATGGGTCGTGCACCAGAGTATAGACAAAAATATTTAAGTTTATTTAAGTCATGTATGAACTGTGTATGGTTCATTATTTGTTTATTTAGACAATAAATTATATATTGATGTATTGTATTTTTTATTTTCAGGAAATAAGCACAAAATTTATGCTATGAGGGAGAAGCAAGTTTACAACCACACAATGAGCAGGAGAGGTTATACTCGTTTGACTCAAATTATGGTAAATATATTATTTGAAAAACTCTATGAATGTTCTTTTTAAAATTTTCTTATATAAATAAAGATATATTCTTTTAGTTATGCTTCTAATATATATATATATATATATATATATATATATATTTCAATGTGTCTCATACTCTAGGAAACAACAAGTCCAGTAGTTGCACCAATTACAAGAACAAAGGTGTGGCTGGAAGGTCATACAAAAAAAAAATGAGAATGAACATTTTTTAATTTGTTTTTAAGTTATCTTATTATTTAGCTTTAAGTGTGATGATGATGGTTGGATGACATGTGATAATTTGTTTAAATAATTGCACTGTACATTGGTAGCTAAAAAGGCTTTCATACGAAAACTTTATTAACAAAATATTTTATGCCGCGAAAAATGTTATCAGCAATGTTCAACTCACACCAAAAAAAATTAATATAAACACATTAGCGGCAGTGTGTTTAATTTAAAATATTTTATAAAATTTGTGACAATTATGCTGAGTTACCAGCTTTGTCATAATATAATCTGCTTAACAGAACGTTGATGCAAGAACTGATATGATGAGTGCAAAAAACTCTTGTACTGCAAAGTTGAGCTGATTACTTAGGAAGATATAGAAAAGTGCGATCAAGTAAATAAAAAGGATATTTTTATACAAGTTCGAAGTCTAATCTTCTTTGTCTCTCTTTCTTTTGTTTCCAGAACTATTTGCACTAGAAGTCTTTGAGTTATACAATACTTTGTACAAACTCAATCCAATCAACTCTCGATTAGAACTCCCAGCAACTCATGTAATAAGATTCATTAAGTAATCAGTCTCTGACATCACGGCGTCTTCCGGTGATAGGTAAAACAATAAGGGGCTGAGCCTATCCTCACGACCTATTTCTAAATAGATACAGTCTAGAAGAATCATGCATGTGCTAAAATAGTAAAACATGGCACATAAAATGCAACATAGAAGTGTATATATCATGTCGGCTATCTCAGTCAGTACTTACGTACCTCAACACCTAAATCTCTAAGACCACAAGTTTAGATCCGAGCCTACAAGTCAATATTATTCGAGTCACTAATACTTCTCTAAAGCCTTAACTAAGCTAATAGATCCTCCCCAAAACTATCAGGGATTCAAAGTTATACCTGCGTCCGTCGTCAGCCCTTTGCTGTCGAAGTCCCAACTCCTGGCCACAGCTCCGCTACGACTCTTGAAACGCCTCTTTATCGCCCAACGTCGACTACTATGGCCAAAAGCCCCTAAAACCCCTCAAGAATGGAAAGAAAAGGAAATGGAATGAGCAAGAGATGAGGCTCCTCGACCCCATATTTATAGACCTCGATCGAAAGCTCCGATCGCCTCTTCGGAATCTCCGATACACCTGATTGGAAGCTCCGATCCCTGATCAGTGGCTCCGATCTCTGCATGCATGTCACGTGCAATGGCTCTCCAAAAAGTGTCTCTCCTGCTGTTCGGAAGCTCCGATCGTCCTTCGGAAGTTCCGATCTCTTCACCCCAGATGTCACCCATGACGTCATCAAGTTGACCTCATCTTGGACAAGTGTCCAGTGCAGTTCGAACGCTCCGAATGCAGATCAGACGTTCCGATCGCACTTGCTTCCGAACACTAACTTACCTTCCGAACTGTACATAGATCGGATGCTCCGATCCTAGTTCGGACCTTCCGATCCCACCGAAGACTTGGAACCCTCTTAGCTATTTTCTAGTGTTCTGGGTCTATTTTTGTGTTTCTTAGACCCATTTGGAAATTCCTTAATCAAGTTTTACCCAATTTAATCATGATTAGCAAGTTAATTACTTATTTTGGATACGGGTCACTACATTCTCCCCCACTTAATAAATTTTGTCCTCGAAATTCAAGCTTGAGGAATAAAGTGGACAAACCATAAAATAGTTATTTATTACATCTGATTCTCAAAGATTATAACACTATTCCAAAAGAAAATACAAGAATCAAAACAAATCTGGATGCTTTGCATGCATCTGGCTCTCAAGCTCCCAAGTCGCTTCCTCGGTACCTCCGCGCTGCCATTGAACCATAACTAACGGTATGCGCTTATTACGAAGTACCTTATCCTTCCTGTCCTGAGAGGTCTCTCCACATACGACAGATCCTGCTCTAACTGAACCTCTGTTGGATGCAGCACATGCGACTCATGTGCAACATACTGTCTCATTAAGGACACGTGGAACACATCATGAATGCCAAAAAGATAAGGCGGCAAGGCTAAACGATAGGCCACATCTCCAGCTTTCTCAAGAATCTCAAATGGTCCTATGTATCTTGGTGATAACTTGCCCTTAAGCCCAAACCACATAACTCTCCGAAAATTTGAAACCTACAGAAAAACATTCTCTCCAGGCTGGAACGCAAACGGTCTACGATGCGTGTTAGCGTAGCTAGCCTGTCGATCTTGGGTAGCCTTGATCCTCTGCTTGATCAACTCCACCACATTAGTCATCTGCTAGACTAACTCCGGACCTTCAACCTGACGCTCGCCAACCTCGCCCCAAAACAAAGGTGTACGAAAGCGGCGTCCATACAGAGCCTCAAATGGTGTCATGCCGGTATTGCGATGGTAGCTGTTATTATACGCAAACTCAACCAACACCAAATGGTCATGCCAAGCTGGACCAAAATCTATCACCGTAGCTCTAAGCATATCCTCAAGATTAGAAATCGTTCTCTCAGTCTGTCCATCGGTCTCCGGATGATAAGCGGTACTCAAGCTCAGAGTAGTACCAAGAGCATGCTAGAAGCTACCCCTAAACCTAGAGGTAAACCTCGGATCTCTGTTGCTAATGATGCTCAGCGAAATCCCATGCAGACAAAGAATCTCTTGCACATACAACCGTGTCATCCGATCAAAAGTAAAATCCCGATTATACGGAAGGAAATGCACGGACTTTGATAGTCAACAACAACCCAAATCTCATCACAATTCCTGGAAGACAACGACAAATGGGTGACAAAATCCATCGCCACATGCTCTCACTTCCACTCAAGAATCCCTAAACTCTGAAGCAAACCACCAGGATGTCGGAATTATGCCTTGACCCGCTGACACACAAGGCATCGAGACACGAACTGATACACGCTGCACTTCATTCTTTTCCACCAGAATCTCGTTCGTAGATCCTTATACATCTTCATACTTCCTGGGTGAACAAAGAATCTACTACGATGAGCCTACGACAAGATCTCATCCCTCAGTGTGAAATCAACAAGAACCACCACACGACCAAAAAAACACAACAAACCATCAGCCTAGAGATGGAAACCAGAAGTATTCACATACTTAGCCAATCGTGCTAACTTTTGAGTCTTTAGATTGGAAATCTGTGCCACTCTGATCTGAGTATACAAAGCTGGATCGGAAAGCATTGACGAAACACAAATTCCATGTTGCTCCTTCCTGTGACAAAAAGTTAACCCTAAGGAACAACACTCCTCTACCACTCGCAAAACTGAGCTGGTATGAAGGGAACTCACATACACTTTGCGACTAAGCGCATCATCAACTGGATTTGAAGAGCCTGGATGATACTTGATTTCAAAATCATAGTCCTTCAATAGATCCATCCACCTACGGTGCCTCATGTTCAACTCAGCCTGAGTGAACAGGTACTTCAAACTCCTATGATCCGTAAAGATCTCAAACATCTTACCATACAAATAATGACGCCAAATCTTAAGCGCAAAGACAATGGCTGAAAGCTCCAAATCATGTACGGGATAATTCTCCTCATGAGTCTTCACTTGTCTGGAGCCATAGGCAATCACATGCCCATTCTGAGTCAACACAAATCCAAAACCCTAGAGAGAAGCATCGGTGTAGACTACGAAACCACCAGATCCAGACGACAATGTTAGAATTGGAGATGTCGTCAAATGACGTCGCAACTCGCGGAAGCTCTCTTCGCACTCTGCTGACCAAACGAAAGAAACATCCTTCTTCGTCAATTATGTCAAAGACCTGGCTATCTGAGAGAAATTATCCACAAAACGTTGGTAGAATCCTGCCAAACCCAGGAAACTACGAATCTACGAGGCTGTTGTCGGATGTGACCAATCCAGAATAGACTCTGTATTGCTAGGATCAACTGCCACACCATCTCAAGAAATCACATGACCAAGAAAGACAACTTGATCAATCCAGAAATCACACTTACTGAGTTTAGCGTACAACTGTCACTCTCTTAATATTTGCAAAACATAACAGAGATGAAAGGCATGCTCGTCAACATTGTGAGAATACACCAAGATGTCATCGATGAACACTACCACAAACTTATCCAATTAATCGTGGAACACCTTATTCATCAAGTTCATGAAGACAACAGGAGAATCAGTCAATCCAAATGGCATCACTAGAAACTCATAATGACCATACTGTGAGCGAAACACTGTCTTAGAAATACCTCATATCCGACTCGCAACTGATGATAACCTGATTGCAGATAAATCTTGGAATACACAGACGTACCCTAAAGCTGATCAAACAGATCATCTATCTGCAGAAGAGGATACTTATTCTTGATTGTCACCTGGTTTAGCTGTTGGTTGTAACGATCCAACGTCGTTCCATCGCTTCCCTCCCCAACCTATAGCATGGGATCGGATCGCATGGTTCGACGGGCATCGTACTCATGACCCCCCACTTCTGGCCGTGGGTTTTTGCCCTTTCCAGCACTTGAACCCTGTACCTCCAGGATAAGTACATAGATTCCTAATTTTGCAACCCACGGCCAGGAGTGGGGAGTCATGAGTACGATGCTCGATGAACCATGCAATCCGATCCCATGCTATAGGCTGGGGAGGGATGCAATGGAAGGATGTTGGATCGTTACATCGGTAGTTCATGAAAAGACGCATCAAACCATCCTTCTTATTGATAAACAGTACTGGGGCTCCCCACGGTGAAACACTAGGTCGAATGTAGCCCTTATCAAGAAGATCCTGTAACTACTTCTACAAATCTCATCTCTTATGGAGCCAAACGATAAGGTGCTCTAGAAATCGGCGCTGTACCTGGCAACAACTCAATGCCGAACTCTACCTCTCACACAGGTTGCAAAATTGGAATCTCGTCAAGAAAAATATCTGAAAACTCTTAGACCACTGGTATCTCCTAAATGTCTGAACCCTCAAAGGATTCATCAATCGCGTAGGTAAGGTAGCCTTCTCCGCCAGAATCTAAAGCACGACAGGCTTTCAGTGCAGAAACAACTGACATCGGGGGTCGCGCTCCCTCATCATAGAAATACCACGCATCCCCATCCTCAGGGATAAACTGGACAAACCTCTGGTAGCAATCCACTATGGCCTTATAGGTAGTCAAATGGTTGATCACAATAATGAAATCGAAACCATCCATCGCTAAGATCATCAGGTTAGCACTCAACTAATGGCCCTCAAATCCCAAAACACAAACTACAACTAGACGCTTAGTCAATACCTCCTGACCCATCGGAGTCGAAACAGCTAACAACACGTCTAATGGAATATACGGTAGTCTAAATCTCTTAACAACTCAAGCTGATATGAGAGAATGAGACGCACCAGTATCGATCAAAACACATGCAGGAAAACCGCACAAACTAAAGGTACCTATGATCATGCGCTCACTGTCAGCCTGAGCTTTCTCCGGGTTCAGCGCAAAGACTTTCCCATGAGAACGAGGGTGCAAAGTTGAATGACCACGGGAAGAAGTCTGAGGACGCTGCTACTGCGACTGCTGATACTTCTGGACGGTAGCATGAGAACCTCCACCGCTACCAGAACCACTCGCTGCTCCCATATGGTTAGGACAGTCCTTCTTCAAATGACCCATCTCACCATAGAAAATACAAGTACCAGATGCACGACGACACTGTCCTGGAGGGTGTCTCCTCCTACACTGCTCACAACGACTATCCTTCTGACGAACAAAGTGGTAAAAACTGCCGGATCCTGAAGAAGAAGAGGAATTAATACCCTGCTTCTTAAAATACTAGGCTCGCGGACCCAAAGAACTCGAAGATTGAGAAGTCTTCAACTCCATCCCTCGCCTCAAAATGATCTATTCCTGGCAAAAACGGTTCACCAAGCCCTCATACAACGTAGGATCATCACAAACAATCACCCTATCAAAGTTCTCCAGGTTCAGGCCCTGGAGAAAATGGTCGTACTTTGCCTCTGAACCGGAGCCAATATGCGGACAATAGGGAAGAAGATCAATAAACTTCTGCTGGTACTCATCAATGGTCAAAGTCCCCTGCTTCAGATTAAGAAGCTCTATCGCCTTTGCCTGACAAAGTGCTGGAGGAAAATACAACTGACGAAACAACCTGCATAAATCGGCCAATGAAATAAAACCTTGATGAAGAAGAGTTTGAGCTGATGCATATATCCACCACTTACGGGCTCGACCCTCCAACAGAAAAGTAGCGGCCTCCATCTTCCGCTCCTCCAAACAATCAAAAGCATGGAAACAGTGCTTCATCCGCTCAAGCCAATCCTCTGCTACCTCAGGAGTCTCGCCTCCCACCAATGGCTTAGGCCCGATCTGAACGAATTTATGCTGCTCGAATTGTCATTTCCATTCTCTATGATGGCGATGTGCTCGCTGACGTCTAGGAGGTTCCACGTCACCCCAACGTCCAACGCTACCCTGACTCTCGAAGTCTCTATCAGCCATCCGAAAGGATTAAGACGCATTAAAAGCCAAAGAGACAAACCTAAATCCCAATAATATTTTATGCATGCTCTGATACCAATAAATGTAGCGACCCAATCCAGATCCGCTACAAATCAGAAGCTAATTAAGCATGCATTTAACTTAAGCAAAATATAATCAGACTTTAACAGCGGAAATATAACAATCCATATGCAACCTAGTCGGCGGAATACAACCGACACTAAAGCCATAAAATAATACTATTATAATACAACCAAATCGAAATGAGTATCAAATCCCTAAAACGTAAGGGAAACTCACTACAACCCTAGCCCCTGGTCTCCAACCTGTCGCGATCCTCCCGCATCGCCCAATCTAAGACCTGCCATGTCCAATAGGGTGTCCAAAAAATATAGAAATACTGGACGTGAGCGACTATGCTCAATTCAAAAGCAATGATATATAAACAAATATGATGCAAGAATGACTTAAAATCCAGTAAAACTCAGTCTGCTCAGGGGTGCCAATAGAATATGTAGTACCGGCTAGAGGGCGACTCCGCGAGGTACATCCACATACTCACCTTATCAATGTAGCATCATTCTCTGCCATCACGGCATCTCCTGGTGATAGAAAAACAATACGGGGTTGAGCCTCCCCTCACGACCCACCTCTAAAGATACCTCAACACCTAAATCTCTAAGACCACAAGTCTAGATTCGAGCCTACAATTCAATATTATTCGAGTCAATAATACTGCTCTAAAAGCCTTAACTAAGCTAATAGATACTCCCTAAAACTACTAGAGACTCAAAGATATACCTACGTCCGTCGTCAGCCCTTTGATTTCAAAGTCCAAACTTTTGGACACAACTCCTCTACGACTCTTTGAACGCCTCTTTATCGCTCGATCCTCGACTACTAAGGCCAAAAACCCGTAAAAACACCCTCGAGAATGGAAAGGAAAGGAAATGGAATGAGCAAGAAATTAGGATCGTCGACCCCATATTTATAGACCTCGATCAGATGCTCCGATCCACCTGATCGGAAGCTCCGATCCCTGATCGTTGGCTCCAATGTCTGCATGCGCACCACGAAAAATGTCTCTCCGACAAGTGTCCCCGGCTGCTGTTCGGAATCTCCGATCTTCCTTCAGAAGTTCCGATCTCTTCACCCCAGATGTCACCCATGACATCATCAAGATGACCTCATCTTGGACAGCTGGCCAGTGCAGTTCGGACGTTCAGATCGCACTTGCTTCCGAACACTAACATAACTTCCGAACTGTACATAGATTGGACGCTCCGATCCTAGTTCGGACCTTGCGAACCCACCAAAAACTCGGAACCCTCTTAGTTATTTTCTATTGTTCTGGGTCTATTTTGTGCTTCTTAGACCCATTTGGAAATACCTTAATCAAGTTTTACCAAATATAATCATGATTAAAAAGTTAATTACTTATTTTGGATATGGGTCACTATAGGGACGAGGCTATTTTGGATATTATCTAAATACGGAATCAACAAAATTATCCATTTAATTTTATGTCCAACAACTCAAATCAATATAGAATGTGTACTATTTGTTCTAATAGAGAGTTGATATGATCCGAAAGATCAAACTGATCTGGAATACTAATATTTTTCCAATATCACTTGGACAAGTCTAGCTAGCTTATGGCAAAAAAGTTAATTTGTTTCAATTCCTTATTCAGAGTAGTTTCCTAAAAAACCATTTAATATTATATAAGTGAACTTTTAGATCCTTAAGTCATTTGATATGATCTTTAAGTCAAACTCCATCTAATCTTCTTAGGTAAATCTATCTTCTTAAGTCTACATGCCATCTCTTTATTATTTCATTTTTCATCACCGAAACTTATGATGTCTTCAAATTAATAGTTTTACCCTTTTTTGTGATGTCAAAACATAGCAGATTGAAAACGTTCCCCTTAGAAGATGACAATATTTAATTTGATCTGATGAATAACAACTTGAGTTGACAGACAAAAATATCAATCTCTGGAGAAATTCATTTGATAAAATTTTATCTGATAAATAACAATACAAAATTTAATATGAAATAAAATTGGACAACTATGTTTTGTAGGGCTAATGAAATGTGTAGCTTGTACCTCGTCCCCCAAACCTGTTTTGACTGTTAGGCCTCTTTGGTGAAAGGGGTCTTTTGGATGAAGTATATGATTTGTCATTTTCCTTATGTTCGGCATCCCCGAAAATTCTGAAGAAATTAAAATCCATAATTTTGGTGAGCTGGCTACCAAAAGTGGACTTCATCGATTTAAACTGGCATGATAGATCAGTATTGACTTTATTGATCTTTCAAGTGAATCAATTGTGCATATTATCTTTGTCTTCTATAGTAGATTCATTTTAGAGGACATAATCTAAGTTCTTCAAAGTGACTTCTTGAATTGGTCTGCACCAGGAGGAGAGATAAGTTTGTAAGTTTGGAAATTGATGATGGTATCTGTAGTGACCCAGTTTGGATCACTTACTTAACTAACAGTCTTAAGAATGCAATTAGATTAATATAAAAATACTTATGAAAAGAACATAGTTTATTGCAAAAAATTAAAATTAGTACAAAAGGAACCGGCAAAATACAACTGGCACTAAAAAAACCCAAGTGTATTTTCCCACACATATTTACGACATGAAATTGACTTCAGGTATATATACTCTCAGCAGCTCTTGGACCTACATCTAACCTTGCCTCGATCCACTCACTCCGTCCAACCTGAGACTTGACCCGTGGAATGGGGCATCCAACGGTAACTTGATTTGAATTATTACCGTTGGTTTGACATTGTCTGCTACCTCGTACTTCTTCTGAAACAGGGTACACTGAATTTTATGCTTCGTTCGGTGATGTCAGTCTTGTACGGAAAATTTTTTTATCTTTAGTGACCTGCTCTGTAATCACCTACTAAACATTCTTAAGTATGCAATTAAGTCTTAAAACACAATAATCAATAAAAAAAACAGAAATTAGGTCTTACAACAGAACAACTGGCAGAATACAACCAAACCTAAAATCCAAGGTGAAACCTAGTTTACAACCTCATAGAAACAATACTGAAATACCCTCAACAGAAACCTGATAATGGAAACAAAACACTAACCATGGAACTGCTGCAAACTCAGCGACCGCTACCTCCTTGTCGGTCCAACGTAAGTCTTGTCCTATGGAATGTGGTGTCCAAGACAAATCCTAGGACATGAGTGAGAAAAACGCCCAGTATGATAGTATGAGTATACACATTCTATGAATGCTAATGCAAATTTATGGGTATCGAAAACCTATCACGATAAAAGCTCTTGCTCAATCAAGTGGCGTGTAGTAACCCGTCTCCACATTAAGTTAATAAAATTCCTAATTATGTTTAAATGGCTAAAACATGATTAAGGGATCCTCAAATGGGTTTAAGGAGTTGAGGAATGGATCCAGATTGATCAAGAATGGTTAGGGCTTTGAGCTTCAGGATGATCGGAAGTTCCGAACAGAGTTCGGAAGTTCCGAAGTGATCGAAGCCATAATTTTGGGTTCGGACGCTCTGGGGAGTTCGGAAGCTCCGAAGTGGGATTGGAAGCTCCGAACGTCCTGTAGTGACCCGCACCGTAATCACCTACTAATCAGAAGCTTAAGCATGCATTTAACTTAAATAATAAATCTTCAGAATTAACAGCGGAAAAGCATAAATAAATCCCCAAATAAAATAATTATGATACAACCAAATCGAATAAATCCATTGTATTAAGCCAAATACAACAGAAACAAAATCCTAAACAAAGTCTTGCTGGTCATCCAATGCCTAAGACCTCCTGGAACCACCCGCATCGTCCAGCCGCAGACCTGCCCCATGGAATAGGGTTTCCAGATACAACAAGTACGGGACGTGAGCATGATAAGCTCAATACAAGAGTATGAGTATACGGTATTATATGTGCATGTATGCAAGTGAACTAGGTACCAAGACACGAGGTCAAGAATATCTAATCAAGAACAAACTTGGGTCCTGGTATATGCCACGCTGAGCCGTCGATACAGGAGGTGACCAACATGCTCAAAAGCCCTGATGGTGTCCTAACACAATTGCACGTGTCCAACCAAATATCAGTGACCTAACACAAGATCTGTGTCCAACTGATTTTGGCGACCTAACATGTGTCTCTGTGTCCAACCATCTACTGACAGGATATCATAATATCGGAAATATCAATTAGGATAAAGGCTCAATATGCTCATGTATGCAACATACAGTCATGACATGCTATATATATAAAGATATATAAAACATGCAATCATATAATCCATGAAAACACATAATACATGCATACTCAATCTAGATATCTCGAATAATACTTCCGTACCTCAAACACTAGGAAAGCTAGACCAGCTCTATGTCCAAGCCTACAGTCCACACTACAATGCAAAGTACTCATGCATTATAATCTTATTCTAAAAGCCTTAACTACTCTATAGCATACTCCCCAATTACTATAAGGAGCCAGAGCTATACCTGCGTCCGTTGTCAGCCCGCTGATGACGACTGCCCCAGAACTTGGGCACCGCTCCGCCGCAACCCTGGAGCACCTGGCCAACCTCCGGACCAAGACTAAGAAGGCTGGAATCACCCCTAAACCCCTAGAACCAAGCTAGAACCGAGAGAGAGATGAAATTTTTGTGTGAAATTATGAAATTCAGAGGGTCTATTTATAGGCGGAGTTCGGGCGTTGCGAACTGGGTTCGGACAGTCCGAACTGCCACTTGTTCGAGCCATTTTGACACCTGGGCTCTGTTGAGTTCGGACGGCCCGAACTGGTTCAGATGGCCTGGACTGGTCCGCATGCTCCGAACTGTTTTGGTCCTTCCGAACTATTTTTGGACCCCCCGGGACATACCCTACCATTTTTGGACGTTCCGGATCTGATTTTCCACTTATTTTCACTAAATAAGGGCTCCTTAAACATTTTTTGACACTTTTAAAATAATATGTCATTTTCTAACATGTTTAAAATCACTTAATCTTGTAAAATGGAACTGAGCTAATACATTCTCCCCACTTAAGTTAATTTCCTTCTCGAAATACATCTTAAGTATCGATATGGACTTGAATAAGAACAACAAGTTCTTTATTCTCTTATATCATTTTACAAGACCTCACTGAATCCAAATAATTACTAGTAACATCATGGTCTCTAGACTGGGGTAACTTTCCAATAACCTTTCTGAAGTACAAAAGACTTCCAGAGCAATAATGGGAACACAAACCACCACTTCCAATCCTGATTACAATCCATGTCTCTCATTATCAATCATCACTGTGTCCTGATGAAAATTGTCATCACTTGACAATTCAAAATCATATCTCTAATCTCATAGGGATACCACCCAAATAAGTCTTACAATCACTTAATAAGAAACCCAAATCATCATGCTGATCATGTCCCCGATCACTATCTGTAAGGCCCGGGATTATTAATTTAATCCGGAATTATTTAATTTTAATCCGAGTATATTTAATTTGGGAATATTTAGAGTTTTGATTTAAATTCTAATATTCTTAAATTATTTAGGATTGAAATTGAATTAAAATGAGGGTCGAGGACCAAATTGCAAATACTAAAGAATTGAGGGGTTAAAATGCAATTTGGCTTGAATATATCTGAATTGCCTTGATTAGTCAGCATATTCATGTGTACTTTGCATATTCTTCAGACATTTCAGAAGCAAGAAGTCGAGACCTTCTCTTTTCTTTTGATTTTTGATTTTCAAAACCTCGTATCTTTTGATCCGGTTATCCGATTTTAATTCTGAAAATTGCGCTGCAATCCTTGCAATGAGTGTAGTAACCCAGATTCCATTTTAAGATAATAATAAGTTAAACATGATTAAGGGTTGGTAATTAACCAATTCCAAGGCTTAATCAGACTTCAAAATCAAGAATTGGATTTTCATTTTCTGAGCGAGTTCGGACGGTCCAAGGAGGACTTCGGACGGCCCGAACTCAGCAACTCGGGGGCTCCAAAGATGGCTTGTTGACTTCGGAGTTAAGGCAAGTTCGGACGATCCGAACTAAGGATCGGACGGCCCGAACTCCCTCATGCCATGCAAGCAGGATTACTCAGCCATGGATTTTGATAAGTGTTGGACGAAGAGAAGTTCGGATGATCCGAACCTGAGTTCGGAGGCTCCGAACCCGACGTGGCTTGCATGCATGCATTGAGCGGGAACGGACGATCTGAACCCCAGTTCGGAGGGCCCAAACTCGACCAGAAATTTTCCTATAAATAGGACTCATTCGATTTCAATTTGAATTATGAATTTCCGAGTTTTCTTCTTTAGTTATATAATGTGAGTTATACACTTGAGGGCCCTATAGGTTATAATAGAGGTTCTGGAATAACCAAGGAGTGGTTATAGTCATCCGGGACTAGCGACTTCAAAGGGCTATCAACGGACGAAGGTATGGTTCGGGAATCTATTTAAGTTTTGGGAGTACTTATTAGCTTAGTTAAGGCTTATAGAACTTGTGTAGTGATACGGTGAACTTTTAAATATATAGTCTTGGAACCTAGGATCTACTATACTTGAACTAACCTAGAGGTACGTACACATTGACTGAGATTGCCAGCGAGTATACATGTTTATATGCTGCATTTATTTGGCATAATTATATGGCATGATATATGATTTACCGCTTTCTATATTCATATGTCATGTGCATATACACGTTGAGCCTATACCTTGATATACCTGATTATAGAGCCGCTCAGCTCTATACTCGATAGTCAGTCACTGAGAGTACCGCGACGGCGGGGACATTTCTGTCTGACTACTCTGGTGTACTTGACAAGTGTGGTTGCACCCAGAGGTTGATCCGTGCGGTGGCAACACTCATGTGGCACCGGTACTGAGCATGACTTTTCAGATGACCCTTTACCAGTCACCATGTTGCATGCACTATATACATATGTTTATTCATGTTTATGTACTGGGCGTTAGCGCTCACGTCCTAGTTATTATCTTGGACACCCTATTCCATGGGGCAGGTCGCAGGATGGACGGAGCTGGTAGTTCAAGGCAGGACTAGGGAGCAGGAGCCTTGAGGAGTTTATTATACAGCAGGATTCGATATAGCTGTATAATGTTTACTTTTAAGTTTTTCGATATGGTTGTATCACTACAGTATTAAGCCTGGATATATTTTACTAAGCTGATATGTAAATTATGGATTATGTTTCCGCACAATTTACTCTGTTTAAGTATCTTGCTGTATTAAGTTTAATGCATGCTATTAGTTGCCAGTTAGTAGGTGATTCCATGCAGGGTCACTAAATTTTTGGTATCAGAGCATGCATAGATTTAGGGAATTATTAATTGGGATTTAGTTTAGTCTTGAGTAATTCTTGCGCATTTGGGATTTTAATGTGCAATTCTTTTCAGGATATGGCTGACGAGAGTCACGGTAGTGTTGGCCAGGGAGGTGGTCATCATCGTCATCATCGCCATCATGATGATCGATATCGTCCTCATGAGGGTAGATGCCGCTAAACTATTAATAAGTTCATGCAAGTAGGACCGAAACCCTTGGTGGGATGCGAGAATCCTAAACAAGCAAGAAGTTGGATGTCCAAACTCGAGAGTGCTTTTCGAGCTTTCGATTGCACTGAGGAGCATAAATTGGAAGTTCTAGAATTCGTTCTAGAGGATCGAGCACATTTTTGGTGGGATGCCAAGGCTGCTGAGGCACGTACTGAGAGAGGACATGTGACTTGAGGAGATTTCTGTCAGCAGTTTCAGAAACTGTATTTTCCTCCAGCTGTTCGCCAGGCACGATCGATGGAGTTGCTTACTCTGAGGCAAGGATCAATGACTATTGATTAATATCAGCAACGATTTCTTGATCTGCTACCTTTCAGTCCTCATATCAGTGACAGTGATGCGTCCAAGTATGATATCTTTCTGCAAGGCTTGAATCAAGATATCTACTCACAAGTTGTCATCTGTGATGATCCGACATCTTATGAGACTTTGGTGAACCGTTGCCGTCTTGTGGAGACCAGCAACAGGCGGGCACAGTTGATGATGCCAGGATAGCCTAGTGGATCTTTTGAGCCTAGAGCTCAATATGTTGTGCAATCTAGACCTATGTCTTCTTCTACTCCTACTACTTCGTCTGGTTCTCGTGGTTCATGAGGTACATTCCGTTTCGGGAAGAAGAAGAAGAAGAAGGAATTTTGCAGCCACTGTGGAGGGAAACATCCTGCAGCTTCATGTCGGAAGGCTACTGGTGCTTGTTATATTTGTGGTGAGTAGGAACATCTGCGGAGAGATTGTACTCAGCGTATGGGTTCTGCTAGTGGATTGGGATCACAGGTTGGATCTCAGGCTTCTACTTTTCCACGTCATCAGCCAGCACCACAGAGTTCTTCTGGTTACTGTCCACACTCACAAGGGCAGGTGTTTGCTCTGTCTCAAGACCAGGCTACTAAGGGAAGCGATCGCATGTTGGCAGGTACCTTTTTGTTATGTGGTATTCCTGCACTTGTTTTAATTGATACTAGAGCATTGCATTCCTTTATTTCTAGCCATTTTGTTTAGAGACATAGATTACCTTATGTATCATTAGATATGTATTTAGTTGTATCTACTCCGCTGGAGCATGAGGTAGTGACTAAGCGTCTAGTGATGGGTTGCCTTCTAGAGTTTGAGGGTCACGTGTTGTCTGCTAATTTGATGATATTAGCGATGGCAAATTTTGATTTTATTTTGGGAATAGATATGATGACTTTGTATCATGCTACTGTGAATTGTTATCAACGTCTGGTACAGTTTCATCCGGATGAGGGTGATAGCTGGTACTTTTATGGTAAGGGTGTGCGACCTCCAATGCCACTTGTATCGGCTCTGAAGGCATGTCATGTCTTGAAGTCAGGTGGGGAGGGCTATCTCATTTATGCAGTTGATATGTCCACGAGTAGTTCGAGTATTGATCAGCTACCGATTTTCAGCGAGTTTCCTGACGTATTCCCTGATGAGATTCCTGGTTTTCCTCCGGTTCGAGAGGTTGAATTTGGTATTGATCTAGTACCAGGAACTACGCCTATATCCCAAGCACCTTATCGTCTGGCACCATCAGAGATGAGGGAATTGAAACAGCAGTTGCAGGATCTGCTTGATAAGGGATATATTCATCCGAGTGTTTCTCCGTGGGGAGCACCTATTTTGTTCGTCAAGAAGAAGGATGGATCGATGCGATTATGTATTGACTACAGGCAGTTGAATCGTGTCACCATCAAGAATAAGTATCCTTTGCCGCGGATTGATGATCTGTTCGATCAATTACAGGGTACTTCTGTTTACTCGAAGATAGATCTGAGATCTGGATACCACCAGATACAGGTACGAGACTCAGATATTTCTACGACTGCTTTCAGAACAAGATATGGGCATTATGAATTTCTGGTGATGCCATTCGGTTTGACGAATGCACCGGCAGTCTTTATGAATCTGATGAATCAGGTATTTCGAGAATATCTGGATATATTTGTCATCGTCTTCATTGATGATATTCTTGTCTATTCTCATGACAAGGATGAGCATGCACAGCATCTGAGGATTATTTTACAGACGTTATGAGATAAGCAGCTGTATGCGAAATTAAGCAAGTGTGAATTCTGGCTTGATCGGGTAGTGTTTCTCGGTCATATAATTTCTAGTGAAGGGATATTTGTTGATTCAAGTAAGATAGAGGCAGTGCTGAACTGGTCTCGTAGGATGACGGTTGCTGAGATTCGAAGTTTCTTGGATCTAGCGGGTTATTATCGTCGGTTCATCGAGAATTTTGTACAGTTGGCCGGGCCTTTGACACAGCTTACACGGAAATATGTTGCCTTCATTTGGTCCTCGGATTGTGAGGAGTCATTTCACGAGCTGCGTAGACGTCTTACTACTGCACCTGTGTTAGCTCTACCTTCTAGATCAGGAGGTTATGTTGTCTATACTGATACCTCTAGTCAGGGGTTAGGATGTGTTTTTACACAGCATGGACATGTTATTGCCTATGCTTCTCGATAGTTGAAGACGCATAAGAATAATTATCCAGTACATGATCTCGAGTTAGCCGCCATTGTATTTGCACTCAAGATCTGGAGGCATTATCTTTTTGGCGAGAAATTTGAGATATTTACGGATCACAAGAGTTTGAAGTATTTATTCACTCAGGCGGAGTTGAATATGCGACAGAGACGCTGGATGGATCTTCTGAAGGATTATGATTGTGAAATCAAATATCATCCAGGTTCTGATAATCTTACTGCTGATGCCTTGAGTCGGCAGGTGAGACTGTCTTCACTTCAGACTAATGAAATATCTCATATGATACAAGAGTGTTGTTCATTGAGTTTTACGCTCAAGCACAGGAAAGGGAGAAATGTGATTCGATTGTATACTATTCTATCTGTGCCAGCATTGTATTTTCGGATCAGAGATGCTCAGATATCTGATGTTAAGACTCAGCGTTTGGCACGTCTAGCCAATGGGGTTAATACATCTGGATTCCTTTTTCAGGCAGATGGATTATTGTGCTTATCTAATCGAGTGGTTGTACCTGATGTTGCGGAACTCAGGAACGATATTCTTTCTCAAGCTCATAGGAGTCGATTATCAGTTCATCCTGAAAGCATGAAAATGTATAAGGACTTGCGAACTAGAATCTGGTGGAAAGGGATGAAGCGGAGTGTGTATCAATTTGTTTCGAGATGTTTGGTTTGTCAACAGCTCAAGGCTGAATACCGACGACCGGGTGGATTACTGCAGAATCTTGAAATTCCCGAATGGAAGTGGGAGCACGTGACTATGGATTTTGTCACTCACTTGCCTATGACTTCACGTCAGTGTGATGCTATCTGGGTCGTTGTTGACCGTTTGACGAAATCAGCACACTTTATTCCTTACAACCGGGAGTATTCTTATGATCGCATGACACGCTTATATGTCCAAGAGATATACTGAAATATAGTCATAAATATCTTGAACTTAGATCCTTGGATTGTGACTCTGTGATTTCGATCATGATCATGACTGCAGTGCACTATGCCGCAAGGAAGTCAGGATAACACCCAACTCATCTTGCCCATACTTGGTAAGGGAAGCCAGGATTTCACCCAACTCGTCCAAACCCATACTTGGTAAGGGAAGCCAAGATTTCTCCCAACTCGTCCAAGCCCATAAATTTGGTAAGGGAAGTCAGAACGTCTCCCAACTTGTCCAAACTCATACTTTTCTATAGTCACAACCATCTCACTTCGTTCATAAAATGCTTTTTTCATTCTTTCTTGCCTTGATATAAGAACTTAGCATGAATATTATAGATATGACTTTCTTTGAAAATATTTACTCGATTACTCGATTCACAAATAAATGATGAAAGAAGGTTGACAAGGATGGTGATTTAGGTGGCAAACCATAGCTAAGAATCTAGACGTTATTTTTGGCACTTAAGATGTATCCCGGGCAAACCACTTGCATAGCTTATAATGTACTCAATTCTTAATCAAAACGAATTATGCTTGAAAACACGGTTCACATGCACTCTATACTTAACTAGGAAATCATCCTCGAGGCACGAACCTTATCCAATAATTTCTGGCAATAGAGTTTCCGGACAGCAACACTTGACAACTAAAATCCTGCACCTTAACATTCAATAGCCTAGAACTCGATCAAAACTTAACCGAATTAATTCCCTCTTGAAACGACATTTCCCTAACATTCTAGGCTATCTCTAGTCCCGAGCCCTTAGCCAAAACATGAGTATAATACTGTTTTGTATGACCGAAAGCGGACAGCCCCCATCACTTGGCAAATTCTGCTCAAAACTCCCATGTTAACAAACCTTTAAACTAGGACCAAGACCACTTCCTAGTTCCACCAAAATCCCTAGGACCGACTCCCTCACAAGCCCACGCCCCAGCTCGAACTACAGCCCCTTGTACTATACTAAGACCGATTCCCCCCAAATTCCAATTCAACAGCCCTGCCTCCAACCTTGCTAGCCATTCACACAACCAAGGTGCTACCATGTGAGCTACGTCTCAACCATGGTAGCTCCCAAATCACCATCCAACAAGCAAAACTCCAACAACACGTTCTCAAGCACAAGCGCAATAATCTCGAAACACAGGGGGGAAACAAATGCATAGAAAATCCAAGACTCGCAATACAACCCCATTCAACACAAAGAACAATATACACACCGAGTATGAGCATGAACGAAACACCGATAAGGGGCTCGGGAACAATGCATAACTAGACACACAGAGAACCGAGACTTCGACAACCCAACAAGAAATCAGAAAAAAAAAAAATAAATGAGTTGCTATTCTTAGATCCAAGATGAACAAAATGCAAGCAAGAATCAAGCACACAACATAATAATCTACTTGGTGGCCAAACGAACCCAAAATTCTTGCCTTACACTACTGAAATCGGAAAAAGTGGAGCTCGGCCAAAATGATGGAGAGCTGGAATAAGCTGAAATTAAGCTCCAAAAATAAGGGAAACAGCTCGCCTAGCTCGATGTGGTGGAGTTTCGCCGGAGAAGAGAGGTGGTTGGAGGCGTGAGCTATGGAGAAGATGAAAAGATGGAAGCCGTCGGGTGTGCTATGGAGGAACAGGGGAAAATGTCGTGTATGTTTGTGTGTGTTTGGGCATGAGATGTGTGTGTTATTTGGGTCTAGGGTTTAATTTAAGTCTAAGTGTGTATGTATAGATGTAAGCATATAAATGTGAGTGTGTGAATTTTAATAAAAAAGTGCTACACACTTTTAAAAAGTGTCATTCCAAAATAGCAACTAGGTTCATACATTTCATTTCACTAAATAAGATACAAGCTTTAAAATTCTAAGAATTAAACACTTTAAATATTCTGATGTCACGACAACGAATAAAATATTTAAATAACAGGCAGAGCGATTAAAATTTTAAACAAACTAAACTAACGTTTAAAAGCAATTTAAATAAATACACAAGCTAAAATAAAAACTTTTAAAATGATTTGGACAATTAAAAAGGATTTAAATAAATAATCTAGGCATTTAAAATAATTTAAAATAACCAACCGCTAAACTTAGGTTATTTAAAATAAATAAGTTGGACACTAAAAAATATTTAAATAAATAAGCTAAACGTTAAAATCATTTAAAAGAATAAACTAGATAATTAAAATTAAAATCATTTTAATATGCAAGCCTAAACCTTTAAAATATTAAAACAATTTAAATTGAACAATAAAATCATTTAGACACATAAAGGCCCCGTTTGGTTTCAAAATTCAGGCCAAAAAAGTATTTTTTTAAGTGCTTTTCAATTAACAAGGTGTTTGGTTGACTAAAAAAGTACTTAAATAAGCACTTTTTTAAGTCAAAATTAGAGACTTTTCAAAAGCTAAAAATTATAGCTTTTAAAAGCACTTATTTTAAAAAATCTCTACAAAATCCAAACGGGCTCAAATTTAAACAATTAAAAACATTAATTAAATAGTTAATACAATAAAAATTATTTGAATAAATAATAAGATATTTTATTAACACATAATTTACATAAAAAATTTAAATCAATTAAACTCTAAAATAATAATCCTAATATTTATTAAACTTAATGCATGTGATTTAGTAGATTGAATTTTAGGCGTCACAGTTCAACAATTCAAACGAATCAAAATCCCAAAACTCAAACCGGCGGCATAACTGCTATATTCTGATCAAACCGAAAATACAGACAGAAGCATAACATCTCAATCAACTCAAACCAATACCAAAACAACAATATCGATTCAAAACCAACACATCACAAAATCCCCATTTTTGAAATATGCTACCAAAATCATAACAATTCCGAACGACGCTATTTTTCCGATCCGACAAAGAATAAACGATAAGAACTAGTTCAAGAACATCATATCTGAAACACAATCGATTCTAACAACATCCAAAAAAAGAAATATAACTGATCGGAGAAAAACTTACTATAGAACGAAGATGCCGCTGCCGGGATCGCTAAACTGACTTCGGATTTAAATTCTACCGGATGGATCGACCGAAAACCGAAGAAGAAATACTTGAAGATGCGTTCCTTCTTATTCAATGGAGAGGAGGCGTGTTGGAGGTGAAGGAGGAGTGAAGAAGACAATTCAAAGGAAGCTTAAATATCTAATAAAGTCCAAATTTGCATTTTAGACCTTGAAAATTCCAAAAATTTCAAAATAGACCCTGATAAAAAAACAAATTGATCCTCGAATTCTATAATCTCAAATTATCTCAAATAAACTCAATTAAGATAAATTTGGGGCGTTACAAGCTATCCAGCACGGTACTTTATATTCACTTGTGCCCCTGAGCAGACTGTTTTACCAGGGTTTTAAATCCATTTACATGCTACATATATGTTTATATATCATTGCTTGCGTACTGAGCGTAGTCGCTCACGTCCAGCATTTTTTGTATGTCTGGACACCCCATTTGATGGGACAGGTGCAGGTGCAGGTGCAGGTAGTGCGCCTAGTGACTTGGAGTAGTCGGTGACCAGAGAGGACGGTAGGATTAGCTGTAGGTTCTGTTGTTGTTAAGATTTATTCGATTGGGTTGTATATCAAATTTATTTAACTGGTTGTATTCTGCCGGTCAGCATTTATTTAAGCTTTTTGCAGCGTATTTTTTATCAGTGTTAATTTCATGCTTAATTAAGCTTTAATTCTCTGATTAGTAGTGGATCCGGGTTGGTCGCTACATATATGTTGAGTGGAATAGTGAGAGGCATATTACATGTAGGCAAAAAATTCCTAGAGAACAATTTTATGATTTGAATAAATTACCTTTTATTCCTAGAACACAATGATTTTTCATATCTATGAATTTTGTGTTGGGATTAACTGTCTAAGAAGGGAAGGAATTTGGTGTATGTTTTGCTTAATGGAATGTTGGTCAAATTTTTGCATGCTAATGGTGCTAAGGTGTTCATTTTGTGCAAAAATAATTTTTCATTCCTTGACCATGTTATGAGTTTGCAAGGTACCATAGTTGATGGTGAGAAGTTGGTAAAGTAGGGACTTAAAGCTTGTAAAAATAAAATATGAGGTAAGTATGTCGTCGATAATATTTTTGAAGTTACTAATCCTTGTATGTTTGGTGTAGGTAGCAGGCCAGATTTGAGGACAAATCTTTTTAAAGAAGGAGAGTCTGATATGAATCTGAGAAGGCTTTGAAATGATCAAGATGCTAAGGATGCTATGAAATTGATAGAGTTGCTAGAAAGTCAAAATCAAGGTGCCAAAGCAAAATGTTCAAAAAGACGCGTCAAAGATTCGTAATGTTTAAAGAAGTGTCTATAAGTTTCCATCAAAATTAAAAGGCTTTGGAATTCATGAAAACGTAGTTGGAGAGCATGGGATTCAATTTGGAGGTCATTGGAATGTCATTGAAATGTTAAGGGTTCAAGAGAAACGAGTTTTTTAAGTTGGCCCAGCAGACCAGCGCTCTCGAGCGCAAGATTTTGCACCTCAGCGCATCTAGCCGCGCCCTAGCGCCCATTTTATGCACGCCAGCGCGCCTAGCTAACTTTGAAATATGCGGACATAACACAATCGAGCTCCAGCGGACAGTTTTTGCGCCCCAACACGCCTGTGTTGCGCTCCAGCGCAACTTCTTGCGCCCAGGGCGCCTAACGATTTCTGAAACACCCGCGACAGACCAATAGCGTGCTCCAGCACAACTTTATGCACCCTAGTATGCCCGAGAAACACATAGTGCGGCATGTTAGTGTGTGTTTCGATGGAATAGGTTATTTTTATGATTTATTGCCTATTTTTAAGAGTTTTTGAACTTTAGGAACTAGATTTTTGCAATCTTTGCAATATTTTGCAAAATATTTTATCTTTTTGAGTTATAAACTATAAAAACAATGAGTTTATTCAATATTCAATAGAATACAAGATTATCCATAATTCAGATATTTTTTCTGTCAAGCTTTGTGTTTTGTTCAAAATCAAACTTATCAAAGTTTAATAATTTTGTGGTGTTTGTCGATTTTTCATCTTCGTGGATTGTCGGAAACAAGTTTTCTGAAGGTTCCTTTGAGATCAATTGTTTATCTCGTGATTATTTATTTCTAATTTCAAGTAAACTAGAGGTAGATATCCAAACTTACTTGTGTCAAAAGATTGGGACAACAACTAGAACTCTTTTTTCATTGAATTGAGGGCACGTTTAATCTATAATCGTGTTTGCTATTCATGTCATTAAGGATTTTTATCAACTTCTGCATCCGAACTCAACAATTCATCCGAACAGTTTCCGATCCTGCCTTGGTTTAAGGTCGGATCTTCAAAAATGTCTGAACCCTTAATGCCTTTCGGACCATTTCCGGATGTCCCAAATTCAATTTTTTACTTATTAAAACAAAATGATAATTCTTTAATCATGTCTGGGTCATGTAAACATGCTCAGACAATTTAATTATTTAAAATGGAATCAGGTTACTACAGTCATTCAACAAGTGGGGGTCGGTTGATCACATAACATCAAACACATTCATATACATATATTCTTGATAGAAATCAAACTTGGATTTAAAAAAAAAAAAAACATAATTCATAGATATATTCATAGCATAACATATCTTATCATGACATACCATAAATTCTCATAACGTAACTTGACTTATCATAAAGTAATATTACACTGCAATTCATCTCCTTATTCGTGGCTAATTGATCAATCCCCTACCTCTAAGGGGTGAGATCATATAACGGTTATTATTATACACCGCATCAGAGCCTTAACTTATCAAAGTTTGAAAATTCTCATAATTCCACTCTTAATTCAAATCATAACAATACCGTAAAACATTTGTATCAAACAGAATTCATCTCGATCGTATCAAGAGTAGAAAGTACTTAACAAAGATTTGAACATATTATAAAGGATCAAATTTTTAAAACATACTTATTCTTTTAAAACACAAATCTCACTTACAGATTCTCTACGTGCGTGATTGAGTTACTTGCATTGGTGCAGCTTTATTTTCGAAAATTCAACGCATAACTTTTCGAAAATTAGGCTTGCGTTCTTCCTTGAACAAATTTTCTGCATTGTTTTTCTTCTTTTCTAACCCTATCTAGCTCACCGAAAATTTAGAGAGAATTCTCGTGATGTATTTTTCTCAGGGTCTAAGGATCTATATATATTTATAGGCATCAATAGTATATGGATTCAACTAGGATACATAGCTTTCAATGTTTAAATAGAATTATATCTTCAAGATTTGATTCCTTCTGTATAACTCATATAAGCTAATTTACTTGTACATAATTTGTATTATTCAAAATTTTCGATTTTCACAATAATAATAATAATAATAATAATAATAATAATAATAATAATAATAATAATAATAATAATAATAGAGTCGTGTTGAAAATTGTTATACTTGGGGACCTAACATTTACTCAGACCATTTGATTGGCTGGAAATTGTATGATCATAAATTAGATATTAATTTCTCCAAACAGTACTCAACGTAAATTCACCAAGCAACTCAATAGAATATTCATATATATCTATTGAAAAACAACCCTGGGGTTTGACTGTGCTCTTGTGAAGGCAAGAGGCAGTGTCATTAGTCTCTTGGTCCTTCCAACGTATGCTCTTTTTGTCAAGTTATCGTAATCGTTTCTTTCGATCGAGTCCAATATCATACGGTACAGCATCAGTGACGACCACACCTACAAATTAAACAATTTCACTATGTTCAATTACCTTTTGTAAAATTTTTATAATTCCAAACTTTAATTTGCGCTTAAATATTATATATGTTTAATGTCTTGGATATATGCATATTTATAAAGATTTTCTAACATAATCCTCTCAAGTATAATTAGGAAATAGAGAGTCTTTGCAATCATTAAAAAACTCATAGTTGGATTTTGACTTAAAAAAAAACACTCTTGTGTGTTCCTTAAACTCAGACTGTGTGTTAGCTTTTGTTTAATTTAATAAAAATCTAAAATCTAGTCATATGGTTATTATGATATTATGATTATCCAAAAAAGATTCTAATAAAAAGTTAAAATCACTATAATAATTCATTTATCAAATAATACTCAACTTTGATTTAGTTTTTCATTTTTGTTTCCAAGCACTACAAACTTCTGATTTTTTTTAATTTTTTTATAATTTATAAATTTAAGCATTTCTACGAAAACAAAATTTTTTGCAAACGCAATCTTAGTAAAACGAGTACTTACCGGCCAACGACTGGGTTTGTCGAGCTGAGATGCTCCAGCTTCAGCCTGATCAAAATAAAACCTTGCCCTTGTGATCTGTTCCTTCATGAATCCTCTCCATTCATCACTCACTTTTCTGGAGAAAATGTCTTCGTCCTTCAAACCGAATTTTCCAAGCTCATCTTGGGGTAGATATACTCTCCCTCTTGATGCACTGATATATAGATGAAAACCACACTCAATATTTGGATTAATTATATATATAGAGACTTCATTGAGCTAGCTAGCTCTTCTTGTTATTATTACATGATTTGCAATCGAAGATTAGTATTCCACAACCCAATAGATGATACGGTACATAATGATGTGGGAGCTATACTATTTGAAGTCCTTGAAGAAAATAACTGAACATGGATTCTAAGGAACACATTCATATTTATGTGGACTTTAGTAAAATATTATAAAGAGGCGACCCGAATTTAGAGTCCTCAAAACTTTGGAACAAGGACTTACTCTTCTCCCACATCTCTTAAGATATTGGTGAGTTGATTGCCTATGCCTAAGTAGAGAGCTGCGTTGTAGATGTTGAGGGCTGAAAGTGACGATTCCGCTGCAATTCCCATCACTGGTACGCTCATCAGCCCAACTGTTCCGGCCACGTAGTAGCAGTACAAGTAAAGCTCCTGAAAGTTTGCATATCTATTCTTCCTAGTGTCCATTCTCATCCCTTCAATCATATCCTTAAATGGCTACAAATCGAAAGTATAGCATAACTATAACTAAACATATAATATATACGGTTACATTAATTCATGGTGTTGGCCATTCTAGTATCATGATTTTAAATCACCTTTATGTCTAAAGGGAAGTTGTGGACTGTATCGGTCAGCGCAGCATCAAACATGTCATAAGGCCGACCGTCGAAGATATCTTCCAATCTTTCTTCCCATCTATCAAGAACGGCTGAGCTGAGATGCGCCGCGTTAGGGCCATCCACCAACTCATCCGTCCTCCTGCACCACACTAAAGGAAACCAAAAAGTGTTTATGGCCATCAAAAGATGTTGTATGATATTTTAACATTTCAATTAGACTGTTGCAACGGTTAGCAATTCATTAATTTGGATACATCCACATACTTTTCGATTGTAAAAGAAACAAAAAGACAACATCTGATCTAACCATAGATGGCCCATATTGCTTTCTGTCTCTCCTCGGTCATCAGCAATGTTCCTGCATCATAAACACTTTTTTTTTTTTTTACTTAATCTCTAGGGCATAATTCTCCGCAAGTACTAGAAATCAATGTTGTGCGATGCATAACTTTGTACCTAAGTAGAATGTTTTGGCATACTCGGCACAAATATCCTTGCATCTTTCATAAGCTTCATCAAGAAACATAGGATGGAAGCTTGGTTTTCTGCGTTCATATGTATTTGGATCGATGTTTTTCGACTGTCTTTCAACGACTTCGCGTACCACCGAGTCCGTGGAACGTCCTCCATTTCTTGATAGCTCGGGGAGATGGGAGGAATCCTTTCTTAGTTTCTTTGGAATAGAAATGATCACTTCGGATCTTACACTTGCTTTCTTGTAATTTGGTGGTAATAAGAATATGCAGTTTCTTGATATTATGGTCTGGTTCGCTGCATAAGGGAGTACTGCTGTATTCATTTTGGCAACTGTTTTAAGGATATCAAACTTAATTTTTTGAGGCTAATTAAATGGCAAAACCAAATGTTACTACTGTCTTTAAAAATGCCCTTGATCCACTCTCTATCTTTCCTTGATTGGGAATAATATTAAAGGATGATTAAAAGTAATTAATAATTTGCAAAAAGTTTTTTGTCTTGTGAGTTAAAATACAAGGAATTGTAGTGATTATACAAAAACAATGGGAGTCATTAAACGGGTTATCGTTATTTTTGTATATAAAAACAAAAACTCTTAAAAGACGATTTCACGGAATAATTTTGTCAGGTGAATTTTCGATCTCATCCGACCAAGTTTAAGAGGTTTCGGGTTCAAATCTCACTTATGTGGATAACATATCCAATAGTTTCGATAGAAAATTATTCCACTATATAACAAAACAATATTTTTATGATTAAGTCTCTGGTAAGACGGTCTCACGAAGTTATGGGCGACGGGTCAACTTTGTCTTTATTTACAATAAAAATAATACTTTCGGCATAAAGTATTCTTTCTGTCCCACTCATTTAGTCTTGTGTGTTTTCATATAGATTAAAAACATGTTAGGAAAAAGTAAATTTTATACAACAATTTCAATCTTTTCGCGTATTTAATGAATATGTTAAGGAAATTAATGTTATATATACACGTTAAGTTACACATTAGATTACATATGACACTTGAAATTAAAAAATTATCCCTCTATTTTATTTGAAAAAACTTTTTCAAAAATACATTGAGTATAATTATATAATTTCAAGTACAATATGTAACTCAATATATAACACTTTGTGTACATATAGTATCACCCATATTTTAATAGGATAACATAATGTACAAGTAGTTAATGACATTAATTTAACTGGGATAAATTGGTAAGAAACATTAAATATGAAAACTAAATTATATAATCGAGATGATGAAAAAGCAAAATGTAGCCTAAATTAGTGATACTGATAGAGTAATATTTTAATGAGTGACCCACATAGAAGATTCGTTTAACAAAATTGACCTGTGTGATCGTGTCAAAAGAGTTCTGTATAATTTTATATATCATGTTATTATATCCTATATCGCTTGTTTACATATAGCTTGAGTATGTTCACACCGTTGATGCTATAAATAAATTTTTCAATCAACGCCACCTCAATTCTTAATTAATTTTATCTAAACTAGCTAGGAATAATCGCAAAGCATGATAAAAAAAAGATTCCATTTTGTCTTGGACTTGGATATTTTCCAAAACAATATTAAGTTATTTATAACTCTTGTTTCTTAAAATAGTCTATTTGGTGTCATCAGAATCTTTGCCTCCGTTGATTCCTTTTTCTGAACGCTAAATTTTAATGCTTGTCCCGTAATATTAATTAGTTTTTGTCATGGAGCTTTAAGTTCGTTCCAAGTGGAAGTTTATTGAAACTACTGAAATTTGATTCATGTGGGCGATAGAAGCTATAAAATTGTTATTTGATCAATTACTCCTTTGAACTACATTATCCCTTTTTTTAGTATAAAATTCTTTCATTCTCTTGTTGAGAACAAAAAAGGCATTCCGCATAAAAGACGCCTTTTTAGTTGCCACGTACTCATATAAATATATATGTATAAAGAGATGTGATTTCATGTGAACCCAATGTGGACATCCACGTGAGTATCAACTGATGTAGCATCTTGTATATTTAATATGTGAATGTCACAAAAGTCGTTGCTTACAAAAGTACTCATGTGCGGTGGGTGCTTAAGATATATATTTATATATATATATATATATATATATATATATATATATGATTTGATCTCTTGAGCACCTATTGTGATCACCTAGATGAGCATCGACTGATATGACACGTTGGAGTAATTACAGTCCGAAACAAAATTAATTTACCCAACGAAAGATAATGAGAATATATAATATTGTAAATTTTAACAATTCATATTTTAATTAATTTACATGTAAAAAATTTGGAAAATAAACATATTTATTTAATATCTTAAAAGATTTGGACTATCCAATTTTTTTTATCATATGCTATTTTCTCGTATAATTTTCTTTTGTTATTTGTCAAATTCACTCAATAAGCGCACTTAATTATTTTCTCATTTTCTTATGTACGAATATAAAATGGTGATGGGTATCTTATAAGTTCTTTAAATTTGTTTGGTAATTTTTATGTCAAACAGCTTATAAGATGTCAAAATAAGTTGTTTGACAGTTTATAAGCTATTTTTTAAAAAGTAAGGTCACCCATACTTTTTTAAAAAAAGATTTATTTTGATATTTTACTTCTGCACATTATCCCTATATATTTTATTAAATTCTCACCACACTCTCTGCCTATTTTTTGGACATAATTTATCAAATTATTTTCTAAATTAAAATTAAAAATAAAAATAGTTTTATTTTTTAATATATGTTTAACATTTATGATAAATTTAAAACTATTTGTGTATGTACATTTCTATTTAAAATATTTTCATAGTATTTTACTTTTTTTGGTAATTTTGACAAGAAAAATATCTTATAATACCAAACACATCAACATCTTTAAGTTGTTTAAAATAAGTTCATCCAAACACTTTAACAACTTATTTTTAAAATAAGACGTGACAGCTTATAAACTCCTAAAACAACTTATAAGCTCTTAGACCTTATAAACTGTTTTTGATAAGTTTAGCCAAACACCCTCTAAATATGATTATTCTAAATGATTTTTGCTTAATTAATTTTAAATAGGGATATCAATGGGTCAAGTCCTACATTAAACCCAGCTCGGAGGAACAAATCTAGACCTAAGAAACAAGGTTCACATGCGGGTCCTAGGTGGGTCTCGGGTTTGGCCAGACCCTCTTAGGACCCGACCCACCTCGCCAAAACATATATATATATATATATATATATTAATAATATACAATTATATTTTTTATATTATATAATCAATATATTATCCATAATTTTGGTTTTATAATATTTTTGAAATGAAATGATTTTAATTTTATTATGATATGTTTAATATGAAAATATATTAAAATAATTTTTATTTTGTTATTGATTATTAATTAAATAAAAGTTGTTATATTTTAACTTGTGAGAATAATTTGTCCTAAATATTATAAAATTAAATTTAATAATGTTTTGTTAATTTTTTTAATTTTTAAAATTTTTAATTAATAAATTTTAAATTATATAAATTCTGGCAGTTCCAACGGTTTTAACTCGGATTTGACCCGTTGGGTTCACGTACGGGACGAGTTCAAAGAAAGGAGGACCGGGTCTCGGGTTCTGACAAACCCGTCTCGTTGTCATTCTTAGTTTAAATTATATGACTTGATTGATCAGAAAGTTTTCAATACAGTATATTGATAATTATTTTTTCATTAAGTTAGCAATTGAGTCTTTATGAGAATTTAAAAAAAAAATTCCCTATCTTTAATTATAATGATGGTTTATTATGAGTTAAGATAATATCAAATAAAACAAATTATCAATATAAAAACTAATCAGAAAATTCAAAAATATATGATTACTCAATTAGTTGCACTGACATGTTCTTTAGTTTGCAGATTTAGATGTTAAATTCATAATCGATGAGTTTGACAAGAATTTACGTAGAATAAAAAAATAATTTCAATAATACTTGATTGAATGTATAGTGCAATATTGCATATTTCATATACATTTAACTTATATCATTTCTAGGGTTGAAAATTTTATATAGTGTGATTATTAGGATCGAAAATGTAGTGACCCGCTCCGAAATCACTTACTAATAAAACTTAAGATATGCAATAAATATCTTAAAGCGCAATAATCAATTAAAACCAACAGAAATTAAAATAATACAACAATACCACTGGTGGAATACAACCGGTACCGAAATCAACTGTAGATAATTGTTATACAACCCGATGGAATGACAGTACTAAAATCCACAATCAAAAACCTGTTACGGAACATTTTCAACACCGCTGCAGCTAAACAACCGCTACCTCACGGTCCGTTCAACCTAAGCCTTGCCCGATAGAATGGGATGTCTAGAACCAAAAACCGACTTGAGCTAACAACGTCCAGTACAAAGTATGAGTATACACATGCTATGAATGATAATGCAAATGAACGAGTGCCAATAACTTATCACGGTAGAAAATTCTTCTCAAACAAGAGGCGTCATGGTATGTAGCATACTGGACCGTCGCATCAAAAGTGGCTACCATACTAGAAAGAATACGCGGATATAAGTAATTGGATCCAAATCCACAAAATCCAATCATCCACTCAATAACTCGGGGCTGAGCGACCCTACTACCGGTAATATCAAGGTACAATCTCAACATGATAATGCATGCAACATAATAATTGTGACATAATATATGCACAAAACCCATTCCATATAAACCATGCAAACATAAAACATTCATACTTGACCAGGATATCTTGGATAGTATATCCGTACCTCTATTCAAGTAACCTAGCCACTGGTGTACTCAAGTCCAAGCCTATAAACAAATAATCATAATATCACTTATGAAAGAGTGGGTGCCCGGTGAGCCAACTTGTGGCTAAGGGCTTTGATGACTCTTTGTATAAACAATCTTTTGTTTAATATAATTTACACTTTTATTAATGGCAATGACTTTATCTTTCTTCATATTGTTATATTGTGATATACTATTGTTGTTTTGATAAAGACCTTGAATATACTATAGTGTATGTAAGATGTGGTAGAACATGGGGATGTCTATCATGAAACACATCTTATAGTCACTGTATATTCTAAACTGTTCCTAGTCGATTGAGCCGTCCGATAATAAGGATAAGGATCGCTCGAGTGTGAGACTAGCATTTGCGATGCAGAGTACCACGTTTCATTGGTAGGGAACATAGAGATGTTCGAAGCATGCAAATGGATATTCATATGATGAATGATCGAACTACCCTATCCGGACTTTCCAAGTGGTTATCACTTATCGAGTGGATATAGTCCGCGGTTTTGGTTGTACACCATTAGTCCTTACTACTTGAGACATCATTGAGACTCTATATGCTAGTATTGTTCTTTGACTCATTTACCGACTCTATTGGAGTCATCAGGTGTCGGGATTGGGTACAGTTACAACACATATAGGAGTCGATGCTTTGTTGTCAAGGATTCACCACATACTTGCGAGTGTGGATATCCTATGCGATCTGAGGAGATATTAGTGTGACGAATCTCTGGCCAGAGTACATGATGTGATTTAAGAAATGGTTTCTTAGTAGCACATGCGATGTCACTATTTGATCTTCAAGATGCATTGCATAGTTATCGAATCTCGAGCGACTCTCGATATACCAATGGTTGTTGATTCGATCGGGATATTTGGATGAAGGGACCGTACTGTACGCTAACCAAAATCTACTGGTTCTTGCAGGCACTATCAGTGATACCTAGGGAATCATGGGGCGATGTTGCTAGGCGCTCATACCATGATTCGATGGGCAAGTCGGAAATTGTTGTTCCGAGTCACAAGGAGTTGTGAGCCCACGGCTAGCTGTATCCCTGAACCATTGAGGGTCACACAGTGTAATGGATTTTTAATCCCCGTTGAGATAGTTAAATTTAAAGAGTTAAATTTAATGAACGAAGAAGTTGGACTTCTTATTTAAGAGTAGAGGAGTAAGACTTCCTAAAATGACATAGGGATGGCCATTTTTGGAAATCACTGAATTCGGATTCAGAAAAATTTATCTTGACTTTAAAAGGTGCAGAAATGGTTTCTGTGCACATTGGTAAAATCGGTTTATCAATCGGAGTCACGATGAATTTTATATTAATTTTTGAACATGCGGGCTTTGCTTGTCGGGCCTGAACTTATGACTAATGGGCCCTAAGCTGTTAGTGGCCTACATTATAAATAAGTTATTGCAGTACAGAAATTACACATAACAAGGCACAAAATTTTCGAAAAACCCTAAGCTATTTTTCTTAAAGTGGCCGCCCCCTCTCCCTCTCTCTACTCGAGAAAAATTCCAGACTGTGATTTTGAATTACAGTCTGGTTTAACGGATCAAATTCGTTAATCTCTTCGTAGAAAACTTCTGATAGATTTTCTAGTGCAATCTATCAGAGGGATTAAATCTCTATTCGTGGACCTGATAGAAGAACTGTTCGTCCATCGGTTCCAGGGATACAACAAGAGCAGAGAAATCTGTTGGTGTCCAGAATCTCGATTCGAGATTAAAGGTAAAAATTATATAATCGTTATTTGAATTTTTACACACACAATTTAATCGTAAAGATTTGATACCCAATATGGAATCGTTCCATATAATAAATATTTTTAAACTTCCGCTGCACCGGGTATCAATCTTGTTTGATCTGAAAGCCGCGCACTCCAACAGTAGTATCAGAGCCAGGTTGCTCAGATCAAGCGATTAAATTAATCGATTGTACAAAAATTTTTTAGGCCTCGGTTTTTGAAACAAAATAAATATTTTAAAATAAAAATATTTTTTTTCGGGCAAAAACCCGGGCAGCGAAATCGCTGCCCGGGAGGGGCAGCGATGGTCGCTGCCCCGGGCAGCGCACGGCGCTGCCCTGCGCAGCGCTGGGCGTTGCACAGGGCGGCGCACGGCGCTGCCCAGGGCGGCGCACGGCGCTGCCCATGGGCAGCGATCGGGCTGCCCGGCCCGGGAACGTCCCGGGCGGCCCGCGGGAAAAATTATTTTTAATTTTTTAAATTAAATTTTAATATGTTAAAATTCTATTTTTGGTCCGATCGAAAGTTGTTTTGATTGGTCCACGAGGCATCGGATCGAATTGTTCGAGTCCGAAAATTTTAAAATTGATTTTTGGATAAATTTGAATTTTTGAAAATTTAATATTTTATCCTTTAATTGAATTTTGAAATTAATTAATTTTTGGTACAATTGATGATAAGATATGATCTTATGGATATATTGAGTAAAATATGATTTTATGTATAAAATTGGATTTTATAGATAAAATATGATTTTATTTGATAAAAAGATAAAATATGATTTTATATGTAAAATAAGATTTTATGTATGAGATATGATTTTATCTTTTTAAATTTAAATTGCCATTGCATGTTATCCAATAAATTAATTTTGAATTAAATGTTATTGGATAAGGATGATCGATTGCCATGACCAATTTTGTAGGTGTATGTTAGGAATTTACATTTGTTTTATTGTTGTTGGTTTTATTAATGAGCCTGGTTTATGGCCCAATATGAATGTCATATGTAATAAAAGTGGGCTTGGTTTATGGCCCGTTCCCACCCCTTAAAAATGTATCCCCTACTTGTCATTGTTATTTATTGTAAATACATTAGATTTAGTGGGAGATCAAGATTTGAAGATGGAGGTGGGCCCAGCAGACAATAAAGACAGAAGAAATGTAAATTGGAAGCAAATGTAATAGGATTGCATTTCATACTGCATATTACCTAGGATTGGACTAAGACTCGTGATTGGCAACCACGGGTCGATTAGAAATGGAATCGATCATCCTATATAATATGTGATATTATAGTTGTATGCATGTTTTAGACAAAATTGTGTGAATCCGACAAGCATACAAAATTTTAAAAATGATGAGACAAATTTTTATAATTAAAAATCCCTCATTTTAAATATGATTTAAAATTGATATCAAGATAAATAAAGGAAATTTAAATTTGTTTATATGTTCCTACCTTCCATCAACGATCAATGTATGAGATGCTACCCGCGGATATGGTCCGGCTCATATTATTGGGGGGGCCCGTTCGTCGGAAAGCTATACATTGGATCGACACATGTTGTAAGTTGGATGGAACTCCCTTGGGATCGGCTCATATTATTGGGGGATCCACATGGCGATCGTCCATCACAACTTAATATTGATGGGTCATCTTGACATGTCACAATAATCGGCGTCATATTATTGGGCCCTTATTGGACATGAGGTAAAAACGTGGAGGTTGCTTTGGAAGCAATTGGGCTCTACCTTTTGAAAATTATGGTTGGCTGATATTATTCGGGACTATAAGTTTGTCAATTGGACTCCATGTTCTCACTAAGAAAAACAGTTTCCCGTTTTCACTAGAGGGTAGTGAAATCGTTAAAATAGTGGGAGTGAGATTCATAAAATAAATTTCGCCTATTTTATGTCTTAGTAAATTGCTTAAACAATCACTGATATTTGTCTGTTTCTTTTCAGTATTTCATACAATGAATTCGCGTAATCCACTTTTCTCGATCCTCGAACAAAATAAGTTGACTGGCGCAAACTATACGGAATGGTTCCGTAAGTTGAAGATTGTCTTGACTTCGGAGAAGATGCTCTACGTGTTAGAGAAATCTCCTCCAAAGGAAGCACCAGCTGACGTAAGTCCGGAGGAGTTAGCCAAACTTGATACATGGTGGGACCATGATATCAAGACCAAATGCTATATGCAAGCCTCGATGTTTGATGAACTCCAGAGGCGATTTGAGGACACCGTGAATGCTGCTGACATTCACGTTCAACTCAAGGAACTTTTTGGGGCTCAATCGAGGGCTGAAAGGTTCGCTACTGTAAAGGAGCTAATGACGTGTCGCATGCGTGAAGGGACTTCGGTCCGTGATCATGGGGTACGAGTGATTTGGCTCATACAGAAGTTGGTAACCCTTGATTTGGTGTTGGAGCATGAACTCAACGTGGACTTACTACTTCTGTCTCTTCCTTCTTCGTTTGACGGATTTGTGGTAAATTTCAATATGAACAAGATAGAGGCCTCCCTTGAAGAGATGGTCAATATGCTTGTGACATATGAATCCACATTAAAGAAGGATAAACCGGCTTTCTTGGTGGGCTCTTCTTCTTCTGCTAAGAAGGGGCCAAGTACGAAGGATAAGAAACGTTCTGCCCCACCCAAGAAAGTCGAACCCGAGAAGAAGTACAAGACAAAGGCTTCAAACATGAAAAAATCCAAGGATGTTTGCCATTACTGCAAGAAGCCCGGTCATTGGAAGCGTAACTGCAAGGAATATCTAGAGCAGTTGCGAACTGCAAAGGGTATGTTCTATATTGAAATAAATGTTTCACTTAATACTACTTCTTGGGTATTGGATACCGGATGTGGATCTCACATTTGCAATGATTTGCAGGTGATGACAAGAAGTCACAGGCTTAGGATGGGTGAGACCCAGCTGAGGCTCGGAAATGGTTCCAGAGTTGAAGCAAAAGCCGTGGGAGATGTTTATTTAATTTTGCAGAACGGTTTTAAGTTACTTTTAAGAGATGTTTTATTTGTTCCAGATTTAATTAAAAACATTATTTCTGTTTCTATGCTTGATAGAGATGGTTATTCTTGCAATTTTGTGAATGGGATTTGCAATATTTACAAGAATGAATGTTTAATTGGAAATGGACAACTTGAAAACGATCTATACAACTTAAAACTAAAAGACTTTCCAATAAATTATGTTGATAAACCGGCAACAACAAACAAAAGGAAAATCGATAGCCAAAACCCGGCAAACCTTTGGCACGCTAGGCTAGGTCATATTTCCTCAAGGAGGATGAACAAGCTAGTGGGAGAGGGCATGTTTGATATGTCTGATATTAACTCTCTACCTACTTGTGAATCCTGCCTAAAAGGAAAAATGAGAAAATCTCCTTTTAAGGGGAAACCTGAGCGTAGTCAAAATCTGTTGGATTTGATCCATACAGATGTTTGTGGTCCATTTAGAGTTGGGACTCAATATGGCCACACCTACTTCATTACCTTTACTGATGATTATTCAAGGTATGGGTATTTATATTTAATGAAATATAAGTCAGAAGCATTTGAAAAGTTCAAAGAATTCAAGGATGAAGTAGAAAACAAGCTAGGTAAAAGTATTAAAGCACTTCGATCGGATCGAGGTGGAGAATACTTGAGCACCGAGTTTTTGGACTATCTGAAAGAGAATGGAATTCTCTCTCAGTGGACTCCTCCTATGACACCACAGCTTAATGGTGTATCGGAGCGTCGTAATCGAACTTTGTTGGACATGGTTCGATCCATGATGAGCTTCACTGAGCTTCCACCTTCGTTTTGGGGCTATGCGCTTGAAACGGCGGTATTGTTGTTGAACAACGTCCACACTAAAGCAGTGGACAAAACACCATACGAGTTATGGAATGGCAAAGCTCCTAAGTATTCGTACTTGAGGATTTGGGGATGTCCAGCTTACGTGAAGCGGACAGTGGGAGATAAGTTGGATAGTCGATCCAGCTTATGTTATTTTGTAGGGTATCCGAAGAATTCAATCGGATATTATTTCTATTATCCTGCTGAAACAAAGGTGTTTGTTTCAAGGAATGCCACCTTCTTAGAGAAGGAGTTCTTATTGGATAAGAAAGGCGAGATGATGGAACTCGAAGAAATTCGAGAAGAACCCGAAATACAAAATAACGATCCTACACCTCAGGAACCATTGCTGGACACGCCTATACCTAGAAGATCCGAGAGGACTTCTAGACCTCCTATTCGATATGGTCTTCTTCTTGAAGGGGATCAAGATGAACCCGATGTTGGATGTGATCCAAGAAACTTCAAAGAAGCAATTTCTGATGCGGATTCAAATTTATGGCTTGAAGCTATGCAGTCGGAAATAGATTCGATGCATACAAACCAAGTTTGGTCTTTAGTAGATCCTCCCGATGGAATTGTTCCAATAGGGTGTAAATGGATCTACAAGAGAAATCTTGGGCCTGATGGTAAGGTATTGACCTACAAGGCGCGATTGGTGGCAAAAGGTTATACTCAAAGACAAGGAGTTGACTATGATGAAACCTTTTCACCAGTTGCAATGTTCAAGTCCATAAGAATCCTTATTGCCATAGCTGCTTGGTATGACTATGAGATATGGCAAATGGATGTGAAGACTGCTTTTCTTAATGGAGACATTAAGGAATAAATCTATATGAAGCAGCCTGAGGGGTTCACATCCATGGGAAGCGAGCATAAGGTATGCAAGCTTCAAAGATCAATTTATGGTCTAAAACAAGCATCAAGAAGTTGGAACCAGAAATTTGATGAAACAATAAAGGATTTTGGTTTCATCAAGAATCCGGAGGAACCATGCGTGTACAAGAAAGTAGTTAAGGATGCTGTGACATTTTTAGTACTTTATGTTGATGACATCCTACTCATTGGGAATGATGTAGGGATGTTGCAGTCAACAAAGATATGGTTATCAGGTAGATTTTCGATGAAGGATTTGGGTGAGGCATCCTATATTCTTGGGATACAGATCTATAGAGATAGATCTAAGAGAATGATATGACTCACTCAATCAACCTACATCGACACCATATTGAAACGGTTTTCAATGGATGGGTCCAAGAGAGGACATCTACCCATGTGTCATGGAGTTTCTCTATCCAAGTCTATGTGTCCCAAGACTGATGAAGAGATAGAGAAAATGACACATGTACCATATGCGTCAGCCATAGGTAGTATCATGTATGGGATGATATCTACCAGACCGGATGTAGCATTTGCTCTGAGTGTCACGAGCAGATATCAAGCTAATCCCGGTCAAATGCATTGGAAAGCCGTGAAGGACATTCTTAAGTCCTTACGAAGGACTAAGAATATGTTCATGGTATATGGAGGAAGAGAACTAAAATTGGAAGGCTATACCGACTCTAGCTTCCAAAGTGACGTGAATGACTCGAAGTCAACCTCTGGATTTGTGTTCATGCTTAATGGCGGTGCTGTATCTTGGAAGAGTTCCAAGCAGGACACCACAGCGGATTCCACCACTGAAGCTGAATACATTGCAGCATCAGCTGCTGCTAAAGAGGCCGTTTGGATGAGGAATTTCGTCCAAGAGTTGGGCGTCATTCCTGAAGTTGTTGGTCCAGTCCCGGTGTACTGTGACAACACGGGTGCCGTTGCTCAGGCAAAGGAACCAAGGTCTCATCAAAGATCCAAACACGTACTGAGGAAATACCACATCATCCGGAAGATTGTGGAAAGAGGAGACATTACTATCGAAAGAGTGGCCTCTGCAGACAATATCGCTGATCGACTTACTAAGCCCTTGCCAGGACCATTATTTGACAAACATCGCGAATCAATGGGTCTACGTAGTATGACTAGTTGGCTATAGGGCAAGTGGGAGATTGAAAGAGTGGGTGCTCGGTGAGCCAACTTGTGGCTAAGGGCTTTGATGACTCTTTGTATAAACAATCTTTTGTTTAATATAATTTACACTTTTATTAATGGCAATGACTTTATCTTTCTTCATATTGTTATATTGTGATATACTATTGTTGTTTTGATAAAGACCTTGAATATACTATAGTGTATGTAAGATGTGGTAGAACATGGGGATGTCTATCATGAAACACATCTTATAGTCACTGTATATTCTAAACTGTTCCTAGTCGATTGAGCCGTCCGATAATAAGGATAAGGATCGCTCGAGTGTGAGACTAGCATTTGCGATGCAGAGTACCACGTTTCATTGGTAGGGAACATAGAGATGTTCGAAGCATGCAAATGGATATTCATATGATGAATGATCGAACTACCCTATCCGGACTTTCCAAGTGGTTATCACTTATCGAGTGGATATAGTCCGCGGTTTTGGTTGTACACCATTAGTCCTTACTACTTGAGACATCATTGAGACTCTATATGCTAGTACTGTTCTTTGACTCATTTACCGACTCTATTGGAGTCATCAGGTGTCGGGATTGGGTACAGTTACAACACATATAGGAGTCGATGCTTTGTTGTCAAGGATTCACCACATACTTGCGAGTGTGGATATCCTATGCGATCTGAGGAGATATTAGTGTGACGAATCTCTGGCCAGAGTACATGATGTGATTTAAGAAATGGTTTCTTAGTAGCACATGCGATGTCACTATTTGATCTTCAAGATGCATTGCATAGTTATCGAATCTCGAGCGACTCTCGATATACCAATGGTTGTTGATTCGATCGGGATATTTGGATGAAGGGACCGTACTGTACGCTAACCAAAATCTACTGGTTCTTGCAGGCACTATCAGTGATACCTAGGGAATCATGGGGCGATGTTGCTAGGCGCTCATACCATGATTCGATGGGCAAGTCGGAAATTGTTGTTCCGAGTCACAAGGAGTTGTGAGCCCACGGCTAGCTGTATCCCTGAACCATTGAGGGTCACACAGTGTAATGGATTTTTAATCCCCGTTGAGATAGTTAAATTTAAAGAGTTAAATTTAATGAACGAAGAAGTTGGACTTCTTATTTAAGAGTAGAGGAGTAAGACTTCCTAAAATGACATAGGGATGACCATTTTTGGAAATCACTGAATTCGCATTCAGAAAAATTTATCTTGACTTTAAAAGGTGCAGAAATGGTTTCTGTGCACATTGGTAAAATCGGTTTATCAATCGGAGTCACGATGAATTTTATATTAATTTCTGAACATGCGGGCTTTGCTTGTCGGGCCTGAACTTATGACTAATGGGCCCTAAGCTGTTAGTGGCCTACATTATAAATAAGTTATTGCAGTACAGAAATTACACATAACAAGGCACAAAATTTTCGAAAAACCCTAAGCTATTTTTCTTAAAGTGGCCGCCCCCTCTCCCTCTCTCTACTCGAGAAAAATTCCAGCCTGTGATTTTGAATTACAGTCTGGTTTAACGGATCAAATTCGTTAATCTCTTCGTAGAAAACTTCTGATAGATTTTCTAGTGCAATCTATCAGAGGGATTAAATCTCTATTCGTGGACCTGATAGAAGAACTGTTCGTCCATCGGTTCCAGGGAGATACAACAAGAGCAGAGAAATCTGTTGGTGTCCAGAATCTCGATTCGAGATTAAAGGTAAAAATTATATAATCGTTATTTGAATTTTTACACACACAATTTAATCATAAAGATTTGATACCCAATATGGAATCGTTCCATATAATAAATATTTTTAAACTTCCGCTGCACCGGGTATCAATCTTGTTTGATCTGAAAGCCGCGCACTCCAACAACTTACTGCCTATTAAATGTCTTAACTAGATTAATAACTACTCACAAAAGCTAATCAGATGCTTGACTTATACCTGCGTCCGTCGTTTTCTCTTTGATGGAGATGACCTCAAAACCTAGGCACAACTCTGCTACGATCCCAGTAGCATCTCTCTATCAATTGGCCCTCTAGACCACGCTTGGAAGCCTTACAAAACCACCAAAAATGTCAGAGGAATGAGCTAATTGACGAAATACAAATGAAGCTCTCGACTCTTATTTATAGACGACGATCGGAACAACCGATCCCACGATCAGATCTTCCGAATGGACTTCGGAGCTTCCGATCACTAGCCACCAAATGCATGTCCCAGATTGGAAAACACACTGCTGTCGACGAACTTCGGACATTCCAAACTGGAGTTTGGAGCTTCGGATTTATCTCACTTAAGGTCACCAATCAGAAAGCCCATACTTTCTTATCCAAAGACGATCGGACCTTCCGATCTTGAGTACAAAGCTTTCGAACTCACCCTCTGTAGTGACTCGTCTTGGAATCACTAAGTAAACAAATCCTAATTGACCAAAAATTTTGTTTATGAATAAATCTAGCAAGCGGACTAGGTCAAGTAATAGGAAATGGACGACGATTTCAAGTATCTATTCCACAGTAACTGTAGTTAATTCTCAAGATTTAATTATTGTGATGAGTTGAATAAAAATAAGAATTAAAATAATAAATAATAATGAAAATATCTAACAACTAGAGCTCAAGGATAAATTCAATTAAAACGAGACAACCAAGACACACGAAGGTACCGAGCTAATTTATGCATCCACATGACACATACTGAAAATTATGTTTATTCCTATCACGTTGAATTTTACTATATTATTCAAAAATCTATTTATTGACTTTATAAAACTATTCAAGTTAGACGGATTAATTATTTTTAATTAATTATAATCAAACTCAAACACATTCAAACTTATGAAAATTCAGTTTTCACCTAAAACCACATACTAAACCGAATACTATTTCTAGTCGGTTTAACCATATGTTGATTGATATCTTTGAAACTATATTTAATCAATCCTCTTTCAATTTGTGATTAATAAACAAATATGTGACTAGGTGATCAAGCTATTGACAAGAAATATTAAACTAATAACAATCAATAATTGAAAATATTCAAAATATCTCAAACATGCAACCACGTCTCAAACATAAATCTGTCTCGATCCAATCTCGTGGTCTTAGTTGAAGAGAACTACTCCATAAACAAAATCATAATTCAAGAAATAAATTTAATCTTCAAAAAAAAAAAGATGAAAGATGAAAGAAATCTCCACGTGGAAGCCGCCCCGAAGAATCCTCCTTTGCCCTAGCAACTGTCTGTGTTTCTCTCCAGGTTTCTCTGTCAAAAAAATCTCGTGATCTGCTATATTGTGGTATTTAAATATCCAAGAGCCCACACCATTCTTCTTTCCTTTTCAAAAGTTCATAAAATAAAACTTTCTTTCTCTACGATCGTGCTCGAGCGCCTAAGTTTCTGTCCAGCTCCTATTAAAATCGACGACCGCGCTCGAGCGGAAAAAACACCTACTCGAGCACACACTTTTTTGTTTCAACATTTTCTGTTTGTGCAGGTCGTGCCTAGGCACGACATATTTTTCCCAGGGAACACTTGCGCCCTTCCTAAAGCGCAGGGGCGTTGTCCCTTCTTCTTCATCGGCGCGGGTGCACCATCGAGCAATGCAGGGGCGCTGCTTCTCCTTTCAAATTCGCGCTCGATTGGATTAAATCTGCAGCTCGAGCGCATTCCTCTCTGACTTGAACTTTGATTTCTTCCATAAACCCACAATTAAACCAGGAAAACGGGGAGTAGCCAATATGCATGAACAACAACTAAATAAACTATGAATGGTCCTAATTACATGAAAATGCATGCGAAAATGACTCCAAAATAACACAAAAATATGAATTAATACGACACATATCAATTCCCCCATACTTAGCATTTTGCTCGCCCTCGAGCAAAATAAGTGACAAAAACATAGACACGACAACACAAAATGATGCAAAATAAAAAATATGGATGATTCCATGGCTAGTAGATTAGCCTCAGTCAAACCAACTCAGCAGCCTGAAACAGCCTTAATCTTTTCATAATATACAAATAAATTAATTGACTGTAAATGTGTGTGTGTGATGTTATTCCGGTGTTATGAACTTCAATTAGAATCAGTTATCACGACTGCAAAAGAACCTAATTAACACATCGGTGCAAATATCCCTTGCATGTATCCATTCCTTTTAACTACACCTGGCATTCTCACATCCCTCGGACTTATCGAACAAGAAGTAAGGATGATCCATATTTTTAACGCACCGCCGGATTTTTCATCCGGTTAACTTCAGCTCCATACATTCCCCCATAGTTAGGTCTTGGAATCGGTTGGATTAGAATTTCAATCCCCATTTCAAGGCCTCTCCTCACCTTACTATCTCCTTCTTATTCTCTTTTTTTTCAAGATTTCTTCTTGCAACAAATCATTTTCACTGGTGCGCATATGAATCACCTTTTTTTTGGGTTTCAAATAAAAGAAGTGGCCTCATAAATTTTTTTTTTTGAGTAGGGTGAGACAATTTTAGAGTAAGCAAGGGTAATGATGAGATCATACATGAAATACTAGAGTGTAGCACAAATTCACAAGATTGCATTTTGAGTTTCCTAAACATCTAGTGTCGTGTAATGGTCAAACTGTCACAACTTTCTCACTTTTTGTACACTTCACCGGTTTAGTAGTTGTGCATAAAATGTGTTCACAGTACAATCAGAGGTTTTTAAATCAAGTCAAGGGCCACAGTATATGCAACATAAATTTTCTCCAAATCTTCACAATCATCATAGGCTACCACTTCATCATCCGAATTGGACACAAAACCACGCATGATGAATTAACTAAACACATAAATGCAATTCAATCATGCAAACATGCAAAACTAAATGTAAAATAAAATAAACTAAACTAAACCCCCCTCATACTTATTCAAAGCATTGCCCTCAATGCTTCAAACACAAAATAACATAAGCAAAAATAAATGACACTAAATTCAAGAAAAAGAAGAAAAAAATAAAAATAACACTCCCTTTGTCATTCTTCTTCATCCTCCTCAGGTTGTGGAGCACCAGCATCAACTTCTCTTGTCAAGGCAACATACTGGACATGGAAAGGCCACAGGTAAGGCGTAGGATTAGCAAAAGATAATAGAAATAAAAAAGAATAATAAATAAGTAAAGGAAAGAAAACACCGGGTTGACTCTCAGTCAGTGCTAAATTTATATTCTATAGCACGACCGTGCTTCTTTATTTAGCTCAATGTGGATCATCCACTGTACGTCATGGAATTATGCTCGTCAATGCCCCGATTTTCTCCAAATCCTTCAGCGGACAGTGTGACTGACAGTATTGGAACTTGTGGTTGTTGAGCCACATCATTAACATCATTGACCTGCATACAGTTAATCACACACTTATCAACAAAATCAACCACAAATTAAGATTTCACAACGGGGTTATCTCTGACCGGCTAATGCATATTGAAAACAACTTGCTCATCATTCATTCTTAATACCAACTCTCCTTTTTTTAAATCAATTAATGTCCTACTTGTAGCAACAAAGGACGCCCTAAAATCAATGGAACCTCACAATCCTCATCCATGTCAAGAATAAAAAAAATCAACTTGGAAAATAAGCTTGTCCACCTTGACTAAGATATTTTTCACTATGTCTCAAGGGTATTTGATTGATCTGTCTGCAAATTTAAGAGAGATTGAGGTGGGTTCAATAGCTTCTATTCCCAACTTCTTAGCAAGTGCATATGACATTAAATTGATACTTACCCCTAAGTCACAAAACAGATTATCAAATGAAAGATGAACTATGTTACAAGGTTTATAGAAACTCCCTGGATTTTTAAATTTTGGTGGGAGCTTATTTTGGAGCACCGCAGAGCATTCCTCATTCACGGTAATGTTAAGTGTGTTTTGTATGCATATTTTTGTGTTGATTCATTATTGTTTTGCATACATTTAGGTGTTAAATTTCATATTTTTATTTAGTTTATTTCATATTCCATACATTAGTCGCATTATGTCTCTCCTGGTTTATTTTGTAGGAAATCCATGAAAATATGGAAAATTTGAACAGAAAATCTCTCGCTCGAGCGCATGATTCTCTTGCTCGAGCGAGCCCGGAAGAGAAGAAATCAACAGAGAGTTTCTCGCCGGAGCGGATACTACATGCACTTGAGCGAGGTGCAAATTCAACAATGTGGCATAAAGTTTCTCGCTAGAGCGGCACCTACATGCGCTCGAGCGAGACGGGCATGCGGAGTTTGTATTTTTGGAAATTCTTGCTCGAGATGGATACTATATATTGAAGATTTTGGATGTATATATAGCTGATTTAACATCAGATGAAGGGTTAGGGAGGGGATATAGAATCAAGGAGGTGGCTACAAACCATCTATCTTGTTCTTTTCTTCTTCTTTTCTTTTTAATTTTAGTTTTTGAAGACTTTAATTTTGAATTATGCTAAACTTTGAGTAGTCATTTTATTTCGATCAAGACCGCATGATTGGGCCGAAAAAATCTATGTAGAAAACTTGAATGTTTGTTTGGAATTTTTTTAGATTTGGTTTTATATTATTGATTTTTGGATTTAAATTTGTCTTGTGAATAATCTGGTCAATTGTTTACTTGCATGTTAATTGATTCTAAGTCGACAGAGGAGAAATTAATTTAGATCATTCAATATATCAACACAAGGTTAAATTGACTAGAAATAGTATTCAATTTCATTGTGTGGTTTTAGGTGCAAACTGAATTCTCACGATTCTTAATGCATTTGAATTTGATTTGAATTATGAAAGATTGATCCGTCAATATTTGGATAGGTTTATTTGTTATAAAAATAGACCTTTAAACAAGTCAAGAGGATTCACCATAATTTAAGATTTAAATCTTAGTTCTGAATGAATTACATGTTACATGATTTGTTCGGTACCTACGTGAGTCCTTGATCGAATCTTTTATTCATTGAATTAAATCTTTGGAATTCGTGCTGTGTTTTATTTTAATCAAATCTTTTTACAATTTTATTTGTAGTTAAAATCCTAAAATTTATTTTATTGGTTAGTCTAGATTAAGTTAAAATAACTATATTTTGGTAATTACTAAAATTAGTCTCTAGGGGTTCGTTACTTGGACTCTCTGTCCACTTTACTATTACTTGACCTAGTGCGCTTTCTAGTAATTATTTTTAATACCGATTTAAGTGGTCAAGTTTTTATGGCCGTTGCCGCGGAATGTTTGTGATATCAAAAATTTTATTTTACTTGAGATTAGAATTTATTTTTGCTTTATTTAAATTCTGAAATTTTTCTCTATTGCCTTTGTGTTTTTCAGGTACTTACTGTTGTGCATGCATAGCATTATATCGTCTAAGAATCTTGTACCTCTTGATTTAGAGATCGAACGCACGCTCAGCAAGATTCAAAAAGCAAGGAGAATTATAAATATAGAGCTTGAGTCAGAATCTGAACCAGAACAAGAGATGGCGGATAACAGAACGGTTCTTGATTTTATTCATCCACCGATGGAAGACTATGGATCTAGAATAGTTCACCCTGCTGTTGAGGCTAACACGTTTGAATTGAAGCCGTCTATCATACAGATGATTCAACTGCAAGCTCACTTCAGGGGCACATCTGTGGAAGACCCCTACGCTCATTTGGAGTGTTTTTTGTCTATTTGCGAAACCTTAAAGTTCAATGGGGTAACATCTGATGCAGTGCGATTGCGGTTATTCCCATTCTCTCTACGAAGAAGCTTTGGAATGGTTGGGTGATCTGCCAGCGGGTTCTATTATTACTTGGACCTAGCTTGTTCAAACTTTTTTGAACAAGTATTTCCCTCCTACATAGATGGCGAAGCTGTTTTCTGACATTATCTCGTTCAAGAAAAAGGAGGGAGAGTCTCTACATACAGCATGGACCAAATTTAAGAAGATGTTGAGGATGTGTCCTCAGCATAATCTCACTCAGAGCCAACAGACTAAGACATTCTACAATGGAGCCGATCAGTTTGTTTGATCCATGTTAGACGCTGCTGCTAATGGAAGCCTATTCAGGAAGACACCAGCAAAATCTTGGGAGATCATTGGTAACATGGCTGAAAGCAATGTAGGATGGCCGGATGTGAAAAAGGAGAAAAATACTGGAGTTCTAGAAGTCGATGCACTGACAATGCTGAATGCTAAGATTGATGCTCTTACACATCAGATGGAGATTATGCAGACAGCTCCAATTAATCAAATACATGTACAGAAGCCCAAGGAGAAGCAAGTGTTTGAAGTTGATGTAGCAAACTTCATGGGAAATCAAGGGAAACAGACATACAATCCCTGCAGCAACACTTACAATCCTAGCTGGAAAAATCATCCAAATTTCTCATGAAAATCTTTAGATCCCACCGCCAATACTTCAAATCCAGTCGAGAAGAAGCCAACTTTTGAAGAGATCATGATGAAATATGTAGCTGGTATTGAGAATCGCTTGCAGAATCAAGAGGCGATGTTGCAAAAGTTGGAGACACAAATGAGCCAGATAGCAACACAACTTTCAAATAGGTCAACTGGATCGTTGCCTAGAAACACTGAAAGGAATCCAAGAGATGTAAATGCTATTTTGGCAGTCACCAGATCGCAAGTGGAGGTAAAGGAGAAGATTTTTGATGAAGAAAAATCAATGGAGCCTGTCAGGGAAAAAAGGGTGGAGGATGTGACAAAACATGTGGAATCATCGCCTAAGGGCAAGAAAGGTAAGTCTTCTAACCCAACTAATAATGATAATATTGATTTGAGTAAACTTCTTTTCCCTCAGCGATCAAAGAAACAGCAATTGGATAATCAATTTTCCAAATTTTTAGAAATTTTCAAGAAGCTCCATTAGCATTCCATTTCAGATGATTTGGCTCAAATGCCTAGTTATTCAAAATTTTTGAAAAAGATTTTGTCTAACAAGAGGAAATTAGTGGATTTTGAAATTGTGAAGTTGTCGGAGGAATGCTCTGCTATTTTACAAAATAAAATCCCTCTGAAACTTAAGGATCCCGGTAGCTTTTCAATTTCGTGCACTATTGGAAAATCATTTTTTAGTAAAGCTTTGTGTGATCTTGGTGCGAGTATAAATCTTATTCCATACTCATGTTTTAAAAATCTTGGTATTGGAGAAGTGAGGCCAACCACAATTTCCCTTCAATTAACTGATAGATCTATAAAATATCCTAAGGGGATTGTGGAGGATGTGTTGGTGAAAGTTGATAAGTTTATCTTTCTAGTGGATTTTGTTGTGCTTGATATGGAAGAGGATCGTGAGATACCTCTGATTTTAGGTAGACCATTTTTGTCCACTGGAAAGGCTTTAATTAATGTGCATAAGGGAGAGTTAATTTTGCGAATGAATTATGAGAGTGTGATTTTTAATGTGTTTCAAGGCCTTCGTTATCCCGCGGACAATTTTGATTGTTTCAGAATTGATGTTACTGATGATTTAGTTGAGTTGTCTTTGCAGGAACAGTTGTCCGTGGATCCATTAAAAATATGTTCGATAGGAAAAATGCATGAGGAGCATGTTTGTGAGGAAGTTCAAGAAGTTGCGAGATATTTGGATGGAATGACACCCATTGAAAAATCCATCAATTCCAAGATATGGGAGCTTGGACACATCCCAAAACCATTGAGGCCATCAACCGAGTAGCCCCCTACTCTTGAACTTAAACCACTTCCGTCTCATTTAAAATATTTATATTTAATAAAGAATTATAAAATGCCAATAATATGTTCTTCTTATTTGACAGGGTGTGAGGAAGAAAAGCTGTTGCGAGTGATCAGATAGCATATAAGAGCAATTGGATGGAGTCTTGCAGACATAAAGGGAATTAGTCCATCCATGTGCATGCATAAGATACTAATGGAGGTGGAGCACAATACCTCCACTCAACCACAATGGCGCCTGAACGCAGCTATGCAAGAGGTAGTGTAAAAGGAAGTGATCAAACTTGTCGATGCACGTATTATCTATTCTATATCTGATAGTGAATGGGTGAGTCCAATTCAAGTAGTGCCTAAAAAGGGAGGGATTACTGTTATTGAAAATGAGAACAATGAATTGATCCCTACTAGAACTATTACGGGATGAAAAGTATATATTGATTATAGGAAATTGAATGATGTCACTCGTAAAGATCACTTTTCCCTCCCCTTTATTAATCAGATGGTTGAGAGGTTTTCTGGGCATGTTTTTTACTATTTTTTAGACGGTTATTCGGGTTATATGCAAATTCCCATAGCACCTGAGGGCAAACACAAAACTACTTTTACTTGTCCATATGGTACTTTTGCATATAAACGGATGCCGTTTGGTCTGTGTAAAGCTCCTGCTAATATTTAGCGCTGCATGATAGCGATTTTCCATGACATGATAGAAAGTTTATTGAAGTTTTCATGGATGATTTTTCTATGATTGGTTCTTCTTTTGATGATTGTTTAGCTAACTTGGAAAAAGTGTTGCAGTGGTGTGAGGAGAGTAATCTTGTGCTAAATTGGGAGAAATTCCATTTCATGATAAAATAAGGGATTTTCTTAGGACATAAGGTGTCGGAAAAATGTGTGGAAGTGGATCGGGCGAAACTAGAAGTAATTGAAAAACTTCCACCTCCCATGAACTTGAAAGGGATAAGAAGTTTTCTAGGGCATGCTAGTTTCTATAGGAGATTTATCAAAGATTTTTCTTCTATAGCTAAACCCCTTACTAATTTATTGATAAAGGAGGTGCCGTTTAATTTTTCTGCTGAGTTTTTACAGGCTTTTCAGATATTGAAGCAAAAATTGACAAGTGCACCTGTGATAGTAGCACCAGACTTGATTCTTCCTTTTAAGCCGATGCGCGATGCCAGTGACACAGCGTTAAGGTCCATCCTTGGGCAGAAAAGGGATAAAGTTCTACATGTGATCTACTACGCCATCATTACATTGTCAGTCTCTCAGATGAACTATGCCACAATAGAAAAGGAACTTCTTGCAGTCATGTTTGGATTGGACAAATTCAGATCCTATTTGGTGGGAAGCAAAGTTGTTGTCCACACTGACCACTCTACGTTGAAATACTTGATGAGCAAGAAGGATGCTAAACCCAGGTTAATTCGTTGGGTATTGCTTTTAAAAGAATTTGATTTAATAATTGTTGAGAGAAAAGGCTCGAAGAATCAAGGAACGGAAACGCAAGTTATTCATGATGAATTCTCAGATGAACGGATTTTCAAGGTAACGAATTTACCATGGTATGCCGACATCGTCAACTATCTATCAAGTAAGTTCATTCCCCCGCACATGAATTATCAACAGAAAAAGAAATTTTTCTCTGAGTTGAAATATTTTTTGTGGGAAGATCCTTTGATTTTTAAGATCTGTGCAGATGGTATAATTCGTAGATGTATCCCAGTAGAAGAGGTAAGTTCTATACTCTCACATTATCATACAGGCCCGACTGGAAGTCATTTCGGCGCGGGTAGTACCATTGCTAAAGTGCTACAGTTGGGATTTTATTGGCCCTATTTGTTTAAAGATGCTTACTCCTATGTGATTGCATGTGATGCATGTCAAAGAGTTGGGAATATTTCTAGGAGACATGAGATGCCCTTGAATAATATACTTGTATGTGAAGTTTTTGATATTTGGGGCATTGATTTCATGGGGCCGTTTCCTGCACCTGACGGGAATAAATACATTTTGGTAGCGGTCGATTATGTGCCTAAGTGGGTTGAAGCGTTAGCTTGTCGAAACAATGACTCTAGGGTGGTTGTCAAATTTCTGAAAAAGTTTATTTTTGCTAGATATGGTACACCTAGAGCTATTATCCGTGATGGAGGAACCCATTTTTGCAATCAAAAATTTGACACGTTATTGAATAAATATGAGGTTACTCACAAGGTGGCAACAACTTATCATCCATAGATGAGTATATCGAATAGGGAGCTGAAACGAATATTGGAAAAAACTATAAATTCCAATAGGAAAGAGTGGTCCAATAAACTAGATGACGCACTTTGGGCATATCGCACTGCGTTTAAGACAACTATAGACATTCTCCATTTAGGTTATTATATGGCAAAGCGTGTCATCTTCCTGTTGAACTTGAGCATAAAGCATTATGAGCTACTAAATTTCTGAACTTTGTTGTTACTGCCACAGATGAGGAGAGGATGCTGCAATTAAGTGAGCTTGAAGAGCTAAGGTTGGATGCATATGAGAATGCCAGGATTTACAAAGAAAAAACCAAAAGATGGCATGATCAACGCATCTTCTCACGTGAGTTTGAAGTAGTCCAAACCGTTTTATTATATAACTCACCTTTGAATCTCATGCCAGGTAAGCTGCGCAAGAGATGGTCAGGACCATTTACTATCAAGCATGTGCTACCATATGGTACAGTGAAAATCTCTAGTCCTGCAACCGGAGCATTCAAAGTTATTGTTCAAAGAGTGAAAATTTATCGAGGTGGAAATGTGGATCAAACACTGTAGTAGCCCATACTCGAAATCAGTGATTAAGGGATTAATCAACGCTAATTAAACAAATTGGGTATCGATCAGGATCGGAAGCTCCGAAGGCGCGATCGGAAGCTCCGAACAGGATCGGAAGCTCCGATCGAATTACGTCAGGCATGACGTGTGGCAGGATCGGAAGCTCCGATCTCCCCTATCCGAAGTCAACCAGTATATTTTAACACGTGGCAGATGAGGATTTTCGGAAGCTCCGATGGCAGGATCGGACGTTCCGATCGAGGAACGGAAGTTCCGATCGAGGATCGGAGGTTCCGATCGTTGTCTATAAATAGAAGGCCGAGGCTTCATTTTGATTTGCCAATTCTGAGAATTCCCTCTCCATTCTAGTCTTATTTGCTTATTTCTAGTCTTCCTAGGCTTGATCCGGGGGTCGGCGAGACGTTCGATAGTCGCAGCGGAGTTGTGCCTAAGTTCTGGAGGCATCGACATAAAATGGCTAACGACAGACGAAGGTATAGCTTTTGCTTCCTAAAAATATTTAGGAGTATGCAATAGCTTAGTTATGGCTTTTGGAGCACTTTAATGATAGTAGTATCATTTGGCAGTGTAGAGCATACTATAGGCGTGGACGTAGAGTTGGTAGAGCTTGCACTGATTTGAGGTACGAAAGTACTGTTTGAGATATCCTGACTGAGTATGCATGTATTATGTGATTACATGGTTTATATGTCATTGATTTATGCTGCATTCATTTGCATACTGAGCTATCTCTTTCGAGATGTCTATTAGTAGGGTTGTACCCTATCCTGTTAGTGGATGGGCTTCCATGGCTTTGGGTCCGATAAATCCACTGGTATTATGGTATGGGAGCCACCTTCTGAAGCTACGGCACAACGTGCTACATACCAGGGCCCGGTCTGTCTTTGTATCTGATCCTTGACCTCGAGTTATAGGGAGTTCACTTTGCATGCATGTATACTCATACTCTCGTACTGAGCGTTTTATGCTCACGTCTCATACTCTGTGTTTCTGAACACCCTATTCCATGGGGCAGGTTTGCGATTGGATGAGGCGGGTGGATCGAAGAGGGGCTAGACAGTGGTTGATCAGCTGGAGCTTTGTTTAGATTTTTATTCTATTGTTTTGGGTTTATACAGCTATTCGATTTGGTTGTATATTTTTGGATATTTACAGATTCATTTTCTTGGGATTTTAAATGTTATGGTTTCCGCAGTTGAATTCTGATTATTGTTTTGATTAAGTTAATTGCATGCCTAAGTTCTGTTTAGTAGGTGATCTGGGTAAGGGTCACTACATTTATGGTATCAGAGCATGCAAAGTATTCTTGGGATTTAGATTGTACATAAGATAACCGTTAGGTTAATTTTGTAGATGGCAGATCGTGATGACCAGAGTTCTCATGGCAGTATTGGTGGGCATTGGGGTGATGCCGACCGGGAGCCTCGTCGGGAACGCCGCCATCGTCATCGAGATGAGGACCGTTTCAGTGTACGTCGATTCTTGCAGATGGCACCGAAGCCCTTGGTTGGAGGTGAGTCTCCGGAGGATGCGGAGAACTGGTTAGACCACATGGAGACGACTTTTCAGACTTTCCACTGCACCGAAGAGCAGAAGATGGAGACCCTTGGTTATCTTCTGGATGGACGTGCGCGTAGGTGATGGAGGTTTACTTCTGCACCTTTTGTTGAGGCGAGAGGAGTGGCCACCTGGGCCGAGTTCCGCACAGCTTTTCAGAAGCTGTATTTTCCTCCTGCACTCCTACAGACGAAGGCGGGCGAGCTACTGAGTCTGCGACAGGGAGCCATGTCTATTGATGAGTATCAGCAGAAGTTCTTTGATCTGCTATCCTATTGCCCCAAGATTGCTGACAGCTCTGGGATGAAGTATAATCTGTTCCTTCAGGGCCTTAACCCTGAGATCCACAAGCATGTGGCGGTCGGCGATGACATGTCCTACGAGGGTTTGGTGAGCCGTTGTCACCAGGCAGAGGACAGCATTCGGCGGAACAGGTCTTTCTCTCAGTCGAGACCTGCTAGTTCTTTGGGTCCCCGTGCCCAATATTTCAAGAAGTCTGGATCTACTTCTTCTTCCTCTGGCTCTGCTGGTGTTGTCCGTTTCGAAAAGAAGGACAAGTGTGATCACTGTGGGAAGAACCATCCATCCGAAAAGTGACGTAAAGCTTCTGGAGCTTGTTTTCGTTGCGGTGAGGTGGGTCATATCCGGAGGGATTGTCCACTATCTGGGGGAGGCGGTTCTGGTTCTGGTTCAGGATCAGGTTCTCAGGCCACCGTTCAGCAGAGGTCGCAGGGACAGCCTGCTGGGAGTTCTCATTTGAGGCCACGAGCTTCTGGCCAGGTGTTTGCCTTGAGGCATGATGAGGCTATGGAGGAGAATGAGAAAGTCATCGCAGGTACATTTCTGTTTTATGGTATACCCGCTCTTGTATTTATTGACACTGGTGCATCTCATTCCTTCATTTCTGCACGTTTTGTTAAGATGCATAAGTTACCATGCATTGCACTAGACGTAGTGATGTCTGTTTCTACTCCGACGGGCCAATCTACTTTGGCTAAGCGTCTAGTGATGGGTTGCCCTTTAGAGTTCGAGGGGAACATTCTGTTAGCGAATCTCATGGTTCTATCGATGGACGACTTTGATTGCATCCTGGGAATAGATATGTTGACTACCTATCGAGCTTCAGTGGACTGCTACCAGAGATTAGTACGCTTTTATCCGGATGGGAGTGATAGCTGGTTTTTCTATGGAGAGGGAGCGCGACCCCCAATGCCTTTGGTATCAGCTTTGAGAGCCTGTCAAGCTCTAGAGTCTGGCAGGGAAGGCTACCTTATCTATGCAGTTGATTTGTCCGCTGAGAGTATTGGGATAGAGAGTATTCCTGTTGTGGATGAATTCCCAGATGTATTTCCTGATGAGATTCCGGGTTTTCCTCCTGTTAGGGAAGTCGAGTTTGGCATAGAGTTGATGTCTGGTACTTCTCCTATTTCTCGAGCACCGTATCGTCTGGCTCCATCAGAGATGCGTGAGTTGAAGAATCAGCTACAGGATCTTTTGGACAAGGGATACATTCGTCCTAGTGTATCTCCTTGGGGAGCTCCTGTTCTCTTTGTGAAGAAGAAGGATGGGTCGATGCGGCTATGCATTGACTATCGGCAGCTGAATCGAGTCACTGTGAAGAACAAGTATCCTTTGCCTCGTATTGATGACTTGTTTGATCAGCTACAGGGCACTTCAGTTTACTCCAAGATTGACTTGAGATCTGGGTATCATCAGTTGAGAGTACGAGATCAAGACGTAGCCAAGACTGCATTCCGTACTCGCTATGGGCATTACGAGTTTCTAGTGATGCCATTTGGTTTGACTAATGTGCCGGCTATATTCATGGACCTGATGAACCGTGTCTTCAGGGGGTATTTGGATAAGTTTGTCGTGGTTTTCATTGACGACATCTTGGTGTATTTGCGTAATATGGAAGAGCATGTTTCTCACTTGCGGTTGGTACTGCAGACTCTTTGAGGTGAGCAGTTATACGCCAAGCTGAGCAAGTGTGAGTTCTGGATGGATCGAGTGGTCTTTCTTGGCCATATCATATCCAGGGAAGGGATTTCTGTTGATCCAAGCAAGATTGAGGCTTTGCTGAATTGGTCGCGTCCGACGACGGTTGCTGAGATCCGTAGCTTTTTGGGTCTAGCAGGATATTATCGTCGCTTCATTTTGAATTTCTCTCAGCTAGCTAGACCTTTGACGCAGCTTACCCTCAAGGTTGTGGATTTTGAGTGGTCCTCCGAGTGTGAGGAGAACTTCTGTGAGCTTCGACGACGGTTGACTTCTGCACCGGTGTTGGCATTACCGCCAGGATCTGGAGGGTATGTGGTGTACACTGATGCTTTTCTTCAGGGGTTGGGTTGTGTCCTGACTCAGAATGGGTATATGATCACATACGCTTCTAGACAACTGAAGATTCATGAGGACAACTACCCAGTCCATGATTTGGAATTGGCAGCCATTGTGTTCTCTTTGAAGATCTGGCGTCATTATCTGTATGGCGAGAAATTTGAGATCTTCACCGACCATAAGAGTCTCAAGTATTTGTTCACTAAGGCGGAGTTGAACATGAGGCAGAGACGTTGGATGGACTTGCTTAAGGACTATGATTGCGAGATTAAATACCACCCGGGAGCTGCTAATCTCACCGCTGATGCATTGAGTCGCAAGGTGCGACTATCCGCACTTCACAATTGTTCGATGTCTAGTGCGATCAGTGACTGTTTTACTTCAGGATATACTTTCAAGCATAAGAAAGGTATGCAGTTCGATGTCGGAGAGAAAGTGTTTCTGAGAGTGTCACCTTTTCGCAAAATTCTCAGATTTGGCCTTAAGGGCAAGTTGTCTCCCAGGTTTATCGGTCCGTTTGAGATCTTGGAGAGAATTGGCGATTTGGCTTATCGACTAGCTTTGCCACCGCATCTTTCCAGTATTCACGACGTGTTCCACGTATCTCTGTTGCGACGGTATGTGGCGGATGAGTCCCATATTATGCAGCGGTCTGAGGTTCAGGTGAGCAAGGATTTGACCTATGTTGAAGAACCTATTCGTATCCTGGATCATAAGGATAAGGTCTTGCGAAACAAAGCCATTCCTTTGGTTTTAGTTCAGTGGCAGCGCCGAGGCACTGAAGAAGCTACTTGGGAGCTGAGGACAAGATGCGTGAAGACCATCCTGAGTTGTTTTGATTTCATTCTTAAGTTGTATTCAGTTGCAAACTCTGTAAACGTTTGATTTGAATAAAGAATGTTTATGTACCTTGTGTTACATTCAGTACTTAAGATCTGTTTCGAGGACGAAACATCTTAAGTAGGGGAAATGTAGTAGCCCGTACCCAAAATCAGTGATTAAGGGATTAATCAACGTTAATTAAACAAATTGGGTATCGATCAAGATCGGAAGCTCGGAAAGCGCGATCGGAAGCTCCGAACAGGATCGGAAGCTCCGATGAGCGATCGGAAGCTCCGATCGAATTACATCAGGCATGACGTGTGGCAGGATCGGAAGCTCCGATCACCCCTATCCAAAGTCAACAAGTGATATTTTGACACGTGGCAGATGAGGATCTTCGGAAGCTCCGATGGCAGGATCGGATGTTCCGATCGAGGAACGGAAGTTCCGATCAAGGATCGGAGGTTCCGATCGTTTTCTATAAATAGAAGGCGAGGCTTCATTTTGATTTGCCAATTCCGAGAATTCCCTCTACATTCTAGTCTTATTTGCTTAGTTCTAGTCTTCCTAGGATTGATCCGGGGGTCGGCGAGGCGTTCGGTAGTCGCAGCGGAGTTGTGCCCAAGTTCTGGAGGCATCGACATCAAAGGGCTAACGACGGACGAAGGTATAGCTTTTGCTTCCTAAAAATATTTAGGAGTATGCAATAGCTTAGTTAAGGCTTTTAGAGCACTTTAATGATAGTAGTATCATTTGGCAGTGTAGAGCATACTATAGGCGTGGACCTAGAGTTGGTAGAGCTTGCACTGATTTGAGGTACGAAAGTACTGTTTGAGATATCCTGACTGAGTATGCATGTATTATGTGATTACATGGTTTATATGTCATTGATTTATGCTGCATTCATTTGCATACTGAGCTATCTCCTTCGAGATGTCTATTAGTAGGGTTGTACCCTATCCTGTTAGTGGATGGACTTCCATGGCTTTGGGTCCGGTAAATCCACTGGTATTATGGTATGGGAGCCACCTCCTGAAGCGACGGCACATCGTGCTACATACCAGGGCCCGGTCTGTCTTTGTATCTGATCCTTGACCTCGAGTTGTAGGGAGTTCACTTTGCATGCATGTATACTCATACTCTCGTACTGAGCGTTTTATGCTCACGTCTCGTACTCTGTGTTTCTGGACACCCTATTCCATGGGGCAGGTTTGCGATTGGACGAGGCGGGTGGATCGAAGAGGGGCTAGACAGCGGTTGATCAACTGGAGCTTCGTTTAGGTTTTTATTATGTTGTTTTGGGTTTATACAGCTATTCGATTTGGTTATATATTTTTGGATATTTACAGATTCCTTTTCTTTGGATTGTAAATGTTATGGTTTCCGCAGTTGAATTCTGATTACTGTTTTGATTAAGTTAATTGCATGCCTAAGTTTTGTTTATTAGGTGATCCGGGTAAGGGTCACTGCAAACATAGACCACTATCGATTTGCAAGACCCAACAAATTGAAAGGGAAGTATAGTCGAGCTATAGACTATAAATTTAGCGCTTACTGGGAGGCAACCCAGTATTCTTTCCCTTCTTTTATTTTATTACTCATTAGTTTATTTTGTTTTATTTTGTTTTTATTTAAAAATTTAATTTTCTAAGTTTTTTGAAAATATTTCCCTCGCTCGAGCTGCATCTTTATGCGCTCGAGCGATGAGTTCTCTGGACTTGGCAAATTTTTAGTCTCGCTCGAGCGGCATCTTCATGCGCTTGAGCGAGGCATTATCTGGATTTAAAATATTTTTGGCCTCGCTCGAGCGGCAACATTATGCTCTCGGGCGAGACCAAATATGCCTCGATATATTAGACTCTTTTATAATTCACTTTCCCACTTTCTCTCTTCTATAACTCGTGAACCCTAACCCCAAGTGTCTCTATACACCATCTTCACTTCTTCCTCTTAATTTGCAGGGCCTACTCGGAATCCCACCATCGCCGATCACCGCTCAACCGCCTTGTTCTCCATTGTTGCACCACCCAACTCGCACCAGAGGCTTCCTGGTTTCCGCCAGATCTGTTCACATACCTCCGTTCAGATCTGCAATACACCATCACCTTCACCATCTGCCTCGCATCATCATCAGGTTGGCCCTTCACCCACCTCTGAACCTCCAGACATCATCATCTCCGCCAGTAGCCCCCTGTTCGTGAATCATTGCAGCAGCCGTGCTTCACCAATTCGCTGATCCTGTCTCCGGCCGCTGAGCACCACCAACGACCCTTCTCCAGCCCCTCCGTCACACCGTTGTTCCACCATCATTCCGGCCATCACTACAAGGAATCTCCGCCCGCTGCTGCTCCACCCATTTACTGCCCCTGATTGCGCGTAATTCTTGGGGCTTAAGAAAATCGAGTGCAAAAATCTAGAGGTGTGTAATCTATCTCAAGAGAGTTGTGTTTTTGTTAGAAATTGTTGGGATGAAGGAGCTCTTGATTGTGATACTTGCACTGATTTGTCATAGGTCCTAAGCAGTCGTAGGATGGATTTTTTTGAAATTGCATGTAACTGGAATAACATGACATACACACACGTTCACGCTTAACTGATGGTGTATTATGGAAAATCGGGAGCAAGTTGTGGATTTTGTTTTGTTGGTTTGAAAATTCTCTGAGGCTTTATATTAATGATTCGTCCTTACTTATGTTTATGTTTGCATATTATTTTTGCATGTCTTGCTTGAGGACGAGCAATGTTTAAGTATGGGGGAGTTGTTAAGTGTGTTTTGTATGCATATTTTTGTGTTGATTCATTATTGTTTTGCATACATTTAGGTGTTAAAGTTCATATTTTTAGTTAGTTTATTTCATATTCCATACATTAGTCTGCATTATGTCTCTCCTGGTTTATTTTGTAGGAAATCCATGAAAAGCTGAAAAATTTGGACAAAAACTCTCTCGCTCAAGCGAGCCCAAAAGAGAAGAAAACGACAGAGAGTTTCTCGCTCGAGCGGCAACTACATGTTCTCGAGCGAGGTGGAAAATCAACAATGTGGCAGAAAATTTCTTGCTCGAGTGGCACCTACATGCGCTCGAGCGAGACGGGCGTGCAGAGTTTGTATTTTCGGAAATTCTTGCTCGAGATAGATACTATCTATTGAAGATTTTGGACATATATATAGCTGATTTAACATCAGATGAAGGGTTACTCATGGGATATAGAAGCAAGGAGGCGGCTACAAACCATCTATCCAGTTCTTTTCTTCTTCTTTTCTTTTTAATTTTAGTTTTTGAAGACTTTGATTTTGAATTATTCTAAACTTTGAGAAGTCGTTTTATTTCGATCAAGGCCGCGTGATTGGGCCGAACAAATCTATGTAGAAAACTAGAATTTTTGTTTGGGATTTTTTCAGATTTGGTTTTATATTATTGATTTTCGGATTTAAATTTGTCTTGTGCATAATTTGGCCAATTGTTAATTGCATGTTAATTGATTCCAAATCGACAGAGGAAGGAATTGATTTAGATCACTCCATAAATCAACACAAGGTTAAATTGATTAGAAATAGTATTCGATTTCATTGTGCGGTTTTAGATGCAAACTAAATTCTCACGATTCTTAATGCATTCGAATTTGATTTGAATTATGAAAGATTGATCCGTCAATATTTGGATAGGTTTAATTGTTATAGAAATAGACTTTTAAACAAGTTAGGATAATTCATCATAATTTAAGATTTAAATCTAAGTCCTGAATGAATTACATGTTACATGATTTGTTCGGTACCTACGTGAGTCCTTGATCGAATCTTTTATTCATTGAATTAAATCTTTGGAATTCTTGCTGCGTTTTATTTTAATCAAATCTTTTTACAATTTTATTTGTAGTTAAAATCTTGAAATAGCTTTTAGGTTAGTCTAGATAAATTTAAAATAACTATATTTTGGTTGTAGCACCCGGTATTTTTCTACGTAAATCCGCATGCATAATTAGGAAAATAATTGATTTAAAATTTAGAATTCTGGGTTAAATGATTTTTTGTGAATTTTATGTGAATTATATGCATGGTTTAAAGTTTATTTTAGCATTTAACCTGCAATTATGAAATTATTAGATTTTTGAGTAAGTGATTTATTTGATCGCGTAGACGGGACCGTAGACAAACGAGGTGTTGGATTTTCATCCAAAATATTTTATGAGATTTTATGGTTATTTCATGAAAATTATGGTATTAATAATTATAGATATATAGTATTCCATTTTTCTCCAAAATATGCCATTTTAATGACTTTTTAGGACTTTTTAAAATCCTTTAAATTATTATTTCGAGATTTAAGGTTTAACATCAGATTATTTAATTTATTTGGTGCAGTATAAATATTTTAATTCAACTATGGAGCCCAACCCATATTTTTAAAGTAAATAATTGAACCTTTGGCCCATTATCCTACCCTACTTGACGTTTTCTTCCTTCTAGCCTCCACCATCAGATTTCCATCGGCTTCCCCACGTTTCTTCAGAATACACACACCTTCACACACGAAATTTTGAAGGTTTTTAGCAAGGTTCCAAGGCCGTTCGTCCCGGAGCGCCGTATTCGTGTCAAACATCCCGTTTTTTTATCAAAACTTGGTGAAAGGCATGTTGAATTCTCTTATTTGACACCATATAAGCTATTTAATTCGTTCATGTAAGATTTTTCATTTATTGTTGCTGTCATTTTTGAATATGATGAAGTTTTCTTGGCTAGAACACACAACTCATGGTTTTGTTGGTTTTTCATGTAAATGCTCACGTTTTCTTCCATGGGAAGGGGCTGGCTGCTGGTTCGAGGTTCATGGGGGTGCAGTAGGATCCTTAGAATCGGGTTGGCTCGATGCTTAAGGCTGGAAAGGAGCTGGTTCGAAGCTGGTTAAGATCTAGGGTCTTATGTGCACAAAATTAGGGTTTTTGGAAGGATTGTTCGGTCAAGGGCTAGGGGGCAAGGCTGGGGCTAAGCCATGGCAAGTTAGGACCGCCCAGACGTGGGCTATGTCTGGGCGGTGGTGCTCCGGCCATGGGCGTCCGGAGCAGGCCTAGGCCTGCTGCTCACGGCCGTAGGGGAGAAAGGGGAGGGGTTCGGGTTTTGGGCTGGAGGATGGCCTGGGTCGGGTCTGGGGGTCCGGGTCGGGTCCGTCGGGTCATGGGTCAATTTATTTGGGTCCGGGTCCGGGTTATGTTAGTCGAGCTCAGGTATTTTTTTTAAGTAATTATTAGTTTAAGTGTGTTATTTGGGTTAAGTTACATATTATAAATATTATTTGTGATTTTAATTAATTTAGTTAAGCCTTAAAATATTTATTTAAGTGAGCCCAATAATTTTCATGGGCTTGAGAGCCCATTGGAGTTATTGGGTCAGTTTGTGAATATTTGGCCCTGTCAGTGGTTAGTATTGGGCTTGGGCTAGTTATTAGGCCAAGAATTTAATATTGGGCTTAAATATGTTATTTGGGCTTAAGTATGATGTTTGGGCTTAAATTAAGTTAATGGATCAGTCTTAGAGTTTATGGTCCTAAGTCTAGGGGACCAATAGTATGGACAATTCCTTGAAAATTAATAAGTCCGTAATATATATTTAAATTATTTTATGCATTAATTTTATTTTATGTACAAGTATTAATATTTGAAAATTATTTAAATATATATTTTGGACCAAATTTTTAGTGCATGCATACATGAAATCATTTTATGACGACTTATATGTAAATGTTGGAGCATGAAAAATATTTTATGAAAATTGAAGTGATGTGGCAACACAGAGGTGGTTTACCACCAGCACAGAGGTAGTTTTACTACCGGCGCAGAGGTAGTTCTACTATCGGCATAGAAGTGAATTTATTCACCGCCACATACGATGGTTCTTAGACTGATCAGTCACTCATGATTACGAGTCACACTCATGTATATAACCTACACTGTTCTTTATGATTATGACATGCTCAAATTATGATATGTATTACATGATATAGTTTCTGGTTAGTATTTATGTTGAAAGTTATGACACGGAAGAATTTATGATGCATTATTTTAAGAGCATGCATGCATATTCATGATGAGTATATGTATTAGTATGATTATGTGCGTATGTCTGATTTTTAAACCTTGTTATTATGAGTTAAAATATGTTGAGACTCTAAGCTCACTACGCTTATATGGTGCAGGTGAGTTTGATTATGTTGATGACACGGTTGCTCCGACAGTCGGTGAGGGCCTATGAGCTTCCTTGCAAATTGCGCCCATGACTAGTGCTGATTAGTTATGTTATGGGAATATTTACAGTTTTTGAAACAAGTTTTTCCGCATATTTATATTTTTATGGTGGTTTGAAAATATTATTTTTATTATGCTTGCATGACATATTATTTGATGTTATTTATTTTAAATTGAGGATTTTGGGATTTTTCTCAGTGTTTATTCGTTACTAGATATTATTGTTACTTAATTAAATCATTTATCAAGTTTTTAGTTAAATAATTATTTCAAGTGTTTATACATATATGTATGGGCATATATGTATTATTCTATTAGTTATTATTTTATTAGTTATTATTTAAAAAAATAATTCTAGTATTTAGAAGTCGGAGTCGTTTCATTGGTAATTACTAAAATCAGTATATGTGGGTTCGATACTTGGACTCTTTGTACACTTTACTATTACTTGACATAGTGCGCTTGCTAGTAATTATTTTTAATACCGATTTAAGTGGTCAGGTAACTTGCGCTATATCATTCAACTTCCTTTTGTTTTTCAAAATATTCTTCAAGAATCTAGCATAACTTGGAATCTGAGCTAAGGCATCTGTGAAATGAATGTTAATATGCAGTTTATTGAAAATTTCAAGAAAATTTTTAAACTGATAATCAAATTGTAACTGCTTAGCTCTTTGCTAAAAAGGAAGAGTAGACATATCAACATTAACCTCAGAGTTTAAAGTTTTACCTTTCTTACCTGCTGTCGAGGTTTTTGCAGAGCTGTGCTTGTCCTCCCTTGACTCTTCAGTGTTTGGATTCACTGTCTCATTTTCGTTGGCACTTTTTTTCTGTTCCTCCCCTTGGAACCTTGTCACCACCCTTATAGCATTCACATCCCTAGGATTCTTCTTAATGTTTCTAGGTAATGATCCAGGAGCACGTGTCTAGAGCAAGGTCGCCAACTGAGCCATTTGTGTTTCCAAGTTTTGCAACATCGCTTCTTGATTTTGCAACCTTGTTTCTGTTCCAGCAACATATTTCATCATAATTTATTTAAAGCTCAGCTTCCTCTCTTCTTGCTTGGGTTGTGACACATTTGATCTATTCTCAAAAGATTTCCAAGAAAATTTAGGATGATTTTGCTAGCCCGGATTGTAAGTATTGTTGTATGGATTGTATGGCTGCCTTGGTTTCCCACAAAATTTGTCGTTTCACTGTCAAACTTTAGCTGTTCCTTGATGACCATCCCTTGTACTTGATTAACAGACGCTGACTTCATTTGTGACATCTGATGAGATAAAGCTTCAATTTTTGCAGTTAAAGCTGTTAAAACGTCGATCTCGAGAACTCCTGCCTTCTTCTAATTTTTCAGATCTGGCCACCCCACATTAATTTTAGTCATGTTACCAATTATTTCCCACGCATCAGTTGGAGTTTTTATGAATAAGCTTCCACTTGTTGCAGCATCCAGCATACATCGCACAGACGGATTAGCACCATTGTAGAAAGTCTGAGTCTGCTGAGTTTGTGTTAGATTATGTTGAGGACACATCCTCAACATCTTCTTAAATCTGCTCCAAGATGCATTCAACGGCTCTTCGTCTTTTTGCTTAAAAGATATGATGTCAGAAAACAGCTGTGCCATCTTGGTTGGCAGAAAATACTTGTTCAAAAAGGCTTGAACAAGATCCGTCCATGTCGTGGTAGATCCAACAGGAAGTTCCGTTAGCCACTCAGTTGCGTCCCCTTGTAAGGAGAATAGAAATAATTCCAGTCTCGCTGCATCAACTTTTACTCCATTGAACTTGAAAGTGTCGCAGATATGAAGAAATCTCTCAAGATGAGCATAAGGGTCTTCCATAGAAGCGCCTCCAAATCGCTCTTGAAGTTGGATTGCTCAAGTTTGACGGATCGGGTGGTAGAGGGTGGATTGTATTTGTACTAGGTTATTGTTGTTTTGGGATTTGAGTATTATTACGTTTCGATTGGGTTGTATAACAACTACAATATTTTACTTTGGATCGGTTGCATCCTGCCGGTGGTTGTAGTTGTATTATTTAAAGTTTCCACTGGATTATCTTATTATCGTGTTTAAATTATTTTTCATGCTTAAATATTTGATTAATTAGTGATTTTGGAACGTGGCATGCATGCAGAGATCGAAGCTTCTGATCTGGGGATCGGATATTCCTATCGTCTCCTATAAATAGGCCATCTGAGGGCCTCATTTCTTGCTCACGACCACACCTCTCCCTCTCCATTTCAGTCTAGTTTGTGGGTTTTGGGTCAATCCCATCGAGGGTCGGGCAGCAGCAAGATGCTTTCGGAGGAGCTGCGGAGCTGTGCTCTTGAGTTTGGGCCTTCGACGGCAGAGGGCTGACGGCGGACACAGGTATAGTATGAGATCCCTAGTAGTAATAAGGACTATCAATTAGCTTAGTTAAGGTTTTTAGACCAGCTTTAGTGATATGATAATTACTGGCTTGTAGGCTTGGACCCTAGATTGGTACTGCAAGGACTACCTTAGCCAAAATAGAAGAGATGAAAGCAAAATGTTTCTTAGCCAAAATCCAAATGAAGGAATATGCAATCCTTTCGAAATACACTTGAAATAATGAAAGAGGAGTACTTATCATTTATCTACCCCAAGCACAACAAATTAGGTAGAGATGCAATATATGAAATGTATACTCAACCGTCAAATAATAGTATTATTTAATTTTCAGTTAGCGTAATTGTTCATTAAATTAATGTCTTTTTTCATGTGAAGAAATGTAGTTTTCGTTTCAATTAATTTAATTCTACCTTGAATTAAAACCAATTTTAATTAATTAAATGTACCCATTGCAAAATAGTCGTTTAAAAATAATAGTATCATTATTTATTTTCGATAATAACTATTTAAATATTGTAAATAAAATTGAAAATTATTTATTTGATGTAAAATAAGATTGAAATAATGACCGGATGATCGGACTAGAACAATGAAAGAAAGTTGAGCCCACTCCGTCCCGATAAACAGATGGAGCGATTGAAAAACAAGTATAATTTATGACGCCATATTGTGTGATAATTAGAGTGCAGACACCAAGTCATAGTTATCCAGGTTTTTCAGCCTATCCATTTCATGTCTAAAACCTGGAATTGCATCTTCCTCCAAATGAACCAAAACCCTGATCACCCAACTCTCCTTTCCCGGCAAGAAAAAACAAGGTTCTGTGCTCCCCAACAGGCGCCTCGACAAAGGAATCACTGCAACAGGGCCGCCCCATCCGAAATCCACTGTTGAATGCCCCAAATGTCGCCAATCAGTGAATCCGCTCACTCTCCGCCCGGCCGTGATGCCTTGCGCATAATGCAGTTCTTGGAAGTCTATGAAGGAACGTACATATTCATCGGTGAAGTTCAGCTTGCTTCTCTTGATTGAATCGGCGGTTTTCCAGATGGGCTGATCCGCGAGATCTTTGGCGAGAAGGGGGATGTAAATTGGCACACATCCATTTCCCCAGTAGCCATTTGGCAACGCTGGATTGACTATTTTTCTGATATTTGCTGTATATGCGAAGCTGACCCTTTCTTCTCCAGGGACTTCACAGGATCTTGTCCTGTTCAACATAACTATAATGGCCACGAAATCTTAATTATCAAATAGAAAATTTAGTTTAATTTGACGTACTCCCTTTACCTTGCTCGCCAAATAAAAGCACCCAATGCCTCAAAAGTGGTAAATTTTATCCCAGATTGCTGGAATAACAACCCTTTCAGCTTATCCAACCACACTTCTTTCACATTGAAGCACTCTTTCAACACCCGGCAGCCGGAATCCGAATAAATGGAAAATCCCCTATCCAAGTTCAAAAACTCATGAATCCGGAACTCGACACGAACTGGGTTTCTTGGTCCGAGTAAAGTGGACCGGCTCCAGATTGGATCGGTAGTAATCCGGCCAGAACCACGCGCTACCTCTGCCATGGCATTAAAAAACAAGGTCGCTCCAATCCCATCGCAGATCGCGTGGTGTATGGCTGCACCAAGAACAAACCCGCCACACCCGAATCCCGTCACCTGCAATTACCCATTTTCCATAAATTCAGTCGTAATAAATTAAATTCATGATTTTTATATAAGTTTGCTGACCTGCAGCATCATAGGTTGGATCACGTTTTCATTTGGATTCGGGTCAGGCACCAATTTCTCTGCGAATTTGTTTTCCAATTCAATATCAAGGTAGTCGACGGAGCTCAAGTGGCAGTCGACCATCGCACTAACCACCGGCACTCCATCGCCCAAGTGGCAATGCAGTTCAAGACGACCATCTTCGGCGCGGCGGCGTAGGTTCCCGGAGAAAGGGTAGTATGGGACCAGGGCGGCAGAGAGCGCGGCCGTGATGACTCGGAAAGGGTGTGGAGGTGGTTGTCCGTGGTGGTGGTTGGCGTATACACGAAGATAACGTAGTGTGACGTTATTGTTTGGATCTATGTCGAGGTTTGATAGTGGCAGTATTTGATCTCCGTCAAACGGAGGCTTTTCGGGGGATATGACGGCGGTTTCTAGGATGTGGACTTCCATATGTTTTGTGGGAAATGGAAGCTGGAAAGTGGGTGGTGGGATTTCAATGAGAGCTCCCGGATCGAGAAGTTGACGTGGCCACCTCATGTATGTATTTTATCTTATATTTTTAATCAAAGGAAAACACAAGGAAGATCGTGTTGAGATGGTTTAGTAATTGACAATGTTTGCAATTTCTAAATCTGTTAACCATTTCAATAACACATATATATCTCTTTATTAATAAAGTAGGACTTTCTAACATCGTCTCATAGATCAAAATTCGTGAGATTGATCAACCGAACATAATACAAAACCCGATCCAAGTGGAAATCGGAACCATATTCAATTTCCGCTTCTCTCACCCCATCTTGTAATATAATACCTAATTTGTCGCTAACCTTTGCCCTAATTCCATCACACATTTTGAAGAACGGATATTTTGTAGGTGAAATTTAGAATTTCTTTCTCGTTTTTAAACATGAAATCGAAGTAACAATTTTTTTAAAAAAATGCTCATCGACAACGGTTAAAAAACCATTGTCGTAGGCCTTTAAAAATTATTGTTAAAAGGGTGCTCAAAGACAACAATTAAAAATCGTTATCTTTGATAGAAAATACAACAGTTTTACAACGATGAAAAAAAACCGTTGTCTTTTCCTTCAAAGATAACGATTAAAAATCGTTGTCTTTGAGCATGTCTTTTTAAGACCAGAGCATTCAACAACAATTTTAAAGTATCTATGACAACGGTGAAAAAACGTTATTTTTTTTCAAATAAAAAACAAAAAAATTAAAATTCAATACAAAATTTTCTAGTATTATAAATCATTTAAAATAAAAAAATTTCAAAATAAAAATTTATTATAAAATTTTTTAACATTCGAAAATATATTTACAACATTGAGATATGTAAGCAACCAATAAAATGACAAATAACTACACTAATAAAATAAAAATAAAACAACACAACACATGATAATTTTTGCTTCGATGCTAGTGAAAAGGTCACACTCCAACTCTTAATGCTCCTTAATCTGTTGAAGTCTTTTCCTTTTTTTTTTTTTTTTTTTGGCGTTCTTTCCAATGCTCTTGGAAATTAAAGCGAACTCATTTTGCTACATTTCTTCTTCTCAATGATTTTTCAAAATAAAATCATCTGTTAGGCCTAAATGATCTGCAGGAACACGTGCACAGGACCGATTCATTTTGTAAGAGATAATTATCCTTGTCATTATAAAACTAAAACCAATGCATGAGTGTCACACAAGAAACTGATAAATGACATAATCATAAGAATGTTTATCATAAAAAAGTGCCCTTCAAAACTGGTGGAACCACAACTATATATCAATCGCAAGAATCAAATTAAATTGATTATAACTTAAAACTTCATATTCACCATTCTTCTTCAACAAAGATCTAATGAATACATTAGCATAAACATGCTGAAGCTAAATGTATTTAAATAATGTTTTTCTGTCTTATTGTGTTTTAAATTATTTAGTGGTAAAGATCAAATATGAACGAAAAATGAAACTCAACCTAACTCACAAGTTACATGAAATTAAAAAAAATAAGAGCTTGATGTGATAATGTTAATATCGACTAAGAATACAAAAAGCGGAAGATTGATTAAGAATACAAAAATTAACATCTAACTTTGAGCCTTGCAAGGAACATGCGGTAACAGACTATGGAAATCCCTTGAAAGAGTACATCCATTTTCAAGGAAAGATGATTAACTGGTCATAGATAATTCATGACAGAGGCTTACCAGTTTGAGTAATTACAGCATACAATATTCTTGGATGTGAAGGGCAGATGTCCAAGACCATGTTCAACAACCTAATTGACATGTGGAAGAAAGGTAATGCCACATATCTAGATTAGATAACAAGGATTTTAGATTATCAAAAGTAAATAAAAAGATTATGTGACATCACAATTATATTCAGAAATCATATTCATCTCGTAGAACCAAAGGATGATCGACTTGATAAATATCGAAAAGTGGTAAGCTGATCCATCTGGAATTTCGAGTAAGAATATAAGGGCCTCCAATAGCACAAATCAATATACACTCTATAGCAAGTTCTCCACCAACAAACTAAAACACCTTCACCAAAAAATGAGGCGGATAGTAATTTAAATCGAGGCTGTAAATTCCCATTTCTGGGCAGCCCCTATACCTCGAACAAACATTTGGAAATGCCGATTGGAAGCTGAAAACGAGCCCAAATATTATCCATAATCAAAAATAAAGTGGTCCGGAGCAAAGTAGAACTAAGTGGAGATGCAAGAGCCAAACCTCGTTGGAAAAAAGGGACTGGAACGAGGTGGAATATCCCATAAACTCAAAGCAAATGGCCGGGGAGAAATGTTGGAGCTGCCGATGCACTTATGCAAATGTCCGAAAATTTATCATCCAACCACGTGCATCTTTTTTCCTACAGGAGGTTAAGAATTTGACTCATTTTGATTCGATTGTTTGTATTCACACACAAACAAACATAACCACTATCTTTTTAAACTTCATTTTGAATTGGCCAACAAGATTCTTCGTATGAGAAAGACTAGCTTGTGACTAGTTCAAATTTAAAAAAAATTTCAAGTATTTCATCATTACTCAAGTGAAATCAACTAAATTTTACCTTGGAAGAATTGTACAATATGCTCCATAATAGAGAAGCACATATATAAAATGGTAGGCATGAAGTGATAACAATAATTATAATATAATGATGTTCTCCTTTTCGAATTATAATGAGAACGAAGCAAGAGAAACCAAAATTATATTGGGTCCAAAAAATTAAAGTGGAAACCTCGTAAGTGAAAAATATCACAGGCTGCAGACGCTTTATGTCGAAAGCTGGAATCACCACGTTTGTTAGAGCTTGGCTGAACTTTATATCTCTTAACTTTTCCTTCTATACGCTATGAAGATGACTCCAGTCGTACAAATTGCAGGAAGAATCTCAATGGCATGTGGAGATAATAATAATCATAATAATAATAAAAAAATGATAGTAATTGTAGCTACAGCCACTACAAGAAATATGGTCATTGACAACAGTGAAAAGACAACGCTTTTGACAAAAAACGTTGTAAAAAAAATAAGCACAACGCTTTTATAAGAAAACGTTGTCATAAAACTTTTTTTTTTGTTATCCACAACGCTTTTTAAAAAACGTTGTAGTAGCTTTAAAAAAAACGCTCATCCACAACGCTTTTTAAAAGGCGTTGTGGATGAGCATTTTTTAAAGCTAAAAAGCGTTGTGGATGAGCGTTTTTTTTAAAACATACCACAACGCTTTATTGAAATAGTGTTGTCCAATCCTGACCCAAAATAAAATATATGCTTACTATTATTTTTCTCTCTCCTTGAATTCTCTCTCTCTCGGCCGATCTTCTTCCTTTCTCCCTTCACCGTCAAAAAATTTCAAGCTCCGATCTATGCCGCCTCGTTGCTTGAAAAAATGATTTGAATATAGATTTAGAATCCTCTCGTCGAGGGATTTCTTCCAGTACCTATTTCCCTAATTTTTAAGCACGCTCCGTCGAACCCTTTTTCTTGCCGCCGTCGTTTTGCCATCCCTTTCCCGTCGTTTCGTATTAATTTTAGAAAATTAAATCTAATATACAGTATTTCAACGGCTGGTAAGCATAAGCCCTAATTATTTCATTTTTTCTCTTACTGTTAATTTTGTCTGTTTTGTAATTATGCTGGGTGTGGTGTTGCAATGCGTCTTGGATCTGATCCGAGTTCGAGATCTGTGTAATATATTTCGAGGAAATGTATGTGAGAATCACGATTTATTTTTTGTGGAGTGGCAGTGTTGATTTTTCTTACTTCTCATCTTTTCCGCAGTGGATTAATGGGCTTAAGCATCTGGGCATTTCAATCTCACGGTGTTCGGGAAATCAGGTACTTTTCTTGTGTTGAATCGTGTTGTTCTTTGCTGGATTTTTGAATTTGAAAATCGTACTTTCTTTGAAACCATGCGAGTCGAGTTCGAATCCGATATAGGAATTACGATTGTACTGCCTGGATTAGTTGAGAGTCGGAGATGGCCAAGGGAAAAATCCTTTCAAAAGATGGAAAAATGGTAGTGGACCAAGAAATGCTAGATGGAAGGCTCCAAGCTACACATATTAATAAAATGGCCTAATTAATTAGTGTTTACATATGTGTATTGTATGTATCAAATTTTGTTTTTTTTATCTATGTTTCAAAGACATTTTGAAAAAGAAAAAAACAAAAACAAAAAAGCAATTAACCGAGGTCATATTTCAACCTTTCCATTTTTTTAATTGGAATCGCTATAGGGAGCAAATTTCTTTCTGTTTTAGTCAGTTTGGACAGTATGAGATCTTTTCAAATGATTAAGGTTGTGTTTGAGTTCCTTTTTTTCTTCTTTTTTTCTTTTTTTTTTGTGTGTTTATTTTTTGTATTGAAAATGGCAAAAATAAAAAGAGTGGTACGAAAGTAATGTGTATGTGGAGAAATTAATGGGGCAGATTGCCAGATTGTGTTTGGATTACGTTTGTTTTTAGGATTTTGTTGAAAATTGAGAAGGCATGAAATCCATTTTTCGGAAAACAAAATTTAATGCCAATGTATTTTCAACATGAATATTAGTTTCAAATATATATTTAAGTCCAGACATCCTTCAACTGTGGATGAATCCATTCCTTTGCAGACCAAGAACAGCTCTAGCATCAGTAATTGAAACCTATATACATCCGTTCATTTCGAGACTATGGAGTACAGAGGTCTACCAATCCTGATGGCGGATCCGAGCCCCTATCAGCAGTGCTTCTGCAGCTAAGCTCCGAAGGCTTGAAACTAACAAGTGTTCCTGTGCCTAAGAAAATGCATTCATTCCCCCACCACATCCTGCAAGGCACGACTCAAACTCCGAATGCGTCATCGAGTAATATGTATACAAGAGGAGGATTTCTTGAAAATGGCTAATACGAGCATTGAGGTGATATATTTGTATGCTTATTTTAATTTCATGTGGCAGCTGTTTCTGGAGATGCTCGTCATGCATTGGAGATTAGTCGGAGAGCTGCAGAAATTGATGATTATCATGCGCTAAAATCTTGCCACTATACAACTCAAACACTGCAAGTACGACACTAAGGCTTTTAGGCAACATATCATCTGGTTCTATTCTTTCTCACATCCTGTAACAACATATAACTACTGAATTTGTACTAAAAAATATCTCTGCAAATTTTTTGGTTTAGCAATGCAATCCGTTTTACTAATTCTTCCTTTTTCCTTTGTACCTCCAAATTGCAGTGTTACTGCAATGCATATACTGGATATTTAGTAGGATTTAGATGGCATTGCCAATTCATAATTTTCCATGATTTAGAGTTGTCTACAACATTAAATTTGTTTCATCGCTACAAGAAAAAAGGTCATAGACAATAGTACTTAACGCTTTTGTCCACGTAATTGTTTTTACTATCGGCATTGCTGATTTTCTTAATTGGCGAACTTATGGTTCCAATATGTGTTCTGAATGGATTGACGTTGATATAGGCTTTCCATATATGAATGTATTATTCCCTCGACTAAATTTTATTATTCGGATTATATCAGTTTCCATATAGGCTTTCCATATATGAATGTATTTATGTTATGTAGGCCAGAAATGCATTGTAAAGTTAAAAGGTTATTGTATTTTTAAATTGTCTCCGACAAAAATTTATTAATTATTAAACAATGAAGTTCATAATTGATTGTTTGATTGTTTTGTTATTATTTTGGGTTTGTGTTATTATTGATGTTATCTTGGTTTCGAAGCTGATTTTGTGGACAATACTGATATGTTATAATGATTTTTATCATGTTGTAAGTTCCAGAAAACCTTTTGCAATGTGATCTCTAAATTTCTCCGCAATTGTGTATTTGGGAGGGAAAACTTTTGCAAGGGAGCGAATGGCAGAACAGTTGACGGAGGAGCAGATCATCGAGTTCAAGGAGGCATTCAGCCTTTTCGATAAGGATGGCGATGGTATACTCAATTTTAGATCTCTGTTTCTGCTTGATGTGTGTGAATTCATGAGTTGAATTCTTCTAGGATATTCTAACTTCTTAAATGTCAGGTAGCTGGAGTGTGAATACTCAATTTTTTTTCCCTTGAATGTCAGGTAGCTGGAGAGAGTTATATTTCCCACTGATCCGAATCAACATTCTAACTTCTTGAATCTCTTTGTTGTTGAGTCTATACCTTCTACGCTAAGTTAGTTCATATTCTACTTTATTATTATTATTTTTTGTTTGACACATATTCTGAAAATGATTTTCGATACCGAAAGGTCCATAATTTACCAAAAGAGTTGTCTTGGTTATGATTATGAGAAACCAGTACAAGTAAGATTTCCTGATATTTTTTAAAATGGTCGACTGTTTTGGCACTTGAACACCACAAAAACTGATTCATTTTGAGATTCGAGCAGATTAGAGGAGATGTTCGAATAATTTTCTATGACAAACTAATTGGAGGGCGTCTCTTTTATGCTTGCTTCAACACAGCTTTCATTACTAGCAGTTTGTTGCAGGTACCTTCTTCACCTGTACTTCTTATATTCCCTACAGACTCTAATATTTACAGATTTTTACACATCATAACTGCTGCTGTGAGTTTTAATTTCTGAATAAATAGTTCATTTGGTGCCATTTCTGTCCACTAACTGATGTTTGGTATAGGTCACGATTGTTGTTGTTGCGATTCTTGGAGGGCTTCCATTGGCAGTAACCTTGACGTAAGTGTGTCATTAAGTTGTCTGTTATCAGCCACCTACCATTTTCCCATCTCCAATCTTGTTATCCATGAGCTTGATTTCTCTTTAATTTCCTACAGTCTAGCATACTCAATGAAGAAAATGATGGCTGACAAGGCCTTGGTATGTCATTAATTATGGTTCTCTGTCAGGCTTTGTTCAGTGTTGATATTGTATTCTTCAAGAAATTTTTGATGCAAATTGATCTACAGGTGCGTAGGATTTCATCTTGTGAAACTATGGGATCAGCAACTACCATTTGCAGTGATAAGACAGGAACTTTGACATGGCCGAGATGAACATGAAGAATTCGATTATTTTTTATATTTGAATGATTTTTGTTATATTTGAATGATTTATATATTGAAATATTGTATATTAGATTTAATTTTCAAAAAATTTGAATATTGAGTGATAATATTGAAAATTTTTGAATTATTTTTTTTTGTTTTTTATTTGAGAAAAGAAAACGCTTTTTAAACGTTGTTGTAGGTGGAAAAAGCGTTGTTGTTACTAAAAAAGACAACGCTTAAAAAGCGTTGTCTTTTTCAAATATCAGTGCGTTGTCTTTGCTCAAAACGACAACGCTGTTTAAGCGTTGTCTTTGACCACGAACTTTCACAATACTGGCTACGACAACGCTTTTTTGTGACAAAGACAATGCGGAAAAAACGTTGTCATTTTTAGATACGATAATGCTTAAAAAAGCGTTGTCTTTTCCATAAACGACAACGCTTTTTCCGCGTTGTCTTTTCCATAAACGACAACGCTTTTTCCGCGTTGTCTTTGAGCGTGGTCTTTTACAACACTGGCTACGACAATGCTTTTTCGGGGACATTAACAACGCGGAAAAAGCGTTGTCTTTGGCCGTTTTTCTTGTAGTGAGCTAAACCCGTGGTACCAAATTTATGTAGAAACTCCCAAATTTAATAGATTAAACATCCATTAGCAAAGTATAAATTTTTAAAAAGAATCAAAGCACAACTTAGAGGAAAGAAGCGTGAAAAATGAGGGAAACACAACACCACCGTTTTCGGCGGGTGTATATATATCAGCATTCTCGTCTGTAGGTAATCTACACACACAACACACACCGAAGATGGTCAACACTTTCATGTTTGCGGGGAACGACGTCCTTGTCAACGAGGAGGAGCTATCATCTTTCGTGCTTCGGTAGACCAACCAGAATAACGCACATGGAACTCAGCAAAACAGAGATAAGTTGCCCGAAATACTGAGAAGGCTCGGTTGCGTGGACGTTACCAAGCATCTCTATTTTGTGAAGCTCCAAATCAGCACTTGTTCCACGGTGGTTGAGCGGCGGCAGCTCTCCAGAGAACCTGAAAGCGCAGCTGAAATGAGCAGAAAGTTATGGGCTTGGCTCAAATACTAACTTAAGCTTTGAAACCAAGCTAGAACACTAAGAATAGAACAGAAATCGGAGCAGAAGTCACTGGAGAAGGCCCACAGTAGAAGGTCAAGAACAGGGCTCGGTTCGGGCAGAAACTAGCATAAAAAACAATGATTCATGGTTCAAATCGAAGCTACTGTCCCAAGAAGAAAACCCCTCAAACCGTTCGAAATTCAGGTGTCGGATGGAGGAGATACATACATTCAAAGTTGGAAGGTTTGAGGGAGGCGAGAATGAGATTTGAGGAAAGGGTTTCTCAGCTTCCTTTCCTTTTCTTCGTGTATATTTAAAAAAACGTTATCAAAAGACTCAAAGCAGTGGACAGTCGTCTTCAATGGCGGAGCCAGAAATTTTAGTCTACTCGGGCTAAAATTCTAAGTTCTCGTATACTTTAATATTTTGAATTGAGCTACAAGGGCTAACACCAAATTAAACCAAAATTATTCAAAAATTTTATATAAAAAATTCAAAAAAAAAATTCGGGCCACCCGGGCTAAAGCCCGGGTGACCTTAAACGTGGCTCCGCCACTGGAGTATAGATTAGAAATATCGTACAACAGAGTGGATATCCAAAACCCGCTCATAGCTAACGTTTTTGAAGATTGTTGTCTTTTACTTTTTAAACAACATTATCACACAACTTTTGATAAAAACCGTTGTCGTAGTAAAAACCATTGTCTTATACTTCCAAAAGACAACAGTTTTTGAAAAAACTTGTCTTTTTAATTAGGAAAACACCGTAAGACAACAGTTTTAATTAAAATCGTTGTTATAGGGTAAAGACAACAGTTTTGAGATAAAACCGTTGTCATTTAAGTGTTGTTGATGAGAGTTTTTCTTGTAGTGACTGTCTAGACATAAATCTTTCAAATTTTATTTAATGTTGGTCAAGTGTGGAAACTCTGCAGGGGTAGGTGATCCAGTAAGCAGTAGCTTAAAGTTAATGAAAAGAAATGATAGTTATTGGAGAATTTTTAATAGCTTTAAGAAAATGATCTGATTGGTGGATCAATATGGAAACATATTATATAGTTTATACTAGATCAAAGTAACTTTGATATTATTTGTGGATCACTGATTATATTGTGCTTTGGTGTGAAATGTTATACTTTTGACAGTTAATGTTAAGTAGCTAGGCACTAGTAATTAGGTTAATAAACTAGAAATGAGGTGCACAAATGTAAGGTCCAAAAATTCACAAAACTCACTCACGAGAATTTATTTAATTATTATTGACATTATGCGTTTAAATGTTTAGAATATGAAATTTTATGCAAAAATTTAGTTTTGATATTTTTCAGGTATGAGTTTAATTCCTATCACCAAGAAAATCAAGACTAGAATATGATCGAGGTTAGAGTAATTTTTAGACCAAGTATGTTTATGTGCAATTTTTATTTTATTTTAAAAAGTTATGCATAATGTTCAATTTTAAAGTGTAGATGAGGAATATTTAAAAATCATATTTTAAGTTATCGGGTTAGATTTCGGCCCATCAGTTTTCTGCCAAAAATTTGGGTTTCTCCTTCCTTTCCCTCTTCACGTAGCCGCCTCTCACCCTTATCCCCCCCATTTTTCAAAAATCTGCACACCTTGAGTGAAAATATTTTTGTTTCGTTCGTCGTTTGAAGGCCGTATCCCAAGGTCTGAATTTCTCTCTACCGACAAAGAAAGGAAAGCATTATTCAATTTTTGAAGCATCATTCAAGCGATAGTATGTATTTCGATATGATTGTGAAAATAATATATATGAGACGACCCTTACTTGATATATATATATATATATATAATGCTACATATACGCCAATACATATATGTATCTATACTTAAAATGTATTTTTATAAAATATAATATATAATAAAATCGATTGCATGCCAATAATTTAAATACTCAAACAAACTAAAAACTCATGCATGAAAGTTTCATAACAAAAATATGAAAATCATCGTCCAACGACAATAGCATGCAAACGACTATAATCTCCAAAACCATGAAAATCAACTAAAAGTAGTAATAATGTGCGGAAATAACATAATGCAAAAAATATCCCATTATAAACTGTATCATAAACATGCATAGGTCACGGGTACTAGCTCGCCCCGGGTGCTCAGACATCCTCACACCAGTAGAGACCACATTCTCAAAACTAGCATCAAACTCACCTGCACATCATTTAAATCTAGTGAGCCTAGAGGCTCAGCATGCTCTACCCAATAATAACAAATACCATATAATAAAATCGCATGCAAGCACGTAATACTTTAAAAATATCATGAGGTATGTTATGCATGCATGATCGTAAAACATTGCATAATGCTGAGTCATAATCGTAAACATAATCATAATCATAATCTTAGTACGTAACATAAATACGTAACATAAATATGACATGTCATAATCGTAAAATCATCATCATTATGAGTCGTATTAGTGATGTGTGACCATTAACATAAGCAATTGATTAATCTATAAACCAACGTACGCGGCGACGAGGTTCACCCAACCTCAAATCGGAGATACATAGGCTCATAAACATAAGTGATGAGGTCATCGGGCCCAGTATTCTGACTTTCATTCTCATGAGTTGCCACAATCACATCAATTTCCCAAAAATATTTTCTTTACATGCCTTTAATATTTATATAAAATAAATGCATGAATCATGAACTTAAAAAAAATATTATCTTCCTTAAAATTTGCACGTAAATATATATATTAAACTTATTTTCCATAAAAATCATACTTATATAAATTTATACATATATTTATATTAAATATATATTTACAGACTAATTTACTTGCCACGGACTCGTTCGAGTAGCTGCCCCCTAACATAAGCCCATTAGCTTAGACTGACTCAATAGTAATTAACCCAACATAAAACATACCCGATAGCTCTCATGGGTCACAAGGCCCATAACAAGCTAATGATCTAACTAAAATCACTAAAATTATTAACTTAAGCCGAAAAAAACAAAATAAACAACTTAAGCCCATTAATATTTTTAATTCAACACTTAGGCTTCTAATTAAATTACCCGGACCCAAAATAAATAACCCAAACCCATATCCATATCACATGACCCAATTAACAACTTGACCCGACCTGGATACCCCATGCTCGTGCCCTGCCCGGGCTTCGCGAAACAAACAAGCCCTAACCCATTACCTTGCCACCCGCACAACACCTACTCCAGCCCTTCGGCCGCCCTGCTCTGGTCACCACTGGTCGGAGCCCCTCCAACAGGACCACCCCAAGGTCCTGCCGGTCTTTCCTGGACCAACCATGTGCTGCCTGGGCCATGCAGCATATGGCTCAGTCGTGGCCAATTTTCCCAGCCCGAGCGCGCAACCACCCACCTGCGCGCATCCACCATTCCACTCGACCAGGACCTTGCTCGGCCATCTCCAGGCCATGCCCGACCTTGAACCCAGACCCTACTAGACCTAACCCAGCAACCGAACAAAGGAATCCCCCCTTCTCAAACCATCCATGACAGCCATCAACAAAACATGAGCCGACAAGCATAAAACGCGAACCATGATGCATGGACATTGAAATCTTGAAGTTCTTAGCCACAAACAAATGCAACCAGAAGATTTTCATCATAAAAACAGAACATATATGATTTAAATGGGTGAGAAAAAATGAATAAAGCATGACTTAGCTCAATAAAATCAAATACGGATGCGTAGCTCGCGACGGGACGAGTAGAATGCCCAAACTCTTGAATTTTTCTTCAAATTTCATGAGGTGTGTGCAATGTGTGAGTGAGCTGCTGTTCTTGAGATGCTTGAGCTCCAAGAAAACGTGAGTGAAGGGGATAGAGGAGTGAAATTAGGCTAGGTGTGTTTGTATACAAATTGGCTTTGTGCTTTCTACTTAAGTAAATTAGTTCTAGGCTTTAAAAATCATTATATATATATAATTCCTACTTTCTTATAAATTAAGCCTCAAAATAATTATTTTGGACTCTTGAAAATATTAGACATAAATTTCAATAAAAAAAATTTAACTCGTTCGTCCACGGTCCCGTATACGTGCACATAATTCAACTTTTCCTTAAAAATTCATAATTCTCAAAATACTCTAGTTAAATGTCATAATAAAATTTAAAACACCTAAAAATGCCACATAATTCACATAAAAGTCATTTAACCCTTTTAATATATTTTTAAAATAATAAATCCCCTAATTATGCATTCGGTTTTACAGAAAAGTCGAGCTCAAGGCGCGCCCACGCTGACCATCCGCGCGCCCGCGCTGTTGAAGAAGATTCTAAAGAGTGTTTTGCGAGTCTAAGGCGTGCCAAACCTGTTCCCTGCGCGCCCGCGCCGTCGTCTGTGAGGAAATAAAGAGTCCGACTGTTTATGGAAACTTTGGAGGATATTTTTGGTATTATGTTTGAACAATTTTTAGGTCATATTTAAGGGATTTTTATGAGTCATTAAGCTATCTATCAGCCGCCAATACACACAATATTCTTGAGAGCACTTTTATGAGTTTTTGGGATCAAAAATTGAAGATTGCTTGGAACGCAGATGAAGATTTTCAACCGGACACGGAAAAAAGACTACGACTTTGTTACTTCTTTTTATTTTCTTTTGATTGTTGAATTATGTTTGAGATATTAAACATGATTTGGTTTTTATTGAATTTGAGCATGAACTAAACTTTTCTAGTCTAGAGGTTGACGTAGCTTGGTTGAGACATATTCATAAATATTTGATTTTAATGCATTGAATTTCTATAGATTAATTGTGTTTCTAGAATTGAATGTCTTCTTAATTTACTGGCCATAAATTGAGTTGTTATATTTACTTAGAATCGTTGCTCGGGAGAGGGGATTTTGAGTAGGATCATTAGAAACTACACTATTAATTATTTATATAGCTCGGGAGAGTATATAGCTTTAATAGAACCTTTAATGAACATCGTTTTACACATATCACTACATCTAAATTTTTAATAGGGATATTAAAATCGAACTGTAGTTGATACACTCTATTTATTGCTCGGGAGAGGGGAATAGAATAATCTAAGTGTTCTTGGTTATTAATCGAAAGAAATTCATAAAATAGATTAATTAGGATTGAATATTGTTGAGACCAAGTGAAATCAAAACCTCTGGACTATTTTTTCTCTGATTGATAATTTCTCAAAATTTGTGTGTGCGCGAGCTTGATAATTCTTCTTTACTTATTTAAGTTTTCAGCAAATTTCCAAAGTTGATTTTCTAGATAAAATTAAGACTATTTTAATTACAAGTATTGAATATTTTCAAATTACTCTTCATGGGATTGATACTCTCTCTTTCACTATACTAAAACTTGACACTCGTACGCTTCTGAGAAATTTTTACAACAAGTTTTTGGCGCCGTTGCCGGGGAGTAATGTTTGATTTTGTTTAGTCTTGTTACCAATTAGTCTAAGTTTTAATTTAGAGCTTTTATTCATCTTATTTTTAGTAATAATTATTTTTTTCTTATATTTAATTGCAGTCTATGCGACGATCTCAAAGTGCGAACTCTCTATTATTTGATCCGGAGATCGAGCGCACTGCACGTGCTCTAAGAAGATTTAGAAGAGAAGAATTAAGGAACATGGCTGAAGAAAAAGCACAACAAGCTCCTCTGGTGCCAATCAGAGATCACTTCAGGCCGACGATCTAGGCTCAATATTCTGGAATCGCTCGACGGACAATAAATGCCAACAACTTTGAGTTGAAGCCGGCCTTAATCAACATGGTTCAGCAGAACCAATTCAATGGAACTACCACAGCTGATCCTCACTTACACTTGCGCACTTTTCTAGAGATTACTGATACTGTAAAAATAAATGGTGTTTCTGAGGATATAATATGCTTACGTTTGTTTCCTTTTTCTCTCAGGGACAAGGCACAGAGTTGGCTACAGCCATTGCCGCTAGGAAGCATAACAACTTGGGAGGGCATGGCTGTGAAATTTTTAGAGAAGTTCTTTCCACCATCTAAGGCAACCCAGCTGAAGATTGAGATCAGTACCTTTCAACAGCATGATTCAGAACAGCTATACGAGGCATGGGAAAGGTACAAAGATTTGTTAAGGCGTTGTCCTAATCATAATTTTGCAGATTGGGAAGAAATAGAGTTTTTCTACAATGGACTAAATATGCCTACAAGAATGTCTGTGGACTCTGCTGCTGGAGGTACCATATTTGCCAAAGATCCCATTCAGGCTTATGATATGCTGGAACAGATGACTATCAATAGTTATCAATGGCCGTCTGAACGTATGGGAGTCAAGAAGGGAGTGTACAGTGTGGATCCTCTCACATCCATCACTGCACAACTGTCTGCGTTGAGTACACAAGTTGTTTCTCTGAATAAGGTGAATATTGCAGAACCTGCAGGTGTGTCGGTTGTCATAGAAGAATCTCATCCACCTGAGGAAGCTCAATATATCAATCCCAGAGGCTATGAAAATTATCGAGGTAACCCTCCACCCAATACTTATCATCCTGGCTTACGTAACCATGAAAACTTTTCTTATGCCAACAACAAAAATGTGTTGAAACCCCCTCTGGGATTCAATACAAATCAAGGGGAAGGGAAAGCATCTTTGGAGGATGTTGTGTCTACAATTGTTACTGAATCTAAAAAGAGGATGTCGAGGACTGAAACTCGAATGGACAGCATGGAGACACACATGTGCAGTTTGGGAGCTATGATGAAATCCATGGAGACACAGATTGGACAGCTTGCACATGCGTTGAAGGATCAAAATCGAGGACAGTTTCATAGCAATACTGAAGTGAATCCAAAAGAACAATGCAAAGCAGTTGAGTTAAGAAGTGAGAAGAAGTTAGAAGCTGAGGAGAAGAGCAGAGCAAAATAAGTAGATGAACCAGTGGTTGAAGAAATTGTGGTTGAAGAGCCCAAGAAGGAATCTGAATCTAAACCGATGTACAAGCCACAGCTTTCATACCCATAGCGGTTTAAGAAGAAGGCACTTGATGAACAGTTTTCCAAGTTTCTAGACATCTTCAAGAAGATACACATCAATATTCCATTTGCAGATGCCTTGGAACAAATGCCTAACTATGCAAAGTTCATCAAAGATGTAATGTCCAAGAAGAGGAGATTGCAAGACAATGAAGTGGTGAATTTGACATAAGAGTGTAGCGCAATCCTGCAGAAAAAATTGCCACAAAAGCTCAAGGATCCAGGGAGTTTTACTATCCCTTGTTTTATTGGTGGTTCTAAGGTAAATAGAGCTTTATGTGATTTAGGAGCAATTATAAATTTAATGCCTTTTTCTGTGTACAAGACCTTGGAGCTTGGAGAAGTCAGGGCGACTACCATCACATTACAGCTGGCTGATCGGAGTATCACATATCTACGTGGTATTGTGGAGGATGTTTTGGTGAAGGTCGACAAGTTCATATTTCCAGCAGACTTCGTGATTTTGGACATGGATGAAGATGAAGAAACTCCCTTGATTTTTGGGAGACCTTTTCTAGCTACTGCACGCGCATTGATTGATGTCCACAAAGGAGAACTCACACTTCGAGTTGGTGGTGAAGCGGTTATTTTAAATATTTATCACACCATGAGGAGACCAAACGAGGTAAGTACATGTAAAAGTATTGAAATTGTTGATTCTAATAATTCTTTTTCATGTGCAGGAATTACTGATCCACTCGAAAGATGTTTAGTGGTGGATGAGGTATTTGAGAAGGACGAGGATTGGGAGCTACATGAACAAAAATCATTCCTTGACAGCGCTCCGAAAGAAAAAATGGTGAGTACTTCAAAAATTTGAAACATTGGAAAATAGTGCGCCAGAGGTATCCACTGAAACTCATGATCTGAAAGAATTACCTGCGCATTTATGTTATGAATTCCTTGGTGAAAATTCTACTTGTCCTGTTATTATCTCTGCTCACCTGTCTGCTGTAGAAAAAGATAAGTTGTTGCGAGTTTTGAGAAATTTTAAAACTGCTCTAGGATGGTCAATTTCTGACATTAAGGGTATTAGTCCAACAATTTGCATGCATAAAATTTTGATGGAAGAGTCTTATACCCCTTATGTTGATCATCAGAGGCGGTTGAATCCCGCCATGAAAGAAGTAGTTAAGAAAGAAGTTTTAAAGTTGTTGAATGCGGGAGTGATTTATGCTATTTCTGACAGTAGTTGGGTATCTCCTGTTCAAGTGGTGCCTAAGAAGAGTGGGATTACCGTGGTTAAAAACAAAAATAATGAGTTAATCTCCACACGTACAGTAACTGGCTGGCGAGTTTGTATAGATTATAGAAAGTTGAATAAAGCTACTCGTAAGGATCATTTTCCACTTCCTTTCATTGATCAAATTCTTGATAGACTTGCTGGTTATTGCTATTACTGCTTCTTAGATGGTTATTCAGGGTATAATCAAATTTCTATCGCACCGGAGGATCAGGAGAAGACTACTTTTACGTGTCCCTATGACACGTTTGCTTTCAGGAGGATGCCGTTTGGATTGCGTAATGCACCTGCAACTTTTCAGCGGTTTATGATGGCGATTTTGGCAGATATGGTGGAGGAAGTGATGGAAGTTTTTATGGATGACTTTTCAATATTTGGTACCTCTTTTGATCATTGCTTGCATAATCTGTCTCTTGTTTTGCAGAGGTGCCAGGAAAAGAATTTAGTTCTTAACTGGGAGAAGTGTCACTTTATGGTTCAACAGGGCATTGTCCTTGGACATAAAGTGTCATCCAATGGATTAGAGGTGGATCGAGCCAAAGTGGCTGCAATTGAGAAGCTTCCACCTCCGAAGAATATCAAGGGCATCAGAAGTTTTTTAGGCCATGCAGGGTTTTATCGGCGTTTCATCAAGGATTTTTCTAAAATCACAAAACCCTTGTGTAATTTACTTGAAAAATATTCTACATTCATTTTTGATGATGTTTGTTTGCAGGCCTTTGAAAATATCAAGACGGCGTTTACCACCGCACCCATCATGATTGTGCCGTATTGGAAGGAGCCCTTTGAGCTTATGTGCGATGGTAGTGACTATGCAGTGGGCGCTGTATTAGGCCAGAGGAGAGATAATATTTTCAGAGCAATCTATTACGCCAGTCGCACCATGGATGCCGCACAGCAAAAATACACAACTACAAAAAAAGAGATGCTTGCAGTAGTTTTTGCTTTCGATAAATTTCGTCCTTATTTAATTGGTACTAAAGTAGTTGTTTACACTGATCATGCAGCGATTCGCTACTTTTTTGCCAAAAAGGATGCTAAACCACGCTTGATAAGGTGGATTCTACTTTTACAAGAGTTTGATTTTGAGATCAAGGATAAAAAGGGTAGCGAAAATCAGGTTGCTGATCATTTGTCTAGATTGGAGTTAGAGGACGTTAAGGAGGAGGAGAGCATAAAGGAATTATTTCCGGATGAACAGATCTTTCAGGTAAGTTCTTCTATTCCATGGTTTGCTGATTTCGCTAATTTTTTGTCTTGTGGTGCTATGCCTCCGGAATTGAACCGACATCAGAAAAAGAATTTTTTCCATGACGTTAAGTTCTACTTGTGGGATGATCCCTATATTTTCAAACGTTGTGCCGATCAAGTGATTCAGAGATATGTGGCGGGGCAAGAGGCAAATGAAATTTTGGAACAATGCCATTCCTCACCCTATGGAGGACATTTTGGAGCCACACGAACTGCTGCTAAGGTACTACAATCTGGTTTTTATTGGCCTACATTGTTTAAAGATAGTTATACCTTAGTGAAATCATGCGATAAGTGTCAAAGAACGGGAACTATTTCTAGAAGGCATGAATTACCCCTCACAAATATTTTAGAAGTGGAATTGTTTGATGTGTGGGGTATTGATTTTATGGGTCCCTTTCCCCCTTCTTTCGGGTACACTTATATTTTATTAGCAGTCGATTATGTTTCGAAATGGCTGGAAGCCATTGCCACCTCTACTAATGATGCTCGTGTTGTAGTAAAATGTCTGCAAAAGAATATCTTTACATGGTTTGGAACTCCACGAGCAATAATCAGTGATGAAGGTACGCACTTTTGCAATAAGATTTTTAATACCTTGCTCACTAAGTATGGTGTCAGGCATAAGGTGCCGTGCGCATACCATCCTCAAACCAATGGCCAGACGGAGATCTCTAACCGAGAAATCAAGCAAATCTTGGAGAAAACGGTTAAGACAAATCGGAAAGATTGGACAATCAAGCTAGATGACGCCATTTGGGCCTATCGCACTGCATTCAAAACACCCATTGGGATTTCGCCCTACAGGCAGGTTTTTGGTAAGGCATGCCATTTACCTTTGGAGTTGGAGCACAAGGCATTTTGGGCTCTCAAGAAGCTAAACATGGATCTCGAAGCATCCGGGGAGTTACGTAAATTAAAGTTGACGGAATTGGACGAGTTTCGAAGTGAAGCATATGAGAATGCCAAGCTATACAAAGAACAAACAAAGAAGTGGCATGATAAAAACATTGTGCATAGGGAATTCAAAACGGGTCAGAAAGTTTTGTTATTTAACTCTCGTTTGAAATTATTTCCAGGGAAGTTGAAATCGCGATGGTCCGGGCCGTTTCTCGTGGAGACAGTTTATCCACATGGTGCCATTGAATTGCGATGTACAGATGGAAGAACTTTCTAGGTTAATGGGCAGAGAGTCAAGAACTACTTTGGCAACGAAGTACCACCCGCATCCAGCGCTTTGCTTGATGATCCCAACTAAAGACTAGTGCAAGTCGGGCTAATGACTTTAAACCAAGCGCTTTTTGGGAGGCAACCCAAACCTTTTAGTTTATGTCTTTATTTTTCCTTATTTTCTCGTTGTTTTTTTTTTTTGCTTTTTATTTTTTACTATTATTTTTGTATGCTTTGGAAGTAATTCGGTTATTTTTCTATGTTTTTTTCAGGATTTTGGAGCCCAAGTTCGAGCTCACGGCGCGCCCGCCCCAATAACCAGCGCGCCCGCGCCTCTCCCGAGTTATTTCGGTGAATTTTTTGAGCCTAAGGCGCGCCCGCCCCGACTGCATGATATTTTTTTTCGAGCAAGAGGCGCGCCCGCCCTGTTCCCTGCGCGCCCGCCCCGCCCCTGCATTCTTAAAATTGACAACAATCGAGCTGGAGGCGCGCCCGCCCTATCACACAAAGCGCCCGCCCCGCCTCTGTTATTCCATATATCCAACTTTCCCTTCTATTCTTTCTTCACATCTTTTCCTTAATTTTCCTAGACGCCTCCATCCTCACACCACCTTCCATTCTCACACTTCACAATTCGGCGATTCTATCTACTAATCTCCAACATACACCCTATAATTTATTTTCTCATCATCTTTTCGAAGCGGGTCGGTGTATCATATTCAAAGAAGGCGCGCCTCGATTCGGAATTCTATCGGTTCTACAACGGGAAACTTTTGATTCTCTACTCTTATCGGACTCATCTAGCGTAAGTTCATCTTCTTCTGATCATAAATTTGATTTGGGTGAAGAGTATTCAGAAATTCTATCTATTGTGGTGTGTGGATATTGACGTCTTGTGTGGTTAATCAATCTGTGGAGTGTGGATTCTATTGGATTGTAGTTGAAGCGTTCGTTGTTGTTTGTGGATTGGGAATTCTATTCAAGTTTGGGGGAGTTGTGATTGTTGCAAATTGGTTAATTGTTGTGTTACTTGGGGTGCATACTAAGTGTTTGATTAATGGCACCAAAGAAGAAACAAAAATCTGTTGCATCCTCTTCTACTGCCGCTCCAGAGCCTGAACCGCAGCATTTTTGGAATGAGAGTGCCGAAGAGCATTACCAACGCTGTCTAGGGAAAACGATACTACCGGAGCATGGGTTTGATACGACATCGGGATTTGAGAATGATGAGTTTTTGAGTACAATTGGTCGGGCTGTGGCTGGGCGTCAATGGTTACATTTTGTTAAGCCACCTCAGGATGCGGTCGTCCCAGTAGTTCGTGAATTTTATGCGAACTTGAAAGTAAAGCACATGCAGTTTAAAGTGCTTGTCCGCGGCCAGCTGGTGCCTTTTGATGCTCACACTATTAACACCATGTACAACCTTCCGCCGGTGTTTCACGATGAGTATGTGGAATACCGAGCTAATGACGTGGATTACACGGCAATTCTGAGCCGTATATATGTTCTGGGTGCGGAATGGCGCATGGGCCGTGATCTTTTGCCCTCCAAATTGAAGAAGACAGAGCTAATTCCTGATGCTAAGATGTGGTATAACTTTGTGTGTGATCGCCTTAAACCAACTAACCACGAGCATGAGGTGACACGAGAACGAGCGATTCTTGTTTATTGTATTTTGGAGGGCAAAGCAATTGATTTGGGACATATTTGTCAAGCAACGATTCAAGGTGCAGCGGCAGGTAAGACGACTGGCGGGTTTGCATTGCCGACACTTATCACTGACCTTTGTGAACAGGCAGGAGTAGAGTGGAGCCAGAATGAAGAATTGCTAAAAGCTACTGCTCCTATTGCTTGTCATGCTCAATTCCATATGGTGTCGACTTTTGAGCAGAGAACGCGAGCTTAGAGGCAAGATTTTAATGAGAGAGCAGCTGCATGAAGCGACCCTGCCACCCGACCTCAGGTTCCCCCAGTTGCGCCTGATCGTGTTGCTATTCTGGAGGATGAATTGCGATTGCACCGTCAAGAGTTTCAGACGTTTTAGCAGACTACTGGTGTCTTTATGGACTACATGATGGATTTTACAGATGCTTTGCGACATCAGTTTTCACAGGCTGCTAGTTCGACTCATCCGTTCCCTCCGTATCCACAGTGGCCGCCTACTTTTGGCCCTTCCGATCCTGCCCATGATGATGTTTCTGGTGATGGAGACGACCACTGATGGTCGTATTTTGTGGTACATGTCCTTTATACCTTCTTGTTTTAATTCCTTGAGGACAATGAATGTACTAAGTTTGGGGGGATTGTGTCCTTTTTATTTTTTTTGCTTTTGCTTTTGCTTTTATTTTGTTTTGTGTTTTCTTTTAGTTGTTTGGTTCTTAGGCATTGTGTTGTGTTGGTGTGTGGCTGAATTTGAGTAATTGTGTTTTTGGTGAGTTATTTTGAGAAGTCATGAATGAAATGGATTGATGGCCAATGATGTTAACTTTTTTGTTTTATAACTGAAATCCATGACTATCTGCCTAGCTGACAAAATTTTGAAATAAACGGAACCAAGTGAACAATTGAACTTCTATATACTTTGGGATTTTGCTTGAATCTGAATCTTGAGACAGACAAACATAAAAATGATTGAGGCATTGTTTGGATTTTTTGGGCCTGAATTTTATTGAATCAATGTATCCTTAGTTGCCCAGTTGAGCCTACACGTTTATTAGTACATTGAGGTACTGAAAAATCTGAATTTGTGTGAAAATCATCGTTTACTGCTGATGATTATTCTTTCTTGCACTGATTGGAATTCGTATGATTTAATTGTGGATTGAGACTTGTCTATAACTAGTTCAAACACTCCTCGAGGCGAAATACGGGCATAACTGTGATTAGGAATGATTTAGGAAATTTTTCTGAAATCGTTTGAGTCTTTCAAGCTGTTGGAGAACTGTGATCAGATCAATTGGAATTGATACCCGGTGCAGCGGAAGTTTTAAAATTTTATATGGAACGATTCCATATCATGGGTATCAAAATATTACGATTAAATTGTGCGTGTAAAAATTAAATAACAATTAAATTTTTACCTTGAAATCTCGAAACGAGATTATGGACACCAACAGATTAATCTGCTCTTGTTGTATATCCCAGGAACTGATGGACGAACAATTCTTCAATCAGGTCCACGAACAGAAGTTTAATCCCTCTGATAGATTGCACTAGAAAATCTATCAGAAGTTTCTACGAAGAGAATTAACGAATTTGATCCGTTAAACCAGACTGCAAATTCAAAATTCACAGGCTGGATTTTCTCACAGAGAGAGAGAGGGGCGGCGGCCACTGTAGAAAAAACTAGGGTTTTCGAAAAATTTTGTGACCTCTGTTATCTAATTTCTGTACTGCAATAACTTATTTATAATGTGGGCTGCTAACAGCTTAGGGCCCATTAGTCATAAGTTTAAGCCTGACAAGCAAAGCCCGCATGTTCAGAAATTAATATAAAATTCATCGTGACTCAGATTGATAAACCAATTTCACCAATGTGCACAGAAACCATTTCTGCATCTTTTAGAGTCAAGAAAAATTTTCTGAATTCGAATTCAGTGATTTCCAAAAATGCCCATCCCTATGTCATTTTAGGAAATCTTACTCTTCTACTCTGATATATGAAGTCCCACTTCTTTATTCACTAAATTTAACTCTTTAAATTTAATTATCTCAACGGGGATTAAAAATCCATTACTTGTGTGACCCTCAATGGTTCAGGGATACAGCTAGCCGTGGGCTCACAACTCCTTGTGACTCGAAACAACAATTTCCGACTTGCCCATCGAATCATGGTAAGAGCGCCTAGCAACATCGCCCCATGATTCCCTAGGTATCACTGATAGTTCCTGCAAGAACCAATAGATTTTGGTTAGCGTACAGTACGGTCCCTTCATCCATATATCCCGATCGAATCAACAACTATTGGTAAATCGAGAGTCATTCGAGATTCGATAACTATGCAATGCATCTTGAAGATCAAATAGTGACATCACATGTGCTACTAAGAAACCATTTCTTAAAACACATCATGTACTCTGGCCAGAGATTCGTCACACTAATATCTCCTCAGATTGCATAGGATATCCACACTAGCAAGTATGTGGTGAATCCTTGACAACAAAGCATCGACTCCTATATGTGTCGTAACTGTACCCAATCCCGACACTTGATGACCCCAATAGAGTCGGTAAACGAGTCAAAGTACAGTACTAGCATATAGAGTCTCAATGATGTTTCATGTAGTAAGGACTAAGGGTGTACAACCAAAACCGCGGATTTTATCCACTCGATAAGTGATAACCACTTGGAAAGTCCGGATAGGGTAGTTCGATCATTCATCGTATGAATATCCATTTGCATGCTTTGAACATCTCTATGTTCCATACCAATGAAACGTGGTACTCGGCATCGCAAATGCTAGTTTCAATCTCGAGCGATCCTTATCCTTATTAACGGACGGCTCAATCGACTAGGAACTGTTTAGAATATACAGTGACTATAAGATGTGTTTCATGATAGCCATCCCCATGTTCCACCACATCTTACATAAACTATAGTATATTCAAGGTCTTCATCTAAACATCTTATAGTATGTTACAACATAATAATATGATAAAAGATAAAGTAAACGCCATTATAATAGTGTAAATTATATTAAACAAAATATTGTTTATACATAGAGTCATAAAAGCCCTTAGCCACAAGTTGGCTCACCGGGCACCCACTCTTTCAATCTCCCACTTGCCCTAAAGCCAACTAGTCATACTACGCAGTCCCATTGCTTCGCGATGTTTGTCAAATAATGGTCCTGGCAAGGGCTTAGTAAGTGGATCAGCGATATTGTCTGCAGAGGCCACTCTCTCGACATTGATGTCTCCTCTTTCCACGATCTCCCGGATGATGTGGTATTTCCTCAGTACATGTTTGGATCTTTGATGAGACCTTGGTTCCTTTGCCTGAGCAACGGCACCCGTGTTGTCACAGTACACCGGGACTGAACCAACAACTTCAGGAATAACGCCCAACTCTTGGACGAAATTCCTCATCCAAACGGCCTCTTTAGCAGCAGCTGATGCCGCAATGTATTCTGCCTCAGTGGTGGAATCCGCTGTGGTGTCCTGCTTGGAACTCTTCCAAGAGACAGCACCGCCATTGAGCATGAACACAAATCCAGAGGTTGACTTCGAGTCATCCACGTCACTTTGGAAGCTAGAGTCGGTATAGCCTTCCAATTTCAGTTCTCTTCCTCCATATACCATGAACATATTCTTAGTCCTTCGTAAGTACTTAAGAATGTCCTTCACGGCTTTCCAATGAATTTGACCGGGATTGGCTTGATATCTGCTCGTGACACTCAGAGCAAATGCTACATCCAGTCTGGTAGATATCATCCCATACATGATACTACCTATGGCTGACGCATATGGTACATGTGTCATTTTCTCTATCTCTTCATCAGTCTTGGGACACATGGACTTGGATAGAGAAACTCCATGACACATAGGTAGATGTCCACTCTTGGACCCATCCATTGAAAACCTTTTCAATATGGTTTCGATGTAAGTTGCTTGAGTGAGTCCTATCATTCTCTTAGATCTATCTCTATAGATCTTTATCCCTAGAATATAGGATGCCTCACCCAAATCCTTCATCGAGAATCTACCTGATAACCATATCTTTGTTGACTGCAACATCCCTACATCATTCCCAAATGAGTAGGATGCCATCAACATAAAGTACTAAGAATGTCACAGCATCCTTAACTACTTTCTTGTACACGCACGGTTCCTCCGGGTTCTTGATGAAACCAAAATCCTTTATTGTTTCATCAAATTTCTGGTTCCAACTTCTTGATGCTTGTTTGAGACCATAGATCGATCTCTGAAGCTTGCATACCTTATGCTCGCTTCCCATGGATGTGTATCCCTCAGGCTGCGTCATATAGATCTCTTCCTTAATGTTTTCATTAAGAAATGCATTCTTCACATCCATTTGCCATATCTCATAGTCATACCAAGCAGCTATGGCAATAAGGATTCTTATGGACTTGAACATTGCAACTGGTGAAAAGGTTTCATCATAGTCAACTCCTTGTCTTTGAGTATAACCTTTTGCCACCAATCGTGCCTTGTAGGTCAATACCTTACCATCAGGCCCAAGCTTTCTCTTGTAGATCCATTTACACCCTATTGGAACAATTCCATCGGGAGGATCTACTAAAGACCAAACTTGGTTTGTATGCATCGAATATATTTCCGACTGCATAACTTCAAGCCATAAATTTGAATCCGCATCAGAAATTACTTCCTTGAAGTTTCTTGGATCACATCCAACGTCGGGTTCATCTTGATCCCCTTCAAGAAGAAGACCATATCGAATAGGAGGTCTAGAAGTCCTCTCGGATCTTCTAGGTATAGGCGTGTCCTCTGAAGATTCTTGAGGTATGGGATCATTATTTTGTATTTCGGGTTCTTCTCGAATTTCTTCGAGTTCCATCATCTCGCCTTTCTTATCCAATAAGAACTCCTTCTCCAAGAAGGTGGCATTCCTTGAAACAAACACTTTTGTTTTAGTAGGATGATAGAAATAATATCCGATTGAATTCTTCGGATACCCTACAAAATAACATAAGGTGGATCGACTATCCAACTTATCTCCCACTGTCTGCTTCACGTAAGCAGGACATCCCCAAATCCTCAAGTACGAATACTTAGGAGCTTTGCCATTCCATAACTCGTATGGTGTTTTATCCACTGCTTTGGTGTGGACGTTGTTCAACAACAACACCACCGTTTCAAGCTCGTAGCCCCAAAACGAAGGTGGAAGCTCAGTGAAGCTCATCATGGATCGAACCATGTCCAACAAAGTTCGATTACGACGCTCCGATACACCATTCAGCTGAGGTGTCATAGGAGGAGTCCACTGAGAGAGAATCCCATTCTCTTTCAGATAGTCCAAAAACTCGGTACTTAAGTATTCTCCACCTCGATCCGATCGAAGTGCTTTAATACTTTTACCTAGCTTATTTTCTACTTCAACCTTGAATTCTTTGAACTTTTCAAATGCTTCAGACTTATATTTCATTAAATATAAATACCCATACCTTGAATAATCATCAGTAAAGGTAATGAAGTAGGTGTGGCCAAATTGAGTACCAATTCTAAATGGACCACAAACATCTGTATGGATCAAATCCAACAGATTTTGACTACGCTCAGGTTTCCCCTTAAAAGGAGATTTAGTCATTTTTCCTTTCAGGCAGGACTCACAAGTAGGTAGAGAGTTATATCAGACATATCAAACATGCCCTCTCCCACTAGCTTGTTCATCCTCCTTGAGGAAATATGACCTAGCCTAGCATGCCAAAGGTTTGCCGGGTTTTGACTATCGATTTTCCTTTTGTTCGTTGTTACCGGTTTATCAACATAATTTATTGGAACGTCTTTTAATTTTAAGTTATATAGATCATTTTCAAGTTGTCCATTTCCAATCAAACATTCATTCTTGTAAATATTGCAAATCCCATTCACAAAATTGCAAGAAAAACCATCTCTATCAAGCATAGAAACAGAAATAATGTTTTTAATCAAATCTGGAACAAATAAAACATCTCTCAAAAGTAACTTAAAATCGTTCTGCAAAATTAAATAAACGTCTCCCACAGATTTTGCTTCAACTCTAGAACCATTTTCGAGCCTCAGCTGGGTCTCACCCATTCTAAGCTTGCGACTTCTTGTCATCACCTGCAATTCATTGCAAATGTGAGATCCACATCCGGTATCCAATACCAAGAAGTAGTATTAAGTGAAACATTTATTTCAATATAGAACATACCCTTCGCAGTTCGCAACTGCTCTAGATATTCCTTGCAGTTACGTTTTCAATGACCGGGTTTCTTGCAGTGATGACAAACATCCTTGGACTTTTCATGTTTGAAGACTTTGTCTTGTTATTCTTCTCGGGTCCGGTTTTCTTGGATGGGGCAGAACGTTTCTTACCCTTTGTACTTGGCCCCTTCTTAGCAGAAGAAGAGGAGCCCACCAAGAGAACTGGTTTATCCTTCTTTAAAGTGGCTTCATATGTTACAAGCATATTGACCATCTCTTCAAGGGAGGCCTCTATCTTGTTCATATTGAAATTCACCACAAAACCGTCAAACGATGAAGGAAGAGAGAGAAGTAATAAGTCCACATTGAGTTCATGCTCCAATACCAAATCAAGCGTTACCAACTTCTGAATGAGCCAAATCACTCGTACCCCATGATCACGGACCGAAGTCCCTTCACGCATGCGACACGTCATTAACTCTTTTACAGTAGCGAACCTTTCAGCTCTCGATTGAGCCCCAAAAAGTTCCTTGAGTTGTACGTGAATGTCAGCAGCATTCACGGTATCCTCAAATCGCCTCTGGAGTTCATCAGACATCGAAGCTTGCATATAGCATTTGGCCTTGATATCATGGTCCCACCATATATCAAGTTTTGCCAACTCTTCCGGACTTATATCCGTTGGTGCTTCCTTCGGAGGAGATTTTTCTAACACGTAGAGCATCTTCTCCGAGGTCAAGACAATCTTCAACTTACGGAACCATTCCGTATAGTTTGCGCCAGTCAGTTTATTTTGTTCGAGAATAGAGAATAGTGGATTGCGCGAATTCATCTTAATGAAATACTGAAAAGAAACAGACAATAATCAGTAATTGTTTAATTAATTTACTAAGACATAAAATAGGCGAAATTTATTTTATGAATCTCACTCCCACTATTTTAACGATTTCACTACCCTCTAGTGAAAACGGGAAACTGTTTTCCTTAGTGGGAACATGGAGTCCAATTGACAAACTATGGTCCCGAATAATATCAGCCAACCATAATTTTCAAAAGGTAGAGCCCAATTGCTTCCAAAGAAACCTCCACGTTTTTACCTCATGTCCAATAAGGGCCCAATAATATGATGTCGTTTGTTGTGACATGTCAAGATGACCCATCAATATTAAGTTGTGATGGACGGTCGCCATGTGGATCCCCCAATAATATGAGCCGATCCCATGGGAGTTCCACCCAACTTACAACATTTGTCGATCCAATGTACAGCTTTCCGACGAACGGGCCCCCCCAATAATATGAGCCGGACTGTATCCGCGGGTAGCATCTCATACATTGATCGTTGATGGAAGGTAGGAACATTTAAACAATATTTAAATTTCTTTTTAATCTTGATATAAATTTTAAATCATATTTAAAATGAGGGATTTTAATTTTGAAAATTTGTCTCATCATTTAAAATTTGTATGCTTGCGGGATTCATACAATTTAGTCTAAACATGCATACAACGATAATATCATATATTATATTTTAGGATGATCGATTCCATTACTAATCGACCCGTGGTTGCCAATCACGAGTCTAAGTCCAATCCTAGGTAATATGCAGGTATGCAATGCAATCCTATTACATTGAGCTTCCAATTTACATTTCTTCAGTTTTTATTGTCTGCTGGGCCCACCTCCGTCTTCAAATCTTCAACTCCCACTAAGTCTAATGTATTTACAATAAATAACTATGACAAATAGGGGATACATTTTAAGGGGTGGGAACGGGCCATAAACCAGGCCCACTTTTATTACATATGACAATTCATATTGGGCCATAAACCAGGCCCATTAATAAATCCAACAACAATAAAAACAAATGTAAATTCCCTAACATACACCTACAAAATTGGTCATGACAATCGATCATCCTTATCCAATAATATTTAATTCAAAATTAATTTATTGGATAACATGCAATGGAAATTAAATTTAAAAAGGATAAAATCATATTCCATATATAAAATCTTATTTTACATACAAAATCATATTTTATCTTTTTATCAAATAAAATCATATTTTACATATAAAATCCAATTTTATACATAAAATCATATTTTACTCAATATTTCCATAAGATCATATCTTATCATCAATTGTACCAAAAATAATTAATTTCATAAAATCTGATTTAACGGATAAAATCTATAAATTTTCCAAAAATTCAAATTTATCCAAAAATCAATTTTAAAATTTTCGGACTCGAACAATTCGATCCGACGCCTCGTGGACCAATCAAAAACAATTTTTGATCGGACCAAAAATAGAATTTTAACATATTAAAATTTTAATTAAAAAATTAAAAATAAATTTTCCCGGGCTGCCCGGGACGATCCTGGGCAGCCCGCACCCCAAAAGGGGCTCGGGCCGGGCAGCCCGTCGCTGCCCCTTGGGCAGCGACCATCGCTGCCCGTGTTTTGCCCGTCAAAAATTTTAAATTTTTATTTTGTTTCAAAAACCGAGGCTTAAAATTTTTTTTTTTACAATTGATTAATTTAATCGCTTGATCTGAGCAACCTGGCTTTGATACCACTGTTGGAGAACTGTGATCAGATCAATTGGAATTGATACCCGGTGCAGCGAAAGTTTTAAAATTTTATATGGAACGATTCCATATCATGGGTATCAAAACTTTACGATTAAATTGTGTGTGTAAAAATTAATTAACAATTAAATTTTTACCTTGAAATCTCAAAACGAGATTATGGACACCAACAGATTACTCTGCTCTTGTTGTATATCCCAAGAACTGATGGACGAACAATTCTTCAATCAGGTCCACGAACAGAAGTTTAATCCCTCTGATAGATTGCACTAGAAAATCTATCAGAAGTTTTTACAAAGAGAATTAACGAATTTGATCCGTTAAACCAGACTGCAAATTCAAAATTCACAGGCTGGATTTTCTCACAGAGAGAGAGAGGGGCGACGACCACTGTAGAAAAAACTAGGGTTTTCGAAAAATTTTGTGACCTCTGTTATCTAATTTCTGTACTGCAATAACTTATTTATAATGTGGGCTGCTAACAGCTTAGGGCCCATTAGTCATAAGTTTAAGCCTGACAAGCAAAGCCCGCATGTTCAGAAATTAATATAAAATTCATCGTGACTCAGATTGATAAACCAATTTCACCAATGTGCACAGAAACCATTTCTGCATCTTTTAGAGTCAAGATAAATTTTCTGAATCCGAATTCATTGATTTCCAAAAATGCCCATCCTTATGTCATTTTAGGAAATCTTACTCTTCTACTCTGATATAAGAAGTCCCACTTCTTTATTCACTAAATTTAACTCTTTAAATTTAATTATCTCAACGAGGATTAAAAATCCATTACTTGTGTGACCCTCAATGGTTCAGGGATACAGCTAGCCGTGGGCTCACAACTCCTTGTGACTCGGAACAACAATTTCCGACTTGCCCATCGAATCATGGTAAGAGCGCCTAGCAACATCGCCCCATGATTCCCTAGGTATCACTGATAGTGCCTGCAAGAACCAATAGATTTTGGTTAGCGTACAGTACGGTCCCTTCATCCATATATCCCGATCGAATCAACAACTATTGGTAAATCGAGAGTCGTTCGAGATTCGATAACTATGCAAAGCATCTTGAAGATCAAATAGTGACATCGCATGTGCTACTAAGAAACCATTTCTTAAAACACATCATGTACTCTGGCCAGAGATTCGTCACACTAATATCTCCTCAGATTGCATAGGATATCTACACTAGCAAGTATGTGGTGAATCCTTGACAACAAAGCATCGACTCCTATATGTGTCGTAACTGTACCCAATCCCGACACCTGATGACCCCAATAGAGTCGGTAAACGAGTCAAAGTACAGTACTAGCATATAGAGTCTCAATGATGTTTCAAGTAGTAAGGACTAATGGTGTACAACCAAAACCGCGGACTTTATCCACTCGATAAGTGATAACCACTTGGAAAGTCCGGATAGGGTAGTTCGATCATTCATCGTATGAATATCCATTTGCATGCTTTGAACATCTCTATGTTCCATACCAATGAAACGTGGTACTCGGCATCGCAAATGCTAGTCTCAATCTCGAGCGATCCTTATCCTTATTAACGGACGGCTCAATCGACTAGGAACTGTTTAGAATATACAGTGACTATAAGATGTGTTTCATGATAGCCATCCCCATGTGCCACCACATCTTACATACACTATAGTATATTCAAGGTCTTCATCTAAACATCTTATAGTATGTCACAACATAATAATATGATAAAATATAAAGTAAACGCCATTATAATAGTTTAAATTATATTAAACAAAAGATTGTTTATACATAGAGTCATAAAAGCCCTTAGCCACAAGTTGGCTCACCGGGCACCCACTCTTTCACAAGCTACCTTGTAATGCATGTATCCCTAGTACCATGTTTGATCTTTATTTGAAAATCGAATGGCATGCGTGTAAACGTGTGATAAATCCCATTCGTCATTATTTCAAGGTCCTACATTGACTACCTAATTAGCCTAAACACTAATTCCTACCTTTAAGGGAGTAATTTGAGTGCTAAAATGTTATATGCTCCTGGTGTTATTTGTGAAAAATGGAATGGTGTGGTGGATAAATTGAAAATATGAAAAGAGGTAGTAGAAAAAAAAATAGTTGAAAAAAAGTTGTGAAAGAAAGAAGTGAAAAGTTGAAAAAATCAATGAAGTGAAGAAAAAAGTGTAAATTTGTGAATGAAAGGAGTTGAAATTAGAGTTTAAGCATAAGTATGAATTACTCCTTATTTTGAATTCTTATCCTTCAATTGTAGCCATAAGCCAGGCCTGACATTATAAGCTTATTAAGTCCTAATTGACCGAGTCACAGTTTCCCAATATACTAGTGGAGAGGTATTGCGAGAATTTATCCTATGGACTGTTGATTGAAACTCTTAATGATTATGAATTCTTGATCGAAACATGCACACACTATTATTCTTTGAATCACACTGATTGTGAGTGTTTTTTATGATACCTCCTTGAATTTGATCCTGTGCTATCATGAAAGTCCTCATGATTTGTGAATGTTTGAATTGAGTTAAGAGAAGAGCATTTTGAACTGTGAGTTGCGGTGTTTCTTAAGTTTATGAGGTTTTATTATTTTTCTGGTTAACTTATTTTTCAAGTGTTAGTAGGATAGATTTGATTGGATTTAAATTATTTTGGAATTCCAAACTGAGGTCATTGATCCATAGTAATTCTTGATGGTTAGTGTTCATGCATTTGTGGTGAGTTGTGTTAGTTTTGCTCGAGATGAACAAAAGTTCAAGTTTGGGGGAATTTGATAAGTGCATTTTGTGCACGTAATTTGCATATGGTTTTACTTGACTTTTGATATTTATTGGTAGATATTGCGTGAAATTGTTGTTGTTTTTGTGTTTGTAGGTAGTTATGGACCTTGATGAGTATTTAAAGGATTTGAGCCTAAAAGATGAAAATTAAAGGAAGAATCAAGAGCTGAAAAAGAGAAGAAAAAGGCAAAAATCGAGGTCAAGGCGCGCCCGCGCCAACTGATGGGGCGCCCGCGCTGTTATTGAAGAATTAGGCAGAAAAGTCGAGTTGAAGGCGCACCCGCGCTGACCATTCGCGCGCCCGCGCTGTTGAAGAAGATTCTGATGAGTGTTTTGCGAGTCTAAGGAATGCCCTCCCTGTTCCCTGCGCGCCCGTGCCGTCGTCTGTGAGGAAATAAAGAGTCCGACTGTTTATGGAAACTTTGGGGGATATTTTTGGTATTATGTTTGGACGATTGTTAGGTCATATTTAAGGGATTTTTCTGAGTTATTAAGCTATCTATCAGCCGCCAATACACACAATATTCTTGAGAGCACTTTTGTGAGTTTTTGGGATCAAGAATTGAAGATTGCTTGGAACGAAGACGAAGATTTTCAACCGGACATGGAAGAAAGACTACGGTTTTGTTACTTCTTTTTATTTTCTTTTGATTGTTGAATTATTTTTGAGATATTAAACATGATTTGGTTTTTATTGAATTTGAGCATGAACTAGACTTTTCTAGTCTAGAGGTTGACGTAGCTTGGTTGAGACATATTCATGAATATTTGATTTTAATGCATTGAATTTCTATAGATTAATTGTGTTTCTAGAATTGAATGTCTTCTTAATTTATTGGCCATAAATTGAGTTGTTATATTTACTTAGAATCGTTGCTCGGGAGAGGGGATTTTGAGTAGGATCATTAGAAACTATACTATTAATTGTTTATATAGCTCGGGAGAGTATATAGCTTTAATAGAACCTTTAATGAACATCGTTTTACACATATCACTACATCTAGATTTTTAATAGGGATATTAAAATCGAACTGTAGTTGATACACTCTATTTATTGCTCGGGAGAGGGGAATAGAATAATCTAAGTGTTCTTGGTTATTAATCGAAAGAAATTCATAAAATAGATTAATTAGGATTGAATATTGTTGAAACCAAGTGAAATCAAAAACTCTGGATTATTTTTTCTCTGATTGATAATTTCTCAAAATTTGTGTGTACGTGAGCTTTATAATTCTTCATTACTTATTTAAGTTTTCAGCAAATTTCCAAAGTTGATTTTCTAGATAAAATTAAGACTATTTTAATTACAAGTATTAAATATTTTCAAATTACTCTTCGTGGGATCGACACTCTCTCGTTCACTATACTAAAACTTGACACTCGTACGCTTGCGAAATTTTTTTACAACAATACCGAAAGTAAAGTCTTAAGAAATAACAACAAGTAAGTGAGCGACTAACGCTCATAACGTAAAATACGAGTATACAACTGGCATGATGCATGAAAATGACTGGATACTGGTATTCTATCAAGTCCTGCTCAGTCTAGGTGTCAATGAGTGTGTAGTACCATATGGGGTCAACTCTACTGGACAACTACCCACACATGTCGAAGATCATCGTAGCATCACTCCTCGTCATCAAAGTGTCTCCGGATGTCCGAAAATAACAAGGATATAGGGTTGAGCGACCACACTGGAAAGGCTATCTCGAAAGAGTACAACATATTATGCATATGCAGCATAATATAATAAAACAGTAAAACATGGATCATGGCATATAAAATACAACATATAAGCATGCATAAACCTTGGTATCTCAGTCAGTACTTACGTACCTCAACAACTAGACTAGATTTTCAAGCGTCCACAGTCCTTCACTACAAGCCAAGACAATTACATATCACTAATACTGATCTAAAAGGCTTAACTAAGTTAATATATAGTCCCTAATACTAATAGATATCTCGGACTATACTGTGTCCGTCGTCAGCCTGTTGATGTCAAATCTCTAATCATGCCACGGCTCCGCTACAAGCCCTATAGCACCTTGCTATCTCCTGGCACATGAGAATATCACTAAAACCCTAAGGATATATTGTGGTAGCTCGACTCCTAATTAAGTTAATCAACCAAATAAAAATGATTAAAGGTTCCTAAGTGGGTTTAAGGAGTTGACATACAAATTCGTAATGATCGTAAATGGTTCCAATGGATTCAAGTTAGCGGGTATTTTGGAAGCTCCGAAGCACCGAACTGGTTCAGATACAGTGTTTGTACTTAGGAGGCAAAGGTTGATAACAAAAGCACCGAACCAAAGATCGGACGGTCCAATCACCTTTTGATAAGAAATTATGGGCTTTCAGATTGGTGACTTGACTTGACATAGATCGAAAGCTCCGAACTCCGTTGGCAGTAGTGTTTTGTGTAGTCAGTTACACACATTCAGTGGATAGAGATCGGAAGCTCCAATGTACGAACGAAAGGTCCAATCCAGGGATCGAAAGGTCCGATCGTTTCCTATAAATAGGGGCCGAGATCTTCATTTGCAACTCACCAATTCACTCATTCCTTTCTCGTTTTTGGAGATTTTGGAAGGCTTCCGGGAATCGTCTTAATAGCCAGTTGATATCAAAGTTCTATCGGGATCATATCAAAGTTGTGCCTAGGTTTTAAGGCAATTGCCTCAAAGGGCTAACGATGGACGCATGTATAAGTCTAGATTTGGATTAGCTTTTGTGAGTAGCAATTAGTCTAGTTAAGTCTTGTAGTAGAAAATAAGTGATATGATGATAATCTACTTATAGGCTTGGACTAGAGAGCCAATGTTTCAAGGTTGCTTGAGTTGCTAAATAAAGGTACAAAATTACTATCCGAGATATCTTGGTTGAGTATGCATGTTCCATATTTTCATGGTTTATATGACATGGCTGATGTGCATTCATTATGTTACGACTATTACTGTTACTAGCATTATCATGTTGAGCCTATACCTTGATATTACCATTAGAGGGGTTTGATAAGTGCAATTTATGAACTTAATTTATATATGATTTTACTTGGATTTTGTCATGTATCGAGTGGATTTTAAGCATATTTGTTTCTGTTTTTGTGAGATGCAAGGATTAGAAGAAAAGTAGCGAAAAGAAGGGGAATGATGAATTATAGAGCTGAAACTTCAGAAACTTACTAGGAATTTTTTATACATCCAAATCCAATCTTCACCGTTCATAATAAATTTTAGGATGTTTTGAAGCTGGTGTCAAAATTCCAGCTTGCTCCGACAGCTAGAACTCCGGATATTATTTTTTCAAGAATGTTGCGTGCTGGACACAAGCTGCAGCGCCCCAGCGCCATAAACCCAGCGCTCCCACGCCAGATTTTTTTTTGAAAATTTTTTATACCAATACTAGCGCTCCAGCGCCGTATGTACAGAAAACCAACAGAATATTGAAATCTTAAAAGTCTCGATTTCACGGGCTTTATTTGACGGGCTTCGAGGAGCAATAAAAGGGGAGAAGACATGCATCACACAAGGGAGAGCCGCACAAATCAGTCGCACATTTTGGAGAGAATCGAGAGGAAAAAAAACACACCCAAACAAGAGAACCACACACAACTATGCATTCAAGTAGGCTTGGGACATGGATTCGAGACGTGGAAGCGAAAGACAAGGGATAATCGAATCACCATACAGAAGAAATTCATCTGGGGACGGAGAATCAACTCTACCCTGTGATTTTTATTATCTGCCTTGATTTATGATGAGATTTTTGGATATGTCTATGTGTTTGATTTTTTCATTATAAACTTATTAGTTGTTTCTAGAGATTGAAGGATCTTGATTGGAGTTTCATGTTTTGACTATTAATTTGCCTAATATTATTTTTCTTAACAATTTATTTGTGTATTCTTGCTTTGATTGTCTGTCAATTACTTGATCAATAATTGAATTGTTATATTTATTTGAAATCTGGCACTCGAGAGAGACGATTTTGAATAGGATCATAGGAAAACACAACCTAGGTTTTTTTGTAGAGTTCGAGAGGCTTACAAGTTCTTTTGAGGTCATTGAAAGAGAACCATAGAACTTGATTAAATTATTTTTTTGTTTGATTTCTGATAGAGATATCGAAATTAGCATTAGAATAATAACGTTTACTCGGCACTTGAGAGAGGCAGTAAATAACAATTAAGGGTTTTTGGCCTATAAATTGGAATAGATGATATAATCAATTGATATGATTTGCATGAATGAAAATCGAGTGATATCTTGTATCTAGAACCCGTCTCAGATCGTGTACCCAAAACCATCCTTCAAATTCTGGATTCTTTATTTTATTTTATTTTATTTTAGTTTATTAAATTTTAAACTTTGGTTTTCTAAACAAAGTTGAGATTATTTTAATTACAGGACTTGGTGTGAATATAAATTTTCAATCCTCGTGGGAACGATACTCTACTCATCATATATTAAAACTTAACACCGTGCACTTGCGGGCACAAAAATACGCAACAAGTTTTTGGCACCGTTGTCGGGGATTGATTCAATTTATTGTGCACTAATACTGTTACCAAGTGATCTTGATTTTGATTTTGATTTAGAATTTTTATTTTTATTTTCTCTTTATTTTTATCATTATTTTTTGGATTAATTTATTTTATTTTGTCTATGTCTGCAGTTTATTCATAGATCTTAAAGTTTTGCAAGTGCTGACACAATCGGGCTGAGGACTATAAACTAAGCTCTGCTTGGGAGGCAACCCAAGAGTTTTTAGTATTATTTATTTATTTTGTTTATTTCATTTTCATGTGTTTACTTCTTAAATTTTTGTCCCTTGTCATTTTTTTAGGATGTGTGGAGATGAAGTTTGTTGGTGTTCTCCTACTATACCCCAATGCGCTGCAAACGATGATGAAAAAGATAATGACTACTGATGGTCGTTGTCATAGGTACGTGCATTCCTTTGCAATTTAATTTGTTTCTTTTACATTGATGACAATGCACAATTTAAGTTTGGGGGGATGTGTGAAGTTTGAAAAAGTTTGAAAATTTTGAAAATTTTTCATGAGTTATTTTGAGTTAACATGATGTGTAATTGTGTTGGCCTATGATGATGAAAATATTTTTTGTGCTGAAATGTCAATGTTAGCTATATTTAATCTTGAGTTCTCACCCATATGCACTATGCCTTGATTGTTGATACTCTAGTGATTAGAGAAGCTTTTTGATTTTGTGAGTGAATTGAATGATTTGATTCTTAACTTTGGTCATTTGTATTCAAAATCGAGGTAGACTTCTACGATCTTAGAAATGATTTAAGCAATTTTTTATTAAAAAATGAATAACTAAAAAGTTTTCAAAGCTACATAGAAAAAAAAATTTTACAACTCCATCCGGGCCTGGAAAGGGATTGAAATCCTAATCACCAATCCACGGCTAAGTTTGCGGAGAAAAATGGGGTTGATGCTCCATCCAGGCTATAGACGAGGGGATTGAAATCCGAATCCTATCTTTAGTTATAGCTAAGTTTGCGGGTAATTTATGGCGCTAAAATAAAACCGGGTGCAAAATCCGGTGATGTTATGAAAAATCTTTGATATAACTTGAAAAATCCTTTTGATCTTAGTGAGTAGAAGTTGAACTTGGTGGAGAGTGTTTTGAAACTAGAGAGCGGAGTTGATGATTCTATGAAACAAACTAGTTGCATTAGTGTATCGAAAGCAATGAGGATAGACAAGATTGGTAAATCACACACACACGAGAACTCTTGATAAAATTAGCGGACATGTGTATTGAATCTTGAAATGTAAAAATTAGGAGGCCGACTATATTGCTAATTATTGTTTTGCTCGAGACTAGCAAAAGTCTATGTTTGCGGGAATTTGATAAGTGCAATTTATGCACTTAATTTATATATGATTTTACTTGGATTTTGTCATGTATCGAGTGGATTTTATGCATATTTGTTTTCGATTTTGTGAGATGCAAGGATTAGAAGAAAAGTAGCGAAAAGAAGGGGAATGATTAATTATAGAGCAGCAACTTCAGAAACTTACTAGGAATTTTTTATACATTCAAATCCAATCTTCACCGTTCATAATAAATTTAGGATGTTTTGAAGTTGCTGTCAAAATTTCAGCTTGATCCGACGGCTAGAACTCCGGATATGGTTTTTTCAAGAATGTTGCGCGCTGGACACAAGCTGCAGAGCCCCAGCGCCCGATTTTTTTTCCGAGAATTTTTTATGCCGATCAGCGCCCCAGTGCCCGATACTAGCGCTCCAGCGCCATCTGTACGAAAAACCAACAGAATATTGAAATCTTAAAAGTCTCGATTTCATGGGCTTTATTTGACGGGCTTCGAGGAGCAATAAAAGGGGAGAAGACACGCATCACACAAGGGAGAGCCGCACAAATCAGTCTCACATTTTGGAGAGAATCGAGAGGAAAAAAAACACGCCCAAACAAGTGAACCACACACAACTATGCATTCAAGTAGGCTTGGGACACGAATTAGAGACGTGGAAGCGAAAGACAAGGGATAATCGAATCACCATACAGAGGAAATTCATCTAGGGACGGAGAATCAACTCTAACCTATGATTTTTATTATCTGCCTTGATTTATGATGAGATTTTTGGATATGTCTATGTGTTTGATTATTTGATTATAAACTTATTAGTTGTTTCTAGATATTGATGGATATTGATTGGAGTTTCATGTTTTGACTATTAATTTTCCTAATATTATTTGTTTTTAACAATTTATTTGTGTATTCCTGCTTTGATTGTCTGTCAATTACTTGATCAATAATTGAATTGTTATATTTATTTGAAATCTGGCACTCGAGAAAGGCGATTTTGAATAGGATCATAGGAAAAAACAACCTAGGTTTTTTGTAGAGTTCGAGAGGCTTACAAGTTCTTTTGAGGTCATTGAAAGAGAACCATAGAACTTGATTAAATTATTTTGTTGTTTGATTTTTGATAGAGATATCGAAATTAGCATTAGAATAATAACGTTTACTCGGCACTTGAGAGAGGCAGTAAATAACAATTAAGGGTTTTTGGCCTATAAATTGGAATAGATGATATAATCAATTGATATGATTTGGATGAATGAAAATTGAGTGATATCTTGTATCTAGAACCCGTCTCAGATCGTGTACCCAAAGCCATCCTTCAAATTTTGGATTCTTTATTTTATTTTATTTTAGTTTATTAAATTTTAAACTTTGATTTTCTAAACAAAGTTGAGATTATTTTAATTACAGGACTTGGTGTGAATATAAATTTTCAATCCTCGTGGGAACGATACTCTACTCATCATATATTAAAACTTGACACCGTGCACTTGCGGGCACAAAAATACGCAACAGGGTTGCTCAGTCCCAAGTTATTTCTGGATGGTTTACGTGGATTCGGGTCTGATTACTTTTATCCACTTATTCTTATGGTATGAGAGTATCTCCTGATACGACGGTCCAGTGTGCTACATACCATGGTGCCTATTGTTTGAGAAAGAGTCTTCTACCATGATAGGTTCCTGGTACGCTTTCATTTGCATTAGAACTCATGACATGTGTATACTCATATTTTTGTGTTGAGAGTTGTTAGTTCACGTACTCGGTTTTTGGTTCTAGATGCCCATTCTATGGGGCAGGGCTTAGGTTGGACGATCCAAGAAGTAGCAATCATTGAGGTACAAAAGGATTGTATTTTTACCATACCAGGTTTCTGTTAGTGGATTTTTAATTAGTAGTGTTATTCGATGGGGTTGCATAACATTTGGCTACACTTAATTTCAGTACCAGTTGTATTCCACCGAGGTGTTTAGTTGTATCATTTTTACTTTTCATTGGTTTTTACTGATTATTTCTTTAAGATATTTATTGCATACTTAAGATTTGATTTGTTAGTGATTCCAGAATGGGTCACTAAATATATGGTATCAGAGCATTCATTGAGATTTGGGATCTAGGAAAACAGTCTTTGAGGTTAATTTCTGTTTCCTTTATAGATGGCAGAACGTGGAGACGATAGCCAAGGGGGTGTCGGTGGATGATGGGGCAACGATGAGGAGAGGGATCAGCATCGTGGGCGTCGTCACCACAGGGAAGGCAGACACGGCTTTGACACGCGCAAGTTTGTGCAGATTGCTCCTAAGCCATTGGTAGGTGGTGAGACTCTGGAGGCTTCAGAGAACTGGATGGACTGTAGTGACTCGTCCCGGAATCACTAAGTAACCAAAGCTTTAAGTATGTGATAAACTTAAAATTCGATAATAAAAATTAAACAGCTGGAACTTAATTAATCCAACTTAAAAACTACCGACAGAATACAACCGATCTCCAAACAATAAGTGCTATACAACCCAATCAAAAATAATACTAAATCCCACAAAAAAATTAACCTAGTACAGTACAATCTACCCTGCTACTGCTCAACGAACGCTACTACCTGGTCCGTCCAACCTAAGTCCTGCCCCGTGAAATGGGGTGTCCAGAACAAAACCGAGTGAAACGACCCATTACTAATACTGATGTTTTTTTTAAAATACTCTACTTTAAAATATTGATGATACATATATGCCCATACATATATGTATTTATACTTAAAATAATTCTTCATAAAATATAATACATAATAACTTTAAAATACTTATACTTAAAATAGTTTTTTTTATAAAATATATTATAATATATATATATATATATATATATATATATATATATTTGCAGGCAATTAAATTAAATTAAACTAAATACTTAATCATAATTAAAATCCATGCATGCAAGCTTAATAACATAATTAAATACGTAAAAATCATAATCCAACATAAAAATCCTATGTATACGTTTAAAATCCCAAAACATTGCAAATCCTTAAAAATAATTAATATTCATGTGAAAATTAAAATAATAATGTATAAAAATCCTTTAATAAATATCATATCATAAGCGTGAGTCTAGAGGCTCAGCATGTTCCATCCAGTAATAACAAATACTATATAATAAAATCGCACACAAGCACATATCATATAAAAATAATGTCTTGAAAACGTCTTGCGCATGCATGATCTTAAAAACATATGCGTATATAAATATACTTATTAATCATAAACATAATCAATATCTTATTCATCATTCATCAGCATAATCTTCTTTCATCATCATAGTCATCATATATCATCATCTTCATTAAACATATTATAACAAGGCCATATCATAATTTTCTTGAAACATGATAGGTTGTCTCCATGATGGTGGCCTTAAACATGAACAATTGATCAATCATAAAACCAACGTACTTGACGGTGGGGTCTCCACCTCTGTGCTGTCACTTCACCAGGGCTTGCCATGGATCCATAAGCTCATAATCATAAACATAAGTGGAAAGGGCTCCGGACTCTAGAATCCCATCCCCAATCCCGTACTTGCCACACTCACTTCAACTTCCTTAAAAACTTATTTTTCTTAACATGCCCTTAAATTTCTCATTAAAATTGTTTCATGATGCATGAACTTAAAAATCATATTTTCCATTATCCTTAAAAATCTGCCCATAAATATATATTTAATTATTTTTCATAAAAATCATGCATATATAAAAATAATACATATATATAGATTTTTATTTGTCATGGGCTCAATCGACATGACCGCTCCTTTACTTAAGCCCGTAAAACTAGACTGACCCATAAACACATAACCCGACCCATTAATACTTAGCTCATCACAACTAAGCCCGATTACTCTATTGAACCACTAGGACCAATACGACTAATGGATCAACATAAATTCATAACTTCAGCCAATTAAACAATTTAAGCACTCAAGTCCATTCGCATAATTTAATAAAATACTTAGGCACATAATTAAATTACCCGAGCCAGAACTAAACTAACCCAGACCCAAACCAAGATGACTTGACCCAATTAACATCTAACCCGACCCGGGAAGACCCCTGCCCGAGCCCTGCCCAAGATGCCCAAACCAACTCCTTCTACCCTAGCTCTTTTCCCTTCTTGCGCAACTGCACTATTTCCGATTGGACCACCTGCTCCAGCCACCCTTGGTCGGAGCCCCGCCACCCAAAACTTTCCAAGATCTAGGTGGTCCTAACCAGCAAAGCCCTAGCCCAAACCAAGCACTACAAGAAGATAAAAAACCCAAACTTTCCAGCCTACCTTTTACTCGCGTGCAGCTGTAGTGACTTCAACAATCACGTTTGTTCTCCCTGCTCCAGCCAACTATGGCCGCAAAACCACTGCCGACATCCAGATGGTTCTAACCCCAAAAACTTGACCAAAAACTATGCCCTATAGGAAGAGAACGAACCATTCTACCAGGACCCTAATCCCTACGCGCGATCTGCATGCACCAGAAAAGAAACTCGATTGATCTGCCTATTCCAGCCCTTTCCCAACCACTTCCGACTAAACCAACCTAACCCATAGACCATTAAGGACCCTACCTTGACCCATGAACATCCTGGAGCAGCCCCTTAGACGACCATGATCAGAAAAAACTTTAATAACCATATGCAACCATGAAAACGTGAAGAGCATGCTTTAAAACTCATGTATTCCTTGTTCTAAACCACATACCATGACATAATCATAATTTTTATCATAAAACATTATACATATGATTTAAATGGTGTGAAAGAATGGATTGAGACTTGCCTTTGCGTTTAAAAAGCTTGAAAAAGAATACCGTAGCGTAGATCACAACCCGGGACGAACAGAAAGCCTAACCTCTTGAATATTTCTTCAAAAATCGTGTGATGGTTTGTGGGATGTGTGGCGGCTGTGTTCTTACTTCCTCTCCAAGTTTTGAACGTAAAAAACAAAGATTGATGGAGGTGGAATCTTGATTCTAGTTATATGTTTGCTAAAAATTGGGCTTAGGCTTTTATTAAAATTCTAATAGGCTTAGCCCATTAATAATCAACTTGAAAGATGTTAATTTAAAAATAAAAGTTATTAATTTTCGTAATAAAACTATACTGGGTTTTTTAAATACTCAAAAATCCCATAAAGTACCTTAATTAGGTGAAAAACGGGCTTTTAAATATATATATATATACATAAAACCCATAATTTTATTTAAACTAAGTCTTAAAATAATTATTTAAGACTCTTAAAAATCCTAGACATAAATTTCGATGAAAAACTTTTATCTCGTTTGTCCACGGTCCCGTCTACGCGATCGTAAATCATCTTTTCTTAAAAATCCATAATCCTCGACATACTTAAATTAAATATCATAATTAAATTTAAAACATATAAACACATTTTCACATAAAACATCATTTAACTCCTTTTAATATATTTTTAAAATAATTAATTCCCTAGTTATGCATGCGGGTTTACGTAAAAAAAATTTTGAGCGCTACACCGAGGACATGAGCAAATAACGCCCAATACGAACATATGAGTATACACATGCTATGAATGCTAAATTCAAGTGAAATGTATCGGGAAACTATCAATGTAGAGTACTGATCAGTCAAAGACGTCATGGTATATAGCACACTGAGTCGTCACATATGGAGGTGGCTCCCATACCATAAACCGTGGACATAACCGGATCCAAAATCATGTCATACATCAACAAAATATAATGTGGTTGAGCGTCCTCTCTACTAGTTATAACAATTGTAAAGGCTCAACATGATAATGCATGTAACATAATGTCCATGACATAATATATGCACATAACAGTAATTCCACATAAAACATAAAAACTTAGGACATGCATAATCAACTAGGGTATCTGGGATAGTACGTTTGTATCTCAGAATAAGCAACCTAGCGATACTGACTCCCTAGTCCAATCCTTTAAGCATACAATCACCATATCATTAAATTCCTACAAAAGCCTTAACTAGACTAATAGCTATTCACTGAAGCTAATCATTGTCTAGAGATATACCTGCGTCTGTAGTCAGCCTTTTGATGATGCTTGACTCAAACCTTGGGCACAACTATGCTACGATCCCGATTGTGCCTCGCTATCGACTAGCCTCCGAAATAACACAAAAAGCCCACTAAAATCTAGCTAGAATTGAGAGAGGAAAGATGGAAATGATCGAGGAAGAAATGAGCTCGGCTTCGCTAATTATAGACCACGTTTGTAACTACCGAACTCACGATCAGAACTACAGAACGCACTTCGAAGCTTACGATCATCCTTCCAATCATTTTCCTCCAAACGTGTGTCTCTGACTGGATAACACATCTGCCGACAGTAGTTTGAAACTACCTAGCTCTAGTTCGGAGATTCCAAACTCCCTAATGTCTAATCACCCAATCAAAACCCATACATTGTCTGACTGTCACAAGATCGAAACTTCCGATCTCTAGTTCGGCACTTCCAAAATATCCCAGTACTTGAATTTCTAGAATATATTTTAATTTTTTTGAATCCGATTATTTACTCCTTAATCATGTTTAAGCAATGGATTAGCTTAATTAGTAGTCGAGCTACTACATTCTCCCAAACTTAAGAGATTTCGTCCTCGAAATCCAGACTAGGATAATCAAAACAAAATATTACTGAAAACAACTTACTATTACAATAAACACAGTAGTTAAAAATACAACTGAACTGCTCAAAAGAGACAAATACAATCAAAATAATTCTGGATGCTCAGAACGCATACAACTTTATAACTCCCAAGTCGCTTCCTCGATGCCTTGATGCTGCCATTGAACCATGACTAGAGGAAAGAGTTTATTCCGAAGTACCTTGTCCTTCTTGTCAATAATTTTGAGTGGTTTCTCCACGTATGAAAAATCGTGCCGAAGCTGGACCTCTTTCGGATGCAGAATGTGCGAATCATCTGCAACATACTGACAGACTAATGATACGTGGAATACATTATGAATGTTGGAGAGATATGGTGGTAATGCCAAGTGGTAAACCACATCTCCAACCTGTTCTATTATCTCGAATGGACCAATGAATCTAGGTGCTAAATTTCCATTTAGACCGAATCTCATCAACTTCCAAAAAGGTGATTGTAGTGACCCGTATCCAGAATTGACGATTAATGAGTAATTAATCATGTAATCATGCTTAGATTAAGTAAAACATGATTAAGGAAATTCCAAATGGGTTAACGGAGTCCAGAAATGGATTCAGAACACTCGAAAATAGCCAGGAAGGTCCCGAGGGTTCGAATGGTTCGGAAGCTCTGAACCAAGTCAGGAGGTTCTGAACAGGATCGGAGGATCCGAAGTCAAGATCGGAGGCTCCGATCGAGATCGGAAGCTCCGTCGGTGAGATCGAACGTTCCGATCGGGACCAGGGCACGTGTCATCGCTGACGTCAGCAAAGTGACGTCATGGCTGACGTAATATTGGGCGATCAGACGTTCCGAAGATGGGATTGGAGGTTCCGATCGTGTTTGGACGTTCCGATCCGGGTTCGGAGGCTCCGAACTTTGTCTATAAATAGGAGGCCGAGATTTCATTTTCAAGTGCACCTTTTCCTCTCTTATCTCTGATTCCTAAGCCTTCTAACTCAGATCTAGGGAGATCTAGGCATCCAATGAGGAATCCGGAAGTGGCATAGCGATCCAGGCGTCGTAGCGGAGCAGTGGCCTAGTTTTGAGAAAAATTGTCATCAGCGGGCTGACAACGGACGCAGGTATAGCTATGGTCTCCTTAAATTATTTAGGACTATGCAATAGCTTAATTAAGGCTTTTAGAGCTTAAATAATGATGCATGGATATTTGCATTGTAGAGTTGATGATAGGCTGGGAACCTAGAGTAGGATTGCTAGGACTGCCTGTAGTAAGGTACGTAAGTACAGACTGAGATAGCCAGCGGGTTTTGCATGCTTATATGTTGCATTTGTGTGTCATATTATTATGCAGCATGTGCATATCATATTGTGCCTGACCATCTTGTGAGATGAGCCATGTAGGGCCGCTCAGCCCTGTCTGGACGGGTGATGTCTATTGCCCAGTGACTGACGGGTCATGGGTAGTTAGCATCTGGGGACACAGTCCACGTCCTGTAGGAATGAGCAGTGTATGCAGGGTTTGTTCCCCGAGTTGTACCACTCATGTCCTAGGCGCCACTACTGAGCAGTTATATACAGTTATCCCAGATATGGATACCCTATCATTTGCATGCATCATATTTGTATGTTTTACCCAGTGCTTCCGTATTGAGCTTAGAGCTCACGTCCAGTCTTTTCTGTGTATCTGGACACCCCATTCGACGAGGCAGGTGTAGGTGCAGGATTGAGCACCAGGAGCTTGGAGTAGCCAGTGACTAGTGAAGACAGCAGGATTAGCTGTAGGTTTTGCCTTTAGGCTATTTATTCGATTTGGTTGTATAAATCGAATTGGTTTAACCGGTTGTATTCTGCCAGTCTGTTTTTATTTAAGTCTTTCGCAGCGATTTATTTAATGCATGTTTAATTATGCTCTTAACTCTGATTAGGTAGCGGATCCGGGAAGGGTCGCTACATTTATTGGTATCAGAGCATATGCATGCAAGAGACTTGGGATATAGTAATGAGATTTTGGGTTATCCATATAGGATTGATGAGACCTTGGAAGAGGTGATGATGCGGAGAATTAGTTTTCCTAGAGACTATCATCATCGGCAGAATTTCTGAAGATTTGGCTTATGGGATTCCAGCAAGTGCGGATAGGAGTGATGGATCGTGTCCGAGTTTTCAAAATTTCTACTCATGTGGATCCTAGCTTTGGATCGAGTACCGGATGCCAGAGGCAGTGGCAGAGGACTGGATGGGACGCACTTGGTGCTTGCCTCTGTATCGTCCGTACCATGATGACACTACTCTGAAGATTCTCCAGTCGTAGTTGGAGAGATTGTCATTAAACTCATGCAGAACATAGTTTTGCCGGTATGCTTGTACCGATGCATTCGGTAGGCATATGGGAAACTTCATGTTCAAAAGCATGATTTGGTTACAAGAATAAAGCTGACGGTAGATCGTGAGCAGACGGGGTCGACTGACATGCACTGATGCAGAGCATAGCTGGTTAGCTATCACGTGCCATTTCTCCGGAGTTCTTCGTAGGAGGACATGTAGAGAGACTTGGACGGGAGTATGCTTGCATCGATGCGTGTGTCGATTAGAAGCTTCATGCTCAAGGAACAAGACTAGCACAATGATTTAAATACTGTATCGTTGTAGTTGTAAACAGTATTTCAGTTGTAATGAATCATCATACTATGGTTATATCATTTCAAGTTCGATTGTACATTTCATTGTATTTTGAATAATGTATGTATTACATGGGATTGTAATTGAGAAATTGTACATAAATGGAAGCAATGATACATGTTTTATTTATCCAGCAATTCGTGAATGATTGCGAGTGATTTTGCTAGGAATGGCATTGTTTTAGTTGATTAGTGTTCAACTACTGTAGTTCATGGGATTTGATTGAGCCGACTGTGACTGTTTGACTTGTGGTTAGTCTAGGCGTTTTCCTAGGATTGACCTTGTTAGTCAGTGGACTATGTTAGTGCCAGCGATGAGTGGAATCATCTAGAGGCATTAAGGGTATTGTTCGGTTTAGAACGTTGAACTTTGTTCTAGGTTATTTCCTTAGAACAGGCTGTCTGACCTTTGTTAGGTTGAGGCTTGTGATGATGGGTTTTCATTGGGATACCAGGTCCAGTATATGCCGAGAGTTGTGAACTATGACCAGGACTAGACGTGATGGGGCGCGACCTTATGCCAGTATTACTCTGGGAGTCCTTGTACTTCAGAGGTTAGCCGGGAGCCTTGTGCTTCAGGAGATGATGGTGGGAAGGCTACTCAGTCTAGGGATTTGGTGACAGTCACGACGAGATATGACCTTGGATTAGATATCAGGTTTGATATCGATGGTTCGATATCGTCTGGTGTGCCAAAGATATAGGTTGAGTATTCTGCTATGGGAACCAGTCTTGGAGGAATTTCCTTGACAAGTGTGTACCTTGAGTAGATAGGTATTAACCTTTGAATTACTGCTAGATGCGTGGATCTAGTAGGTGGACAGATTTTTACCAGCGATGACTAGGGGTTGTCATCAGAGTTGTGGTTAGAATTTCCTTGTGATAGGAATTATCCAAGAACTTGGATAGGATGTTGTTCTAAGACTTTGACTCGAATGTGAGGACTACTCCATGATGAATGACTTCATCTGCGAGAGATTATATCAGATGTTGAGGATTGTATATGACTATTTGAGATGTGAGGGAAGCGTGGCCTATACCCGTGAAACCTTGGTGGTTGTCCAGGTGGGTTATTGAGGTAAGCTACCTTAGTCTTGAACTGTTGCACAATATTAACAAGGGATATGATCAGGAGAGTGTTCGAAGATTGTGGAAATATTTGGGATTCTTTAGTTATTCTTCTTGGACTTGACGAGCCGTGGTGTTCATTCTGAATGAACGAGGTAAGGATAGTGAGTCCAGTGGTTGCGCTAAGTACTATCTGATATTGTCAGAGATTGAGCGTAGGATTTTCCGTGGGATGGAAATGGGCTTAGTTTATCTTGATGTTTGCCTTGGGTGAACAAGACAACGATTAGTAGTGCTAAAGTGGCACGAGATCTGTGCTAGTGACTACTAGTGGTTATTGGCTAACTCTGTCAGAGTTAGGATGATTAAGTTCAGAATACGAAGCAGCGGTAAGTAGTGCTGAAAAGGCGCAGGACTTGTGCCAAGTAAACTACTTATGTACTGTGATCTGACACCGTTTGGAAATGGTTCTTTGTGGCAGCTGAGTCATAGTTATTGACCGAGCCATGTAGGTTGGATGATCAGTGGTGGTTTGATCTGATAAGTGCGAGCTTAAGTAGATCGACGAATTCGATTGGTTGAGCCAATCAAGGTTGATCAGGATGTATCAATTAAGAAATAATTGGGATAGTATTTTGTTTAGTAATGCTTATGGGATGAGTACTAAATACCATCTCAGAGAAATCGGAGATTTGAGTTATTTTAGTCTCAATGATCGCCAGAGATGAATCTTCTGGGATTGCTGTAATCGAGAAGGATTGCAAGTGGACTTGTATGATCAAGTTAGGTGCTAACTTGACAGTGGAGACAAGCAAGAGAGTTGGTAGTTTCCAGTATAGTGCATTCTTGTTAAGAAGGAAGCTGACATTGATCTAATCAATTGCTTAGTGATAGCAATAGGTCAGGAAAGGATTATGTTGTTGTTTTATGTGAGAGTTTTCCATTGAACAACAATAGTGAAGATGGTTGACCGGACATTTCGGTTAAGTAAGGGCATCTAAGTGTACCGTTGTTGTTGGATCCGATGAGTAGTTGGAAATGCTAGTGGACATTAGCAAGGAAACATCAGTTGTCTGATCTGTGTGACATTAGCTAGGGTCTGATCCTCGAGATCCAGCAGGTTGTGTCACTAATCTTCCAGCGAGTGATGTGCGATATGTGACTAAGATAGTCAAGGATCGACTTAGTAGCCAACGAGGTTTGCCTTTGGGGTCGAAGATTTCGCAAGATCGTGACGGATCGAGTTTGTTCTTTCGAGTCAGTGAGTCGCATCTATGTAGACTGTTTGTCAAAGATATTGCGTTGTAGCAATAAACGACAATCAAAGACGCATTGTGTGGCAAGTTACTTCGAGCACGAGTACTTCCCAGGATTGACTAGGGAATCAACAAGTTAGATCATTCAGTGCTGAGACTGATGCGTTCGGCAAGGGAGCGATTTGACTATTGAGAATCCGTTGGGATTTAGTTCCAGGATCAGTATGTTCAACCTTGGGAGGTTTGTATGAGCTGATGGTATTATAAGAGACTCTGAGTTGAGTTATACCAGGTGCAATGACTGTCGAGTTTCGAGACGGAATAGGAAGCATTTCCATATGTCTGTGCACTGTGGAATGTCCCAGCCGAGCATATTGGTGGGAGCTTGCCTTAGTCTTGATGTGTGTACAGTGGTTGCCAGTATGTATAACTAACCAGAGGATGTGTATCGATTCAAATTGATGAGGTGAATAACCTATGATCGAGATGATGTAGATCATCAGAGGCGTGATGACTTCCATTGCAATGTATGCGTGATTTCGCAGGCCAATGGCTAGGAGATGACGTAGTGTCATGAATTGAAAGTAAGGATAGTTATCATCAGGGCACAGTGTTGAGGTTATACTGAGAAACTTGGACAACAGAATGTACTAGACATGATGGTGTAAGTTCCCAGTATTCCTTGGGAAGCCGGTTGTGTTTCAGGGAGAGTGGGGAGGGTAACCAGTCTAGGGAACATTGTGAACAGTTACGTTGAAGTATAGACTTGAGTCAACTGGATTATCTTAAAGCGAGATTCATGTTATATGTGTCAGCACAATTTTGGGATTAGTGTTTTCCTGACTAGAGGTGTTGAGCACCGAGAACTTTTGGAACCATTAGATGGTTAATTTGATTAGCGATTCGACGATTGTCATAAGCCAGTCCAGTTATGATTTGGTCTTCGTTAGTCTAAAAATTTCTTTGGGACGATGATATTGATCAAGCGGGTATTGTATCTTTCGTGACCAGAGGATCCGAGTCAGTTTGGATGACGTATCAATGTTGTGATATGCGAGTGCTAGAGGAGTTCGACTGTCGACCAGTAGCGCAGTAATATTCAGTGAAAGAATATTAATGCAGTTCAACATTAATGAAACTTGCAGAGAATCCGACAAGAGTCCGAGTGTGTCGGAAGCTATTTCGACAAGACACTTGAACAGGAGTCTTTAGTACGTTCTCGAGGTTTTACCCTAGATTTCGAGGACGAAATCTTTTAAGGGGGGGAGAATGTAGTGACCCGTATCCAGAATTGACGATTAATGAGTAACTAATCATGTAATCATGTTTAGATTAAGTAAAACATGATTAAGGAAATTCCAAATGGGTTAACGGAGTCCAGAAATGGATTCAGGACACTCGAAAATAGCCGGGAAGGTCCTGAGGGTTCGGATGGTTCGGAAGCTCCGAACCAAGTCAGGAGGTTCCGAACAGGATCGGAGGATCCAAAGTCAGGATCGGAAGCTCCGATCGAGATCGGAAGCTCCGTCGGTGAGATCGAACGTTCCGATCGGGACCAGGGCACGTGTCATTGCTGATGTCAGCAAAGTTACATCATGGCTGACGTAATATTGGGCGATCGGATGTTCCAAAGATGGGATCGGAGGTTCCGATCGTGTTCGGACGTTCCGAAACGGGTTCGGAGGCTCCAAACTTCGTCTATAAATAGGGGGCCAAGATTTCATTTTCAAGTGCACCTTTCCTTCTCTTCTCTCTGATTCCTAAGCCTTCTAACTCAGATCTAGGGAGATCTAGGCATCCAATGAGGAATCCAAAAGTGGCATAGCGATCCAGGCGTCGTAGCGGAGCTGTGGCCCAGTTTTGAGACAAATTGTCATCAGCGGGCTGACGACGGATGCAGGTATAGCTATGGTCTCCTTAAATTATTTAGGAGTATGCAATAGCTTAATTAAGGCTTTTAGAACTTAAATAATGATGCATTGATATTTGCATTGTAGAGTTGATGATAGGCTGAGAACCTAGAGTGGGATTGCTAGAACTGCCTATAGTAAGGTACGTAAGTACAGACTGAGATAGCCAGCGGGTTTTGCATGCTTATATGTTGTATTTGTGTGTCATATTATTATGCAGCATGTGCATATCATATTGTGCCTGACCATCTTGTGAGATGAGCCATGTAGGGCCGCTCAGCCCTATCTGGACGGGTAATGTCTAGTGCCCAGTGACTGACGGGTCATGGGTAGTTAGCATCTGGGGACACAGTCCACGTCCTGTAGGAATGAGCAGTGTATGCATGGTTTGCTCCCCGGGTTGTACCACTCATGTCTTAGGCGCCATTACTGAGCAGTTATATACAGTTATCCCAGATATGGATACCCTATCATTTGCATGCATCATATTTGTATAGTTTACCCAGTGCTTTCGTATTGAGCTTAGAGCTCACGTCCAGTCTTTTCTGTGTATCTGGACACCCCATTCAACGGGGCAGGTGTAGGTGCAGGATTGAGCACCAAGAGCTTGGAGTAGCCAGTGACCAGTGAAGACAGCAGGATTAGCTGTAGGTTTTGCCTTTAGGCTATTTATTCGATTTGGTTGTATAAATCGAATTGGTTTAACGGGTTGTATTTTGCCGGTTTGTTTTTATTTAAGTCTTCCGCAGCGATTTATTTAATAAATTTTTAATTATGCTCTTAACTCTGATTAGATAGTGGATCCGGGTAGGGTCTCTACGGTGATACTTGCAGGAAAACATATTCTCCCACCTCGAAATGCAATGGTCTACGCTTAGTGTTGATGTAACTGGCATTTATGTCTTGTGTTGTCTTGATCATTTTCTTGATCAACTCAAATTTGTTAACGATATTCTGGATCAATTCCGGTCCTTCAACCTGTCTTTTCCCTAATTCATCCCAAAATAAGGGTGTTCAATAACGACAACCTTAAATAACCTCGAATGGTGCCATGCCAATGCTATGATGATAGTTGTTGTTATAGGTGAACTCTATCAACGATAAGTGATCCTGCCAGTATAACCCAAAATACATCACTAAAGTCCTCAGCATATCCTCCAATGTTCGAATAGTTCTCTCGGACTGACCGTCTGTCTCTGGGAGATACGCAGTACTCAAACTCAGAGTAGTACCCAAAGCTTACTGAAAGCTACCCCAAAACCATGAGGTAAAACTCTTATCTCTATCACTGACTATGCTCAAATGAACTCCATGCAATCTCACGATCTCCTGGATTTATAACCTTGCCATGCAATCAAAAGTGAACTCACGGTTATACGGAAGAAAATGAGTAGATTTTGAAAACCTGTCCACAAAAACACAAATAGCATGACACTGCTTGTAGGTCATTGGCAAATGGGTGACAAAATTCATTGTCACGTGCTCCCAATTCCATTTCGGAATCTCCAAGCTCTGCATCAAACCACCGGGTCATTTATGCTCAGCCTTGACATGCTGACAAACAAGACATCGAGAGACAAACTGATAAACTCTACACTTCATACCTTTCCACCAAAACCTGGTACGTATATCCTTATACATCTTGGCACTACCTGGGTGCACGACGAATCTACTATGATGAGCCTGAGACAGAATCTCATCTCTCAAGGTCAAATCATCAGGTACTACTACTCTACCGGACAAACACAACTATCCGTTTGTCTAAGTGAAAATCGGATGTGTTGTCTCCCTGAGAAAGTCTCGCTAACTTTTGCATTTTCATATCATAAAGTTGCACCTCTCGGGTATGGGTGAACAAAGATGGCCCTAGTAGCACTGAAGAAACTTGGATCCCTTGTTGTTCTTTCTTATTCCGGAACATAAAGTCTAAGGAACAATACTCTTGAACTGTACTAGCCCTTGCACTAGTGCGGAGAGCACTAATACTCACCTTACGGCTAAGTGCATCTGCCACTGGATTCACAGTACCCGGATGGTACTTAATCTCACCATCATAGTCCTTGAGAAGATCTATCCAACGACAATGTCTCATGTTCAACTTTGCCTAAGTGAAAAAATACTTCAAACTCTTGTGGTCTGAAAAATTTCAAACCTCTCGCCATACAGATAATGTCGCCAAATCTTCAGTGCAACACGATCGCTGCAAGCTCTATATCATGCACTGGGTAATTCCCTTATTAGGTCTTCAACTGCCCTGAAGAAAAGGCAATAACATGTCCATTCTTTCTCAACACACAGCCCAACCTTTGAATAGATGCATTAGTGTAAACCACATAGCCTCCAAATCCAGGCGGTAATGCAAGAACAGGTGTGGTAGTCAGTTGGCTCCTCAACTCGTCAAAGCTTTGCTCACATTCACATGATGAGACAAAAGGAACATCCTTCTTTGTCATCTGTGTCAATGGTCTAGAAATTTTTGAAGAATCGCCGATAATAACCTACTAAACCCAGAAAGCTACGAATCTCAGAAGTTGTCGTAGGACACGAACAGTTCAATATAGCTTCAATTTTAGTCGGGTCAAGTGATACACCTTCCCGAGAGATGACATGACCAAGGAATACCACTCGGTTAATCAAAACTCGCACTTACTGATATTGGCGTATAACTGCTTTTCACGGAGAATCTGCAGTACTAGCCTCAAGTATTGTTCATTCTTATCAATACTACGAGAGTAGACCAAAATTTCGTCAATGAAAACCACGAAAAAATTGTCCAGATAATTGAGGAATACTCTGTTCATCAAATCCATGAATACTGCAGGTGCGTTTGTTAATCCAAATGGCATTACTAAAAACTCGTAATGACCATACCTGGTACAAAATGATATCTTCGAAATATTTGCATCTCGAACATGCAACTTATGATACCCTGACCTTAGATCAATCTTGGAATACACGGAGTTACCCTGAGGTTGGTCAAACAAATCATCAATCCATGGTAAAGGTTACTTGTTCTTGACTGTTTCTTGGTTCAACTATTTGTAATCGATACAGAGACGCATATAAACATCTTTTTTCTTGACAAAAAGAACTGGAGCTCCTCAAGGTGAAACGCTCGGTCGGATATATCCCTTATCTAACAAATCCTTCAACTCCTGCTGCAACTCCCTCATCTCTGCTTGTTTTAGACGATAAGGTGCACGAGAAATCGATGTTGTCCCTGGCACAAGTTCAATCCCATACTCAACTTCTCTAACTGGAGGAAACCCTAGAACCTCATCCGGAAAAATATCTGGGTACTCAGGAACTACTTGTAACTCCTCTATAGTCCTGCTCATTGTGGATGTATCAATCGCATAGATAAGATAGCCTTTCTCACCCGTCTCTAAATCCTAACAAGCCTTAAGAGCTGAAACCAGAGGCATAAAGGGTCGCGCTCCCTCACCATAAAAAATACAAAATATCGCCCTCAATGGGACAAAACTGAACAACCTTTTGATAACAATTCATAGTAGCTTGATAAGAGGTCAAAACATCGATACCCAATATCCAATCAAAATCCTCCATCACTATAATCATATGATTCGCTAATAACTCAGAGCCCTCAAACTCTAAAGTACAACCCAAGAATAAAAGCTTGGTCAAATCCGAATGGCCAGTCGGGGTAGACACTGACAGTACTACGTCTAGGGATATGTACGACAATCTACGATGCTAAGCAAAATGTTCCAAAACTAATGAATGTGATGCACCAGTATCTATGAAAACGAAAGTAGGAATTCCACAAAAAATAATTGTATCTGCGATAATCTCCTCATTCTCTTTCTGAACCTGATCTTGGCTCAGCGCAAATAATTGTCCTGGAACACATGGCTTCTAGTTGGTACTCCCAACCGACTGTCCAGCTGGCTTTTGTGGAACTAATGTTTGAGAAAGTGAGCCAGATTCTGATCTTCCAACCATCTATGGACAATCCCTCTTCAGGTGACCAATCTAGCCACAATGGAAACAAGCTCCACCTACTACATGATAATGGTATGTAGGGTAAAGTCCCCCACACTTCTTGCACTACCCCTTCTTCTTCCCAAAGTGGAACACATCTCCACCAGATCTTGAACCTGATCTTGAAGAAGAAGACGCACCAGGTTTTTTGAAAGACTGGGCTTTGGGCCCCAAAGAGTTACATAGTAGAAAAGAATAGAAGTTCATGTTCTGCTTGATGTTGCTCTCTACTTGGCGACAACGGTTCACCAACACCTTGAACAACGTCGGATCCTCGTTAATGGATACCCGATTATGAATCTCCATGTAGTAACCTGATTCTATTTTACAAGATTAAATTTCTAATCATGTTTAGATTTAATAAAATATGATTAAGGAATTTTAATATGATCTAATGGACCAATGAATTGGGTCCAGAATGCCCGAAAAATGCTAAATGGGATTATTTGGGCTCGTGCAGTTTGGAGGATCCGAACCAAACTGGAGCCAGGGATGGAGTTCAAAAACTACGGGGCAGATCGGAGCGTTCGAACGTAGATCAGAGCATCTGAACTCAATGTCATGCACGTGGCCAAAAGGTTTGCACATGTAGCTGCATGCAAAGGAATCAAAGCCTCCGAAGTGGGATTGGAGTGCCCAATCTCAACCTAATCGAAACGTGGCATTCATGCCTGGATCGGAGCGTTCGATCGAGGCCTATAAATATGGGTCCGAATTCCTCATTTTTAAATGCCAAAAATCATCTCCTCTGCCGTAATGGCTCAATTTTAAGGTCTTCGGGACTCTTTCTTTAAGAGTTGTAGTAGAAAGTAGTATATTTTTATAGTACGGACAGTGTTCGTAGTAGAGGCCAAGCGGCGGAGCTTTGGCAAGGTGTCCAGGGATCATATGCAAACTGACGACAGACGAAGGTATGGCTTTGGTTCCCTATAGTAAATAGGGAGTAAGCTATAGTTTAATTAAGACTTTTATAGCATGATAGATGATGTTTGGCATGCTAGATAATACATGGTATTTATGTATTGTAGTGCTGCATGGTAGGCTTGGACCTAGAGGGGAGCTTCTAGGATCTGCCTTAGTGTATGAGGTACAGAAGTATTATTTGAGATATCCAGATTGAGTATGCATGTATTATGTATTTGCATGTATTATGTGATTGCATGATTTATATAACACAGCATGTCACGACGGTATGTTGCATACATGAGCATATTGAGCCTTTATGCTAGAGGTCTCCTGTAGTAGGGCGCTCACCCTACGAGTTGTGAATGGTTGGATATGTAAGTCTTGTGTTAGGTCACCATTATGTTTGGATAATTGTACTAGTATCAGGTAACCATTATCCACTGGGTATACGAGCCACCTTCTGAGGCGAAGACACAGCGTGCTATATACTCTGGGCCCGGTGTATGAGCTAGTTTCTTGACCTGAGTATCTTGTGAAAGAGTGGGTGCCCGGTGAGCCAACTTGTGGCTGAGGGCTTTGATGACTCTTTGTATAAAAAATCTTTTGTTTAATATAATTTACACTTTTATTAATGGCAATGACTTTATCTTTCTTCATATTGTTATATTGTGATATACTATTGTTGTTTTGATAAAGACCTTGAATATACTATAGTGTATGTAAGATGTGTTAGAACATGGAGATGTCTATCATGAAACACATCTTATAGTCACTGTATATTCTAAATGGTTCCTAGTCGATTGAGCCGTCCGTGAATAAGGATAAGGATCGCTCGAGATTGAGACTAGCATTTGCGATGCCGAGTACCACGTTTCATTGTATGGAACATAGAGATGTTCAAAGCATGCAAATGGATATTCATACGATGAATGATCGAACTACCCTATCCAGACTTTCCAAGTGGTTATCACTTATCGAGTGGATGAAGTCCGCGGTTTTGGTTGTACACCATTAGTCCTTACTACTTGAAACATCATTGAGACTCTATATGCTAGTACTGTGCTTTGACTCGTTTACCGACTCTATTGGGGTCATCAGGTGTTGGGATTGGGTACAGTTACGACACATATAGAAGTCGATGCTTTGTTGTCAAGGATTCACCACATACTTGCGAGTGTGGATATCCTATGCAATCTGAGGAGATATTAGTGTGACGAATCTCTGGCCAGAGTACATGATGTGTTTTAAGAAATGGTTTCTTAGTAGCACATGCGATGTCACTATTTGATCTTCAAGATGTAATGCATAGTTATCGAATCTCGAACGACTCTCGATTTACCAATGGTTGTTGATTCGATCGGGATATATGGATGAAGGGACCGTACTGTACGCTAACCAAAATCTATTGGTTCTTGCAGGCACTATCAGTGATACCTAGGGAATCATGGGGCGATGTTGCTAGGAGCTCTTACCATGATTCGATGGGCAAGTCGGAAAATGGTTGTTTCGAGTCACAAGGAGTTGTGAGCCCACGGCTAGCTGTATCCCTGAACCATTGAGGGTCACACAGAGTAATGGATTTTTAATCCCCGTTGAGATAGTTAAATTTAAAGAGTTAAATTTAATGAACAAAGAAGTGGGACTTCTTATTTAAGAGTAGAGGAGTAAGATTTCCTAAAATGACATAGGGATGGGCATTTTTGAAAACCACTGAATTCGGATTCAGAAAATTTATCTTGACTCTAAAAGATGCAGAAATGGTTTCTGTGAACATTGGTGAAATTGGTTTATCAATCTGAGTCACGATGAATTTTATATTAATTTCTGAACATGCGGTCTTTGCTTGTCAGGCTTGAACTTATGACTAATGGGCCCTAAGCTGTTAGCAGCCCATATTATAAATAAGTTATTGCAGTACAGAAATTACACAACAGAGGTCACAAAATATTTTGAAAACCCTAGCTGTTTTTACACAGTGGCCGCCGCCCCCTCCCTCTCTTTGTCGAAAATTCCAGCCTGTGAATTTTGAATTTGCAGTCTGGTTTAACGGATCAAATTCGTTAATTCTCTTCGTAGAAACTTCTGATAGATTTTCTAGTGCAATCTATCAGAGGGATTAAATCTCTGTTCGTGGACCTGATTGAAGAACAGTTCATCCATCAGTTCCAGGGATATACAACAAGAGCAGAGTAATCTGTTGGTGTCCATAATCTCGATTCGAGATTGGAGGTAAAAATTTATAATTGTTATTTAATTTTTACACACACAATTTAATCGTAAAGTTTTGATACCCATTATGGAATCGTTCCATATAAAATTTTTAAACTTTCGCTGCATCGGGTATCAATTCTGATTGATCTGATCGCTGTTCTCCAACATCTTGGTACCCAGTTCATTTGCATACATGCACATATAATAGTGTATACTCATACTCTCGTACTTAGCATGTTAGGCTCACTTCCAGTTATTTTCTATTGTTTGGATACCCCATTCAATGGGGCAGATGCAGGTAGTTCTCTTGAGGGCAGAGAGGTTAGGTGGTGACCAAGGCTAGATAGCAGGGTCGACCACTAGACTTTACTTTCTGGTATATAACTTATTTAAAGTTCCGCATTTACTCTGATTAAGATTATTTAATGTTTAATTGCATTATTAAGCTTATGATTAGTAGGTGATCATGGTGCGGGTCACTACACTCTGGCTTAAGGCCCTGTAGGAAAAGATCATATTTGGATTCTGAGCTAGTGGCAACATATGGGCAATACAGTAGTAGCTCAAAGAACTTCTGTTGGTACTCGTCAATGGTCATGTTGCCCTGATTCAAGTTCATCAGCTCATTCTCCTTTGACTCTTTGATTGTTTGACTACTGGAGGAAAATACAATTCTCTGAACATTGTACGGAATTCGGCCCAAATGACTATGCCTCGTCAAATTCCCAAGGAGCAGAAGTGGACATCCACCACTTGCGGACACTTCCCTCAAGAAGGAAATTAACAGCCTGCATCTTCTGCTCATCAGTGCAGCGGTACACCTCGAAGCATTTCTCCATCCTCTCTAACCAATTCTCTGCGAACTTTGGAGTCTCGCCTCTCTCCAATGGCTTAGGAGTCATCTGCAGAAACCTACGCAAGTAGAAACGGTGCCTATCATCCCTATGGCGATAATGCCTCTAAGCCTGCTCCCTCCACTCGTCGTCTCCCCAATGGCCACCAATAATCACATGGCTCTCATCTCCACGTCCTGCCATCTAGCAAAAGTAATAGGATTTTAAAGCTCAAGACTGTTTACCTATATCCCAAATCACAATGCATTTTCTAATACCAAAAATATAGCGACCTGTACCATAACCAAAGCTTTAAGCATGTAATTAACTTAAAATGCGATAATCAAAATTAAACAGTGGAAACTTAATTAATCCAACTTGAAAACTACCGATAAAATACAACCTTTCTCGAAACAATAAGTGTTATACAACCCAATAGAAAGTAATACTAAAACCCACAACAAAATAAACCTGGTAGAGTAAAATCCACCCTGCAACTGTTCAACGACCACTACCACCCGATCCATCCAACCTAAGTCTTGCCCCGTGGAATGGGGTGTCCAGAAAAAAAAAACCGAGGACATGAGCAAATAACGCCTAGTGCAAACATATGAGTATACACATACTGTAGTATCCCGTACCCAAAATTGGTGATTAAGTGTTAATCAATCCAATAAATCATGTTAGTTTAAGTTAAACGTGATTAAGGGAACTCTTAATGGATTAACGGAGTCCGGGAATAGACCCACAATTATCAGAAATGGTCCGCAGGGTCAAGTGGAATGGACGCAACATCGTAGGAACGGACGCAACGTTCGTGCCATCAAGAATGCGTCATTGCTTATACACATGATGTGACGTTCGGATGCAACAATGGTGAACGGACACAACGAAGGTAGAACGTATGCAACAACGGAGGAACGGACGTTCCATTCGATGTCTATAAATAGAGGTTCCGAGATTCATTTCCAGGCTCACCTTTCACCTCTCTTCTCTTGATTCCTTAGTCTTCTAGCTTAGATCTAGGGAATTCTAGGCGTCCCTTTGGGAATCCGGAAGTGGCGTAGCGATCCAGGCATTGTAGCAGAGCTGTGGCCTAGTTTTGAGGCAAGCGATAGCAACGGGCTGACGACAGACACAGGTATAGTTTTTGCTTCCTAAAAATATTTAGGAGTATGCAATAGCTTAGTTAAGGTTTTTAGAGCACTATAATGATATTAGTATTATTTGGAAGTGTAGTGCGGATTGTGGGCGTGGACCTAGAGCTGGTAGAGCTTGCCTAGTATTTGAGGTACAAAAGTACTTTTCGAAATATCCTGACTGAGTATGCATGCATTATGTGACTGCATGATTTATATGACGATTATATGCTGCATACATTTGCATATTGAGCTATCTCTTTTGAGATGTCTGGTAGTTGGGTTTTACCCTATCCTGTTAGTAGATGGACTTCCATCGATTTGGGTCCGGAGTATCCACTGGTTTTCGGTATGTGAGCCACCTCCTGAAGCGATGGCACAATGTGCTATATACCATGGCCCGATCAGTCTTTGTTATCTGATTCTTGGCCCCTAGTCAGTAGGAGGTACACTTGCATGCATGTATATCATACTCTCGTGCTGAGCATTTTATGCTCACGTCTCGTACTTTGTGTATCTGGACACCCTATTCCATGGGACAGGTTTGCGATTGGATGAGGCGTGTGGATCCAAGAGGGGCTAGGCAGTGGATGACCAGCTGGAGATTTGCTTAGTGTTTTATTGTATTGGGTTGATACAATATTCGATTTGGTTGTATAACTATTTGGGTATTTGCAGATTCCTTTCCTTGAGATTGTATAATATTTATGGCTTCCGCAGTTTAATTCTGGTTTACTATTTAATTAAGTTAATTGCATGCTTAAGTTTTTGATTAGTAGGTGATCTCGGTAAGGTTCACTACATTTATGGTATCAGAGCATACATAGTATTCTTGGGATTTAGATTCTGCATAAGATAACCGTGAGATAATTTTGTAGATGGCTGATCGCGATGATCAGAGTAGCCATGGAAGTATCGGTGGACGTTGGGGCGATGGCGATCGGGAGTGTCGTCGAGAACGCCGTCATCATCATCATGATGAGAACCATTTCAGTGTGCGTCGGTTCTTACAGATGTTTCCTAAGACTTTGGTTGGAGGCGAGACTCCGGAGGATGCAGAGAGCTGGCTAGATCGCATGGAGACTTGTTCTCAGACATTTCACTGTACTGAGGAGCAGAAGATGGAAACTCTTGGTTATCATCTGGATGGGCAAGCCCGTAAGTGGTGGAGGTTCACTTCTGCACCATTCGTTGCGGCGAGAGGAGTTGCTACTTGGGCCGAGTTCCGCACAGCTTTTCAGAAGTTTTACTTTCCTCCTGCACTCCATCAGGCGAAGGCGGGTGAGTTACTGAGTTTGCGTCAGAGATCTATGACGATTGACGAGTATCAGCAGAAGTTATTTGATCTGTTACCCTATTGCCCTGAGATTGCTGACAGCTCTGAGATGAAATACAATCTGTTCTTTCAGGGTCTTAACCCGGAGATTCATGACAGGGTGGCGGTCGGTGATGATATGACCTATGAGGGTTTGGTGAGTCGTTGTCACCAGGCGGATGATAGCATTCGGCGTAATAGGTCTTTCTCTCAGTCTAGACCTGCGAGTTCTTTGGGTCCTTGGGCTCAGTCTTTCAAGAAGTCTGGATCGACTTATTCTTCCTCTGGTTCCGGTGGTATTGTTTGTTTTGGGAAGAAGGAGAAATGTAACCATTGAGTGAAGAACCATCCATCTGACAAATTCTGTAGAGCTTCTGGGGCATGTTTCCTTTGTGGAGAGGTTGGTCATCTCTGGAGGGATTGTCCACTAGCTTGGGGAAGAGGTTCTGGTTCAGGATCGGGTTCTCAGGCTACCATTCAGTAGAGGTCGCAGGGACAGTCTGCTGGGAGTTCTCACTTGAAGCCGCAAACTTCTGGCCACGTGTTTGCCTTAAGGCACGATCAGGCAGTGGAGGAGAATGAGAAGGTCATTGCAGGTACATTTTTGTTATATGGCATACCTGATCTTGTACTCATTGACACTGGTACATCTCATTCCTTCATTTTTCCACGTTTTGTTAAGAGGCATAAGTTACCATGCATTGCACTAGACGTAGTAGTTTCTGTTTCTACTCCGACGGGCCAATCTGCTTTGGCTAAGTGTCTAGTGATGGGTTGCCCTTTAGAGTTCGAAGGAAACATTCTGATAGCGAATCTCATGGTTCTTACGATGGATGACTTCGATTGTATTTTGGGGATAGACATGTTGACTAACTATCGAGCTTCAGTGTACTGCTATCAAATATTAGTACGCTTTCATCCGGATGGGAGTGATAGCTGATTTTTCTATGGTGAGGGAGCGCGACCCCCGATGCCGTTGGTATCAGCTCTGAGAGCCTGTCGAGCTCTAGAGTCTGGCAGGGAAGGTTACCTCATCTATGCAGTTGATCTGTCCGCTGAGAGCATTGGGATAGAGAGTATTCCGGTTGTGAATGAATTCCCAGATGTATTTTCTGATGAGATTTTGTGTTTTCCTCCTGCTAGGGAAGTCGAGTATGGCATAGAGTTGATGCCGGGTACTTCGCCTATTTCTCGAGCACCGTATCGTATAGCTCCGTCAGAGACGCGAGAGTTGAAGAATCAGTTACAGGATCTTTTGGACAAGGGGTACATTCATCCTAGTGTATCTCCTTGGGGAGCTCCTGTTCTCTTTGCAAAGAAGAAGGATGGGTCTATGAGGTTGTGCATTGACTATCAGCAGCTGAACCGAGTTACTGTGAAGAACAAGTATCTTTTTCCTCGTATTGATGACTTGTTTGATCAGCTGCAGGGTACATCGGTTTACTCCAAGATTGACTTGAGATCTGGGTATCATCAGATGAGAGTCCGAGATCAGGACATAGCCAAGACTGCATTCCGTACTCGCTATGGGCATTACGAGTTTCTAGTGATGCCTTTTGGTTTGATTAATGTGCAGGCTATATTTATGGATCTGATGAACCGCATTTTCAGGGAGTTTTTTGATAAGTTTGTTGTGGTTTTCATTGACGACATTCTGGTATATTCGCGTGATGCAGACGATCATGTTTCTCACTTGCGGTTGGTACTGCAGACTCTTTGGGACAAGCAGTTGTTTGCCAAATTGAGTAAGTGCGAATTTTGGATGGATCGAGTGGTCTTTCTTGGCCGTATTATATCTAGGGAGGTAATTTCTATTGATCTGAGCAAGATCGAGGCTGTGCTTAATTGGCCGCGTCCGATGACGGTTTCTGAGATCTGTAGTTTTTTGGGTCTAGCAGGATATTTTCGTCGCTTCATTCTGAACTTCTCACAGCTAGCTCGACCTTTGACGCAGCTTACCCGCAAGGGTGTTGATTTTGAGTGGTCCTCAGAGTGCGAGGAGAATTTTTGTTAGCTTCAACGGCGGTTGACTTCTGCGCTAGTGTTGGAATTACCGTCAGGATCTGGAGGGTATGTGGTGTACACAGATGCTTCTCTTCAGGGGTTAGGTTGTGTTCTGACTCAAAATGGGCATGTGATTGCATACGCTTCTAGACAATTGAAGTTACACGAAGACAATTATCCAGTTCATGATTTGGAGTTGGCAGCTATTGTGTTCGCTTTGAATATCTGGCGTCATTATCTGTATGGCGAGAAATTTGAGATCTTCACCGACCACTAGAGTCTCAAGTATTTGTTCACTTAGGCGGAGTTGAACATGAGGCATAGACGTTGGATGGACTTGCTTAAGGACTATGATTGTTAGATTAAGTATCATCCGAGAGTTGCTAATCTCACTGCTGATGCCTTGAGTCGCAAGGTGCGACTATCCGCACTTCAGACTTGTTCGATGTCTAGTGCGATCGGGGAGTGTAGTTCATCAGGGTATACCTTCAAGAAAAAGAAAGGTATGCAGAGTATCCAGATGTTTGCGATATTATATGAGCCATCTTTGTATTCGCGGATTCGGGATGCTCAGATGTCTGATTCGAAGACCCAGCATTTGGCTCGTCTTGCCAACGAGGGTAGTACGTCTGGATTTTACTATCAGTCAGATGGATTTCTGTGTTTGTCTGGTAGGCTTGTGATTCCGGAGGATGAAGAGTTGCGAGAGGAGATCTTGTCTCAGGCACATCGCACTAAGTTGAGTATTCATCCGGGGATCAACAAGATGTACAAGGATCTACGTACTCGATTTTGGTGGAAGGAGATGAAACGCATTGTGACGCCCCGTTTTTATCTTAAATGAGTTTATTTGAGTTAATCGGAGATTGCAGAGTTCACGAGCCGACTTGATTTTGATCAGGGTCCTTTTTGCAAATTTTGGAAATTTCAGGGACTAAAACGCAAATAATGGATTTGTTATATTATCTACTCAACTTTTGACTTTTCTCATTCATCCTTCTCCTTCCTTAGCCGGCTCCTCCACCATTGAAACGCCCCATATCCTTTTCAAGATTTTGGATTTCCGTCCGAGCTCGATCCGGCCGTTAGAAATTATTTCTGAAGACAGTTTAGCGATCACTGCAGCGAGAGCTCCGTTATACCGTAAGTTTTTCTACGATCAGATACATTCTAGTTTTTGGATGTTGTTAGAATCGATTTAGATTCGAGTATGTTGTTCTCTACAGAGTTCTGATCGTTTATTATCTGTCAGTTTTGAAATAGAGCGACGTTCGGATTTGTTATGATTTTTGGAAGCCATTTTCGAAAATCATGGTTTTGAGATTTGTTGGGTTTGTCTTGTTGTTGTTGTATTAGCATTGAATTGAGTTGTTATCAGTATTGAACTGCTGTCTGCGTTGCCGGTTGTTCAGTTATAGCCGTTATGCCGTCGGTTTGAGTTTTTGGAGATTTTGAACCGTTTTTGAGTTTGAACTTGGCTTGTAAGTTGATCGTGGTTATTGATCAATCATCTCTTGTATCTGAACAGATTCGTTTGGAGTTGTCAAGCCCAGAGTTAGCAGCTGTTTGATCGTTTCAGAGAATTGGACGAAGAACGGTATAAAGAGTTTTCCTTGAACCGTTGCCTTGTTGTTGTTAGATTTTGTAGTTGTTTATACAATCTATTTTGTAGCTTATCCAGAGTTGGAGCTACTGCATTGAAAGGTAAAAGCAGTCATCGTAGCGGGATAGCATACTCGGGACTGTGGTTCTCGAGTTTTCCCTTTTGAAATCTCATACTTGCATCTACACTTGTTCTAGCATGAGGAACTTGTGTATTGTTTGATTGTATTGGTTTTGTTAAAAGGATTATGTTTTATGTTTCTGTTATGCATTCATCTTGAGCCAATCTTGTTTCAGCGGGCAGAACCGTCCTTTTTGTTTAGACGTTTGGGAACTATGATTGAGTGGCCCAGGTCGTAGTCGTTTCGTCTGGTGCTAGCATACTCATTATAGTTGCTCAAAATCTAAAGGAGTGAGATACGTGGCACCACCTCGATTAGGAGAGTCGGTGAGTTGTTACGTGATCTTATCCTCTGGATCCCAAAGGCACAGCAGCAATCCCTCGTTATCAGATTTGATATCCCTGTTTAAAGACATGCATTTCATTACGATGTTATTGAGTTCGTTATTGTATTGAAAGCATGTTTGTTACTTGTATTACTTGTTATGTTGCTTTTACTGGGAATGTCGTTCTCACTGGTTATCCGGCTGTTGCTTTGTTTTGTATGTGTACTTGGCAACAGGTGGGGCAGGAACAAGTCAGAAGAGGCATGATTAGCTTCGAGGGCAAGTAGTAGAAGTGAGACTCGGTTTAGAAGTCGAAGTAGCATGTTTATCTAGTTTAAGATTGAAGCATGTTAGAACTCGAACTTGATATGTTTTGTTATTCGAATTAGTTTGTATTCGGATTGTAATCTGAAATCGTAGTATGTTGTTGTTGTATCGATTTAGACTTCTGGTTGTTTTTAGGCCTTCTGAAAGCATGACTTGTTATGGCATGTTTCCCTACACCCTGTTATTGCATATGTATTTGAAGGCATGTCGGACCAAGCGCGGAATCCTTTCTTTATTTTCTGCAGCCTGAGCATTTTCTGCCCAGGCCTTCCGCGCGCGGGCGAGGCATTCCTCGCGCGCGCGCGAGGCCTCCGTTGGGCCTCTGAATTGTTTGCCCGCGCGCGCGCGAGCTTGGTATCTCGCGCGGGCACGAGCCTTTGGTTGGTCTCGGTTGTTGAAGCCCGCGCACGCGCGAGCTTGGTTCCTTGCGCGGGCGCGCGGCGTTAAAAAAAAAAAAAAAAAAAACTTTGAATTGTTTTACTCTTGGATTCTTGTTCGCTTAATTGTTTTTTAATCCGAGATTAGTGGTTTAGAATCGAGGTCTCACATTAAGTGGTATCAGAGCGTTAAGATTCTTGGTCGAACTAGAGTGAGCGGGGTAGATCGAGTCTGTGTGTAATGACTCCTCGCATGTGTTTGAATTATTTAATTGTGTACTTAATTCCATGCGAGCATGCTTTATTGTTTGAGCATTATTTGAATTACATGGTTGTGTGATTTAAATTAATAAAGCATGATCTACTTGAGATATAACTGTTTCTGTTCTCGACTGGTATTCGGTATTCCAAGCGGTTGTAAGGGCACTGATGGTAGCGATTGAGATATCTCGTGTGCTAACCTTTGATTATCAGATGGGTCCTCATCGAGTGATAAACAGAAACACACCACCAGTTATCCCTGCGACTGAGCAAGATAGCACTGAGGTTGATCAGTTGGATGCTTCAGCGACTCCTATGGAAACCTTGCTGAAGAGGTTTCAGTCGTTCAATCCGCCATTGTTGATGGGTTCAGAAAATCCAGTTGACTGTGAGAGTTGGTTGGATGATATGGATCAGTTGTTTGATTCCATTAACTACACAGATGACCGCCGAATCAGGTTAGTAATTCATCAGCTGCGTGGTGGTGCTAAGAGCTGGTGGATCATGACAAAGAAAGCATTTGAGAGTAGAGGTACAGAGGTTACTTGGACTCTTTTTAAATCTGAGTTTTATAAGCGGTTTTTCCCTATCTCGTATCGTAAGGATAAGGGAGCAGAGTTTGCAAATCTGAGGCAAGGGAATCTGAACATTGAAGAGTACGTGGCTAAGTTCGATAGTCTGTTGCGTTTTGCACCGCTAATTGCCGGAGATGAAGAAGCTAAGGCAAATCAGTTCATCAACGGGTTGAACCCCGATGTCTTCACGTTGGTTAACACCAACAGGCCTAGCAACTTTGCGGATGCCATGAATTACGCAAAGGGAGCAGAAGCAGGCTTGTGGAGGCAAAGAGGTAATCAGGGGGCACCTCAGCAGCAGAGGCAGTATCAGAACCAACCATCTCAGTACCAGAATCAGCCACCTCAACATCAGAACCAGCAGCAGAGGTATGAAGGTGGAAACAGTGGGGGAAACAGAAAGGATCAGTACAAGGCAAGAGGTAAACAGTTCAAGAGACAGGGGAACAGTTCGTCCAGTTCCAGTGGTTCGAAGCAATTCGGTTCAGGACCGAGTTCTGGGTCATCATCCTTGTACTGCAGCAAGTGTGGAGGAAGACACTCACCGGATCAGTGTGTGGGAGTCTTCGGCAATTGTAACACATGTCAGCAACCGGGACACTTCTCTAAAGTGTGCCCTCAACGTAATCGAGATAGAGCTCAGAGTGGGAGTTCGTCTAGACCTGCAGCTCAGCCGAAGAGGCAGTCGTCTGCAGTGCACTCTTTCCAACCCCAGCAACAGCAGAACAAACAGGGAGGTAGCTCTAGTGCAAATCAGCCTCCGAGACAGCAAGCACGAGTCTTTGCATTGACAGAGGATCAGGATTAGGCAGCACCTGACGATGTCATAGCAGGTAACTGTTCGATTTTCGGTCATTCTGCTCATGTCTTGATAGATACAGGTGCTTCCCATTCCTTTATCTCTGAGAAATATGTGTTATTGCATGCTTTTCCAACTGAATTGTTGCCTACAGTAGTAGCTGTTACTTCACCTTGGGTGGAGGAATTGTTTCTGTCCGACTAGTCAGGAACTGTGAATTTTGTTTCGAGGGGAATTTGTTAGAATTCGACTGTATTGTGCTTGGGTTGTCAGATTTTGATTGTATTGTCGGTATAGATGCTTTGACCAAGTACAGGGCAACAGTTGATTGTTTTCTGAAAGTTGTCAGGTTCAGACCTGAAATGGCAGACGAGTGGAAATTCTTTGGTAAGGGTTCTCGATCTAGAATTCCTTTGATTTCAGTGTTATCTATGACTCGTTTGTTACAGAGAGGTGCAGAAGGATTTTTGGTTTATGCGGTTGATGTACTGAAATCTAGCCCAGCTTTGGTTGACTTACCAGTGGTTAGAGATTTTGCTGATGTGTTTCCGGAAGATGTTCCTGGATTGCCACCCATTCGAGAGGTTGAATTCAGCATTGACTTAGTGCCAGGTACTCAACCTATTTCAAAAGCTCCTTATCGTATGGCACTTGTTGAATTGAGAGAGTTGAAGGAGCAGCTTGAGGATTTGATTGCCAAGGGATACATCAGACCTAGTGTATCGCCTTGGGGTGCTCCTGTTCTATTCGTTCGGAAGAAGGATGGTTCTATGCGGCTCTGTATCGACTACCGTCAATTGAATCAGGCTACAGTTAAGAACAGGTATCCTTTACCCCGAATAGATGACTTGTTCGATCAACTGCAGGGTTCTTCTGTCTACTCTAAGATTGATCTGAGGTCAGGCTACCATCAGCTGAGAGTGCGAGAGGAAGATGTTCCTAAGACCGCATTCAGAACGAGGTATGGTCACTTTGAGTTTATAGTCATGCCGTTCGGTTTGACTAACGCTCCAGCTGTTTTTATGGGTTTGATGAACCGTATCTTTCAGCGTTATTTAGATGAGTTCGTCATTATTTTCATCGATGATATTCTTATCTACTCGAAGAACCGTACTGACCATGCAGAGCACTTGAGAATCGTCTTGCAGATTTTACGAGTTGAGCAGTTGTTTGCCAAGCTATCGAAATGCGAATTCTGGTTAGATCGAGTTGTCTTTCTCGGTCATATTATTTCTGAAGATGGGATTTCTGTCGATCCCAGCAAAATCGAAGCGGTTATGAATTGGCCTAGACCGACATCAGTACCTGAGATCCGAAGCTTCATGGGTTTAGCTGGTTATTACCGTCGTTTCATCGAGGGTTTCTCATCTATTGCCAAGCCTATTACCCAGCTGACTCAGAAGAATGCGCCTTTTGTCTGGACTACATATTGTGAGGCTAGCTTTGTTGATCTGAAGAGGAGACTGACCAGTGCTCCAATTCTTTCTATTCCGAAGGGTACTGGAGGTTTCACAGTGTATTGTGATGCTTCTAACGGAGGTTTGGGTTGTGTTCTTATGCAGCATAAGCATGTGATAGCTTATGCATCGAGGCAGCTGAAACCGCACGAGACTCGTTATCCTGTTCATGATCTTGAACTTGCAGCAATTGTATTTGCTTTGAAGATCTGGCGTCACTATCTTTATGGTGAGTCTTTCGAGATCTTTTCTGATCATAAGAGTCTTAAGTACTTGTTTTCACAGGCAGAGCTGAATATGAGACAGAGAAGATGGTTAGATCTGTTGAAGGATTTCAACTGTGAGATCAAGTATTATCCAGGGAAGTCGAATGCAGTTGCAGATGCCTTGAGCCGAAAGCTTTGTTCTTTATCTCTTTCAACTATCGGTGTTTCTCAGTTGGTCGATGATTGTTGCACTTCTGGTTTAGAGTTTGAAACAGATAGGGAGACTATCAGAGTGTTTGCTATTCAAGCCGAGCCGGAGTTGTTTGTTGCAATCAGAGAAGCACAGAAGTCTGAGCCGAGCATTCAGGTTTCAGTAGAGAAAGTCAGAACTGGGCATCAGTCAGAATTCCAGGTTAGAGATGACGTTTTGTTTGTGAATAACCGTATTGTTGTGCCTGATATTTCGGAGTTGAGACAGCGTATTCTCCGAGAGGCTCATTGCAGTCGGTTTAGCATTCATCCTGGAGGTCGTAAGATGTACAATGATCTAAAGAGTCAGTTCTGGTGGAAGAGAATGAAGAGCGACATCGCGAGGTTTGTGTCACGGTGTTTGAACTGTCAGCAAGTGAAAGCAGAGCGGAAGCGACCAGGTGGTCTATTGCACAGCTTATCTGTTCCTGATTGGAAATGGGATCACATTTCTATGGATTTCGTCACGAAGCTACCACGATCCGTTCGAGGATGCGATGCCATTTGGGTAGTAATCGACCGATTGACGAAGTCAGCTTGCTTTATTCCTTACAGGATGACGTATCGTCATGATCAGATGGCTGAGCTTTATGTTAGCAATGTTGTGAGATTGCATGGGGTGCCGAAGTCGATCGTTTCAGACAGAGACCCGAGATTCACTTCGCACTTCTGGCATAGTTTGCAAGAGGCGCTTGGTACTCGATTGCATCTGAGTACAGCTTATCATCCTCAGACAGATGGACAGTCAGAGCGGACTATCCAGACGTTGGAGGATATGCTGCGAGCGGTAGTGCTAGACTTTGGTACTAGTTGGCAGGATTCTTTGCCTCTTGTCGAGTTTTCTTACAACAACAGCTTCCAAGCGAGTATCGGTATGGCGCCTTTTGAGGCATTATATGGTAAGAAATGCCGATCTCCGTTGTTTTGGGATGATTTATTTGAGTCACCAGATTTGGGGCCGGATATGCTTCGAGTTATGGCAGAACAGGTTAAGGTCATTCAGACCAGAATGAAGACAACTCAAGATAGACAAGCAAAGTATGCGAATGTCAGACGTCGACCTCTGAGTTTTGAGCAGGGAGACCGTGTATTCCTTAAGATTTCTCCGTTCAGAGGCACCGTCAGATTCGGTAAGAGAGGAAAGTTATCTCCGAGATTCATCGGTCCGTACGAGATTCTCGAGAAGATAGGCGATCTTGCCTACAGACTTGCACTTCCTCCGTCTTTATCTGGTATTCACGACGTTTTTCACGTCTCTATGCTGCGAAAGTATCATCCAGATCCTTCTCATATCCTTCAGCCTGACGAAGCCGAGTTAGACGAGACTTTGAGCTATTTTGAGCGACCGATTCAGATCCTTGATCGGAAAGAAAAGCAACTCAGGACCAAGTTGATTCCGTTAGTGAAGGTGCAGTGGAGCCGTCACGGTGTTGAGGAAGCGACTTGGGAGACAGAGTCTGACTTGAGACAGCGTTTTCCAGAGCTATTCGGATGACGTGAGTTCTTCTTACTGTCTTTAGTTCTTTATTCTATCTTTGAGTTGTGGTTCTCGTTGATTTCGAGGACGAAATCTCTTCTTAGTGGGGGAGAATTGTGACGCCCCGTTTTTATCTTAAATGAGTTTATTTGAGTTAATCGGAGATTGCAGAGTTCACGAGCCGACTTGATTTTGATCAGGGTCCTTTTTGCAAATTTTGGAAATTTCAGGGACTAAAACGCAAATAATGGATTTGTTATATTATCTACTCAACTTTTGACTTTTCTCATTCATCCTTCTCCTTCCTTAGCCGGCTCCTCCTCCATTGAAACGCCCCATCTCCTTTTCAAGTTTTTGGATTTCCGTCCGAGCTCGATCCGGCCGTTAGAAATTATTTCTGAAGACAGTTTAGCGATCACTGCAGCGAGTGCTCCGTTATACCGTAAGTTTTTCAATGATCAGATACATTCTAGTTTTTGGATGTTGTTAGAAGCGATTTAGATTCGAGTATGTTGTTCTCTACAGAGTTCTGATCGTTTATTATCTGTCAGTTTTGAAATAGAGCGACGTTCGGATTTGTTATGATTTTTGGAAGCCATTTCGAAAATCATGGTTTTGAGATTTGTTGGGTTTGTCTTGTTGTTGTTGTATTAGCATTGAATTGAGTTGTTATCAATATTGAACTGCTGTCTGCGTTGCCGGTTGTTCAGTTATAGCCGTTATGCCATCGGTTTGAGTTTTTGGAGATTTTGAACCGTTTTTGAGTTTGAACTTGACTTATAAGTTGATCGTGGTTATTGATCAATCATCTCTTGTATCTGAACAGATTCGTTTGGAGTTGTCAAGCCCAGAGTTAGCAGCTGTTTGATCGTTTCAGAGAATTGGACGAATAACGGTATAAAGAGTTTTCCTTGAACCGTTGCCTTGTTGTTGTTAGATTGTGTAGTTGTTTATACAATCTATTTTGTAGCTTATCCAGAGTTGGAGCTACTGCATTGAAAGGTAAAAGCAGTCATCGTAGCGGGATAGCATACTCGGGACTGTGGTTCTCGAGTTTTCCCTTTTGAAATCTCATACTTGCATCTACACTTGTTCTAGCATGAGGAACTTGTGTATTGTTTGATTGTATTGGTTTTGTTAAAAGGATTATGTTTTATGTTTCTGTTATGCATTCATCTTGAGCCAATCTTGTTTCAGCGGGCAGAACCGTCCTTTTTGTTTAGACGTTTGGGAACTATGATTGAGTGGCCCAGGTCGTAGTCGTTTCGTCTGGTGCTAGCATACTCATTATAGTTGCTCAAAGTCTAGAGGAGTGAGATACGTGGCACCACCTCGATTGGGAGAGTCGGTGAGTTGTTACGTGATCTTATCCTCGGGATCCCAAAGGCACAGCAGCAATCCCTCGTTATCAGATTTGATATCCCTATTTAAAGACATGCATTTCATTACGATGTTATTGAGTTCGTTATTGTATTGAAAGCATGTTTGTTACTTGTATTACTTGTTATGTTGCTTTTACTGGGAATGTCGTTCTCACTGGTTATCCGGCTGTTGCTTTGTTTTGTATGTGTACTTGGCAACAGGTGGGGCAGGAACAAGTCAGAAGAGGCATGGTTAGCTTCGAGGGCAAGTAGTAGAAGTGAGACTCGGTTTAGAAGTCGAAGTAGCATGTTTATCTAGTTTAAGATTGAAGCATGTTAGAACTCGAACTTGATATGTTTTGTTATTCGAATTAGTTTGTATTCGGATTGTAATCTGAAATCGTAGTATGTTGTTGTTGTATCGATTTAGACTTCTGGTTGTTTTTAGGCCTTCTGAAAGCATGACTTGTTATGGCATGTTTCCCTACACCCTGTTATTGCATATGTATTTGAAGGCATGTCGGACCAAGCGCGGAATCCTTTCTTTATTTTCTGCAGCCTGAGCATTTTCTGCCCAGGCCTTCCGCGCGCGCGCGAGGCCTCCGTTGGGCCTCTGAATTGTTTGCCCGCGCGCGCGCGAGCTTGGTACCTCACGCGGGCGCGAGCCTTTGGTTGGTCTCGGTTGTTGAAGCCCGCGCACGCGCGAGCTTGGTTCCTCGCGCGGGCGCGCGGCGTTAAAAAAAAAAAAAAAAAAAACTTTGAATTTTTTTACTCTTGGATTCTTGTTCGCTTAATTGTTGTTTAATCCGAGATTAGTGGTTTAGAATCGAGGTCTCACACGCATTGTGTATCTGTATGTTTCAAAATGCTTGGTTTGTCAGCAGGTCAAGGCAAAACACCGACGACCTGGAGGTTTGCTTCACAGTCTGCCTATTTTGAGTGGAAATGAGAGCTTATCACGATGGATTATTTGACCCATTTGTCGGTATCCTCGAGGAATTGTGATGCTATCTGGGTTGTGGTGGACCGACTCACCAAGTCAGCGCATTTCATTGCCTATAGCCTAGAGTACTCTGTGGATTGTATGACTCAGTTGTACATTCAAGATATCATTCGACTTCATGGAGTGCCTGTGAGCATTGTCAGCGATCGAGACCCCAGGTTTACTTCTAGGTTCTGGGGGAGTGTTCAGCATGCGATGGGCACTACTCTCAGTTTGAGTACGGCTTGTCATCCGGAGACAGATGGACAGCCATTGCGTACTATCCGTACTTTGGAGGATATGCTTCGAGCGTGCGCTATGGATTTTGGTTTAGCCTGTCAAGATCATTTGCCATTGATTGAGTTCGCGTACAACAACAGCTATCATAGTAGCATTGGGATGGCACCTTTTGAGGCATTGTACGGGAGACGTTGTCATACTCCACTCTTTTGGGAAGAAGTGGGGGAGAGACAGGCTGAGGGACCGGATTTAGTCCAGCAGGCAGCAGATATTGTTGATCAGATCAAGAAATGGATTAAGACTGCACAGGATCTTCAGGCCAGCTATGCTAATACTAAGCGTAGACCTTTGTAGTTTGATGTTGGGGAGAAAGTGTTTTTGAGAGTTTCACCTTTCCACAGGATTCTCAGATTTGTCCTCAAGGGCAAGTTGTCTCCCAGATTTATCGGTCCGTTTGAGATCTTAGAGAGCATTGGCGATCTGGCTTATCGACTAGCCTTGCCACCGTATCTGTCCAGTATTCACGACGTGCTCCACGTATCTCTGTTGCGACGATATGTGGCGGATCAGTCTCATATTCTGCAGCCGTCTGAAGTTCAGGTGGATACGGATTTGAGTTATGTAGAGGGACCTATTCGTATCCTGGATCGTAAAGATAAGGTCTTGCGGAATAAAGTTATTCCTCTGGTTTTAGTTCAGTGGCAGCTCCGAGGCACTGAAGAGGCCACTTGGGAGCTGGAAAGCAGGATGAGTTCTAAACATCCTGAGTTATTTTTATTTTATTGTCGTGTTGTATTAATGTTGAGAACTCTGTAAACGTTTAATTTGAATAATGATGTTTCTGCATGTTATTTGACATTCAGTACTTAAGATCTGATTTCGAGGACGAAATATCTTAAGTGGGGGAGAATGTAGTAGTCTGTACCCAAAATTGGTGATTAAGTGTTAATCAATCCAATAAATCATGTTAGTTTAAGTTAAACATGATTAAGGGAACTCTTAATGGATTAACGGAGTCCGGGAATAGACCCAGAATGATCAGGAATGGTCCGGAGGGTCAAGTGGAATGGTCGCAATGTCCTAGGAACGGACGCAACGTTCGTGCCAGCAAGAATGCGTCATTGCTTACACACATGATGTGACGTTTGGACGCAACGATTGTGAACGGATGCTACGAAGGTAGAACGGACGCAACGATGGAGGAACGGACGTTTCGTTCGATGTCTATAAATAGAGGTGTTGAGATTCAATTCCAGGCACACCTTTCAACTCTCTTCTCTCGATTCCTTAGTCTTCTAGCTTAGATCTAGCTTAAATATTTAGGAGTATGCAATAGCTTAGTTAAGGTTTTTAGAGCACTATAATGATATTAGTATCATTTGGCAGCGTAGTGCGGATTGTAGGCGTGGACCTAGAGCTGGTAGAGCTTGCCTAGTATTTGAGGTACAAAAGTACTGTTCGAGATATCCTGACTGAGTATGCATGCATTATGTGACTGCATGATTTATATGACATGATTATATGCTGCATACATTTGCATATTGAGCTATCTCTTTTGAGATGTCTGGTAGTTGGGTTTTACCCTATCCTGTTAGTAGATGGACTTCCATCGATTTGGGTCTGGAGTATCCACTGGTTTTCGGTATGTGAGCCACCTCCTGAAATGATGGCACAAAGCGCTACATACCAAGGCCCGGTCTGTCTTTGTTATCTGATTCTTGGCCTCTAGTCAGTAGGAGGTACACTTGCATGCATGTATACTCATACTCTCGTGCTGAGAGTTTTATGCTCATGTCTCGTACTTTGTGTATCAGGACACCCTATTCCATGGGGCAGGTTTGCGATTGGATGAGGCGGGTGGATCCAAGAGGGGCTAGGCAGTGGATGACTAGCTGGAGCTTCGCCTAGTGTTTTATTGTATTGGGTTGATACAATATTCGATTTGGTTGTATAACTATATTGGGTATTTGCAGATTCCTTTTCTTGGGATTGTATAATATTTATGGCTTCCGCAGTTTAATTCTGGTTTAATTTTTAATTAAGTTAATTGCATGCCTAAGTTTTTGATTAGTAGGTGATCTCGGTAAGGGTCACTACACATACTATGACTGCTAAATACAAGTGAAAGGTACCAGGAACCTATCAATGTAGAGTATTATTCAGTCAAAGGCACCATGATATGTAGCACGCTGGGCTGTCGCATCAGGAGGTGACTCCCATACCATAAATCGTGGACATAACAGGATCCAAAACCATGGCATCCATCCACAAAATATAATGGGGCTTAGCGACCTCTCTACTGGTTATAACAATGGTAAATGCTCAACATGATAGTGCATGCAGCATAATATCTGTGACATAATATATATGCACATAACAATAATTCCCCATAAAACATGCCAACATAGGACATGCGTACTCAATCCGGGTGTAGCGCCTAAAATCCAATCTACTAAATCGCATGCATTAAATTAAATAAATATTATGATTATTATTTTTATGTTTAATTGATTTAAATTTTTTATTTGAATTATGTGTTAATAAATTATTAATTATTTTTTTAAATGATTTTATTGTACTAACTATTTAATTAATGCTTTTAATTGTTTAAGTTTACTTATTTAAATTATTTTATTATACAACTTATTTGTTTTAATGATTTTAAAGGTTTAAGCTTGCTTATTTAAATAATTTTAATAGTCTAGCTTATTTATTTAAAATGACTTGAGTTTATTGGTTAGTTATTTAAATTATTTTAAATGTCTAGATTATTTATTTAAATGGTTTTTATTGTCCAGCTTATTTTAAAGATTTTTAATTCCGTTTGTGTATTTTTTTCAAATGACTTTTAAATGTTAATTTGTTTTCATTAAATTATTTAATCACTCCATTTATTATTTAAATGTTTTAATTATATTTTCGACATCAAAATGTTTAAGTATTGATTTTAAAAGAATTCTTGAGTTTCTGTTATTTCGGGGCAGGCGGGCGGAAGCGGAGTCGCGAGTTATAATTTATTTTTGAGATTTATGTAATAATCTAGAGGAAATTTATTAAATAATTATTTTAAAAATTTTCGGGCATCAAAAATTTATTTTAAATCCTTACAAGTTGAGGAATGTAGGTAAAGCTTCATTTTAAGAATTTTTGAGTAGTCTCATTTATTTTAAAAGAATGATAAAGTTTATTTAATTAGCTTCCAAAATTAGTATTTTAAAATCCGGATGGTAGTTATTTAATTCCTTTCAACTTGCCCACTTCAAAGAAAAGATTTTAAATAATTTTAGTGTGTGTGGTGTAGCAGTTGCTACTAGCCTAATAGCAACTCTATTATTTTTAAAATAACAACTACAATTACACACACATATACATACACCTATACACATATACACACATTTTTAATACCAAAAGAAAAGAAAATAGGCTCCCTCCCCCATTTCCCTAACCCTAGCCGCCACACCCCTCCACTTTTCTCTCCAATCCCGTCGCCCCACCTCATATCCACCGCCAGCCGCCGCCGTCCTGCCCTCCAACCGGCCGGAGTCCATCCTCAACCCAAGGGCTAGCTTCTCTCCATCATCTTCCTTTCCAGCTCATTTTTGGGGTAATTTTTGGTGTTAAAGGCAAGTATAAAGATTTCATTTGGCCTCCAAGCAAATATATTATGTGTATGCCTTGTTATAATTATCATTTCGAATTTTCTTGCAATTTCAAGCTAGGGTTTCATGTTTTTATTAGAAAATTAGTAGGTGTTCTTTCTTTAATTTTAGATTTATGCATTTTTTTGGTGTTGGAATGAGCTATGATTTGTGTTTTCATCGAAACTTTGAAGACTTACATGGGTTTGAATTTTTTAGATTTTTTGTAAGTGGTGTTTGAGATCATTTATGAAATTTTGATGCATTGGTGATTAGAGGCTGCCCTAGCTATGATTTTAAGCTTGTTTGAGAGGCTGGTTGAGCCATGGGATGGTCCAGGGCCTGTGGCTAGTCCTAGGGATGGTCCATGGTGTTCGTATAAGGGATGTTTGTAGGTGGTTGAGGTTAAGGGGTGCAAATGGTTGAATTGATCCTAGGTGAGTAGTGTAGATTTTTTACATGTCTTTGCATGTTCTGTCATGTTCAGTTCAGGGGGCTGGTTTAAGTGGTCTCGGTAGGGGGTGGTTTGTCCATATTCAATTCTAGGATGTGGTGAACGCGTCTGTTCAATTTGGGAGCCTTTCGGTTAATTTTTGGATAGGTTAATAGGGAATTAAGTTAAGGTGGTTGTGCAGATTTTTGTTGAGCGTAGTTGCTGCCCGGAAATCCATTTTGTTTGGGCTGCTCGGGTTGGAATGGGAGGTTAAGGACTGATCCTTGGGGTAGTTTGGAGTGTGTAGAATATGTCGGTTCAAGCAAAAGTCGTTTTGGTTAAGGAAAGGTCGAGTTGGGGGTTTTAGGGTTTGAACGCTCGTTGTAAGTTTTGCTTGAGGAGAAAGGGAGTTGTTGTTAATTAGCTTATCCTAGGTGCAACAACTTAATCATAACATTTCTTTGATCGAAATAATGTTTCTTCATCTAAAATTTGAGTATTTAAATTGTGTTATTTTTTTGGTGTCAAGTTTTAAAAGGTGTTATTATCTTTAAAGAAAGTTGATGCATGAGTTAGTTAAAAGAAAATTTAAAGTTGAAGTAAGAAAATATTTTGAATGAGGAGAGTTGATTGTGACAATAAACGTGCAATGTTGGGTCGGGGGATGCCTCGGCTCACTTGCCAAATCAGATGTGTAGTGTGGGGCTAGGAGACATCTCGTTTCTCCTATAAAAAATAGACGTGTAGTGTGGGGCCGGGAGACATCTCGGTTCCCCTACCAAAATAGACGTGTATTGTGGGGCCGGGAGACATCTCGATTCCCCTACCAAATCACAAGTGTAGTGTGGGGCCGAGAGGAATCTCGGTTCCCCTACCAAATTAGAGGGGCAATGTGGGGTTGGGAGAAATTTTGGCTTCCTTGCCGGCATAGTACTGTAGTCATTGATCGATCAAAATAAAGAAGGTCACAATCGAGGATCTAAATTCACAGGGAAAAATTCAAAGATAAAGTTTATGAAAATTATGTTTAAATGCATGAGTAAAGTTAAAGTTTCAAGAGTGAGTTTCAGTTTATGTTTAAAGGCATGAGTTTCAGTTAACGTTTCAAACGTGAGTTTCAGTTAAAGTGATAGTTGTGTTTGTGTTGCATATTTTAATGTCATTTTGTTGTTGTTTTGCATTCGTTTACGTGCTTTAATTATGTATTTTGACCGTATTGCATATTCTATGTCTGCATGATTTGTTTTCCCATTTTGTGTGAAGGTTGTGCGTTTTAGCGGATGCATGGATGGAACTATGGAGCAATGAAAGTGCTGACATTACTTTGAAGAAAGTGCTCGACCGATCTGCAGCATCTAGCCGATCGAGCGGAGCATGTAAATGTGAAGAAAGTAGGCTCTGGAATTCTTGACCGATCGATCGGTAACATCTTACCGATCGAGCGAGAGGTGCTGTTCGGGAAAGAACTGTTAATTTTAGAAACTCTTTTATTTTGGACTCTAGCTTTTATTAGGCTTTTTATTCCGTTTTTCAGACTTAATTATCAGACTTGGATATTATATTTGGCGGCTAGGTTTTGTATTAAAATTTTCTCTCAAGATTTCATCCTTTCTTTTAATTTTTCTTGAATTTTTCATGAATTGTTGTGGCTAAGTTTTAGAACTTGGTTGAGGAAGACAAGCCCTTGATGTTATTTGTTCATGAGATTCTGTTTTCATGGTTTAATTTTTGTTGAGTATCAATAGTTGATCTGTTTTATTTCATGCTTGTATGTGAAATTTTTGGATTGGCCATCTTAGGATTTCGCTATACAAACTACAGCTAAATTAGAATTCAAATCCATAATTTTTTGAATTAACTAATTTGCGAAGTAACTACGTTTAATATTTTTTGCTATTGAATTTGTTGAATCGTAGGAACAACTCTTGACTAGATTAAATACAATTACTGGTATTTGTGTTGTCTAGATTCATCAGTTTTACTCGTTTGAATGTTACCTTAAATTTAAATCTAGATCGCTGAAATCCGAGTTGATTTATTGGTAAGGGTTAATCTAGAATGCTGGTGTCTAATTAACTAAGATTAAGGTAAAAAATGAATTTGATTTTCAATGATAAATATTTGATAGGATTGATTATCTTTAGGAATCGATGATTGAATGAATAAATATCAAGGGTGTAGTCGACCGATACCAAGGCTTGTTTTTCAGTGAATTTTTCAGTTATAATTTAATCTTGCATGATAGTTGTTAAGAATTGAATTAATTATTATTTTTAAAATTTTAGTAGTTAATCTCAAACTCAAAAATCCCTCTTATTTTATTTTTAAGAGCACATTAAAATTTCCTTTCCACGTGGGAACGATTCCTACTCACACTACCACGTATTTTGGTTATCTGATTGAGTTGGGTAATTTGGGCGTGACGCGACTTAGTGCTACCAAATTTTGGTGCCGTTGCCGGGGAACGGTGTTGTTTTATTGTGTTCTTTTTTGTTTATTATTATTATTTTTATTTTTATATTCTCACTCTGGTTTTCTTTTCTTTGTTTCTAGTTCTCTATGTTGTTTATGCTTTCAGGTGACTCTTCTGACGAAGAATTCCCCAACGACCCAGAGATCGAAAGGAATTTGCACAGGCGAAAGAGAGAATTCCGTAGGAAATAGGAAGAGAACCAAACTCGAACAGAAGAACAAATGGCTGATAATGCTAATCTGAGTCTTAGACAATTGGGCACTCCTGGTCCCAATCAACAAACTTTATGAATTACTTTTCCTAATTTAGAAAATAATGCTACTTTTGAGCTTAAATTTGGTTTGATTCACTTATTACCTGTCATAATTTCTTCTTCTTTGACAGGTGAGATGGAAGCCAGACTGCTGGATGTTCTCAAAAATCACAAGAGTGTGTTTGCTTGGAAGGTAGCAAATATCAAAGGCATTAATCCTTCCATCTGCATGCATAAAATCCTAATGGAAGAGAGCATCAACCCTTTGGTTCAACCACAGAGGAGATTGAATCCCAAGATGCAAGAAGTAGTGAAACCTGAAACGATAAAACTTCTGGATGCAGGTATTATTTATCCCATTTCTGGTAGTTCTTGGGTGAGTCCGTTTCAATGTGTTCCGAAGAAAGGTGGGATAACTGTCATCAAGAATGAGCAAAATGAGTTGATACCTACTAGGACAGTTATAGGTTGGCGGGTGTGTATAGATTATATGAAATTAAATGATGCAACCCGTAAAGACCATTTTCCCCTCCCCCTTCATTGACCAAATGCTAGAAAGACTTGCTGTGTATGAATTTTATTGCTTTTTAGATGAGTATTCAGGATACAATCAAATAGCAATTGCACCTGAAGATCAGGATAAAACAACTTTTACTTGCCCATATGGTACGTTTGCTTATAGACGTATGCCTTTTGGTCTTTGTAATTCTCCTGCAACTTTTCAGAGATGCATGACTGCTATTTTTCATGATATGGTTGATAGTTTTCTAGAAATATTCATGGATGATTTTTCCATTTTTGGCCAATCTTTTGATGCATGTCTGAACAATCTAAATACTGTTTTGATGAGATGTGAGGAGACAAACTAGGTACTAAACTGGGAAAAGTGCCACTTCATGGTGACAGAAGGTATTGTCTTAGGGCACCAAATATCTGAGCAGGGAATCGAGGTGGACAAGGACAAGGTGCAAGTCATTCAGAATTTACCTCTACCGACGACAATCAAAGGAGTCAGAAGTTTTCTAGGCCATGCCGGGTTTCATCGGCGATTCATTAAAGATTTTTGAAAAATTGCAAAACCTCTATTTTCTTTATTGATGAAAGATACACCTTTTAATTTTGATTCCAAATGTTTACAGGAGTTTGAATTTCTGATAGAAAGATTGGTGACTGCACCAGTGCTGACCTCACCGGATTGGGATCTTCCATTTGAGGTGATGTATGATGCCAGCGACTTGGCTGTTGGAGCTGTACTTGGCCAGATGATAGACAAGGTATTCTGTACCATTTACTATGCTAGCAAAACTTGAATGAGGCTCAATTGAATTATGCTACCACTAAAAAGGAGTTGCTAGCTGTAGTTTTTGCACTTGACAAGTTTCATTCATACCTTGTACTTTCAAAAATCATTGTATACACTGATCATTCTGCAATAAGACACCTCTTGGCTAAGAAAGATGCAAAACCTATGTTGATTAGGTGGATCCTGCTCTTAAAAGAATTTGACTTAGAGATAAAGGATACAAAAGGAGTAGAAAATGTTGTCGCTGATCACCTGTCTAGACTAGAATTCATTCTTGATTGTGCACAGAATGATACTGAGGACATAGATGATTGGTTCCCTGATGAAAAGTTGTTTGCTATAGAAAACTCCCCTTGGTATGTTAATTTTGTAAATTACTTGGTCACAGACACACTCCCACATAACTTGTCTTTTCATCAAAAGAAAAAGTTTCTGTCAGATGTAAAACATTATTTTTGGGAAGAACCTTTCTTGTTTAAAATTTGTGCTGACTCTATGATCCAGAGATGATGTGTGGCGGAAGGAGAGATGATAAGTATCCTCAGTCATTGTCATGACAGTGAGGTAGGTGGCCATGCTGGGCCAATCAAGACGGAAGCTAAGGTACTTGAATGTGGGTTTTATTGGCCCAATCGTTTTAAAGACGCAAGGTCTTTTGTCATTGAGTGTGATAGATGTCAGCGGACAGGTAATATCTCAAATCGTAATGAAATGCCATTGAATAATATTATTGAGTGTGAGATATTTGATGTGTGGGGAATCGACTTCATGGGACCATTTCCAAAATCTTTTACAACAAAATACATTTTGGTCGCTGTCGATTATGTTTCTAAATGGGTGTAAGTAGAAGCTTGTGTAACTAATGATTCACTGGTGGTCACAAATTTTTTAAAGAAAAACATTTTTAATCGGTTTGGTACACCCCGTGCAATTATTAGTGATGGTAGCACCCACTTTTGCAACAAACTCTTCGAAAAAATTTTGAAGAAATATGGTGTCAAGCACAAAGTTTCTACAACTTATCATCCCCAAACGAGTGGCCAAGTAGAAGTGTCCAATCGAGAAATTAAGCAAATTTTAGAAAAAAAGTGTGAGTAAAAATAGAAAAGATTGGGCACTTCGACTTGATGATGCATTATGGGCCTACAAAACTGCTTTAGAACTCCGATCGGCACTTCCCCATATAGACTGTTGTTTGGTAAAGCATGTCACTTGCCAGTTGATTTAGAGCATAGAGCATATTGGGCTATCAAATCATTAAATTTTGAATTTGCAGCTGCAGGTGAGAAGAGATTGCTTGAGCTGCACCAATTAGAGGAATTTTGAGATCAAGAATACGATATGACGGTGTCGTACAAAGAAAGGACCAAGAGAATACATAACAGACGCATTCGTCACAGATAATTTAAGGAAGGAGAAGCAGTTCTTTTGTTTAACTCCCGGCTGAGGCTCTTTCCTGGAAAATTGAAATCTCGGTGCTGCGGTCCCTACAAAATCACTAAGGTATATCCATCAGGAGCCATTGAGATAAAAGATGCAAGAAACGAGTCTTTCACGGTCAATGCTCAGAGGCTAAAACACTATTTAGGGGGTGATGTCAACTCAACGCCAGTCATCACCACACTGACTGACCAAGACTAGTTTGGGGAGACGAACAGTCAAGCTCTAGACTCTAAATTGAGAACTACTTGCTTATCTTTGCTTTATATTAATTTATTTTGCTTCAGAATTTTTACCCTTCTGTTATTTTAAGTTTTAGCAATTTTATTTTCGTTTATTTTTTTAAAAAAATTCGAAATGGGGTGCGCTCGGGCTGCGAAATTCTGCAGACCGAGCGCCCAAATATTCTTCAACTTACTGTGTTGCTAAAATGGGGGAGCGCTCGGTCTGCGAAATTCTACAGACCGAGCGCGTAAGAATGCCCAACTCTCTGTTTTACTCAATCGGGGGTGCGCTCGGTCTGCGAAATTCTGCAGACCGAACGCATCGCGCAGATATAGAAATTAAATATCCCGATCCCCTTTCCCCTTTCATTCTATTTCTTTCCTTCTCTCACCCTAAACCCTAAGCCCCTTTCATCTTCTTCTCAATCTCATTCTATCTCCTTTCAATCACAGGTAATCACCCACGATCTCTTACACCACGTTCACGATGGGTCCAAAAAGAGCAAAGATCGCCACTTCCCGTGCTTCTTATTCATCCTCCACCATTATTGATGGGAAATTCATATCTGAAGAAGCCAAAGTGCGATTTGAAGCCGCCCGGATCAGCAAAAACACGATCCCTGAGAGAGGAATTGATCTAGGACCGGCCCATACCAATGCCCTAGGCATAGTTCAACGTGGCTGAACCAAATTCTGCCGCCAACCACCTGCCGTCGTCGTGACCTTGTTAAGGGAGTTTTACGCCAACACCCCAAAACGCACTGATAGCAAGGCTTTTGTCCGGGGTAAGTGGGTTCTTTTTGACCCCGACACGATTAACACTTTGTTGCAAACACCAGTGGTTGATGATAGCCAATTTTTGGAATTTAAGGCTCAACCCGATCTAAATCTTATCACTTTGGAATTGTGTTATGATGCTAATGTGTGGAAAGACCCAGTAAAGTTTTTGTCTTTTAAAGAAAAGTTTTTTCAAGTACACCCGGCTCTTTGGTACGCGTTTGTCACTCATCGTCTGATGTCCGTATCCCACACAAATGATGTCGTGATAAGTCGGGCTTTATTGTTGTTTGCCTTGTATAAGCAATGGCCGCTCAATGTCTGCAAGATCATTAATAAGGAGTTATATAAGTCTATCCGCTCCCCCAACATCCGCATGTTCTTTCCATCCATTGTTACTTCCCTCTGTATTCAAGCGGGTGTTGTGGTTTGCGACGACGAGGAATGGCAGCACCCTATGCAGTCGGTCGACACTTCTATTCTGAAAACAAAAAGGGTGGTTCGGTTACAAGAGTTTACATCGCCTGGGCAGGCAAGTTTCGGGGCCGGTACATCTTCGAGGCATGTACCAAAACCAATTCCCAGTCGTCGCCTTGCTACCGAGACTACCAATGAATTGTTATGTCTGGGCTCAATATCAGAATGAGTTCCAAAACGTCACTTTTGCCCACTTGGAGTCACAGAATGCTATGCTTCTGTTGTGAAAAATCCTCGCAAGCGTACGAGTGTCAAGTTTTAATATAGTGATAAAATCAAATATCGATCCCACAAGGAGTAAAATGAAAATATTCAGTGCTTTTAATTAAAATAGTCCAAACTTTATCTAGAAAATCAATATTTTAGAGATTTGCATAAAAATAAAATAATCAATGAGTTTAAAAGCACGCACACAACTTTCAGATAAATATCAATCAGAGAAAAATGGTCTAGAGGTATAGATTTCACCTGGTTTCAAAAACAATCAATCCTAATTAATAAATCTTCATTAATTCCCGTCAATTAATAGCCAAGAACACTTAAGTATATTATTCCCTCTCCCAAGTGCCGAATAAAATATATCAACTACAATTCAATTCCAATATCCCTATTAAGAATCTACTTGTAGTGATCAATTCAAAACAATGTTCTTTTTTTAAAAGCTCTGTTAAAATTATACACTCTCCTGAGCGATACAAATAATTAACAGTGTATTCTCTATTGGTCCTATTCAAAATCTCCTCTCCCGAATGCCAGATTTCAAATAAATATTACAAATCAATTATTGATAAGATAATTGAAAAGACAATCAATTCTAGAAAAAACAATTAATCTAGAAGAAACTCAATTCAATAAAATAAAAAATTCATGAAAGTGTCTACACCAGGTTCCATCCCACCTCTAGACTCTAAAAAATTAGTTCATAATAAAATTCTAAATAAAACAAAACATGTTCAAAAATCCAAAAATATTCAGAATAAAATAAAAGATAAGAAACAAATCCGTCGTCGACGCCGTGTCCGGTCGATCGAACTCCGTCTTCGTTCTTCAAGTAAGCACAAAAATTCTTCACGATCACTTCTCAAATATTTCTCTGATATGCGTGTATTTTGTGTGGCGTCTCTCTTGTCTGATGAAAATTTCCTTTTATATGGTCATGAAAAAGCCCACTCAAAAGCCCATGAAAATAATTTATTTCCTTTCCGATAAAAATTCCCAAAGTCAGATTTCGCGACGCGCGGGCGCTCCAAAATCCATGCGGGCGCGCATAGACTACTGCTTTTAATTCTCACGCCTTCAGAAAGTAGTGCGTTAGCGCTTCCCTTTTCCTCATTAGCGCTTGAAGAAGCGCTAACCATTTGGCCCAAAAGAAGGCCCAATTACTTTCTCTTCTTATCTGATCGTTCTTTTCTTTCTTTTCTTCTCTAATTCCTCTTTTATTTTTATTTTCTTTTAATTTCTTTTTCTCACATAATTTTCTTCTTCTTCTACCAAATGTCCATAATTCCCTACGAACACAAAAACAACAAAACACCCACATAAATCTGCTCGAAACAAACAATTAACAATTAAAATCATATATAAATTAAGTGTATAAAATACACTTATCAAATACTCCCAAACTTAGACTTTTGCTAGTCCCGAGCAAAACTATTAAAAACCAAATTCTAAAACTCATTCTCTCAAACCAACAAGAATAGCCAAGAAATATTACGGAGCAATGGCCTCAGCAATGATTTCAAAGAATTCAAATCCAATCCTATCCAACCTACTAACACTTGAAAGTTTTAATCATAACCAAAATAACCGCATAAACTCACAATATCCGCAACTCACGTTTCAAAACACCCTTATCCAAGTTCAATTCAAACATTCATAGATCAAGAGGACTTTTCAGGGTAGCAAAGGATCAAATATAGGATATAAAATCAAAAACACTCACAAATAGGTAAATGCAAAGAATAAGATTGTGTGCATTTTTCAATCAAAATTCATAATCATTAAAAGTATCAATCAACAGTACATAGGCTAAATTCTCGCAACTCTTCTCCGCTAGTATATTGGGCAACTGAGACTCGATCAATAGGACTTAATCAGCTTATAATGTAATCCTGGCTTATGGCTACAAACGAAGGATAAGAATTCAAAATAAGGAATAAATGATGCTTAAACTCTAATCTCGACTCCTTTTCATTCACAATTTCACACTTATTTCTTTACTTCATTGATTTTTTCAACTTTCATCTTTTCAACTTCTTTCACAACTAATTTATTTTCACAACTTTTTCAAATCTTCCTTTTCTACTACCTCTTTTCATCTTTTCAATTCATCCACCACACCATTCCATTTTTCACAAATAAAACTAGGAGAATATAATATTTTAACATTCAAATTACTCCCTTAAAGGTAGGAAATAATGTTTAGGCTATTCAGGTAGTCAATGTAGGACCTTGAAATAATGACGAATGGGGGTTTAATCACACGTTTACACGCATGTCATTCGATTTTCAATAAAGCTCAAACAAGGTACTAGGGATAAAATATATAATTAGGTAGCTTGAAAGGCTCAAACGAATTCAGAAAAATCGCCTAAATTATTCCTAATCACAGTTTTTCCCGTATTTCGCCTCGAAGAGTGTTCGAACTAGTTCTAGACAAGTCTCAATCCATAATTAATTCATACAAAAATCAATCAGTGCAGAATAAGAATAATCATCAACAGTAAACGATGATTTTTAACAAATTTTCAGAATTTTCTTGTACCTCAATGTTCTCATATACGTGTAGGCTCAAATGGGCAACTAAGGATAAATAAATTCAATGAAAATTAGGCCCAAAAATTCAAACAATGCCTGAATCATCTCTATGTTTGTATGTCTCAAAATTCAGATTCAAGTATTAATCACAGAGTATATAGGAAATTGTTCATCTAATTGGTTCTATTTTTTCAAAAAAATATTTGTCAGATAGGTGGACAATCATGGATTTCAGTTATAGCACAAAAAATTTTTCTTTCATCAGCCATGCTTCCAATTCTTTCTCGACTTCTTTTCAATTCAACTCAACTCAACTAACAAAATTTTATTCTCAACAAAAAAATTTTATCTATGAAGCACAATAAAACTCAACGAAACAACTATCAACCAACTAAATCAAACACTAATTCAAACACTAAATCAAACATTGATTTACCCCCCAAAACTTAATGTAATCATTGTCTCTAATGATTAAAAACAATAAAGAACAATGGACTCATACCTTCAACACCGATCATCAGTACTCGATGTCATCAAAATTTCCAGTAAAATAACTCGCAACCGCAAGACCATATGAGAGGTGAGAAGCGCAACATGAACGTCCAAATTAACCTGAAAAGAATACATGCACAGAATTAAGTCACAAAAATAAAACCAACGCAAACAAGATACAACGCTTAATGTATGGGAAAGAAGAGAGTGTGCTCGATGTCAAGCCCAAGAGAAGATTCGATGGCCCATGAAAGTGAAGCCGTTGGAGCATGAATGAGACGCCCTTCCTTAGTGCGATTGCGCTTGTATGTTGCTCGGTCCATGGCTGCGTAGTATTAGTTTGCACTCTGCTGGGACATTTGCTTGAACAAGGAAGTGATTGCTAGTAAAGAGGCATCATGATCGCATGTACGGAGCAACTAGGAAAGCATGGAAAGCTTTTCTGTTCGTGTTGTTGTAGGTTGCTAGTTATCGCATAAAGGAGCAGCTGGTGATGTAAAAGCTTGTTCGCGCATGGTCTGCAACTGATGAGTGAAATTGCGAAGCTTGCTGCGCTGTTGAGGATTTTTGGCGCAAGAGATTGGTGGAGCTGCGCGATCGCACAAGAGGTTGTGCAGATGGAAAATTGTTTGCGCAAGGGTGAAGGACTGTTAAGCGCGATAGCACTTGATTCAGTGCTAATGAGGAGAGGTACGCGCTATTTCTCTTGGATTTGCGCAGAAGAGGTTGGATAGGCGCGATTGCGCATGGAGTAATGCAGATGGGGTAATGGGAGCGCGATTGCGCTTAGTGGGGCGCAGATGGGAACTTGTTAGCGCATGGTTTAGGGAATGTGGCATGCGCGTTTGCGCTGAGGATGGCGCATATGAGGATGTTGTTTGCGCAAGGAAGAGCGCTGATGAGATTGCGCGTTTGCGCTAAGTGAAGCGCGGTTAGGGATCCTTTTGTTTGCGCAAGATTTTGCGCGGATGGTTGGCGCGATTGCGCTAGGGGAAGCGCAAAAGACATGGAATCAATGCGCAGAGGAGAGGCGGGCACGGGATAGTTACGAGCGAGCGTGAATAAAGGTCTGCCAGAAGCTCTAAATTCCTGAAAAATTCAAAAATTTTATAATATCAAGCCTCCAATAATAATTCAAAAATCATAAATTAAATGATGAACAAAAATAAAAATTAAAGCAGAAATTGAATAAAATAGAAATAAATTAAAATACACAAAAATTTTGGGTTGCCTCCCAAAAAGCGCTTGGTTTAGAGTCGTCAGCCCGACTTTCACCAATCTTAGGTCTTCCCCTTAACTTTCACATGCCAAATAAATTCCACGAACCGCCATTTAAATTTTGCTCTCTTTTTTGTGGCCTTCTTCGTTGGTAAATTCTGCGCTTCCAGCTTCTCAACCGGCTCAATCAAGCACAATTCCTCGATGGGTGGGCTAGATGTCTTCATGAAGAATTTAAAAATCACTCGTTCGTACTCCACACCCATCGACAATTCCCCCTTCTTTACTTCAATTTTGGCATCCGCTGTGGCCAAGAATGGTCTCCCAAAGATAAGTGGAGCACCATGATCCGCGTCAATGTCCAAAATTACAAATTCCGCTGGGAATATGAATTTATCCACCTTGACTAGCACATCTTTAACAATACCCAATGGATATGTGATGCTTCTATCCGCTAATTGCAATGAAATCATAGTCGATTTCATCTCTCCCAACTTTAAGGCCCTGTAAATAGACAACGTCATTAAATTAATACTGGACCCTAAATCACATAGTGCAGTAGTAAAATGAGAACCACCAATAGAACAAGGAATAGTAAAACTCCCTGGATCTTTCAGCATTTGTGGCACTTTCTTTTGTAGCACCGCACTGCACTCTTCAGTTAGATTCACCACCTCGTTCTCTAGCAGTCTCCTTTTCTTGGACATCATCTCCTTGATGAACTTTGCATAATTTGGCATTTGCTCCAAAGAATCAGCAAAAGGGATGTTGATGTGAATTTTCTTGAAAATCTCCAAAAACTTGGAGAACTGCTCATCTAAAGCTTTCTTCTTCAACCTCTGCGGGTAGGGGAGTGGAGGCTTGTACATCGGTTTCGAGTCAGGTTTAGGCTCCTTCTCTTCGACTTTCTCCTCAAATTTCTCCTCTTCAATAGCAGGTTCTTGGACTCCAACTTCTTTGCCACTCCTCAACTCAATGGCATTGCACTTGTCCTTGGGATTTACCTCTGTGTTGCTTGGGAATTGGCCGCGGTTGTTGTCTTTCAGTGCGTTCGCCAACTGCCCTATGCTAGTCTCCATGGAATGCAATACCGCGCCCATGTTGGCCATGTGCGTTTCCAAGCTGTCAAGGCGAGACTCAGTTCTCTCCATCCTCTTACCTGATTCCTGCACAAAGGTACTAACCACATCCTCCAAAGACAACTTACCATCACCCTTATTAGTATTATTAGCATATGAAAAATTTTCATTATTCCGCAAACTAGGGTGATAAGCATTAGGAACCGGATTACCTTTGTAAGCTCCATAACCTCGGTAGCCAGTAGGATTGATATAATTGACTTCCTCTGGGCATGTGATCCTTCAAATCCAGTTGAATTTGCAACATTAATCTTATTCAAAGAAGCTTTCTGTGTAGTCAGTGCAGATAATTGAGCAGTGATGGATGTGAGAGGATCCACGGCATACACTCCAGCTGGCTTCTTGACTCCCATACGCTCAGATGGCCATTGGAAACTATTGACTGTCATCTGCTCCAGCATATCATAGGCCTGTACAGGGTCCTTTGCAAAAATAGTTCCTCCAAAACCAGAATCCACGTTCATCCTTGTAGGCACGTTCAGTCCGTTGTAAAACCACTCGATCTGTTTCCAATCTGCAAAATTGTGGTTAGGACAACGTCTAAGTAATTCTTTGTACCTTTCCCACGCCTCGTATAGATTTTCAATGTCCATCTGCCTGTAAGTGCTGATTCAATCTTCAACTGGGTGGACTTGGCAGGTAGAAAGTACTTTGCAAGAAATTTTTCTGCTATCCCCTCCCAAGTAGTGATTCTTCCTAGCGGCAGCGATTGCAACCAACTTCTGGCTTGATCCCTGAGAGAAAACGGAAACAAGCATAAGCGGATAATATCCTCAGACACAACATTAATTTTTACCGTATCGGTTATCTCCAAGAAAGTGCGTAGGTGTAGGTGAGGATCAGCAGTGGCGCTCCCATTAAATTTGTTCTGTTGAACCATGTTGATCAAGGCCGTCTTTAGATCAAAATTATTTGCATTGATGGTTCCTCAAGCGATTACAGAATAGTGAACCTGGATCGTCGGTCGGAAGTGATCTCTGATTGGCACCAGGGAAGCTTGATTGACGTTCTCTTCATCCATTCTCTCAATTTCTTCTCTTCTAATTCTTCTTAAAGCACGTGCAGTGCGCTCGATCTTCGGATCAAAAATTAGAGAATTCGCACTTTGAGATCGTCGCATAGACTGCAATTAAAAATAAGAAGAAATTAATTAGTAACATAAAAATAAAATAAAAAGAACTCTAAATTAAAATCTAGACTAATTGGTAACAAGACTAAAAAATAATCAAAATTTACTTCCCGGCAACGGCGCCAAAAACTGGTTGTGAAAAATCCTCGCAAGCGTACGAGTGTAAAGTTTTAATATAGTGATAAAATCATATATCGATCCCACATGGAGTAAAATGAAAATATTCAGTGCTTGTAATTAAAATAGGCCAAACTTTATCTAGAAAATCAATATTTTAGAGATTTGCATAAAAATAAAATAATCAATGAGTTTAAAAGCACGCATACAACTTTCAGATAAATATCAATCAGATAAAAATGATCTAGAGGTATAGATTTCACCTGTTTCAACAACAATCAATCCTAATTAATTAATATTCATGAATTCCAATCAATTAATACCAAGAACACTTAAGTGTATTATTCCCTCTCCCGAGTGCCGAATAAAATATATCAACTATAATTCAATTCCAATATCCCTATTAAGAATCTACTTGCAGTGATCAATTCAATACAATGTTTTTTTTTTAAAAGCTCTGTTAAAATTATACACTCTCCTGAGCGATGTAAATAATTAACAGTGTATTCTCTATTGGTCCTATTCAAAATCTCCTCTCCCGAGTGCCAGATTTCAAATAAATATTACAAATCTATTATTGATCAGATAATTGAAAAGACAATAAATTCTAGAAAAAAAAATTAATCTAGAAGAAACTCAATTCAATAAAATAAAAAATTCATGAAAGTGTCTACACCAGGTTCCATCCCACCTCTAGACTCTAAAAAATTAGTTCATAATAAAATTCTGAATAAAACAAAACATGTTCAAAAATCCAAACATATTCAGAATAAAATAAAAGATAAGAAACAAATCCGTCATCGACGTCGTGTCCGGTCGATCGAACTCCGTCTTCGTTCTTCAAGTAAGCACAGAAATTCTTCACGATCACTTCTCAAATATTTCTCTGATATGCGTGTATTTTGTGTGGCGGCTCTCTTGTCTGATAAAAATTTCCTTATATATGGTCATGAAAAATCCCACTCAAAAGCCCATGAAAATAATTTATTTCCTTTCCGATAAAAATTCCCAAAGTCAGATTTCGCGATGCGCGGGCGCTCCAAAATTCAAGCAGGCGCGCATAGACTACTGCTTTCAATTCTCACGCCTTCAGAATGTAGCGTGTTAGCGCTTCCCTTTTCCTCATTAGCGCTTGAAGAAGCGCTAACCATTTGGCCCAAAAGAAGGCCCAATTACTTTCTCTTCTTATCTGATCGTTCTTTTCTTTCTTTTCTTCTCTAATTCCTCTTTTCTTTTTATTTTCTTTTAATTTATTTTTCTCACACACTTTTCTTCTTCTTCCACCAAATGTCCATAATTCCCTACGAACACAAAAACAACAAAACACCCACATAAATCTGCTCGAAACAAACAATTAACAATTAAAATCATATATAAATTAAGTGTATAAAATTCACTTATCAGCTTCGAGGGCTAATATCTCATGTCGGGTTGAACCCTGCGGCCTATCCTACTGCACCACCATATCCACCTCCATTCCATTTCCAATACACTGCTCTCCGCCAAAATCTGCCTGATGATTCAGATGACCAAGCCACTGGCGACGATGAGGACCAATGATCAAGGGAGTTTTTTTTAGTTTTATTTTGTTTTATTTAGTGTGTGTTTTGCATCATAAGTTCTGTTTGTTTTTCTCCATGCTTTTAAGTTTGTTTTTAGTTTCTTTAGCATTGGGGACCATGCTTGTTTTGAGGTTGGGGAGGGTGTTTGCGTTGAAGTTTTTCTTGGTTAATGTTTAGTGTTTGCATTTTCACTTTTGTTTGCATTGTGTGTTGAGTGAGACGATGAATGGGGGCTGATGATGATTCGAAATTGTGAATTTTGAAAAAAAATAAATAAATTTGTGTGTGGTGCTCTTGATTTGACATGAAAAACTGTAGGTTGACCCGTGAATAGTTTAAGCACTCATGTTAGACCAATGGATTGTAACGAAATATTTGATGAAATTTTTGTCTTTTTGACCATTGCACAGCAATAGGTGGTTTGTGGATCTTAATTGTGTTCTATGAATTTTGACGAGCTGCTAGCATGACACTTAAGATCTTGGGCGCACCTAAAAAAAATAAAAAAAATTTACAACTCCATTCGGGCCTTGAAAGGATTGAAATCCTAAAATATTAAATTCAAGGCTAAGTATGCGGATAAAATGGGGTTGATGCTCCATCCGGGCTATAAAAAAAAGAAAAATTTCATATCCTAAGCCAGTTATAGCTAAGTCAGTGGGTAATTATTGGGGCTAAAGCAATACCAGGTGTAAAATCCGGAAGTGTGTAATTCCTTATCTCAAGGGAGGTGGGTGTGTCTAGAGTCGTTAGAAGGAATGGACACTTGAGAGTGAAACTTGCACTGATTTGTTATAGGTCGCTAAGCAGATTTGAAATGGATTCTGTCTGAGTTGTATGAAACTGGAATAAAATTTCACACACACACGTTCACGTTAAACCGAAGGTATATTATGAAAACTTAAGAGCAATGGTATTTTTGTGTTCTGTTGTGAAGGAATTTCTCGGAGGCCATGAATTCTCATGAATCGTCTTACTCGCTTTTGTGTTTGCATTTTAGTTATCACCTGTTTTGATCAGGGAGAGCAAAAGGTTAGTTTGGGGATCGAGGTTGATAGGAGTCATTTTTCCCGTGTTTTATTACTTATTTTCTTTGTGTTTGGCATGCGTTCCATGTTGTCATGTTCGTTTTTATCCATTTCTTGTTGCATTTTAGTGTATTTCTGTGTGTTTTGTTCACTCCTATTGATTTATGGTTAATTTGGCAGGAAAATAGAAAAATCATAATTTTGGGAATCATAAGGAGGTGCGCTCGGTCTGCAGGATTTAGCAGACCGAGCACAGGCATACTAAGGAGAGGCAGAAAGTTGAAAGAAATTGGGCGCCCGAGCGGTAGAAAAGAGCCGCTCGAGCGCGTGCTCGAGATGCAAGGCAGAAAGCTAGTGGAATTCCCAGCGCCCAAGCGGTAGAAAAGCCGCTCGGGCGCTCCCGCGTAATTATGGAAATTATTATTCCGGGAGTTTTATTTGGAAAGGACTCTGAGGGGCACTATATATAGGATATTTTCAGACGTCTAAAGGGTTGGATACACAGAGAATTGAGGCGGAGGCGGCTGCTGAAGATTGAAGACTTCTTCTTCTCGTTGGGATTTTTTCTTCTTCAAAATTACTAGATTTTTATGTTGGAAACTTTGTTAGCTTGAATTTTATGATGAATTGTAGTAGCTATACTTTTATTTTGTTGGAATTTAGGGGATCTGAACCCCAAAACACGTATGTGTGATTGAACTTTTTGGACGAATTGAGTTTGATTTATACTAGTATTTGATTTTATCATGGTTTATTATTCTATGTTGAGGAGTAGCTAACTCTAGCATAGATTCGTAGGTTGTGAATTGCTGTCGAGAGATATATTCATGATTAGGATGAGTTATAAAATCCATGGACTTAAAATATGCATAGAGATATTATATTTAGTACATGTTGATAACCATAGACCAACAAGTTGAAAGTTATAGGAATTCAAAGAACGTCAAGCAATCAGTAATGATAAATAATTAAAGAGATTTTATTGTTTCATTAACTTGAATTAGATTGGCATAAACTCGAGAGAAAGTATCGATACTTCAGGAATTTCTGTCAAATCTATGTGTATTAAATTAAGATTCAATCGTCCAGCTCAATTAGGGGGAAGGTGAATCGAAATTCCAACAAAATCCTTTCATATTATCTTTCTCAATCTTGAAAAGTTCGGTTCATAATATGCATTAATTTTAGTTATTTAAGTTGAATTCATTAGTCACAAATTTTAGTTACAATTAATCATCAAACTTTCGTTACTTTGGGTAGAGAAATAAGATAATTGAGTTATTGTGACGTAGTCCCTGAGGACGATACTTGTACTCCGTACAATTTTCTATAACTTAAGTCGTGCACTTGCGATAATATTGATCATAAAAAAGAGATAATTATATTAATTTTAAGTGTTGGTATTTGTTCGATCATCGGGCTACTACATGGAGAGAATGGAGAGTGCTTCCAGATTTTTCACTGCATCGATGAGCAGAAGAGGGAGTTTGTTAGCTTTCTTCTGGAAAGGAGTGCCCGCAAGTGTTGGAAGTCCACTTCTGCACCTATGTTGTTCGAGCGAGGCGTGGATACTTGGGCAGAGTTCCATACAGTGTTCAGGAATTTGTACTTCCCTCAAGCACTACGTCAGGAGAAGATGAACGAACTGATGAAGTTGCGACAGGGAATCATGTCGATAGATGAGTACCAGCAGAGGTGCTTTGAGGTTTTTCCATATTGCCCATATGTTGCTACAAGCTCTAAGGCCAAGTTTGATCATTAATTTATGCAGGGCGTCAACCTAGAGATTTACAAGAGAGTGGCTATATATGAAGATCAGATGTTGTACGAGGTGTTGGTTAACAATTGTCGATAGGTAGAGAAAAATATCCAGGGTAATAGGGATTTTTCCTCCTTCTGACCAGGTAACTCTTTGGGGCCTAAACAACAGTCTTTCAAGAAGCCTAGTGCATCTTCTTCTTCAGGTTCAGGTTCAGGTTCAGGTTCAGGTTTTGGTGGTGTTGTGTTCCACTCTGTGAAAAAGAAGGGACAATGTGAGTGATAAGTGCAATTTATGCACTTAATTTATATATGATTTGACATGGATTTTGTGATGTATCAAGTAGATATTATGAGTATTTGTTGTTGTTTTTGTGAGATGGAAGGATTGGAAGAAAAGTAGCAAGAAGAAGCAAAAAAGATGAAATACGCAGCAGAAACTTCAGAACATTACTGGGAAAGTTTGAAACTTCCAAAACAAATCTCTACCATTCAAAGTTTAGGATATTTTGAAGCTACTGTCAAAATTTCAGCTCAATCTGATGATTAGATTGTGAGATATGAATTTTTGAAAATTGTCGCGCGCTGCAGAATATCACATGCGAGAGGCATGCATGCCCTCACCCTACTACTGAGTGCCCGCGCGTCGCGATTCCAGATTTGCATAGTCTTATTTTGGAAGGAAACTTTGGAATATTTATGGGCTTTCTTTGACGGGCTTCGAGGACATATAAAAAAAATTTGTTATGCACAATAGAGAGGAGCAGCCGCCGCACAACTTAGACAGAAAAATTGGGAGTTAAGCGTGAGAATTGGGAAGAGAAATCTGGACAAGAACTTGAAGAAATTGAAGAACAAAGACGAAGATCGATCGACTGGACCTGTCGTCAAATACTCGGATTTGTTTTTCATCCTTTAAAACTTATTATTATTGATTTGATGTCTAGTTTCATGAACATGACTTGGTTTTATTTATTTTTGATCATTAACTAAATTTTATTAGTCTAGATATTGACGTAGCATGGAGTAGACACTTCTACAACTTTTTATTTTTACTGGATTTAATTTCTCCTAGATTAATTGTTTTTCTAGATTGATTGTATTTTCAATTAATTGATCACTAATTGATTTGTTATATTTATTTGAAATCATTGCTCGGGAGAGGGAATTTTGAATAGGACCAATAGAAATTACACCGTTAATTGTTTATATAGCTTGGGAGAGTATATAACATTAATGGAGCCTTAGGAAGAACATAGTTTTTAATATATCACTAAGACTAAATTTTTAATAGGGATATTGGAATTGAATATTAGTTGATGCACGAAAATAATACAATTTTGGGGTTATTGGCTATTAATTGAATAGAATTCATGAAAATAATTTAATAAGGAATAGTTGTTGTCGAAACCAGGTGAAATCAAAACCTTTAGACCATTTTCTCTCATTGATATTTTCTGAAGTTATGTGTGCACTTTGCTAAAATTTTCTGATTTTATTTAAGTTGAAAACCAAAAATATTTATTTAATTTTCTATATAAAGTTAAGACTATTTTAATTACAAGTACTAAATAATTTTCAATATTACTCCATGTGGAATCGACACTCTATTCATCACTTTATTAAAACATGACACCATGCAATTTGCGGGCACAAAAATACGCAACAAGTTTTTGGCGTCGTTTCGGGGATTGGTTCAATTTATTGTGTAGTAATACTGTACCAAGTGATCTTGATTTTGATTTAGAATTATTATTTTTTATTGTCTATTTATTATTATCATTATTTTTTGGATTAATTTATTTTGTTTTATCTATGTCTGTATTTTATTCACAGATCTTAAAGTTTTGTAAGTGCGGACGCAGTCGGGCTGAGGCTATATACTATGTGCTGCTTGGGAGGCAACCCAAGAGTTTCAGTATTATTTATTTATTTTGTTTATTTAATTTTTATGTATTTACTTCTTAAATTTGTCCCTTGTCAATTTTTTTTATAGGATGTGTGGAGATGAAGTTTGGTGGTGTTACCCCCACTATACCCCAATGTGCTGCAAATGACGATGAAAAGGATGACGATTACGGATGGTCGTTGTCACCGGTACGTGCATTCCTATTCATTTCATTTGTGTTTTTTTTGTACATTGAGGACAATGCATAATTTAAGTTTGGGGTGTTTAAAAATTTTGAAAATTTTTAAAATTTTTGATGAGTTAGTTTGAGTTAGCATGATGTGTAATTGTGTTGACCTATGATGAAAATAATTTTTTGTGTCAAAATGTCAATGTTAACTATATTTAATCTTGAGTTATCGCAAAATTGCACTATGCCTTGATTGTTTAGACCCTAGTGATTAGAGAAGTTTTGTGATTTTGTGAGTGGATCGGATTATTCGATTCTTAACTTTGATTTATACTTGAAACCGAGGTAGACTTCTACAAGCTTAGAAATGATTTATTGAATTCATTGAGTAGCTAAAAATTTGAAAAAGCAATAGAGGGGAAAAAAAATTTAACAACTCCATCCGGTCCTGGAAAGGGATTGAAATCCTAATCACAAATCCATGGATAATTTTGCGGATAAAATGGGGTTGATGCTCCATCCGGACTATAGACGAGGGGATTGAAATCCGAATCCTATCTTTAGTTATAGCTAAGTTTGAGGATAATTTATGGGGATAAAATAAAACTAGGTGCAAAATACGGCATTATTAAAAAGCTTTGATATACCTTGAAAATTCTTTTTGATCTTAGTGAGTTGAAGTTCCACTTGGTAGAGAGTGTTTTAAAAGTTGAGAGCGGAATTGATGAATCTATGAAACAAACTTGTTGCATTAGTGTATCGAAAGCGAGGAGGATATATAGACAAGATTGGAAAATCACACACACACGAGAACTATTGAGAAAATTAGAGGACATGTGTATGGAATCTTGGACTATGAAACTCAGAGGTCGATTACATTACTCGTTATTGTTTAGCTCGGGACTAGCAAAAGTCTAAGTTTGGGGGAATTTGATAAATTCAATTTATGCATTTAATTTATATATGATTTGACATGGAATTTGTGATGTATCGAGTATATATTATGCGTATTTGTTGTTGTTTTTGTGAGATGCAAGGATTGGAAGAAAAGTAGCAAGAAGAAGCGGAAAGATGAAATACGGAGCAGCAACTTCAGAAAATTACTGGGAATGTTTGAGACATCCAAATCCAATATCATCATTCATAATGAATTTTAGGATGTTTTGAAGCTGCTGTCAAAATTTTAGTTCGATCCTACGATTAGATTTTGAGATATTAATATTTTAAAATTGTCGTGCGCTGCAAAATAGCACATGCGAGAGGCATGCGCACCCACGCCCTTCTACTGAGCACCCGCGCGTCGCGATTCCAGATTTGCATAGTCTTATTTTGGAAGGAAACTTTGGAATATTTATGGGCTTTCTTTGACGGGCTTTGAGGACATATAAAAGGGAATTGTTATGCACAATAGAGAGGAGCAGCTGCCGCACAACTTAGACAGAAAAATTGGGAGTTAAGCATGAGAATTGGGAAGAGAAATCTGGACAAGAACTTGAAGAAATTGAAGAACAAAGACGAAGATCGATCGACTGGACACATTGTCAAGTACTCGGATTTGTTTTTCATCCTTTTAAACTTATTATTATTGATTTGATGTCTAGTTTCATGAACATGATTTGGTTTTATTTATTTTTGATCATTAACTAAATTTTATTAGTCTAGATATTGACGTAGCATGGAGTAGACACTTCTACAACTTTTTTATTTTTTTGGATTTAATTTCTCATAGATTAATTGTTTTTCTAGATTGATTGTATTTTCAATTAATTGATCACTAATTGATTTGTTATATTTATTTGAAATCATTGCTCGGGAGAGGGGATTTTGAATAGGACCAATAGAAATTACACCGTTAATTGTTTATATAGCTCGGGAGAGTATATAACATTAATGGAGCCTTAGGAAGAACATAGTTTTTAATATATCACTAAGACTAAATTTTTAATAGGGATATTGGAATTGAATATTAGTTGATGCACGAAAATAATACAATTAAGTGTTATTGGCTATTAATTGAAAAGAATTCATGAAAATAATTTAATAATGAGTAGTTGTTGTCGAAACCAGGTGAAATCAAAACCTCTAGACCATTTTCTCTCATTGATATTTTTTGAAGTTATGTGTGCGCTTTGCTAAAATTTTCTGATTTTATTTAAGTTGAAAACCAAAAATATTTATTTAATTTTCTATATAAAGTTTAGACTATTTTAATTACAATTACTAGATAATTTTCAATATTACTCCACGTGGAATCGACACTCTATTCATCACTTTATTAAAACATGACACCATGCACTTGCGGGCACAAAAATATGCAACAAGTTTTTGGCGTCGTTTCGGGGATTGGTTCAATTTATTGTGCAGTAATACTGTACCAAGTGATCTTGATTTTGATTTAGAATTATTATTTTTTATTGTCTATTTATTATTATCATTATTTTTTGGATTAATTTATTTTGTTTTATCTATGTCTGTAGTTTATTCACAGATCTTAAAGTTTTGTAAGTGCGGACGCAGTCGGGCTGAGGCTATATACTATGTGCTGCTTGGGAGGCAACCCAAGAGTTTAAGTATTATTTATTTATTTTGTTTATTTAATTTTTATGTATTTACTTCTTAAATTTTTCCCTTGTCAATTTTTTTTATAGGATGTGTGGAGATGAAGTTTAGTGGTGTAACCCCCACTATACCCCAATGTGTTGCAAATGACGATGAAAAGGATGACGATTACTGATGGTCGTTGTCACCGGTACGTGCATTCCTATTCATTTCATTTGTTTTTTTTTGTACATTGAGGACAATGCATAATTTAAGTTTGGGGTGTTTAAAAATTTTGAAAATTTTTAAAATTTTTGATGAGTTAGTTTGAGTTAGCATGATGTGTAATTGTGTTGACCAATGATGAAAATAATTTTTTGTGTCAAAATGTCAATGTTAACTATATTTAATCTTGAGTTATCGCAAAATTGCACTATGCCTTGATTGTTTAGACCCTAGTGATTAGAGAAGTTTTGTGATTTTGTGAGTGGATCGGATTATTCGATTCTTAACTTTGATTTATACTTGAAACCGAGGTAGACTTCTACAAGCTTAGAAATGATTTATTGAATTCATTGAGTAGCTAAAAATTTGAAAAAGCAATAGAGGGAACAAAAATTTTTAACAACTCCATCCGGTCCTGGAAAGGGATTGAAATCCTAATCACAAATCCATGGATAATTTTGCGGATAAAATGGGGTTGATGCTCCATCCGGACTATAGACGAGGAGATTGAAATCCGAATCCTATCTTTAGTTATAGCTAAGTTTGAGGATAATTTATGGGGATAAAATAAAACTAGGTGCAAAATACGGCATTATTAAAAATCTTTGATATACCTTGAAAATTCTTTTTGATCTTAGTGAGTTGAAGTTCCACTTGGTAGAGAGTGTTTTAAAAGTTGAGAGCGGAATTGATGAATCTATGAAACAAACTTGTTGCATTAGTGTATCGAAAGCGAGGAGGATATATAGACAAGATTGGCAAATCACACACACACGAGAACTATTGAGAAAATTAGAGGACATGTGTATGGAATCTTGGACTATGAAACTCAGAGGTCGATTACATTACTCGTTATTGTTTAGCTCGGGACTAGCAAAAGTCTAAGTTTGGGGGAATTTGATAAATTCAATTTATGCACTTAATTTATATATGATTTGACATGGATTTTGTGATGTATCGAGTATATATTTTGCGTATTTGTTGTTGTTTTTGTGAGATGCAAGGATTGAAAGAAAAGTAGCAAGAAGAAGCGGATAGATGAAATACGGAGCAGCAACTTCAGAAAATTACTCGGAATGTTTGAGACATCCAAATCCAATCTCATCATTCATAATGAATTTTAGGATGTTTTGAAGCTGCTGTCAAAATTTTAGTTCGATCCTACGATTAGATTTTGAGATATTAATATTTTAAAAGTGTCGCGCGCTGCAAAATAGCACATGCGAGAGGCATGCACGCCCATGCCCTTCTACTGAGCGCTCGCGCGTCGCGATTCTGGATTTTCATAATTTGATTTTGGAAGGAAACTTTGTAATATTTACGGGCTTTATTTGATGGGCTTCGAGGACATATAAAAAGGAATTGTTATGCACGATAAAGAGGAGCAGCCGCCGCACAACTTAGACAGAAAAATTGGGAGTTGAGCATGAGAATTGGGAAGAGAAATCTGGACAAGAACTTGAAGAAATTGAATAACAAAGACGAAGATCGATCGGCTGGACATGACGTCGAATATTCGGATTTGTTTTCATCCTTTTGAACTTATTATTATTGATTTGATGTCTAGTTTCATGAACATGATTTGGTTTTATTTATTTTTGATCATTAACTAAATTTTATTACTCTAGAAGTTGACGTAACCTGGTGTAGATACTTCTACAACTTTTGATTTTTATTGTATTGAATTTCTCCTAGATTAATTGTTTTTCTAGATTTGATTGTCTTTTCAATTAATTGATCACTAATTGATTTATTATATTTATTTGAAATCATTGCTCGGGAGAGAGGATTTTGAATAGGACCAATAAATATTAAACCGTTAATTGTTTATATAGCTTGGGAGAGTATATAACATTAATGGAGCCTTAGGAAGAACATCGTTTTTCATATATCACTAAGACTAGATTTTTAATTGGGATATTGGAATTGAATCTTAGTTGATACACATTATTTGTTGCTCGGGAGAGGGAAATAATACAATTAAGTGTTCTTGGCTATTAATTGAATAAAATTCATGAAAATAATTTAATTACGATTATTTGTTGTAGAAACCAGGTGAAATCAAAACCTCTAGACCATTTTCTCTCATTGATATTTTCTAAAGTTTTGTGTGCGCTTTGCTAAAATTTTCTGAATTTATTTAATTTGAAAACCAAAAATATTTATTTAATTTTTTAGATAAAGTTAAACTATTTTAATTACAAGTACTAAATAATTTTCAATACTACTTCTCGTGGGATCGACACTCTACTCATCACTTTATTAAAACATGACACCATGCACTTGCGGGCATAAAAATATGCAACAGTGAGCACTGTGGTGGTCGTCATGCATCCGAGAAGTGCCGTGGAGTTGGAGGTGCTTGTTTCAGTTGTGGCAAGATAGACCACATGAAGAGAGATTGTTTTCAGTCTATTGGAGGATCAAATTTCAATCATTGATACCACAGAGGCCATCTGGACAATTTGTTTGGAGCACCAACCAGAGGCCTAGTATTCTCGAGTAGATCAGGTTCAGAAAAAGAACGATGTGGTAATAACAGGTACATTTTTATGTGAAATTCCTGCTTTAATTCTCATAGATACTGGTGCATCGCCTTCATTCATGTCGGCATGCTTCGTTAAGCACCATATATTGTCGTACGTGTCCTTAGACGTAGTGTTGTCTGTGTCTACCCCAATTGGCCATTCGGCTTTGGCCAAGCATTTAGTCTTGGTTTGCCCTTTAGAGTTTGAGAACTCTGAGTTGTCAGCAATCTTATGATTTTAGAGATGGAGGATTTTGACTATATCTTTGGTATTGATTTTTTGAATTCTTATCGAGCTACTGTGGATTTTTATCAAAAAAAATTTTAGTTTTTTCCGGTTGAGGGCGACGGTTTCTATGGTGAGGGAGCGCGACCTCCTATGCTTCTAGTATCAGTTCTGAAGGATGGTCAGGCTTTAAAGGTGGGTGGAAAAGGCTGCCTTATCTATGTAGTTGATACATCCATAAGGATCAAGGTTATTGAGGAATTGACAGTAGTTTGTGAGTACCCAGATGTTTTTCCGAATGAGATTCCTGGTTTTCCTCCAGTTCGAGAGATTGAGTTCGCGATCGAACTTGTGCCAGGAACGACACCAATTTCTCGTGCACCTTATCTTCTGACACTAGTAGAGATGAAGGATTTGAAGCAGCATTTGTAGGATTTTTTTGGATAAGAGATATATTTCCACCGAGCGTTTCACCTTGGGTAGCACCAGTGCTTTTCTTCAAGAAAAAGGATGGTTCCATGCTTCTCTGTATCGACTACAGACAATTGAACCAAGCAATGATCAAGAACATGTATCCTTTGCCACACATTGATGATTTGTTCAACCAAATTCAAGGTACATCTATCTATTACAAGATTGACTTGAGGTCGAGTTATCATAAATTGCGAGTTCGAGATACAGATGTTTTGAAAACTGTGTTTAGGTATGATCACAGAGTTTTTAATGATGCCTTTTGGACTAACAAACGTGCCTGCAGTTTTTATTGATTGATGAACAGAGTCCTTCGCAGTTATTTGGACAAATTCATCGTGGTTTTTATTGATGATATTTTGATCTATTCGCGTAATGTTGATGAACGTGCGCAACACTTGACGCTTGTACTTCAAATTCCCTGTGAGAAGCAGTTATATGTCAAGTTCAACAAGTACGAGTTCTGGATTGACCAAGTAGTGTTCCTTGCTCATGTCATTTCTCGGGAAGGAATTTCAGTGGACTTGAGCAAGACTGAAGCTATATTGAACTGGCCACTTCCGACGACAGCTTCAGAGATTTGTAGCATATTGGGTTTGGCATGGTACTATGGGATTAATCAAGAATTTCTCACAGGCTGATAGGCCGCTGATGCAGTTGAAAGGAAGGATTTTCCTTTTATCTGGTCAGTCGAGTGTGAGAAGAGCTTCGATGAGTTGAGGAGTCGACTGACTACCGCGCTTGTTCTTGCTTTACCATTTGGATCTGGAGGCTATGTGGTATATACAAATGCATCTCTTCAAGGTTTGGGTTGTGTGCTGACACATAACTGGCATGTGATTGCCTATGATTCTTGACAGTTGAAGACCCATGAAGGAACTACCTAGTGCAAGATCTAGGACTTGTAGATATCGTGTTTGCACTAAAGATCTGGTGTCATTATCTGTATGACGAGCATTTCAAGATCTTTTTACACCACAAGAGTTTAGATATTTGTTCACTCAGGCTGAGTTGAACATGCGGCAGTGTCGTTGGATGGATCTTCTGAAAAATTATGATGGTGAAATCAAGTGCAATCTAGGTTCTGTGTAGTAGTCCGACTACTAAACTAATCCATTTCATAAAAACATGATTAAGGAGTTCTCAAATGAGTTAATGGAGTGGAAAATAGGATTCAGGACATTCAAAATAGTCTAAGAGGAGTTCTTAGTGCCTAGGAGTTTGGACGATCCGAACTAGGCAAGGCAATAGATCGGAATCTCCGAGGATATTGGACGATCCGATCTCCATTGTATAAGATAAGATAAAATCGAGATTTGATTGGACAGCTCCAGGCAGTATGATGCTATTTTGGTGGTTGTAAAAAAATTTTCCAAATCTTCACACTTTTTTCCGTATAACCACGAGATCGCATGACGAGTTTATACAAATAGGAGATTGTGCGATTTCATGGATTCCCTTTGAGCATAGTCAGTGATAGTGATCCGAGGTTCACCTCATGATTTTGAGGTAGCTTTCAGCGAGCCTTGGGTACTACATTGAGTTTGAGCATTGCATATCACGCTGAGACCGATGGTCAATCCAAGAGGACTATTAGGATATTAGAGGATATGTTGAGGACTTCAATTATAGATTTTGGGTTATACTGGCAGAATCACTTGCCGATGATAGAGTTCTCGTACGACAATAACTATGATCTTAGTTTTGGCATGACACCATTTGAAGCTTTATATGGTCGCCATTTTCGGAAACCCTTATTTTTGGATGAGATAGGGGAACGACAAGTTGAAGGACCGGAGTTGATCCAATAGATCTTGGATAAGGTTGAGTTGGTCAAAAAAAATATCAGGACCGTACATGACAGACTGGCCAGTTATGCCAACACCAAGCGCAGACCATTGCATTTTGAGGTGAGAGAATATGTTTTCTTGCGACTATCACCTTTCCAGAAGGTGATGAGATTCGGTTTGAAGGGTAAGTTATAGCCTTGATTCATTGGTCCATTTGAGGTACTAGAGAATAGGGGTGTAAATGAGGCAAACTACTCATGAGCAACTCATGAGTTGCTCGATCAATGCTCGACTTGAGTAGCTCGACAATTAAATGGAGTTGAGTTCGAGCTTCAAATGTGTCTATTCGAGTAGATCGCAAGCTACTCGAATAATTATAAAATTAATTTTTTTAATAGATTTGTAGTATAAGGGTAGTTTGTCAATTATTAAACCCTAAACTAAAATAACCTAAATAGAATAACTCTTCACGTTGCATAATATACCTTTGTCATTCCTCAATCTGCATTCCTTCGTTCCATACTTTCCTTCGGACTTCTTGACAATCAGATTTGAAGCTTTGGATCTGGCATCGGCGAAGAGATCACAGAAGAAAAAAAGCAGCGAAGAGTGAAAATGTTTTATTCTTTACTTGTCATCTTGGAAATTGTTTGCTCTGATTAATTATTGGTTATTGAATCTTTGGAGTTGGCTTGGTATTTGATAAATTTATTCACATTCTTTGAAGTTCAGAACTCCCTAATTCGAGTCTGGTCAATAAATCTATCTATATTTCTTGTGCGATAGTCAAACAAATTAGATGGGTCAATAAATTGATTCAGCTAGATGATCATTAAGCTTTTACCATTCATAGAATTTATTGATATAAATTTTGGACAATCTTTAATCATCAAAGATTCAAGTTTGGATGGTAATATACAATCAGGTAAACATGATAGCTTGGGACAGTAACTTATTTTGTGTACTTTAATTTAGCAAGAACATGATTATAGTTGGTTATTGAATTGATTTAACTCAATTATTATTTAGAATTAAAATTTTATTGTTTGGGGAAAAGAATACTTAGAACATAGAATCCATGTTCAAAATATTCGTGTTTCATTCCCGAGATGGTTTGATTTCCTTGCTCAATGAGCCACATAATTTTGAACTTCTTATGTTTCAATTCTACTGTTAGTGTTTCAATTCTCAGTTTTTATGTGTTTATTGCACAAGGAAAATACCGCTCTAGGGAAGCTTATAAAAACAAGAGTATTTTCTTCTCAATCGCTACCAAAAGACACCTTCCACCCGTGCCATGCTCTAGGTTTGATTAATTTTTTTTAATCTCTGTTTTAACAATCAAATGTGCTTCATTTTTTTTCTATATATGCAAGAAACAGGGACAACATATTTTTTGTACAATCCAACCAAAATTCAATCAATCTCAGGAACTAATATCTTATATCTTAGAATCCGAGCAAAATAAAGATTTATATTAGCTCGTGAGCAGAATTCTCTATGACTTCGAGTGATATATCTTATTATTAGCATTGTAAAATCTCATTAATTGTTTTATTTATTTATTTTTTGTAATAAGTCAAATATTAAATTTTCAAGAAAAATCTGTTTAATTGAATTTATTTAAATTTATGTTACAGGTGATTTTAATCAATGTGAAGGATCTTCAACCCTTTTTTGGTTCAACTAGTTCTTCTAGTTCAATCATGACAAACTCCATTATGACTCTTAATGTTTCTACACCGTCGACATCTAATGACCCTAATCAAATGGCAGAAAATACAGATAAAGAGAAAGAATCTCAAGATCATGTAGAGGAGGCTGATCCAGATCCATTTGCACCCAAAAAAAGACTTAAAAAATCTGGTGTATGGGAAGAGTTTACAGAAATCTAGGTAAATGGTGGCAAAAAATCAGAGTGTGTGCATTGTAAGACACGCTTGACCATTTATAAAACCAGACCGATGAGTAATTTTCGAAGACATTTAGAGAATTGTGTTGTAAGAGCAGAAAAAATAAATAAATGCACAACATAAAAAAATTTTCAGTTATCACTCAAGTAATTGTGCATCATTTCAGCTTGTTTCAATTTCTACAAAGTTTGATATAGGAAGAATGAGATAGGCATACACATTGGATTTTAATGCATGAGCATCCCTTCACTATCTTAGAAGAATAAGGACTTAACATGATGTTAAAGTTTGGGATGCTCGAGTAGAAAAAACTATAACTTACCACCGGAAAGACTGATTGTGTGGTAGTGTATGAGCAAGAAAAAAAGAAGTTGAAGAATAAGCTTAAAAAGGCTGAAAATGTGAGCTTGAAAACAGACATGTGGAAGTCTAAAAATCAAAAGATTGAGTATATGGTAGTGACAGGGCATTTGATCGATGATGAATGGAAGTTTCAAAAACGAGTACTCAAGTTTGTACACATTCCTCCTCCTCGTAGAGGTCTCCAAATATCAGATGTCATTTTCAAATGTGTGAAAGATTGGGGCATTCAGAATAAAACCTGTTCTATTTCAGTTGACAATTCGTCAAACAATGATTCTGCTATTCGTTTATTGAAAGATAATTTCTCAAGGACCAACAAATTTTTATGTGATGGGAAGCTTTTTCATGTTAGGTGTTGTGCGTATGTTTTGAATTTTATGGTTCAAGATGGATTGAGTGAGATTGTGGATATCATTAAAAATAAAAGAGTAAGCGTAGACTATATTAATCGATCGGATGGAAGGATTATTCTTTTTTCAGAAATATTTCAACAATTGCAATTACCTCGAAAAAAAATTAATTCATGATTGTTGAACAAGTTGGAATTCGACATACCAGATGTTAATTTGTGCACTTAAATTTCGTGAAGTGTTTCCACAATTTGCCGATAGAGATGCACATTATGATTGTTGCCCTAGTTTAGAAGATTGGAATAAAGTTGAGAAAGAATGCTCAATTTTACAGTATTTCTGGACAACTACACAAAATATTTCTGGAAGTGAATATCCAGCATCTAATTTGTTCCTTAAAGAAGTTCAGAAGATTAAAATGATGTTGGCTAGAATTGCTGATGTTTCTGATGAATTCATACGAGCAATAATTCGAAAAATGAAATTGAAGTTTGATTATTATTGGGGCGAGAGTAATTCTTTGATGGCTATCTGGGCTATTTTGGATACCAGGCTAAAAATGTTAAGTGTAAAATTTTGCTTCTCAAAAATGTATTTGAATGTGAATGCCCAAAAAAAAAAATTAGAGAGGTTAATAAAGCTTTGTATGATCTCTATGATGAGTATGTGACCGCAAACACTCTTGTGAAAAGAGAACACTCAAGTGGAAATCCAGTTGGTGGTGATGGTCAACTAGAAGAAGATTGGGATGAATATATAAAGACAAATCATGGTTGATCAAGTCCTCAAAATTTTGAGTTGGATGTTTATTTTTCAAAACCTATTGAGCCAAAGAAAAACAGAGAGAATTTTGATTGTTTGGAATGGTGGAAGGTAAATAGGCTTACATATAAGATATCCAAGATGGATCGAGATATATTAGAAATTCCAATAACCATAGCATCTTCAGAATCAACATTTAGTGCTGGAACAAGTGTCATTGATGCTTATCACTCATCATTAGCTCCAGACACAGAACAAGTATTGATGTGTGCAGGAGATTGGTGTAGGTGCCACCATGGAGTGAAAATTTAGACAAAAGTAAGTTTTTTTTAAAATTTAAAGCCTACATAATTTAAATTAAAATTATAATAGTTAACTATATATTTTTATTTTACAGAAAGAGTCAAAAATAAAATAAATTTAGCTTCAATTTCCTTGAATGATGAGGTTAATTCACATGTTCTGATCTTTAAAGGTTTTTAATGAATTTTAATTTGTTATTGATGTTTAAAGTATAAATTGGATTATTGAATATGTTTTATTTCTTTATTTGATGTGTTACTTATAGGTTTATCATTTTCTTTCAAGTTTCAACTTCCAAATGGCAAAGGCTTAATTCTGAAAAACAGATTGGATATACATGGCTGTAATTTTATGGTTTAATTACTTTCAACAAATGATACTTGCGTATAATTCTGAAATAATTGTTTGTTCATCGTCATTTTTAAATGTTTTTGGTGTTGGAATTAACATTTGTTATATTTAAATGATATTTAATGTTGTTAAATATTGATTGCAAAATATGATAAGGTAACTTTTTTATTACTTAGTTTGCGTATTATTGTACAGTTTATTCAAATTATGATTTATTATTGAATTCCAACTTCCTTCATAGATGGTTTTCTTTCTATTGGAGATGGCCGACCCTAATCCCCAAAACATATCTACACCAATCGCCAATGGACAAAAAATAAATACTTGTAAGATGTAAATATTTGTTTCATTTCTTTAAATTATGATTTATTTCTCTATTAATTGATGAAATTGAGTGGCTTTTCCCAACTCGATCGATTTTGTTCGAATCAAAATCATCCATTTCTGATTATATGTTTTTGTGGATTAAAAACATGTAGATAGAATATATAAGTCGAGATGAAATCAATTGACAGAGTTGTTGTTAAGATCGATTTTGTTGGAATAGGTTAATGAGTAGAAAATATCGATTCTTGAAATTTTCGTCCACTTTTTGAACTGGGTCAATGTTTCGTATAGCAGATATGAAAATTTTTTCCACAACTTTTTTTAATGATAATGAGAGTATTTTTGTTGACTTTGGATTCAGAAGAAGAAACCAACTATATTCCTGCTATTTTAATCGCCTTGCGTTCCATTTTTGTATTTGATTTCAGTGTTACAATATCTAGCAGGATGTATGAATGGTAATTTCCCTGTAAATTTTCTATCAATTTTGATATCCCTGAAGAGAGGTGATCTTCTGTTGTTATTATTATGCGACGTACAGTTTATTAAAAATTTTCGAGTTTTTCGAGCTCGAGCTCCAGTAGCTCGAATTCTATTCGAGTCGATATTGAGTTTGAAACTAATCACTCGATTGAGCTCGAGCATATATAAAACAAATTGAGTCGAGCTCGAGTAGTATGATACTCGACTTGACACGACTTATTTGCACCCTTACTAGAGAAGGTTGGAGATATGGCTTACTGTTTGGCGTTACCACCGTATCTCTCAAGCATTCACAATGTGTTACACGCATCGCTACATCGTCAGTATATTGCAGATGAGTCGCACACTCTGCATCTGACAAAGGTTTAGCTAAAACACTATTTATCGTACGTGGAGAGACCGTTCAAGATTCTTGACAAGAAGGACAAGGTGCTTCGGAATAAGAGCATTCCTCTAGTTATGGTTTATTGACAATGCTGAGGCACTGAAGAGGTGACTTGGGCATTAGAGAGTCATATGCATTCGGAACACCCAGAGTTTTTTTTATTGTAATTACATTTGTGAATTTAGTGTATTTTGTAACTGATTGTATTGAGAACTTTTTTCCAGTATTTTTTTTGTTCTGATTATCCTAGTCTGGATTTCCATGATGAAATCTCCTAAGTTGGGGAATGTAGTAGCTCAAATCTTAATTAGGGTAATCAACCGCCTAAACATGATTAAAGGTTCCTAAGTTGGTTTAAGGAGTTGAAATACGGATTCAGAATGATCTGAAATGGTTCCAAGGGCTTCAAGTTAGTGGACAATTCGAAAGCTCCGAAGAGCAGTTTGGAACTATTGAACCGGTTCGGAAGCAGTGTTTGTACTTTGGAGGTAGAGGGTAAGTTCGGAAGCACCGAACCCAGGATTGGAAGGTCTGATTGCCTTTAGATAAGAATGTATTGGAATTCTGATTGGTGACTTGACATAGATCGGAACCTCCGAACCCCACTGCGGAAGGTCCGAACTTCATCGGAAGCAGTGTGTTGTCCAATCAGGGACACACATTCTGTAGATAGAGATCGGAAGCTCCGATAGAGAGATCGAAAGGTCCGAGGTTCGATTATAATGTTTGATAGGAGGATCGGAAGGTCCGATCTTTGCCTATAAATAAGGCCAAGAGCTTCATTTTTAACTCACCAATTCACTCATTCCTCTCTTTTTTTGGTGATTTTTGCAGGCTTTTGGGCGTCGTATTAAGGGCTAGTTATATCCAAGCACTACCGGGATCGTAGCAAAGTTGTGCCTAGGTTTTAAGGTCATTGCATCAAAGAGCTAACGATGGATGCATGTATATGTCTAGACTCTAATTAGCTTATGTGAGTAGCTATTAGTCTAGTTAAGGCTTGTAGTGGACAATAAGTGATATGATGATTATCTGCTTGTATGCTTGGACTAGAGAGCCAGTGTTGATAGATTTCTTGAGTTTCTTAACAGAGGTACGGGTGTACTATCCAAGATATCCTGGTTGAGTATGCATGTTTTATGTTTTCATGTTTTATATAAGATGGCTTATGTGCATCTATTATTCCACGGTTATTACATATATACAAATTATCATGTTGAGTCTATACCTTGATATTACCAGTAGAGAGGTTGCTCAGCCCCGATTTATTTTTGGATGGATTCCGAGGATTCGGGTCCAGTTATTTTTATCCACTTATTATTATGGTATGGGACAACGTCCTGATATGACAGCCCAGTATGCTACATACCATGACACCTATTGTTTGAATAAGAGTTTTCTACCGTAATAGGTTTCCGATGCTTTTTCATTTGCATTAGCATTCATGGCATGTTTATACTCATATTTTTGTATTGAGCATTGTTAGTTCACGTCCGAGGTTTTTGGTTCTGGGCACCCCATTCTACGGGACAGGGCTTAGGTTGGACGGACTGGGAGGTAGTGGTCATTGAGCTACAACAGGATTATTTGTACCGTACTAGGTTTCTATTAGTGGATTTTTATTATTGTTATTCAATGGGGTTGTATAAAATTTGGCTACAATTAATTTCAGTACCGGTTGTATTCCACCGAGGTTTATAGATGTATCATTTTTATTTCTGCAGAATTTTACTGATTATTGCTTTAAGATATTTTTTGCATGCTTAATATTTTTTTAGTTAGTGATTCCAGAATGGATCACTACATATATACTGATCACATCATTTCACCTCAAACACACACTGAATTTTGAGAAATCACGGCCTATTGATAGATGGAATTCGGAAGGTCCGAACTAGCATGCTTGCCATGCCTCCTAGCAAATCTGATCAGAAGCTCCGATCTGCAATTAAGAAGTTCCGATCATCTTCGGAAGCTCTGAACTCCTACTTCGGAAGCTTTGATCTGCAAGCATTCTCACGTGTTGGTACAGTCTTGACACATCGATATATAGTACGCATGACCTATAGTGACTCGCTCCGGAATAATCTACTAACATAGACTTAAGCATGCAATTAAAACTTAAACAACAATAATCAGAGATAAATTCGGAAACTTGAATCATATACTAACCCGACATAATACAACAGGTAAAATAACTGCAACCCGAAATAATATACAACATAAACGAAAACCCAAAGAACACGAGGGTCAATCCTAACTAACTATGCGGGCACCAACTGAGTCCAAAACTCCCTAGTCACCAACTACACACTGGTCCCCGAACCTGAGAAACCTGCAGCTGCCCCGCCGAATGGGGTTTCAAAAGAAAATACACGGACGTGAGCTATAACAATACTCAGCACGAAGGTATGAGTATACACATGCTATGAATGCTAATGCAAATGAATGGGTACCTAGAATCTATCACGGTAAAAATCATTGCCCAGTCAGAAGGCACCATGGTATATTGCACGCTGGTCCGTCGTATCAGGAGGTGGCTCCCATACCATAAACCGTGGAAATAACCGGATCCAAATCCATGGAATTCATCCACAAAATAACTCGGGGCTGAGCTACCCCTCTACTGTTAATATAAAGGTATAGGCTCAATGTGATAATGCATGTAGCAGTAATAACCGTGGCATAATAAATGCACATAAGGCATTCCATATAAACCATGCAAACATATAACATGCATACTCAACTAGGATATCTCGGATATTACGTCTGTACCTCTAATCAAGAAACTCAAGAAACCTAGCCACTTGGTTACTCAAGTCCTATAAGTAGATAATCACCTTATCACTTATTGCTTAATAAAAATCTTAACTAGACTAATAGCTACCCAATGAAATAAATTAGAGTCTAGAAATATACCTGCATCCGTCGTTAGTCCTTTGATGATGATAACTTCAAAACTTAGGCACAACTCTGCTACAACCCCAGTAGCTCCTCGCTATCGTAGGCCTCCAAAATGACACCTAGAAATGCCTAAATACCCACAATTATAATAACGTCTGATCTCTCGTTCGGACCTTCCAAACACACTTTAGAACTTTTGATCATCCTTCCGAACTCCCTCCTACAAACTCGTGTCCTTTGATTGGACAACATAGCTGCGGAAAGATTTTTGTCCTACTGAACTAGGGGTTCGGAGCTTCCGATCTATTCTAGTCAAGTCAAATCCAGTCAAGTAAAGTCACAAATCAGAAAACTCATATCTGTCTGTCGAGGAAATGTTTGGATATTCCAAACTTACGATTGGAGCTTCCGAACTGCCCGAAGCTACCAAACTCCAATCTTTCTTCTGAAGGGATTGGAATCACCTAATTGTTCCTAGCTCAAGTTCAGACCTTCCGAACTGTTTGAACACTTGAAATCCTCCGGACAACATTCGAATGCCTTGAATCTGATTTCCTACTTAATAATCTCACATGAGAATTCCTTAATAATTTTTTAATCATTCTAAACATGCTTAGACAGTTAATCTCTTATTTCTCAAATTGGGCTACTTTATTCTCCCCACCTTAGGAGATTTGTCCTCGAAATCAGGTCTTGGTCAACCCTAAGAATGTACCCTCAACAGGATTCCCAAAACTGTCGATTGATCATTGATCTAAAACATAAGAAAATTTAACTTCTAACAATGAGTATACCCTGTCGAATACACCTCCGTTCAGATCCTTTGAGTATAACATCTGAAATACTGAACTTAGAACTTACTCGAATCCAAAAACCAAAATATCCCTGAAATTGCACCATATCTGATACTGAAATCTCTCATGTCAAGAAATTCTTATGCTAAAGATTCACAGTGTCATCTATTAACGGTTTAGCTAAGGCTAGCAAACAAGTTTACCCTAATTTCCATATTGGAAAAACTAAGTCTTATCAAATTCTGACTCACTCATCTTGATGAACACAAATGGAGACATAAAATGTATGTGATGCCCTAAAAATTCTGCCGCAATCTAGTTTACTCATGAATCTGCTCTGTCGAAGCAACGTCAATGCTCTAGCACATCAAAAGACACTCAGGAAGTCAGTGACAATAATCCCAAAGAACCGAAAAATTGCAGGTCTCAGCTACTGTCATCTCCCATGCCTAATCACTAACTCTAACATGCTAGAGCCCATTGGAAACAATTACACTTGTTCTAACAATGCCACAGCTTCGAATCACATGAAGAGACTGCTAGAACTTCCTCCCATCGCAAAGCAAATCATTCCTTGAGCGAACCAATAAATCTCTCATATCTAGTCTTGAAAAGACTCATCCCACTCATCAGCGTACTGATCTGCATTATTGCCAAAATGACTGACAGCACTGCAACTCACAAAGTCTCACTTTGAATAGAATGCAGCTTATATATCTTATCTAATCGTACTTAAATTCCAACAATCAAACATCTCTTCCTCTATATGTGATAAGAATATTCACATTCTACCAATTTTTACAACAAATAGAATCCCTTGAGTGTAAACACTCTAATGGTATGTATTAAGGTAATCTTCCCATGCTAATTCCTAAAGCACAAATGGCTCCCAAAATTCTTAACTTGTATCATCTACTGATAGCAAAAGACCGTGTCTTATGCTCAGCCTCAAAATATCAATCAAGTTATGTCAACCTCTTCAAATCCCTGATTCCTACTGGAATCTAACACTATGGATCAATTTACTCTTGAACTTAGAGTTCCATTTCATCAATTCATGAAATCACAGCTGATGAGTGAATTTTGTATGCATTAGTTTGTGATAGGTTTATTTCTATTTTGTGTGCATTCATATTGTTTTTATGTGTTTTTATGTGTTTTAGTGCATGCTTGTGTATTTCACTCTCCGGGTTAATTTTGTAGGAAAATGGATTTATGAAGAATGAATTACAGAGCAGCCTTGGTCAAAAATTCAAATTTATTTTTATAGACGCCTAAATCCGATCTCCAACGTTCATAATAAATTTCAAGATTTTTTAAAGCTGCTTTCCAAATTTCAGCTTGATCCGACAACTAGAACTCAAGATATGAATTTTTCAAAATTGTCGTGCGGAGCAAAAAAATCCACTCGCTCGAGCGAGACTTGTGCTCGCTCAAGCGAGCGAGACGTACCAAAAATATTCCGAGACAAAAAGTTGCTCGCTCGAGCGAGCGAAGCAAGCCTAGAAATCCTTCGGAACAGAGTCATGCTCGCTCGAGCGAGACATGTGCTCGCTTGAGCGAGCGGAGCGTGCAGAATTTGTATTTTTGGAAACTCTTGCTCAGATTGGATGCTATCTTTTGAAGACCCTTGGGCATATAAATACAAATCTAATCATCAGATTAAAGGATTCCAACACGCAGAGAACGCAGAGGGCGGCTACTACAACTTGGGAGAGAAGATTTCTTGTTTCTTCTTCTTTTCTTATTTTTATTTTTAGTTCATGATTAAAACATTGTTTGAATCATGATTTTGGTTCGTGAGTAGTTTTTCTTTCGATCAAGGCCATGTGATGGGGCCAGACAAATTTATGTAGAAAATTTGGATGTTTGTTTGAGATTTTTTAGACTTGATTTTATTTTATTGATTATCAGATTTATATTTTTCTTGTGAATAGCCTAATCAACTGTTTGCTTGCATGTTAATCGATTCCAAGTCGACGAAGGAGGTTTCGATTTCGATCACTTTAATAATCAACATATTGTAAAATCGACTAGAAATAGAATTCAATTTCAATGTGCGGTTTAGGTATTTACGGAATTCTCACAGTTACTCATGCATTCAAATTTGATTAGAATTACGAAAGATTAATCCGTCAATATTTGAATAGGTTTGATTGTTCTAGAAATAGTCCTTTGAACAAATTAGGAGAATTCCCGCGAATTAAGATTAAATCTGAGTCTTGAATCGACTACTTGTTACATAATTTGTCTAGTACCTACGTGTGTCCTTGATCGAGCTTTTCCCAAATTGAGTTTTAATCCAAAATCTTTGCTGCGTTTTTACTGAGTTGAATTTTATTTGTTATTTAATTTCTTAGTTTAAAATCTGAAATCACTCTTATTCATTAGTCTAGATTAAGTAGGAATAATAATATTTTGGTATTTATAATTATACAGTCCATGTGGGTTCGACATCTGGACTTTTGTCCACTTTATTATTACATTACCTGGTACGCTTTCCAATAGATTCTTAATCATACCGATTTAAGCGGTCAAGTTTTTGGTGCCGTTGCCGGGGACTGTTTGATATCAGAATTTTTATTTCGCTTGAGATTAGACTTAATTTTAATTTATTTTATTAAATTCTGAAATTTTCTTCTTTTCTTGGTGATTTTCAGGTACTCATCTGCCAGTCCATGCACCGATCTCGACACACCAAAGATCTCTTACCACTTGACTTGGAGATCGAGCGCACACTTAGCAGGATTCGGAGAGCTAAGAGAGATATTAATCTGGAACTCGATTCAGAAACAGAAGAAGAGATGGCGGACAACCGTACTGTATGGGATCTGATTAGGCCGCCAATTGAAGGTTATGGATCTAGCATAGTTGCCCCGCTGTTGAGGCGAATAATTTTGAGCTGAAACCCTCTACTATTCAGCTGATCCAACTGCAAGCAAGATTTGGGGGTACGTCTCTGGAGGGACCCCTACGCTCATCTGGAGCATTTTCTGTCGATCCGCGACACGTTCAAGGTTAATGGGGTAACATCTGATGCAGTGCGACTGCGATTATTCCCATTTTCTCTATAGGGAGATGCACTTGAGTGGCTAGATGATCTGCCTACCGGTTCTATCACTACTTGGACTGAGTTTGTTCAAACTTTTTTGAACAAGTATTTTCCTCCTACAAAGATGGCAAAGTTATTTTCTGACATTATTTCTTACATGCAAAAGGAGGGAGAGTCCTTACAAGAATCATGGACCAGATTTAAGAAGATGTTGAGGATGTGTCCTCTACATAATCTCACTCAGAGCCAGCAGACGCAGACATTATATAATGGAGCTGATCCATCAGTTTGTTTTATGCTGGAAGCTGTTGCTAATGGCTGCTTATTCAGGAAGACGCCGACTGAAGCTTGGGAGATTATAGGTAATATGGCAGAGAGTAACATTGGGTGGCCGGATGTGAAGAAGGAGAAGAAGGATGGAATTCTAGAGGTTGATGCTTTAATGGCCCTGAATGCAAAGATTGACGCTTTGACACACCAAGTGGCACTTATGAAAGTAGCACCAACGACTCAAGTACAAGGGAATCTGCCAGAGGAACAACAGTTATTTGAAGTTAAAGCGGCTAATTTTGCAGGAAACCAAGGACGGCAGCTGTTCAACTCCTACAATAACAACTACAATCAGAACTGGCAGCCCAAGCAAGAGAAGAAGAAGCCGAGTTTTGAGGAGATTATGATGAAATATGTGGCTGGTACTGAGGCTCGGCTACAGAATCAAGAAGCTATGCTGCAGAAGTTGGAGACTCAGATGGCTCAGATAGCAACCCAATTGTCTACTCGTCCTACTGGAGCATTGCCGAGTAACAACGAAACAAATCCCAGAGGCGTGAATGCTATCATGGTAGTTAATAGATCACAATCTGAAAAACTTGAGCAGCAGAGGGACGAAGAAAACACTATGGAGGGGCCGAAATGTTCAGAATTAAAGAAGGATGCGCGTACTGAAAATTCCTCCATGGCAGGTAGAAAAGGTAAAACTTTAAAGTTTGAGGATAATGATAATGTTAATATTTCTACTTTACTTTTTCCTCAAAGAGCTAAGCAATTTTTGTTTGATTTTCAATTTAAAAAGTTTTTTGAAACTTTAAAGAAACTACATGTTAACATACCTTTTGCAGACGCTTTAGCTCAGATGCCAAACTATGCAAAATTTCTGAAGGATTTACTGAGGAATAAAAAGAAGTTGAATGATGTGATGCAGGTCACAATGCATGAGGAGTGTTCGACTGTGCTTCAGAATAAGCTCCCGCAAAAATCTCAAGATCCAGGGAGTTTTTCTATACCTTTCCAAATTGGACAGCTGATAATGTTTTGTGTGATTTAGGATCAAGTATAAATTTAATGTGGTAATGCTAAGTCGTATTGCGCCCAAATTACCCAACTCAATCAGATAACCACAAAAATGTAGCAGTGTGAGTAGGGATCGTTCCCACGAGGAAAGGTAAATTTAATGCGTTCTAAATAAACTAAAGGGGGTTTTGAGTTTTGGACTAACTACTAAAAATTAAAGCAATTAAAAATTGATAAAATCACTAGCATGCAAGAATGAATATTAAGTTGAAGAAATCAATAAGAGACGAGTCTTGGTATCGGTTGACTACACCCTTGATATTTATTCATTCAATCATCGATTCCCTAAAAATAATTAATCCTATCAAATATTCATCATTGAAAACCAAATTCCTGTTTCACCTTAATTTTAGTTAATTAGACACCAGCGTTCTAGATTAACCCTTACCAATAAATTAATCCGGATTCCAGCGATCTAGATTTAAATCTAAGGTAGCATTCAAACAAGTAAAACTGACGAATCTAGACAACACAAACACCAGCGGTTGTATTTAGCCTAGTCAATAATTGACCCTACGATTTAATAAACTCAACAACAGAAAATATCAAATGTAGTTGCTTTGCAAATTAGTTGATTCAAACAATTACGGATTTGAATTCTAATTTAGCTATAGTTATGTAGCAAAATCCTAAGATGGCTAGTCTAAGAAATTCACATACAAACATGAAATAAAACAGATCAGAAATTGATACTTAATAAGAATTAAACACTGAAAATCAAATCTCATGAACAAATTATATCAAGGTTTCGTCTTCCTCAACCAAGAAATAAAGTTTAGCTACAACGATTCATCACAAACTCAAGAAAATTTCAAAAGAAAAGAAGAAAACTTGAGAGAGATGTAAAATAAAACCTAGCCTCCAAGGAAGTCTCCAAAAGTCTTATAATAATCTCTAAAAATTGGAATAAACACCTAATAAAAGATAGAGCCCAAAATAACTAAGTTTCCAAAATTAAAAAAATCTTCCCGAACAGACAAGCGCGCTCGATTGCATGATCTCTAAAAATCGAAAAAACACCTAATAAAAGATAGAGCCCAAAATAACAAAGTTTCCAAAATTAAAAAAAATCTTCCCGAACAGACAAGCGCGCTCGATCGCATGAGTTCCTCGGATCGAGCGCGATAAAATATGGGATCTTCTGTTTTAAATCTCCTCGGCCGCGCTCGATCGCATGAGTTCCTCGGATCGAGCGCTAGCGCGTGCAAAATGTCTCGCCCACTGCCTTGAATCTCTAGATGCCGCGCTCGATCCTATGAGTTCGTGGGATCGAGCGCATGAAAATTATCAACATTCTGCCTTTCTTCATCAAATTTGATACCTCCTACACAATTAAACCCGGAAGTATGTTATGAAGCTAAATGCATGCAAACAACAAAACTAAGATAAAACATGAACTAAAACAAATAAATGCATGCAACTACTAACAAAATAACATAACCAAATGCAAACAAAACACAACTATCATAATGCCTCATGCACTTGCTATGAAATTGGGTATATGCAACATTGAACCAGCAAATATTTCTCTTAAATTTGCTGATGGATCTATTAAATACCCAAGAGGAGTCGTGGAAAATATTTTAGTCAAGATAGAAAAATTTATTTATCCTGTAGATTTTGTTATTCTTGACATAGATGAAAATTGTGAGGTGCCTCTGATTTTTGGACGTCCATTTTTAGCCATGAGTCGAGCCTTAGTGGTTGTTAAAAAAGGAGAGTTAGTTTTGAGGTTGAATGATGAGCAAGTTGTTGGAGAACGGTGATCAGATCAATCAGAATTGATACCCGGTGCAGCGAAAGTTTTAAAATTTTATATGGAACGATTCCATATCATGGGTATCAAAACTTTACGATTAAATTGTGCGTGTAAAAATTAAATAACAATTAAATTTTTACCTTGAAATCTCGAAACGAGATTATGGACACCAACAGATTACTCTGCTCTTGTTGTATATCCCAGGAACTGATGGACGAACAATTCTTCAATCAGGTCCACGAACAGAAGTTTAATCCCTCTGATAGATTGCACTAGAAAATCTATCAGAAGTTTCTACGAAGAGAATTAATGAATTTGATCCGTTAAACCAGACTGCAAATTTGAAATTCACAGGCTGGAATTTTTCGAGCAGAGAGAGGAGAGGGGGGCGGCGGCCACTAGAGGAAAAACACTAGGGTTTTCAAAAATTTTGTGACCTCTGTTGTGTAATTTCTGTACTGCAATAACTTATTTATAATGTGAGCTGCTAACAGCTTAGGGCCCATTAGTCATAAGTTCAAGCCTGACAAGCAAAGCCCTCATGTTCAGAAATTAATATAAAATTCATCGTGACTCAGATTGATAAACCAATTTCACCAATGTGCACAGAAACCATTTCTGCATCTTTTAAAGTCAAGATAAATTTTCCGAATCCGAATTCAGTGGTTTCCAAAAATGTCCATCACTATGTCATTTTAGGAAATCTTACTCCCTCTACTCTTAAATAAGAAGTCCCACTTCTTTATTCACTAAATTTAACTCTTTAAATTTAATTATCTCAACGGGAATTAAAAATCCATTACTTGTGTGACCCTCAATGGTTCAGGGATACAGCTAGCCGTGGGCTCACAACTCCTTGTGACTCGAAACAACAATTTCCGACTTGCCCATCGAATCATGGTAAGAGCGCCTAGCAACATCCCCCCATGATTCCCTAGGTATCACTGATAGTGCCTGCAAGAACCAATAGATTTTGGTTAGCATACAGTACGGTCCCTTCATCCATATATCCCGATCGAATCAACTACTATTGGTAAATCGAGAGTCGTTCGAGATTCGATAACTATGCAATGCATCTTGAAGATCAAATAGTGACATCGCATGTGCTACTAAGAAACCATTTCTTAAAACACATCATGTACTCTGGCCAGAGATTCGTCACACTAATATCTCCTCAGATTGCATAGGATATCCACACTAGCAAGTATGTGGTGAATCCTTGACAACAAAGCATCGACTCCTATATGTGTCGTAACTGTACCCAATCCCGACACCTGATGACCCCAATAGAGTCGGTAAATGAGTCAAAGTACAGTACTAGCATATAGAGTCTCAATGATGTTTCAAGTAGTAAGGACTAATGGTGTACAACCAAAACCGCGGACTTCATCCACTCGATAAGTGATAACCACTTGGAAAGTCCGGATAGGGTAGTTCGATCATTCATCATATGAATATCCATTTGCATGCTTTGAACATCTCTATGTTCCATACCAATGAAACGTGGTATTCGGCATCGCAAATGCTAGTCTCAATCTCGAGCGATCCTTATCCTTATTAACGGACGGCTCAATCGACTAGGAACTGTTTAGAATATACAGTGACTATAAGATGTGTTTCATGATAGCCATCCCCATGTGCCACCACATCTTACATACACTATAGTATATTCAAGGTCTTCATCTAAACATCTTATAGTATGTCACAACATAATAATATGATAAAAGATAAAGTAAACGCCATTATAAAAGTGTAAATTATATTAAACAAAAGATTGTTTATACATAGAGTCATAAAAGCCCTTAGCCACAAGTTGGCTCACCGGGCACCCACTCTTTCAATCTCCCACTTGCCCTAAAGCCAACTAGTCATACTACGCAGTCCCATTGCTTCGCGATGTTTGTCAAATAATGGTCCTGGCAAGGGCTTAGTAAGTGGATCAGTGATATTGTCTGCAGAGACCACTCTCTCGACAGTGATGTCTCCTCTTTCCACGATCTCCCGGATGATGTGGTATTTCCTCAGTACGTGTTTGGATCTTTGATGAGACCTTGGTTCCTTTGCCTGAGCAACGGCACCCGTGTTGTCACAGTACACCGGGACTGGACCAACAACTTCAGGAATAACGCCCAACTCTTGGACGAAATTCCTCATCCAAACGGCCTCTTTAGCAGCAGCTGATGCCGCAATGTATTCTGCCTCAGTGGTGGAATCCGCTGTGGTGTCCTTCTTGGAACTCTTCCAAGAGACAGCACCGCCATTGATCATGAACACAAATCCAGAGGTTGACTTCGAGTCATCCACGTCACTTTGGAAGCTAGAGTCGGTATAGCCTTCCAATTTCAGTTCTCTTCCTCCATATACCATGAACATATTCTTAGTCCTTTGTAAGTACTTAAGAATGTCCTTCACGGCTTTCCAATGCATTTGACCGGGATTGGCTTGATATCTGCTCGTGACACTCAGAGCAAATGCTACATCCGGTCTGGTAGATATCATCCCATACATGATACTACCAATGGCTGACGCATATGGTACATGTGTCATTTTCTCTATCTCTTCATCAGTCTTGGGACACATGGACTTGGATAGAGAAACTCCATGACACATAGGTAGATGTCCTCTCTTGGACCCATCCATTGAAAACCTTTTCAATATTGTGTCGATGTAGGTTGCTTGAGTGAGTCCTATCATTCTCTTAGATCTATCTCTATAGATCTGAATTCCTAGAATATAGGATGCCTCACCTAAATCCTTCATCGAGAATCTACCTGATAACCATATCTTTGTTGACTGCAACATCCCTACATCATTCCCAATGAGTAGGATGTCATCAACATAAAGTACTAAGAATGTCACAGCATCCTTAACTAATTTCTTGTACACGCACGGTTCCTCCGGGTTCTTGATGAAACCAAAATCCTTTATTGTTTCATCAAATTTCTGGTTCCAACTTCTTGATGCTTGTTTGAGACCATAGATCGATCTCTGAAGCTTGCATACCTTATGCTCGCTTCCCATGGATGTGTATCCCCCAGGCTGCGTCATATAGATCTCTTCCTTAATGTTTCCATTAAGAAATGCAGTCTTCACATCCATTTGCCATATCTCATAGTCATACCAAGCAGCTATGGCAATAAGGATTCTTATGGACTTGAACATTGCAACTGGTGAAAAGGTTTCATCATAGTCAACTCCTTGTCTTTGAGTATAACCTTTCGCCACCAATCGTGCCTTGTAGGTCAATACCTTACCATCAGGCTCAAGCTTTCTCTTGTAGATCCATTTACACCCTATTGGAACAATTCCATCGGGAGGATCTACTAAAGACCAAACTTGGTTTGTATGCATCGAATCTATTTCCGACTGCATAGCTTCAAGCCATAAATTTGAATCCGCATCAGAAATTGCTTCCTTGAAGTTTCTTGGATCACATCCAACGTCGGGTTCATCTTGATCCCCTTCAAGAAGAAGACCATATCGAATAGGAGGTCTAGAAGTCCTCTCGGATCTTCTAGGTATAGGCGTGTCCATCAATGGTTCCTGAGGTATAGGATCATTATTTTTGTATCTTGGGTTCTTCTCGAATTTCTTCGAGTTCCATCATCTCGCCTTTCTTATCCAATAAGAACTCCTTCTCCAAGAAGGTGGCATTCCTTGAAACAAACACTTTTGTTTCAGTAGAATGATAGAAATAATATCCGATTGAATTCTTCGGATATCCTACAAAATAACATAAGGTGGATCGACTATCCAACTTATCTCCCACTGTCTGCTTCACGTAAGTAGGACATCCCCAAATCCTCAAGTACTAATACTTAGGAGCTTTGCCATTCCATAACTCGTATGGTGTTTTGTTTACTGCTTTAGTATGGACGTTGTTCAACAACAACACCGCTGTTTCAAGCGCGTAGCCCCAAAACGAAGGTGGAAGCTCAGTGAAGCTCATCATGGATCGAACCATGTCCAACAAAGTTCGATTACGATGCTCCGATACACCATTCAGCTGAGGTGTCATAGGAGGAGTCCACTGAGAGAGAATCACATTCTCTTTCAGATAGTCCAAAAACTCGGTACTTGTATTCTCCACCTCGATCCGATCGAAGTGCTTTAATACTTTTACCTAGCTTGTTTTCTACTTCAGCCTTGAATTCTTTGAACTTTTCAAATGCTTCAGACTTATATTTCATTAAATATAAATACCCATACCTTGAATAATCATCAGTAAAGGTAATGAAGTAGGTGTGGCCAAATTGAGTACCAATTCTAAATGGACCACAAACATCTGTATGGATCAAATCCAACAGATTTTGACTACGCTCAGGTTTCCCCTTAAAAGGAGATTTAGTCATTTTTCCTTTCAGGCAGGACTCACAAGTAGGTAGAGAGTTAATATCAGACATATCAAACATGCCCTCTCCCACTAGCTTGTTCATCCTTTTTGATGAAATATGACCTAGCCTAGCATGCCAAAGGTTTGCCGGGTTTTGACTATCGATTTTCCTTTTGTTTGTTGTTACCGGTTTATCAACATAATTTATTGGAACATCTTTTAATTTTAAGTTATATAGATCGTTTTCAAGTTGTTCATTTCCAATCAAACATTCATTCTTGTAAATATTGCAAATCTCATTCACAAAATTTCAAGAAAAACCATCTCTATCAAGCATAGAAACAGAAATAATGTTTTTAATCAAATCTGGAACAAATAAAACATCTCTCAAAAGTAACTTAAAATCGTTCTGCAAAATTAAATAAACATCTCCCACAGCTTTGGCTTCAACTCTAGAACCATTTCCGAGCCTCAGCTGGGTCTCACCCATTCTAAGCTTGCGACTTCTTGTCATCACCTGCAAATCATTGCAAATGTGAGATCCACATCCGGTATCCAATACCCAAGAAGTAGTATTAAGTGAAACATTTATTTCAATATAGAACATACCCTTCGCAGTTCGCAACTGCTCTAGATATTCCTTGCAGTTACGTTTCCAATGACCGGGTTTCTTGCAGTGATGGCAAACATCCTTGGACTTTTCCATGTTTGAAGCCTTTGTCTTGTTCTTCTTCTCGGGTCCGGTTTTCTTGGATGGGGCAGAACGTTTCTTACCCTTTGTACTTGGCCCCTTCTTAGCAGAAGAAGAGGAGCCCACCAAGAGAACTGGTTTATCCTTCTTTAAAGTGGCTTCATAAGTTACAAGCATATTGACCATCTCTTCAAGGGAGGCCTCTATCTTGTTCATATTGAAATTCACCACAAAACCGTCAAACGATGAAGGAAGAGAGAGAAGTAATAAGTTCACATTGAGTTCATGCTCCAATACCAAATCAAGCGTTACCAACTTCTGAATGAGCCAAATCACGCGTACCCCATGATCACGGACCGAAGTCCCTTCACGCATGCGACACGTCATTAACTCTTTTACAGTAGCGAACCTTTCAGCTCTTGATTGAGCCCCAAAAAGTTCCTTGAGTTGTACGTGAATGTCAGCAGCATTCACGGTATCCTCAAATCGCCTCTTGAGTTCATCAGACATCGAAGCTTGCATATAGCATTTGGCCTTGATATCATGGTCCCACCATATATCAAGTTTGGCCAACTCTTCCGGACTTATATCAGCTGGTGCTTCCTTCGGAGGAGATTTTTCTAACACGTAGAGCATCTTCTCCGAGGTCAAGACAATCTTCAACTTACGGAACCATTCCGTATAGTTTGCGCCAGTCAGTTTATTTTGTTCGAGAATAGAGAATAGTGGATTGCGCGAATTCATCTTAATGAAATACTGAAAAGAAACAGACAATAATCAGTGATTGTTTAATTAATTTACTAAGACATAAAATAGGCGAAATTTATTTTATGAATCTCACTCCCACTATTTTAACGATTTCACTACCATCTAGTGAAAACGGGAAACTGTTTTCCTTAGTGGGAACATGGAGTCCTATTGACAAACTATGGTCCCGAATAATATCAGCCAACCATAATTTTCAAAAGGTAGAGCCCAATTGCTTCCAAAGCAACCTCCACGTTTTTACCTCATGTCCAATAAGGGCCCAATAATATGACGCCGTTTATTGTGACATGTCAAGATGACCCATCAATATTAAGTTGTGATGGACGGTCGCCATGTGGATCCCCCAATAATATGAGCCGATTCCATGGGAGTTCCACCCAACTTACAACATTTGTCGATCCAATGTACAGCTTTCCGACGAACGGGCCCCCCCAATAGTATGAGCCGGACCGTATCCGCGGGTAGCATCTCATACATTGATCGTTGATGGAAGGTAGGAACATTTAAACAATATTTAAATTTCCTTTATTTATCTTGATATCAATTTTAAATCATATTTAAAATGAGGGATTTTAATTTTGAAAATTTGTCTCATCATTTAAAATTTGTATGCTTGCGGGATTCATACAATTTAGTCTAAACATGCATACAACGATAATATCATATATTATATTTTAGGATGATCGATTCCATTACTAATCGACCCGTGGTTGCCAATCACGAGTCTAAGTCCAATCCTAGGTAATATGCAGGTATGCAATGCAATCCTATTACATTGAGCTTCCAATTTACATTTCTTCAGTCTTCATTGTCTGCTGGGCCCACCATTTCTTCAAATCTTCATCTCCCACTAAGTATAATGTATTTACAATAAATAACTATGACAAGTAGGGGATACATTTTAAGGGGTGGGAACGGGCCATAAACCAGGCCCACTTTTATTACATATGACAATTCATATTGGACCATAAACTAGGCCCATTAATAAATCCAACAACAATAAAAACAAATGTAAATTCCCTAACATACACCTACAAAATTGGTCATGGCAATCGATCATCCTTATCCAATAATATTTAATTCAAAATTAATTTATTGGATAACATGCAATGGCAATTAAATTAAAAAGGATAAAATCATATTCCATATATAAAATCTTATTTTACATACAAAATCATATTTTATCTTTTTATCAAATAAAATCATATTTTACATATAAAATCCAATTTTATACATAAAATCATATTTTACTCAATATTTCCATAAGATCATATCTTATCATCAATTGTACCAAAAATAATTAATTTCATAAAATCTGATTTAACGGATAAAATCTATAAATTTTCCAAAAATCAATTTTAAAATTTTCGGACTCGAACAATTCGATCCGACGCCTCGTGGACCAATCAAAAACAATTTTTGATCGGACCAAAAATAGAATTTTAACATATTAAAATTTTAATTAAAATTAAAAATTAATTTTCCCGGGCCGCCCGGGACGATCCCGGGCAGCCCGCGCCCCAAAAGCGGCTCGGGCCGGGCAGCGATCCAATCGCTGCCCGTGTTTTGCCCGTCAAAAATTTTAAATTTTTATTTTGTTTCAAAAACCGAGGCTTAAAAATTTTTTTTGTACAATTGATTAATTTAATCGCTTGATCTGAGCAACATGTATCTGATACCACTGTTGGAGAATGGTGATCAGATCAATCAGAATTGATACCAGGTGCAGCGGAAGTTTTAAAATTTTATATGGAACGATTCCATATCATGGGTATCAAAACTTTACGATTAAATTGTGCGTGTAAAAATTAAATAACAATTAAATTTTTACCTTGAAATCTCGAAACGAGATTATGGACACCAACAGATTACTCTGCTCTTGTTGTATATCCCAGGAACTGGTGAACGAACAATTCTTCAATCAGGTCCACGAACAGAAGTTTAATCCCTCTGATAGATTGCACTAGAAAATCTATCAGAGGTTTCTACCAAGAGAATTAACGAATTTGATCCATTAAACCAGACTGCAAATTCGAAATTCACAGGCTGGAATTTTTCGAGCAGAGAGAGGAGAGGGGGGCGACGGCCACTAGAGGAAAAACACTAGGGTTTTCGAAAATTTTGTGACCTCTGTTGTGTAATTTCTGTACTGCAATAACTTATTTATAATGTGAGCTGCTAACAGCTTAGGGCCCATTAGTCATAATTTCAAGCCTGACAAGCAAAGCCCGCATGTTCAGAAATTAATATAAAATCCATCGTGACTCAGATTGATAAACCAATTTCACCAATGTGCACAGAAACCATTTCTGCATCTTTTAAAGTCAAGATAAATTTTTTGAATCCGAATTCAGTAGTTTTCAAAAATGTCCGTCACTATGTCATTTTAGAAAATCTTACTCCCTCTACTCTTAAATAAGAAGTCCCACTTCTTTATTCACTAAATTTAACTCTTTAAATTTAATTATCTCAACGGGGATTAAAAATCCATTACTTGTATGACCCTCAATGGTTCAGGGATACAGCTAGCCGTGGGCTCACAACTCCTTGTGACTCGAAACAACAATTTCCGACTTGCCCATCGAATCATGGTAAGAGCGCCTAGAAACATCGCCCCATGATTCCCTAGGTATCACTGATAGTGCCTGCAAGAACCAATAGATTTTGGTTAGCGTACAGTACGGTCCCTTCATCCATATATCCCGATCGAATCAACAACTATTGGTAAATCGAGAGTCGTTCGAGATTCGATAACTATGCAATGCATCTTGAAGATCAAATAGTGACATCGCATGTGCTACTAAGAAACCATTTCTTAAAACACATCATGTACTCTGGCCAGAGATTCGTCACACTAATATCTCCTCAGATTGCATAGGATATCCACACTAGCAAGTATGTGGTGAATCCTTGACAACAAAGCATCGACTCCTATATGTGTCGTAACTGTACCCAATCCCGACACTTGATGACACCAATAGAGTCGGTAAACGAGTCAAAGTACAGTACTAGCATATAGAGTCTCAATGATGTTTCAAGTAGTAAGGACTAATGGCGTACAACCAAAATCGCGGACTTCATCCACTCGATAAGTGATAACCACTTGGAAAGTCCGGATAGGGTAGTTCGATCATTCATCATATGAATATCCATTTGCATTCTTTGAACATCTCTATGTTCCATACCAATGAAACGTGGTACTCGGCATCGCAAATGCTAGTCTCAATCTCGAGCGATCCTTATCCTTATTAACGGACGGCTCAATCGACTAGGAACTGTTTAGAATATACAGTGACTATAAGATGTGTTTCATGATAGCCATCCCCATGTGCCACCACATCTTACATACACTATAGTATATTCAAGGTCTTCATCTAAACATCTTATAGTATGTCACAACATAATAATATGATAAAAGATAAAGTAAACGCCATTATAAAAGTGTAAATTATATTAAACAAAAGATTGTTTATACATAGAGTCATAAAAGCCCTTAGCCACAAGTTGGCTCACCGGGCACCCACTCTTTCACAAGTAGTATTCCATATGTTTAAGTTGGCTCTGCTGTTAATTTTATTGATGTGATTAATTATGTTGGGGACTGTCAGCAGGTTCAGCTCTCCACAGGAATTGGTCCCTTGAAAAATCTCTATAGAAGTGAAGAATGCAGTTGCGGGACTGATCTGAGTTTGTCCATGACGGTGGATAAGCCACCTTGAATGTCGCCACTCAAGAGAGGACTATAGTCGGGCTATAGACTATAAATTTAGCGCTGACTGGGAGGCAACCCAGTGTTCTTTACCTTGATTTTTATTTTATTTTTTGTTTTTTGTTTGTGTTTCTTTTTATTTTATTTTTACTTTTTTCCCATGCAAGTTTGACGTGCCTGACTGATATACCTAGCCTGCTGCTACCGTCCCAGTATAAGAAGAAAGCGGATGAATCTGCAACCAAGGGAGTGTTACTTTTTCATTTTGTTTTTGTTCGTCTTGCATTTGTGTGTTTGTTATGCATTTTTTTCATTGTTTCTGAAGCATTGATGGCAATGCTTTGGATAAGTATGGGGGGTGTTATTTAGTTTTGTTTCGTTCATCATTGTGTTTTGCATTCATATGGTTTAGTTCTTTGCATATAGTTTATAATCATGTCTATCAATATGTTGTTGTTTGTGTTGTGGATACAAGTAGAATGATGACTGTTAGCCGATGAGGATAGAGTTGAAAAAAAAATTGTGTTGGAAAATGTTGCTTTTGATTGAACATGAGAAACTGTTGGTTGAATCGTATCATCTTAAGCACGCATGTTAGACTGGTGTAGTGTAGCGAAGTAATTGATGAAGTTCGTGTTTGTTTGAACATTGTACGACAATAGATGCTTGTTGATCATGATAGTGTCTTTGGATTCTTGATGACTGTTAGACATTGCATGTTTGATCTTGGGCGTACCTATAAAATTTTTGAAAAAAACTTTTTGTTGAAAATTAAGTTAACTCAATCCGGGTTACGAGAACAGATTGAAATCTGAATATCTTGTTCTTGACTAAGTATGCGGATTCCATGGGGTTAATAATTTTGAAATTTTAAAATAACAATTCCATCCGGGCTTGGACAATGATTGAAATCCTAATCATTGTGCCATAGCTAAGTTAGCGGGTTAAATGGGATTGATGCTTCATCCGGCCTATAAACGATGGGATTGAAATCCGAATCCTATCTTAGTTATAGCTAAGTTTGCAGGTAATTATTGGGGCTTATAAAAAAATATCGGGTGCAAAATCCGGAGGTACGTAATTAATCTCAAGAAAGTGCATGTTTTTGTTAGGGGTTTTTTAGATGACGGAGTGCTGGATTATTATACTTGCATTGAATTGTCATAGGTTGCTAAACACTCTTAGGATGGATTCTTTTGAAGTTGCACAAAACTTGAATAACATGGCACACACACAGGTTTACGTTAAACTGACAGTGTATTGTGAACAATCAGAATTTTGTGGTTTTTAATTTTTGAAGTTGGAATTATCGGAGGCTATGTTGCTCATGATTCATTCTTACTTATGTTTTTGTTTGCATATTGTTTTTGTATGTCTTGCTCGAGGGCGATCAAGAGTTAAGTATGGGGGTGTTGATGAGTGCATTTTGTATGCATTAGTTCGTGATAGGTTTATGTTTATTTTGTGTGCATTCATATTGTTTTTATGTTTTTTATGTGTTTTAGTGCATGCTTTTGTATTTCACTCACCGGGTTAATTTTGTAGGAAAATGGATTTCAAAAGAATGAATTACGGAGCAGCCTTGGTCAAAAATTCAAATTTAATTTTATAGAGACCCAAATGCGATCTCCAACGTTCAAAATAAAGTTCAAGATGTTTGAAGCTGCTGTCCAAATTTCAGCTCGATCCGACGGCTATAACTCAAGATATGAATTTTTCAAAATCGTCGCGCAGAGCAGAAAAATCCACTTGCTCAAGCAAGCGAGACGTACCAAAAATATTTCGAGACAGAAAGTTGCTCGCTCGAGCGAGAGTCATGCTCGCTCGAGCAAGCAAAGCGAGCCCAGAAATCCTTCGGAACAGAGTCATGCTCGCTCGAGCGAGAGGAGCGTACAGAATTTGTATTTTTAGAAACTCTTGCTCGGATTGGATGCTATCATTTGAAGACCCTTGGGCATATAAATACAAATCTAATCATCAGATTAAAGGGTTCCAACACGCAGAGAACGCAGAGGGTGGCAACTACAACTTGGGAGAGAAGATTTCTCGTTTATTCTTATTTTCCTATTTTTATTTTTAGTTCATGATTAAAACATTGTTTGAATCATGATTTTGGTTCGTGAGTAGTTTTTCTTTCGATCAAGGCCACGTGATGGGGCCAGAAAATTTTTTGAAGAAAACTTGGATGTTTGTTTGAGATTTTTTAGACTTGATTTTATTTTATTGATTATCAGATTTATATTTATCTTGTGAATAGCCTGATCAACTGTTTTCTTGCATGTTAATCGATTCCAAGTCGACGGAGGAGGTTTCGATTCCGATCACTTTGATAATCAACATATTGTAATACCGACTAGAAATAGAATTTGGTTTCAATGTGCGGTTTAGGTGTTTACTGAATTCTCACAGTTATTCATGCATTTAAATTTTATTAGAATTGCGAAATATTAATCCGTCAATATTTGAATAGGTTTGATTGTTCAAGAAATAGTAATTTGAAAAAATTAGGAGAATTCCCGTGAATTAAGATTAAATCTGAGTCTTGAATCGACTACTTGTAACATAATTTGTCTGGTACCTATGTGTGTCCTTGATCGAGCTTTTCCCAAATTGAATTTTAATCCAAAATCTTTGCTGCATTTTTACTGAGTTGAATTTTATTTGCTATTTAATTTCTTAGTTTAAAATCTGAAATCACTCTTATTCATTAGTCTAGATTAAGTAGGAATAATAATATTTTGTTATTCATAATTATATAGTCCCTGTGGGTTCGACATCTGGACATTCGTCCACTTTACTATTATTTGACCTCGTACGCTTGCCAGTAGATTCTTAATCATACCGATTTAAGCGGTCAACAACTCAACAAAGAATTTACCTTTCCCAAGAATGTTGGAACTACTGAAATCTTACACAAAAGATTTATCCTTCCTACCTCTGAAAAATTCAAACGATAACTGTAAGTAACCATTGGCACGAATCCTGCACCAGACTAAATCTATTTACCAGAACTACTCCAGTCAAATACTCAATGGAGATTGTATTGTATACTTAGTTCTGAACTTACTCTTAGTCAAGGAATAATCCTTTGTCTCAGACAATACTTGTCAAAAGAAAACCTTAATCCGGATCTCTAACGAAATCAGACAATAAATATACTATAATTCCTTGGTACTAACCCAGTACCAAACTTAATCAAATGAATTTAGTCATCATTGAAAATATTCCTGGTAGTTATACCCCATTCCACGGCTGCATAAAACATCAAAACTGAGGTAGCCTTACCTATAAGCCTATCTGGAATACAAAACGCTCCCAGAATAAACATCAGCATAGGGTCGCACCTCCTAAAACGTCTAAATCGAAAACCAACACTGAAACGACCCTAACCTCTCATAAATAAATAATAATAAATAACTAAGCAAATGCGAGATTTTTCAAAAAATTTCGGCATGACCTTTTTAAAACATTAAAAAAACCACTTGTCTCAAACAGCACACTAACAAATTGAACTAAACAACAAGACGCGGAAAATAAACTCTCTAAACTTACACTAGACAGGTCAATAATACCCCATAATACTATTCACGGACATAATTATATCACTAAATAAGCAAACGGTAAAAGAATCTCTGAAATATGGAAATGAAGCATAAACATCCTTTGCTAAAACTTTTGAATCATACACAACAAAAATATGATTAATTTTCCAATAACTAAAACATAAACTAGAAATTCTTAAAGTTACTTCAATCCAATAAACAAATTAAAGGACATTGCAACTAAATAATTAAAGCAATTAAATCCAGAAATTAAAATTATAAATATTTAAACGAAGTTAGGCATACAATCCAAATTATGGAATTTTAGATGCTACAATTCCTCAGAACTCAAGAATTTTTTTAAATCAATACCTAAACATTTTGATGTCACAACGATATAATACACAAGCGGAATTAAAATCTTTAAAACAAATTGGACACAATAAAAGCCCTTAAATAAATAATCTAGACATTTAAAATCATTTAAATAATCATCCAATAAACTTAAGTCATTTTAAATAAATAAGAGGGATAGTTAAAATCATTTGAATAAGCAACCTTAAACCTTTAAAATCATTAAGACGAATAAGTTGCATAATAAAATCATTTAAATAAATAAAATTAAACAATTAAAAGTATTATTCAAATAGTTTGTACAATAAAATCATTTAAATAATTAATTAAAATTTTATTAACTCATAAATCAAATAAAGGATTTAAATCAATTAAACTTAAAAAATAATAATCATAATATTTATTTAATTTTATGCATGCGACTTAGTAAATTGGATTTTAGGCGCTATAAATACAGTCCACATCACTTGGTATAAACCACCACTGTGCCCTCGATGAACTCGTCATCCCTGACAATAACCAATAAGGTCTCAACTAAATTAATTGGTCTAACAAAACTACCCAGATCAAACCATATAGCAAATAAGTATAAATCATGCCCCTGTGAAACTCGTCATCCCTGACAACAACCTGAGATCAAAACTTACCCAACGCCTAGAACTAATGACATGACAGGTAGTTACAACCAGTTTACTCAAATAATCTATGATTCACAGTAGTTGAACACTAATCAACTATAAATAATTACTGGAATCAATTGAATAATCCAGCACTTAAACAATAAACCACTGAATCCGATTTAATACAATTTTTTTTACAATTCCGTAGTTACGACCACTAGGAAATTTTCAAAAGTCCAGAATCAATAATACAAATGATTCAGTTTCTTACAACAGAAATACATAAAATTTGACGACTAAATGAGAAAATCTTACATTCCGTCGAAAATACCCTATACAACACATTTGTCGTATGCATCCATACTACAAGAAAAAAGCCCTATAGTGACATTCAAAAATGTCGTTATATTCTACATTTAGTGGTATTAAAGCTTTAGTGACATCTCCAACAAATGTCCTTTATTTTAATGTCGTCTTAGGCATGCTGACATTTTGTATTGTCATTATAAAATATTAATGTCAACTCCATAGGTGTCACAAAATAGTAATATAATGACAATATGAAATGTCAGAAAAACTCATGTTTTAAGAACACTTATATATGTCTTGCTATTATGGTAATAATGACAAATTTATGTGTCCTTTAAAATAATTTATAAGGAAAACTGCAAGTGCCCTGTATTTTATTTATAGTGACAATAAAAAATATCACTAATGATGGCTTATAAGATCAATTTAAAATGTCTGGTTATGTAATTGTGGTGACACTTAAAAATGTCTTTTACATTTACCTATATGGACATTAAAAGTTGTCATTAATAATTATTTATAATGACTTTTTGAAATGTCTTCATATGAGTTTTACTTTGACATTTTGTGTACCTGATTTTATTTTCTATTGTGACATAAAAAATTGTCGTAATTTATAATCCAATTTCAGTATTTTCGTTCTATAATATTCACACATATAACAAATAAACATAAATACAAATAAAAAAATTTAAAATAAAAATAAAAGTGTTAATCAATCATTGAAATTCATCTTGCAATCATTAACGTGCAATACAACTGACAAATTTTCACCTCAAAAAATATTTATACACGAACAAATCTATTTAAGTATTTAGTTTAAGAAAAAATAAAAAACTAAATCTCATAAAGAAAAACATCTGCGAACTTGATGTGCATCTTCAACCATCGCATCTTAAACAAAATCAAATATTCTTGTCTCCTACAATAAAAAAAATCGTATATTTGTTTAAATATAATATAATAAATAAAAGATTCACAAAAATAAAGAGATTAAAATTTAATTCAAACTAATGAATATCATACAAAATGACAAATTGACAAACTGTCATTTATCCAAATGCAACTAACAGAAGTCTTCTTCATTAACTTTCAACTGCAAATATAATTTATATTGGTTTAAAAATACAATAACATGACGATATAAACAATAAATAGTTAATTGAAAAGTCGAACATCATACCAAATGACAAGGCCAAGCTATCATTCCCTTAAGCGCATCCCCAAACTTTTGCAAAAGATCATATGACCTAATCAAACTCTCTTCCTTTTCTAGTACAACTAGAACTTGTATTTCACACCAATTTGGTCCCAACATCTGTCTTCCTACTTTAATATTCAGATCCATGCTACGAACCACTCCTTTTGCCACGACTTTCATCGAATGTAATAAACTTTTTATCGAGACAGAACATCCAATCTACAAGAAAGTGCGAAAGAGAAGGATTTGATGAAAACTAATATTGTACTAAGAAGAATCATAAACAACAGGAAAAAAACATGACCAATAGATAATTAAAAGCCCACATAATTAATCTTATTTTACAAAATAACAACCCTCAACTCATCATATAACATTAAACAATAAATAGATCAAAGTAAGCAACAAGAACCGTTTTTCATCTAACTTTTGTCATCAACAAAAATATACCATCTAAATCAATAAAAGACAAACTCAAGATAATTATTAACTTGAATTTTAGTGCTTTCACGCATTGTTTAAGATTTTAAAGGATGGTTTTTTGGTAAATTTAACCGTTTCATGAAATAAACCAAGCATGGTTTCCAATCTTGATTATGATATTGAAAGGTACTTGAAATGAAGCATTATAATTACATGATAGTTTCAGAGATTCATGTTTTGGTTCTAAAGTCTTCAGATAAATTAAATTTCATTTACTTCTTCAACTTGTAATTCTAAGTACCATTTTTCACATCAACTGGTCCTTAGGCAGGTCTTTAACTGTTTGGTTGAAATGTTTCTCCACCTTCAAAATGCAGACAGCGCAAAGGTTTCTGCTTTGCATCAAACTTTTTACTGGATTATGCACAGTAGTGTGCATGCAGTGGTTTGTTTTATTAGGATTAGGCCAGAAACCCAGAAAGTAGCACACAGGATTGAACATGAAATATGAACAGGAGATTCAGAAACATGTGTTAAGCATATTCGCCATAGTCAATACTCACTAGCTAATGCAGTTCAAGTTTTTCCTATTGTCATATAATATCCCCTAAATTATCAGCATCAAGGAATTGAATAAATATGTTTGATTGGGATACTGAATTAACGTAAATTACCTGACTTATAGCTCCAGAGGATATCAATGGAGCCAAACCACAATCAGAGACATGGACAGAGAGTTCATCATCGAGTAGAACATTAGCAGACTTGAAATTCCTGTGAATTACAGGCGGCTCACAGACCTCATGAAGATACCTTCACGAAATAGTTCAGGCAGAATTAGAAACTTGTAAATTGACAAACAACAGAACCCATATATGTTACATATCCTTAGGCAACCTAAACTTTAAAATCTAGGCAAACATGTGAGGAAATTCAAAAACTTAAATACGTATGAATTCTGACTAAGGAAAAGAAAGAAACCATGAGAGAGAGACGAATATATTTAGACTATAGTCAATGGAATGAAACAAATCTTCAAGCAATCAGACACAGGTGGATTACGTTTAATTGCATCTTTAAAATTTTAAAACAAAAAATGGTAATATTGTGTATTGGGTTAATTTGACTTACTCTAATGCTCTTGCAGCTCCAAGTGCCATCCTGATACGAGTGTTCGATGAAAGTTTTTTCTTAAATTCATCGTCAGAGTGCAGAGAATCCTGAAGTGTTCCGCAAGTACAATATTCATAGATGAGCAGCCTTTGTCCATACTCAGAGAAAAAACCCATGAGCTCAACAACATTAGCATGTCGAATTTTATCGAGATTATTAACCAACTCAATGAACTGATCAACCTTCTGTTGGTTGGTAACTTTTTGTCCAATTTCTTGATTGCAACCAACTAAAGAATAATAAGAGAGAATTGAATATCAAATAGTTTCTTTTGAGTAGTAAGAGTTAAAATTCCTTCCAAATGATAGAGGTACACCGTACACAGGCAAAATTTGCAGGAATGAAAATATATTTGTTGTTACCATTCATGTATACCATCAGAAAAGGAAATAATCTGAGAGAGAGAAGTAAACATAGAGTTTTTTGGGGATGGTCAGATCGAATTCCTATTAGCAAAGAATGATTATTCATACATCATTGTTTATTGGGAAGCGTACAAACTGATCGTTGAGGTCCTAATTTGCCTGATGTTTACATCTTACGTTCCAACTGCTAACAGGCTTATTCTTTCTTGACTGCTTTATGTCGCATTAATAATTTTCCATTTCCATTTTCCTTAACTTCTCCATTTTCCTCAAGTGCATACAAACCCGAGTTGGTGGTGATTTCAAATTCCTCAAAGTTAATGATGCTTAAAGGCTTGTATTTTACTTTAAAATCCAACCTCCATTATAAACACTTGCAAACAATCTAGACAAACAAAAATACCAAACAGAGGTCCCCTTGTTTGTCTAATATAAAGGTAGACATCAAAATAACTATTAGGCATAAAAAAAAGAATATGGAATTGACTTGAAATCAATCGGTCCCACTTCATGCTCCCTTTCAAAAATAAAATGATTTTTTTATTATCGAAATTATTGATATATTATCCTCTCATCCAAAGAAAGTTTTGTGAAATATTATATTAATTTGTATGCATGATTATTTGTTGAATTTGTCAAACATATATGTCGTGGAGTGAGATTTCAATGTATTGTTGGTAGGGTCATGTTATTCTTTCATGGGCAACTTCGAAATAGGTACCCAAGCCAAATAAAAGTTTAAGTTTGAGTTTAGTACCTAGACTTTCATTTTCCAAAAATGTCTTTTTTTTATCCGGAAGCATTATTATTTTCGAAATTATCAAATGTAGAGTCGGATTCAGAATCTGATTCACTTGATTAATCAAGGTAATAAATATTTTTCATCATCTGATGAAAATTCAACTGTTTCTACTGGATAAAATCCAAAAGTGTATAATTTTTCTAAAATTTTAACTTTGTTTTTCTTTTCATTTCGTTTTGGACACTCATTTGCATTATGACCTTCTTCATTGCACAACCAACATGTGCAATTCTTTCCTTTACCTTTTGGGCAAGGTGGTTTTTTATTATCAATCTTTTTATAAAATTTTCTTTTATAAGGTTTTCTGAAGAAATTCTTTTTAAATTTCTTTTTCTTATAGGGAATATATTTCATATTAAAAGATTTATAAGGTTTATTAAATTTATTTCGTTTCTGTCGTTTTAAATATTTGTGTCACATGTTTGTTTTACAACCGTATTCTTTTACTACTGTGAATTCCATTTTGGCACAACAAAGTTTATTATTTTGTTTGTAAGATTTGGATATTCTTTTATTTAATGTTATTTCATGACATTTCTTTGTTATAATATCTTTAATAAATTTAATAGCTCCTCCTAGTATTTTGGCATAAGCGCTAGTTAAAAATTCATCTTTACTATTTATTTGTATATTATGTATTTTATTAAAAATACTTAATTTATAATGTTCTTTTTTATCAGCATCTATTAACTGATAATAGTTTGTTTCATAATCACATATAAATTCTTCTAGATAACATAAATTGCATAATTTTATATTATACAGAATAAAAATTGCTCTATTTTGTTCTATGTTTTTTGCTATTAAATTAGCGTCATTATTAGAAACTCCTAAAAATTCTTGGTACAAGACATCAACAAATAGTTCGAAATATCAATGTCCTGTCATTCCTTGTGGTAAATTAGTAATTACCAGGTTTTCAGCCCAAGTTCTTACTGCTCCTACCAATGTCATTTTTATCATTCCATGAGTTAATACTTGGATGTTCTCACATTTATCTAATAGTGGTGTTAATTGGATTTGTACTGATAGTTCATTTGTCCAATGATCTATCTTTGAATTTTTTTCCTTAGTAGTAGAACATCCTAAATCTAGAATGTTTTGTTTTACAAATCTTTAAGTTTTTTATTCTCTAAAATTATCTCTAACATCTTTATATGTTCCAGAATAATGGTCTTTATTATATTCGTATCCTTCATTTTTGGTGTCACTACCACTACCTACATTCATTCGTAGAGTTAATCGTGGTCTAGAACCATCTTCTGATTCTGGTTATGAGATATCCATATCTCTATATTGTTATGTTTCTTGATGAGAATGATACAGTTCTTCTGTATTTATTCCTATTTGTTCATAATCAGATTGATCTGTTTCACTAAAAATCTCCATACTTAGTTTTATCATAAATAAGGGGATTTCTATACCATGATCCAATTTTGAATGGTGGTTCTTCTTTCAGTTTTCTTTTTCCTTTATCTATTGGAAGAACTTCCTTAAGATAACTTAATATTTCATTACTATGTCTTTCTTGTTCTATTATTAATCTGGTCGTAGCTAAATCAATATATTCTTTGAAATTTCTTTCTAATTCTAGTATTGTTAAATTGATCTTTTCAATTTTACTCTCTAATTCTCCTAGATCTTTTTCTAATTTTGTTAAGGATGCAATTACGAGGTTGATTCAGTAACAATGGCTTGTTTAATTTTAAGGATATTTTGATTCATGGTTCCAATCTTTTCAAGAATATCTTCATCATTTCTAGCTAATGATAACGATCTTCTTGGAAATGAATGTTTCGTTATTTGGAGGTCATCTGAACTCCATTTTTTACAGAAATCTATTTCTTCAATAAATGCCTTTCGGGGATGTTCAATTCTTGTAATATTTTCAAACATTCTTTCAACAAAAATGGTTGGTTTTGTTGAAATTATTCCTGTTTGAGAATTATTACTCATTGCTAAAGCGACAACATAGTTTATATTGATCGGATGATTTTCTGTTAACATAAGATTATTTCTAAAAAAACAATAATTTAGTGTTAAAACATCATTTATGTTTTTATCAAAAAGAGATATATTGTATTGTGGATAAATACAAAATTTCATCTTTTTATAACATAAGTTTCCTACAATTTTTCCAAGGATTGAATCCTCAAGATTACGTATCCTTTTGTCACGAACTGTGATTTCAATTGGTGTATCTATTCCTTCTCGGTAGTGAGCAGATACAATTATTTCAATTCCTCCGATATGAACATATTTTAGTTCAGATCTTTCTTTTTCACTGGCTTTTTCCATGATGGTATCAATATCTTGAGTTGTTAATAACTTCAATGTGTTAGATCTTAGTTCGTTGTTTATTTTACATGATCGTTCTTTTGTTCGTATCGGATAATAAATTAAATTCTTTCTGGGATTAAGAAGATTTGAAATTTTACTTAATATTCCATGTTGATTTATTAAATTTGTTTTTGAATTGGAAAATCCTGTTTTTTGTATTTCAGCAAACTTACTTTGATTGAATATAATATTCAAATTATACTCTTGATGCTCTTCAAATTCATCAATCTGAATGCTTTGATTTGAAGTTATTATCTCTGATGATAGACCTTCTTAATTTTCTTAAAGCTATTAAAAGCCTTTTTGTTGAATCTATTTGTTTTAATAGATTCTGGAAATCTTTGAAATTATCAATTGAAGATTGACAATTTTTGAGATGTTTCAAATTGTTTTCACAATTTTCTATATCAAAATTTATATTTTGGGAATATAAATTAAAGATACTTGTTTGTGTATTTTCATACATTTTCCATTTAGTAAAAATTGTTATTTTTACTATTTTTTTTTGTTGACCGGGTTTCGATAATAGAGCTTATTCTTATACATAACAGATTGTTATGTCTTCAATTTCTTAATTTTCAGAAATTTAAATTATCATTTTCCAGTTGCTTGAAAAATGTTCTTTTTTATGATTTTTGAAATCAAAGGTTGAAGATCTTTTATTCTATTCCATAATTGATTTATTTGACGTAAATTTTTTAGTAAGATTATTTTATCAAATAAATTTTTTATCTCAATATCTAAAGTTAATCCAGGCATTAATAATCTGCTTTAAACCTGCTCTGATACCAGGTTGGGGAACTCTTCTTATTCATTATTTTTACACATCGGTTTATAAATCTGATTCATTCATTAGTTTACACATTGGTTTATAGATCTGATTCATTTGTAACAGATAAATGATTTAATTCCAATTTGGTTACATTCATTCATTACTATTATAATTTTTAGTTGATAAACTGATTCGAATATGGTTAAATCAAAATTATTTATATGATATTCATGAAAGATATCATATTCACGATCATCCTCTGTTTCAAACCAGTTTTTAATTATTAATCTTCAATTTTTTATAAAGGATGATGACATGATTAATATATTTTGAATATTTCTTTAATTATTATTTTCATTATCAATTTCATTATATATTTCCTTTATACTATGTTCACCAAATCGAACAATTATATAAGTTTCGATAATGAATAATCATTGATTTATTTTATTCATTTTGTTATAGATCTGAATGTAGAGTGTGTCTGTATTTTCTAGATTTTGAATTTTATATCTCAGATCTCGAAACTTTTTATTTAATATGAGTACTTCTTGCTTCAGAGTCATTCCAGACATAATAGAGTTTTGAATAATTTTTAAATTAAGGGTAGCAGGAGGTTCAGGAAGGTTACTTTAATTGATTGATTCTTGGTTTTGAGCAGAGGCCAAATCTTTGCTTTCCTTTAAAGATCTCCTGATCTAATGGTACTTGCTAGCTTTTCAGATCTTCAGGTTTACTCTAACCATGGATCTTCACTTATCAACTTCCAGCCTTCTCACTCCTTTCGCTCTGCTTGCTTAATTATTAGCCATAAAGCTTAATTTTGTTTCTGATTTTTATGTTTCTTAGTTCCTGATAGTTTTCACACGTCTTGTATGAACCAGATTGTAAGAAACTTAAGAAGAGAGAGAGATACTCAAACTTCACTTATTCATTTACAACACAAACATCTCCTTTTATAGGCGTGGAGAAACGCATACAGAATTAAAATAAAGGAAAAGAGGGGGACCACCCGACGCTACATAATGGAAAACAACTCATTTTACATCTGAGTGGATGCCTTTCACATGTGGTGTGGTCCACGATTTCATTTGTTTTTACATTGCGTCAATATCTGAATCACTGGCACCTTCGGACCATTTCTTTATTGGTTTGTCTTCTTTGACAGCTGCTTCTTTTGTCTGAATTGGTTGGCAATGTCCACATCTGTGAGTGGAAATCATTGTTCTTAGTCTTTGACATAGCATTTGTTGAGTTTATCTGGTCATGTCAACTCTTGCTTCATAGATTGGAGCTTCGAATTGAGCTAACATGACTTGTTCTTTCTTTTGGATTTTCTCTTTGAGTCCAGTGGTTAATAAAATTTTACTAGTTGCAAAATTTATTTTAACCTTTGAATTTCCATCAATCTTTCTTGTCTTTGAGATCATGTCAATCAATGCCTTTATTCTTATCTCAGGAAGTGTTGAGATATCCGTTACTAGTTTCTCTTCATTTGATCCTTCAAATAAGAACTTTTCTTTATTTCTTCGACATTGAATGTATATCATCGGTTGATAGAATTTGTCATTTTCCCAATCTGGAAGGGTTAAATGAATACTCAATGTTAACACCGGATCGTCTTTGAAGACTGCTTTCTTGAACTGGATGATACTATTTCTCAGTTGATATGAAAATAGTTCTATCTCTTGATTGTTGGGACTGACTTCTAATCCACTTAATAATCCATTTGAAAACAATCTTGCGACTTCATGCGCTGGAGCACCCTACAGTGTTCTTGCTCTTGATATGTTTTGTGTGTCACAATTTTGTAGTCAAGATCCTGCAGATGGTTTGGCTATTCTCAAATAGTTTAGTATTTCAAAGAATTCAGTCTTGAGTTTTTTTGGAAAATTTGTTTTTTCAAAAATTGGTTTTTATGGTCGCAAATTTACCATCTTTCTTTCTCTTGTTTAAGGGCGCTTTTAAACGTCCTTTCTTCTTTTTCATTTTTCTCAGTGTTGGTTGTGACCACCGGTTTTTTTTTATTTCTTTTTCTTTGTTGTCAGTGTTGGCTGTGACCACTGACTGTTTCTCATTCATCTGCATTATTTTATCAAATGGAGTTGCTATCTTTTTTGGTGTTCTTGGTGAGGATGATGATGACGAGGTTGTCATCTTCTCTTTTATCCTCTGAATTTTTCTGATTACATTCTTTTCTTTTTGTTGAAGAATTTGAATTTCTTCCTGTATGTCGATCAATATTTCCTCTAATTGATATAGTTTGTCCATCCTGCACAAGAAAACACACACACACACACACACACACACACACATATATATATATATATATATATATATATATATATATATATATATATATATATATATATATATATATATAAATGGTTAGAAATTTTACTCTTTATCGTGAGTAATTCAGATAGTTTTATTATGCGTATCATTGCATTTATGAATTCCTTTGCAAGAATTGAACCAATCTTTATGAGATTGATTATTTTACTCATAGAGTAATTCATATTTTTGAATATAAATCTCATTTCATCAATTTATATTCCCCATGCTTTCTGAAGCATGTTCGGATGACTTGAAGCCATAAAATAATTCATGTTTCTGAATATAAATCTCATTTCATCAATTTATATTTCCAATGTTTTCTAAGGCATGTTCGGATGACTCGCAGTCTTTTTCTGGATCACTTAGGATCTCCTTTGTTATTCTGTTACTACGGATAGTCTAATTTGGATGAAGTTCTCTGGTTAATGCGTCGGGTAATGAATTATCCGTTCCTTTGACATGCTGGATCTCGAACTGATAATTCCAATTGCCATCTAATTAACCTTTCTGCATTTCTCCCTGTATTTCTTGATATGTTCCTTGTCTTGAAATATGTTAAATTCATATTATCTGTTCTTACTAGAAATGCTTTAGAGATAAGATAAATTTTATAAGTTATAATTGTAAATATTAAAGCTAATAATTCTTTTTCATTTGAGTGATAATTTAGTTGTGCACCTTGAAAAGTTCCTGATGTATAATTACATAATTCTTCATTATTCCTGGTAGCTGTTTTAGTAAGTTCTTCTAAATTTCTTTCTCCTGTATAATCTTTTAAACATGCTCCCCAGTATTCATCTGAAGCGTCTGTTTCAATTATTATTATGTATTTATTAGAAGAAAAATATAACTCAGGAAGATTACTAATTATTTTCTTTTTAATAGTGTCTATATAATTAGTATCTTCTTTAGACCATTTTCACTTGTAGTCCTGTTTAAGTTTTGCCTGAAGAGGTTTTATGATTTTTGCAAGTTTCTTAATGTAATTTCCAGAATAAGTTAATAATCCTAGAAATCTTCTTAATTGATCTTTATCCTTGATTTCATTAGGAAAATCATGAATTTTCTTAAGTATATGTTTTTGTAAACAATGTTTTCCATCTTTTATTTGTAATCCTAAATAATTTATTTTTGTTTTAAACAATTGTGCTTTATTTTCAGAAAGTATAATTCCATATTTATGACAAATATTTAATACTGTCATGAGGTCTTTATAATGTTGATCTAGTGTTTTTGAATAAATTAATATGTCATTTCTATAAACACAATAAAAATCTACATATGATTTAAAAGATTCATCCATATATCTTTAGAAGATACATGGTGCTTGTTTAAGTCCAAAAGGTAATACAGTTCATTGATACTGTCCTTTTGGACAACTGAATGCTGTAAGTAATTGTGTTTGTGATTCTAGCTGAATTTGCCAGAATCCCAATTTACAATCTAAACTGGAAAAATATTTAATTTCTCCTATATAAGATAGTAAATCATTCTTATTTGGGATGTAATATTCGTCCATAATTGTTGCTTTATTCATTTTTCGATAATCAATTACCATTATTTTCTTATAAGTATCTTTCTTACTGACATAAAAGGCTGGTGAGGAGTGTGGACTCTTACTAGGGATGATTATCTTAAGTTTTAGTAATTTTTGAACCTCTTTTTCGAATATTTTTACACCATCCATGTTGCATCTTCTTGTTGCTTCACGGATTGTGATATTAGGGTCTTTAAGTTTTATTGAAGCAATGAATTGTTTTCTTTTCTTAATTTTGTCCTGAGATTTTTCAGAACAAATATCATGAAATTTCTTCATGATTTCATTTTCAGGATTAATCGTTAAAATATTTTCTATTTTTAGTTCTATTGGATTTGTATTTCGTTTATGAAAATTCTTTGTAAATCCTTCATTTCCTACACGAAATGTTGTTCGTATTTTAGTAATATAAATCATTGATGATCCTTTGTTTAAAGTTATGTGATCTTCAAATTGTGTAAAAGGAAGACATTGTCTTAAAAAGTTATTTCCTATTATAATGTCCATTCCTGATTCTATTTGGTATATGATGGGTATTACAAATTTTGTTTTCTCAATTTCTATTTTTAATTTTTCTGTTACTGTATCAAGAATGATTATTGATCAATCTCCTATTCGAACTTTTAATCATTTACCGTATTTCTTCCAATAATGATTTGGAAGTATATGTTTGCTTCCTAAACACATACTTGCTACTGTATCAACATAAGCATGTATATGATATGATTTATGTTCTTTGATTTTAATTTGAATTTTTATATATATACTATTTGGATTAGTTTTGTTTTTAGTTTCCATTCTCTCAATTTTTTTTTTGTTAAAAAAATTGTAATTTTAATGGTTTAAGAGGAGGGTAATAGATAAGGGTAGAAGTGGCATTTTTTAAAAAAATTCTCTCTCCAGGGAATAGAAAATAAGTTTTAATGGAGTAGGTATTGAAATGTAAGTTGAAAATGGGTTTAGGTATTGATTTGGAATTTACCCATCTTTCATTACATACACATGCATGTATTTGAGAATTTGTCAGTAGCAATCAAGATAGCCGGCAGACAAATGTGAAGAAAAATAAGGCAAAGAAGGCACGCCTCATTTAATGTTATGCATGTGTAGAAATTATAAATTGAAGCTCTTGTATTGTAGTGTGGAATTATTGCCTATAAATTGGCATTGAGAGAATGAAGATAGTAAGACGTTCATTTCCTTCTTTTTATTTTCTTACATGTTCCGTTGTTCTCTTGCTTAATATTTTTATTCATTAAAAAGCTTCTGCCAACATATCATAATTATCCTTGCATATTGGTAGCGCTTAATCGTGTCACGCCCAAATTACCCGACTCAATCAGATAAACAAATAATGCAGTAGTGTGAGTAGGGATCGTTCCCACGAGAAAAGGTAAATTTAATGTGTTCTAAATAAATAAAAGGGGGTTTTGAAGTTTGAGATTAACTACTGAAAATTTTAAACAATTAAAATTCACTAACATGCAAGATTGAATAATAAACTTGGAGAAATCAATAAGAGACAAGACTTGGTATCGGTCGACTACACCCTTGATATTCATTCATTCAATCATCGATTCTCTAAAAATAATTAATCCTATTAAATATTCGTCATTGAAAATCAAATTCCTGTTTCAGCTTAATTTTAGTTAATTAGAAAACATCATTCTAAATTAACCCTTACCCCATAAATTAACCCAATACCAGCGATCAGATTTAAATCCACGGTAGCATTCAAACTAGTAAAACTGACGAACCTAGACAACACAAACACAAGTGGTTGTATTTAGCCTAGTCAATAATTGATCCTACGATTTAATAAATTCAACAGCAGAAAATATCAAACGTAGTTTCTTCGCAAATTAGATTATTCAAACAATTACGGATTTGAATTCTAATTTAACTATCGTTTGCAAAACAAAATCCTCAGATGGCCAATCCTAAAATCTCGTATACAAACATAAAATAATAAAACAGATCAAAGCTTGATACTTAATAAAGATTAAACACTACAAATCAAATCTCATGAATAAAATATATCAAGGTTTCGTCTCCATCAACCAAGTATTAAAAGGTTTAGCTACAACGATTCATCACCAAATTCATAAAAATTCAAAGAAAAAAAGAAAACTAGAGAAGAAATTGAGGAACAAAACGTAGCCTCCAGAAAGAGTTCTTCACGGTTTCCCCGTCTAGAATCTACTGATCATGTCTCCAAAACGGAATTAAGAGTCTAATAAAGGTTAGAGAATAAAATTACCAAATTTCCCAAATTACTATTTTTTTCCCAACAGACGAGCGCGCTCGATCGCATAAGTACGCACGATCGAGCACGCTATTTTACACGATTCATTGCCCAAAATTCCTTGCATGCTCGATCGCGTGCGTTCGTCCGATCGATCGCGTGAAAATATGCGTTTCTCTATTTTCAACTTCTTGGCCCGCGCTCTATCCTGCTAAGTACGTGGGATCGGTTGCATGGGAAAAATCAATATTCTGCCTTTGTTTTTTTCATCTTGAAATCTCCTACACATTAAACCCGGGAGTATGTTATGAATATAAATGCATGCAAAAGACAAAACTAAGATAAAACATGAACAAACACAATTAAATGCATGCAAAATACCAACGAAATAACAACAAAATATGCAAACAAAACATTATTATCAAATACCCCCACACTTAATCCTTGCTCGCCCTCGAGCAAGTTATGCAAAACAAAATATGCAAACAACAACAAACACATAAGCAAGGACGATCATGCTTAAAGTAGCCTCAGAGAAAACCACTTCACTAATAACAAGTTCAAAGCAACTCTCAATCATCAATGATACACCTTCAGTCGAATGCGAACGTGTGTGTGTGTCATGTTTCTGCAGTTGCATGCAACTTCAAAAGACAAAGCTTCAAGACTGTTTGCCGACCTATAACAATTCAGTGTAAGCCTCACAATCCATAACTCTCCTCTCAACAATCCTCCAACACAACACAACTTCCTTAAGAATAATTACGCACCGTTGGATTTTGCACCCAACATTTTAAAAGTCCCAAGAATTACCCGCATACTTAGCTATAACTAGATAGGATTCGTATTTCAATCCCCTCGTCTAAAGCCCGTATGGAACTACAATCCCATTAGGTCCGCAAACATAGCTATGAAATAATGAATAGAATTTCATTCACATTCCAAGCTCGGATGGAATCAAAATATTATATATTTTTCTTCAAAAGATTAACCCCATGTAATCCGCATACTTAGCCACAAACAAGATGAATAGAATTTCAAACATCTCGCTTGCAACCCGGATGGAATTAATTGGTTTCCAAAAATTAATTTTCTTCTTAAAAACCAAAAATTTTAGGTGCGCCCAAGAAAGTATATACCACATCAAAGAAATCATCAAAATTCAAGAACTATCATGTTCCACAAACACCTATTGTCGTGCAATGGTCCAACAGACCTCCACAATATCTAATACATCGCTACACTTTACTGGTTCAACATGCGTGCTTGGAATATTCAACAAACAACCTACAGTTTCTCAAATCCAATCAAGAGTTAAAATTTTTCAAAAATTTCATTTTTTTTCAACTATCTCATCATAGGCTAAAAATCATCATTCTACTTATGCATACGACACAACAACTCGCCAAACTCAATACAATAACAAAACAAAATAAATGCAACAATATGAATACATCCCCCCACACTTAAATGAAGCATTTCCCTCAATGCGTCAAAACACAAAACACAAACAAACAACTCAACACAATGCAATGCAAAAAATGTAAAACGAAACTCCCCTGGTTTAAGTGTTGGCACTGTCCTCTTCAACGTCTCACAGCATCACGGAAGAATCATAATGGAACTTTGTCTGCGGAGGTGGCGGCATTCGGGAAACTAAAAACAACAAAAATAAAAAGCCAAAAACAAAATGAAAGAGAAAAACTAACGAAAAGAAAAGAACATTGGGTTGCCTCCCAGTCAGTGCTAAATTTACAGTCAGTCTATAGCTCGACTGCATACTTCTTTTCTTCATGGTGGTTCAATCTAGTTTTCTTAACCACCTTCACCTACTTGCGCAGTTTTTCAGTAATGTTTGTTCTTTGCTTCCTCTGCTTTGATTTCTGGGAGATTACTTTTGATCGATCCGGAGGCAGTTTCGGTTCAACTTTAGATGCCTGCAAATCAGAAGGAAAAATTTTAGCATTAGAATTCTCAGCAGGTCGTACAACAATCTCCTTAACTTTATCCTCAATGAAAAACTTCTTGTTTTCTTGCGACAAGTGATTCATGACATCAAGATTATTAACAACACTTTCACAATCAGGAATTTGCAGGGTATCAAAAATATGAAACTTAACAATCTACCTATCAAACTCCATAGTGAGAGTACCATTATTCACATCTATAACAGACTTTGACGTTTTCAAAAATGGTCTTCCTAGCAAAATTGGACTATTCAAATCATTATTTTTCATATTGAGCACATAGAAATCAGCGGGAAAATTAAATTACCAACTTTCACAAGAACATCTTCTAACAGACCCCTAGGATAAATAGTAGATTTATCATCCATTTGAACAACAATTGCAGTTTCAGTCAAAGGCCCAAGATTTAAGGAAGCATAAACAGAGTATGGCATGACATTAATAGATGCTCCTAAATCTAGCATGGCCGTATCAAGCTGACTATCTCCTATTTTACATGGAATCGAGAACATACCTGAGTCCTTTCATTTTGTAGGTACCTTTCTTTGAATGACGGCAGAGACCTGTTCTCCCAATTCAACTCTCTTACAGCCCTTCAACTTTTGTTTTCTCTTCACAGTACACAACCCTTTTAAAAATTTAGCATAGTGAGGTACTTGTTTGATAGCATCTAACAAAGGAATATTTACCTCACATCTACGAAAAACTTCATACAACCCCTTAATTCCATCATCTTTCCTAGACTCTTTCAATGCTAAGGAAAAAGGGGCTACAGGTTTATACTCGGAAAAAGGAGGGAACTTACCTCTAGGTGCTTCCTGAATTGTGTCGTCCTCCTCTACCTTGGATTCCTGCTCATCTTTGTTATGTACTGGTTCTTTGACCACTTCTTCATTAACCTTCAACTCCTTTCCACCCCTCAAGGTAATCGCACTCACATTCTCCCTCGGGTTCACCACAGTCTGTGATGGTAAGCTGTTCGAATTCAGTGCCTCCAAAATGTTCATTGCGGTTGCCAACTGCCCCATTTGAGTGTTCAACTGTTGGATACTTGCTCGATTTTCCTATTGAAAAGCGGCAGTATTAGTAGCAAGATCCTTAACAATGTTTTCTAGAAACTCACCAGGCGTGGGGACTTGAGGATGCTGTTGCTGTTGAGGATACGGTGGCCTATATGCTTGATTGTGAGGTGGTTCTTGAGTTGCTTGCGGGTTCCCATATCTCAAGTTTGGATGATCCTTCCAACCAGGATTGTATATGTTGGAGTATGGATCATACTTCCGTTGTGGCGGTCTGGGAAATCCTCCTGCTGCATTGACTTGCTCAGCCGATCCCTCTTGAAGTGTGGGACAAATGTCAGTCGCATGTCCCCTTGCAGTGAAAATTCCACAAACCTTCATATTTTGTCCATTCCCTACAGCCATTTGACGCACAAGAGACTTCAGATCAATCAGTTGCTCTTCAAGGGAAGAAACATTTACCTCATTATTCTTTCTTGGCGCAGGATCACTTTTGTTGGTGCCAAATTGCTGAGAATTGGCAGTCATACTCTCGATTAGATTCCTTGCTTGTACTGGAGTTTTATCGACGAAAACTCCACCACTGGCTGCATCCACCATGCTCCTGTCATGAGACAACAACCCTTCATAGCAGTATTGAATTAATAAATGTTCACTTATCTGGTGCTGCGGGCAGCTGGCGTATTTTTTCTTGAAACGCTCCCAATACTCATGCAGTGACTCTCCCATCTGCTGCTTGATGCCATAAATTTCCTTTCTGATGTTTGCTGCTCTTGAAGCTGGAAAATATTTCTCTAAGAAAATTCTCTTCAGTGTCGTCCAAGTGGTGATGGATCCAAAAGGTAGGTAGTATAGCCAATCCTTTGCAGCGCTCTTCAAAGAGAAAGGAAAGGCTCTGAGTTGGATCTGCTCCTCTGTCACTCCATGTGGTTTCATGTTAGTGCATACGACATGGAATTCCATCAAGTGCTTGTGCGGATCCTCACCTGCAAGACCATGAAATGCAGGCAACAGATATATCAGTTCAGATTTTAATTCAAAATTAGCATTATTTTCTAGAGTAGGAAAAGTAATGCATAAAGGCTGCTGAGTGAGATCAGGAGTGCCAAGTTGTCTCAAACTCAAGTTCGCATTCGCCTCCATATCTTCCTCAGAAATTTCAGTCTTAATTTCGTCCTCTTCTTGCCTTCTACGAGCTTCTCTCCATCGCTTAAGCAAGGTTCTTTCTATCTTTGGGTCGTATGTAAATTCTTCTTCTTCAGAATATTCACCTGAAAGCATGAACAAACCAGAGTAGCACTACGAGGAATAATAAAATAAAATACAATAAACTAAGAACACAATAAATTAACACCGATCCCCGGCAACGGCGCCAAATTTTGGTAGCGCTTAATCGTGTCACGCCCAAATTACCCGACTCAATCAGATAAACAAATAATGCAGTAGTGTGAGTAGGGATCGTTCCCACGAGAAAAGGTAAATTTAATGTGTTCTAAATAAATAAAAGGGGGTTTTGAAGTTTGAGATTAACTACTGAAAATTTTAAACAAGTAAAATTCACTAACATGCAAGATTGAATAATAAACTTGGAGAAATCAATAAGAGACAAGACTTGGTATCGGTCGACTATACCCTTGATATTCATTCATTCAATCATCGATTCTCTAAAAATAATTAATCCTATTAAATATTCGTCATAGAAAATAAAATTCCTGTTTCACCTTAATTTTAGTTAATTAGAAAATAGCATTCTAAATTAACCCTTATCCCATTAATTAACCCAATACCAGCGATCAGATTTAAATCCACAGTAGCATTCAAACTAGTAAAACTGACGAACCTAGACAAGACAAACACCAGCGGTTGTATTTAGCCTAGTCAATAATTGATCCTACGATTTAATAAATTCAACAGCAGAAAATATCAAACGTAGTTGCTTCGCAAATTAGATTATTCAAACAATTACGGATTTGAATTCTAATTTAACTATCATTTGCAAAACAAAATCCTCAGATGGCCAATCCTAAAATCTCGTATACAAACATAAAATAATAAAACAGATCAAAGATTGATACTTAATAAATATTAAACACTACGAATCAAATCTCATGAATAAAATATATCAAGGTTTCGTCTCCCTCAACCAAGTATTAAAAGGTTTAGCTACAACGATTCATCACCAAATTCATAAAAATTCAAAGAAAAGAAGAAAACTAGAGAAGAAATTGAGGAACAAAACCTAGCCTCCAGAAAGAGTTCTTCACGTTCTCCCCGTCTAGAATCTACTGATCATGTCTCCAAAACGGAATTAAGAGTCTAATAAAGGCTAGAGAATAAAATAACAAAGTTTCCAAAATTACTATTTTTTTCCCGACAGACGAGCGCGCTCGATCGCATAAGTACGCACGATCGAGCGTGCTATTTTACATGATTCACTGCCCAAAATTCCTTGCGCACGCTCGATCGCGTGCGTTCGTCCGATCGATCGCGTGAAAATATGCGTTTCTCTGTTTTCAACTTTTCGGCCCGCGCTCGATCCTGCTGAGTACGTGGGATCGATCGCATGGGAAAAACCAATATTCTGCCTTCGTTTTCTTCATCTTGAAATTTCCTACACATTAAACCCGGGAGTATGTTATGAATATAAATGCATGCAAAAGACAAAATTAAGATAAAACATGAACAAACACAATTAAATGCATGCAAACTACCAACAAAATAACAACAAAATATGCAAACAAAACACGACTATCACATATCAATATATATATAGTGGTACCCAACAAAATTGTGGTATCAGAGCCACGTTCATTTTCTCCTTTCCAAAAATATTCCGAAACAAAAAATGTTTAAAGATTCATTAACTACACCCATTCTAATATTTGATGGGGAAAGTTAAGAATTTTGAAGAGTCCAGATGAAAACTCTATTTATCTCTCAGGATCTTTGGGAGATAGTGGAGAATGGTATACCAGAACTAGCAGATGCCGAAACCTTGGCCACGTGGACTCAAACAAAGCAAAAGGAGTACCGAGAAAATATCAGGAGAGATGCCAAAGCCTTATTGTTCATTCAACAAGGTGTAAATCGATCCATTTTTCCTAGAATCATGGGTGCCAAAAATTGCAAAAAAGCCTGGGATATTCTAAAAATAGAGTTTCAAGGGTCCGAGAAAGTTATCTCCATCAAGCTTCAATTTTTATGGCAAGATTTTGATAATTTAGCCATGAAAGATAACGAAGAAATCCATACATATATTTCACGTGTAGTTGAAATAATCAATCAAATAAAAAGTTTCGGAGATACCATTGAAGACAATAAAATTGTTGAAAAAGTCCTACGGAGCTTACCACAAAAATTTGAACATGTTGTGGCTGCAATTGAAGAATCAAAAGATTTGTCAAAACTCACGATGGTGGAGTTGATGGGTTTTTTAGAAGCCCATGAAAAAAGGATGAGTAAATTCGTTGGACCTTCCATTGAGCAAGCCTTTAAGTCCAAGCTCAAAATAGCGGAGAAGAAAAAATATGAAAGAGGAGAATCAAGTACATCCCAACAATTTCAACAAAAAGGAGGATTAAAAAATTATCGATACCGTGGACGAGAAAGAGAAAAACCATGCTTCAACAACAATCAAAGAGGCAGTGGTAATATCAATTCCAAATCTTCGTGTTTTTTTTGCAAGAAACCGAGCCATGAATCAAAAAATTGTTGGGATAGATGCAAAACTTGTAAAATTCCAAACCACTCTCATAAAGACTGTTGGCATAGACAAAAAAATGAAGGAAACAAAGTCAATTTCACGGAGGAGAACGATCAAAAAATCATGTTTTATTCATGTATGAACATGACCAATAATTCCTTGAATATGTGGTACATGGATAGTGTTTGCAGTAATTACATGACAGGACACAAGGATTACTTCATCAAATTGGATGAAAGTTTCTCATCGGAAGTCAATACGGGAGATGGAAAATTGCAACCTATTCAAGGAAAAGGAACTGTAGCTGTGAGGACAAAGGGAGGTAACACAAAATTTATTGAAAATGTAATATTTGTCCCTGATCTTGCTTCAAATTTATTGAGTGTTGGACAATTAATTCAAAATGGTTACTCAGTTATTTTTGAAAAAAGTGAATGCAAAATAAGGGACAAAGATAAGAAACTAATTGCGGAAATTAAAATGGCTCCGAACAAAGTATTTCCGTTGACAATGCCACTGGACAATAATATTTCATTAAATGTTGAAAAATCAGAAGAATCACTTTTGGGGCATTTGAGATATGGACATTTGAACTACCATGGACTGAGACTGTTGAAACAGAAAAACATGGTGATTGGACTCCCTGATATTGAACTTTTGGACCAAACATGTGAAGGATGTATATATGGTAAAATGCACCGATTACCTTTTTCCAAGACTGCTTGGAGAGCAAGACAACCTCTTGAACTGATACATGTGGACATTTGTGGACCAACAAGGACATCATCATTTCAAAACAAAAAATATTTTTTGGTCTCTCTTTCAACAATCTTCTTGAACCGGACAAATACTGCAAAAGCTTCTGATTTTTGCTCTAAGAAGTACACCCACATCATCCTGCTAAAATCATCAACAAAAAGAAGAAAATATTTTTTGTATTAAAATGATGATGTCCTTGTTGGTCCACAAATGTCCACATGTATCAGTTCAAGAGGTTGTCTTGCTCTCCAAGCAGTCTTGGGAAAAGGTAATCAGTGCATTTTACCATATATACATCCTTCACATGTTTGGTCCAAAAGTTCATTATCAGGGAGTCCAATCATCATGTTTTTCTGTTTGAACAGTCTCAGTCCATGGTAGTTCAAATGTCCATATCTCAAATGCCACAAAAGTGATTCTTCATATTTTTCAACATTTAATGAAATATTATTGTCCAGTGGCATTGGCAACGGAAATTTTTTGTTCGGAGCCATTTTAATTTCCGCAACCAGTTTCTTATCTTTGTCCCTTATTTTGCATTCATTTTTTTCAAAATTAACTGAGTAACCATTTTAAATTAATTGTCCAACACTCAGTAAATTTGAAGCAAGATCAGGGACATATAGAACATTTTCAATAAATTTGGTGTTACCTCCCTTTGTCCTCACAGCTACAGTTCCTTTTCCTTGAATAGGTTGCAATTTTCCATCTCCCATCTTGACTTTCGATGAGAAACTTTAATCCAATTTGATGAAGTAATCCTTGTGTCCTGTCATGTGATTACTGCAACCACTATCCAAGTACCACACATTCAAGGAATGGTCATGTTCATACATGAATAAAACATGATTTTTTGATCGTTCTCCTCCGTGAAATTGACTTCGTTTCCTTCATTTTTTTGTCTATGCCAACAGTCTTTATAAGAGTGGTTTGGAATTTTACAAGTTTTGCATCTATCCCAACAATTTTTTGATTCATGGCTCGGTTTCTTGCAAATAAACACGAAGAGTTGGAATTGATATTACCACTGCATCTTTGACTGTTGTTGAAGCATGGTTTTCCTCTTCCTCGTCCACGGTATCGATAATTTTTTAATCCTCCTTTTTGTTGAAATTGTTGGGATGTGCTTGATTCTCCTCCATATTTTTTCTTCTCCGCTATTTTGAGCTTGGACTCAAAGTCTTGCTCAATGGAAGGTCCAACGAATTTACTCATCCTTTTTTCATGGGCTTCTAAAGAACCCATCAACTCCACCATCGTGAGTTTTGACAAATCTTTTGATTCTTCAATTGCAGCCACAACATGTTCAAATTTTTGTGGTAAGCTCCGTAGGAATTTTCAACAATTTTCTTGTCTTCAATGGTATCTCCGAAACTTTTTATTTGATTGATTATTTCAACTACACATGAAATAAATGTACGGATTTCTTCGTTATCTTTCATGGCTAAATTATCAAAATCTCGCCATAAGTATTGAAGCTTGATGGAGATAACTTTCTCGGACCCTTGAAAATCCATTTTTAGAATATCTCAGGCTTTTTCGCAATTTTTGGCACCCATGATTCAAGGAAAAATGGATCGATTTACACCTTGTTGAATGAACAATAATACTTTGGCATCTCTTCTGATATTTTCCCGGTACTCCTTTTGCTTTGCTTGAGTCCACGTGGCCAAGGTTTCGGCATCTGCTGGTTCAGGTATACCATTCTCTACTATATCCCAAAGATCTTGAGAGATAAATAGAGTTTTCATCTGGACTCTCCAAAATTCGTAACTTTCCCCATCAAATATTGAAATGGGTGTAGTTAATGAATCTTTAGACATTTTTTGTATCAGAATATTTTTGCAAAGGAGAAAATGAACGTGGCTTTGATACCACAATTTTGTTAGGTACCAGTATATATATATTGGAGCGGAAGCTTTTTAATGAATACGAATATTAAGCAAGAGAACAACGGAACATGTAATAAAATAGAAAGGAAGAAATGAACGTCTTACTATCTTTATTCTCTCAATGCCAATTTATAGGCAATAATTTCACACTACAATACAAGAGCTTCAATTTATAATTTCTACGCATGCATAGCATTAAATGAGGTGTGCCTTCTTTGCCTTATTTTTCTTCACATTTGTCTGCCGGCTATCTTGATTGCTACTGACAAATTCTCAAATACATGCATGTGTATGTAATGAAAGCATAACATGACCCTACAAACAATACATTGAAATCTCACTCCACGACATATATGTTTGACAAATTCAACAAATAATCATGCATACAAATTAATATAATATTTCACAGGAAAATAGGTGACAAGTGATGGGGCAGACCCAAAGATTCTGATGAATGAGGTAACTAACTGGATTTGAACAAGTAGAACATGTAGTTTTTAAAACTTGCAAGAAAAACAATGAAGTTTTTTTTGTTCAAAAAAAAAACTGAACTTGGTTCACTCTCAGATTGTAACCTCTTACGCACGTTGATAATTATGAAGATAATTATATTACGCATGAAAGGTAACCTGGAGACTTGAAATAAAAAAAAATTATATTACATGCCACACTAAAAAATATTAAATGAGAGCTGTCCAGAAGTATTTATGTTGCTCAAATTTTTCCATCAATTTACAAATTGGGATAATTATAACCTTAAATCTTAATAATCGTCCAAAAATTTAAATATGGGACGATCAGTTAAAAAAAAGACAGAAATTAAAAAAATGAGACTAATGACGGTGACCCAACATCGAACATCACGATGAAATATAATTAAACTCGAAGGGATAAACATACTCAATCGAACAACCATATAAATCTGTGTAAAAGGACTAAAATCGAGAAGTACCTAAGAAAAACTAAATCTGTGTAAAAGGACCAAAATCGAGAAGTACCCAAGCAAAAAATGACGGCTAAGAACAGAGGTTTGAACAGTTCGGTCACGGCTAGAAATCGGCTCTGCTTTATCAAAATTCTACTAAGCTTGATTGCAATCTCCTTACAACCCGGAATCACAGAAATCAAAAAGAAATCTCAAGTAAATAGCCGGAAAAAAAACAGACACACATACGTACAATTTCGATCGCGAGCGAGACAGAGGAAAAATGAAAGCAGAAAACCTCGACCAGACGAGCTTGGAGGATGATAGCACTGGTTTTAGAACGCATTTGGGCTAGGATTTTTTGGGTGGGAGGAAGCGAGCAAGATAATGAGAACAGTGGAGAGAAAAAAAAAATTAGGGCTGAGAAAGGGGTGTTCAAACTTGGTATAAAACCGGGAAAATCGACCAGACCAAAAAATTTGGTTTTTTTGGTTAATTGACCGGTTTCGATTACAAGTTTTTCTAATTTCGGTTTTTCGGTTCAGTTTCCGATTTTAACAAAAAAATTTCAAAATAACCGAATAACCGAAATATATCATAATTCTTATTTTTTTAATATTATTTTAAACTCATGCTGCCAAACATGTCCTAAACTAAAGCTTAATAATAATAATAAAATAATATTTAGTGGTTTCACAATATTGATTCTATATTCAATCTAACAAATGTCCTAAACTAAAGCTTAAAAATAGTAATAAAATAATATTTAGTGGCTTTCACATTCACACGATTGATTCCATATTCAATCTAACCTAAGGCCTTCGCCGCTTCGTGAATCGAGATTTCCATTTTCAATCTTCACTCTTCAGTTTGGATTGAGAAGAAGACATCGTGTTGGCTGTTTCTTCGACCTTCGAGAATTTGCTGCTTCACAGGACACAGATCATAGAGTTGTGCAAATTGGAGCCTTTTCAGGATTGAAGAAAAAGAATAATCGAGCGTGTTGTGCAGCTGCTCACAGTGCTCAATCTCATATCTCTCTATATTGTTCATGGTATTATCGTTCATTTTATTTCTTTCAATATCCCAATAGATGGCTGAAAATAATGTTGTTATTGATGAAAGTGGAGATTCTAATGGAAATGAAAGCGCACCTATTTCTTCATCTACAAATTCGATTCCTGTTAGTATAAAAAGAAAAACCATGAAATCTTGATCTACTGTTTGGGCACACTTTGAGAAATATACTGATTCTGATGGGACTTTTAGAGCAAGGTGTAATTATTGTGGTTCGAATTATGCAGCTGATTCAAATTCTAATGGTACATCATCTTTCGGTAATCATATAAAAAAATTTAAGAAAAATCGCCTCAACATGGAAACCAGTCAAGAGAAAATTGGGTTTCAACAAATTTCAAAAGATCAAAAGAGTGAAGTATAATTAAAATTTGGAAATTCAATCAAGAATTAAGTAGGAAAGCTTTGGCTAAGATGATAATTGTTGATGAATTACCTATTAGTTTTGTGGAAGGTGAAAGATTTAGGTACTTTGAAACTATGATGCAACCTAAATTTAGAATCCCATCTCGTGCTACAGTGACAATATATTGTTTTCAACTCTTTTTGGAAGAAAAGAAGATGCTTAAGAATTTTTTTAAAAGTACAAATCAAAGAGTTTGTCTTACGACTGATACATGGACTTCCATACAGAGAATTAGTTATATGTGTATCACTTCCCAATATGGCTGTTCAAACTTCGGATAAACCAGAAAAATATACCGGACCGAAAAATTTTGTTTTTTCGGTTATTTGACCGGTTTTGGTTACAAGTTTTCCTAATTTTGATTTTTCGGTTCGGTTTCCAGTTTTAAGAAAAAAAATCCAAAATAATCGAATAACCAAAATATATCATAATTATTTTTTTAATATTATTTTATACCCCATGCTGCCAAACATGTCTTAAACTAAAGATTAATAATAATAAAAAAATAATATTTAGTGGTTTCACACGATTGATTCCATATTCAATCTAACACATGTCCTAACTAAAGCTTAAAAATAATAATAAAATAATATTTAGTGGCTTTCACTTTCACACGATTGATTCCATATTCAATCTAACCTAAGGCCTTCACCGCTTCGAGAATCGAGATTTCTATTTTCAATCTTTACTCTTCAGTCTGGATTGAGAAGAAGACATCGTGTTGGCAAGTTCTTCGACCTTCGAGAATTTGCTGCTTCACTGGACACAGATCTTAGAGTTGTGCAACTTGGAGCCTTTTCTGGATTGAAGAGAAAAAAAAACGAGCGCGTTGTGCAGCTGCTCACAGTGCTCGGTCTCATATCTCTCTATATTGTTCATGGTATTATCGTTCATTTTATTTCTTTCAATATCCCAATAGATGGCTGAAAATAATGTAGTTATTGATGAAAGTGGAGATTCAAATGGAAATGGCAACGCACCTATTTTTTCATCTACAAATTCGATTTCTGTTAGTAAAAAAATAAAAACCATGAAAACTAGATCTATTGTTTGGGCAAACTTTGAGAAATATACTGATTCTGATGGGGATTTTATAGCAAGGTGTAATTATTGTGGTTTGAATTATGCAGCTGATTCAAATTCTAATGGTACATCGTCTTTGGGTAATCATATGAAAAAATGTAAGAAAAATCCCATCAACATGGAAACCAGTCAAGCAAAATTTGGGTTTCAACAAAATTCAAAAGAACAAAAGAGTGAAGTATCAATTAAAATTTGGAAATTCAATCAAGAATTAAGTAGGAAAACATTGGCTAAGATGATAATTGTTGATGAATTACTTTTTAGTTTTGTGGAAAGTGAAGGATTTATGTACTTTGTATCTGTGATGCAACCTCAATTTCGAATCCCATCTCGTGCTACAGTGACAAGAGATTGTTTTGAACTCTTTTTGGAAGAAAAGCAGATGCTTAAGAATTTTTTTAAAGGTACAAATCAAAGAGTTTGTCTTACGACTGATACATAGACTTCCATATAGAGAATTAGTTATATGTGTATCACTGCCCACTAGGGGTATTCAAACTTCGGATAAAACCGAAAAAACCGATCGGACCAAAAAATTTGGTTTTTTCGGTTCGGTTTTTTCGGTTATTTGACCGGTTTTGGTTACAGGTTTTCCTAATTTTGGTTTCCGGTTTTAAGAAAAAAAAAATCCAAAATAACCAAATAACCAAAATATATCATAATTCTTCTTCTTTTAATATTATTTTATACCCCATGCTGCCAAACATATCCTAAACTAAAGCTTAATAATAATAATAAAAAAATAATATTTAGTGTTTTCACATGATTGATTCCATAGGGTTAGTCTATGCTACACTTGAGTGCTTCTCCCCCTATTTCAATACCATTAGATCACGTGGGACCCATATATTTTTATGGAAATTGACATATGTCTTGATAATCCGATGGTTGATATATGACCACATCATGTGGGGAGAAGTACTCCAAGTGTAGCATAGAATAATCCGATTCCATATTCTATCTAACACATGTCTTAAACTAATGCTTAAAAATAATAATAAAATAATATTTAGTGGCTTTCACTTTCACACGATTGATTCCAAATTCAATCTAACCTATCGCCTTCGCCGCTTCGAGAATCGAGATTTCCATTTTCAATCTTCACTCTTCAGTCTGGATTGAGAAGAAGACATCATGTTGGCTGTTTCTTCGACCTTCGAGAATTTGCTGCTTCACATGACACAGATCATAGAGTTGTGCAACTTTGAGCCTTTTTTGGATTGAAGAAAAAGAAGAATCGAGCGTGTTGTGCAGCTACTCACAGTGCTCAGTCTCATATCTCTCTATATTGTTAATGGTATTATCGTTCATTTTATTTCTTTCAATATCCTATTGATGGTTGAAAATAATGTTGTTATTGATGAAAGTGGAGATTCAAATGGAACTGGCAGCGCCCCTATTTCTTCATCTACAAATTCGATTCCTATTAGTAAAAAAAAGAAAAAACGTGAAATCTAGATCTACTGTTTGGGCACACTTTGAGAAATATACTGATTCTGATGGGGCTTTTAGAGCAAGGTGTAATTATTGTGGTTCAAATTGTGCAACTGATTCAAATTCTAATGGTACATCGTCTTTGGGTAATCATATGAAAAAATGTAAAAAAAATCCCCTCAACATGGAAACCAGTCAAGAAAAAATTGGGTTTCAACAAATTTCAAAAGATCAAAAGAGTAAAGTACCAATTAACATTTGGAAATTCAATCAATAATTAAGTAGGAAAGCTTTGGCTAAGATGATAATTGTTGACGAATTAACTTTTAGTTTTGTGGAAGGTGAAGGATTTAGGTACTTTGTAACTGTGATTCAACCTCAATTTCGAATCCCATCTCGTGCTACAGTGACAAGAAATTGTTTTGAACTCTTTTTGGAAGAAAAGCAAATGCTTAAGAATTTTTTAAAGGTACAAATCAAAGAGTTTGTCTTACGACTGATACATGGACTTCCATACAAAGAATTAGTTATATGTGTATCACTGCCAACTAGGGATGTTCAAACTTTGGATAAAACTAGAAAAACTGACCGGACCAATAAATTCTGTTTTTTCGGTTTGATTTTTTCGATTACTTGACCGGTTTTGGTTACAAGTTTTTCTAATTTGGGTTTTCCGGTTCGGTTTCCGGTTTTAAGAAAAAAAAATCCGAAATAACCGAATAACCAAAATATATCATAATTCTTCATTTTAATATATTATTTTATACCCCATGCTATGAAACATGTCCTAAACTAAAGCTTAATAATAATAATAATAAAATAATATTTAGTGGTTTCACACGATTGATTCCATATTCAATCTAACACAAGTCCTAAACTAAAGGTTAAAAATAATAATAAAATAATATTTAGTGGTTTTCACTTTCACACGATTGATTCCATATTTAATCTAACCTAAGGCCTTCACCGCTTCGAGTATCGAGTTTTCCATTTTCAATCTTCACTCTTCAGTCTGGATTAAGAAGAAGACATCGTGTTGGCTGTTTCTTCGACCTTCGAGAATTTGCTGCTTCACAGGACACAGATCATAGAGTTGTGCAACTTGGAGTATTTTCTGGATTGAAAAAAAAGAAGAATCGAGCGTGTTGTGCAGCTGCTCACAGTGCTCAGTCTCATATCTCTCTATATTGTTCATGGTATTATCGTATAATTTATTTCTTTCAATATCCCAATAGATGGCTGAAAATAATGTTGTTATTGATGAAAGTGGAGATTCTAATGGAAATGGCAGTGCACCTATTTCTTCATCTACAAATTCGATTCCTATTAGTAAAAAAAAAAAAAAAAAAAACCATGAAATCTAGATCTACTGTTTGGGAACACTTTGAGAAATATACTGATTCTGATGGGGCTTTTAGAGCAAGGTGTAGTTATTGTGGTTCGAATTATGCAGCTGATTCAAATTCTAATTGTACATCGTCTTTGGGTAATCATATGAAATAATGTAAAAACAATCCCCTCAACATGGAAACCAGTAAAAAAAAATTTGGGTTTCAACAAATTTCAAAAGAACAAAAAAGTGAAGTATCAATTAACATTTGGAAATTCAATCAAGAATTAAGTAGGAAAGCATTGGCTAAGATGATAATTGTTGATGAATTACCTTTTAGTTTTGTGAAAGGTGAGGGATTTAGGTACTTTGTAACTATGATGCAACCTCAATTTCGAATCCCATCTCGTGCTACAATGACAAGAGATTGTTTTGAACTTTTTTTGGAAGAAAAGCGGATGTTTAAGAATTTTTTTAAAGGTACAAATCAAATAGTTTGTCTTACGACTTATACATGGACTTCCATACAGAGAATTAGTTATATGTGTATCACTGCCCACTAGGGAAGTTCAAACTTCGGATAAAACCAGAAAAACAGACCAGACCAAAAAATTCGGTTTTTTTTTATTATTTGACCAGTTTCGGTTACAAGTTTTCCTAATTTATGTTTTTCGGTTCGTTTTTCGGTTTTAAGAAAAAAAATCGGAAATAACCGAATAACCAAAATATATCATAATTCTTATTTTTTTAATATTATTTTATACCCCATGCTGCCAAACATGTCTTAAACTAAATCTTAATAATAATAATAAAATAATATTTAGTGGTTTCACACGATTGATTTCATATTTAATCTAACACATGTCCTAAACTAAAGCTTAAAAATAATAATAAAATAATATTTAGTGGCTTTCACTTTCGCGCGATGGATTCCTTATTAAATATAACCTAAGGCCTTCGCCGCTTCGAGAATCGAGATTTCCATTTTCAATCTTCACTCTTTAGTCTGGATTGAGAAGAAGACATCAGGTTGGATGTTTCTTAGACCTTTGAGAATTTGCTGTTCACAGGACACAAATCATAGAGTTGTGTAACTTGGAGCCTTTTCTGGATTGAAGAAAAAAAAGAATCAAGCGTGTTGTGCAGCTGCTCATAGTGCTCAGTCTCATATCTCTCTATATTATTCATGGTATTATCGTTCATTTTATTTCTTTCAATATCCCAAAATATGGCTGAAAATAATGTAGTTATTGATGAAAGTGGAGATTCAAATGGAAATGGCAACGCACCTATTTCTTCATCTACAAAATCTATTCCTCTTAGTAAAAAAAGAAAAACCATGAAAACTAGATCTACTGTTTGGGCAAACTTTGAGAAATATACTGATTCTAATGGGGATTTTAGAGAAAGGTGTAATTATTGTGGTTCGAATTATGCAGCTGATTCAAATTCTAATGGTACATCGTCTTTAGGTAATCATATGAAAAAATGTAAGAAAAATCCCTTCAACATGGAAACCAGTCAAGCAAAAATTGGGTTTCAACAAATTTCAAAAGATCAAAAGAGTGAAGTATCAATTAACATTTGGAAATTCAATCAAGAATTAAGTAGGAAAGCTTTGGCTAAGATGATAATTGTTGATAAATTAACTTTTAGTTTGGTTGAAGGTGAAGGATTTAGGTACTTTGTAACTATGATCCAACCTCAATTTCGAATCCCATCTCGTGCTACAGTGACAAGAGATTGTTTTGAATTCTTTTTGGAAGAAAAGCAGATGCTTAAGAATTTTTTTAAAGGTACAAATCAAAGAGTTTGTCTTACGACTGATACATGGACTTCCATACAGAGAATTAGTTATATGTGTATCACTGCCCACTAGGGGTGTTCAAACTCCGGATAAAACCGAAAAAACCGATCAGACCAAAAAATTCAGTTTTTTCGGTTATTTGAACGGTTTCGCTTACAAGTTTTCCTAATTTCGGTTTTCTATTTTAAGAAAAAAATTCCGAAATAACCGAATAACCGAAATATATCATAATTCTTCTTTTTTTAATATTATTTTATACCCCATGCTGCCAAACATGTACTAAACTAAAGCTTAATAATAATAATAAAATAATATTTAGTGGTTTCACACGATTGATTCCATATTCAATCTAACACATGTCCTAAACTAAAGTTTAAAAATAATAATAAAATAATATTTAGTGGCTTTAACTTTCACACGATTGATTCCATATTCAATAACCTAAGGCCTTCGCCGCTTCGAGAATCGAGATTTCCATTTTCTATCTTCACTCTTTAGTCTAGATTGAGAAGAAGACATCGTGTTGGTTGTTTCTTCAACCTACGAGAATTTTCTACTTCACATGACACAGATAATAAAGTTGTGCAACTTGGAGCCTTTTCTGGATTGAAAAAAAAGAAGAATCGAGCGTGTTGTGCAGCTGCTCACTGTGCTCAGTCTCATATCTCTCTATATTGTTCATGGTATTATCGTTCATTTTATTTCTTTCAATATCCCAATTGATAGCTGAAAATAATTTTGTTATTGATGAAAGTGGAGATTCAAATGGAAATGGCAGCGCACCTATTTCTTCATCTACAAATTCGATTCCTGTTAGTAAAAAAAGAAAAACAAGAAATTTAGATCTACTGTTTGGGAACACTTTGAGAAATATACTGATTCTGATGGGGCTTTTAGAGCAAGGTGTAATTATTTTTGTTCGAATTATGCAGCTAATTCAAATTCTAATGGTACATCGTCTTTGGGTAATCATATGAAAAAATGTAAGAAAAATCCCCTCAACATGGAAACCAGTCAAGAAAAAATTGGGTTTCAACAAATTTCAAATGATCAAAAGAGTGAAGTATCAATTAACATTTGGAAATTCAATCAAGAATTAAGTAGGAAAGCTTAGGCTAAGATGATAATTGTTGATGAATTACCTTTTAGTTTTGTGAAAGGCGAAGCATTTAGGTACTTTGTAACTGTGATGCAACCTCAATTTCGAATCCCATATCATGCTACAATGACAAGAGATTGTTTTGTACTCTTTTTGGAATAAAAGCATATGCTTAAGAATTTTTTTAAATGTCTAAATCAAAGAGTTTGTCTTACGACTGATACATGGACTTCCATACAAAGAATTAGTTATATGTGTATCACTGCCCACTAGGGTTGTTCAAACTTCGGATAAAATCGGAAAAAACTACCGGACCGAAAAATTTGGTTTTTTCAGTTTGGTTTTTTTGGTTATTTGACCGGTTTTGGTTGCAAGTTTTTCTAATTTTGGTTTTCCGGTTCGGTTTCCGGTTTTAAGAAAAAAATCCAAAATAACCGAATAACCAAAATATATCAAAATTCTTCTTTTTTTAATATTATTTTATACCCCATGCTGCGAAACATGTCCTAAACTAAAGCTTAATAATAATAATAAAATAATATTTAGTGGTTTCATACGATTGATTCCATATTAAATCTAACACATGTCCTAAACTAAAGCTTTAAAATAATAATAAAATAATATTTAGTGGCTTTCACTTTCACACGATTGATTCCATATTCAATCTAACCTAAAGCCTTCGCCGCTTCGAGAATCGAGATTTTCATTTTCAATCTTCACTCTTCAGTTTGGATAGAGAAGAAGACATCGTGTTGGCTGTTTCTTCGACCTTCAAGAATTTGGTGCTTCACAGGACACAGATCATAGAGTTGTGCAACTTGGAGTCTTTTCTGGATTGAAGAAAAAGAAGAATCGAGCGTGTTGTGCAGCTGCTCACAGTGCTCAGTGTCATATCTCTCTATATTGTTCATGGTATTATCGGTCATTTTATTTCTTTCAATATCCCAATAGATGGCTGAAAATAATGTTGTTATTGATGAAAGTGGAGATTCAAATGGAAATGGCAGCGCACCTATTTCTTCATCTACAAATTCGATTCCTGTTAGTAAAAAAAGAAAAACCATGAAATATAGATCTACTGTTTGGGAACACTTTGTGAAATATACTGATTCTGATGTGGCTTTTAGAGCAAGGTGTAGTTATTATGGTTCCAATTATGCAGCTGATTCAAATTCTAATGGTACGTCGTCTTTGGGTAATCATATGAAAAAATGTAAAAACAATCCCCTCAACATGGAAACCAGTCAAGAAAAAATTTGGTTTCAACAAATTTCAAAATATCAAAAGAGTGAAGTATCAATTAACATTTGGAAATTCAATCAAGAATTAAGTAGGAAAGCATTGGCTAAGATGATAATTTTTGATGAATTACCTTTTAGTTTTTTGAAAGGTGAAGGATTTAGGTACTTTGTAACTATGATGCAACCTCAATTTCGAATCCCATCTCGTGCTATAGTGACAAGAGATTGTTTTGAACTCTTTTTGGAAGAAAAGCAGATGCTTAAGAATTTTTTTAAAGGTACAAATCAAAGATTTTGTCTTACGACTGATACATGGAATTCCATACAGAGAATTAGTTATATGTGTATCACTGCCTACTAGGGCTGTTCAAACTTCGGATAAAACCAGAAAAAACAGATTGGACCGAAAAATTTGGTTTTTTTTGCTTATTTGACCGATTTTGGTTACAAGTTTTCCTAATTAGGTTTTCCGATTCTTTTTCCGGTTTTAAGAAAAAAAATCGGAAATAACCGAATAACTAAAATATATCATAATTCTTCTATTTTTAATATTATTTTATACCCAATGCTGTCAAACATGTCCTAAACTAAAGCTTAATAATAATAATAAAATAATATTTAGTGGTTTCACATGATTGATTCCATATTCAATTTAACACATGTCCTAAACTAAAGCTTAAAAATAATAATAAAATAATATTTAGTGTCTTTCACTTTCACACGATTGATTCCTTATTTAATCTAACCTAAGGCCTTCGCCTCTTCGAGAATCGAGATTTCCATTTTCAATCATCACTCTTCAGTATGGATTGAGAAGAAGACATTGTGTTTGCTGTTTCTTCAACCTTCAAGAATTTGCTTCTTTACAGGACACAGATCATAGAGGTGTGCAACTTGGAGCCTTTTCTGGATTGAAGAAAAAGAAGAATCGAGCGTGTTGTGCAGCTGCTCCAAGTGCTCAGTCTCATATCTCTCTATATTGTTCATGGTATTATCTTTCATTTTATTTCTTTCAATATCCCAATAGATGGATGAAAATAATGTTGTTATTAATGAAAGTGGAGATTCAAATGGAAATGGCAGCGCACCTATTTTTTCATCTACAAATTCGATTCCTGTTAGTAAAAAAAGAAAAACTATGAAATCTAGATCTACTGTTTGGGCACACTTTGAGAAATATACTGATTCTAATGGGGCTTTTAGAGCAAGGTGTAATTATTATGGTTCGAATTATGTAGTTGATTCAAATTCTAATGGTACATCGTCTTTGGGTAATCATACGAAAAAATGCAAGAAAAATCCCCTCAACATGGAAACCAGTCAAGCAAAAATTGGGTTTCAACAAATTTCAAAACATCAAAAGAGTGAAGTATCAATTAACATTTGGAAATTCAATCAAGAATTAAGTAGGAAAGCTTTGGCTAAGATGATAATTGTTGATGAATTACCTTTTAGTTTTGTGTATGGTGAAAGATTTAGGTTATATGTAACTGTGATGCAACCTCAATTTCGAATTCCATCTCGTGCTACAGTGAGAAGAGATTGTTTTGAACTCTTTTTGGAAGAAAAGCAGATGCTTAAGAATTTTTTTAAAGGTACAAATCTAGGAGTTTGTCTTACGACTGATACATGGATTTCCATACAAAAAATTAGTTATATGTGTATGACTGCACACTAGGGATGTTCAAACTTTGGATAAAATCGGAAAAACCGACTGGACCGAAAAAATTCGATTTTTTTGGTTCTGTTTTTTAGGTTATTTGACTAGTTTCGGTTACATGTTTTCCTAATTTCGGTTTTCCGGTTCGGTTTCCGATTTTAAGAAAAAAAATCCTAAATAACCGAAATATATCATAATTCTTCTTTTTTTAATATTATTTTATACCCATGTTGCCAAACATTTCCTAAACTAAAGCTTAATAATAAAAATAATAAAATAATACTTATTGGTTACACACGATTGATTCCATATTCAATATAAGACATTTCCTAAACTAAACCTTAAAAATAATAAAAAATAATATTTAATGGCTTTCACTTTCACACGATTGATTACATATTCAATCTAACCTAAGGCCTTCGTCGCTTTGAGAATCGAGATTTCCATTTTCAATCTTCACTCTTTAGTCGGGATTGAGAAGAAGACATCGTGTTGGCTGTTGCTTCGACCTTCGAGAATTTGCTGCTTCACAAGACACAGATTGTAATGCCCTGATTTTATCTTAATTGAGCTTATTTGAGATAATCAGAGTTTTCAGAAGTCGAGGGCCATTTTGATATTTATCAGGGTCTATTTTGCAAATTTTGGAAATTTCAGAGACTAAAGCGCAATTTTTGGATTTTATATATTATCCTTGCATTATTGGGCTTCTTCATCCTCTCCACTCCTTCGTCTTGCCTCTCTCCTCCATTGAAATGCCATTTGAGTTTTTTCAAGCTTTCAAGTTCAGTCCGAGCTCGATCCGGCCGTTGGAATTTATTTTTGAAGCAGATTAGCGATCACGGCAACGAGAGCTCCGTTATACCGTAAGTATTTCTCCGATCAGACACATTTTGTTTTTCGGATGTTGTTATAAACGATGGATTTTTGATTATGTTGTTCTTGGCAGAGTTCTGATCGTTTATTCTCAGTCGGTTTTGAGTTTGAGCGTCGTTCGAAATTGCTATTATTTTTGGAAGCCTTTTTTCGAAAATTGGGTTTGAGATTTGTTGGGTTTGAGCTTTTGTTTTGATCTTAGCATTGTCATGGGTTGATATCGATGTTGTACTGCTGTTTGTATTTCCAGTTTGATCATTTATAGCCGTTATGCCGCCGTTTTGAGTTTTGAGGATTTTGAACCGTGTTTGAGTTGTAGAACTTTGGGCATTGGGTTTGTTTGTTGTTGGTGATCATTTTTTTGTCTCCGTACAGATTCATTTGGAGTTGTCGAGACAGAGTAGCAGCAGTTGATCGTCTAAGAGTTGGACAAAGAATCGGTAAAGAGATTACCTTGAGCCGATATTATTGTTAGGTTGTATAGTTTCTGATATAACCTTTTTATTGTAGCTTATCCAGAGTTGGAGTTATTGCATTGCAAGGTAAAAGCATTCATTGTTAGAGGGATAGCATACTCGGGACAGTTGGTTCTCGAGTTTCCCTTAAAATCACATTCTAGCATCAATACTTGTTCTAGCATGTGGAACCTGTATTTTGTTGTTGATTGAGTGTTATTATATGGTTTAATGTTTTATGTTTCCCTATGCATTCATATTGAGCCAACATTATTGTTTCAGCGGGCAGAACAACCCTTTATTATACGTTTGGGAGCTATAATTGAGTGGCCTAGGTCGTAGCCATTTCGCCTAGTGCTAGCATACTCATTACAGTTGCTCAAAGTCTAGAGGAGTGGGATACGTGGCACCACCTCGATTGGGAGGGTCGGTGGGTTGTTTACGTGATCTCATCCTCAGGATCCCAAAATCAGAACATCAATTCCTTGATTATCAGAGTTGAGATCCCTATTTTAAAGACATGCATATCTTTCGTTTTGTGTTGATTATCTGGTTTTGAAAGCATTATGTTGATATATTACATGTATTACTTGTTATGTTGTTTTTACTGGGAATATCTTCTCACCGGAGTTATCTGGATGTTGCTTTGTTTTGTATATGTACTTGGCAACAGGTGGGGCATGATCAAGTTAGAGAGGACCTGGTTAGCATCAAGAGGGAGAGTTAGTGGTGGGACTCGGTTTAGAAGTCGAATCAACATGTTTATCTAGTTTAAGATTGAAGCATGTTAGAACTCATATTTTGTAATTCGAACTTGATCTATATTCGAATCGTTGTCTAGAATTGAAGCATGTTTTGAATTTTGTTGATCTAGACTTCTTGTTGATTTTAGGCTTTATGAAAGCATGTTTTGATATTGCGTGTATTCTCTACACCCCGTTTTGTGTATGTTTTTGAATGCATGTTGAAAGCGAGCGCATGAATGATTTTGTTAGGCTGAGCATTTCTGCCCAGGCCTTCCGCGCGCGAGGGAGGTAGTACCTTGCGTGCGCACGAGTTAATCCCAGGGGCTCGGGTTTGTAAGCCCGCGCACACGCGAGAGATGTATCTCGCGCGGGCGCGAGCCTTCAGTCAGGGCTCTGGATGTGCTGCCTGCGCACGCGCGAGAGGTTGTCTCGCGCGAGCGCGAGGCATTCTCTCTTTAAAAAAAAAATTAATCGCTTTTATTGGTTGGATCTTGTATGTTTAATTATTGTTAGAACCGAGTCCTCACATTAAGTGGTATCAGAGCGATAAGTTCTTTGTTGAACTAGAGTGAGTGGAGTAGATCGAGTCTGCGTGTATTGGCTCATCGCATGTGATTGAGTTATTTAACTGTTTATTTAATTCCATGCGAGCATGATTTATTATTCGACATGCTTATGTGATTTAATTTATAAAGCATGATCTACTTGAGATATAATTGTTTCTGTTATCGACTGGTATCCGGTATTCTGAGCGGTTGTTAGGGCACCAATTGTAGCGATTGGGATATCTTGTGTCCTAACATTTGATTATCAGATGGGTCCTCGTCGAGTTATTAACAGAAACCCACCGCCAGTTACTCCACCGAATGAGCAAGCTAGTACTGAAATTGTTCAGATGGATGCTACAACGACTCCTATGGAAACCTTGCTGAAGAGGTTTTAGTCGTTTAATCCGCCTTTGTTGCTAGGTACAGAAAATTAGGTTGACTGTGAGAGCTGGTTGGACGACATTGATCAGTTGTTTGATTCCCTTGATTACTCCGACGACCGCCGAACTAGGTTAGTCATTCATCAGCCTCGTGGTGTTGCTAAGAACTGGTGGATCACGACGAAGAGATCCATGGAGAATCGAGGCACAGGTGTTACTTGGTCTCTTTTCAAAACTGAGTTTTATAAGTGGTTTTTCCCTGTTTCTTACCGAAAGGACAAGCACTAGTAGAAAAGTCGTAAAATACTTCGGTTATTAACTGAAGTCATAGATAGATAATTACTGAAGTAGTGTCACGTGAAGTAATAGGTACTGTTTTACTTCATGTTATAACCGAAGTCTTAGCCTTGACGCCAATGCCTCCAAACCTGAATCAATCCAGAGACATATATCCTTTATCAGTAACTAATACTTGCAACAAACTTAGAATGCAAAGATTTGAGACAATTATATAATTTGAATTTAGGCGCTAAAACAAACAATATCAGGAGAAAGTTTCTGGATTTTACTCACCAAACTTAGCAGGTCTTCTAGTTTCTACCCATTCCTAAAAGAGTTATTCTTTTGTCCGGTCAAAATTTCAAATATCAAAACTCCGAAGTTGAACACATCCGATTTAATGGAGAACTGGCCATGCATTGCCTATTCCGGCGCCATATATCCATTGAAATTATATTAACTGAAATTAAAAAAAAACAAAAATCATGGAACCAGTATTAAATCAATTCACAAATACTGCCTCAAAAAGCATTTGGGTGGAGTTATATTCACTTGGCATTGTCATCAAATTTGGCTTCAGGGCTGGTAGAATCCATACCAACTGATTGACATCCATCATCTATGATTATAAACTTGGAGTTCCACCTTTCACCAGACTACTTGAACAAAAAAAAACATGATATTTTACACAAATGATGTAATATTTCAAATACTTTAAATATTACTGAAATTATCTTAAGTGAAGAAGACCTATTTATTTCTTTCTTGACTCCCTCGACAGTAACATCCGTATAAAAATCATTCCACGTGCACCATTTGAACCAATTCAACGCATCAGGAATCTGTACTAAGACTAAGAACAAATTTATGAGAGTTGAAAAACTAGTGATGGATGCAAACCATGAATATTTGAAGTGTTATCGATAATTTATATTTTATAATACCTCCTTATTATGACGGTGGCATAACATCTGCAAATGAGCTTCCAGAAACCTGTTCAAATCCCAATTATCGTATAATAAATATGGATTCAACCTCCCATTACGAAAGGATATGCAACTGAATCAATTTTTTGTTGCCAAATCGCAAACAATGGGATACCAGGAAAGGTAACATTTATACTCGCTTAGTTGCTTCACAATACACTAAAAATAAGAAGATGGTTTGTGCATTATACCTATAAGCATCATAGAATAATTGGAAAAGCTTTGCATTGCTCAAGTGAAATGCCAATTGCTGCACCTTAAACATATGAAATGATTATTTTGAAAAAAAACACAAAGCCCGTGTTCCTTCACTTTGTCTTGTAAGCCAAATAGGCTGCAAATGATGTCAAAAACTCAAAAACTAATCAACGATGGTCGATGGGGAAATATAGCAAACAAACATACCCAAATATTGTCAACTAAATAGCACTGTTCTTCATAAAGTTCTGGATCTGTTATCCTAATGAATCAATCCAAATCGACAAGAAGCCTTAATACAAACTGGGAAGGGCTAAAAATTTAGGGGGAAAAACAAGACTATGCTCGAAATATCTTGAGGTTTGGTTAAGAGCAACTTACAACCAAAAATCAAAGCAAACTTGCACTTTAAAAACTTATCTCTTTCCCCAAGATTATAAGACGCCATCTAAGCATATGTTGAACACACTTTCTCTCCTCATAGTCAAGGACGGAAGTAAAATACAATTAAAACAACTAATCGAAAACCAAAGACTTTTGTTATAGAATTATAGGTAAAATGGGTTCATGATAAAAAAATATAAATAAAAAAGGTACACTAGAACATCTCCTTCTATAATGCTTGCATCTAAAATTCGCACATTTACAATCAAAAGCAAGATCACATCAGAAAAGTCACGATCAACACATTTTGCTATGATCCCTTACTTGTTCCTTGGCATTACTCCGAAGGGAGAAAGCAATATCTCCATAAGATACAGAATTAATATAGACAAAAACTGGGCCAAAAACTTTCTTCCAGATTTCTCCATGTTGAAATTTTAATAGAAGATCCTCTTCCCATGATGAGATGTGACAAATATCTGGTACATGCAGTACTGATCAAAAGCAGTCATTGCCGACAATCCAAATAGAAATAACTAATTAACTAGCATAAATTGGAAATACTGAAACTTACTTCCATAGATATGACTTCAAATTAACCAGACATATAAAGTAAATGATGACTTAACAACAAGCAGTTTAACAGTTGTCTCCCAGAACTTACTGCAAGGGTGGTAGGATTAACATGGGAAGTTAGATCTTGTTTAAATGGTCCACAATTTCTAAATTCATTGTTAGGAGTAATTTTCCAGAAGCCCACTGGTGGGTCAAAACATATCCATCCATGCACCTGATTATGTATGTTTTCACACGAATTTTTGTACTTGTCATCCACCTGCATGAGAGATCAATTAAGAAACAGTTCGACAAGAAGTGCACACACTTTGTACTAGTGCACTAGAAGGAAACAAGTAATCAGCACTGCATTGTGGAAGGAGGTGGTTTTACCACACCTCTCCTTTAAATTCTTGTTCCACGGGATCAACAAGGCGGACAGCTTCAGGGTAAGCAAGTGCTTGACCTCGTCCTGGCAAACGATCGTCTGCCAAAGGCATATATCTTTGCTTGCTGTCTCATACTACCATGTAAGGAAACTTGACCGTATGAAGTACTATACAGATCAGTTAATTTACCAAATAAGTAAAATTAAGGATGGTGAGGAAACAGACTTATAATTGAAACTTCGAAAGTTGTTTCATTTAATTTCCCGCATTTTTGCTTTAAAGAACTTGATGGCTCAACTGCGTTAATCTCTATTCATCATATCAAAGCTAGAGATAGAGAATGATTGAAAAATCCATTCACAATTTCATGGAATCATTCCAATCGCAATAGAAAAGCTTCAGTGAATATTTCCAAATGATATATTGGGTTTTCAAGTATAGTTGAAGGTATTTTTCCAACTAGCATACTCCGTATTCTTCAATAAATCAGAAATGCATACTTGTCTTTTCTGAGCATTAATGCAATCCGCGTGGTGTTAAGGTTGAAACCAGGATGTTACTTTGAATATTCGAATATGGCATAAGAATAGAATCCCGAGGAGCCATGAAGCATCAAAAACCTTAAAAGTTACTAACTCTTAACTCCTCAGATGTTCCATATGCTAGAATTACCCAAACCAAATCACCAAAAAACAGGAATTACACAAACAATTAGGCCCCTGAAGAACTAAAAAAATTAACTGAATAAACAAAAAACCATAAATCAAATAAAAATATCAAGTACCTCAAGCCCTAAACTGCAAAGTGATCGACATCCACTGACTATAACACAAACAACAATCCCCGGAGGCGATGAAATTTTTCAGATTTACACATGGATAGAAACAATACGGGATTAAGTAATAGGGCACAGGGATTTTAAAGATCGGAAATTCATACAAACCGGTGAAACTACTCGATTCAAAGTGAGAGCGTCCGGTCGGAGGATTCAATAGCTATGGAAACCATATACGAACCTTCAACATCATCAGAAACTCCAATGCATCATATATCCATACATTCTTGAACGTGTATATGATGGAAGCAAGCTGGAATGAAACAAAGAAAGAAGGGAGACGAATGAGGAAGACCTAAATAGATTTGCACTTGGAGAGATTGAGAGAGGGGAGACGACGCTAGAGTACAAGTTAATCAAGAAAAATAACCTATTACTTCACCTTGTACAAATTTAAAAAATTTATTTTCACCTTTTTACTTCATCAAATTATATTTGATTAAGCAAAAAGTCACTTAAAAATATAAGTGAAGCCCGTTTTTTTAATTGATGAAGTCTAAAATACATTTTACTTCGTTAATTTTATAACCGTAGTAAATAACTATGTATTACTTCGGAAATAGTGATCGCCGAAGTAAAAAATAGCGAAGTAATATGCAGAAATTCTACTAGTGAAGGGAGCCGAGTTTGCTAATCTGAGGCAGGGGAATTTGAACATTGAAGAGTACGTTGCCAAGTTTGTTAGTCTGTTGCATTTTGCACCGCATATTGCCGACAATGAAGAAGCCAAGGCCGATCAGTTCATCAATGGCTTGAATCCCGACATCTTCACGTTGGTAAACACTGCTATGCTCGATAACTTTGCGGATGCCATGAATCACGCAAAGGGAGCTGAAGCGGGTTTGTTAAGATAGAGAGGAAATCAGATGGTACCTCAACAACAGAGACAGTCTCAGAACCAATCGTCTCAGTATCAGAATCAGCCATCTCAGCATCAGAATCAGCAACAGAGGTATGATGGAGGTAGCAGTGGGGGTAACAGAAAGGATCAGTATAGAGAAAGAGGAAAAAAGTTAAAGAGGCAGGGGAATAGTTCTTCGAGTTCCACTGGTTCCAAGAAATTCGGTTAAGGACACAGTTATGGATCTTCATCTTTGTTCTGCAACAAGTGTGGAGGTAGACACTCATCGGATCAGTGTGTAGGGGTCTTTGGGAACTGCAACACCTGTTAAAAACTGGGACACTTTTCTAAGGTGTGCCCTCAGCGTAGTAGAGATCGAGCTCAGAGTGGGAGTTCATCTAGACCTACAGCTCAGCCTGAGAGACAGTCTTCTTCAGTTCACTCCTTCTAGCCTCAGCAGAAAAACAGACAGGGAGGTAATCCTAGTGCGAACCAGCCTCCGAGACAGCAGGCATGAGTCTTTGCTTTGATAGAGGATTATGCTCAGGCAGCACCTGACGATGTTATAGCAGGTAACTGTTCAATTCTCAGTTATTCTGCTCATGTTTTGATAGATACAGGTGCTTTCCATTCCTTTATCTCTGAGAAATTTGTGTTATTGCATGCTTTGCCTACTGAGTTGTTGCCCACTGTAGTAGCTATTACTTGGGGGAATTGTTTCTGTAAGATTAGTCAGGAACTGTGAACTCTGTTTTGAGGGAAATTTGTTAGAGTTCGACTGTATTGTACTTGGGCTGTCAGATTTTGATTGTATTGTTGGTATAGATGCTTTAACCAAGTACAGGGCAACTGCCAATTGTTTTCAGAAGGTTGTCAGATTCAGACCTGAAATGGTAGACGAGTGGAAATTCTTTGGTAAGGGTTCTCGATCTAGGATTCCTTTGATTTCAGTGTTATCTATGACTCGTTTGTTACAGAGAGGTGTAGAGGGATTTCTGGTTTATGCAGTTGATGTACTGAAATCTAGCCCAGCATTGGTTGATATACCGCTGGTTAGAGATTTTGTTGATGTGTTTCCGGAAGAGATTCCTGGATTGCCGCCTATTCGAGAGATCGAATTCAGCATCGATTTGGTGTCAGGTACTCAACCTATTTCCAAAGCTCCATATCGTATGGCACCAGTTGAATTGAGAGAGTTGAAGGAGAAGCTTGAGGATTTGATTGCCAAGGGATACATTAGATCTAGTGTAACGCCTTGGGGTGCTCTTGTTCTGTTTGTTTGAAAGAAGGATGGTTCTATGCGGCTCTGTATTGACTACCGTCAATTGAATCAGGCTACAGTCAAGAACAGGTATCCTGTACCCCGAATAGATGACCTTTTTGATCAGCTTCAGGGTTCTTTTGTCTATTCGAAGATTGATCTGAGGTCAGGTTATCACCAGCTAAGAGTGCGAGAGGAAGATGTTCCTAAGACCGCATTCAGAACGAGGTATGGTCATTTTGAGTTTATAGTCATGCCATTCGGTTTGACTAATGCTCCAGCGGTTTTTATGGGTTTGATGAACCGTATCTTTCAGTGCTATTTAGATGAGTTTGTCATGATCTTCATCGATGATATTCTTATCTATTCGAAGAACCATACTGACCATGTAAAGCATTTGAGAACCGTATTGCAGATTTTGCGGGTGGAGCAGTTGTTTGCTAAGCTATCTAAGTGTGAATTCTATTTGGATCGAGTTGTCTTTCTCGGTCACATTATTTCATGAGATGGGATTTCTGTCGATACCAGCAAGATTGAAGCGGTTATGAATTGGCCTAGACCGACATCAGTACCTGAGATCCAAAGTTTTATGGGTTTAGCTGGTTATTATCGCCGATTCATCGAGGGATTATCGTCTATTGCCAAGACGATTACCCAAATGACTCAAAAGAATGACCTTTTGTCTGACTGCAGATTGTGAGGCTAGCTTTGTTGATCTGAAGAGGAGACTTACTAGTGCTCCAATTCTTTCTATTCCGAAAGGTACTGGAGGTTTCACAGTCTATTCTGATGCTTCTAACCGAGTTTTGGGTTGTGTTCTTATGCAGAATAATCATGTGATAGCGTACGCATCGAGGCAGTTGAAACCGCATGAGACTCGTTATCCGGTTCATGATCTTGAACTAGCTGCGATCATTTTTGCTCTGAAGATCTGGCGTCACTCTCTTTATGGTGAGTCTTTCAAGATATTTTCTGATCATAAGAGTCTTAAGTACTTGTTTTCACAGGTAGAGATGAATATGAGACAGAGAAGATGGTTAGATCTGTTGAGGATTTCGATTGTGAAATCAAGTATTATTCGGGAAAGTCGAATGCAGTTACAGATAGGAAGACTATTAGAGTGTTTGCTATTCAAGCCGAGCCGGAGTTGTTTATTGCGATCAAAGAAGCACAGAAGTCTGATCCGAGAATTCAGGCTTCAGTAGAGAAAGTCAGATCTGGGCATCAGTCTGAATTCCAGGTTAGAGATGATGTTTTGTTTGTGAATAACCGTATTGTTTTTCCTGATATTTTGGAGTTGAGACAGCGTATTCTCTGAGAGGATCATTGCAGTCGGTTTAGTGTTCATCCTGGAGGCCGTAAGATGTATAACGATCTGAAAAATCAGTTTTGGTGGAAGAGAATGAAGAGCAATGTTGCAAGGTTTGTATATCAATGTTTGAACTGTCAGCAAGTGAAAGTAGAAAGGAAGCGATCGGGTGGTCTGTTGCACAGTCTATCTGTTCCTGAATGGAAACGGGATAACATTTCTATGATTTTTAACGAAACTACTGCGATCTGTTCGATGATGCAATGCTATTTGGGTAGTGATCGACCGATTGACGAAGTCTGCCTATTTTATTCCGTACAGGATGACGTATCGTCACGATCAGATGACTGAGTTGTATGTTAGCAATTTTGTGAGATTTCATGGTGTGCCGAAGTCGATCGTTTCAGACCGAGACCCTAGATTCACTTCGGACTTTTGGCACAGTCTGCAGGAGGCACTTGGTACTCTATTGCATCTGAGTATAGATTATTATCCTCAGACCGATGGACAGTCAGTGTAGCGACCCGTCCCGGATCCACTACCTAATCAGAGTTAAGAGCATAATTAAGCATGCATTAAATAAAATCGCTGCGGAAGACTTAAATACAAGCAGACCGGCAGAATACAACCGGCTAATTAAAACTAGATTTATACAATTCAATTGAATCAAATTTAAATAAAACATACAGCTAATCCTGCTATCTTCAAGGTCACTGGTTACTCCAGGTTCCTGGTGCTCAATCCTGCACCTACACCTGCCCCGTCGAATAGGGTATCCAGATACACAGAAAATACTGGACGTGAGCTCTAAGCTCAATACGAAAGCACGGATAAACATACAAATATGATGCATGCAAATGACAGGGTATCCATATCTGGGATAACTGTATACAAACTGCTCAGACTGGCGCCTGGGATATAAGCTCGTCACATCGAGGTAGCTAACCACTGTGTGCGACCACTTATTCCCGAATCACGGGCGCAGACCACGGAGTCCTCGAGGTATCAGTACCTAAGGGTACTCAATATCAAACGTCCTAACATGGCTGAGCAACCCTAACTGGCTCATCTCGAAAGATATACAGATGTTCAGGCACAATATGATATGCACATGCCGCATAACAATAATAACATGCAAACACATAAATGCAACATATAAGCATGCATATCCGCTGGCAATCTCAGTCAGTACTTACGTACCTTTCTAAGGCAGTCCTAGTAGTCCCACTCTAGGTTCCAAGCCTTCATCAAGTCTACAATGTCAATACCCATGCATCATTCAATAAGCTCTAAAAGCCTTAACTAAGCTATTGTATACTCTTAAATAATTTAAGGAGACCATAGTTTTACCTGCGTCCGTCGTCAGCCCACTGATGGCGACTATCCTGCAACTAGGGGCACACCCCTGCTGCAGCTCCACAGCCTCGAGCACTGCTCCGCTATACGAGTACTGCTCAGCTACTATGTCAAAAACTGTCTGACTATACTAAAAATATGTTCCCTACTCCAACTCTAAATAAGAGTACCCAAAACACTAAAATAGAGCCATGTGGGCAAAGGAGAGGAACTCGGAATTCGCACCAAATGAGGAGCTCGGACCTCATATTTATAGAGCACATTCGGATCGTCCGATTCTGACTTCAGATCGTCCGATCGTCTCATCGGATCGTCCGATCTCCGCCACGCGTCCAACCAATCGCATGCAACCATACACCTGTCCAATACACTGTTCGGGTCGTCCGAACTGGCTCTTCGGATCGTCTGAACATCTCCCGGATGACATCACCAATGACGTATTATTTTGGGACAGCTGGCCGCATGAGTTTGGATCGTCCGAACCCACTTCGGACCGTCCAAAGTCTTCACAGAGCCTCCGAAGCCTGGCTCCGTCCATGTTCGGATCGTCCGAACTCAAGTTTGGAGCGTCCAAACCTGCCGAACCATATCCACCATTTTTGAGTGTCCTGGATCCATTTCTGGACTCCGTTAATTCATCTGAAATTTCTTTAATCATGTTTTACTTAATCTCAACATGAATATACGATTAATTACTCATTAATCGTTAGTTTTGGATACGGGCTACTACATTCCCACAACCTTAAAAGGATTTCGTCCTCGAAATCTAGAGTAAACCCCGGGAATGTAGTATAAACCATTCGTCCAATTCTTTAATAGTTTCGGTTCAAAACATTGGGTCGAATAACCTTCGACAACCCCAATTCTTGCTAAAATTGTGTCACACTACTGACTACCATCAGTTATCCATCGTTAACCGCAATGACACGGCACATTCGGTCCAAATTACCCATGGAATCAGTCACACTGCCTACAAATCTTAGCGATGACACTCATGCTAAGATTGTAACTAGTTATCAGATATCTCTGGACACGCACAAACTCTATCGCTGCCCATTGAGAAAACAAGATACAACTCATTGTATCTCACTAGTGTAACGATAACATCGCATCCCTTGGCGTTATCACAAAGCTATAAACAAATCGATCTAGATTCGACTCTCGGTCAAATCCTAGATATCCCTTTTTCAAGAACTCATGTGGGTTACTTTTTATCACAAAGGATAAAATGTATCTTCAAAAATAGTACCTTATGCGAATAGAAATGGCAACTACCGGCCACCAGCTCGCAGAGCAATCGCACCATTGCACACAACTCTAATCATCTGAAACCCTCAGACTGATTGCAATAAACCTTGATCCGAATCTCGCTATCGTAGATGGTATCTAATTTATCATCTTAGTCATCATATCATGGATAACCACCAAATCCTAACAATTCCTGGCGTCATAGTACGTACCTTCAGAACTTACTTTTCCCAATGAATGTTTCCCAAAGAGTACCAATTAAGTAAACAGATGACAAAATCTCTGCTTATTAACCCCAATTGCTACAAAATCCTTGTACACAATTTCTTGTTTTAATGCACCCTTCGAGGTCGTCGCCTCGAAATTCACTATCATCCTGCTGAAACTCCCATATGGACCAACACCATCCTAAGTAGTAGTCTATATCAGATGCTTACTTCTATCTCGGAACTAGAGATAGTATCGATGAAAACGATTCCGGTTAATCCTGTTCCAGATAACCAAATCCTTGGCTCCCTAACGGGGATAACCAAACTGATTCACCTTGATCCCGCACAGAATCTATCAATACTAGTGGCAATTCCGCTATCTCAACCTCTCAATGACACAGCATATCAAAACGCACTGGGATATCAGTGACAACAATCCTGCCAAACTCAGAAACACAAGTCTTAACTGTTGTCTCATCCCATGAAACAACTAATGCTAACCTGCTAATGCTCATTGAAATCCATAAGCACTTGTCGAATCGCCTCTCAAGAACAACTCTTGAGACATATATTGGAAGCACCCCAAGCAAAACACTCTGACCAACAGTCCCCAAAATTTGTCCACTGACAATCCTGGGACAATCACTGAATCCTATTTCCTCAAACTGGATCAATAATTGCTAACACCAAGCAATATTCAGATCTAAATCCGTCACTGGTAGCCAAAGCAACGGTACCAACAACTATGATCACAAGAGCCAACTAATGACCACTTTCGTGATCCGCAGAATCCAAAAGTCTCGATTCCCGCATTCCTGGAGATCCCATAGCGACTAAAGAATTTCCTAAATGCACTTGAATCGTTATATCAAAGCATACCATACTTATAGTACTATTCCCAGTACTTATTGATTCACTACATCCCAATCAGTACCGATTGGAATAATCTGATCGATCAAGTTGATCTACTGTAGCTCTCGCTCTGCCTGACGATACCAATTCTAATCAGATAATCATTGATCAATGAAAATCTCATGGCCGATCAATATCGATGATCTCATTGCCACACGTCCACAGATCCCAAATACTTGGAATCAAAAGAATCACAGCTGATTCAATCACTCATCTTTGACAGAGTCAAACAACAGTTACAAGTAGTCACTAGTGCTAAACCTGCGCCAGTCTAGACATACTATCACTGTCTATCTTCATCCAAGATGATCATAAGGACTCGTTCAACCCAAGCCGCAATACAAGTCCGAAAGATTTCAACTATCGCTGAACATACTCCTGATAACTATATCTCTTGCTAACACTGCAATAAATCGAGACTGAGGTTACTTGCCATGGTGTCCCACCTGAAATCACCACCAAGTGTACACTGGCATAAGTCACGCTATCCTCATGCCTCAAATAGTCATGTACAATCCTTAGCATCGAATATCTATCACTGAAGGAAACCATCATTGCTGAAATATACTAATCCCCGATTCAATTGTTACAGGAAGTTCACAAACCATCTCCTGGATAGCCCCTATCACAAGAGCATCCAAACCCCGACTAGATCCACTAGTCTAGCAGTATCCAATAGACTAAAACTATCTGCTCAGAGTACACACTCGTCAAGGAAAATCCCTCCAAGACTGGTCTTTATGACAAAACTGCAAACCAATATCTCTGACAACAGTCAGACAATATCTAAACCGCCGATACCTAACCAGGCATCCAATCCAATGTCATACCCCGTCGTGACTGTTACCAAAACTCTAGACTAGGTAGCATTCCCACCGCCAAATCCTAAAGCACGAAGGCTTCCAGGAATTCTCCAAAGTACAAAAGACTCCCAGAGTAACACTGGCATAGGGTCGCTCTCCATCATGTCTAGTCATGGTCATAGTCCACAACTCTCGGCATGTACTAAACTGGTTCCTGATGAAATCCCATCATCACGAATTCCCAATCTATGAAGGTCAATCAGGCTACTGTTCTACGAAAACAACCTAGAACGAAACTCAAAATTCTAAACAAGATCAAAATTTCCATGCCCCCAGATGAATCACCTCATCACTGGCACTAACCCAGTCGAACGACTAATTAGGTCAATCCTAGGAAAACACCTAGACTAACTCCACGTCAATCCATTACTGCTGGCTTACTCAAAATCCATGAGCTATCCTAGTTGATTACCAATCAACTAATTCCAAGCCAAACTTTATAAAATTACTTGCAATCAATCACGAATTGCTGAATAAGTAACACATGTATCATTACTTTAAGTTTGTACAATTTCTTTATTACAATCCCATGTAATATCATTACAGTATTCAAAATACAACAAAATGTACATCCAATAACTTGAACTGATACAACCAAATTCTGATGATTCATTACAACTGAATTACTGTTTACAACTACAACAATACAGTATTTAAAATCAAAGAATCCTGTCTTTGTCCCTTGAGCATGAAGCTTCCCATAGACACACGCATCGATACAAGCATAATTCCGTCCAAGTCTCTCTACATGTCCTCCCGCGAAGAACTCCAGAGAAATGGCACGTGATAGCTAATCAGCTATGCTCTGCGTCAGTGCATGTCGGTCGACTTCTTTTGCTCGCGATCTACCATCAGCGTTTTTCTTGTATCCAAATCATGCTTTTGAACATGAAGTTTCCCGTATGCCTACCAAAAGCATCGATACAAGCATACCGGTAAAACCATGTTCTACACGAGTTTACAGACCTTACTCTAGAAACCTGTCATGCTTTAGGCACTCAAAGTATCTCCTGTGAAGGTCTATCTGACAATCTCTCCAGCTACGAGTGGAGAATCTCTTTGGACTAAACCACATGGGTTATTATACACCATTCGTTCCGAAAAGCCCTCAGAGATATCTGACGCGATATACCCGATCTTCTCTTCCAGTCTTCCCTGGCTGGAATCCATATGTTCTTCGATCAACATCCCAATGCATCAAATGATGAACTGTCCACAGCAGTCAGTCTATCTATCGATATGCTACTACTGGTGTTCTCATCACTACTGCATTCCTTATAGTAAAGACTTATACCGCAAACCTCGGCAATGAAGGACCAAATCTTCTTTAGCTAGGCCTCAATAAATCCTACAAGGATAATCAAGAAGTCTTATTATCAATTTCCTAAGTCCCTTACATGCAGCTCTGATACCATAAATGTAGCGACCCGACCTGGATCCACTACCTAATCAGAGTTAAGAGCATAATTAAGCATGCATTAAATAAAATCGTTGCGGAAGACTTAAATACAAGCAGACCGGCAGAATACAACCGGCTAATCAAAACTCGATTTTAACAATTCAATCAAATCGAATTTAAATAAAACCTACAGCTAATCCTGCTGTCTTCAAGGTCACTGGCTACTCCAGGCTCCTGGTGCTCAATCCTGCACCTACACCTGCCCCGTCGAATAGGGTATCCAGATAAATAGAAAATACTGGACGTGAGCTCTAAGCTCAATACGAAAGCACGGATAAACATACAAATATGATGCATGCAAATGACAGGGTATCCATATCTGGGATAACTGTATACAAACTGCTCAGACTGGCTCCTGGAATATAATCTCGTCATATCGGGGTAGCTAAAAACTGTGTGCGATCACTCATTCCCGAATCACGGATGCGGACCATGGAGTCCTTGAGGTATCAGTACCTAAGGGTACTCGATATCAAACGTCCTAACAGGGCTGAGCAACCCTAACTGGCTCATCTCGAAAGATATACAGATGTTCAGGTACAATATGATATGCACATGCCGCATAGCAATAATAACATGCAAACACATAAATGCAACATATAAGCATGCATATCCGCTGGAAATCTCAGTTAGTACTTACGTACCTTTCTAAGGCAGTCCTAGTAGTCCCACTCTAGGTTCCAAGCCTTCATCAAGTCTACAATGCAAATACCCATGCATCATTCAATAAGCTCTAAAAGCCTTAACTAAGCTATTGCATACTCCTAAATAATTTAAGGAGACCATAGTTAAACCTGCGTCCGTCATCAGCCTACTGATGGCGACTATCCTGCAACTAGGGGCACACCCCTGCTGCATCTCCACAGCCTTGAGCACTGCTCCGCTATTCGAGTACTGCTCAGCTACTATGTCAAACACTGTCTGACTATACCAAAAATATGTTCCCTACTCCAACTCTAAATAAGAGTAACCAAAGCACTAAAATAGAGCCACGTGAGCAAAGGAGAGGAACTCGGAATTTGCACCAAATGAGGAGCTCGGACCTCATATTTATAGAGCACGTTCGGATCATCCGATCCTGACTTCGGATCATCCGAACTGCTTTGGGCCGTCCGATCGTCTCATCGGATCATCCGATCTCCGCCACGCGTCCAACCAATCGCATGCAACCATACACCTGTCCAATACACTATTTGGGTCGTCCGAACTGGTTCTTCGGATCGTCCGAACATCTCCCGGATGACATCACCAATGACGTATTATTTTGGGACAGCTGACCGCATGAGTTCGGATCGTCCGAACCCACTTTGGACCGTCCGAAGCCTTCAGAGCCTCCGAAGCCTGGCTCCGTCCATGTTCGGATCATCCGAACTCAAGTTCGGAGCGTCCGAACCTGCCGAACCATATCCACCAATTTTGAGTGTCCTAGATCCATTTCTGGACTCCGTTAATTCATCTGGAATTTCCTTAATCATGCTTTACTTAATCTCAACATGAATATACGATTAATTACTCATTAATCGTTAGTTTTGGATACGGGCTACTACTGTCAGAGCTGACTATCCAAACGTTAGAAGATATGCTTCGAGCAGTAATGCTAGACTTTGGCACTAGTTGGCAAGATTATTTGCCTCTTGTCCAGTTTTCTTACAACAACAGCTTCCAAGTGAGTATCGGTATGGCGCCTTTTGAAGCTTTGTACGGTAAAAAGTGCCAATCTCCGTTGTTTTGGGATGATTTGTCCGAGTCACTAGGGTTGGGACCGGATATGCTTTGAGATATGGTAGAGCAGGTAAATATCATTCAGTTGAGAATGAAGTCAGCTCAGGTTAGACAGGCAAAGTATGCGAATGTCAGACGTAGACCTCTGAGTTTCGAGCAGGGAGACCGAGTATTCCTTAAGATTTCTCCTTTCAGAGGCACTGTCAGATTTGGTAAGAGAGGGAAGTTATCTCCGAGATTCATCGGGTCGTACGAGATTCTCGAGAAGTTGGGCGATCTTTCCTACAGACCTGCACTTCCTCTGTCTTTATCTTGTATTCACGACGTTTTTCACGTCTCTATGCTGCGGAAGTATAATCCAGATCCTTCTCATATTCTTCAGCCTGACGAAGCCGAATTAGAAGAGAATCTGAGTTATTTTGAGCGACCGATTCAGATACTTGATCGGAAGGAGAAACAGCTCAGAACCAAGTTGATTCCTTTGGTGAAAGTGCAGTGGAGCCGTCACGGCATCGAGGAAGCGACTTGGGAGACAGAATCTGATATGAAACAGCGTTTTCCAGAGCTATTCTGATTATGTGAGTTCTTATCTCAGTTTTTGGTTCCTTATTCTATCTTATGTGATTGATTATGTTTGATTTCGGGGATGAAATCTCTTCTTAGAGGGAGATAATTGTAACACCGCGATTTTATCTTAATTGGGCTTATTTGAGATAATCAGAGTTTTCAGAAGCCGAGGGCCGTTTTGTTATTTATCAGGATCTATTTTGCAAATTTTGGAAATTTTAGGGACTAAAGCGCAATTTTTGGATTTTATATATTATCCGCATTATTGGGCTTCTTCATCCTCTCCACTCCTTCATCTCGCCTCTCTCCTCCATTGAAACGCCATTTGAGTTTTTTCAAGATTACAAATTCAGTTCGAGCTTGATTCGGCCGTTGGAATTTATTTCTGAAGGCAGATTAGCGATCACGGAAACGAGAGCTCCGTTATACCGTAAGTATTTCTCCGATCAGACACATTTTTTTTGGATGTTTTTAGAATCGATGGAGTTTTGAGTATGTTGTTCTTGACAGAGTTCTGATCGTTTATTCTCAGTCGGTTTTGAATTTGAGCGTCGTTCGGAATTGTTATGATATTTGGAAGCCTTTTTTCGAAAATTGGGTTTTAGATTTTTTGGGTTTGAGCTTTTTTTGTGATCTTAGCATTGTAATGAGTTGATATCGATGTTGTACTGCTGTTTGTATTTCCGGTTGGATCATTTATAGCCGTTATGCCGCCGGTTTGAGTTTTGAGGATTTTGAACCGTGTTTGAGTTGTAGAACTTTGGGCATTGGGTTTGTTCGTTGTTGTTGATCATCTTTTGTCTCCGTACAAATTCGTTTGGAGTTTTCGAGATAGAGTAGCAGTAGTCGATCGTCTAAGAGTTGGATGAAGAATCGGTAAAGAGATTACCTTGAGCCGATATTGTTGTTAGGTTGTATAGTTTCTGATATAACCTTTTTATTGTAACTTATCCAGAGTTGGAGCTATTGCATTGAAAGGTAAAAGAAGTCATTATTAGCGGGATATCATACTCGGGACAGTTGGTTCTCGAGTTTCCCTTAAAATCACATACTAGAATCAATAATTGTTCTGGCATGTGGAACCTATATTTTGTTGTTGATTGAGTGTTATTTTATGGCTTAATGTTTTATGTTTCCATATGCATTCATATTGAGCCATCATTATTGTTTCAGCGGGCAGAACATCCCTTTATTAGACGTTTGGGAGCTATAATTGAGTGGCCTAGGTCGTATCCGTTTTGCCTAGTGCTAGCATATTCATTACAGTTGCTCAAAGTCTAGAGGAGTGGGAAACGTGGCACCACCTCGATTGGGAGGGTCGGTAAGTTGTTTAAGTGATCTCATCCTCGGGATCCCAAAAGCAGAGCAGAAATTCCTTGATTATCAGAGTTGATATCCCTGTTTTAAAAGCATGCATATTATTTGTTTTGTGTTGATTATCTTGTCTTGAAAACATTATGTTGATATATTACATGTATTACATGTTATGTTGTTTTTACTGGGAATATCTTCTCACCGGAGTTATCCAGCTGTTGCTTTGTTTTGTATGTCTACTTGGCAACAGGTGGGGCAGGATCAAGTCAGCGAAGACCTGGTTAGCATCAAGAGGGAGAGTTAGTGGTGGGACTCGTTTAGAAGTCAAATCAACATGTTTATCTAGTTTAAGATTGAAGCATGTTAGAACTCGAACTTGTTATATTTTGTAATTCGAACTTGTTCTGTATTCGGATCGTAGTCTAGAATCGAAGCATGTTTTGAATTTTGTTGATCTAGACTTCTTGTTGATCTTAGGCTTTATAAAAGCATGATATTGCGTGCATTGTGTTCACCCGTTTTGTGTATGTTTTTTTAATGCATGTTGAAAGCGAGCACGAGAATGATTTTGTTAGGCTGAGCATTTCTGCCCAGTCCTTCCGCGCGCAAGCAAGGTAGTACCTCGCGCGCGCGCGACTTAATCCTAGGGTCTCGGGTGTGTTAGCCCGCGCGCGCGAGAGATGAATCTCGCGCGGGCGCGAGCCTTTAGCCGGGGCTCTGTATGTGATGCTTGCGCGCGCGCGAGAGGTTGTCTCGCGCGAGCGTGAGGCGTTCTCTTTTAAAAAAAAAATTATTCGCTTTTATTGGTTGGATCTTGTATGTTTAATTATTGTTAGAACCAAGGCCTCACACAGATCATAGATTTGTGCAACTTGGAGCCTTTTCTGGATTGAAGAAAAATAAGAATCGAGCAAGTTGTGCAGCTGCTCACAGTGCTCAGTCTCATATCTCTCTATATTGTTCATGATATTATCGTTCATTTTATTTCTTTCAATATCCCAATATATGACTGAAAATAATGTTGTTTTTGATGAAAGTGGAGATTCAAATGAAAATGGCAGCGCACCTATTTCTTCATCTACAAATTCGATTCCTGCTAGTAAAAAAAGAAAAACCATGAAATCTAGATCTTCTGTTTGGGCACACTTTTAGAAATATACTGATTCTGATGGGGCTTTTAGATAAAGGTGTAATTGTTCTGGTTCGAATTATGCAGCTGATTCAAATTCTAATGGTACATCGTCTTTGGGTAATCATATGAAAAAATGTAAGAAAAATCCCCTCAACATGGAAACCAGTCAGGAAAAAATTGGGTTTCAACAAATTTCAAAAGATCAAAAGAGTAAAGTATCAATTAACATTTTGAAATTCAATCAAGAATTAAGTAGAAAAGCATTGGCCAAGATGATAATTGTTGATGAATTACCTTTTAGTTTTGTGGAAGGTGAAGGATTTAGGTACTTTGTAACTATGATGCCACCTCAATTTCGAATCCCATCTCGTGCTAGAGTGACAAGAGATTGTTTTGAACTCTTTTTGAAAGAAAAGCAGATCCTTAAGAATTTTTTTAAAGGTACAAATCAAAGAGTTTGTCTTACGACTGGTACATGGACTTCTGTACAGAGAATTAGTTATATGTGTATCACTGCTCAATAGGGATGTTCAAACTTCGGATAAAATCGGAAAAACCGACCGGACCAAAAAATTCGGTTTTTTTGGTAATTTGACCGGTTTCGGTTACAAGTTTTTTTAATTTCGATTTTCCGGTTCGGTTTTCGGTTTTAAGAAAAAAAATCTGGAATAATCGAATAACCAAAATATATCATATTTCTTCTTTTTTTAATATTATTTTATACCCCATGCTACCATATATGTCCTAAACTAAAGCTTAAAAATAATAATAAAATAATATTTAGTGGTTTCACACGATTGATTTAATATTCAATCTAACACATGTCCTAAATTAAAGCTTAAAAATAATAATAAAATAATATTTAGTGGCTTTCACTTTCACACGATTGATTCCATATTCAATCTAACCTAAGGCCTTGACCACTTCGAGAATCGAGATTTCCATTTTCAATCTTCACACTTCAGTCTGGATTGAGAAGAAGACATCGTGTTGGTTGTTTCTTCGACCTTCTAGAATTTTCTACTTCACAAGACACAGATCATAGAGTTGTGCAACTTGGAGTCTTTTTTGGATTGAAGAAAAAGAAGAATCGAGCGTGTTGTGCAGCAGCTCACAGTGCTTAGTCTCATATCTCTCTATATTGTTCAAGGTATTATCGTTAATTTTATTTCTTTCAATATCACAATAGATGGCTGAAAATAATGTTGTTATTGATGAAAGTGGAGATTCAAATGGAAATGGCAGCGCACCTATTTCTTGAACTACAAATTCGATTACTGTTAGTAAAAAAAGAAAAAACCATGAAATCTAGATCTACTGTTTGGGCACACTTTGTGAAATATACTGTTTTTGATGGGGCTTTTAGAGCAAAGTGTAATTATTGTGGTTCGAATTATGCAGATGATTCAAATGCTAATGGTACTTCGTCCTTGGGTAATCATACGAAAAAATGTAAGAAAAATCCCCTCAACATGGAAACTAGTCAAGAAAAAATTGAGTTTCAACAAATTTCAAAAGATCAAAAGAGTGAAGTATCAATTAACATTTGGAAATTCAATCAAGAATTAAGTAGGAAAGCTTTGTCTAAGATGATAATTGTTGATGAATTACCTTTTAGTTTTGAGGAAGGTGAAGGATTTAGGTACTTTGTAACTGTGATGCAACCTCAATTTCGAATCCCATCTCATGCTATAGTGACAAAAGATTGTTTTGAACTCTTTTTGGAAGAAAAAATATTTTTTTAAGGGTGCAAATCAAAGAGTTTGTCTTACGACAGATACATGGACTTCCATACAGAGAATTAGTTATATGTGTATCACGGCCCACTAAGGGTGTTCAAACTTCGGATAAAACCGAAAAAACCGACCGGACCGAAAAATTCGATTTTTTGGTTATTTGACCGGTTTCGTTTACAAGTTTTTCTAATTTTGGTTTTTCGGTTCGGTTTTTGATTTTAAATAAAAAAATCCAAAATAACCGAATAACTGAAAAATATCATAATTCTTCTTTTTTTTAATATTATTTTATACCCATGCTGCCAAACATGTCCTAAACTAATGCTTAATAATAATAATAAAATAATATTTAGTGGTTTCACACTATTGATTCCATATTCAATCTAACACATGTCCTAAACTAAAGCTTAAAAATAATAATAAAATAATATTCAGTGGCTTTCACTTTCTCACGATTGATTCCATATTTAATCTAACCTAAGGCCTTCGTCGCTTTGAGAATCGAATTTTCATTTTCAATCTTCACTCTTCAGTCTGGATTGAGAAGAAGACATCGTGTTGGTTGTCGCTTCGACCTTCGAGAATTTGTTGCTTCACAGGACACAGATCATAGAGTTGTGCAACATGGAGCCTTTTTTGGATTGAAGAAAAAGAAAAATCGAGCGTGTTGTGCAGCTGCTCACAGTGCTCAGTCTCATATCTCTCTATATTGTTCATGGTATTATCGTTAATTTTTTTGTCTTTCAATATCCCAATAGATGGCTGAAAATAATGTTGTTATTGATAAAAGTGGAGATTCAAATGGAAATGGCAGCGCACCTATTTCTTCATCTACAAATTCAATTCCTATTAGTAAAAAAAGAAAAAAACCATGAAATTTAGATCTATTGTTTGAGCATACTTTTAGAAATATACTGATTCTGATGGGGCTTTTAGAGAAAGGTATTATTATTTTGGTTAAAATTATGCAGCTGATTCAAAATCTAATGGTACATCGTCTTTGGGTAATCATATGAAAAAATGTAAGAAAAATCACCTCAACATGGAAACTAGCCAAGAAAAAATTGGCTTTCAACAAATTTCAAAAGATCAAAAGAGTGAAGTATCAATTAACATTTGGAAATCCAATCATGAATTATGTAGGAAAGCTTTGGCTAAGATGATAATTGTTGATAAATTACCTTTTAGTTTTGTAGAAGGTGAAGGATTTGGGTACTTTATAACTGTGATGCAACCTCAATTTTGAATCCCATCTCGTGCTACAGTGACAAGAGATTGTTTTGAACTCTTTTTGGAAGAAAAGCAGATGCTTAAGAATTTTTTTAAGGGTATAAATCAAAGAGTTTGTCTTACGACAGATACATGGATTTTCATACAAAGAATTAGTTATATGTGTATCACTGCCCACTACGGGTGTTCAAACATCGGATAAAACCGAAAAAATCGATCGGACCAAAAAATTCGATTTTTACAGTTCGATTTTTTGGTTATTTGACCGGTTTAGGATACAAGTTTTCATAATTTTGGTTTTATAGTTCGGTTTTTTATTCTAAATAAAAAATCCAAAATAACCGAATAACCGAAATATATCATAATTTTTCTTTTTTTAATATTATTTTATACCCATGTTGCCAAACATGTCTTAAACTAAAGCTTAATAATAAAAATAATAAAATAATATTTAGTGGTTTCACACGATTGATTCAATATTCAATCTAACACATTTTCTAAACTAAAGCTTAAAAATAATAATAAATAATATTTAATGGCTTTCACTTTCACACGATTGATTCCATATTCAATCTAACCTAAGGCCTTCGTCGCTTTGAGAATCGAGATTTCCATTTTCAATCTTCACTCTTCAGTCGGGATTGAGAAGAAGACATCGTGTTGGCTGTTGCTTCTACCTTCGAGAATTTGCTACTTCACAGGACACAGATCATAGAGTTGTGCAACTTGGAGCCTTTTCTGGATTGATGAAAAAAAAGAATCGAGCGAGTTGGGCAGCTGCTCATAGTGCTCAGTCTCATATCTCTCTATATTGTTCATGGTATTATCGTTCATTTTATTTCTTTCAATATCCCAATAGATAGCTGAAAATAATGTTATTATTGATGAAAGTGGAGATTCAAATGGAAATTGCAGCGCACCTATTTCTTTATCTACAAATTCGATTCTTGTTAGTAAAAAAGAAAAAAAAAACATGAAATTTAGATCGACTATTTGGGCACACTTTGAGAAATATACTGATTCTAATGGGGATTTTAGAGCAAGGTGTAATTATTGTGGTTCGGATTATGCAGCTGATTCAAATTCTAATGGTACATCGTCTTTGGATAAGCATATGAAAAAATGTAAGAAAAATCTCCTCAACAAGGAAACCAGTCAAGAAAAAATTGGGTTTCAACAAATTTCAAAAGATCAAAAGAGTGAAGTATCAATTAACATTTTGAAATTCAATCAAGAATTAAGTAGGAAAGCTTTGGCTAAGATGATAATTGTTGATGAATTACCTTTTAGTTTTGTAGAAGGTGAAGGATTTAGGTACTTTGTAACTATGATGCAACCTCAATTTCGAATCCCATCTCGTGCTACAATGACAAGAGATTGTTTTTGTAACGCCCTAATTTTATCCTAATTGAGCTTATTTGAGATATTCAGAGTTTTCAGAAGTCGAGGCCGTTTTGATGTTTATCAGGGTCTATTTTGCAAATTTTTGAAATTTCAGGGACTAAAACACAAATATGGAGTTTTATATATTATATAGACTTGTTTTTGACCTATCATTCACTCTATCTCCTCCATTGGCCGCCTCCTCCTCCATTGAAATGCCATTGGAGCTTTTTCAAGCTTTCAAATTCAGTCCAAGCTCGATCCGGCCGTTGGAATTTATTTCTGAAGACATATTAGCGATCATGGCAACGAGAGAACCGTTATACCGTAAGTATTTCTCCGATCAGACACGTTTTGTTTTTTGGATGTTGTTAGAATCGATTGAGATTCGAGTATGCTGTTCTTGGCAGAGTTCTGATCGTTTATTCTCAATCGGTATTGAATTTGAGCATCGTTCGGAATTATTATGATTTTTGGAAGCCTTTGTTCGAAAATTGGGTTTGAGATTTGTTGTGATCTTAGCATTGTTATGAGTTGATATCGATGTTGTACTGCTGTTTGTATTTCCGGTTTGATCATTTATAGCCGTTATGCCGCCGGTTTGAGTTTTGAGGATTTTGAACCATGTTTGAGTTGTAGAACTTTGGGCATGGGGTTTGTTCGTTGTTATTGACCATATTTTTTCTCCGTACAGATTCGTTTGGTATCAGAGCGATAAGTTCTTGGTTGAACTAGAGTGAGCGGGGTAGATCGAGTCTGTGTGTATTGGCTCCTCGCATGTGATTGAGTTATTTAACTGTGTATTTAATTCCATGCAAGCATGCTTTATTATTTGCGATTTAATTTATAAAGCATGATCTACTTGAGATATAATTGTTTCTATTATCGACTGGTATCTGGTATTCTGAGCGGTTGTTAGGGCACCGATTTTAGCGATTGAGATATCTTGTGTCCTAACCTTTGATTATCAGATGGGTCCTCATCGAGTTATTAACAGAAACCCACCGCCAGTTATTCCTACGACTGAACAAGCTAGTACTGAAACTGTTCAGATGGATGCTACAACGACTCCTATGGAAACCTTGCTGAAGAGGTTTCAGTCATTTAATCTGCCTTTGTTGCTAGGTACAGAAAATCCGGTTGACTGTGAGAGCTGGTTGGATGAAATTGATCAGTTGTTCAATTCCCTTGATTACTCCGACGACTGCCGAACTAGTTTAGTCATTCATCAGCTTCGTGGTGTTGCTAAGAACTGGTGGATCATGACGAAGAGATCCATGGAGAATTGAGGTACAGTTGTTACTTGGTGTGGGGACCTGGGTTGCTAATCTCATCTTAGGGCAATTAACGATTAATAAACAATTAATCGAACAATAAAAGAATATTCAAACCAAGAGCTAATTTTTTTTTAAAAAAATCTTAGCACCTCGCTCGATCGGGTAAACTCACCCGATCGAGCGAGCAAGAAAATCCTGCTCTCGGGTCTGAATTCTTATTGGCCTCGCTCGATCGGTGGCACCCGATCGAGCGGGCACTCTGTCCAGAAAAATAAAATGAATCTTTGTTGTACAATGTGATTCCAAAACTCATACACATTTCATATAAACTTCTAAACATGCTTCTAGATAATTTACATGCATTCAAACTAATATCAAGTGATCTAGAATACATGAACTCTCAAGTATATATCAATACTTGAAAAAAATAACATATACAAATGTTCTTGCTTTCTAACATGTTTACCAAGGCATAAATACATGTCATCTGCTTAAAATCCGAGTCACCACATGCTATGTCTCTTCTTAAGCTATCCAAGCCAACTCTAGCTTGATCTTGCCCCAACCTGATGCAATGCACACATAGAAACAAACCAACAACCGGATAACTCCGGTGTGAATAAATCTCAGTATGAAAGACATGCATATACATCAGTTACACATATAATTCATTCATATCATGAACGTTACATAATAACATAACATGCTAGCATTTATAAACGCATATTCTAAACCATAAAAATCTCTAGGTTAATGCATAAATGCAATGCATGTGCCAAGGAATAGGCTATCAAATCTGATATCAATAAATCGTAGTTCTGGGATCCCGGGGAAATAAAATCTTTAACCGACCACAGACTCTCCCAATCGAGGTGGTGTTAAATCTCTCAATTCCCCTGACTTTGGTGCAACTATAGTGAGTCATCTAGCTCTGGAAAAATAAATCTATATTCCATGCCATGAGTCATCTGACTCTGGAAGTACATCTACATTCCATGCCACTCACTACAGTTCTCCAAACTTCATCTGCACTCTAGGCCATTCTGCCCTCTGTGCTTTTCAGGCTAGAGTTCAAGATGAATGCAACATGTTCTGTATGCATTAAATGCTATAAAATACCTTGAACACATCAATCATATAATCATATGAGCATATAATCACTCAACGATACCGACAAATCTGTAAGCATCACATAGAATACGTAAAAAATGTTCAATACAGAACATAATATAAATCAATGAATACAAGTAAATATTTACATAAATATTCTGGGAAATTCAAGAAGATATCTATCTTGAATAATCTATCCCATTTATGTAAACATAAACAATAACATATATGAAAACATGCAGGTATGTGATTTTAGGCAACTCGATAATCAGAAACAATCTCGAGTTATTCTGCCCATCTTATTAATGTCTATTCATACCTTTATTCTGATTAAAAGATCTGACACTCTGTCAATTCTAGATCAACTACAAGCTGTCCAATTCTGTCATCAACTGCTGCTCATTTCCATCAGTGTTACTTGAAGGTATTCTTGATTCAACTTCAAACACTTCAAGTCATTCGAATTTGAACTCTCGATTCGACTTCGATAATCTTCCATTCAAATGTCAAAACGTAGCACTCGGAGCTGTGATCGCAAATATATGTTCAATCGGAAATTCTATCGGGCGGATCAAAAGATATCGGCATTTAAAGGGACAAAAAATGGCTTTGGAATATTGTTTTAAGAACTCTCGGACACTTTATGAGTTGTGGCTGAAACAATCTGATTCCCACGTGAATTTCTTGGATATATATTAGCTTATTTGCAGTTTAGTCCCTGAACTTTGGCATAATTGCAATTCAATCCCCGAACAAGCGATTTAATTCAATTTCAATCCTAAATAATTTAAAAATATTAGAATTCAATTCTAAACTCTAAATATTCTCAAATTAAATATTCTCGAATTAAAATTAAATCATTTCGGACCTTATCGCATTTTAGTCCTTGAACTGGTCAATCTTTGCAAATTGGCCCTTACTCGGATTTCATCCTCAAATTAAATCTTTGATATTTATCATCTTGGAATTCACATCTTAAATTCCATAAATATCAATTCAAATATTTTTAATCTTTTAATTTAAGAATTCCGGATATTAAAATCTTAAAATCCAAAAATCCTCAAATTAAATATTTCTGACCCGACATTGAAATCTCTAATTTTCATAAATTCTTAAATTCATCTTTTCACTTTTATTCAAAATTTAAATCTTAAATCCCGTAATTAAGAACTTAATATTTTTGGGCCTTACACTTGGTCTCTTTTCAAAACTGAGTTTTATAAGCGGTTTTTCCCTGTTTCGTACCGAAAGGACAAGAGAGCCGAGTTTGCCAATCTGAGGCAGGGGAATTTGAACATTGAAGAGTACGTCGCCAAGTTTGATAGTCTGTTTCATTTTGCACCGCATATTGCCGACAATGAAGAAGCCAAGGCCGATCAGTTCATCAATGGCTTGAATCCCGACATCTTCACGTTGGTAAACACTGCTAGACCCGATAACTTTGCAGATGCCATGAATCACGCAAAGGGAGCTGAAGCGGGTTTGTTCAGGCAGAGAGGAAATCAGATGGTACCTCAGCAGTAGAGACAGTCTCAGAACCAACCGTCTCAGTATCAGAATCATCCACCTCAGTATCAGAACCAACTGCAGAGGTATGAAGGTGGAAGCAGTGGGGGAAACAGAAAGGATCAGTACAAAGCAAGAGGGAAACAGTTCAAGAGGCAGGGGAACAGTTCTTCTAGTTCCAGTGGTTCCAAGAAATTCGGTTCAGGACAGAGTTCTGGATCTTCATCTTTGTTCTGCAACAAGTGTGGAGGTAGACAATCATCGAAGCAGTGTGTAGGGGTCTTTGGGAACTGCATTACCTGTCAGCAACCGGGAAACTTTTCTAAGGTGTGCCCTCAGCGTAGTAGAGATCGAGCTCAGAGTGGGAGTTCATCTAGACCTACAGCTCAGCTTTAGAGGTAGTCTTCTTCAGTTCACTCCTTCCAGCCTCAGCAGCAGAACAGACATGGAGGTAATCCTAGTGCTAACCAGCCTCCGAGACAGCAGGCACGAGTCTTTGCTATGACAGAGGACCAGACTCAGGTAGCACCTGACGATGTTATAGCAAGTAACTGTTCAATTCTCGGTTATTCTACTCATATTTTGATAGATACAGGTGCTTCCCATTCCTTTATCTCTGAAAAATTTGTGTTATTGCATGCTTTTTATACTGATGTTGCTTACTGTAGTAGTTGTTACTTCGCCTTTGGGTGGGGGAATTGATTCTGTAAGATTAGTCAGGAACTGTGAACTCTGTTTTGAGGGAAATTTGTTAGAGTTCGACTGTGTTGTACTTGGGCTGTCAGATTTTGACTGTATTGTTGGTATAGATGCTTTAACCAAGTACAGGGCAACTGTCGATTGTTTTCAGAAGGTTGTCAGATCCAGACCTGAAATGGCATACGAGTGGAAATTCTTTGGTAAGGGTTCTCGATCTAGGATTTCTTTGATTTCAGTGTTATCTATGACTCGTTTGTTACAGAGATGTGTAGAGGGATTACTTGTTTATGCAGTTGATGTACTGATATCTAGCCCAGCATTGGTTGATATACCGGTGGTTAGAGATTTTGCTGATGTGTTTCCGGAAGATATTCCTGGATTGCCGCTTATTTGAGAGATCAAATTCAGCATCGATTTGGTGTCAGGTACTCAACCTATTTCCAAAGCCCAGTATCGTCTGGCACCAGTTGAATTGAGAGAGTTGAAGGATGTGAGACCTCGTTCTAAACAACTAATCTCGGACTAAACAACAATTAAACATGCAAGATCCAAGACAGAAAGCAACGCAACAAATTTTTTTTTTAAAAGGGGGTAAGCTCGATCTGCTAAAAACAGCAGACCGTGCGCCTCCAGTCCATGCATCCCACTGTTCTACTCAACATGGAATACGCTCGGTCTGCTAAAAACAGCAGACCGAGCGAGGCTAAGACAGCAGCCTGCTGTCTTGATCGAAAGGGGGTGGCGCTCGGTCTGCTAAAAATAGCAGACCGTGCGCCCCCTGCTGCACAGCCAAAACAGAGCAAAAACTCAGAAAACTTGATTCCAACACATTCTGAAACGACCCTAACTCTATAATTAATAAATAAATATGCGGAAATTTTTTTTTTTTTTTTATACTTACTAAATATAACATGTACATATATGCCCATACATATATGCACAGAATAAAAAGACTTAAAATAAATAAATAAATAAATAAATAACTTAAATAAAAATGCATTCTTTAATAAAATAAATATCTGAGTCTACATTTAATTAAAATACTGTCATGAGAAAATAATTAAAAACTGCATGCACTAAAAATATTTAAAAATAACATTCCAAAACCCAACCATTGAAAATTACTTAAAAATGTAACATACTAAAAATATTCAAAACATGCATAACGACTCAGACATCTATCACGGTCACGGGGTCACTGCATGTCCGCTCATATGTCCTCGCCGCCGGTAGGAGCTACATCCTCCTCTACGTACTCACCTGCACCATACCAGTGTAGTGAGCCTAGAGGCCCAACATGCTAACATAACAAGGGTTTAAAATAATTTAAATCAATTTAATACTAATACATAACATATACATGAATGAGCATGCTTCAAAATATCATACCATAACTTAACTTAAATTACTCAAATATCATAATACATATCTATTGTTGAGCAAAGTAATTTTCTAACATCGCATGGTTGTATCCGTAGTGTAACCTTAAATCATACATTAAATAATGATCAGCGTGGAAACCAACGTACGTGGCGGTGACGAATCACCTCTTAAATTGGTAGTAAACTGCCCTTCAATAGTTCACATATGGGGACGAATCCCCCTCAAATCTCAAATTGTCACACTACTTCAACTTCCAGCATAAAATATTTTCTTATTGCTCAACCTTAAATATTTAATCGTACATAAAATTATTTCATGAATGCATGTACTTAATTAAAATGTGTGTCCTTCATATATATTTAATTTAATTTCATACTAACATATAAATATTAAAATAACTCCCATGCATAAAATAATTAAATATATATTCAGGACACATGCAAATTTCACATGGATTGTACTGGACTGTTGGCCCTAACACCCAAGCCCATTTACTTAAATCTGGCCCATTAACACTGAGACTGGCCCAATAACATACTTAAGCCCAATAAAAATTATTCTAAGCCCAATTAAATAATTAAAGCCCATTAAAACATCCTAGGCCCAAAAAACAACTTAATCTGGCCCAATGGGCTCGAAAGCCCAAAGACTGGCCCAATAACTTCCATGGGCCCTAAAGCCCATAAAAATTAGTGGGCTCACTTAATTAAATTAATTAAGCCCAAATACTTAAATTTAACCCAAAGTAATTAAATGGAACCCAAAACATTTTATTTCAAATTAAATGGCCCAAAAACCAATTAAATCATAAAATATTTTAAAATTAAAAAGACTCGAGCCTGGCCCACCAACCCGGACCCGGACCAACTTAACCCGACCCACTACCCTACTGACCCAACCCGGACCACTCAGACCCGGCCCAGACCCGAAACTAGCCCAAAACCTTCTCTCCCTACCCCTTTCTCGGCCAACAGTTTGAGCAGTTCCACGAGATTCATTCGTGCCATCTGCTCCAAAAACATTTGGCCGTGAAACCACCTCACAAACGTAGTGCACTCAAAGAAGTTTCCAAAAAGATAAAAACCAGCCAAAATGATGGCATAACGAAGGAGAACGGACCTCTGCAAGTTAGCCTATCCTAGACTTGCGCGCAGACCTGAGCAGCGCCGGAACATTAAATCATTCTTCCTACTCCGGCCATATTTTTCCATGAAACCACTTCTCAATCCTAACCAACATCTAGATGGTTCAAACCCTTCAGGCCTCATCCAAAATAGTGGCCTGGAGAAGGAGAACGAAGTTTTTTCCTCAGAACCCTGAACCTGCGCACCCTTGGACCCAGAACTGATGCAGCTCGACTCCAGCCCTGTTCCAGCCTTAACCATCCAACCAAACCCAGCCTAGGGACCCTAAGACCCCCTCTTAACCGTGGACCAGCAGCCATGCACGCACATAATCATAAAAACGTGAGTATGTTAATGAAATCAAAGAACCATGTGCATACCTCCAGAAATCCGATTTGTTTTACTGAAAATTTCAATGAAAAGTTTGATGCCTACACACACACACGCATAATAACTGATATGGCACGAAAAATAGAGAAAGAATCATGCCTTGCACCGTAGTTTGAAGAGAAAGGAGTACGTAGAACGATTCCGGGACGACGGGGTGATGACAACCGACTTGGAAGCTTCAAAATCGAGCTATGGTGTTCTTCGTGGAGGTTGCTAGCCGAAGAAGATGATGAATATGGGGTGGGGTGGCGGCTGATGGAATTAACGTGGGGTTTGGGTAGATTAGGTTTTGTTTTTGTTTTAATTAAAATATAGGTTAATTAAATATAGATAAAAGGTTTTAAATATAAAAATATACAACTTAAACTTTCAAATAAAAGTTAAAATCTGATAACTCAATTTAAAATCCCGAAATTACAATTTAAGGGAATTTTAAAAATAATTAAAAGTCATTAAAATGGCTAAATTTGAATAAAAATGGACTCCTAAAATTATATAAAAGTAAATACTGAAAATATTGAGGAAATAAAACTCAAAATAATATTTTTGGGCTCTAAAAAGACTCATAAAATAATTTGGATAGAAAGTTGTCATCTCGTCCGTCCACGGTCCCGTCTACGCAATCAAAAACAATTAAATACTAAAAATCTTAAAAATCACTAATTATGGGTTAAATGCTTAAAAAAAATAAATTAAATCATGCACAAATAATTCACATAATTATTTAATCCATAAATCTAAAATTTAAATAATTAAATTCCATAATTATGCATGCAGATTTACGTATTTAAAAATACCGGGTGTTACAATTCTCCCCCCTTAAATTGAATTTCGTCCTCGAAATTAAGGTACTTACCCGAACAACTCCGGGTAGCGAGTCCTCATGTCTGCCTCGGTCTCCCAAGTAGCTTCCTCCTCTGAGTGATTAAGCCACTGGACTCTGACCATCGGTATGACCCGCGTCCTAAGCCTCCGCTCCTCTCTAGCCAAGATCCGGACTGGCCCCTCCTCATACACTAGATCTGGTGGCAACTGCAAGGGCTCGAAATCCAACACATGCGACGGCTTAGAGACATATCTCCGAAGCATGGATACATGGAAAAGTTGTGCACTGCCGCTAGCCCTGGTGGTAGAGCTAAACGGTAGGCCAACGTGCCAATTCTCTCCAAGATCTCGAATGGCCCTATATACCTCGGATTAAGCTTGCCTCTCCGGCCAAAACGCACTACTCCCTTCATAGGTGACACCTTCAGGAATACGTGATCACCTACAGCGAACTCCAAATCTCGTCGTCTGGCATCTGCATAACTCTTCTGACGACTCTGAGCAGTCCTTATCCGATCTCGAATCTGAGTCACAATGTCAGCTGTCTGCTGCACAATCTTAGGACCCAGTAAAATCCGCTCACCAACCTCATCCCAATGCACAGGAGATCTGCATCTCCTCCCATACAATGCTGCATAAGGAGCCATACCTATAGACGACTGAAAACTATTGTTATAGGTAAACTCCACTAATGGCAGTCTAGTCTCCCAAGAGCCTCGAAAATCAATGACACAAGCTCTCAGAAGATCCTCGAGAACCTGGATCACTCTCTCAGACTGACCATCTGTCTGGGGATGGAATGCTGTGCTGAACAAAAGCCTAGTCCCTAATGCTGTGTGCAGACTCTTTCAAAACGTAGATGTGAATCTCGGATCTCTGTCTGACACAATCGACACTGGTATGCCATGCAGTCTAACAATCTCGTTGATGTAAAGCTCTGCATACTGTGTCAATGAGTAGGTAGTCCTCACCGATAAGAAATGAGCTGACTTGGTGAGTCTATCCACAATCACCCAAATCGCTGTGCAACCTCTGGCACTCCTCGGTAAGCCAACCACAAAGTCCATCGTAATATTCTCCCATTTCCATTTCGGAATAGGAAGAGGTCTAAGAAGTCCTGCTGGACGCTGATGCTCTGCCTTGACTTGCTGACAAGTCAAGCACTCTGACACCACTCTCCCGATGTCACTCTTCATCTCGGGCCACCAATACAATAGCTGCAAATCTTTGTACATCTTCGTACTTCCGGGGTGAATGGAGTACGGAGATGTGTGAGCCTCTGCTAAAATCTCAGCTCTCAACTGATCGACGTTCGGTACCCACATCCTACCACGGTACTGAACGATACCATCCACTACTGTATACAAGAGGTTACCCCTAGCCTCATCTCTCTGTCTCCATCGCTGCAACTCCTCATCAGTAGACTGCCCATCTCTGATCCGATCTCGCAGAACTGGCTGCACCGTCAACACTGACAAGCTCGGTGCGCGACCACTCGGATAACACTCCAAGTCAAATCTCTGAATCTCGCTCCGTAGTGGTAACTGTACGGTCAAACATGAGACCACTGACGACTTCCGACTCAAAGCATCTGCTACTACATTAGCTTTACCCGGATGGTAGCTAATGTCACAGTCATAATCTTTCACCAACTCCAACCATCGGCGCTGTCTCATGTTCAACTCCTTCTGTGTGAAGAAGTACTTGAGACTCTTGTGGTCTGTGAAAATCTTGCACTTCTCGCCATACAGATAGTGCCTCCAGATTTTCAAAGCGAAAACCACTGCTGCTAACTCCAAGTCATGCGTCGGGTAATTCTGCTCATGAACCTTCAGCTGCCTCGACGCATACGCAATAACCTTGCCACACTGCATAAGTATTGCGCCTAAACCCAGCTTAGACGCATCGGTGTACACCACTAACTCCTCGTGTGGTACTGTCACTGCTAACACCGGTGCAGTAGTGAGTGCTTCCTTCAGCTGATCGAAGCTCCTCTGACAGTCTGAACTCCAGATAAATTTTGCATTCTTCTTGGTTAAGGAAGTCAAGGGTACTGCAATAGAGGAAAAACCCTTGATGAACTTCCTATAATATCCTGCCAAACCCAAGAAACTACGAATCTCCGAAGCATTCTTCGGAATACCCCAATTCTGCACTGCCTCAACCTTTGACTGATCAACTGCAATCCCATCTCTCGAAATAATGTGGCCAAGAAATGCCACCTGCTCAAGCCAAAACTCGCACTTGCTGAACATGGCATACAACCGATGCTCCCTCAAGGTCTGCAAGGCTGTCTGTAGATGCTGTCTATGCTCCTCAATGCTCCTAGAGTAGATCAAGATATCATCAATGAAGACTATGATGAACTGATCTAGATACGGCTGAAAAACTCGGTTCATGAGATCCATGAAAACCGCTGGAGCATTGGTCATCCCAAATGGCATCATTAGGAACTCGTAATGTCCATACCGTGTCCGGAAAGCAGTCTTGGACACATCTGCCTCTCTAACCCGCAGCTGATGATAACCAGATCGCAGGTCGATCTTAGAGAACACTGAAGCTCCCTGCAACTGATCAAATAAATCCTCTATCCTCGGCAGTGGATACTTGTTCTTCACTGTGACCCTGTTGAGTTCTCGGTAATCGATGCACAATCTCATACTGCCATCCTTTCTTCTTCACAAATAACACTGGAGCTCCCCATGGAGAAAAGCTAGGACGAACAAAGCCTTTCTCTAATAGCTCCTGAATCTGCTCCTTCAACTCTTTCATCTCGGTAGGAGCAAGTCTGTACGGTGCCTTAGAGATAGGCACGGTGTCTGGCACTAACTCAATGCTGAACTCCACATCTCTCACTGGTGGAATTCCTGCAACATCCTCCGAAAAGACATCCGAAAAGTCACGAACCACCTCTATCTCTGACAAAGATCTGCTAGATGGTTCTGAGGCCGTGACAATACTGGCTAGAAACCCCTGGCAACCTCGTCTCAACAACTTCCTCGCCTGGATGAGAGATATCACCTGAGGAATATCACTGCTCTAAGATGCATGAAAAGTGAACGGGTCGCCTACTGCAGGTCTCACTGAAACTGATCTCCGACAAAAATCAATCAAAACTCCATTGACTGTCAACCAGTCCATACCCAAAATCAAATCGAAACCACTCAATGTCAAAACCACCACATCTGCTCGAATGGAGTGTCCCTGCAGCTCCAACTCCAGTCCTCGAATAACCTTCGAGGTAGAAATAATCTGCCCTGATGGCATAGTAACATCATACCCACTGTCAATACTCTCAGGTGTGATGCCTACCCGCCTGATAAACTCCAGGGAGATAAACGAATGCGTAGCCCCTAAATCTAGCAACGCAAACGTGGAGTTACCTCCAACTAGAATTCTCCCGGTGATCAGGGAGGTGTCTGGATCTACCTCCTCAGCGTGCATGACGAACACTCTACCAGCAGTGTTCTTCTTCCTTGGGCAGTTAGCTATCTGATGCCCTAGCTCCCTACAGTGATAGCAAACTCCTGCTCCCAATAGACAAGGTCCCGAATGCATCTTCTGACACTTCGGACAAGTAGGAAAACCTATGGCATTAGGGGTCCCGCCCCTCTGCTGTTGTGGCCTCTGCTGCTGCGGCCTCTGCCGTGGATTCGGGCCCTTAGCCGGCCCAGTAAACTGCTTCTTCGCAGGAGGCTACGAAGGTGGTCGCTGATACCCAGCCTGAAGTTGCCTCTTACCCTGCTGCTCCCTCTGGATCTCTCTCCGACCCTCCTCAGAACGCAAGGCTCTACTGACTGCAGACTCATAAGTAAGGACGTCTGCCATGCGAACATCATGCTTGATATCCGCCTTCAATCCCTCCACAAACTTCCTCAACTTCTCCGGTGGACTATCTGAAATCAGAGGCACAAAGAGACAGCCCCTCTCAAACTGTCTCACGTACTCAACTACTGACTTGTCCCCCTGACGGAGACTCATAAACTCCCGGATCATGCGACTGCGCACATCCTCAGTGAAGTACTTGGCGTAGAAGATACGCCTGAACTCTGCCCAAGACAATGTAGGAAGGTGAACTCCCCTGGCAACACCCTCCCACCATAGAGCTGTGTCTCCCCTCAGCATATACGTCGCACAGTTCACCCTGTCGGCATCTGTGATCCCCATATAAGAAAAGATGGACTCCAGAGAGCGAATCCACCCCTCAGCCACCAAAGGATCGGTGGTACCAGAAAACTCCTTGGGTCCCTTCTTCTAGAACCTCTCAGCAACGTCCTCCTTATGGGACAACCTAGGACGAGTATCCTGATGCTCTAACAGAGCAGTAATCCATGCCATCATATTCGCATTGGCCTGCTCCAATGCTGCTAGAGGGTTCTGCGGAGGTGGAGGTGGAGGTGTAGGTGGAGATCCCCCACGTCTGTTCATCGGTCTGGGAGGCATTCTGCACCACCACATATTTTTTTACGTAAATCGCCATGCATAACTAAGTGGTTTAAAAGTAATGCTAACTTAAATCCTTAAAAAAATAAATCATACTATAAACACTTAAAACTTACAGACCGGTAGCGTGGATTTCTGAGCTCGCATAGCAGTAATGACCCCTCCAAGGACCGTGCTCTGATACCAACTGAAACGACCCTAACTCTATAATTAATTAATAAATATGCGGAATTTTTTTTTTTTTTTATACTTACTAAATATAACATGTACATATATGCCCATACATATATGCACAGAATAAAAAGACTTAAAATAAATAAATAAATAAATAAATAAATAACTTAAATAAAAATGCATTCTTTAATAAAATAAATATCTGAGTCTACATTTAATTAAAATACTGTCATGAGAAAATAATTAAAAACTGCATGCACTAAAAATATTTACAAATAACATTCCAAAACCCAACCACTGAAAATTACTTAAAAATGTAACATACTAAAAATATTCAAAACATGCATAACGACTCAGACATCTATCACGGTCATGGGGTCACTGCATGTCCACTCATATGTCCTCGCCGCTGGTAGGAGCTACATCCTCCTCTACTTACTCACCTGCACCATACCACTGTAGTGAGCCTAGAGGCCCAACATGCTAACATAACAAGGGTTTAAAATAATTTAAATCAATTTAATACTAATACATAACATATACATGAATGAGCATGCTTCAAAATATCATACCATAACTTAACTTAAATTACTCAAATATCATAATACATATCTATTGTTGAGCAAAGTAATTTTCTAACATCGCATGGTTGTATCCGTAGTGTAACCTTAAATCATACATTAAATACTGATTAGCGTGGAAACCAACGTACGTGGCGGTGACGAATCACCTCTTAAATTGGCAGTAAACTGCCCTTCAATAGTTCACATATGGGGACGAATCCCCCTCAAATCTCAAATTGTCACACTACTTCAACTTTCAACATAAAATATTTTCTTATTGCTCAACCTTAAACATTTAATCGTACATAAAATTATTTCATGAATGCATGTACTTAATTAAAATGTGTGTCCTTCATATATATTTAATTTAATTTCATACTAACATATAAATATTAAAATAACTCCCATGCATAAAATAATTAAATATATATTCAGGACACATGCAAATTTCTCATGGATTGTACTGGACTGATGGTCCTAACACCCAAGCCCATTTACTTAAATCTGGCCCATTAACACTGAGACTGGCCCAATAACATACTTAAGCCCAATAAAAATTATTCTAAACCCAATTAAATAATTAAAGCCCATTAAAACATCCTAGGCCCAAAAAACAACTTAATCTGGCCCAATGGGCCCGAAAGCCCAAAGACTGGCCCAATGACTTCCATGGGCCCTAAAGCCCATAAAAATTAGTGGGCTCACTTAATTAAATTAATTAAGCCCAAATACTTAAATTTAACCCAAAGTAATTAAATGGAACCCAAAACATTTTATTTCAAATTAAATGGCCCAAAAACCAATTAAATCATAAAATATTTTAAAATTAAAAAGACTCGAGCCCGGCCCACCAACCCGGACCCGGACCAACTTAACCCGACCCACTACCCTACTGACCTGACCCGGACCACTCAGACCCGGCCCAGACCCAAAACTAGCCCAAAACCTCCTCTCCCTACCCCTTTCTCGGCCAACAGTTTGAGCAGTTCCACGAGATTCGTTCGTGCCATCTGCTCTAGAAACGTTTGGCCGTGAAACCACCTCACGAACTTAGTGCACTCAAAGACATTTCCAAAAAGCTAAAAACCAGCCAAAATGATGGCATAACGAAGGAGAACGGACCTCTGCAAGTCAGCCTATCCTAGACTTGCGCGCAGACCTGAGCAGCGCCGGGACATTCGATTGTTCTTCCTCCTCCGGCCATATTTTTCCGTGAAACCACTTCTCAATCCTAACCAACATCTAGATGGTTCAAACCCTTCAGGCCTCACCCAAAATAGTGGCCTGGAGAAGGAGAACGAAGTTTGTTCCTTAGAACCCTGAACCTGCGCACCCTTGGACCCAGAACTAATGCAGCTCGACTCCAGCCCTGTTCCAGCCTTAACCATCCAACCAAACCCAGCCTAGGGACCCTAAGACCCCCTCTGAACCGTGGACCAGCAGCCATGCACGCCCATAATCATAAAAACGTGAGTATGTTAATGAAATCAAAGAACCATGTGCATACCTCCAGAAATCCGATTTGTTTTACTGAAAATTTCAATGAAAAGTTTGATGCCTACACACACACGCGCATAATAACTGATATGGCATGAAAAATAGAGAAAGAATCATGCCTTGCACCGTAGTTTGAAGAGAAAGGAGTGCGTAGAACGATTCCGGGACGACGGGACGATGACAACCGACTTGGAAGCTTCAAAATCGAGCTATGGTGTTCTTCGTGGAGGTTGCTAGCCAAAGAAGATGATGAATATGGGGTGGGGTGGCGGCTGATGGAATTAACGTGGGGTTTGGGTAGATTAGGTTTTGTTTTTGTTTTAATTAAAATATAGGTTAATTAAATAGAGATAAAAGGTTTTAAATATAAAAATATACAACTTAAACTTTCAAATAAAATTTAAAATCTGATAACTCAATTTAAAATCCCGAAATTACAATTTAAGGGAATTTTAAAAATAATTAAAAGTCATTAAAATGGCTAAATTTGGATAAAAATGGACTCCTAAAATTATATAAAATTAAATACTGAAAATATTGAGGAAATAAAACTCAAAATAATATTTTTGGGCTCTAAAAAGACTCATAAAATAATTTGGATAGAAAGTTGTCATCTCGTCCGTCCACGTTCCCGTCTACGCGATCAAAAACAATTAAATACTAAAAATCATAAAAATCACTAATTATGGGTTAAATGCTTAAAAAAAATAAAGTAAATCATGCACAAATAATTCACATAATTATTTAACCCATAAATCTAAAATTTAAATAATTAAATTCCCTAATTATGCATGCAAATTTACGTATTTAAAAACACCGGGTGTTACACATTCAAATCATAATCATGCAATACAAAAGCAGTTCTTCCAACTGATACATGAAGTTCTAGAGCTTAACAACAACTCAAAGTATAGAACATGCAACAACACATTCAATCAAAAAGCTCGCATAAACAATACAACATAATAACGAAGTTCGATATCTAAACATGTTCCAACATCACTATGTAGACATGCTGACACAACTTCTAAACCGAGTCTCACTTATATCCCTTGATCCCGAAGCTAACCATGCCACTTCTGACTTGGTCCTGCCCTACCTGTTGTCAAGTACACATACCAAACAAAGCAACAACCGGATAAACCGGTGAGAATGGTATTCCCAGCAAAAGCAACGTAACAAGTAATATATGTAATATCTCAACAACATGCTTACAAGAAAACATAATCAGTTCAAGATAATGATATGCATGTCTTTAAAATAGGGATATCAATTCTGATAAACAAGGGATTGCTGCTGTACTTTTGGGATCCCGAGGATAAGATCACGTACCGACTCACCGACTCTCCCAATCGAGGTGGTGCCACGCATCTTACTCCCCTAAACTTTGGTGCAACTATAAGGAGTATGCTGACACTAGGTGAACCTCTACACCCAGGCCACTCACAGTATAGCTCCCAAAACGTCTAAACAAAAAGGGTTGTTCTGCCTGCTGAAATCAAAGTTGGCTCAATATGAATGCATAACAAAACAAAAAACATAAGCCGCATAATAAGAGTTCATTCAATCAACAAAATACAAGTTCCACCTGCTAGAACAAGTATTGATGCAATATGTGATTTTAAGGGAAACTCGAGAACCAGTTGTCCCAAGTATGCTATCCCGCTAACGATGACTGCTTTTACCTTTCAATGCAGTAGATCCAACTCTGGATAAGCTACAACAAAAGATTGTATCAAAACTATAGAACCTAAACAACAACAACGGCTCAAGGAAATCTCTTTACCGTTCTTCGTCCAACTCTCGACGATCAAATGCTATTAACACAGGGCTCTACAAACTCCAACAAATCTATAAGAAGACAAGAGATGATCAACAACAACGATCACTCACAAGACAAAGTTCAACAACTCAAAAACTGTTCGAAATCCCAAAAACTCAAACCGGCGGCATAACGGCTATAACTAAACAAACCGAAAATGCAGACAGCAGTTCAAAAACGATACTAACTCATAACAATGCTAAGACAACAACAACAAGGCAAACCCATCAAATCTCAAAAGTAGATTTTCGAAAATAGGCTTCCAAAAATCATAACATATCCGAACGTCGCTTTATTTCAAAACCGACAGATAATAAACGATCAGAACTCTGCCAAGAACAAAATACTCGAATCTCGAATGATTCTAACAACATCCGAAAACTATAGTGTATCTGATCGTAGAAAAACTTATGATATAACAAAGCTCTCGCTGCAGTGACCGCTAATCTACCTTTAAAAATAATTTCCAACGGACGGATCGACTGGAAACCTAAATCTGAAAGCTTGAAAAGGCTAAGGGGCGTTTCAATGGAGGAGGAACGACCAAGGGAGAGGGATGAAGACTATTCCCAAGTCAAATAAGACAAGATAATATATAAAACTCTATTTTTTCACTTTAGTCCCTGAAATTTCAAAAATTTGCAAAATAGACCCTGATCAAAATCAAGTCGGCGCTTGAACTCTGTAATCTACGATTAACTCAAATAAACTCATTTAAGATAAAAATAGGGCGTTACAATTCTCCCCCACTAAGAAGAGATTTCGTCCTCGAAATCAATAAGAATCACAACTCATAAGATAGAATAAAGAACTAAAGACAGTAAGAAGAACTCACATCAATCGAATAACTCAGGAAAACGCTGCCTCATGTCGGATTCTATCTCCCAAGTTGCTTCTTCGACGCCGTGACGGCTCCACTGCACTTTCACAAACGGAATTAACTTGGTTCTGAGTTGCTTCTCCTTCCGATCAAGGATCTGAATCGGTCCCTCAAAATAGCTCAGAGTCTCGTCTAACTCGGCTTTGTCAGGCTGAAGAATATGAGAAGGATCTGGATGATACTTCCGCAGCATAGAGACGTGAAAAACATCGTGAATACCAGATAAAAATGGAGGAAGTTCAAGTCCGTAGGCAAGATCGTCTATCTTCTCAAGAATCTCGTACGGACCGATAAATCTCGGAGATAACTTCACTCTCTTAACTTGCTCTGCCATATCTCTAAGCATATCTGGTCACAAATCCGGTGACTCGGACAAATCATCCCAAAACAACGGAGATCGGCATTTCTTACTGTACAAAGCCTCAAAAGGCGCCATACCGATACTCGCTTGGAAGCTGTTGTTGTATGAAAATTCGACAAGAGGCAAAGAATCTTGCAGCTAGTGCCAAAGTCCAGCACTGCCGCTCGCAACATATCCTCTAGCGTTTGGATAATCCGCTCTGACTGTCCGTCGGTCTGAGGATGATAAGCTGTACTCAGATGCAATTGAGTACCAAGTGTGTAGTAGCCCGTGCCCTAATTGAGTAATTAAAGGATTAATGCTAATTAATTGAATTGAGGTATCGGACGGATCGGAAGCTCCGAAAGCACGATCGGAAGCTCCGAACAGGATCGGAAGCTCCGATGAGAGATCGGAGGCACCGATCGATATTACGTCAGGCATGACGTGTGGTTGGATCGGAAGCTCCGATCAGGACCGGAAGCTCCGATCACCCCTATCCGGAGCCATCAAGTGATATTTTGACACGTGGCAGAT